>NC_137852.1:31639097-32932072 GCF_948465745.1 Chenopodium album | reverse complement strand
CGCAGCCCATCTCTGATTAGGGTTCTGTCACCTAATCAGGGGCACAAATCCCAATGACCCTATAAATAGGGAGATTCCCCTCTTTTGGAGGGCACGTTCCTTCATTTTACAAAAAACTGTCCCTTTGATAGAGACAACTGAGCTAGAAAACCTAGCAGATCCCCACCTAAATTTCCGCACCTTTTTCTCTCCTTCAAGTTACTAACTTGAGCGTTGGAGGCGGAGCATCACCCAAACGGTGTCTCCGTTGATTTTGCAGGTACAGAAGCCCTCCGGACTAGTCTTCGAGTTGTAACTCTCCCAAGGGACAAATACACCCAAAACAACTATTATTATTATTATAGTTATTAATATTAACTTTTTATTATTAAATATTAATTATTCTTATTATAATTCAATATTAATTATTATTTTCAAGCAGAGTAGAGCAGGGGAGAGAGAGCGAATTGTAGCAGATCAAATTGAAGTAGAGTAGAACAGCTCTAACAAAAGGGGTCTAAGTCCCTAATGTTTGGCTGGTTAGTGTAGCGTACACAAGAAGCTTCTCATTTAATTCAATTCCATGCAATTGATGCAAGTCCTTAATGTTTCAAGTAATACAATCACGTCACTAAGTCAGTCTCTAATATTTGATCCAGTCATCACATCGACCACCCAAAGTGGTGGTAGAGGAACTAAAACCAAACTTCTCAAAAGTTAGGGACTAAACCAAACTATGGCCAAATGTGAGGAACTATTATTGCCCTTAACTCGTATAGATTAACCCAACTTTTAACAAAACTACATACATTGAGTTTTTTAAATATTGAAATTTCTTTCTTCCATTGAAACAACGTATGAGGTAAGAAATTGGTTTTTTGGGGTAATCATCTAATATTGATTTCAAGATTTAGGGTTTTTTGGGAGAAGGGTTTTAGGGTGGAGGAAGGTGGTTCAAGGGAAGGGGAAGGGGAAGGGGAAGGGCTGGGTGGTTAGGCAAGTACTGCCGGGTAAGGAGCTTTGGTCGCCGGCGATGGTGGTAGCCCTGGCAGGTGGTTGTGGGGTTGCTGCCGTTAAGGGGGTCGGGTTTTCCTAAAATTTATGGATTTGTAATAAATGCATCCTATATCAACTTTGAAGATTAATACATACCATAAGATAGTTCCAGATCAACCGACTAAATTTATGGGACATTTTTCATTCTTTAATGTTTGCCAGATGAAAAAAAGGAGTTAAACACTTTCAATGTTTTCCATCAATCTTGTTCCCCCCTCTTCCTCCTCTTCTCCTTCTCCCACAATGTGTGCATCTACTCCTAAAATTCTTTCCTAAAGGCCGCCTCTAAATCAAGTAGTGACTCTTGAAAACTCTCATCATACTCTTGATCAAATAAAGTCTCGTTCTTCCTCAAATCGCGTGGTGGAGGATGTGATGATTGTGAAACAGCTCTACTATCCACTTCTTCAAAAAAGTCTATCATAAATTCTTTACATATCTCCTTCCATTCACTCAAGTCAGAAATTTTTTCTTCTGCAGGAACTTCTTCTATGCACACCTCTTTTTGTTTTTGATTCTATCGTAGTACACCTTATTAATAGCTTCCAGAATATTTACAATATGAAGTTCAAGCTTCATTTGTCCTCCATATTTGACAGCGTTATTCGGCTTCTCACACTCAAAAGATAGGATCTCCTATAGTTCTGGAGCTCTCACAGCTAGAAATCTAATCTCTTGCTCACTATGCTTAGCAGTGGAAAGAATAGACACATGTTCAATCTCATTTCTATTAGAAAGAATGGACACATTTTCAACGGTTATTACTAGACAAGTTTGTAATCCAAATGTATAGTGGTTCTCCTAAGCATTCCCCTATACTAAAGAAGCTATTGTCTTTAGAAAAACCACTCGACTAAACAAAATAATGCAGATTGGAATTAGATTCAATGATCTTTTCAATTAATCCTTTCTCTCAATTGTTTCACATTCTTTTTTGTAGTATCTCCTTCTCGATACGCATACAACACTCATGTACACCATTATTATCTTGATTTCTAAATAACGAATGAAAATCTAAAGTATGGTCACCCAGTTTGTGTTTAAATTAGATTAATAACAATGAAATTTAAGTCAAAAAATGAATAGATTATGCCTATATAAACTAATAGGATTAGTATAAAATTTGACAAGCAACTTTCCGTTAAATAATAAATTAACAAATTACGTGAAATAATACATGATTGATTGTTGACATATGATTATCTATATTGGTAAAAATGTCATATTTCACATGTCATCTTTCATGTATCAAATAATTCAACTAGTGTGTAGCCCGGGCGATGCTCCGGGTTATTTTTTTTTAACATTTGATAAATAGATAGGTTCATTGTTTATTATTTATTTATCCAATATTTGTTTATAATTTATAATAGTTTCCCATTAAACCTTTGAATAAATTATTTATGAAACAACTATTGACTAATTATACAAACATGTTCTTGTAAAAAAATTATATAGACATGTCCTTTGTATATAATTTATAAAATGATAAAAATAAAGACATAATTAATATCAAAATAATTAAATAACTAAAATTTATAACGATAGTAAATTTTACTTGCTTGTATGTATTATCTCGATGATCATAATTAGCAAATAATAGGATTGATTTTTTTTTTTTTAATGGATTGCAGTGATTAAATGTTCAGATCTCCATCAAATCTATATACTTATATATTTATGAGTCGAGTATTGAAAATGTGATTAATATATGGATGAGATGGTAAGACATCTAATTACTGCATATTTTTGTGGTTGTGAGTTCGAATCTGATGATAGACATTTTTATTAGAATATGCTCATAGCTGAAAGGTGACATGACGAGGGTGCCACGTGACACATAAACGTTTTTAGGAACGCTTTTTAATATATAAGTATAGATATAGATGTTAGATAAATTATTATTCATTATCTATTAAATATCTTATACCAAATCTTATTAAAAAGTAAGCGGTATTAATCTAATGGCGTCACTTTAATGTAGGATATTTTAGGTCGTTGGATTCTAAAACTTCTTCAACCAAACAAAATTCATAACCAAACCTACTCCTATTGCAGAGGCAAGCAAGGGGGAGATTGATATAACTTAATGTCAAGCTATTTCGAAGAATAAGAGGTAGTTTGTAGTATGATTTAGGTCTCAAACAACTAAACAATGTAGACATTCAATATAAAAAACACAAGGAATTTAGGATCCATATACAATTGTGATAATCATGCTGATTGAGGAAATACAATCAATTCAAACACTGTGAAGGAAAAATAGTAATTGTAATTAAGAGGATTCAAAGGCTATCTCTAAAAAGTTTTAGGTTTTCTCTATGAATGACTAGCAAGAAGAATCACAATCAATTCAAATCAATTAAGGACATTTTGTAATTAATGCTTGAGTTTTGAAAGCAATTACCTATTAAATTTTTTTAAAAAAAAAACTACCAGAAAGATGTAAAAAGCTTAAGTAGCACTACCACTTAACAATTTAGGTTAAAATCTCCGGTATTTGGGCCTCACTTTTTATCAATTTTTACCTTTATAAAGGGTAATTTAGTCAATTTAGATGATGATTTTATGAGGTAAAGATTAAAAGTAGAACCTACATGCCGAATATTCAAGTTGGAATTATTAGAGTGGTAGTGCTACTTAAACTTTTTACAACTTTTTGGTAGTTCTAAAAAAATTTAGGAAAATTATCATTGGTACACCCCAAGTTTGGGCTTTCATCAATGATACACCTGCTTAAGTTTTAATTATCAGTGGTACACCTATATTTTACACAAATTATCTACAGTAAGCATTCGGTCAATTAAACATTAGTATTATAGGCTAATAACGTGCAATTTTGACCAATTTTAACTCCCTCCTTTTTTTTCCACCTTAATTTCCCTCATATATTTATATTAACCCACTATAGACACCCATTTGTGTCTCCCCAAAACCAAACCCAGTGATGAATGCCTTTCACATCGAACCATAATCGAATGAGGTGAAAGTGTTTGAAAGTCAAAGTGTTGCGGTTTAGTTTTATTTTAAAATTCTCTTCTCTTTGTTTTCGAAAATAACTCTATTTATTTAAAAAAAAGCCAAACTAGTTTAGTTTGGTCCATGATTAAGGTCCAATAATAGTGTAGTTGGATGGGGCTCGAAGAGACCTCTCCAATGATATATTATAAGCCCAATTTCGATGAATATTGAGTAAGTTATGGCCAAAATATTAAACTGGGCCCGGTTAATTATTTATATACGGCCCAATGATCTAGAGGAGGACCCAATGTTAATTATAATTCCTAAAATTATTAGGATTAATTATAACTTTCTAGAAGTTTCTAGAAGGTTCCTTTTTAATTCTAATATTATTAGATTTAATAATTATTTATTTTAAAGTGGACTTTTATTTGGAATAAAATAATAATAATAATATTATTATTATTATTATCTTTGAAATGCGCTTTTTATCTTCTGTACGGATTCCGCAGATCAAGTTGAGGTGACTAAATTCTTCGGAAAATACGCCTGACTCAGACGGATGACTTCTGTTCTCTCTCTCAAGAATCTCTCTAAGTTTACTTTGAAAATTTTTGTGAAGCGTAAATGAAAAATTTGAGGGTAAACGGCTATATAAAGAGGGTAAATGAAGGGGTATTCCCGTAATTTACCCAGAAGTTGAAAAGTTAAAATTGGGCGGTAAAATTACCACCACTCAGAGAGTGACACGTGTCACAGATGCCACGTGGCGTGCCACGTCACATCTGTGAGGGGCAAATGTTTAGGGTAATTTTACCCCTCACACGTGGCCCAATCAGAGGGTGACACGTGTCAGCCCGGGGATGGACCAAAATGGACCTATCCCTGTGTGACACGTGTCCTCCCAGATATTTGGGAGAATGTCGGCCTTCAGGCCCAAATCCCGAGAAAGCCGTAAAACGGCGCAGCCCATCTCTGATTAGGGTTCTGTCACCTAATCAGGGGCACAAATCCCAATGACCCTATAAATAGGGAGATTCCCCTCTTTTGGAGGGCACGTTCCTTCATTTTACAAAAAACTGTCCCTTTGATAGAGACAACTGAGCTAGAAAACCTAGCAGATCCCCACCTAAATTTCCGCACCTTTTTCTCTCCTTCAAGTTACTAACTTGAGCGTTGGAGGCGGAGCATCACCCAAACGGTGTCTCCGTTGATTTTGCAGGTACAGAAGCCCTCCGGACTAGTCTTCGAGTTGTAACTCTCCCAAGGGACAAATACACCCAAAACAACTATTATTATTATTATAGTTATTAATATTAACTTTTTATTATTAAATATTAATTATTCTTATTATAATTCAATATTAATTATTATTTTCAAGCAGAGTAGAGCAGGGGAGAGAGAGCGAATTGTAGCAGATCAAATTGAAGTAGAGTAGAACAGCTCTAACAAAAGGGGTCTAAGTCCCTAATGTTTGGCTGGTTAGTGTAGCGTACACAAGAAGCTTCTCATTTAATTCAATTCCATGCAATTGATGCAAGTCCTTAATGTTTCAAGTAATACAATCACGTCACTAAGTCAGTCTCTAATATTTGATCCAGTCATCACATCGACCACCCAAAGTGGTGGTAGAGGAACTAAAACCAAACTTCTCAAAAGTTAGGGACTAAACCAAACTATGGCCAAATGTGAGGAACTATTATTGCCCTTAACTCGTATAGATTAACCCAACTTTTAACAAAACTACATACATTGAGTTTTTTAAATATTGAAATTTCTTTCTTCCATTGAAACAACGTATGAGGTAAGAAATTGGTTTTTTGGGGTAATCATCTAATATTGATTTCAAGATTTAGGGTTTTTTGGGAGAAGGGTTTTAGGGTGGAGGAAGGTGGTTCAAGGGAAGGGGAAGGGGAAGGGGAAGGGCTGGGTGGTTAGGCAAGTACTGCCGGGTAAGGAGCTTTGGTCGCCGGCGATGGTGGTAGCCCTGGCAGGTGGTTGTGGGGTTGCTGCCGTTAAGGGGGTCGGGTTTTCCTAAAATTTATGGATTTGTAATAAATGCATCCTATATCAACTTTGAAGATTAATACATACCATAAGATAGTTCCAGATCAACCGACTAAATTTATGGGACATTTTTCATTCTTTAATGTTTGCCAAGATGAAAAAAAGGAGTTAAACACTTTCAATGTTTTCCATCAATCTTGTTCCCCCTCTTCCTCCTCTTCTCCTTCTCCCACAATGTGTGCATCTACTCCTAAAATTCTTTCCTAAAGGCCGCCTCTAAATCAAGTAGTGACTCTTGAAAACTCTCATCATACTCTTGATCAAATAAAGTCTCGTTCTTCCTCAAATCGCGTGGTGGAGGATGTGATGATTGTGAAACAGCTCTACTATCCACTTCTTCAAAAAAGTCTATCATAAATTCTTTACATATCTCCTTCCATTCACTCAAGTCAGAAATTTTTTCTTCTGCAGGAACTTCTTCTATGCACACCTCTTTTTGTTTTTGATTCTATCGTAGTACACCTTATTAATAGCTTCCAGAATATTTACAATATGAAGTTCAAGCTTCATTTGTCCTCCATATTTGACAGCGTTATTCGGCTTCTCACACTCAAAAGATAGGATCTCCTATAGTTCTGGAGCTCTCACAGCTAGAAATCTAATCTCTTGCTCACTATGCTTAGCAGTGGAAAGAATAGACACATGTTCAATCTCATTTCTATTAGAAAGAATGGACACATTTTCAACGGTTATTACTAGACAAGTTTGTAATCCAAATGTATAGTGGTTCTCCTAAGCATTCCCCTATACTAAAGAAGCTATTGTCTTTAGAAAAACCACTCGACTAAACAAAATAATGCAGATTGGAATTAGATTCAATGATCTTTTCAATTAATCCTTTCTCTCAAATTGTTTCACATTCTTTTTTGTAGTATCTCCTTCTCGATACGCATACAACACTCATGTACACCATTATTATCTTGATTTCTAAATAACGAATGAAAATCTAAAGTATGGTCACCCAGTTTGTGTTTAAATTAGATTAATAACAATGAAATTTTAAGTCAAAAAATGAATAGATTATGCCTATATAAACTAATAGGATTAGTATAAAATTTGACAAGCAACTTTCCGTTAAATAATAAATTAACAAATTACGTGAAATAATACATGATTGATTGTTGACATATGATTATCTATATTGGTAAAAATGTCATATTTCACATGTCATCTTTCATGTATTAAATAATTCAACTAGTGTGTAGCCCGGGCGATGCTCCGGGTTATTTTTTTTTAACATTTGATAAATAGATAGGTTCATTGTTTATTATTTATTTATCCAATATTTGTTTATAATTTATAATAGTTTCCCATTAAACCTTTGAATAAATTATTTATGAAACAACTATTGACTAATTATACAAACATGTTCTTATAAAAAAATTATATAGACATGTCCTTTGTATATAATTTATAAAATGATAAAAATAAAGACATAATTAATATCAAAATAATTAAATAACTAAAATTTATAACGATAGTAAATTTTACTTGCTTGTATGTATTATCTCGATGATCATAATTAGCAAATAATAGGATTGATTTTTTTTTTTTTAATGGATTGCAGTGATTAAATGTTCAGATCTCCATCAAATCTATATACTTATATATTTATGAGTCGAGTATTGAAAATGTGATTAATATATGGATGAGATGGTAAGACATCTAATTACTGCATATTTTTGTGGTTGTGAGTTCGAATCTGATGATAGACATTTTTATTAGAATATGCTCATAGCTGAAAGGTGACATGACGAGGGTGCCACGTGACACATAAACGTTTTTAGGAACGCTTTTTAATATATAAGTATAGATATAGATGTTAGATAAATTATTATTCATTATCTATTAAATATCTTATACCAAATCTTATTAAAAAGTAAGCGGTATTAATCTAATGGCGTCACTTTAATGTAGGATATTTTAGGTCGTTGGATTCTAAAACTTCTTCAACCAAACAAAATTCATAACCAAACCTACTCCTATTGCAGAGGCAAGCAAGGGGGAGATTGATATAACTTAATGTCAAGCTATTTCGAAGAATAAGAGGTAGTTTGTAGTATGATTTAGGTCTCAAACAACTAAACAATGTAGACATTCAATATAAAAAACACAAGGAATTTAGGATCCATATACAATTGTGATAATCATGCTGATTGAGGAAATACAATCAATTCAAACACTGTGAAGGAAAAATAGTAATTGTAATTAAGAGGATTCAAAGGCTATCTCTAAAAAGTTTTAGGTTTTCTCTATGAATGACTAGCAAGAAGAATCACAATCAATTCAAATCAATTAAGGACATTTTGTAATTAATGCTTGAGTTTTGAAAGCAATTACCTATTAAATTTTTTTAAAAAAAAAAACTACCAGAAAGATGTAAAAAGCTTAAGTAGCACTACCACTTAACAATTTAGGTTAAAATCTCCGGTATTTGGGCCTCACTTTTTATCAATTTTTACCTTTATAAAGGGTAATTTAGTCAATTTAGATGATGATTTTATGAGGTAAAGATTAAAAGTAGAACCTACATGCCGAATATTCAAGTTGGAATTATTAGAGTGGTAGTGCTACTTAAACTTTTTACAACTTTTTGGTAGTTCTAAAAAAATTTAGGAAAATTATCATTGGTACACCCCAAGTTTGGGCTTTCATCAATGATACACCTGCTTAAGTTTTAATTATCAGTGGTACACCTATATTTTACACAAATTATCTACAGTAAGCATTCGGTCAATTAAACATTAGTATTATAGGCTAATAACGTGCAATTTTGACCAATTTTAACTCCCTCCTTTTTTTTCCACCTTAATTTCCCTCATATATTTATATTAACCCACTATAGACACCCATTTGTGTCTCCCCAAAACCAAACCCAGTGATGAATGCCTTTCACATCGAACCATAATCGAATGAGGTGAAAGTGTTTGAAAGTCAAAGTGTTGCGGTTTAGTTTTATTTTAAAATTCTCTTCTCTTTGTTTTCGAAAATAACTCTATTTATTTAAAAAAAAGCCAAACTAGTTTAGTTTGGTCCATGATTAAGGTCCAATAATAGTGTAGTTGGATGGGGCTCGAAGAGACCTCTCCAATGATATATTATAAGCCCAATTTCGATGAATATTGAGTAAGTTATGGCCAAAATATTAAACTGGGCCCGGTTAATTATTTATATACGGCCCAATGATCTAGAGGAGGACCCAATGTTAATTATAATTCCTAAAATTATTAGGATTAATTATAACTTTCTAGAAGTTTCTAGAAGGTTCCTTTTTAATTCTAATATTATTAGATTTAATAATTATTTATTTTAAAGTGGACTTTTATTTGGAATAAAATAATAATAATAATATTATTATTATTATTATCTTTGAAATGCGCTTTTTATCTTCTGTACGGATTCCGCAGATCAAGTTGAGGTGACTAAATTCTTCGGAAAATACGCCTGACTCAGACGGATGACTTCTGTTCTCTCTCTCAAGAATCTCTCTAAGTTTACTTTGAAAATTTTTGTGAAGCGTAAATGAAAAATTTGAGGGTAAACGGCTATATAAAGAGGGTAAATGAAGGGGTATTCCCGTAATTTACCCAGAAGTTGAAAAGTTAAAATTGGGCGGTAAAATTACCACCACTCAGAGAGTGACACGTGTCACAGATGCCACGTGGCGTGCCACGTCACATCTGTGAGGGGCAAATGTTTAGGGTAATTTTACCCCTCACACGTGGCCCAATCAGAGGGTGACACGTGTCAGCCCGGGGATGGACCAAAATGGACCTATCCCTGTGTGACACGTGTCCTCCCAGATATTTGGGAGAATGTCGGCCTTCAGGCCCAAATCCCGAGAAAGCCGTAAAACGGCGCAGCCCATCTCTGATTAGGGTTCTGTCACCTAATCAGGGGCACAAATCCCAATGACCCTATAAATAGGGAGATTCCCCTCTTTTGGAGGGCACGTTCCTTCATTTTACAAAAAACTGTCCCTTTGATAGAGACAACTGAGCTAGAAAACCTAGCAGATCCCCACCTAAATTTCCGCACCTTTTTCTCTCCTTCAAGTTACTAACTTGAGCGTTGGAGGCGGAGCATCACCCAAACGGTGTCTCCGTTGATTTTGCAGGTACAGAAGCCCTCCGGACTAGTCTTCGAGTTGTAACTCTCCCAAGGGACAAATACACCCAAAACAACTATTATTATTATTATAGTTATTAATATTAACTTTTTATTATTAAATATTAATTATTCTTATTATAATTCAATATTAATTATTATTTTCAAGCAGAGTAGAGCAGGGGAGAGAGAGCGAATTGTAGCAGATCAAATTGAAGTAGAGTAGAACAGCTCTAACAAAAGGGGTCTAAGTCCCTAATGTTTGGCTGGTTAGTGTAGCGTACACAAGAAGCTTCTCATTTAATTCAATTCCATGCAATTGATGCAAGTCCTTAATGTTTCAAGTAATACAATCACGTCACTAAGTCAGTCTCTAATATTTGATCCAGTCATCACATCGACCACCCAAAGTGGTGGTAGAGGAACTAAAACCAAACTTCTCAAAAGTTAGGGACTAAACCAAACTATGGCCAAATGTGAGGAACTATTATTGCCCTTAACTCGTATAGATTAACCCAACTTTTAACAAAACTACATACATTGAGTTTTTTAAATATTGAAATTTCTTTCTTCCATTGAAACAACGTATGAGGTAAGAAATTGGTTTTTTGGGGTAATCATCTAATATTGATTTCAAGATTTAGGGTTTTTTGGGAGAAGGGTTTTAGGGTGGAGGAAGGTGGTTCAAGGGAAGGGGAAGGGGAAGGGGAAGGGCTGGGTGGTTAGGCAAGTACTGCCGGGTAAGGAGCTTTGGTCGCCGGCGATGGTGGTAGCCCTGGCAGGTGGTTGTGGGGTTGCTGCCGTTAAGGGGGTCGGGTTTTCCTAAAATTTATGGATTTGTAATAAATGCATCCTATATCAACTTTGAAGATTAATACATACCATAAGATAGTTCCAGATCAACCGACTAAATTTATGGGACATTTTTCATTCTTTAATGTTTGCCAAGATGAAAAAAAGGAGTTAAACACTTTCAATGTTTTCCATCAATCTTGTTCCCCCTCTTCCTCCTCTTCTCCTTCTCCCACAATGTGTGCATCTACTCCTAAAATTCTTTCCTAAAGGCCGCCTCTAAATCAAGTAGTGACTCTTGAAAACTCTCATCATACTCTTGATCAAATAAAGTCTCGTTCTTCCTCAAATCGCGTGGTGGAGGATGTGATGATTGTGAAACAGCTCTACTATCCACTTCTTCAAAAAAGTCTATCATAAATTCTTTACATATCTCCTTCCATTCACTCAAGTCAGAAATTTTTTCTTCTGCAGGAACTTCTTCTATGCACACCTCTTTTTGTTTTTGATTCTATCGTAGTACACCTTATTAATAGCTTCCAGAATATTTACAATATGAAGTTCAAGCTTCATTTGTCCTCCATATTTGACAGCGTTATTCGGCTTCTCACACTCAAAAGATAGGATCTCCTATAGTTCTGGAGCTCTCACAGCTAGAAATCTAATCTCTTGCTCACTATGCTTAGCAGTGGAAAGAATAGACACATGTTCAATCTCATTTCTATTAGAAAGAATGGACACATTTTCAACGGTTATTACTAGACAAGTTTGTAATCCAAATGTATAGTGGTTCTCCTAAGCATTCCCCTATACTAAAGAAGCTATTGTCTTTAGAAAAACCACTCGACTAAACAAAATAATGCAGATTGGAATTAGATTCAATGATCTTTTCAATTAATCCTTTCTCTCAAATTGTTTCACATTCTTTTTTGTAGTATCTCCTTCTCGATACGCATACAACACTCATGTACACCATTATTATCTTGATTTCTAAATAACGAATGAAAATCTAAAGTATGGTCACCCAGTTTGTGTTTAAATTAGATTAATAACAATGAAATTTTAAGTCAAAAAATGAATAGATTATGCCTATATAAACTAATAGGATTAGTATAAAATTTGACAAGCAACTTTCCGTTAAATAATAAATTAACAAATTACGTGAAATAATACATGATTGATTGTTGACATATGATTATCTATATTGGTAAAAATGTCATATTTCACATGTCATCTTTCATGTATTAAATAATTCAACTAGTGTGTAGCCCGGGCGATGCTCCGGGTTATTTTTTTTTAACATTTGATAAATAGATAGGTTCATTGTTTATTATTTATTTATCCAATATTTGTTTATAATTTATAATAGTTTCCCATTAAACCTTTGAATAAATTATTTATGAAACAACTATTGACTAATTATACAAACATGTTCTTGTAAAAAAATTATATAGACATGTCCTTTGTATATAATTTATAAAATGATAAAAATAAAGACATAATTAATATCAAAATAATTAAATAACTAAAATTTATAACGATAGTAAATTTTACTTGCTTGTATGTATTATCTCGATGATCATAATTAGCAAATAATAGGATTGATTTTTTTTTTTTAATGGATTGCAGTGATTAAATGTTCAGATCTCCATCAAATCTATATACTTATATATTTATGAGTCGAGTATTGAAAATGTGATTAATATATGGATGAGATGGTAAGACATCTAATTACTGCATATTTTTGTGGTTGTGAGTTCGAATCTGATGATAGACATTTTTATTAGAATATGCTCATAGCTGAAAGGTGACATGACGAGGGTGCCACGTGACACATAAACGTTTTTAGGAACGCTTTTTAATATATAAGTATAGATATAGATGTTAGATAAATTATTATTCATTATCTATTAAATATCTTATACCAAATCTTATTAAAAAGTAAGCGGTATTAATCTAATGGCGTCACTTTAATGTAGGATATTTTAGGTCGTTGGATTCTAAAACTTCTTCAACCAAACAAAATTCATAACCAAACCTACTCCTATTGCAGAGGCAAGCAAGGGGGAGATTGATATAACTTAATGTCAAGCTATTTCGAAGAATAAGAGGTAGTTTGTAGTATGATTTAGGTCTCAAACAACTAAACAATGTAGACATTCAATATAAAAAACACAAGGAATTTAGGATCCATATACAATTGTGATAATCATGCTGATTGAGGAAATACAATCAATTCAAACACTGTGAAGGAAAAATAGTAATTGTAATTAAGAGGATTCAAAGGCTATCTCTAAAAAGTTTTAGGTTTTCTCTATGAATGACTAGCAAGAAGAATCACAATCAATTCAAATCAATTAAGGACATTTTGTAATTAATGCTTGAGTTTTGAAAGCAATTACCTATTAAATTTTTTTTAAAAAAAAACTACCAGAAAGATGTAAAAAGCTTAAGTAGCACTACCACTTAACAATTTAGGTTAAAATCTCCGGTATTTGGGCCTCACTTTTTATCAATTTTTACCTTTATAAAGGGTAATTTAGTCAATTTAGATGATGATTTTATGAGGTAAAGATTAAAAGTAGAACCTACATGCCGAATATTCAAGTTGGAATTATTAGAGTGGTAGTGCTACTTAAACTTTTTACAACTTTTTGGTAGTTCTAAAAAAATTTAGGAAAATTATCATTGGTACACCCCAAGTTTGGGCTTTCATCAATGATACACCTGCTTAAGTTTTAATTATCAGTGGTACACCTATATTTTACACAAATTATCTACAGTAAGCATTCGGTCAATTAAATATTAGTATTATAGGCTAATAACGTGCAATTTTGACCAATTTTAACTCCCTCCTTTTTTTCCACCTTAATTTCCCTCATATATTTATATTAACCCACTATAGACACCCATTTGTGTCTCCCCAAAACCAAACCCAGTGATGAATGCCTTTCACATCGAACCATAATCGAATGAGGTGAAAGTGTTTGAAAGTCAAAGTGTTGCGGTTTAGTTTTATTTTAAAATTCTCTTCTCTTTGTTTTCGAAAATAACTCTATTTATTTAAAAAAAAGCCAAACTAGTTTAGTTTGGTCCATGATTAAGGTCCAATAATAGTGTAGTTGGATGGGGCTCGAAGAGACCTCTCCAATGATATATTATAAGCCCAATTTCGATGAATATTGAGTAAGTTATGGCCAAAATATTAAACTGGGCCCGGTTAATTATTTATATACGGCCTAATGATCTAGAGGAGGACCCAATGTTAATTATAATTCCTAAAATTATTAGGATTAATTATAACTTTCTAGAAGTTTCTAGAAGGTTCCTTTTTAATTCTAATATTATTAGATTTAATAATTATTTATTTTAAAGTGGACTTTTATTTGGAATAAAATAATAATAATAATATTATTATTATTATTATCTTTGAAATGCGCTTTTTATCTTCTGTACGGATTCCGCAGATCAAGTTGAGGTGACTAAATTCTTCGGAAAATACGCCTGACTCAGACGGATGACTTCTGTTCTCTCTCTCAAGAATCTCTCTAAGTTTACTTTGAAAATTTTTGTGAAGCGTAAATGAAAAATTTGAGGGTAAACGGCTATATAAAGAGGGTAAATGAAGGGGTATTCCCGTAATTTACCCAGAAGTTGAAAAGTTAAAATTGGGCGGTAAAATTACCACCACTCAGAGAGTGACACGTGTCACAGATGCCACGTGGCGTGCCACGTCACATCTGTGAGGGGCAAATGTTTAGGGTAATTTTACCCCTCACACGTGGCCCAATCAGAGGGTGACACGTGTCAGCCCGGGGATGGACCAAAATGGACCTATCCCTGTGTGACACGTGTCCTCCCAGATATTTGGGAGAATGTTGGCCTTCAGGCCCAAATCCCGAGAAAGCCGTAAAACGGCGCAGCCCATCTCTGATTAGGGTTCTGTCACCTAATCAGGGGCACAAATCCCAATGACCCTATAAATAGGGAGATTCCCCTCTTTTGGAGGGCACGTTCCTTCATTTTACAAAAAACTGTCCCTTTGATAGAGACAACTGAGCTAGAAAACCTAGCAGATCCCCACCTAAATTTCCGCACCTTTTTCTCTCCTTCAAGTTACTAACTTGAGCGTTGGAGGCGGAGCATCACCCAAACGGTGTCTCCGTTGATTTTGCAGGTACAGAAGCCCTCCGGACTAGTCTTCGAGTTGTAACTCTCCCAAGGGACAAATACACCCAAAACAACTATTATTATTATTATAGTTATTAATATTAACTTTTTATTATTAAATATTAATTATTCTTATTATAATTCAATATTAATTATTATTTTCAAGCAGAGTAGAGCAGGGGAGAGAGAGCGAATTGTAGCAGATCAAATTGAAGTAGAGTAGAACAGCTCTAACAAAAGGGGTCTAAGTCCCTAATGTTTGGCTGGTTAGTGTAGCGTACACAAGAAGCTTCTCATTTAATTCAATTCCATGCAATTGATGCAAGTCCTTAATGTTTCAAGTAATACAATCACGTCACTAAGTCAGTCTCTAATATTTGATCCAGTCATCACATCGACCACCCAAAGTGGTGGTAGAGGAACTAAAACCAAACTTCTCAAAAGTTAGGGACTAAACCAAACTATGGCCAAATGTGAGGAACTATTATTGCCCTTAACTCGTATAGATTAACCCAACTTTTAACAAAACTACATACATTGAGTTTTTTAAATATTGAAATTTCTTTCTTCCATTGAAACAACGTATGAGGTAAGAAATTGGTTTTTTGGGGTAATCATCTAATATTGATTTCAAGATTTAGGGTTTTTTGGGAGAAGGGTTTTAGGGTGGAGGAAGGTGGTTCAAGGGAAGGGGAAGGGGAAGGGGAAGGGCTGGGTGGTTAGGCAAGTACTGCCGGGTAAGGAGCTTTGGTCGCCGGCGATGGTGGTAGCCCTGGCAGGTGGTTGTGGGGTTGCTGCCGTTAAGGGGGTCGGGTTTTCCTAAAATTTATGGATTTGTAATAAATGCATCCTATATCAACTTTGAAGATTAATACATACCATAAGATAGTTCCAGATCAACCGACTAAATTTATGGGACATTTTTCATTCTTTAATGTTTGCCAAGATGAAAAAAAGGAGTTAAACACTTTCAATGTTTTCCATCAATCTTGTTCCCCCTCTTCCTCCTCTTCTCCTTCTCCCACAATGTGTGCATCTACTCCTAAAATTCTTTCCTAAAGGCCGCCTCTAAATCAAGTAGTGACTCTTGAAAACTCTCATCATACTCTTGATCAAATAAAGTCTCGTTCTTCCTCAAATCGCGTGGTGGAGGATGTGATGATTGTGAAACAGCTCTACTATCCACTTCTTCAAAAAAGTCTATCATAAATTCTTTACATATCTCCTTCCATTCACTCAAGTCAGAAATTTTTTCTTCTGCAGGAACTTCTTCTATGTACACCTCTTTTTGTTTTTGATTCTATCGTAGTACACCTTATTAATAGCTTCCAGAATATTTACAATATGAAGTTCAAGCTTCATTTGTCCTCCATATTTGACAGCGTTATTCGGCTTCTCACACTCAAAAGATAGGATCTCCTATAGTTCTGGAGCTCTCACAGCTAGAAATCTAATCTCTTGCTCACTATGCTTAGCAGTGGAAAGAATAGACACATGTTCAATCTCATTTCTATTAGAAAGAATGGACACATTTTCAACGGTTATTACTAGACAAGTTTGTAATCCAAATGTATAGTGGTTCTCCTAAGCATTCCCCTATACTAAAGAAGCTATTGTCTTTAGAAAAACCACTCGACTAAACAAAATAATGCAGATTGGAATTAGATTCAATGATCTTTTCAATTAATCCTTTCTCTCAAATTGTTTCACATTCTTTTTTGTAGTATCTCCTTCTCGATACGCATACAACACTCATGTACACCATTATTATCTTGATTTCTAAATAACGAATGAAAATCTAAAGTATGGTCACCCAGTTTGTGTTTAAATTAGATTAATAACAATGAAATTTTAAGTCAAAAAATGAATAGATTATGCCTATATAAACTAATAGGATTAGTATAAAATTTGACAAGCAACTTTCCGTTAAATAATAAATTAACAAATTACGTGAAATAATACATGATTGATTGTTGACATATGATTATCTATATTGGTAAAAATGTCATATTTCACATGTCATCTTTCATGTATTAAATAATTCAACTAGTGTGTAGCCCGGGCGATGCTCCGGGTTATTTTTTTTTAACATTTGATAAATAGATAGGTTCATTGTTTATTATTTATTTATCCAATATTTGTTTATAATTTATAATAGTTTCCCATTAAACCTTTGAATAAATTATTTATGAAACAACTATTGACTAATTATACAAACATGTTCTTGTAAAAAAATTATATAGACATGTCCTTTGTATATAATTTATAAAATGATAAAAATAAAGACATAATTAATATCAAAATAATTAAATAACTAAAATTTATAACGATAGTAAATTTTACTTGCTTGTATGTATTATCTCGATGATCATAATTAGCAAATAATAGGATTGATTTTTTTTTTTTAATGGATTGCAGTGATTAAATGTTCAGATCTCCATCAAATCTATATACTTATATATTTATGAGTCGAGTATTGAAAATGTGATTAATATATGGATGAGATGGTAAGACATCTAATTACTGCATATTTTTGTGGTTGTGAGTTCGAATCTGATGATAGACATTTTTATTAGAATATGCTCATAGCTGAAAGGTGACATGACGAGGGTGCCACGTGACACATAAACGTTTTTAGGAACGCTTTTTAATATATAAGTATAGATATAGATGTTAGATAAATTATTATTCATTATCTATTAAATATCTTATACCAAATCTTATTAAAAAGTAAGCGGTATTAATCTAATGGCGTCACTTTAATGTAGGATATTTTAGGTCGTTGGATTCTAAAACTTCTTCAACCAAACAAAATTCATAACCAAACCTACTCCTATTGCAGAGGCAAGCAAGGGGGAGATTGATATAACTTAATGTCAAGCTATTTCGAAGAATAAGAGGTAGTTTGTAGTATGATTTAGGTCTCAAACAACTAAACAATGTAGACATTCAATATAAAAAACACAAGGAATTTAGGATCCATATACAATTGTGATAATCATGCTGATTGAGGAAATACAATCAATTCAAACACTGTGAAGGAAAAATAGTAATTGTAATTAAGAGGATTCAAAGGCTATCTCTAAAAAGTTTTAGGTTTTCTCTATGAATGACTAGCAAGAAGAATCACAATCAATTCAAATCAATTAAGGACATTTTGTAATTAATGCTTGAGTTTTGAAAGCAATTACCTATTAAATTTTTTTTAAAAAAAAAACTACCACAAAGATGTAAAAAGCTTAAGTAGCACTACCACTTTAACAATTTAGGTTAAAATCTCCGGTATTTGGGCCTCACTTTTTATCAATTTTTACCTTTATAAAGGGTAATTTAGTCAATTTAGATGATGATTTTATGAGGTAAAGATTAAAAGTAGAACCTACATGCCGAATATTCAAGTTGGAATTATTAGAGTGGTAGTGCTACTTAAACTTTTTACAACTTTTTGGTAGTTCTAAAAAAAAATTTAGGAAAATTATCATTGGTACACCCCAAGTTTGGGCTTTCATCAATGATACACCTGCTTAAGTTTTAATTATCAGTGGTACACCTATATTTTACACAAATTATCTACAGTAAGCATTCGGTCAATTAAACATTAGTATTATAGGCTAATAACGTGCAATTTTGACCAATTTTAACTCCCTCCTTTTTTTTCCACCTTAATTTCCCTCATATATTTATATTAACCCACTATAGACACCCATTTGTGTCTCCCCAAAACCAAACCCAGTGATGAATGCCTTTCACGTCGAACCATAATCGAATGAGGTGAAAGTGTTTGAAAGTCAAAGTGTTGCGGTTTAGTTTTATTTTAAAATTCTCTTCTCTTTGTTTTCGAAAATAACTCTATTTATTTAAAAAAAACCAAACTAGTTTAGTTTGGTCCATGATTAAGGTCCAATAATAGTGTAGTTGGATGGGGCTCGAAGAGACCTTTCCAATGATATATTATAAGCCCAATTTCGATGAATATTGAGTAAGTTATGGCCAAAATATTAAACTGGGCCCGGTTAATTATTTATATACGGCCCAATGATCTAGAGGAGGACCCAATGTTAATTATAATTCCTAAAATTATTAGGATTAATTATAACTTTCTAGAAGTTTCTAGAAGGTTCCTTTTTAATTCTAATATTATTAGATTTAATAATTATTTATTTTAAAGTGGACTTTTATTTGGAATAAAATAATAATAATAATATTATTATTATTATTATCTTTGAAAAATGCGCTTTTTATCTTCTGTACGGATTCCGCAGATCAAGTTGATTAAAGATCAGATTCCGCGTGGAAAAACGCGCCTAAACCAGGCTGTCGCCAAACGACAAAGCTGTCACCTCGCGACAGAGTGGATTCCTGGCGACAGCGTGTAGTTTTATTCCTTATCAAATTCTATAATTTTCCGGATTATTTTCTTATAAATAGGGTCTCAAACCTCCGTTTTTATTCATCAACTCTCATCAAGAATTACTTAATTCTTAATTTCTCTCTCTCTTTCTAAACCAACCTTTTTACAAAATACAATATTCCGCGTTCATAAGACTTAGAATCTCTTAGCCAAGTTCAAAGTTGCCTTCGCCCTAGACGTGCAAGGTTTGATATTTTCTGAGGGTTTGGTCCAAAACTAGTCAAACTTTATTTCAATTTAATTATTTAGTTGTTCTTTATTATTTTCATTGAAGTTTACTAACTTGTGTATTTTGTTATTAGAAAGTGGTACGAGGCTTCAAAGTAAGTAGATTAGCCTACTCCCTATTTTATTAACAATGTAGAAAGCATGCTTATTATTTTTTACTATTCCTAGTATCATGTTAGGATGCTTTTAATGCTTTCTAGTATCATGTTAGGATGTTATTTTATGCTTTCTAGTGTCATGTTTAGGGTGCTTTTACTCTTTCTAATATCATGTTGGTACCATGTTAGGTTAAAAGCTTTGATCTTTGATGCTTAGTGACATGTTAGGATTTGTTATTAATCTTGTTAGTATCATGACTAGGATCTTGCTATTATATTTAAGCTTTATTATTAACATGATTGTTATTATTGTTATTATTATGATTATATTTTGATTATTGCTTATTATTTATGTTGCTTGATATTATTTTATTATTATTGTTATTGCTTGATCACACCTTTTATGATTGTTTAAAGGGAATTTGTACTTGAAATCATGCTTAATAAGATAATTAATAATTTGGTTTACGCTAATGTGATTTTAATTCAAGTGATCGCCAATAATAGTTTAATTTGTGCATTAATATTCAACCAACATAGATAAACAGGGTAGGTTCAATATAATGTTTGTATGTTATTCGAAAAGCGCACATGAATACTGTTTTGGGTGTTTTTGTCCCTCGGGAGAGTTACAACTCGAAGACTGGTCCGAAGCGGCCTGTACCTGCAAGACAAACGGAGACACCTGTTGGTTGGTGCTCCGCCTCCGACGATCAAGTTAGTAACTTAAAGAGAGAAAAAGGTGCGAAAATTTAGGTGGGGATCTGCTAGGATTTCTAGCTCAGTTGTCTCTATCAAAGGGACAGTTTTTAATAAACGGAAAAACGTGCCCTCCAAAAGAGGGGAATCTCCCTATTTATAGGGTCCTTGGGATTTGTGCCCCTGATTAGGTCACAGAACCCTAATCAGTGATGGGCTGCGCCGCATTGCGGCTTTCTCAGGAATTGGGCCTGAAGGCCGACATTTTTCCTCCAAACATCTGGGATGACACGTGTCAAGCAGGGATAGGTCCATTTTGGACCATCCCTGGGCTGACACGTGTCGCCCTCTGATTGGGCCACATGGCGGGGTAAAATTACCCTAAACATTTGCCCCTCACAAATGTGACGTGGCACGCCACGTGGCATCTGTGACACGTGTCACTCTTTGAATGGTGGTAATTTTACCGCCAAAATTTTACTGTTCAACTTCTGGGTAAATTACGGGAATACCCCTTCATTTACCCTCTTTATATAGCCGTTTACCCTCATATTTTTGGTACGTTTCACAAAAAATTTCAGAGTAAACTTAGAGAGAATCTTGAAAGAGAGAGCAGAAGTCATCCGTCTGAGTCAGACGCAGGCTAAAGGAAACTCAGTCTCACCAACATAGGCGGACCCGTCTACCTTCAGATCTCAAATCTAAAGGTACCGTCTCTGACTCTCTCAGCTCTTTTTTCATTTTACCGCTTGTATATATTCCTTGTAATAAATGGATTCATCACCAACACACACGGCACAACCTAGGGTAGAATCCAGCCGTTCACCAGGGACGGCTGAGTCTAGGACTGGTAGTGCAGTCTCAGGGTGTTGGGACCATCCTCATGCTTGGATTCCGACCATTTGCGCGTCTGTGCAGGACACAATGGCTCGGACAATGCAGACGGCACGGGACACAAATTATAGGACCGAAGGCTCAGGCGGCCAAAAGCCTGAGGGAGAGACGTCTGGCTCTGAACACCAGACGGCTCCGGAGAGATCCCCTCCGCGTGGCCCCCCAACTCCTCCTGACTCGTTTTTGGACGAGTGCGACCAAAGCGGGGAGGAGGCCGACGACCAAGGCGGTGAGGAGGCCGCATCAACTTCCGTTTCCCAATCTGGGGAGGAGACGGGAAGCGGACTTGACGTCTCTTCCTTAGAGAGAAGCGATGATCTTCCCCCACTTGTGGATAGCGAGGAAGAAGAAAGGAAGAAATGGAAGGAGAAGGATGATCCCTTCAAAATCCATGTCTCTTTGAAAGACATAGATCTCATGGAAAAAGGTCTTAACAATTTTTTGAAGATGCACCCAATGGGAGACGGGTGGAAAATAAGGGTGCCTCCCCCAGACGGCACCGTTTCCTGGGAAGACACTGAACGGAACGTAAACGGCTACTTCGGCTGTTACGAAAGCGACGTTCAAGGCGGGTCTTCGCTTCCCCCTTCACGAGGCGGTGAAGGCAATTCTGAGAGGCTATGGCCTCGAAGTCTGGCAACTTACCCCCAACTCTTGGGCAAATATTCTGGGGTACGTTGCCGCCTGTGAATTCCAAGGGATTCACCCCCGCTGGGAAGCCTTTGCTAAGATGCATTATCTTAGCCGAAACCCAGGCGGGGACAGAGCGTGGTATACTCTAACCACGTTTCCTCAGTACATGATGACCTTAGACAAGGTCTCTAAATTCGACGGCTGGAAGAACAGATTCTATCTGTTGACGGCTCCCACCAGGCGGGAGAACTTTGAGCTCCGTCAATACAATAAGAAGCCTGACCTTCTGGGTCGGAATTGTTGTCTTCCCCGGATCCCGGATGAGGATTTCGAAAAAATAATTGAGGCTGACTTCTTCGGCCTCACAGACGCCACATTGTCAACCGGGGAGACAATAAAAGTCCCCAAGAACTGGATCCCCAAAAGCGCCTGGCTTAGGGATGAGTGCTTCCTAGACGCCTGCGGGCTAGGGCACATGTTTACCAGACGTATGCGCCTGAATACCTTCCGTCTGTAGTACTTTTGTGTCGGAAATATTTTTTGATGATGTACTAATTGGTTTCCCGTTTGTTTTTGCATAAGAAGCGTTAAACATGTTGCTAGAAGAGAAGACCCCCAGACAGTCCTCTGCGCAGATCCGCCGTGACTTGGCGAAGGCCCAGGCGCGGGAGCTTAAGGCCAAGGTAAACGCCTGACCATTTTGTGAGTTCACTTTCAAAGTTTTCTTTCTTCGTCTGCTAACATTAAGTTGTTATTTTTTCAGGGAGGAAAAGTGGACAAGACGTTTGAGAAAAGTCTCAAATGGGCTAGGGAGGAGACCACCGTCTCTAACCCCAGTAAGTCCTCAAAGAAGGCCACCTCTACTGTAACTCCCGACGCCCCAGTCGGGAGACAAATGCGGATAGGGGGGAGAAAAGAGAGAGTGACCGGCTCTCTTGGCCTTGACTTGGCCAACCCTCTTCTTGCAACCGGGGGGCTATCAACGCCTGCCAGCGGCTCTCGCCTGGCCGGCTCTGCAGGTAAAAACCCTTTTGAATCCCCGCCTGAGCTGGGATGGCCGTTGCGAGTGAAATCACACTCCCAGCAGACGTCATCCTCAGACGGTCGAAACCAGATAGGCGCTGCTTTAGTATCTTAATCTGACGCTGATTATGGTGTAGATCAATCTCCCCGTTGGCCAGACGTCCAGAAGCATGCCAAGGCCATGCTGGATGCTGTCAGCAAAAGGGATAAGGATGCTATCCCAGGGATAGAGATGTTCAACCTTGAACGTATTCTGACCCTCCTGGCTGAGGTAGTATACTCAATTAATTTTTCAATAACTTTTTCCGCCTCTTTCCCCGCCTGCATTATTAACCTTGTTTATTTTTGCAGGCCTTGCTGCGGGTAGATGGGCTCAAGCGTACTTACACCCGCAAACGGGATGAGGTAAGACGGTCCAAGCAGGCCACCACAGACGCCGATAATGTTGCTTTGTACTCCTGTATAGTTAACGATCTTGAAACTAAAGCAACCCAAATGACACAGGCGGCCAAGATTACAGAGTTGGAGACGAGCCTGCAGGCGGCCAACAAAAGGGCTGAGACTGCCGAGGCGACCCAAAAGAAGGAGGAAGTGGACCTCCCTAAACTCAGGGAGGACCTCAAGAAAGCCCAAGAAAGCCTCCAAACGCTCCATGGAGTCTCTTAAGAGAATGCTGATCTGAAGAGCAAAATTGCTAAGTTGGAGTAGGAGGCGGCCAAAGCTCAGGAGAACTTCCGAGCGACTCTCCAGGCGGAGCAAAACCGTCTGGTTGCTGAGATGGTCGCCGATAATGAGGCTATGATGAAGATCGCCTGGGACGCCTTGTATCCCAACAAGAATTATGGCGTCTGAGCTCTGGCTCACAAGTATGCTGACGAAGTTATATACTTGAGAGAGAAGGGTGAGCCGGAGCCTGAGTCCTTCCTCGCCTGGGCTGAAACTGAGCAGCCTGATCCTGAAGCCGAGGCTGAAGCCGAAGCTCCAGAGACTGAGGCTCCTGAAGAAGGGGAGAAGGACCAAGAGGGGCCGTCTGCAGGGTAGTGATTTCAGCGGCTGTGTGCCAATCTCTTTTTTTATTTTTTCTGCGACAGTATGCCATTTGTTTTGCTTTTCCGGCCTGCGTGCCGAGTATATTTGTATCTTTACCGGCTGAGGATCCGTGTTCAACAACAATTTCTTTTTTCCTGGACGGGGTCCGGACAACATTTGCCCCACCACAGCCGTTTGGTTGGGTGGAATATTAATGAATGCACCGACTGAATCGGTTTTAATCTTTTTTGCGCTTGTGTTTGCCTTTTCAATTTTTTGCATTTTCAATTTTTGCCTAACTTATTGAAAGCATCCGGCGAATTTAGCCTAACTTATCAAAAGTACGCGGCTGTCCTTGCCCCTGGACGGCTGTGTGGTTGGTTTCAAATGGAGTTGGTTGATTGACTTGGGAACGTCTGATGCTGCAAAGAGCATGATACGTTTGTAAGTCAATCAATCACAGTAGTGATTGCCCCAAACCAAGTGCACAACCATACATTTACTGGCGTTTCAGCTTCTACCTAGACGGTGTTGTCCGTCTAGGTGAAGTTCATATAGCCATTGCACAACTCTTTTGCCCCAAACGAGGATGTGTACAATTTAAAAGCGAAAAAACGCAAAGTAAGAAATGCAGTCGGTCGCCGACTGATATCCTTGGACATCCGGGTTCCAAACCTTGATCATTCCTTAAGCTGTTCAGCAGACGGCTATGAATGGCTGATTCAGCCGTCCAATTGTGGCTGCCTGCATTGGTACGTAGAGTAAGCAAGTTGGCTTCTCTCTGCGACGATTGCACCCGGAGGGGTGTCGCCGGACGCCTTAGTCCATGTAGGGACGGGCGAATTTATGGGGAAATCAGCCGTCTGGCCATTGGTCTCTGGTCTTGTTTGAGACCGGCTGTGTAGCTACTAAGCGTTTTTGTGCTTAGCTTAATTATCTGGCCATTGGCCTCTCGTCAATCAGACGTTAATTCAGTTTCCAAGTATCAAACTCAGAGAAACAAACATGTGACCCGTCTGGAATTCAGACGGGGTATAAGACAATCAAAAGTGAAAACAAAAAGCAACTTCTCATTAATGTACTTCTTGTTTACAAAAATTATTACAAAATCTCAGAAGTAGTATTTTTTCAAATTATCTACGTTCCAAGTTCTAGGCAGGCGCCTGCCGTCTGGAGTTTCCAAGCGGTAGGTGCCGTCTCTTACTTCTTCATAAATTCGGTAGGGGCCTTCCCAATTAGGAGTTAGCTTTCCAAGCTCATTGGCCTACCGGTTGCCTCCATTTTCCGTAACACAAGGTCGTCCACTTTCAAAGGGCGCCTGTGTACTCTCTTGTTGTAGGCTCTTGTCATTCTCAGACGTTAAATCTCATGACGCAAGGCGGCATTGCCCCTGCGCTCTGGAAGTGAGTCCAATGCCAGGCGCATTGCCTCCCAGTTTGGCTCTTCATCATATAGCATGACTCTGAGAGTTGGCTCATAGTGTTCGATGGGCAAGACGGCTTCAGCACCGTAAACCATGAGAAATGGGGTTTCACCGGTTGCCCCCTTTGCACTTGTCCGGATGGGCCATAGGACATGAATTAATTCCTCAGCCCATAAGCCACCGGCTCTTTCAATTTTCTTCTTTATACCGTCTGAGATTAATTTGTTGAAGGCTTCAACTTGGCCGTTTGCTTGGGGACGGCCGACTGATGCAAAATAACTTGAGATCCCCTGATCTCCCAACCAAGTTTTAAGCTGAGGCGTCTCAAACTGAGGACCATTATCAAACACCATAGACATAGGAACCCCATACCGGGTGATAATATTCTTCCAGATGAAGGAGATGACGTCGGATGTCTTGATGTTCTTTACCGCCTCAGCCTCTACCCACTTGGTAAAGTAATCCACAGCCACCAAAATGTAACGCTTACCACCTGGAGCAGGCGTGTAAGGACCCAAAATATCCATGCCCCATTTTGCAAACGGGATTGGGCTGTGGATGGCCGTCAGATCAGTAGCCGGACGGTGAATAAGTTTGCCAAATTTCTAGCACTTGTCACATTTTCTCACCAATTCCTTGGCGTCTGCCTCGAGAGTGGGCCAAAAATAATGTCGTCTGGCTCTGACGGCTAGAGATCTGCCGCCTATATGAGAGGCGCAAAATCCTGAGTGCAAGTCTTCGAGAACTTCCTTCCTCTTTTCTGGGGTTACACACTTCAAAAGAGGCTTAAGAAACCCCGCCTTGAAGAGCTCTCCATTTCTCAACTCAAAGCTTGCGGCTCGCTTTTTCAGAATGACTGCCTCCTGTGGCGAATCAGGAAGTGTCCCGTCTGAGAGATATGCCCGGATGCCATCCATCCAGGTAGAGCTTCGGTCTAGGACTCCAATGGGATCTTCATAGATGCTTCTTTTTTCAAGTACTTCATAAAAGACTGACCGAGGCGTATCATGGCAGGCGGAGGATGCTAGCTTTGACAGTGCATCCGCCTGGTTGTTATCAGACCTGGGTACTTGATTCAAATGAAACTCCTCAAGTGACCCAGCCTCCTCTTTGACCGCCTGAAGATATTTGATCATAGCCGGGTGAGTTGCTTCAAATATTCCCTTATATTGGCTAACGACCAACTGCGAATCAGAGTAGGCGTCAATTTTTGTTGCCCCTGCCGCCTTACACATGCGGATTCCGGCTAGCAGGGCTTCATATTCCACCTCATTGTTTGAGGCTTGAAACTTGAACCGTAGTGCATACTCATATCTGTCCCCCTTAGGAGACTCATAAATTATGCCTGCACCACAGCCGTTCTTTGTAGAACTCCCGTCTACATACACTTTCCAAACCTGATCGAGATTATCCGGAGCCATCGGACGGGTCATTTCCACAATGAAGTCGGCAAACGCCTGACCTTTCACTACCTTTTTTGGTTCGTAAGTGATTTCAAGACTTTGCATTTCAATAGCCCATTTTAACATTTTGTCGGATGACTCCAAGGTAGACATTGGTCGCTTGAGTGGTTGGTCGGTGTAAATCACCACCGGATGAGCCAGAAAGTAAGGCTTCAACTTTTTGAATGCCATGTACAAAGCAAGACCAAATTTTTCAACCACGGGGTACCAGAGTTCAGCGTTTTTAAGGACATGGCTAATGAATTAAACAGGGAGTTAAACGCCATCTCGCTCAGCAAGGAGAACGGCACTGAGAGCATGATTTGAGACGGCTAAATACATATACAACGTCTCCCTAGGTAGAGGGCTGACCAGCCTAGGTAGAGAGTGCAAGTGCTCTTTCAGCTTCTGGAATGCCGTCTCAGCATCGTCTCCCCATTCAAACCTGGTCTTCTTCCTGATTGCTTGGAAGAAGTAAAGGCATTTGTCACCTGACCGGCTGAGGAACCTTCCCAAGGCGGCCAGGCAACCTGTTAATCTTTGAACTTCCTTGACAGAATGGGGTGACTTCATGTCAATTACCGCCTGTATCTTTTCGGGGTTAGCCTCTATTCCCCTTTGATCAATCAGGAATCCGAGAAACTTCCCAGACTCAACACCAAAGACGCATTTCTTGGGGTTTAACATGACCTTATGCCGCCTGAGGGTGGTGAATATTTCTCGGAGATCAGCAAGGTGATCCGTCTGTTGCTTGGATTTGACTATCATGTGATCTATGTACGCCTCCACATTTCTCCCAATTTGATTAATGAACACCGTATTAATCATCCGTTGGAAGGTGGCAGGCGCATTCTTCAAGCCAAACGGCATCACAGTATAACAGAATAACCCCAAATCAGTGACGAAGGCCGTCTTCTCTTGATCTTTTTTCCAGAGGGGTATCTGATGGAAGCCGGAGTAGGCATCCATAAAGCTCATCAAGGCGTGACCGGCTGTAGAGTCGACCAGACTGTCGATCTTTGGAAGCGGGTAACTGTCCTTTGACACGCCTTGTTGAGGTCTGTGTAGTCAACACACATGCGCTAGGTCCCATTCGGCTTCTTAACAAGGACCACATTGGCCACCCAGTCGGGAAAATTACAAGGCCGAATGAACCTGGCGTCTAGCAGCTGCCGCCTAACTTCTTTCCTCGCCATGGTTTCTTTTCTTTTGCCGGATGGGCTTTTTTTTGGGATCCACAGCGAGTTTGTGGACAGCGAGATCCGGGCCGACGCCTGGCATCTCTTCCACTTCAAAGGCAAAGATGTCTTTGAATTCTTTTAGCAGAAGGTGCAAGCTTGCACCCAGAGTAGCACAAGCAACCGTCCCAACCTTCACCGTTCGCTCTGGACGACTGTCGTCCAAAACGAGGTCAACATTTTCTCCAGCCGGTTGGGGACGGAGCTCGTCTGACCGTTCCCTGGTCATTGATTGCTATTTTTTCTCTTTCTTTACCTCCACCAACAGAGGTGCTTTTCTTTTCTTACCCACGGTTGGTTGGGCAGGGTTAGCATCCTTGACATCGTCAAGGTCTATTGGTTCCTTCTCTTGGCCGTCTGGAGCCATAGTATCTTTCACGGCTTAGAGATAGCACTCCTTAGCTGTCTTCTGATCCCCGTTCAGGGAACCAATAGAGCTGTCATCCCGCTCATACTTGATGAGCATGAGAGACGAGATGATCACCGCCTTGGCTTCGTTGAGGGTTGGCTTACCAAGGATGATATTGTAGGCGGTCAACTCCTCCACGACCAAGAACCTAACGACAATATGTCGTCCCTAGCCTTTTTCTCCCAGCCGGATGGGCAAGTCAATTCTGCCGGCTGGGTAGACCATCCCACCCCCAAAACCAACCAAGGGGTGGGTGACCGGATGCATGCTGATGACATTGTATTTCAGCTTCTGCAGGCACCAGAGGCTGATAATATCCGACGAGCTGCGGTGTCAATAAGAATCCGTCCAACCAGCTGATTGGCAACCTTACATTCAATGACGACCGGGTCGTCATGCGGACGGCGGACGCTGCCCCTGTCCTGCTCAGTTATGAGGACATCTGCGAAGGTGGAAGAAGCAGATGCCTGCTCATCATCATCATCCTTGTCCATCTTTCGAAGATGGCTTTTGGTGCCCCAGATGGTAGGGCCACCACATGAAAAACCGCCTGCTATGGTGTAGACCAGATGCTTGTCGGTTTCCGAACTACTAGTAGGCTGGGGGGCAGCCTTGGAGGACTGACCCTTGTTCTTCTTCTTTGCCCCAGCTGGGGACTTAGAAATGTAGGACTTTAGAAGCCCCTTGTCAGCCAGACGGTCCAACGTCCGCTGTAGACTGAAGCAGTCGTTGGTGTCATGGCCAACCTCCTCATGGAACTGGCAAAATTTATTTTTGTTCCGCGACTGGACGGAACTCTTCATCGGAGTCGGCTTCTCAATAGACAGCCGATCCTTTACCTCCATGAGGATGGAGTTGCAATCTTTGTTAAACTCGTACTTAGGGACGTACGATTTAAACTCTTTCTTTTTCTTCTGGGACGGCTTGTCAGAATCACTAACTGCCCAGACTTCTTTTCTCTTTTTGCTTTCTTCTTTTTTGTTACCCGGCTGAGCTGACCGGCTTTCTTTTTGTTTGTCAGACTTCTTGGAGTCTGACTGGCTACCAGGCAAGCAGAGGTCAGTAGCTTGTATGTAGCTCTCCGCCTCCCTCAGGGCCGCCTGTAGTGTAAATGCCCCTTTTCGAACAAGGTCGAACTTATAAGCCGACTCGTCCTTCAGACCATTGAAAAAGTCTGTGAAAACTACCTCGTCAGACAGTCCCTGGATTTGTATTCTGACCAGGTTGAACCGCCTGACATATGAGCGTAGCCCTTCTCTCTCACCCTGCTTAACGGTGCTCAAATCAAGGCTCGTTTTCTTAGCAGGGATGTTCATTGAGAAGTTGGTGGCAAACAAGAAGGCTAGCTTCTTGAAGCAATCAATAGAGCCGGCTGGCAAGTTGCCAAACCACTGCTGGGCAATTCCCTTCAGTGTAGCCGGGAAACATCGACACCAGGTGGCATCGTCCCAACCCTGTAAGCACATGAGGTTGGTATATGCCATCAGGTGGTCTTCTAGGTTGGTGGTACCATCATAGGTACCCACCAACACATTCTTAACCTTGGCCGGCTGAGCCGCCTCGGTTTTATTGGCTGCAAAGGCAGACGGCTGTTCGCCTAGCCTCATTACCCGAAGCTGCCAGTCCAGAGGCTGCATGAATTGGAGGCCATATTGCCCATACTACGCCTGGGGTGCGTATGGCATAGACCCTATCATCAGCTGAGGTTCGGTGTTGACGGATTTACCGCCTGTCCGACTCTCATGCAAAGACATAGAATTCCTTGCTGAAGCTTCCTTGAAGCTGTCTGGAAAGCTGGAGGTAGAAGCTGACTCAGACTGCTGCTGCCTCCTTCGATTGATGACTTCTCTAGCATCGAAGGTAGACTTCTTCTTGGCCTCAGGCTGGGGTCGCCGAGGCATCAGAATCTTAGACCAGTCAAGTTTTGCGGCTGCCTTCTCCTTTGGATGAGGAGTTGGCTGCCTGTCCTTGACCGGCTTATTCTTCTTCCCATCATTGGGAGTCTTTTTAGCCGGCTGACTCTTGCTAGAGCCTGCCTTGTTTTGGTTGATCATGGCCTTGATTTCACCTGGCCTTCCAGGTGGGCGCCTGCTTGGGCCCGCCTGGTCTACATTTCGCTCCAGTTGATCCCTGGAACGAATGGACTTAGAGATGAGGGAGCCATCCTTAGATATGTAGGTCTCCACATCATTGTCTTCTTCTTCTTCCTCCTCCTTAGTGAATACCTCTGGCTGAGGCTGAGGGATTTCAAACCCTTCCGGCTGAATAACCGGTTGCAAGTCGTCTGGGTTACCCGTCTGAGTACCCGGACGTAGAGAGGTAGAATTGAGAATTGGTACAGAACTTTGAACCATCTTGAGGTACTCTCCCCACAGACGGCGCCAAATGTTTTGGGTGTTTTTGTCCCTCGGGAGAGTTACAACTCGAAGACTGTTCCGGAGCGGCCTGTACCTGCAAGACAAACGGAGACACCTGTTCGTTGGTGCTCCGCCTCCGACGATCAAGTTAGTAACTTGAAAGGAGAGAAAAAGGTGCGAAAATTTAGGTGGGGATCTGCTAGGATTTCTAGCTCAATTGTCTCTATCAAAGGGACAGTTTTTAATAAACGGAAAAACGTGCCCTCCAAAAGAGGGGAATCTCCCTATTTATAGGGTCCTTGGGATTTGTGCCCCTAATTAGGTCACAGAACCCTAATCAGTGATGGGCTGCGCCGCATTGCGGCTTTCTCGGGATTTGGGCCTGAAAGTCGACATTTTTCCCCCAAATATCTGGGATGACACGTGTCAAGCAGGGATAGGTCCATTTTGGACCATCCCTGGGATGACACGTGTCGCCCTCTGATTGGGCCACATGGCGGGGTAAAATTACCCTAAACAAATACGAGCAGAACAAAGTAGAGGCCTATTTTATAGGGTGGGTCCTTTCTTTTGTAGATTGGATTCGTACCCTCATCCCCGAACCCTGTTTAGTTCAAGACCTTATCTTGTCGCCAGGCGACAGGGTCAGTCGCGAGACGACAAACCTGCCGTTTGGCGATAGAGATAGTTTTTGCGAATTTTGTTTTTAATCATATCTTTTGATCTAGAAGTCCAAATAAGTCATATAATATGTCGTTGAAAAGCTTCTGAAGTCTACTTTCCAATGCAATTAGAATCAGATTAAAATCTTTTGTAGAAAAAACGATATGGCCGAAATAGTAAAAGGGTGTCAATTTTGGATAGAGTTTCGTATTCCTTTCATATCTTTTTTGTTATAGCTCGGAATTAATATTATAACATATCATTGGAAAGATAATTTCAAGATCTATCCAACCATATAAAATTTGGATTAAAAATATGAAGCACAAAAATAATATCTGACTATCTTTGAACATGTTTAAATCCGAATACAATTAGGAAAGTTTTAAAAAAGGAAAGTTTATATTCAAATCAAATTCCATGATCTTATCTTTTCAAAAAAGTATAATTAAGATATTTTAGAAACTTATAGAAGATTCTAATCAATCCTAACTAGTTTAGGAATAGGATTAAACCTTTGGACCCTCCTCATGATCATTGGGTCGTAGGTAAAATCTGGTTTGGGCCCAGTTTAGTATTTTGGCCATAACCAATTGGTATTACATACACCTAAATAGGTGCACCAAGCCCAAATAATAGCCCAGTAGCTATATTCACCCAAAAAACATACCCAATACATACTAGCTCAATCTTATTTAGATTTTTATTAAGAAAAAAATTATTTCCTCCTTTCTCAACCCCCATATAAATTTGTTAATTTGTTTGAAAAATTATGTTTCATCTCATAATTTCAAAATATTTTCTCATTAATTTATTTATTTTAATTTTCTCTCTCCTCTTTCCATTTTTCTCTGTCTAAAAATTGTTTTACTGCCATGGATAAAAACAAATAATAGTTATAAAAGGTGAACATTACTTAAATTTCTGTAAATTTGCTAATATAATTCAACAAATTTCAAAATTCATGAACATAATTGTCGTTTTAATTTATTTTCTTTCAATTTATTATTTGTAGAAAATCAAAACTATGTTCTCCTACTAATGAAGATGAAGAAGTGTACTTAATTTATTACTCAAAATCCCAATTTTATCTTAAATTTTCATTTTTGGAATTAAATACTAAATTAAACCCTAAATTTTTTTTAATAGTCCAATTAGTCAAATGCTGAACTCAGAACACCAAAAAAGAAGAAGTTAGATGATATACCTAAAGGAAGTCCAATTGTTTGTCAAAAAATATTGGAAGAATTAGACAAAGAAATATCATAAAGTCCAATTAACAGGTATATTATTTATGTTCATATAGTTTCTGTTTGATGTTCATATACGTTGTGCTTTATGTCCATATATTATGTGCTTTATAAAGTAATAATTTGTTTAGAAATTCAATTAATTACGTTCGTATAATGTAATAATTTGTTTAGATATTATTTATTTGCTCAATTTGCTGTTTGATTTTTAATTATCTGATCGACCAAGTACTGAACAATCACCAGAAACTTATGAACAACACACAATAACCACTGAACAACCCCCGCAAACCACTTATTTGCCCTCACAAACCACTAATCAGCTCCCAGAAACATCTGATCTACCCCCATAAAATACTGACCAGCCCCAAAAAACACTAATCAGCCCCACAAAACATTGAATAGCCCCTACAGACATTTGACCTACCCCCCACAAAACACTGATCAGCCCCCAAAGACATCAGAAGCAGGGTAATAAGAAGTAAAAGCTCCCAAGAAGCAGGTTAGATTGAAGAAGCACCAGAAGTTCAGGAATCAACAAACGTTCAGGAATGAACCCCTGACAAAAACTTCTGAACCTGACGTGGGGAAAACTAGGTCGTTGGGCTAATTCTCCCTAAGCCAAACAAAATTTATAAACACTCAACAAACCTAAATACAAGTATAGAGGTAAGTCAAGGGTCGAACCCAAAGGAACGGTAATGCCTAAGTGCTTCCAATTATGTGCCTAAGCTAGGTCGAAGACAAGGGGTAAAAGATGACTCTAACAACTACTAAAACGAAGAAACCAAACAAATATAAGAGCTAGGGATTAGGATTCACTTATAATAGCAATGAACAATGCAAAGTGGAATGGAAAGTCGACTAAGTCAAGCAATGTGAGGGAAAATCAATCATGCAACCAAAAGAGCATGTCAAGCTATTCTCCTAGAGGTCTAACTAGCGTCAACTACGATAAACTCTAGCTAGGAAACATCACAAGACACCTCAATCGTGTAAATGCAAGCCACAAATCAATGGTCCGTATCAATGTGAACTTACAATGCAATCTAGTGCAATAATCAAAGTTAGCTACTCTCTAATTAATCACACACATGCACATGATCAATCAACCAAGTTTAATCACATCATCAACTCCATCAATTATCCCCAATTTACATCAATTCATTACATCATAAGCTTCACCAAATCCCTAACCAAACAACTACTCAAACATTATCATCAATTCTACCAATACAAACATGAATATCCAAAATCAATCATCAATTCATCAAAATCCAATCAAATCAATCAATCAAAACAATGAATATTAAACAAAGCAATAAATGAGATAGAGTTTAGAAATGCTCATTGATAATAGAGTAGATCTCCAATACAATTGTCACATTTGAATCTTCAATCTCTCAATCACCATTGAAATTCCTCACTTTCTCTCTCTAAAATCTACTCCTAAAATTAACCCTAAACTAGAGAGAGAAGCTCTCAACTAAGCTAGGAAAAATGATCTAATTGTCATACTACTTGTTTCTCTCTCTACCCAAAAATGGGTATTTATAAATACAAGGATTAAAGAAAATAAAAGAGAAAAGAAAATAAAAAGGAAAAGAAAATAAAAGGAAAAGGAAAAGAAAAGAAAAGAAAAGAAAAATAAAACAAAAGAAAGAAAAGGAAAAATAAAAGAAAACAAAAAAAAACAAAAAGAAAATAAAAATAAAAGGAATCCAAAACTAAACAGCAATTTCGCTGCTTCATCAAATGGGAATTAATCCCATGATTCTCACGCATCAAGCCTAGCACGCAGCTTCATCATCATTCATCATCATCAAATCACACACCATCACACCCACTCATCAACATCAATCAACGGCTCAAGTAAAACCCAGCTGGGTGCGGCCGCACTCGTTGAATGTGCGCCCGCACCTGCTGAGGTTCGAGGCTGCTCAGCTGGAGGTTCGATTGGAGATGCTTCTGAGGTTAATTGAGGAGGTCCGTGGCGCAATTGATGGTGTAACTGGTGGCGGAGAAGCGCGAATGAAAGTGGAGATGCTGCTGGTGGAAATTGCGGCAGCAGGGGCTGCTTTGTGGTGGCGGAAATGGAGTGATTGGGCTGCAATTGGTGCCGGGAATGCGTGGCAGGAGGTGGTTAACTGGTGGTGTTGCGGTGGCGGTTAATTGCTGGCAGAAATGGTGGTGTAATTGGAGGTGATTGGGTGCGGCTGGTTGTTGTTGCTGGTGTTTGCGGTGGTGGATGGTGGCTGTGGTTGTTAGCCGTAGTTGCTGTTGCGTGAAGTGATGGTGGTTTGCAGGAATTGTTGTTGTTTGCTGGAAGAGGTGGCGGGAACAGGGGACTTGGAGGAGTGTGGCTGGAAAACAGGGGAAAGCAGGGGAAGAGAAGGGAGGAGTTGCTGCCTCCTTTCATCACCATCACTACCATCACCATGATGGTGATGAAGGTTAAACTATACAGTAGCTAGAACCAATCAAACTTGGAACAAACACCTACAAAGCACACAACAAACCGAGAAATAAAACAAGGTGAAATAAAATGAAAACCGACAAATAAAAGTAAAAGAAATAAAATGAAAATGAAAATAACAAAAGAAAGAAAATAAAATAAAATGAAAATAAAATAAAGAAAAGAAAATGAAATAAAAATAAAATCAAATAAACTAAAATAAAATAAAACTAATTCTATACAATCTAAAATAAAGAGAAAGCAACTAAAATAACGAAAATAAAAGAAATAAAAGAGAAAATACTAGAAAACCATAGAAAAGCTCAAAAGCCGTAAAATAAGAGAACAAAGGTAGAATAGAGAGAGAAAGCATAAAACCGAGCATTTATTGAGCAAGAAAGCAATGAAAAGAGGACAAAAAGGACCTAAATGCTCATCAAATGTGTGCCATTTATGACACACATCAGAACCCCCCTATAAAAACTTTTGAACCCCAACCACAAACCATGAAATACCCTATAAAAACTCCTAAACCCCAACCACGAACCATTAAACACCCTACAAAAACCTTGAAATCCCCTACAAAAACTTCTTAACCCCAACCACGAACCATTAAACACCCTACAAAAACCTCTGAACCACCTACAAAATCTTCTGAACCTCAACTATAAACCACTGAACACCTTACAAAAACATTTGAACCTCTACAAAAACTTCTGAACCCCAATTACAAACCACTAAACACCCTACAAAAACTTCTAAACTCCCCTACAAAAACTTTTGAGCCCCAACCACAAACCACTAAACACCCTACAAAAACTTCTGAACCCGAACCACAAACCAATGAACACCCCACAAAAAATTCTAAACCCCCTACAAAAACTTCTGAACCCTAACCACAAACCACTAAACACTCTACAAAACTTCCGAACCCCAACCACAAACCACTTAACACCCTAAAAAACCTCTGAAACTAACCCCTGGCAATTTATTTGAACCCCAAACACAAACCACTGAACACCCTACATAAACTTTCGAGCCCCAACCACAAACTACTAAAACACCCTTCCAAAACTTCTTGACCTGAAGACACTGCTCAGATGTTGCTCAGCCTTCATACTTTCCTTATAAACAACTTCATATGTTCTAACTGCAATAAACAAACATCGTTCATAATAATCATTACTGGAGTTCAAAAATAAAACAACAAAGTTCAAATATTGGAAAAAAATGTTCATAATTACGTTTACAATTATTTTCTAAAAAGCATATATACATACTTAGAAAATTATGTAAAATGGAAGATTCATTATAGTAACCTAAATGTTCATAAAAATAGAAACAGTGTTCATAATATGATACTGCTAATAACAATTTTGATAATAAATACAATGGAAAGTGCGTGACTCAAATTATATGAAAAAATATTCAAAAACATGGTATAAACAAATTATATTCATCAAATACAAATTAAAGTATCAATTCAACAATTAAATTATAAATGATACTGAAAATCATATAAAAAAAATTTAGCAATTAAAATCAAAAATCAAATTCAACACACTTTCAACAACTTATATAACATTGAATATATGAATATCTTTCAAATAATCAATCTAAATCAGTTGTTCATAAAAAAAAAACATGCACATGTTCAAATATATAACATAATAGGTTTATAATTACGAAACATAAAAAAGTTTTAAAAATTCATAAATTGAAAACATAATAAATTTTCATATGCAAAGAATCAAATGTTCAGATATATAGATTATAAAGTATAGAACATCAATTTTTTAAAAATGATTACAAAATACACAGATCTAAAAAAAGTTCATAAGAAATGTATCACATGTTCAAAATTATAATTAAGATGTTCATAAATCCAACAATATTTGTCAGTAAAAATATATCTTTATAGAAAACGTATCCTACGTTCAGATTTTTAACTTAAAATGTTCAAAAGACCAAAATGTAACAAAAAACAGATCTATTAATAATAGAATACACAAATATCACTAACAAAAAAAATTAAAATAATATGAAATCTACATTTTTCGAAATTCAAACCTAACTATAGTGATTTAGACAATGGAATTTCATTGGAAAATAATCTACTCCGTCGTCTTAAACACCGTCTCCTCGTCAAATCCGCCATTTTAAACTTCACTTCTCTGCAAAAACTCCATTAACAAAGCTTCAAATTGAAGGTTGAAGAAAACAAATTTTGAAATTATGGTGATCAACAATGGTGATGAAGAAATTAAATCAACAACAACAATGAATGAATTTAAAAAAAGAAAAATAGAGGTGAGATAAATTAATTAGAAATTATGAATTGTAAGAGGAAAAGATGAAGGATCTTGATCTAGGTGATGAATGAACGAATTTAAGAGAGAGAAAAATAGAGAGAGAAGATAGAGGAGAGAGAAATCAGAAATTAAAAAAAGTGTGAGGGAGGAGAAGAGAGGAGAGAGAAAATACTGATATATAATAATGTTGGCAGTGATGATAAATTGTAAAAAACGTGGCATCTTATTACCGGTGGTGCACACAGTTTAACATGCACCATGGTGCATGTTATAATTTGCCGGCCATAATTTCCTCATTATTCATCGGAATTAGGCTTATAATATATCGTTAAAAAGGTCTTTTCAAGCCCCATCCAACTACACCATTATTGGACCCTTATCATGGACCAAACTAAACTGGATTGGACGTTTTTATTAAATAGAGTGGGTTTTCGAAAACAAAAAGAAAGATTTTTAATAAAAAACTAACCGCAACACTTGACTTTTCACACTTTCACCTATTCGATTATGGTTTGACGCGAAAAGTATTCATCACTGGGTTTGGTTTTGGGGAGACACAAATGGGTGTCTACAGTTTAATGATAATTTCCCAAAATTTTAATAGGTAGTTGTTTTCAAAACACGCACTTGAAATGGTAGTTAGGAATCACAATGCAATCTAGCTTGAACATAAAGGTTGATCACTCCTTATCAATTCAATCACATGAAAAATTCTATAATCCAATTTAATCACAATATTCTAATCAATCAAAATTCATCAACTAGCAATGATCATCATTCATGTATGCTCCACCATATCCCTTGCAAGTAATCTACTCACTACATATTGTGTAAATGAGGAACAAAACAAAAGAAACCACAATGATCATTCCCATAATCGACGCTATCATGTGATGCTCACGAGGAGGGCAGCTTTGAAAACTCCATTTTTGCGTGTTTATGACCAAGACATGCGATGAGGGTGATGCACAAGAGCGCTAAAGCCAAGAGTGGGAGCTTGCCTCTTATCTTGCATTCTAGCCAACCAAATAATATTAGATCTTGTCCCGAGCATCCAAAAGACTTGGAAAACCTTCCAAAATGAATCTCAAGGCCTGAGCAAATCCTATATTGAAAGAAATTAGAGCACGTTAAATAGAAAAGATGAAGATACCCTTAAAATGCAAGAAATCACAAAATAAGGGAAACGAAGAAACTAAAGCATAAATGAACGAAACTAAGGCATTATTCAAGGAGAAAAACTTATAAAAGAAGAGGAAAACATCCTAAGGCCCTGTTCTTTTGAGCTTCTGGGAAGAGTAGAGCAGATTTCAACAGAGCAGAGCAAAGCAGAGCAGAGCAGATTGAAGCAAAGCAGAGTATTATTATTACTATTATTATTATTATTATTATTACAATTACTACTACTACTACTAATACTACTACTACTACTACTACTACTACTACTACTAATTATATTAAATTTATTTTATTATTAATATTATTATTATTATTAAATATTAATTATTATTATTATTAAATATTATATATTATTATTATTATTAAATATTAACCATATATTATTATTATTATTAAATATTAATTATATATTATTATTATTAAATATTCATTATTATTATTAAATATTATTTATATATTATTATTATTATTATTAAATATTAATTATATATTATTATTATTAAATATTTATTATTATTATTATTAAATATTATTTATATATTATTATTATTAAATATTAATTATATATTATTATTATTAAATATTAATTATTATTATTATTATTATTATTATTATTATTTATTTATTTATTATTATTATTAAATATTTATTATTATTATCATTAAGTATTAATTATTTATTATTATTATTATTAAATATACATTATTATTATAATAATTCAATATTAAGTATTAATTTTAAGTAGAGCAGGGCAGAGCAGAGCAGATTTCAGCAGAGCAGAGCAGAGTAGAGCAAAGCAGAGCAGATTTCAGCAAAGCAAAGCAGAGCAGAGCAGCTCTAAAGAACGGGGCCTAAAAATGCTACCAAGTGAGTGCCATAAATGACACTCATCAGAGCAGAGAACAAAATTTATAGTTGCTGACTTAGGGGTAATGGAGAATATAGAATAGTTTTCAACTTGAATGTCTAAAGTAATGGATTGGTTTCATACTCTCACTTAGGGGTGAAAGTAATTTGGATTAGAACCAAACCGAAATCCGAACCGAATTGGATCAGTTTAAAAAAAGTATAAAATATGGATTATGATTTGGATTCGGTTTTGGGTTTTAAAAAACCAAAAACCTAATTTGAAACCGAATTATGGCCCAAGTAAATTAGTAATCACATAAGCCCAATTGAATTTTGGTCCACCTCACTACCCTTTTATACTATATTAAAAAAAAAAACCGAATTTCATCAGCTTCCTTCCTCTCTCCTCTTCTTTCGTGCTGCCCTTTGACTTTACCTTCCCTTTGATTTTTTTTTTCTTCTCTCTCCTCTTAGTTGTAGTTTTCTTAGATCCTCTCATCTTCCCCTTTCTCACAATTAAACCATCAATCTTCATTCCCCGTCTTTTTTCGTTTGCAAATTAGATCGGCAAAAATAACCACCGCCACAAACATTTTCTTGTTGTCGGCATTAACAACCTTCAGATCTTCAGTAGGCGAAGAAATCAAGGGCAAAGTACTTGTTAAAAGTTGTAGTTTTCAATTTAATCTCTTTTTGTGCTATTGACTATATGTGTTTCATTTTTCTAGGTAATATTGAGGTCGTTGGATCTAAAATTAATCAGAATACTCATGGTCATTAATTTTTGAGATTATATTTTGGCAAATTTAAGTTTGAATCTTTTTAAGTTGTTTAAAAATAATTTTAATTACAAAAATCACAAATTTACAAAATTAGCCCAAAAATTTCAGTTTGCGAATTGGACTCGGTTTCTTGGTTGTAATTTCGGTTCGGTTTGGATTGGACTAAATGCTTATTCAATTCGGTTTAGATTTGGATTGAAAATTTCAAAACCAAAATAATTCGGTTTGGATTCGATTTGGTGTAAAATCCAAACCGAATAACGAACTTTCAACCCTACTCCCACTCACCAACTATGAAAGTATGAAAGTTCACAATCTGAATCCTGAGCAACTATCTATTTATGAAACAATTAATTTAATTACCAAATCATGAATGAGATGTACCAATTTATATCACTATTAGAATATATTGATGTTTATAAATATATTCGGTTGTTGTATATTTGTTATGTAATCTCTTTGTGTAATTATCCTTTCGTAATTCAAGGAATTGAAGTTAGACCCTTTTGATTATAGCCTTTCCATATGTAACATTATATATTTATATTGCTTTTGATAGGTTTGTGTAATTCAAGGAATCAAAATCTTTCATGGTATCAAAGACAATACATGTAGGGGTTTATAGGTACTACGCAGCAGAAATAAACATGAATCATATACATAAAGCACCTAAACCAAGGATCATTGCATAACACATAAAGAACACATAATTATACCTTTGAAGCGTGATTCCACGTGCGATCGAGCAAGAACAGGGGGAGATAAAGAACCTCAAGTGTGATTCCTCTACTTGGTCCACGGGCACAGATTAAGACCTCCACTAATGCTAGTTAGTTGCAATTGAAACCTTCAATTGACCTTCTACGGAGAAGAGCGACATACTAACCAAGAACCACCACGAACCACCACAACCGCCACCTAGGGTGGTCGGCCGTACGGACGAGGGGAGGAGAGAGATAGCCGTGATTTAGAGAGAGGATCGGGGTTTTGGGATTGGTTGCCTTGACGTCAAAATTCACAGTGTGTGAATTATGACTGCTTGCTGCAAACCCTAGGCATGGATCTTATTTATAGATCTCATCTCTAAATAAGAGCCCATGTCAAAAACCCAAAACCTAATTCAAATCTAACTATGCTAGCCCAATCCAATTCATGATTAGTCAATTGCTCATGAGGCCCATTAATGGGCCTCTTACTTGCTTAACCCAATACCCTTGTGTGTGACCTCATAGGATCCATTCTAGAGGGATTTTGACTATTTGAGTAGTCCAAAGATCATCTCTCATAGTCTAGCAACAGAGGATGACGCCCCAAAAGAACGAACTTATTATCTCCATAATAGTGATCCTTGATATATTTAGTAATTGCACTTATCGAAGACATAACTCCTTCAATCTCCCACTTGTCTGAGACAAGTGTGCAATATTCAAATTCCTTAAGTCAATGTGTGTCGATTTGATAATATGATTGCATCTTATGTCGTGATCATATTAATCTACAAATCGTTTCTTGAAATCTGAGTTAGAATTACAAAACAAATGATTACTATGTAATCCATTTGAGCACGGCCATGCATTTTTTGAATTCTCCCTCCTCAAGGGACGTCTTCTCTATCCAATCTTGTGGCAACCAAAGCTCCCACTCAACTTTTGAAATAATTGGGAAACACCCTTTATAATCTCCAGTTACGGGTAGACGTTTGAATGTACCACAGTTATAACATCCATTGAATGAGATCAATGTTCCACTCATGTCAAAGGAATCCACTAATATATCCGGAAGCTCTATACTTGAACTTCAAAGTAGGTCTATAGTTCGATCATGCATCATTCATGCATATCCATGTGATTGACCGATCATCACTACACTCCTATAGCCCATGAAACTGCGCTATCCAATCAATCTTAACATGCTAGTCCATTATTGGAAGTCATTTATGTCCAGTTTAATGATTCCGAACTAGGAACTTAAATAATACATGAATTTAGTTCACTTGTGGGGTTTCATTCAAAAGGTCATCAACCTAGTGAGCCCATCAATTCATAATTATTTTGGACTTTTTATTTAATCTTGAAACCACGATTAAATAAGATTGAAACTTTGTTTCAATTTATAAACATAATTCTGCAAGCTAATGTATTTACTTTTGTAATATGCTTTCTCAAAACATACACAACTAAAATTACATAACTTGCTTCAATCCAAAAACCTTAGTATGACTCTCATACCTTGGTCATGGAAGGGGTTCAGTAAGTAGAGTTCATGAGACATTCTCATAAACATGAATTTTTCAATTTCTAAATCTTATAATCATTTTCATCTCCATACATTAAGAATTTTCCTTCGCCCTTTCGCAAGGAACTTAGGAATTTCTAATTTGTATTCCAACGTCACATTGGATTTCGATTGAAATCTATCATCACTTGTTTATTAAAACACGTAAATCAAATAGACGAGTATAGTCCATGGTATGCATGATGCATCCTTTGCGAATTGCATAAGGACCATCACTCAAAATCAACCTTTCTCAAAGTATTGAATCATTAAGCAATGTGCCATGTTATATGGGATTGAAACTCTTTTCAATAAATGTTGAACTTAATAAGAATCTTATCAATATAAGCTTCTTAACCAAAACTCAAACACCGTTCGAGACCTATATGTATAGATCTTGAATCCCAAATGTACTCATCTTCTTCTTCAAGGTTTTCATCGTACAAAATGCATTACCCACCACTTGACTCTTCAAGCAATGAATAATTGCTCTTTATACTAGACCAAGAAGACTTCATAGCTCCCACTAAACATCTTGTACACACAAGACCTTTTCTTCATTTTACAAAAACATCAAACGATTTGAATAACTCATAAAATTAAGAACATTAACTCCCTGATGCTAACTTCAATCCAATATGGATCTTTTATGCATCCCTAGGATTATTGGATCTTCAAACTTTTGATTGTATCATATACAAATCTTCAATCATGAACAATTTCAAGAAAGTGTTTTGAAATCCATCTACCAAATCTCATAAGGTAGAATTCACTAAAATATCTTTAATAGATCTTTGCAGCATGTAAAGGCTTCATCGTAATCATAGTCATACTATGAATTAGTTGAATCCTTTAACAAGTCTTTGCTTTAGTTAGAAAATTTTTTTCTTTCTTGTCTGTTTTGCTTATATTGGGTTTCACCCAACTTAGGCAAATTATTCAAGTGTCATACGCTTGCTTACAGACTTAGAATCTATTTCAGATTTCATGGTTTTAAACCACTTGGAGTCATAACTTGTCAAATCATCTTTATTACTTGCATAATCATAATGTTCCAAAATAAATGTTTTAGAACTCTTAGTCAATATGAAATCATATTTCTTTGACTAAGTTTTACATATGCTAGTCATAATTGTGGGTTTTATGCAACAATTGAAACTTATATAACAACTTTGTTTAGTTTTCAATGAGAAACGACAATAGAGGATTTGCACTTGGAATGTACTTCCTTCGACACATGGTTATTAATCCCATTACACTTAATGAGACCACGCGTTGTCATTTGTAACATGAGGTAAATCATGCTCATATTGTTGCTTTTATTCGATAACTTCTCAAATTTCTTCGAGATTTTCGAAATCACTTTTCTTGAACTCTTTCAAGGCTCTCGAACTTTTCGAGGTTCTTATACTCCCATTTACCTTTTGAGGAGGCATATTTAGCATAGGGTGAACCAACCATGGTTTTGAACCATGTTTGTTTGTTGCTTTTCTCAAACTCTTTTGAGATTTACACTACTCCCACTTGCCCTTTTGGAACAATTTCCATAAGGGCACCTACTTGAGCAACAAACATTTTGTGCTAAGTGTGGCTTGTGTAGTAGTACCCCGCACTCTATATAGGGATTGAACGTGTATTATACGGTTTAATACATCTTTTATTCCTTGCTTTGTAGAAAGACTTAATAAGAACTTTTCTTATCCATATCACATATGAAGCCTTTGCTACGTTTGATTTGACGTATGTAGTTTGTTTAGTTTTGTAGCTTATCTTAAAAGTGTATCCCTTGAACAATGGTTAGAAGATAGGTATTTTACATCCATTATCAAAATATATCCCATATAGGTTGATGGCTCCCTTCATAAACACTTCACAAGGTTTGCTTTCAGAGTTTGTTGTAAAACGATTTTATAACTCTTGGATGTTTATCAATGTCTTGGATTAAATTCTCATTATAACGATCATATCACAATACTTTTAATGTGTTGCCAATACATGTCTCGACTTAAATTTTCACAATTACAATCATATTGTAGTGTAATCATTATCTTGTCAAGTTGATATTGAACTTCATACTGAACATTTTGAACTTTTCAAAATTTTCACTTCCATGCTTCAACCAAGCATAAATAGTGATCGTATCACAAATGAAGTTTCATTGTCTGACTCTAGTCTTTGAACCTTTGGTTTCTTACATCAATATGTATTCGACCTCGAGTTCACATCATCATTTCTCCAAATGGTGACTTAGTCATAATTTCAAATTAGAATGATAATTACATATATCAATGGATTCATAATCCAATGATATTGAAAGTCCATCCCTTTGGATCTTCCGCATGCAATTTTCATTTTCATTCGAATTAATTGACATTTTTAGAGACAATTTATATATATATAGAAATGGTTTTATTATTTCTATCATATAGAATTTTAAACCTATTTAGCAATTCAAAACACATTATGACTCAATGAAGCATAGAATAACATTTATTCCACGTTTTGAATCTTCGATGTTTAGTCATTACTAACATTGAATGGTGTTTTGATAATGGCAAGAATGAATAACATTTATTTAATTCTAGCCAATTATTAGTGGTGAAATACTGGTTCTACTTGTAAAGTTGCAACTTTTGCTTCCAGACTTGTAGATTCTACTTGTGAAGTAGCAAAATTTGCTTCTAAACTTGTAGATTTATTTCCCCTTTAGCCATAACTTCTTCCTTTAGTTCAACCATATTGTGCAATGAGTGATCTAAACAAGACATCATATGTCCAAGAAGTAGCAATATGCTAAATCAATTTCTATAATATAATTCTTAGATTGGAACATTTCCATTCTTTTACCTTCCAACTATATGAGATAGTTTCTAATCAATTGGAATTGGTCCATTTAATTGGAAACATTTGTTGTTCATAACAACTTTTAGCATGTAAGTAGTTCTAGGTTTGAGAAGTAGTAACTTGTTTGTATTTTTTGGCCTATAACATCATAATGCAACCCTCACATATTCCTAAACCTTTCCCTTTGAGCCACTTAGAACATTTCTCTTAGGTTCAAAATGATACCTTGCTCAACTATTTTAAGCTTTTTTCATGATTTTGCTAAGTCTATTATATCATTATTTGTATTTGAGTTTAATCAAGTATTAAACTCTATATAAAGTAGATGAAGAATACTGTCATTTGATTAACTTTTGATCATAGATATTTCCAATCACTTTCTTATATTCAATCATATTGAAGATAAGAGATTTTATTGGACTTTTACACTTGTCTTTTGGAGGGTTTGTACCTCTCATCTCATTATATTCCTTGAAACACTTTTCAAAATGAAGATGTGTTGGCATTTTACTCAAACATTTTGAATAAAACCAACCTCAGACCAGTTACATGAATTTCTAAAACTTGCCTTTAGAACAATCTTAGCAAAATTGGAATATAGGTTTATGGATTATCTTTTAAACTTTTTAAGAACGTTTCTCAACCTTATTTTCAATTGAGGAGATTATATATAATAATAAAATTAGAACGACATGTTACTTATAAGTAAACGCAAAATTCAATTATGTTTATAAAACACTAAAACTTTAAAACACTCTATTCAATTTAAGTGATCCCAACTTGAATTAAGTGATTCCAAGATCCTTTATTCGTGCAGTAATTGACCAGAGTGAGGCCCTGCAATCAATCATTACATTTTCAAGGTGAGTAAACTCTTTAGTGATTACAACTCTTGTAATTCTTGGTTAAATAATTAACCATCACATGTTTAATTATTACCCTTAGCTTCAAGGTGCTAAACGCTTTAGGTAACCTTGTTGAATATAACCAATTAAAAGTTTAGAATGCGGTCCTACCCCCACTTCCCCAAGATATATTATGATGCTCTGCTGAGGGCCGACCCATCATAAACGATCGAAGGTTTCGTCGGGTTTTTAATTGGAAAAGCTGCATCAATATTACTGGGATCTAGATTTATTATGTTGTGATTAAATAGTGAACTCTAGCGCATCATCACAAAACATCAATAAAATCTAACATGCATAAAATACTGAATGCATAAATAAGACATAGCATGGCCCCCAATCCTAAGAATACTAATAAAGTAAATGCTCCCACTTGAATCTTCATGGATTTCATCCACCTTGCTCCTTTAGGCCTTCACTTCATGGGGTTCTTGGATTATATGCAACCTGTAATTCTACTCTATTCTATCTACTACTTAAATAAAATAAAATAAAATTACAAAAATACTTTATCGGTACGTAGACCGTACTAAGATTACAAAAATACATCACGATGCGCAGATCGTATTTAGCAATCTACTGGGCCATACTAGTCATTATATAGCAATAAACAACATCATATATTATAAAATTGCCACATAATAAATCACTCATCATGCTTTCCTAAACTACAACATCGAATGTTCACAATTAAAGAAACATGACATCTAAATATCTCATATTTTAATTAATGTAATTAGATAATATCATATATTATTAATGATCATCAATAAAATATCATATATTCTAAATTAGTCATCAGATAGAATCAAATCTTATTTTAATCCTAAAAGATAAATCATATTTATCCTCAAAGATTATTCTAACAAAGTTAGGAAATTCTATCCTAATTACAAGCCAATCACAAAATTTTTAAATCTATTATATCCAAAAATAATTATGGGATAATCACATTATTTAAATAAATTATTATCCTTTTGGAATATGCTCAGAATATCCTAATCATTCTTATCCAAAATTAACCACTTTAATTATGGATAATTATCAAAATAACAACTTTAAATATGGATAATATCAAACTTAACAACTTTTGAAAGACTTGATTTTATCCTTTAATAAACAATATTTATCCAAAATAAAACAAATTTTATCCCAAAATAATTTTGTAATTATCTTGAAATATTTTCAAAAACTGACTTTTTTTTTTTGAAAAACCGTGCACCAGCCACCGTGGTGTGGCCAGCCTAAGCCGGCCACGGTGGTCGTACACCGTGAGGTGTACGCTGCACTGCAGCGGTGAATAACAGCAGCAACGGTGCCACGCAACCCTTGCACGGTGCTGCTGTTGCTCCCTTTGCTGACCCGACCTGCTGCCCCACCCCATCCCTCCCTCCGGACCACCTGCAGCGGCAGCCGCGGTTGCCGCTGCAATAAACCTTTTTTTTTTAAATAATTTTAAACAACAACTTTTGTTAAACAAAATTCATGTGGTCCATGATAAATTAAAACATAACTTTTATGCTAATTCATCCAATTAAAATTAAATTCACAATCTAATTTTAAAATCTAGGGTTCTTCATGAAGATAATCCCCAATTTAATTTAACTTTTAAATCAAATCATTGATCATGCAAAATTCATAATTCATACATGAAATCAACTAGATTAAAATCATGAAGCATGAAACAATTGAAATCATTCAAAACCAAAACACAAAATCAAAATTTTAGGGTTTAGGGTTTCGAAAAATTCAAATCTAAGGTTAGGGTTTTCGAAATTTTCGAGCATAATAGGGCAAAAAACGGTCCTCTTCATGGCTTTTTTGAGCATTATTAAATCACATTTAATCAATTCCAAGAGTTAAATCACATTTAATATAATAATTGACCCATAATTAAATTATTCTCCCTCCTAATTGGATTAAAATTGTGGATTATCAAAGAATTATTGGCAATATGCGTAAATGCAATAGGCTAACTGATACCACTGTAGGGGTTTATAGGTACTATGCAGCGAAAATAAACATGAATCATATACATAAAGCACCTAAACCAAGGATCATTGCATAACACATAAAGAACACATAATCATACCTTTGAAGCGTGATTCCACGTGCGATCAAGCAAGAACAAGGGGAGATAAAGAACCTCAAGTGTGATTCCTCTACTTGGTCCACGGGCACAGATTAAGACCTCCACTAAAGCTAGTTAGTTGCAATTGAAACCTTCAATTGACCTTCTACGGAGAAGAGCGACATATTAACCAAGAACCACCACGAACCACCACACGCGCCACCTAGGGTGGCCGGCCGTACGGACGAGGGGAGGAGAGAGATAGCCGTGATTTAGAGAGAGAATTGGGGTTTTGGGATTGGTTGCCTTGATGTCAATATTCACAGTGTGTGAATTATGACTGCTTGCTGCAAACCCTAGGCATGGATCTTATTTATAGATCTCATCTCTAAATAAGAGCCCATGTCAAAAACCCAAAATCTAATTCCAATCTAACTATGCTAGCCCAATCCAATTCATGAGGCCCATTAATGGGCCTCTTACTTGCTTAACCCAATACCCTTGTGTGTAACCTCATAGGATCCATTCTAGAGGGCTTTGGACTATTTGAGTAGTCCAAAGATCATCTCTCATAGTCTAGCAACAGAGGATGACGCCCCAAAAGAACGAACTTATTATCTCCATAATAGTGATCCTTGATATATCTAGTAATTGCACTTATCGAAGACATAATTCCTTCAATACATACGTATATAGAAATTAAAGCTACGTATGGGAGGGCTATAGGTCTAATTTCCTTGAATTAAAGGACAATTATACAAAGAGATTACGTAATAAATATACAACAACCGAATACATTAATGTATTAATCTCATATTAACAAGTATTATAAATATAATGGCAGTTTTGAAAGTAATGTATGCAGACCGAAAATAGTTGTTATAATAGAGTTGCTTGTTCTTGGTCATGTGCTAGTAAAAATATCAGACTAACAACGTTTTATTTCTGTTAGTTTAATAAAAAAAAAAATGATGAGGGAGAACGTAGAGGCGATTTGCATGGAAAGAGACGAAAGCATCAAGTACTGAACAATTGTTGGTGAATTCTGTTCCTTTAAGGTCGAAATTATTCAGATGACCATAGTCGGTAAGTAACTTAGTTTTTTTTCGGCTGTAAATTTGTTATCTTCGTGGTTGTATCTATTAATTAATCTGTAAAATAGTTTTACCCTCATGTAATTGAATGTTTCTTTTAAATCTGGAGCATTTAGGGTTGGTTCTTTGGAATAAGCACGATTGAAGAAATTATGGTTGTATAAATGCCTGGGTGAATAAGTTTGTTCGGTGAATTTACTTACATAACAAATTCTAATTTCCAATTTTGTAATTGTACTATAGTGGTGTAGTGTTATAGTAATAAATTGTATAAATTGTGTGTAACAAATTTTGTAAGCAATCACCATGGATACTCTGTATATAATAGTAGCTTAGAAATGGTATAAGATGTTTCTCGAATTGGTCTACTGTTTGTGAGAAATAATAATTATTAAATTTTATAAACGACAATTTAAAAGAATTTGGACTTTCTCTTCGAATTTCTCTGCGGATGATTTCGGTAATTACACGTTAGTGCCCCCAAATTTTTCCGCCTTTGCACAATTTTTTCACCTGTTAGTAAAGCAAAAGATTTTACTACGCTACCCCTCTCTTTACTAGTGAAAAGACGAGCATACTCTCAAATCAACATATTTTATTAATCAATATACGATACTAAAACTAAAACTAGGAATGACACATGTCACTTTCTGGTGTTGTTTTCTCTCCAAAATTCCTCTTTTTTAATTATTATAAATAAATATTATACATATTAAAGTATGCAAAAGAATCAATATTATTAGAATTAATTCTTTCCTAAATAGGTCAAAATTAAACAAATTAAAATCAATTATAAATATATTTTTAGAATAAATAGTATTTTAAAATTCAACTTAGGTGCAATATCAAATCATTTTTAGATATGCTTGATGAACACTCTTACCAAAGCACGAAAAAGTCGCGCTCGACGCTCGTCATGCTGCTTCTGTGAGGTCTGTCACATCCTCCACTCACGAACCACATGAGAGTCTTGTGTTTGGTTCGATCGAGCCTGTCATCAACACAAACTCATCCTTTGATTACTCTGATGAAGGACATGAAAATGAGTTTAGTGTGAGCTTGTTAGAGCCTACTTTTGTTGCTGTTATGGTGATGCATACTAAAACGGTCGAACAACTAGCTAAAATGAGCAGTGTCCTTGAACAACTGAAGAAAGATGGAGAGGAAAAAGATTGTCAAATCAAATAGCAAAATGAACAGATTGTTGCTTTGACAAAAAAGCTTGAGAAACGATCGATTGAGACTGAAAGCGATGACAGTTCGGATGGTAGTATTAAATCGAAGGAATTAAAACCAAATGGATCAAACAATTTAATCACTGCTAAACAAGTTCAAGCTATTATAGCCAATGCTGTCAAGAGCCAACTTTGAGGGGGAGGTTTGTACAATAGACGACGTTATGTGAAGCCTTACACTAGGAGAATAGATGAGCTTAAAACGCCGTTCGGATTCCAACCTCCAAAATTTCAACTCTTTGATGGAAAGGGTAACCCAAAACAACATGTTTCACACTTCATAGAGACGTGCAGCAATGGTGGTACCAGGGGTAACTTGCTTGTTAAGCAATTCGTTCGTTCTCTTAAGGGAACCGCTTTGATTGGTACACCAACTTAGAGGCTGAGTCCATAAGTTGGAATCAAATGGAAATAGAGTTTTCAGGGCGATTCTTCGGCACTGAGCGTGTCGTTAGCATGACTGAGCTAACTTATACTACGCAGGGGGATGAAGAGCCAGTCATTGATTACATCAACCGCTGGCGCGCTCTAAGTTTGGAATGTAAAGATCGACTGACTGAAACCTCGGCCATAGAGATGTGCATTAATGGGATGAGTTGGGAACTACATTACATCCTAAAGGGGATTAAACCAGGATCTTTTCAAGAGTTGGCGACGAGAGCTCATGACATGGAATTCTTGATCAACAACAAGAAGAAGAAGGGGCTTTCTTTGGAAGCCAAGAAAGAAAAGAAGGAATATTATAAAAATGACAAGTCCTCTAGAAGTTCAACTAAGGAGACGTTGTCTGTGACTACTTCTTCTGCATCCATCAAGATTTCGGGTAAGAAGAAAGTAAGGGCTCATATTCAAGATTTGTCAAGAAAGATAAACCCACTTTGAAAGAGCTTCAAGCTAAGAAGTACCCTTTCCCAGACTCTGACTTGTCTGGCATGCTAAACAAATTGTTTGAAAACAAAATCATTGAGTTGCCTGAGTCAAAGCGACTTGAGCAAATGAATAAGACATCCGATCCCAATTATTGTCCATATCATAGGTTGATTAGTCATCCTATTGAAAAGTGTATAAACTTTAGGAGAAAATTATGCAATTGGCGAAGGATGGAATAATCGAGCTAGATGTCGACGAGCCAGTGACATCAAATCTTGCCTCAGTAGCTACTGAGCCATCATTTTAGGCTTAAACTTTGCAGTTTGGAAGTTTGGAGCCAGCAATTATACTTGTGAGTCAACCCATTCGACACGAAGTCTCGTCCCACGTTGAACACCAAACACATGTTAACTCTCAGGATGAAGATGATGACTAAGGGTGGACATTGGCGCCAAGGAGAAGGCCAAAGAAACATGTGCATGCTCCAAAACCACAAACTTCATATCGCAGAAAAAAGCAGCAAAGGAAGAGAAAGCCCAAGCATTCAAAGGGTAAAAAGAAGGCAAAAGAGGCTAACAAGAAAAAGGTCCTCCCTATTGATTTGCTTGAGCAAGAACTGTTGTCTCCTGTAACTTTGGAGGAATATTTCCCAGAAGACTACTTTACAGTGGTTACGGCAAATATGGTTTCCTTTGTGGAAAGTGAGGAGGAACAAGTTGATAATGAAACATCAACAAAATCAGCCTTACAACAATTTGAGGTGGTAGTAAACCTAAAAATATCTACTGTCTTGGATGCTCTTCCTTCACGTATGGGATGGAGGCAAATTTTTCATTTGCCTAAAGAGATGTGTCAACAGTTATCACTTGCACTTCAACACCTAGAGTTGTATGCCGATAAGGTGTAAAATGCTGGAGAACCTGCGGAGGACGCCACAAAATGTGTGTCATGTAACGCAGTCTTAGCTTTCACAAATGATGACTTATTGATGGGGTCAAAACCCCACAACAGACCCTTGTTTGTGTCGGGGTACATCTGCGAACAAAAAGTGAGTCGCTTTTTCGTTGATGGTGGATCCGCTGTCAACATCATGCAAAAATCCACTATGACAGAGTTAGGAATCAAGATGGATGAACTATCTAACATTCGCATAGTGATCCAAGGATTTAACCTTGACAGTTAGCGTGCAATAAGCAATACGCCTAGAAATCATGAATGGGAGAGTTAACTTCATCGACTCTCTTTCATGTGATTGACACCAAGACATCATACAAAATGTTGCTAGGACGGCCTTGGTTGCATGAGAATGGTGTTGTTGCATCGACCCTCCATTAATGTCTCAAGTACTATCGTGGGGGCGAAAAGAAGATAAATGTGGATGTCAAACCCTTTAGCAAAGTAGATTCTTACTTTATCGACGCCAAGTTTTTTGAGGAAGAGGAGGCGTCAAGTGAGATACTACCTTCGCATGTCCTTTCAACGGGAAAAAGAGAAGTTAAAGAGAGCATTGCTTTAGCTACAAATGCCGAAAAGACATCTCCTATTGAGGAGAAGCCTCAACAAAAAAGAGAAGTGGAGGAAAAGAGTGATTCTCAGCTTGTCATAAAAGAAAAGCCAAAGTTGACAACTCATATTTTGCGATACATCCCAAAATCACGTCGTAAGGAGGGGGAATCACCCTTTGAGTGCCGCGAGGTTAACCTCGATGCTAAGGTAGCAAAGTCAATTAATGACACTACCTTACAAAGCTTGAAGAGTAAAACAACTGTACCATTGGGTAAAGGCATGCAAAGCTAAATTTCTAATTGTCAACAGAGTCATCCAAAGCAAAAGAGCTTAATAAAGCAAAGTTTGGCCAAAATGCATACAAGCTATTGGCAAAGTTGGGATATGACTTTGAAAACCCAACATTATGGGTACAGTCATTGACATTAAACCCAACAGACTTAATGATACTCAGAAGAAATTGCTTGACTATGGCTCTAGTTATCGAGAATCCAAGGCAGGTTTAGGGTTTCAGAGCCCTAAACCAATCAAAATTGGTGTATGGCGTAAAGTAGACACCTCTTCCTCACAGTACATTACTGCTGAGGAACTCAAGGACGGTGAGGGTGAGAATGATGTTCCTTCTCCCAGAACTTTTGTATTTGATCGACTTCAACCACCTACCACGAGGAATCATATCTAAGTGTTCGATAGGCTTGGAGAATGTGACCGTAGGGTGGAAGAAACTTCAAGCTCTCAACCCTTAAGGCGAAAAGTATCTGTCTTTAGCCGCGTAGGCATGACAAATGCCTCTAGCAAAGAACAAAGACAGTCAGCTTTTAGTCACATAAAGAAAAGGGAAGACAATGTCATGAAGAATGACAAACAAAAAAGTGTTATTCCCTCTCGTATGAAGAGAACGCAAGACATAGACATCACTGAGCAACTTTAAAGGCAAGAGTTTGCACTGTGGTTTTCACCAACCAAAATGAGTCGTCAAACCATGCTATAGAGGAACACAAGGAGATTGTTTCCACGAACCATGTAACGGCTAAAGAGGTGTCAAATCTTGATGAGGAGATAGAAGCTGATGAAGCTCCCAAGACACTTGAAGATGGGGGGGCAAGCAACAGTAGATGAGTTAAACCTTGGTACTCTTGAAGACCCACACCCTGTATACATCAGTGCTCTTCTCACCCAGGCGGAAGAACAAGAGTACTTCAAATTACTCTCTGAGTATAAGGATGTCTTTGCATGGAGTTACAAAGAAATTCCAGGTCTCAACCCAAAAGTCGTCGTCCATCGATTGGCAATCAAAAAGGGTGTGAGTCCAAAGAAGCAATCACAAAGCCAATTTAGGCCGGAGTTGATCCAAGAAATTGGATCTGAGGTGAACAAACTCATTGATGCAGGCTTCATTCGTGAAGGCAAATACCCTACATGGATAGCAAACATTGTCACTACTAAAAAAACAGGTTTTTGCGGCCGCCACAAACGATCGCAAACAAGAATTGCGACCGTCAACGGTCGCAAGACGCCGGTCGTTATTTTAATGGTCGCAAAAAATCAAATTTGCGACTATATGGCGGTCGCAATTATTTTTGCGACCGTTTTTTGTATTTTCAACGACTGTTTTTTTTGCTGTCGTAATTCTGCTTTTACGATTGCCACAGCGGTCGCAATCTTGTACAATTGCGAAAGGTATATGACGGTCGCAAATTTCTGAAATTGCGACAAGCGCATGATGGTCGCAATTATAAGTATTTGCGACAGGTGTATAACGGTCGCAATTCTAGGCATTTGCGACAGGTGTATGACAGTCGCAATTCTATGAATTTGCGACAGGCCCTAACCGTCGCAAATATAAGGAAGCTGCGACAGGCTTTAACGGTCGCAAAATTCAATTTGTTCAGACTTTACGTTGCAACATCAAAAATTATAATTTTATTACCATTTGATTTTACGTTACCATCCTAACCTGAACCTATAACCTGTTTTTATATTTCATAAATTTAAAAATAATTAAAACGCATACTTCATACTAATAAGTCCAACTTTGAACAATATTTACAATAACAATGCTCAAGTTAATAATAATAGTAATTAGTTAGTAATAGTTTTATAAGGTAAACTAAAAACTAAGTTAGGCCTATATGAATTAGTAATGGCCTATGTTCTTTCAAAAATAGATAAGGCCAATATGCACAATATAATACTAAGTTAAGGACTATGTTCCCCTCCAAAAAAATCTAGGCTTATATCCCAAAAAAAGCTAAGGCCTACATCCCCAAAAAAAAGCTAAGGCCTATATGAATAATACTAAACTAAGAGCTATATGAACAAATAAATTACGACACTGGAGTCTGTTGACCAACCCCACCAACACTCATGTCCGGGTCATCTTCCCTACGAAGCTGAAATGAAGGATCACCTGAACAGTTAGAGAACAAGTTCTGCAACATCGTCTCCATCATTCGCTTACTCTCAATTGCCGCCTCCTCCCGCTCCTTCTTCAATGCTTCCTGCAACTGCGTAGCAAGCTGTGCCTCCATCTGTGTTTGCATCTGCACTTTCGCCTCCTCTATTCGCTCGGCAACCTCGGCTTGCACACGCTCCTCCAACTGTGAAGCCATAGAAGGATTGTACGATTGCGAGCTTTTCTCAAAAGAGGGGCTGTAAAACAAACTAGCGCTTGCACCTAGGCCCTTCACTACACCCTTTTTCCTACCACTAACAACCTCCCAATACAGCCGGTTAGGGTCCGGTTGTGATCCTTAAGTGGAAGACTCGTCAAGCTTCTTTTGGTAGGCATCCTGTAATCAAGACAAATCATATTTAGCATATTAAACATGTTTATAGGTTCAAATTGCTTAATCATAGACATTTCCATGCATATACAAGGCTATAGGGTCATAACTAGGCTAAAAAGGTTTAAATGACCTTCTAATTTACCCATATTCTTTGCTTTTGCTATAAACTCAGATTTTATCAATCAAACATCTCATATTCAGCATATTAAACATGTCTATAGGTTCAAATTGCTTAATCATAGACATTTCCATGCAGACACAATGCTATAGGGTCATAACTAGGCTAAAATGGCTTAAATGACCTTCTAACTTACCCATTTTCTTTGTTTTTGATATAAACTAATATTTTATCAATCAAACATCTCAAATTCAGCATATTAAACATGTTTATAGGTTAAAATTGCTTAATCATAGACATTTCCTTGCATATACAAGGCTATAGGGTCATAACTAGGCTAAAATGGCTTAAATGAACTTCTAACTTACCCATTTTCTTTGTTTTTGATATAAACTAAGATTTTATCAATCAAACATATCAAATTCAGCATATTAAACATGTTTATAGGTTAAAATTGCTTAATCATAGACATTTCCTTGCATATACAAGGCTATAGGGTCATAACTAGGCTAAAATGGCTTAAATGAACTTCTAACTTACCTATTTTCATTGTTTTTGATATAAACTAAGATTTTATCAATCAAACATCTCAAATTCAGCATATTAAACATGTTTATAGGTTAAAATTACTTAATCATAGATATTTCCATGCATATACAAGGCTATAGGGTCATAACTAGGCTAAAATGGCTTAAATGAACTTCTAACTTACCCATTTTCATTGTTTTTGATATAAACTAAAATTTTATCAATCAAACATCTCAAATTCAGCATATTAAACATGTTTATTGGTTGAAATTACTTAATCATAGACATTTCCTTGCAAATACAAGGCTATAGGGTCATAACTAGGGTAAAATGGCTTAAATGACCTTCTAACTTACCCATTTTCTTTGTTTTTGATATAAACTAAGATTTTATCAATCAAACATCACAAATTCAGCATATTAAACATGTTTATAGGTTGAAATTGCTTAATCATAGACATTTCCTTGCATATACAAGGCTATAGTGTCATAACTAGCCTAAAATGGCTTAAATGACCTTCTAACTTACCCATTTTCTTTGTTTTTGATATAAACTAAGATTTTATCAATCAAACATCTCATATTCAGCATATTAAACATGTTTATAGGTTAAAATTGCTTAATCATAGACATTATACAATACTATAGGGTCATAACTAGGTTAAAAAGGTTTAAATGACCTTCTAACTTACCCATTTTCTTTGTTTTTGATATAAACTAAGATTTTATCATTCAAACATCTCATACTCAGCATATTAATAATGTTTATAGGTTCAAATTGCTTAATCATAGACATTTCCATGCATATATAAGGCTATAGGGTCATAACTAGGCTAAACTGGTTTAAATGACCATCTAACTTACTTATTTTCTTTGTTTTTGATATAAACTAAGATTTTATCAATCAAACATCTCATATGCAGCATATTAAACATGTTTATAGGTTGAAATTGCTTAATCATAGACATTTAAAATTTCCTTGCATATACAAGGCTATGGGGTCATAACTAGGCTAATATGGCTTAAATGACCTTCTAACTTACCCATTTTTTTTTGTTTTTGATATAAACTAAGATTTTATCAATCAAACAACTCATATTCAGCTTATTAAACATGTTTATAGGTTAAAATTGCTTAATCATAGAAATTTCCATTCATATACAATGATATAGGGTCATAACTAGGCTAAAAAGGTTTTAATGACCTTCTAACTTACCCATTTTCTTTGTTTTTGATATACACTAAGATTTTATCAATCAAACATCTCATATTCAGCATATTAAACATGTTTATAGGTTCAAATTGCTTAATTGTAGACATTTCTATGCATATACAAGGCTATAGGGTCATAAGTAGGCTAAACTGGTTTAAATGACCTTCTAACTTACCCATTTTCTTTGTTTTTGATATAAACTAAGATTTTATCAATCAAACATCTCATATTCAGCATATTAAACATGTTTATAGGTTGAAATTTCTTAATCATAGACATTTCCTTGCATATACAAGGCTATAGGGTCATAACTAGGTTAAAATGGCTTAAATGACCTTCTAACTTACCCATTTTCTTTGTTTTTGATATAAACTCAGATTTTATCAATCAAACATCTCATATTCAGCATATTAAACATGCTTATAGGTTCAAATTGCTTAATCATAGACATTTCCATGCATATACAAGGCTATAGGGTCATAACTAGGCTAATATGGCTTAAATGACCTTCTAACTTACCCATTTTCTTTGTTTTGCTATAAAGTAAGATTTTATCAATCAAACATCTCATATAAAGCATATTAAACATGTGTAGAGTTTGAAATTGCTTAATCATAGACATTTTCATGCACATACAAGTATAGGTGTTACCGAGATTTCTTGTGTCCTCTTGTTAGCCGCAACTTTTCCTTTTCCAGGAACTTCCTTGAAATGGGTCTTTAGGAAGAACTCAGGGGCAGTTGGAAGCACTCCACCGGCTTTCTGAGCCTGCACAAATCAAATAACTCTTTTAATGTTTAATGTATGTAACTACTTAAATTTATCATTATATACCATTAAGTATTACCATTTTCTTTGCATGCTTTGATGCAGAGATAGAAACTTGGAAGTGCGACGGCTCAAATGGATTAGACAGAGAGCCGCCCCTCCTGTTCTTCTTAGATTTTTCTGACATCTCCATAAAACCCTTCTCCTTTCTTTTCGCCATCATTTGTTGAAACATAGGCCGCCCCATCCATTTTGGAATTGACTTGTTTCTGACAGAAGCATTGTATGCTATCTCTTTCAACCTCTTATGTGCCTTCTTTTCATACTCCTTCTTCACAAGGGTGTCAAGATCAGCATTCTAAAGGTATTGTTTCTGCAAATTTTTGTAAGAAACAACAAAAATTATATGATTAATAATTTATTGTAATAAGTAACCAACACACACCAAAGTTAGATAAGTAAATTAAACTTGGGGGTTATATAATACTGTAAACTGGTTCCACCAATGGGTCTTAGTACTCTTGTCAACCTCGTCATAGTTAAGCCATGGTTTGTGCCAATGTGCTTGAAAAATCTCTGTAATGGAGGTGCTCACGGTGTTATCATTGAATCTTAGTACAATAAGCAAACAAATGAAGTCATTACATACATAAAATACAAATCTAACCAACATTGATCAAATTCGAATGCAAATTAAGCTAACCATGATTAACTTACCATAACCCTGTAGGGTGCAAAGTCCTTCTCGCAACGGGGGTAGGTACCTCACCCATGGTAGAGTCATCGTCTTGCGTCTCAGGGACCTGACTAGATGTCCCAGTACCATTTACACGTGACTCTGGTGATGGGGTAACTTCTGGAGAAGTTTCCGTATTTGCATGGCTTGTCGATGGAAACAATTCTCTCGGGGTGACATGTCCCAAAATCCGACGACCACCACCAACCATGACAACCTATAGTAAGAAAAACATTATGCACATAAAAATCATATAGTCATGTTATCGCGATCTATAAGGTAACATTACACATAACCTTAACTTTGCACAATATCAATAATACACAAGTATATCAAATTAAAACCTGGATGGTCTTTCAAAATAAATTGAAATCCAATTAAATAATTAAAAAGTTAAAACAAGGTTACAATCAATCTCCTAAATCTCAGTTGAATCAACCTCCTCATCATCACTAAGATCATCATCACTATCGTCATCCCAAAATCCATCATCCTCATCCTCGTCCTCACTATCAGTAGATTCGAAACTGGACTCATCTGGAGAGGCATCGGGGAGGACTTCATCATCAGTATCCGAATCTCCTAATCCATCTTCATCACCTTCGTAGTCTGGAATGTCATCCGGAGCACAAAGAGTAGGAATGTCAGCAGTGGTTTCTTGTAGAAAGTCTTCGGCAACTGGTGCATCAACAACTGACCTCGCCTTTGTCTTGAACACTGCCCACCATTGAACCTTATCTCTTTTCAGACTTGGATAAGGTGCGTAGTAGACTTGGTTATCTTGGTAAGAAAGCACAAATGGGTCGTACTTGGGTTATTTTTTGGTATGATTGACTTCTACAAGCTTGTATTGGTCAATGTTCATACCCCTAGTAGAATCCATCCAACTGCACTTGAAGAGAACAGTCTTATAAGTACGTAAGGCACTAGTGAACTCCAACTCGATGATATCCTCTAAAATACCAAAATAATCTCCACCATCTTCATTGGATACACTCACTCCATAATTCATCGTTGACTTCTATTTTCCATGGCCATAAGTTTGGAATTTGTATCCGTTCACATAGAATTGGTTCCAAGTACGCACTCGTTTAGATGGGCCTATTGCCAAAGCAAACAATATTTCATCATTTAGCTTGTCTTGAATCACCTGCTCATATGGCATAATTATGTGAAATTGATACGAGTCCTGAAGTTATAGCAAGAAAAAAAAAACGTGTTGATGTCAAATGCGTAACACACTCACTTTCAACCTAAACCACTCGAGGAATTCAGCTTCATGTTTAATCCACACATCTTCTTTGCGAATAGTGGGTTGCATTAGAACAATGTGGTCCTCAAACCCCCTTCCATTCCATATAACCAGAGATCGAGTATTAATAATGGTGAATGACATTGGATACGTTGCACATTCAATGAAATCTTAGTGAGTGTGATAAATACAAATGTACTACCTCTCATATGGTTCCAGAATGCCGCTATTTCCCAAAACATACAAATGTGCACGTTGTAATTCTTTCTCATCCAAAAAGCGGCTCACTCCACCAGTAGAAGCATATCCATGATCAACCCTAAACAGTTCCGGAACACTATCATCCAAAGTGCTTTCAACTTCATCATGAACATTACGACCTAAGTCACATGTTTTAGTATCCACTCCTTGTTGGATGTAGTTAGAGCAAAAGTACCCTATCTCTTCCGTTAGATATGCATTACAGATTGAACCTTCAACACGAGCCTTATTGCCAATTTTACGTTTCGAATGATTAAGGAACCTAAAATTTATAAAATTGATTAAGTTATATGTTATGCAAACTACTATAGGTGTTTAAACGAAAATGGAAACTATGAGTTTGTAGGAGTTAAAACCTTTCAAATGGATACATCCAACGATATTGGACAGGACCACATAATCTAGCTTCATAAGGCAGGTGAACTGGTAAGTGTTCCATAGAGTTGAAAAACGCCGGTGGAAATATCTTTTCCAGCTTACAAAGAATTTCTGCAATGTTGTGTTCCAATCTTTCCATATCACTCAATTTGATGGCGGAACAACAAAGGTCACGGAAGAAAAGACTAATCTCAGTAATAGCTTTCCAAACATGGACCGGGAGCAATTCCTTAAAAGCAACTGGCAACAACCTCTCCATGAAGACATGACAATCGTGGATCTTTAAACCATGAAGCTTACATGATTTTAAATCTACACATCTACTCAAAATTGAAGCATAACCATCGGGAAATTTCAAGTTCTTTACCCACTCGCACAACACTTTCTTTTGAGCCTTGTCTAGTGAGAATGGGGCTTTCGGCAAAGTGTCTTTCCCTCTCGCATCCTCCGTCACATGTAGTTGTGGTCGTTTGCAATATTTGGCAATGTCATATCTAGCTGCAACTGTGTCTGAAGTATGTTTTTTTCACATCCATCACTGTGTGAATTAGCTGGTCAAAGAAATTCTTTTGAATATGCATGACATCGAGGTTGTGGCGGAGGAGAAGAGTCTTCCAGTACGGTAGCTCCCAAAAAATACTTTGTTTAAACCACCCTAGTCTCTTCTTTTTCAAGCTTGCGAGTGCTTCAGGTCCATCTGTTGTCCTAGCCAAGTGTTGAACTTGTTGCCATAGCTCGTCGCCGGACATTATGTGTGGCGGTGTCCCCTTTTCAACCTTATTCTTACAAAAAGCAATTTTGTTGTTTCGAAAAGGATGTTCGGGAGGAAGAAATTGGCGGTGACAATCAAACCATGACAAGCAATTTTTACCGGCTGTTGCCCATCCAGAAAGCATACCATAGGCTGGGAAATCACTTATAGTCCACAAGATTGCTGCACGCAAATTGAAGTTTTTCCTTTGTGAAATGTCATAAGTTGTTGCACCAACATCCCACAATTGTTTCAATTCTTCAATTAACGGTTGCATATACACATCCAAGTTCCCCTTCGGACTTTTAGGACCAGGAACGAGCAAAGAAAGGAACATAAATGGTTTTTTCATCCACGTCGATGGAGGCAAGTTATAAGGGGTCAGAATGACGGGCCAACATGAGTACTGACCCCCAAACTTGCCATTAGGAGCAAACCCATCAGTACACATACCAAGTCTCACATTTCTAGGTTCAGATGCGAAATCGGGGAAGGATCTATCCAAGTGCTTCCAAGCTTCACTATCACTAGGATGCGCCATTGTGCCTTGGACTCTAGGATTTTTGGAATGCCAGGTCATTTCCTTCGCAACGTTCTTTGTTGCAAACAACCGTTGTAGCCTTGAAGTGATGGGAAAATAGATAAGTTCTTTTATGGGAACCAATGACCCCTTTGAAGTCCTCTTGTATCTGTCTCTATCGCACACTCTACACTTATCCAACTCAGCATCAGCTTTCCAAAATAACATACAACCCTTTGGGCATGTGTGAATCTTCTCAAGCGGAAGCTCAAGTCCGTTAAGAATCTTCTTTGTATCGTAGAATGTTTTTCCCATCTTATTATTGTCGGGAATCGCTTCATTTAGTAATGATGCAAACCCATCAACACACCTATGGGGCAAATTGTATTCCGATTTCAAAGATACAATTCGAGATGCCATTTCTAGCACAGACATGGAGCTACCTTCGTACAGTGGTTGCTTGGCAGCCATTAAAAGCTCTTGAAATGCTTTTGCTTGAGCATTTGGCTCTTCATCTGAACCACTAGTACTATCGTCACCCGATGGTTCATGATTACTCCCAAGAGCATCGAGAACCATCTCACGGTACGTATTTGGTTGCTCTACACTTGATATAGGAAACCCTTCACCATGAGAAACCCAGTCATAGTAATCAGGTATAAACCCCTTTTTGAACAAATGGATTTTTACTGTGTTTGCATCATGAAGACGTCTATTCTTGCATAACAAACAAGGGCATCTTACTTCATCTACGCCTGGGCTCTCAAGATGAGCTTCACAGAACCGTATGAATTGTTCAACACCATCCACAAACTCTTGCCTAAGTTTACGGGTATTACGACCATCGTATCTATCATACATCCACCAACGCTCTTTCCTTTTCATGGTTACAAAATCTACAACACTATGAAAAACAAATCACATTAATCATACACACTGAACTTGTATTCATTACAATAATGGCATAAGATACGATTAGAATCGAAATGATATCCAAAGGTCCTTATCATGACTTGAACGGGAGAGTTGATTTCACATTCTTTATTAAGAGATTTAAACATATGTTATGTCACGTGCTTCTAACTTGATAAATAAATATAATTTTTACAACATTTTTTCTAAGATACTTATTATTTAAAATTTACAATATTGATTAAATTATTTATAACTTACATTAAAAAATTATATTTATACCATTTCAAAGTAAATTGATGTAACATTAATAAAATAATAGAAGCAATAAGATTTGTATAGTTAACAAAGATGGGAGTTTGATAACAAAAATCAAAATATTAAAATATTAAAAAAAAAAAGACACATGTAACCCTTCATGAAAAAACAAATAATTTACTAAATACTTTATAGAACCATAATACAAATTATTGTTCGCAAGATTATAATAACCCCTTAAACATACATATTTCTAATAAAGCCATTGTAATTCAATAAGATTCATTTTTTTTTAAAACGAAAACTAAAATTATCCAACACATGAGTTCACACCATCCAATAGTCCTACATTGGACATAAAGCAAAATAAATTTCTATTCCAACCAAAACACATCCAAGTTCTAGCCTACGCACAATAAAGCGTAAAAAATCCAACAACACACCAAGCTATCAATAGCAAACTAAAATTATCCAACACATGAGATCACAACTCCATAACAAATAACATAAATATGAATCATATTGCACAAGTAAAAGAAGTAGATAAATAAGGGAAGAAAAACACACAGCGAAGGAGTTGACTAGAAAAGCAGAGGCGGCGATGAAGGTGTTCCTGGTATATGGTGGTGTTACACTTTTAGGCAGGGTATTTATAAAAAATTTTAAAATGAAAAATATAAATAACTACAGCCAACTTACCTAGTGGGGGCGATGGAAAAAGGCAGAAAAAGGAGGAAGGACGGGCAGAAGAGGAATCTCGCAACGATGGAGCTGCAAAGGGGGTTAATTTGCGACTCACAATTAGCTATTTCAGATTAAATAAGGAAATTAAAAAAAAATTAAAAACAAAAATCAACCAAAAGGTCACGACTTAGAACATAGCTTTAATCAAAAGGTCAAGAGTTAATTTCACCATGTCTAACCAAAAAATAAGCGAAAAGGCTATTTATAGTATTTAAAGAAAATATTCAACTATGTAGCCTGATATTAAAGTAATTACAATGAGATAAACCCATGTATTAATACACATTTACGATAAGCTAGCTTATTTGGAATGCAAATTTACCATGTCTAATTCTTAACTAGTCATTATGAATCTTGCATATTAGATAAGATCATGTACAAATTCAACAGTAAATCTCAAAGCAAACAAAGTTACATGGCTTATTTAATCGATTCAAGACAAAAATTTCATTACATCCAAACAATTCAATGTAATAGTGGTTCCCTTTCTAATCAAATTGCCACCCCAAACAGTTTAATTAAAACCAAACTTGAAATCCACTTCGACATTAGTTCCTTTTTACTCAAATTACACCAAAGCAAATCAATTCAATTTTAACACAATCACATTAATCATCAGACTATACCACAATCTATCAACAACAACACCAATGGACTTCAGTATTTCACCATCAAAATATAAACAATTATAAATGACAGAAAAATTAAAATTGGTTACCATTTAACTCAAATTAAACCAAATAAGACTTCAGAATAACCATATTAACCCTTATTCAATCAAAAAATGAATCAAACCCAATTCCATAAATAAACTGCTTCATTAATCTATCCACAATAAGGTAATTAGTTCATCTAGGAAAAGAAAGAAAGAGAGAGAGAAGGCCATAAATAGTAAATAAATTTTTAAAAAATAAAAAGAAATAAAATAAAATTAAAAAAAAAACCCAAAATTGCATGACTTACCTGATTACAGCCGACAGAAGATGGAGGAGGCTACGATAGAAGGAGGAAATCGGCGACTTTTCGCCCTGCAAACGTTGATTTGTGACCCAATTTTAGGGTTTTCGCCCAAATTAACAAAAATTCTAAACAACATAATAATACCATCGACTTACCTTTATACAATCGTCGGAAAGCAACAGAGAGACGACTTGGAGGGGAATCCGGCGACGGTGGTCTGCGTGGGGGTTGAATTGAGACCCAAAGTTAGGGTTTTCGAACAAATTAACTAAACAAATAAAATAAAAAACAAAAAAAAAATAGAACGGCATACCTGTGTTTAGCGTCGCTGGGCGGAGACAGGTCGTCGTTGAGAACAACGGCGGAGCAGCGACCGTCGTAGGTGTTCTCCCTCTTCCCCCTTCTTCTCTGCTACGAACTTCCCCTTCTAAAAATAGGAAAGCCCGACTTTCTTTCAGTTTAGGATTCAGCGAAACAAAAAAAAAAGAGAGTTAAAATGTTACGACCGTCTCTACGACCGTTTAGACCGGTCGTAATTATTTTGAAAAAAAAAATTAATTCTAATAATTTTAACGACTGTTGTAACGGCCGCAATTTATTAAAAAACGGTCGCAATTAATTAAAATTACGACAGGCTAATAAACGGTCGTAAATAATACTTTTTGCGACCGTTTTTTGGCTTGTCGCAAGAAAACAGTCGTAATATCCGCGAATTTAGTAGTGTGTCCCTGTGAGGAAGAAAAATGGGCAACTACGAGTTTGTGTAGATTTTCGCGATTTAAATGAAGCGTGTCCCAAGGATGACTTCCCACTTCCAGTCACGGAAATCATGATCGACGCCACCACTGGACATGAGGCATTGTCATTCATGGATTGTACAGCCGGATATAATCAAATCCACATGGCACCTGAAGATCAAGAAGCCACGACATTTCGCACCGCAAAAGGGATATTTTGTTACAAAGTTATGCCATTCGGTTTAAAAAATGCTGGGGCTACGTATCAACGTGCAATGCAAAAGATCTTCGAATATATGATGCATAAAATTTTGGAGTGCTATGTAGACGATTTAGGGGTTAAGTCTAAGAAGAGGTAGGATCATCTAGGTGACCTTTGCTAAATCTTTGACAGACTACGCAAATGTCAATTGAAAATGAATCCTCTCAAATGTGCGTTCGGTGTTACCTCAGGAAAATTTTTAGGTTTCATCGTAAAACATAGAGGAATTGAAATTGACCAAACCAAAATTAAGGCAATTCAAGAAATGTCTGTGCCACGATACCTCAAAGAACTTCGCGGTCTCCAAGGGCGCCTTGCATATATTCAGAGATTCATCTCCAATCTTGCAGGCAGGTGTCAACCATTTAGTCATCTCATGAAAAAGATGCTCCATTCAAATAGGATGAGTCATATCAAAAAGCGTTCGACAATATAAAGAAGTATTTGTCCTCTCTGCCGATTTTGGGGACACCAGTTAAAGGAAAACCTTTAATCCTTTACATTGCTGCTCAAGAAAGATCACTGGGGGCAATGTGTGCTCAAGAAATTGAAGAACGTAAGGAGACAGCTCTTTATTACTTGAGTCAAACATTGGTGGGTGCCGAGCTGAATTATTCACCAATTGAAAAAATTTGTCTTGCGTTAATTTTTGCTGTCCAAAAGTTAAAGCATTACATGCAAGCTCACACAGTCCATGTCGTCTCAAAAGCCGACCCAATCAAGTACATCCTCTCAAGACCAGTGTTGTCAGGAAGACTAGCTAAATGGGCAGTACTCATCAAACAGTACGATATAGTGTTCGTACCACAAAAGTCTGCCAAAGGACAAGCCATCGCTGACTTCTTTGCCGACCACCTAGTACCACCTGAATGGGAGATTTCTGTTGATTTGCCTGGAGAAGATGTGTTCAACATTGAAATACTCCCACCATTGGAAATGTATTTTGATGGGGCTGCTCGTCACGACGGCGCAGAAGCAGGGGTAGTCATCTGGTGGTCACGCTTACATCCTGACTGCCATAGATTACTTATCCAAGTGGGCTGAAACTATTCCCCTACGTGATGTGAAAAAAGAAAATGTTGTTGATTTTATTCGCACCCATATCATTTAGAGGTATGGAATACCTCAAAGAATCGTCACTGACAATGGAAAGCCATTCGTTAACAACTTGATGGATAACCTTTGTCAAAAGTTCAAGTTCACGCAGCATAAGTCATCATGTACAATGCTCCTGCAAACGTTCTAGCCGAAGCATTTAACAAAACGCTTTGTAATTTGCTAAGCAAGGTCGTTGCAAAGTCTAAGCGTGACTGGCATGAAAAGATAGGGGAAGCACTTTGGGCATATAGGACGACATACAAGAATGCAACACAATCAACCCCATACGCGTTGGTGTATGGTGTTGAGGCTATCCAACCCTTAGAAGTTCAAATTCCATCACTAAGAATTTCCATTCAAGAGAGTTTAACTTGTGATGAAATTGACAAGCTTTGACTAGCTAAGCTTGAAGCGCTTGATGAAAAAAGATTACAAGATCAACAAAAATTGCAATGCTATCAAGCTCGCATGTCACGGGCATTCAATAAAAAGGTTCGACCTCGTTCTTTTCAAGTGGGAGACATGGTTCTGGCAGTGAGAAGGCCTATCATTAGTTTGCGCAAAACTGGAAATAAGTTCACATCAAAATGGGATGGCCCTTATGTGGTACGAGAAGTTTACACTAATGGAGCATACAAAATTGTTGATACCAAAGGAGTGCGCGTAGGTCCAATTAATGGCAAGTTTTCAAAGCGCTACTATTCATGAAGTGAAATCCTTCTACACCCTTAAGTAAGAGAATAAACTACTTACCAAAAAAAATAAAAAATAAAAAAAAAAGAAAAAAAAAAGGGTGTAGAATACTTACAAGTGGTATGGTAGTGGGAATGATAGGGAAATCTCGAAGATCGCCAAAAGAGTCTGCAATGTTTATTATAGCGATGTCCTCTTCATCTACGTCTGATCGCCTCTTACTCCTACGTTTATGCTTCTAGTCGACGTCAGCTTCTCTATCACTAGAGCTCCCTCCTTGGCTGACATCTCTAGCGATCATCGATTAGGAGTTGCCTTGCTTGGACAAAGGCTCATGACTCCTTTTACCACCAGCATTGGTCTTCGATCGACAAGCACTTGTGTGACTAGCATGCTCCTGACTGACTTGTTGGGATCAGCTTCAGTACTTGAGCAAAGGATGTCGATCTTGTCCCTAAGGTCATTAACTCTTACTCTAGACCACCAAAGCCGAAAATACCGAGTTATAAGGTCACGCCAATTCAACGAAAGGCAAGAAGTCAACACCCGGGATTGACTGCCACAAAACAAAATCAAGTCTCAATACCGAAGAGCTTCATAGTAGCCTACAGACTGATGATCATCCACGACACACGTAAGCATACCGGGAACATCATGACAAAACCCAAATTGTCTACCAAATAGATGAGGATTGTAGGGCTCTATGAAAAATTTGTCACCAGAGCGTACAGGAATGTAGCTAGAGCGAAGGGAGATGAGGTAGCCAAATTGAGGAATCCCAAGCTTCCCATCATCAAACAAAGCGATGTTCTTGTTCTTGTTCGGCACGGTGCACCCAACCTTCGTCGCTGTGAACCCTTCATGTATTAGATCTCGTGCTTCTTTATCCTTTAAATGTTTTGAACTATGAGAACCCGAGAATACAGTCATTAAAGGGCCTGGGAGAGCTAGATCCAGATTGTGATGAGTTCCAAAATAGTGTGCGAGCCAACTGTACAAGTAATGGGCCGGGAAGAAAGAACCCAAATAAGAAGGTTTAGGAGACGTCGAAATGTTGTTCACACCATGATAAATGCTCCCAAGTACAGGAACTTCCAAGCTGAAGGTTTACCACAAGCCATCAAGGTTGCGATCTCAAACGTTGCGGGTCTTATCGATCTACTATCACACTACGGAAGTACAAATGCACATAACCAACAAGACAAGAAGGCAGTTGTATAGGCTGTTCCCCTTCAATTGTTGCTGGGAAGGCCTAAACGCTCAAACATGGATAACTCATCATTTGTCCATGACGCAGGTACATCAGGTAACGTTCCGTCAGGGTCATGTGTAGATTGTGGAGGAGTCGAGAGATATCTCGTCCTCTTTAGAGGTGCGTCATAGCGAATTTTCTTATGGTATCAAAATTTGATCCATTCTTGGGCTGAAACTTCCCTCGATCCTGATTCTTTGTAGAGGCAATGGTAAGCAACAAACAAATGCTCACAAGACTTCAAAATTTACCGTTTGTTGTCCTCATTTGTTACCGTTAAGGTCCCATAGTGTGGGACAGTCTCATCATAAATTTCCCCATAAATAGGTAAGCCACCAAGTCTATGTAAATCCCATAATGAGATGGACAACTCTCTTGCCATTGTATGGAGTGTGTTTGTGGTAGGGCACCAACTCTCACAGAATGCCCGCAAAATATGTGAACATTTGTCATATGAGTAGAGCGAGGCATAAACAGCGTTGTAGATTGATGCAGATTCTAGATGTTCCTTCGAACGACACAGAACGTCTTCAGTCTACTCTCGATAGCCTGGGATGAAGCATGATTCAACATATATCTTTAGAACAGTGGATCCCCATCGCACAGACCCTTCAATAATGGAACGACCTAACAAGAGAAGTAAGTTTTCTGTTGCAGGTCTACTTTGAAGGGTGTCCTAGAGCTTGTAAACCTTTGTGGTGTCGGAGACATTGGCAATCTCAACAGACATGTCACTGAGAAAATTTTGTTTACAAATACTTGTTTGCATGCCGTTAGGCCGTCACAATGATCGTCGAATTTGTAGACACGTCCCAGTCTTAGGGTTGTCATTCTCTTGGTCGACAAGAGAAAGATAAAATCGAGAACCTTCATTGAATTTCACTACGTGCACCTTATCCATGATCAAAGATGATGAGTGGCATTTATGGCACTCATTTTGTCCCTTTTTGGATGAATTTTATTTCATTTTATTACTCTTTTCTTTAGTTTTCCTTAGTTTTATTCCTATTTTCTTCATTTTATGCTTTTTGTAGTTAGTTTCTCTATTTTATGCATTTTCTAGTTTACTTGCTATTTTTCCCTTTTACTTGCTTTTTATCCTTTGTTTGTAGGTTGTGATTGATTGTCCAAGAATTCCCGAGCTTCCTCTCCATGGTCTTTCATTGTTTTTCATGCCCAATGCTTGTGTAAAACGTTTCAAGTCAAGGGGGGATCCAAGGAGCATGCTTTAAGGCCTTGCATATGCTCTTTTCATGGCTTATATCCTTCAAGAATTTCAAGAAAGTTGCTGCCTACCTTGTCCTCCATCAACATCATCTAGGATGTGTGCACCACACGAAGAAGAAGAAAGGGAGCTGCAGCTTTGTGCGGGCGCACTCGGGGAGTGTGCGGCCGCACCTTTCTGGATGTGTTCCCGTGCGCGCTTCTCTCTCTCCTCCGAGCGCCCGCACCGGCGTGGGTCTATTTTTGGACGTCAATCCTAACTTCCCCTTTCTATTGATAGTTATTTCTTTCCATTTTTAGAGAGAGAATGAGATCTTCATTAGTTAGAATTAGATTAGATTAGATCTTAAAGAGAGAAAAACACTAGTTCTTAGCTTTTTAGAGAGAGAAAATGTGGGTTTGATGATTGATGATTGAAGATTTCTACATTTGGTTTGATTTCTATCAAGTTTGTAAGGATTCTTTACTCTTTAATGCAATTTAATGTTTGATTTCATTAGTGTTGTTGTTTGATTTGGTTGATTAATAGTTTGATTGATTTGGATTGAATTTGTTGATTTCAATTGATGAATTTGGGTATGATGATTAGTTTAGCTTTGATTTTGATGTTTTTCATGGATTGTGAGTAGTTTTATTGCTAGAGTAGTGGTGAAGCATGTATTGATGATGAATTGAGATTAATTTGGGGGAAATTAATTGAGTTGATAATGTGATTAAATTGGTTGATTAATTTTGTGCATGTGTGTGCTTGATTAGGCTTGATCACCCTTGTTATTCACACTAGATTGCATTGTGAGTTCACATTGATACGGACCATTGATTTGTGGCTTACATTTACTCGATTGAGATATCTTGTGATGTTTCCTAGCTAGTGTTTGATGTAGCTGATGCTAATTAGACCTCTAGGAGAATAGCATGATGTGCTCTTTTGGTTGCAATTTCGGTTTTCTCTCACATTGCTTGACTTGATTGGTTAATTTCCCAAGTTGATTGAACTTCATTGTCGATGCATGTGGATCCATTCCCCTAGTGCCTTTGCATTTGTTTAGTACAAGCTTTTTGCATTGCCTAGCTTAGCTCTAGTTTCTTCCATAAACCCCTACTTGACTTCAGAATAGCTTGACTTAGGCAATATACATTCGACCTCCATTCCTTTGGGTTCGACCTTGACTTACCACTACACTTCATAGGGGTTAGTTGAGTTATAAATTTTGTTTGATTGGGTGGGGTGGTAGCCCAACGACCTACCGTTCTTCATCCCATTAAAAGACTAACAAAAAAACGTTAGAGTGTTTGATATGGCACATGTACAATGAGTATGTCATGAAGTCAATCTCGTATTGAAATTATTTCGAGTAAGCTAGTCTCAAGATGTCAAGTTTATAACGGCTAGCATACATGACTTGACATCTTCGATGGGTTCATAACAGAGAGTCCTGACCCATCGCGACATGTGCGACTCAAGTCTTCAAGTTATCAGACCTGTCTTAAAGATGCCAAGTTCATAACGACTGGCATACATGACTTGACGTCTCCGATGAGTTCATAACAAAGGGTCTTGACTCATCGCGACAAGGGCAACTTCAAGTCTTCAAGTTATCCGGTCAGTCTTAAGATGTCAAGTTCATAACGACTAGCATACATGAGTTGACATCCCCGATGGTTCATAACAAAGGGGTCCTAACCCATCGCGACATGAGCGGCAACGTATGGCTACCTTGCGAATCTGTCATATGCACGGCAATATAAAGAACAAATATACCATACATGCAAAAAAAAAAAAACAAAAAACAAAAAAAAAAAATTTACTGGACACGTGAGTGCATTTGATTTCTTGTAAATTCCTTGAAAGTTTAGTGAATGTAAAGTCAACAAATAAAATTCAGATTCTTATACTCCTATTTAGTGCTGTAATTGTGTAATTTAAATCATGGTTGACTCATATAAGAAAAGCAGAAGTTAGGTAATACAATTACCTATTATTGTCGACGATTGATTTGTTGCAACACGCAAATTATCAAACCTTTCGCCACAAACTGCTAAAAAAAAAAATCAAAATTGGGATGTCAGGGAAAACAATTCAAGGAGTAATTATAATTGAGTACCACAAATCTATATCTATACTTAGTATTTAAAAACACAAACCATAATTTTTCATATGACACATGTCATCACAAGTCATTCAATACCACATATGACACATGTCACCCCTTTTAATCTTTTTGTTTAAGTCTTAATGTATTCCATAACTTGCAAATTCAATTAAGAAAATGAAGTGTTTCATTTCCACAATCAATATACCTATACTAAAGACGAAACCAGAAATGACACTTGTCATAACCTGTTTAAAAATTTTTCCTCCAAAAGGGATTTTATTTTATTTTATTTTATTTTTTCCAAAGCTTCTTAGAGAAGTATTTAATTTAATACTTACTTTACAATAATATTTCTTTTCAATTCGGCAAATATATTCATTTTTACACATTCAAAAAAGATTTATATATTTATTTATTTTATGACGGGAACAAAGTCATATAATACAATAATGTAATATTATCTATAATTTTGTAATGTAATCCATGGTTATTTTTATTAGTCGTGCATGCATTTCTTCCTCTGTTTTCTTTAAAGATTCAAAAAAATTAAATTACAGAACTTTCATCCTATTTTGCAATTTGATATAATTTTTTATAGTAAAATAATTGTATTAAACTAATGATAAATATTGAAATTACCGTGCATGGCACGGGATCTAACCTAGTAATAAAATAAAGTTGAACCAATTAATAAACTTCACATAAACATATGAATTGAATTATATAAAAATTGTCTTTTTACTTCCTAGACTTAAAACATAACCTAAACTAATATGTTATTTCATATCCTACAATCTTCATGTATATATACGTAACTAAATTTCATTATCTTTTTCCATTGTTTTACCCTCATTCTTTTTTTCCCTTTAAGTTTTAGCAATGAAACAATTATTTCGTATTTCATATCAAAAGTTTCAACTATTGAAAAACATACCTACCTACATATGAAATAACTTAGGTAAGAACCCGTGCATCGAACGGACCAAAAAGCTAGCTGAGTATCAATTACTCATACGTTTTGCTGTTGGTTGCTAGTTTGCTACACTAAATCAAACCTCTTTGCCGCACCGACAGTCAAGATTGCGAATTTGACAAAAAATTAACTAATTCTTTAATATATTACTTGTGCGAATGCAAAAAAAAAAAAAAAAAAAAAAAAAAAAAAAAAAAAAAAAAAAAAAAAAAGGGAGCAGTTTAGACTACTTATTGGTTTGGACGTAAAGGACTGTATAGTCTCTTAGAGTTTGACTGCGGACAAAATCCAAAATCACCCAAACTTTTATAGTTTTGGTACTGCACATCAATAAGGAAAAGAGCAAGATTGATTAATTCATCAAATTCATGACAAGACAAGTCAGATCATCAAGGAATTGAAGTTAGGCGGCAAATACAAAATCAACATGCAACATGCAACTTGCAAATATGTGTAGCCTAATAAATCACCATGTGAATGACAGTGCCTATACAAAAAAGATCAATGTGTTGAGATTTCTTGCCCCTAGACGACGAATGATTAAATTTGGGGTGGAAGAGAATTACCTTGATATGACTACGTTGGTTAAGCCTGGCCAACGCGGTGATGAAGTGATCAAAAATTGGGATGTCGACTGAATAAATATTGTTAGCTACCCTAATTTATAAATTACGATTGACAATAATCTTTTAGGAGATCAAAATCTAGTACAACTAGAAGTCCAACCTTGGGGCTCAAGAATTCCCCTAAATTAAAACCCAATACTAAAGAAGAAAACTCAAACTCAAATACTTCATTCCTCCATCAGTTGAAGGGATCCAGAAACCATTATTCAAAGAGTTCATAAAACTCAAACGGAATTCTCTCTGAAGTGAGTCAATAAGCACATCAAATTCGTGCCGACTTGTTCAGATACACTCAAACACATTTGAACGTGATTAAGTTTCATAAGCCCTCGTTCAGGTGTATTCAAACAAAACCCCTCGAATACAGGTTAACATCATCAAATGTCACCCTGCATTCAAACTCAAGTCCACGTCATCAAATGTCACCCTATAAGTGTCACACACGTGTCATCGTCAAGCTACGGAACAGAATCAGAGGACTTAGTTTATTTTTTATAAACTATTATACAGAGATTGTACCCAAAATTCACATATTAATATAAATTCATTTGTTACTTTATTTCCCGTCTTTATTTATTTAGACTTGAAATTTGTGTAAAAACCACCTTTTATAACAAATTTTTTCTAAGAAAAAGACCTTATAAAAATTTTCTTGTAAAAACACACCTAAAACCACTTTTTTTGCGAAGTAACACCTTAATCCAGTTTCCATCCTTTGACTTGGTTTTCAGGCATTGACTTGCACGTGAGAAACACGTGTTCCGGTGACTTACCCCTTTTTTTTCCCCGATTTATCCCCCATTTCTCCAATTTAACTTTCTCTCTCCTTCCTCTTCTCCAACAAAGTCCGAATTATTCACCATTGATGAACAAATCTCCATTTTTAAGCATGAACGGTTGCAATTAACCTGATTTCGAGTAGGGTAAGTTGTTGTAATTACTGAATTTCTTGTAAATTATGTTGGATTTTTCGTATTTTCATAAATTAGGGTTTGTAATTGAAAATTAGGGTTCTTCATTTTTCCCACAAATGATGAAATTAGGAGTAATTTCGAGAGGCCAATTAAAGAACACCAATGTGGTCTTTAATTCAATTTTTTTTTTTATTTTTTTTTTATGTATGTGCTTGCTCTATCGGGCTTCAATAGAGGAAGTGGAGAAGAGGTGAAGTGAGGTTTTTGGGTGGATGGGGCTGAATGAACAGGGGTGTAATTTTAATGGGAGCAAATTTATTGGGTGAAATAGTGTTGGTGAGAGTAGTAGTGAATTAGTGGTGGTGGTGAGGTGGTGAGGTGGTGTTGGTGGGGTGGCAGTGAGGTGGTGGCAGTGAGGGAAAAGAGAAAAAAAAAAGGAAGAAGATCACGTGACCCAACGAGTAAAGTCAACGCCGGAAAACCGAGTCAAACACCGGAAACCGGGTTAAGGTGTTACTTCGGAAAAAAAAAAAGTGGTTTTAGGTGTGTTTTTACAAGAAAATTTTTATAAGGTGTTTTTTCACAGAAAAAAGGTGTTATAAAAGGTGGTTTTTTTTGCAATTTTTCCAAAAAAAAAAAAACAAAAAAAAACAAGTTATTTAATTAATCATATGTCGTCGTACAAGATCAGATAATAATCATGAAATCCGTCATGATTTGCCGACGTCAAATTGGCGCATCAACTAACAAAGTAACAAATGGTTACACGGCTATATTATACCGCTATGTTTATCTACTCTACAAGTCTGCATTGGAAAAAATATTCATATCTAAAATATAATTCAGCCAAATAGTACCAATAAACTCAAAGTTATACAAAGCCGATTGTGATGTTTTGCGATGAATTTTCATACTAATCAATTGAATTTTATTCAATATATACTAACCTCGATGATGATTGAAATCTAATCCCGATGACGAAATTCTTGGTTTTCTCGATCAGCAAGAGATGGTTTTCTGGAGATGGTTTTCGGATTGGTTAGAGAATGGTTCTGATAACGTGTTGTAAATAAAGGTGAAACATTAGAGATAGAGAGAAAGAAATGTGTATTCTACTTGTATTTCATATATTGGAGGTATATATATATATATATATATATATATATATATATATATATATATATATATATATATATATATATATAAAATACCCGAATATTTTATAATTTTATATAATATATTTTATAAAAAAAAATACGGAGTAATTTATTTTTATTTATTAAATAACTTCCCTAATCTCATATTTTTATTATAGAGTTCGAAAAATTTTAAAACCCTATCTTGTTTAAATTGGACTCTTTTATTAACACCTATAAATACTAATTATTTCAATTATTTTAATTATTTTTACTGCATTTACTTCTTTAGTCGTTTGCTCGTCGGTTTTGCTTTTGGAACAATCAGAACCTAGATTTTCTGTTGATACCTCAACCTATATTGATTATCATCGTGATTTGTGATTTCACTCAAACTTTTATCATCAAGCCTTTTATTATTTACTCTTGATACAAACTTACGGGAGCACACCATTACATTTTCTCATGATCTATTGTTGGAGGTGGCTTTTTAGTGGTAAGCAACTAGTTTTTTTTTTTTTTTTTTTTTTTTTTTTTTTTGCCAAAGAGAACTACAAATTAAATTAAAAAGTAAAAGATAACAACTCCCTACGACGAGCCGCAACAGCTAGATGATGAGCAGCTTCAACCGACGACCTAGGAACCTTACAAAGATGACAAGACTCAAAAGAAGCAAGAACTGCCCGGATATCTTCCAAGATCCACACTACCGAGATGTCTGTAGAATGCTGATTAAGAATCAAGTGGGGAATGGCAGAACAGTCCGTGTGTAGTAAAAGGCGACGAATACCCCGTTGAATGGCTTGACGAAGACCCAAAAGACAAGCCTGTAATTTGAACTAGCCGTGCAAGAACGAGCACCACCCGCAACGAGATCTTTGGAAATAGGATCTTTAAAACACCAACCTGTGCCAGCTGAAAGACTTACTCTATCCCATGTACCGTCAAAAATCAGAATATTTTCATGGCCATCTTGAGAAGACCCACATAAGATATAGACTGATTGAGGAGCAGTAAAACCCGGGGGAATAGCAGAACTAAAAACATCAAGCTCCCTAGCCCTAGTACTTCTATTTTTCCATGTAACAGCCAGATCCAGAATTAATTGGGGAGAGTAGACCTCAGATCGGAAACGAACATTATTCCTCGTTAGCCAAATTGCCCAGCATAAACCAAAGAAACTATCCATTTGCCCCCAATTCAGAGAATATGCCAAGCGCGATAAAATTTCCACAAACCAAAGAGGAAAAGAAGAAGGAGGAACAGCTGTGACATGCAAGCTATCCCCATCAAAAGATCTCCATAACTCCCTAATAAAACCACAATCCCGGAATAAATGAGCCACTGTTTCAGGCACCTGACTGCAGAAAATGCAGGAAGTATCAACCGGGAAACCCCAAAGGCTTAGTAAAGTTACTGTTGGCAACACATTATGTAACACTTTCCAAGCGAACAACTTCCATTTTGGAAGAATAGGAAAACCCCACAAACGTTTCCACCAAGTATTAGAAACCAGGTCATTCGGAATAGGCGAAGTTTGAGACAGTATAAGAGAATATGCTGACTTTGTGGTAAAAGAACCGTCCCTAGTGTGCTTCCAATAAATAAAATCATCAATCTTCTGCCTAGGACGTTCCAGACCTAAAATAGCCGAAGCAACCGGCGGAGGAAAAAGAGTCCTAACCAGGGTTGTGTTCCAAGAAGTGGAATCTGGTAGGATTAACTCAGATACAAAGGAAGGTTTGGCTTCCTCAGCAATAGATTCTTTGAAAACCACATCTACATTTGGAACCCATTTGTCATTCAGAATGTGAATATGATACCCATTCCCAATTTTCCAGGCGAGGTCCTTATCAAAAACCAAACTACCCTCTAATAAACCCCGACTACCCCAGGAAGGACAGGGAGAAAATAAGGTGGGATGATGAGAAAGTAAGGTCAGGTATTTAGCTTTCAACACTCGGGAGATTAAGAGTTGAGGATTGTGCATAAGCCTCCAAGATTGTTTTGCATGTAAAGCCTGATTGAAGGAACGAAGATGACGAATACCCAACCCCCCTAGGCCTTTAGGAGTGTGAAGCAGAGCAGCAGAAGTTAAAGCTATACCCTTTGAGTCAGTGCTAGAATGCCTCCAAAATCTCAGAATTAGGGAATCTATCCGATCATAGATAGTAGAAGGAACCTTAAAAACCGAAAGTATATGATTAAAGGAGGCCACTAACACAGAGTTAATAATTACCAGTTTTGCCGCTGAGGAGAGGCGAATGGAAGAGAATGAAGATAAACGCGTAGCAACTCGATCCACCAGAAATTGAAAGTCCTTGCATTTGCGCTTACTCAAATCCACAGGGAGACCAAGATAATCACCAATAGAGTCTCGACTCTGCATGCGGAGTTTACAAGACAAGAAATCCCGATAATCCTGAGGCGTGTTCGCACTAAAGCGAACATAAGACTTTTGCAGATTGACCATTTGACCAAAAATCGAGCAGAATTCATTGGTTATTGATAGAATCTGATCACAAGCCTCCGGAGAAACCCGGAAAAAAAAAAAGCAAAGCATCATCAGCAAAGAACATATGAGAGACCGACGGAGCACGCCTTGAGATACGTAACCCTTGAAATAAGCCGAGATCTTTATCTTGACGAAGCATCAAAGAGAAGATTTCCATACATAACACAAATAAATAAGGAGAAAGAGGGTCCCCTTGGCGTAAGCCACATTTCGGCTGAAAAGCACGAGTCGGAGAACCATTAACCAAAATCTGATAGGAGACTGTCGCAACACATTGTCGAATAATGTGGATCCAATACGGAGGGAAGCCAAAATGACTTAACATGTCCCAAAGAAAATTCCAATCCACCCTATCATAGGCTTTGTTCATGTCAAGCTTCAGAGCCGCAGAACAGGCTTTTAAAGGAGAGGTAGACATGAAGGAAAGAAGCTCGTGAGCCAATAAACCATTGTCCGCCATTAACCGACCCGGAACAAAGGCAGTCTGTGCAGAAGAAATGAGAGAGGGTAAAACCTGACGTAACCTGTTCGTTAAACATTTGGCAATACATTTATAAACAATATTGCACAGACCGATGGGCTTGAATTGGGAAGGAGTTTTCGGGCTATCCACCTTTGGAAGAAGAACTAGAAAAGTGCGATTCCACTCCTTTAGCATGAACCCGTGTGCAAAGAAATACTAAATAGCCTGAATAATTTGAGGGCCCACCACCGTCCAGTGGGACTTGAAAAAACCTGCTGTAAAACCATCTGGCCCAGGAGACTTGTCGACACCGATATGGAACATAGCCTTTTTAATTTCAGTTGAAGAAAAGGGGGCGGACAAAAGTTGAATATCAATTACTGAGAGGGTAGGAATATTCAGACTATCCCATGAACATTGAGTTGGAATGGGAGAATTCCCTTGGCAATTGTAAATCCCCATGAAATGTTGTTGTAATAGATTAGCAATCCCAGTATGGTCCGAAATCCAGTTATCATTGATATCTCGAAGGCTCATAATCTTGTTTCTCCGCTTACGAATATGAACCGATCTGAAAAGCAAACGGGAATGTGAATCTCCAAGAGCATCCCATTTTGTCTTACATCGCTGTTTCCAGAACATAAAAGAAGTTTGAGCTAGAGACACTTTCTCCTAACGAAGAGTCAAAAGAGTTTTACGGTCATTCTCATCTGACAGCGAATAGTTCGAGTCTACCGAAGATTGTAGATCTTGCCAATCTATACCCCATTGTCTTTAAAGAGTAACACACCGTGACAAAAGAGCTTGTTTCATATTCTGTAATTTCCTTGAAACAGAAAACATCTGAGACCCCGGGCAAATCTCATGCCAGTAGGACTGAATAAGAGATGAAATTTCCTTGAAACCAAGACACCAATTTTCCACCTAATAAGGGCGACGCTTAGGAGCCGATAATCCTGATTCTCGTAACACTATTGCTCCATGATCCGAGAACAAAATTGGCTGATGAAAAACTGTAGCATCAGGATGTAAGTCTAACCAGGTTGAAGTTGCCAACCCCTTATCTAACCGTTTATACGTTGGGTTTTGAAGTTGTCCATTTGTCCAAGTATAACAGGGTCCAGTAAAAGGGATATCCTGTAATTGGAATCAAGTTTCCAGTCCATAAACAAATGATGTCCTGGGATTTCCCTAGACCCACCTATCTTATCACTTAAATATTCCACCTGATTAAAATCACCCAAAAGAACTGTTGTTGGCGTTGTTTGTAAAAGGGAAGAAATTTCATCTAAAACTAAACTTCTACGAGAAGTATTAGGCGATCCATACACAAAGATTATATATTTTATTGCTTGTCCTGGGACTAACACTTTACAAAAGATTACATTAGGGAAATAGAAATAGGCTTAACTACTACCGGGGCGAACCAAAAAACAACTAGCCCCCCACTAAGACCTATTACATCTGATCCACAAAAACCATCAGCACCTACTAAAGAAAGCTTATTAGCAGCAATATGTACAGGAACTAGAGTTTCCATCAGGAACATTATATCTGTAGCAAAAGAGCGGACTAGAGAAGCCACATACGGAACCTTAGGGGAGTCCGCAGCACCAAGCCCCCTGCAGTTCCAGGCCGCTATATTCACGGCTGCCCGGGTGGCTTAGAAAGGGGAGCCACCCCACCCTCAGAACTTCCATGAGAAGAGTCAGAGCCAGAAGATTTGCTGTTACACTTGCGCTTCTTGAATGGTTTCAGAAAAGATAAACAGGCTGAACTCGCATCTGAAATGTCAAGACCCGAAGGAGGATCATCTGGTGATGAAGAACGCCTCTTACATGGACATGCCTCTTTGACCCAATTCCACACTTTATCCCCTTTCCTTGCTAATTTCAAAGTCAGTGGCTTTTTTCCATGAGATTTCGGAGTTATTTCTTTAATTGATGGAGTTGCAGATGTAGAAATAGGTGATTTACCCGGAGAGGAATGAATTGAAATGGGAGGCGAGCACTCCATGGGAATAGGACCATCGTCTTCTGGTTCCCCTGTTATCGGAGTTGGACTCGCCGCAGCATTGTACAAAGGAGAAATTTTGTCGGAGAAACCAAGTCCCTCCGCCGACGAGTCAGCCAAATACCCCGAACCTGCATTGCTATGAGTTGGAAATGAAGAAGCCAAGGATGGAGATGGTGAAGGAACCAATACCGGAGCCGCCACTTGCTGCTCCGACGAAGCTGCAGCCCAGTTGCTTGGCCCGGCTCCGAAAGGATCAGGAAAGACGAGGCTTGTTGGGCCCAGTGGTGGTGGCGAAAATTGAGTAGGCGAATCGCCGGGCGTGGAAAATGAACGAAACCGCCATAAGCAAGGTAAGGATCCAAGCCTTGAGATTGATATTCACGAGATGATGTGAAATTTGGATGCCCATTAATTAAGTGGGCTGTGAGATGAAAATCAGAAGATGGGCCCAGCCCAGAAGTTGTCATATGTTGAGAGCCTACAATAAAGGCCGAATGATGTTGCTGAGGTTGGGCCAAGCCCAAATCCACTAAGGAAGGATGCATACTATTAAAATCGGGCTGGGTATTATTAATCAAAGACGGCCCACTTTGCACTTGACCCGAACTCGTATGCTGACCCGAATCCGAAGTAGAGAAAGAAAAAGATTGATCTGAAATGTTATCAGCAGTGCCAGGTGTAGATCTGATGTTGATACCTTCTTGATGAGGATGGAATATTTGATGAGGCAAAGCTACCCCTCCACGTGCCCGAAGATTACATTTACTAGAACATATGTGCTATGCATGATTGACAGGTGGAGGGTCATTATTCCACCCACCTTGATAACCCGCCGCTTGAGAAAATGTAACAGGAAGATGAGCACGTGGCTGTGGCGGTGGCTGCTGATGTAATCTCGGCGCTTCAAACTCCGATCTGATTGCACGGTTGATACCCAAGTTCCTCCTCCATACCTCGTCCTGTTCGCAGCGGTACGACCCGAGAATAACCTGTGGAAATAAACCCGGTATGGAGCGAGGAGGCAGGGACGTAGGAGTTGGAGAATCCAAATGCCTAAGCTCAAAATCCCTGCGAGAAGGATGAGAATCGCCTGAATACTCAGATGGGTCATTCGCATCATGAAACCCGTTACCATAATTCCGTAGTCCAATTTTCTGGATTTGGAGAAATACCTCTAATTGCATTGGTATATAACGGAACATCCGTAGGACCAAACAAAAAACGTGCGCCGCTTTCGTGGAGTCTACGAAAGCGTCGCTCCAAGTGGAAGGTGACTTCTTCTTGTACCTTAGAACACGTATTACGTCCGTGTCCGACAAAACCACACTTTTTACAGAATCTGAATATTCCCTCATATTTAAATCTTACCCATGTAGCACGATTATTATAGGTAGGAAAATAACAACCCGCAATTAATGGTAGGGAAAGATCAACTAATACCTTTACTCTTGGACGAGGGATTGGAAAATCACCTTGTAGTTCTTCCTCCATAGTAATATCACCCACGTGAGCTAGAACCGAAGCTTCCACTATAGGTGTAGAGTAGCGAATAGGAAGTCCGACCACCGTAATCGACATGTCTGCTAGATTAAGATTTAAATTTTCCGGGACAGAATAACCGTGGAGACGTTGAATAACCATAAGACTTCCTTTAATATGCACCCATCCTTGATTATCAAGGTCTGCCGCATCCTCTTCATTCCCACAGAAGAAGATGAAATCTTTATCATAAGGAAACACCACCACAGATTGTCGTAGATGCCAGTATCTAGAGACCATACGTTGCATCAATTCAAGAGAAAATTCACGAGCATCCCATACCTTACCTATAGCAACATAATCCCAGTTAAGATGACTAGTTTCATAGACAGAAGGTGGATATGGAAATACCCCAATTCTATGGGGATAAACAAAGGTATTTGGAAAGATACGATCACTCATCTTTGAAAGACTAGACTGGAAGAAGTGAAAGAAGGGGAGAGTTAGTGAAAATTAGTGAACTGAGAAGAAGTAAACTGAGAACAGGGGAGTTAAGAACACTAAGTTAAGCTAGAGAGAATTTCCTCTCACTAAAAAACTTTCTCTCACTAGAGAATTCAACTATGTCTTATGGTAAGCAACTAGTTGATTTAATTATTTTGCTCATAACTCACTGTACAATTTGCGTGTTTCATATTTGGTTCTCAATTGTGTCTCATTGTTTTAGTATTTGTTGGAAAGGTAATCACACGATCTACCACTTTAGAGTGGTTTGTATAATTGTTTTATATAAATATTGTATGATTTGCTATTCATATGTATGATTCATGTATATAATTATATGATTTGAACAAATTTAATATCTTGTTACCATTGTCGTATATGATTGATTTTATTATTAATGCTAGAGTTTTTAATGTTGTCGCTCTAGTGAGTATTATTATTGAGGTATGAGAGTTTTTAATGCAGAGTATTATTTTTGGGTAGAGATTTGATGATATTTTGGTTATTAGTATTATTTCCCTAAGAGTTGAGATATTTATGAATCGAATTGTTTTGTTATTTAGTTTGGGAACATGTGCCATTGTTGAGATATAATCTATTAGTTAGTGAATGATTATTTGATCGATGTGTGAGATCAAAAGGTTGATAATTATATTTTATTCTTGGTTTGAGGCTTGGTGTTATATGCCTTAGTCCTTTGCATGTTGGTAAGAGGATGATAATCATGAGTTAAGAATGAAGTACAATCTTTATTATTTATTTATTTGCATTACTCATGTCCAAGGCTAGGTATAAAATAAAGAGCATGGCACACTTATTGGTTATGAGTTAAATCAGTGAAGGATTGTATTATTATTCGAGGTTGAGTTTGATAAAGGTTACTTCCAGAGTACAATGTGTAATGTAGTTTAAAACTACATTACTTAATTCAGCTAGTACGTCAATTATTCTATTATACTCTATATTATGATATGTGGTGATTACTCAGCTATTTGCTGACGTGTGTGTTTGTTTTGTTGTGCTACTTGTGTTTGCGGCTTATATCTTTTTCTTATGGTGGCCCTGCGATGATCTACTTTGTAATTTGTCCTTAATAGTGAGCATTCAAGTTGTTTACGCAGGTTGATCAAGTGATCGTAGCTAAAGGAGTTCAAGTGTTTCGATTAGTGTTTTGTAACAAGTTTATAAAGTTGTATAAATAGCTCACTTAGCTTTACTAGTTTTGTGCACGCGCGCGTTGCGAGCGCACCATTTTGTTAATATAATTTAGGAAACTGATTTGGTTTAGTTTTTGTAATTCTGTGAATGAATTTGTAGTTGTATGAAATATAAATTATTGGAACGGATGTGTAAGATATAATTATTTCATATCGAAATATATTAATGTTAGTAATTATTTAGATCACAAACAATTGATAAGCATTGACACTCATGTTGATATGGAGTATAGAAAATTAAAAAAGTTAATGTCATTGCTTGTATTGGATCACGTGTTTGAGCTTTGTCTTTCTTTGTGTTAATTATTTTTCGGTTACTCGAGTTGCTGGGGTTACTCCTTGAGTAACCCATCAAGTAATCCATGATTGAACCCCTCGAGTAACCCCTCCCCCTCAAGTAATCATTGATTGAGAAGCCCCTCAAGTAACCCCTGACTGAGCCCTCAAGTAACCACTAACCAAACTCCTGAAATAAACCCTTACCGAGTAACTCGAGTAATCATTTACTGAGTAGCTCGAGTAACCCATGACCGAGTAACCCCTCGAGTAATTATTGACTGAGTAACTCGAGTAACCTCTGACCGAGTAACCCCTCAAGTAACCCGTGACCGAGTGAACCCCTCGAGTAACCCTTGTTTCAACCCCTTAAGTAACCCTTGACCGAGTAACTCGAGTAACCCCTTATTGAATAACTTGGGTAACCCCTAACAAAAGAACTCAGGTAACCCCTGCCACAGCTCGTTTCATAATGATTGCAACACTATTTTCTTTGGTAAGAGTCTACAACTATTTTATTATTTCTCTATGACCTACCCCGACCCATTTACACCTTTTTTTTTAATTATAATTTCTCTCTACTACAAACAAATAAATATATCTCACTAACTATACTTTATATTATAAAATCACAAATTTTTGAATCGTGCAACAAGGGTTACTTGAGTTTCTCGGTATGGAATTATTCAAATTGCCGGGTTTACTCGAGTTTCTCGGTCAGGGGTTACTCGAGTTACTTGGTCAGGAGTTACGAATTGAGTTACTCCTTATCGAGTAACCCCTGGCCGAGTAACCACTTCAGTAATCCATGACTGAACCCCTCGAGTAACCCCTAACCGATGAGTAACCCTTCCCCCTCAAGTAATCCCTGATTGAGTAACCCCTCAAGTAACCTTTGAATGAACCCTCAAGTAACCCCTAATCGAACTTCTTAAGTAACCCCTGACCAAATTACTCTAGTCACTCCTAACCGAGTAACTCGAGTAACCACTGATCAAGTAGCTCGAGTAACCAATGACCGAGTGACCCCTCAAGTAACCCTTGACCGAGTAACTCGAGTAACCCCTTGACCAAGTCACCCCTCAACTAATCCTTCATCGAGTGAACCCCTCGAGTAACCCCTCAAGTAACCTTTGACTGAGTAACCCCCTCGAGTAACCCTTGTCCAACCCTTCAAATAACCCCTGATCGAGTAACTCGAGTGCCCCATGGCTGAATAACTCGGGTAAACCTAACAAAATAACTTAGGTAACCATATTAAAATTATAAACTAAGTTTCTTAACAAAATTTTGTTACAAAACAAGTAAGCAATTGTTCCAAGTTATAAACTATATGCTCATATTATCGAACTCGGACTCGGGTAGGACTTTGCATAGGGTCAAAGTCACATCCGCATCCTATTTGGATTCGGATCTATTTCATCAAATTTGGAGTAAATTTAAACGTATTTGGATTGGATCAGATCAAATTCGAATTGAACTCGGATCGGAATGAATTGCCATCCCTATACATACGACACAAAATTGAATGAACAGAGCTAATAATTGGTGGTTAATAGGTTATTCCTTTCTCAAAACTTATAATCTTTGCATAATAAGCTATCCTTCCTGAAATTAGGGGTGGATAAGCTATCCTTCCATCAAAAAGCTAATGACTGTTGGATAATAGGCTATCCTTTTATCAAAAAGCCTTAAACATTTCGAAAGGAAAATACTTTAACAATGGGATAGTTTCACTTACTTTAAAGATAATAATACTTTAAAAACTAAACTAATTGCAAATACTTTATTACTTCCGCTAAAAAAAAAATAGTGAACTCATTCCCACACATTGCCCTGCTTATTAAAGTTTAATACTTATAGAAGACAAGGAAATTTGGTGAATTGATTACATTAAAGAAAACGTAAGTGTAGGCGTCGTTTAAAGTGCGCCTATGTTAAGCATGTTGTGAATATGCTTGGCACTCACAGGAAGCGGGAATTGACATATACAATTAGAGACAAGGAAATTAAAGTAGGGAGCCGCCAACAAGTTTTTAAGGAACTTGTAAACCGTTCACGGATCATAAAAGGCAACCACGAAAAGGGACAGCGAAAGGCAACAACGATTGACCCGTGAAGGTTACACCCCATTCATAATCCATGAGATTACTAACTCCATATGGTTCGGAACCACGAAAGGAGGATCGGGGATGATGGTACTAAGTGAGTCATGGAGTCACATTCGCCCGTATTGGCCTCTACTCGATTCTTATTGTGAAAAGTATTCCTGCGATCTCAAAGGCATGCAAACGAATTATTCAATTCGCTCCAAACTATTATTATGCTAAATTGGTTGAATATTAATGCACACATATAATTCTAAAATATATTAGACCACTTGATTAATAACAAGATTAAAAAGGAACCTAAACCGGTTGTCCAAATTATCTTATTATTCGTGATTTTCAATTACATATTCCCTTTAACATGCAATATGGTGATCAATAAATAATAATAGAATAAACATTAATATTGGAAGCAATTCAACAATAATATCGTTAGTCAAATCAAAACATAACCGTAATCATGATACTAGCAATATAATAAAATAAGTAATTAAATTAATTAAGTACCACATTACGCGCGTTCCTTAAAATTGCTACATCATGAATAAATTGTTAGTAACTTCAATAAAAATATAAATCAAATGGAAATTAAATTGAATAATAATAGAGTTGATTTGGTCCAAACCCTCAGTTATTTGTACCTTTCACTCTTTGGTTTAAGTATAGAACTTTGGGTATTGTACGGACTCCTTAGAGTGCTTAATGGATATAAATGAGAGAATAGGGTTGCTAGGGTTTAGGCTAGAGCAAGAGAGAGAGGAGAGAATATTTTTGGTGTAGGGAGAGAGAATGATTTTTTTTGTGTAGGAGAGGGGAAGAGAGAATGATTTGATGATCAAGCTTGTTGATGATTGAAAAAGGGGAGATATGACCTCTATTTATAGGGAAAAAAGAGGGTCAAAGAATCAAGAAAAGATCGAGTTCGAATCGGAATAAAACTCTTGCGATAGACAGCAGTTTCTGTGGTTTTTGTTTTTATCATATCTTTTGATCCAAGAAATTAAAATTAGATAAATAAGATATCGTTGGAAAGTTCTTGAAGTCTACTTTCTAACCCAATTAGAATCAGATTAAAATATTCTGTAGAACAAAAGATATGGCCGAAATAGTCTTACGGTGTCAATTTTGGATAGAGTTTCGTATTTCGCTCATATCTTTTTCGTTTTAGCTCGGATTTAATATTATAATATATTATTGGAAAGATAATTTCAAGAGCTATCCAAACATCTAAGATTTAGATAAAAATATGAGGCACTAAAACAATATCTGACTATCTTTGAACGTCTTTCAATTCGTATAGAATTAGGACTTTCAAAAAGAAAATTTTATTCAATTTCAAATGCTTTAATATTATCTTTTCCTTATCTTTTCAAAAAGGATAACTAAGATATTTTAATTTAGAAACTTATAGAAGCTTCTAATTAATCTTAATTGGATTAGCAGTGGGATTTAAGGCTTTGGACCATCCACATGATCATTAGGTCGTAGGTAAGGTGGGCTTAGGTTCGATTTAGACTTAATTTAGTATTTTGGCCATAACTTATTCGTTATAACTCAGAGGGCTTATAATGTATTGTTGGAAAGAACTTTTTAAACCCCATCACAATATTAAATCATTGGACCCATATTATGGACCAAACTAAAATGGTATAAACGTTTTATAAAAAGGGCACGAAATGAATGATTTTAATGGACACGAAATGAATTATTTTGGGTTTAAAGGCACGAAAAGTGGACAATAAGTTATGGTTTGGGAAAATGGGCTATTAATTATATTGGTTTATGAAATGTATTGAATGAAACATGGATTTAAGCACTCTATAGATTACATACTCAACCCGACCAATAATGGCGGTGAAAGGTTGTTCATCATCGGGTTTGGTTTTGGGGAGAAATTTTTAGGTGTCTACAGTAAGTCTTTGCAATTAGGCATATAAATTGACTGTTTGATTTATTTATGTTTTTCATATACATTTTCCTACAGAACATTAGTCTAAGCAGACTAAGCTGTAGTTAACAACTTAACATATTACCACAAATGGTTATGATTACAGAACCGAACAACAAAGGGCTAGATTACCCTTGTTTAACAGGCTAATTACCCTTGTAAACTAATTGTAGTTGATACCATTAAAGCATTCTCTCAACTTCGTGATTCTTCATTAGCAAATCTTTTTTACTCCAATAGTGCCAGGTACTTTCATGAAATGCATGGAGAATGGCTGATATATATTGTGTGTTACCTTTGTAAATGATAAAACACATCTACATGGTTGCCTCAGCCCCCTTTAAAGGAGACTTGATCCAAACTTTACTTTGAAACCCAAATCTTTGCATCACATGCATGATCCTGTCTAAAACCTACAACAAGCAATCTGGTTAACCAAATAATCAATTTTATTGATACAGAGCAGTAAAGCTACAATATCTTTTGACAGACAATATAAACTATATATGCATAAAGAAAATTCATTTATCTAACTTAACAAGGTCTTACTATTCCAATAACACTAAAAGAACCCCTTTTTAAATTTTTAAGAAAGCTAGGCTATACCATAGCTTATGCCTTTCAAATCAATATTTGTGTCAAACATTAAATGACAAGAAAAGCTACTTCTTGAAATTGAAGTATGTCCTTAAATTGCTCTTAGACAAAGTGTTTTACTCCCTAAGCTTGGAGAAGGAGATGCAATAGACAAGGTGAATAAGAGTTTATATGTTCTCATTTTCTTGGAAGAATCAAGACTCAAGAGTAACTCTAAGATCAAAAATGCAAAATTTTATATGAGACAAAAGAAAATAGGAGGAACCCAAGCTAAGCTTTGATAAGGGTGATAAGAGATACCCAAGTTGGAAGAAAAAGAGGAACCCCCGCACTCTGAAAATAAAAATTTTGATTTCGTTCCCAAAGGGAGACCAAAAAAAGGGGTAAGTTCCAAGTTCTTTCATCCAAAAATACAGCCTAACATAGAAGAAAAAATAATTGGAACCAATAAAACAGAATCACGAAGTGGTTGTCTCTGCCGAAGTGAGTGCAGATCACCTCAGGCACAACTCCATCACAAAACAAGAATGATTTTCTGTTTCAAAATATGAATACAATGTGGGGCAGGAATGAATGAGCTAAGGATTGTAGGATCCCTCTCTCCGTTTGAGCCTGCAGAAGTACTTTCTTTCGACTCTCTAAAGTAGGATTACCAATAGTTTCTTTCGACCCAATTCCAAAAAAAAAAAAAAAAAAAAAAGCATCTTTAGAGCGAATCATATACACAAACAGAAGATATTCAACACTAACTAATTAAACTTCACTCATTATTACAAATCTTTTAACTTAAAACTCATAAACCAAAAGTAAATAAAAACCCATTAATCCACATTCACCAATTTAGCACTTGAAAACAATTAACCAAACCCATATTTTAAAATGAAACAAATAACTACTCAATATCTAAAAGAAATGAAACCTATGCAAAAAATTTTAATCACCTCTCAAAACCAAAACTTTTAACAAAAACTTAAACATGAACAAAGTGCAGCAGGGTAAAAGATAGAGCAATACCTGCTAGGGATTGGCAATGGTTTCAAAGTAGCTACTAATCCAAGTTCTCCTTATTAGAAACCCATCTTCTGTCAAGCTTAACCTTAGAGTGGGGCACAAGCAACTCCTTGTCTCCAAGCTACAAACCCAAAACAAAACCCATCATAAACTCTTGATCTTACTATACCCTAAACAAAAAAAAATTAAACTAAAAAAATAATAACTACGGTCACTCACAAACAAAAGACAGACTTATAATGTAACACCCCGTCCTTAACAACAGAAAGATGTCAGCGGAAATAACATCAGGACGGAAATGCCATTAAAGAGACGAAAGGTTTTTTTTTTTATAAAAAGACCTATGTTTAGAGTTTCATAACAAGATAGATGAAACTAGGTTCAAAACACGGCCTATAAAGCCTTATTACACTCAAAACATCATACGGGTTACATCAAAAGTCTTTTGAGTATCTACCTCCATCAAACCAAAAGGATCTAGAGAAATACTATAACATAAAAGGACTCTCTAACGCTGTCCTCATAAAATTCTATGATAGCCAACAAAAGGGGGTAGGTCCTTAAGCCAATCCTCACTGACCCAGCCCAGAAGGTGATAATCCTACAATCGTTCAGCATCTGTAACAACAACAAAAAAAAATTCCACAATCAGTGGGGAGTAACTAGCAGTTCTCCCTAAAACAAAGAATCACAAGCATACATGAAAGACTACGCCATTGGAATGCAGCCAAGAAACATAACGATTCTTAACATAACAATTTAGCTTCTAAGAGAAACAACATGAATTAATAATTAAGACTCATAGTGTAAAATAACCCAAATCATAGAATTGATGATTAAATCGATTATTCAAACAAAAATGAATTGAGGTAGAAATGAACGCTAGTGGATCCCGCAGCCCACTTCCTAAGGTTTGTCAGGGCGAACCTCCAGACGATCCCGCAGCCGTTTGTGTCTAAGAATGGCCAAACTCCCGGTTTTCCTACTGGGATTCCACAACCCGAGTAGTTCCGGACGACAACAATTAACCCAGGTAATACTACTTGAATCCCGCAGCCCAAGTAGTTGGCATGTTCTAACCACTGGATCCCGCAGCCCAATGGCTTCTTAACCTCACTTATTTAAGAACAATTATAATAAAATATCCCACTCAAAACACCCAAATATAGTAGAGAAGCCAAGACGGCCTTACACTCGTGCTCATCAACAAATCCAATAACAAACACTTATAATTTAACGATACTTGTCCGATTAATATAGACCCAAATCAAGTCAACCAACACACAGTGTATCATACGACCGATGGAGCAAAAAGAATCATATCAGTACAATACTTTGTTCAATAAAACAAGCATATATATATATATTATATTATATAACCAATGCTGCTGCCCCTGATTCATTCTAGGTGTTATCAAGCAACCAAATACCAACATAATCATAGAAGTATAACCAAATTAGTAAGCTAGGACAGTGAATTCTCATTCACTTTATAATTAGTAGTATCAAAATGGATAGCTAGTGTACGTGGCTTAGCAAGGTAAGAATGATTAAGACTTGGCAAGTGTTCCACCTTCATGATTATAGCTAGTATGTTAGGCAAGCCTAGAATATAAACTAAGCAAGGATGCATGGTCATAAGCATGACAGTAGGACAATCAAACGATTTACATGGATAACGAATAATATTATTTCACAGTACATTAGAACTATATCCACTAATACAAAACTGAAAAACTAAATTAATTCAATTGTACCGCCATCAGACATAAAGTCAATAACAAGCTAATATCAATGGAGTCCAATCAATGATTATACACGCATAATAAACATACTAAACTTTAACTAATTAATATTAGACTATTAATCATATAAGAAAGGTTTCCTTCCTAACTTCTATAATCATAAAATGATTCTACTAGACACAAATAATACGAAGGGAAGTAACAATTCAATTCATAAATTAATTAGTGTATAAAAGTCTGACAAGATCAAAGGAGAACATATGCTTGATGCATTCCACTAACATAATTTGCCTAATAGTTCATTATACGTGGCTAGAAATTAGGACTAGGCTACATATTAGACTAAAAACTTGGCTGATGTGTGTCATAAATGGCACACATTTGACGAGCATTTAGGTCATTTCTATTCTCTTTTCATAGCTTTCATGCTTAATAAGTGCTTAGTTTTATGCTTTGTTGCTTAGTTTTACCTTTCTTCTCTTATTTTGTAGCTTTTGTGATTTTCGTTGGTTTTCTAGCCTTTTCTTCTTTATTTGCTCTATTTTCGTGGTTGTAGGTATTGGAAGAGGTTCGGGTTTTGATTTTGGTGATCCACTATGGTGGAAGAAGCTTTTGGATCAAGTTCATGGAGTTTGGGAAGCTCAAGATGCAAGGAAGTGGAAGTTCCAAGTCTTGGCTCTTCTCTTGTGCTCCCTTCAAAGGAAGTGTGTGCCCTCAATATTAATCCTTAGCTTCTGCCTACCTTGCCCTCCATCACCATCATAAATCATGTGTGCACCCCTTGAGATGGAAGAGTTGAAGATTCGAAGAAACCCATCTAAGTGCGGCCGCACGCGCAGATGGTGCGGGCGCACACGAAGGATGTGCGGCCGCACACCATGGTGGTGCGGGCGCACACCATGGTGGTGCGGGCGCACATCCCCTGTTGTGTGGCCGCACCATCGTGGGTCTTTTCCGATCGGATTTCGACGATTTTCTCTCTCTTCTTATACCTATTTGAACCCAATTTTTGTAAGAAGTTTTCATAATAGAATTAGATCATATTCTTAGCTTAGTTGAGAGCTTCTCTCTCTAGATTTAGGGGTTAGTTTTAGGAGTAGATTTTAGAGAGAGAAAGTGAAGAATTTCAATGGTGATTGAGAGATTGAAGATCCAATGGTGACAATTGTATTGGAGATCTACTCTATTATCAATGAGCATTTCTAAACTCTATCTCATTTATTGTTTTGTTTAGTATTCATGTTTAGGTTGTTGATTTTGATTGAGTTTTGATGATTTGATGATTAATGTTTGATTAGAGTTATTGTTCTTCTTTAATTGTTGATTCTTTGATTGTAGATTGTTGATTTCTTTAGTTGTTGGTTGAATTGATGATGTTGCTAGAGTAGTTGTTTGGTTAGGGATTTGGTGAAGCTTGTATAATGTAATGAATTGATGTAGATTGGGGATTTTGATGGAGTTGATGATGTGATTAAATTGGTTAATTGATTATGTGCATGTGTGTGTTTGATTTAGGCTTTATCATCCTAGTTATTCACACTAGATTGCATTGTAAGTTCACATTGATACGGACCATTGATTTGTGGCTTGCATTTACACGATTGAGGTGTCTTGTGATGTTTCCTAGATAGAGTTTATCGTAGTTGACGCTAGTTAGACCTCTAGGAGAATAGCTTGATATGCTCTTTTGGTTGCATAATTGATTTTCCCTCGCATTTCTTGACTTAGTCAACTTCCTAAACCAATTTGCATTGTTCATTGCTATTATAAGTGAATCCTAATCCCTAGCATTTATTTGTTTGATTTCTTTGTCTTAGTAGTTGTTAGTGTCCTCTTTTACCCTTAGTCTTAGACCTAGCTTAGGCACATAATTGGAAGCACTTAGACATTACCGTTCCTTTGGGTTCGACCCTTGACTTACCTCTATACTTGTATTTAGGTTTGTTGAGTGTTTATAAATTTTGTTTGGCTTAGGAGGATTAGTCCAACGACCTAATTTTCCCACGTCAAAATGGCGCCGTTGCCGGGGAACGGTGTCTATGTTTGAGTGTTTTTGATTGCTTGAGTCTAGGTCTTTGTGTATACTTTTCTTTTATTTTGTTTTTGTTTCCTTTGTAAAAATGGCATGTCTATCTTTTTCTCAACATGATGATGAGCCTTTTTGTGAATATTTTAATAGACTTAAGGAATTTCTTGACTATAATTGTTGTAGTCTTTGGGAAGCTTGTGAGATTTGTTATCATGGTTTGAATGAGCAAACTAGGGATATAGTTGAAGGAATGCATAATGGTGATTTTAGAGCATTTTCTATTGAAGATGCTTGGAAATTTTATGTTTGGTTTGCTTGGGAAGTTTATAACAAGGGTAAACGTGCTTCCATTTTTGATGTGCAATGTGTTAATTCTTTCAATGCTAGCATGATTTACCATGATGTGTCACATGACCCCATAGTTGAACCTAGAACAAATGCTTCCAATTCTATTTCCTCATTTGTTCATGATAATGTGTTGCATGTTCAAGCTAACAAATCTCAAACATTTGAAAATGCTCCCAACCCCCTATTTGATGAAAATGCTCATGTTTATAATGATGATGATCCCACCTTTGGTTGTACTTCTTCTTCTCTTGTTGAGCCTCAATCTTTTACCCCTTTTGAATCTCTTATTGCTACCTTGGAAACTTAAATTAGGCATGTTGAGCTTCGTGATGATCTTGGGCCTAATAAAGAGTCGACTCTTAATTGTTTAAGAAGTCAATTGGAGATGATGAGAAAGAATGAGGAGCGTCTTGAGGAGGGAAGAAGGAGAAATGAAGAGCTAGGAAGCTAATTGTCATCCTTGATGCTTATGTGTGAAAGTTACAAATCTAATGTGTGTGTTGAGGGTGATGATGGTAATTCCGAGAAACCAAGAGTGTGTGAGGATCCTATTGTTGAGCATAGGAGTGAAGGAGAGAGAGTCGAGAGTGATAATGAGTTTGATGAAATTTTGAGTCTAGACATCTCTTCCTTTGTTGATTGTGATGAGTTTCAAGTGTATGAATGTGACTCTTCTATCCATGAGTATTTGGACTCGTTTGAGGTTATGTCAATTGTGTTTGTTGAGTGCATAGGGAATAGCCATAGCCTTTTAAGCAAGTTCATTGATGATGCTTCATGGGAGAGAGATGATTTTGAAATTAATTTGCCTCCATTCATGCATGGTTTTGAGACTCTAGGCTTTAAGGAAATTGAGGGAGCTATTGTTCATGAAGGTAGTGGAGGAGATTATGTGGTTCCTCTTGGGAGTTGGATGTTTGAGGGAGATGGTGATCATGAGCGTTCTTCTTTTGAGGATTCTATGATTGATTTTCATGCCCTCATTGGTGATGTGAGACCTTATGTTGAGGGAGTAGCTAACCCTTTGCCTATTTCTCATACCCCTTTCTCTCAAAAGCTTAATCACATCCCCTATTGCCCTATTTTTCTCCCTTCCTTTGTTGGTAAGCCTATTGGGGACCCTTTTGTCTATGATGATTTGAATGTGGCTCATTTGTCTCCAATTTGGGAAAAGGGTGACGATGCCACCCAAAAATATTTTGAGGAGAGTTTGCCTTCTTTTTCCTTTTCTTCCTCTTTTTCTTTTTCTTCTTATTTTGTTGAGTTTTCTTTTGATTCTTCTTCCTTCTCTTGGCATCTCTCTCCTTATAGGTGTGCACTATGCTTGTTGCATGCCTTATTTTTGTCATGTGCACACTTACTTTCTTATGAAATGTGTAATAGTGCATTTGACAAGCTCTTGCGATCATTGCAATATTATTTTACTAGAGCGGTCAAGCTTGGACCTTAAGCAAGCCTTTCTTGGGAAGTAACCCATGTTTTAGATTAGATTTTCCTTTTCTTTTTAGAATAGATTTTTCTCTCATGGAAATGTTTGTGTGCCTTTTGCTAGGTACATGACTTGATATACTTTGGTGCTTCGATTTGGATCAAGAATCAAGGAAGGTTGACTCCTATTTTTACTAGCACATGGAAACAAGGTTCAATTCTTGAGAAATTAGCTATGAAAGGTTTAATTGGGTCATTTGCGGGTATTTACACCCACCTCAAATCCGGTAATATCTTTCTTTGCTCTTTCTCTAGTGGATGATGACTTGTTGGACATATGTTGGTTTGTTGGATTGATCTCCTTGTTTTCCCCTCCCATGGATTGTATGATTTATGTTTGAGTGTATTGTCTCATTCAAGCTTGGGGGAGGGTATTCTACATGTTTGGTGGGATTTTGATTCATATATGCTTTGCACCTTTGTATATGCCTTTCCATGTTTCTCTTATTTTGAAAAACTCCAAAAAGATTTTCCTTTCTATCAAGGCAAATTTGCAATGTGTTTTGTTTTGTTCTTGCTTTGGACATAATAACATTTGGACTTGTATAATTGAATGCATTTCTTCCTAAATATTAACGGTGTGCACGGTTTGAGAGTACGCTTGGTTGATTCTAGAATAAAGCATGCTAAGGTAGTTGGTTAGAACTAGTGGGAACATGAAGCCGAATTCTACTTGTTTGTGGCCCGTTTGGTAGTTGCTTCCTATAGTCGATTTGACGCCAATAGTGAGTTTTTGCTACATCCGTGTGAGTTCTATGTTTTTCAAGCTTTCTACCTTACTTGTATGAGCGGAATGGATCCTTGACTTCTTGCAAACCTAATCTTGAAACTTGACTCATAGATCTTGAATCCGAGACCGAACCATTTAGGGAGGACAAAGGCACCTTTTTCGGGGTGGTATTTTTCATTTTTAGGATAGTTCGTTTCTTTCTTTATTTTTAGGTTTACATTTGCCTTCTTGCAACCATTTGAGCCTTATCCCTTCTTTTCAAGCCACATCCTTAGATCTTTGGCCTTTTGTTTCATTTTTCTACTTTTCTTGGTTTTTGTGAAGCAATTGATCATGTTGATGGAGTTTGTGGTGGAGAAGTTAAAATGTTTGGTTCTTATGAAAGCAAGATTGTGTTATGTCTTCTTTGTGAATAATGGCAAATGAGTTTGAGTAAAAGCCGTCCTACATTACAAAAGGCATGGACAAATAAGTGCAATATCAAAATAGCCGTCCAAAGTTAAAAGAGGCGAGGACAAAGCACTATTAAAAAAAAAAGAAAAAAAAGTGAAAAATGAAAAATTCAAAATATTTTGATGTGAGTTTTCTCCCTTTTTGAGCATTGAGGACAATGCTCCATTTAAGCTTGGAGGGAAGCGTTCTCACGCTTTTTGTATATATGTTTGTGGTTTATAACTTTGAATAAGCTTGGGGGTGTGAGTATTTTTGTTTGATTGGTGTCTACTTGATTGTGATTCTAAGAATTGGCCGTTCTTTGCTTCACTTTTAGGAAAACCACCAAATTTCAAATTTTTAGCCTACCTTCACCCTTATTGCCTTAACGTTACAACCTTGGGGAAAGACCTTTTGACCTACATGGTTGAGTCATTCATCGGTGGAGAGGAATGTGAGTTTTAGGAATAGGGAGAGGGAATGCAAAAGTCAAGATGTCGAGTAGCCTAAAAATTCTCTTTTTCCGGTTCCTTCGTGGGATCAATGGGATGCTCATTAGAGGTCGATTTGAAGCTATTAGGAAGAACGCGGTAAGATCGTTTGGGATGAAAGTGGATTGTGAAAGCTAGTTCCTATGCTTAGCATATTTATGTTTCAATCAACCTTGGGTATCTTGGAACGTGCACTCCCTTACTTGTTTAGAAAGATTTGCATCCACTTGTGCTTGTACATTTGCAAAAGTCCTTTCATGAACATTTGTTTGCTTTTCTTGTATTTTGTTTTCTTTTTCATGCTTTGCCTTGTTTGTATTACTATGAGAGTTATGGGTCAAACTCTTAGGATACCCTTACGAGACCTCACTCGTCCTCATAGGCGACTTTGGGGTTTAAAGGGCTTGTTGTAGCTAAAAACAACCGTGATTCCTACGACAGTGAGTTAGTGTATATTCTCATCTCGTCTCTTCTTTAGTTTGTTTTAATAAGCTCGTCATTTCCACTCCCTTGGTTTTGTTTTGCTCGAGGACGAGCAAAAGGTAAGCTTGGGGTTATTTGATGTGTGTCATAAATGGCACACATTTGACGAGCATTTAGGTCATTTCTATTCTCTTTTCATAGCTTTCATGCTTAATAAGTGCTTAGTTTTATGCTTTGTTGCTTAGTTTTACCTTTCTTCTCTTATTTTGTAGCTTTTGTGCTTTTCGTTGGTTTTCTAGCCTTTTCTTCTTTATTTGCTCTATTTTCGTGGTTGTAGGTATTGGAAGAGGTTCGGGTTTTGATTTTGGTGATCCACTATGGTGGAAGAAGCTTTTGGATCAAGTTCATGGAGTTTGGGAAGCTCAAGATGCAAGGAAGTGGAAGTTCCAAGTCTTGGCTCTTCTCTTGTGCTCCCTTCAAAGGAAGTGTGTGCCCTAAATATTAAGCCTTAGCTTCTGCCTACCTTGTCCTCCATCACCATCATAAATCATGTGTGCACCCCTTGAGATGGAAGAGTTGAAGATTCGAAGAAACCCAGCTGAGTGCGGCCGCACGCGCAGATGGTGCGGGCGCACACGAAGGATGTGCGGCCGCACACCATGGTGGTGCGGGCGCACACCATGGTGGTGCGGGCGCACATCCCCTGTTGTGTGGCCGCACCATCGTGGGTCTTTTCCGATCGGATTTCGACGATTTTCTCTCTCTTCTTATACCTATTTGAACCCAATTTTTGTAAGAAGTTTTCATAATAGAATTAGATCATATTCTTAGCTTAGTTGAGAGCTTCTCTCTCTAGATTTAGGGGTTAGTTTTAGGAGTAGATTTTAGAGAGAGAAAGTGAAGAATTTCAATGGTGATTGAGAGATTGAAGATCCAATGGTGACAATTGTATTGGAGATCTACTCTATTATCAATGAGCATTTCTAAACTCTATCTCATTTATTGTTTTGTTTAGTATTCATGTTTAGGTTGTTGATTTTGATTGAGTTTTGATGATTTGATGATTAATGTTTGATTAGAGTTATTGTTCTTCTTTAATTGTTGATTCTTTGATTGTAGATTGTTGATTTCTTTAGTTGTTGGTTGAATTGATGATGTTGCTAGAGTAGTTGTTTGGTTAGGGATTTGGTGAAGCTTGTATAATGTAATGAATTGATGTAGATTGGGGATTTTGATGGAGTTGATGATGTGATTAAATTGGTTAATTGATTATGTGCATGTGTGTGTTTGATTTAGGCTTTATCATCCTAGTTATTCACACTAGATTGCATTGTAAGTTCACATTGATACGGACCATTGATTTGTGGCTTGCATTTACACGATTGAGGTGTCTTGTGATGTTTCCTAGATAGAGTTTATCGTAGTTGACGCTAGTTAGACCTCTAGGAGAATAGCTTGATATGCTCTTTTGGTTGCATAATTGATTTTCCCTCGCATTGCTTGACTTAGTCAACTTCCTAAACCAATTTGCATTGTTCATTGCTATTATAAGTGAATCCTAATCCCTAGCATTTATTTGTTTGATTTCTTTGTCTTAGTAGTTGTTAGTGTCCTCTTTTACCCTTAGTCTTCGACCTAGATTAGGCACATAATTGGAAGCACTTAGACATTACCGTTCCTTTGGGTTCGACCCTTGACTTACCTCTATACTTGTATTTAGGTTTGTTGAGTGTTTATAAATTTTGTTTGGCTTAGGAGGATTAGTCCAACGACCTAATTTTCCCACGTCATTGGCATGATAATAGGTGAGGTCTGTCAGGTATATATAAACCACCAAGTTTACATATCAATCATTCATTCACACGCAAACCCATCATACAAAACCAACTAAACCATAACATATGTAATTAACATGTACATTAGATACAATAGGACTAGTAAGGTACATGATTATGATTGGCAAAATACAATTTAACCCACTCTAATTCGTAATCTGACATCTATAACTATGAAATTCTAAGTTAAAGAGATTATGCTAGTTACCTTATTGTAGAGTAGAAGTTACACAAGAAAGACCAAAGAACGATGCTTCCCCCTTCAATCTCCTTCCCTTGAGTGTAATAGTATAGATTAAATTTTGAGTGGAATTTTGTGAGGAAAAATAAGAGAGTTTGGCAGCCAAGACTCACGCACACAACTCTTAATATAGATGGAGTGAGAAGTTGAATGGAGGGGATTTGAATGGTTTACAAGAATAGGAAGTGAACGCAAAATTAATGCGGTTATTAGTGACATAAAATGAAGGAGAAGAAATCCAAAGGTTAGCAATTAACTACTAAACTCTTCACCTTAACAAAAGTTCACACATCAAGTTCACGCACCACTTGGGTTTCAAGAAATAGAGTTGGTCCTAATAAAAAAAAAATAAAAGTAAAAAAAATGGTAAGACAACAATGTATATCAAATATCATACCAGTCATGCATCAATTACTCACGTACGTACTATACAAATTATTCTTAACTAACACTCTTATAAACTAATGAGATATGACAATAAAAATATACATATACATATTCATTGTAATTAAAGATAATAATTCATTAGAAAATAAGTTAGTAGGGAAATCACTCATGAAGGATACTAGCTCAAAAAGACGGGGTACTACAATCACCCCTCCATATAAAAGTTTCGTCCTCGAAACTTGGAAAGTCGCAACATCCAAGAAAGTAAATTAAGTATATAACGAGTAAAGAAATAAGAAATTATAGCTTGTTACCTAGGTTAAACAACTCCGGGTACTTGAGCCTCATAGACTCTTTGGTCTCCCACGTGGCTTCCTCGTACTTTTGGCTTCTCCAAAGTACCTTTACCAAAGGTACCACCTTCCTTCGAAGAGTTCGGTTTTGACGATCGAGGATTTGGACGGGTTGCTCCTCAAATGTCAAATTCGGCTCAACCTCGACCGACTCAACAGGAATCACATGAGAAGGATCGCTACGATATCTCCGCAATTGAGATACATGAAATACATCATGAACCTTTGACAACTCAGGCGGGCCAATCTATACGCAACTTCCCCAATCCTTTCAAGAATCTCGTAGGGACCAACATACTTCGGGCTGAGCTTGCCCTTTTGGCCAAAACGCATCACTCCCTTCATCGGTGACACTTTTAGTAAAACTTTATCCCCAACCTCATAAGAAATAGGCTTGCGATGAAGGTCTGCATAAGATTTTTGTATATCTTGAGCAGCCTTTAACTTAGCACGAAGCACCTTAATCTGCTCAACCGTATCTTGAATCAATTCTGGCCCCAAAACCAAAGAGTCACTGATGTCGCTCCAACATGTAGGACTACGACATTTTCTCCCATACAAAGCCTCATATGAAGCCATCTGAATGCTTGCCTGATAACTGTTATTATAGGAGAACTCTACCAAACTCAAAGACTTTGCCCATGACTGTTGAAATTCTAGGGCACATGCACGGAGCATATCTTCTAGAGTTTGAATAGTTCTCTCAGTCTGGCCATCTGTAGCAGCATGAAAAGCAGTACTCAACTTTAACTTTGTCCCAAAAGCCTCTTGCAAAGCAACCCAAAAATGAGACAAGAACCTCGGATCTCGGTCCGACACAATATCCTTAGGAACACCATGAAGACGAATAATTTCATTAGCATAAGCTTCTGCTAACTTCTCCATCGACCAAGTACTCTTCATAGGAATGAATCGGGCAACCTTGGTCAACCTATCCACGATCACCCACACAGCATTCATACCTCCAGTAGTGACAGGAAGACCCATCACAAAATCCATCGAGATGGAATCAAATTTCCATGCTGGAATAGGTAAGGGTTGAAGTAGCCCTCTAGGCCTTTGATGTTCAATTTTAACTTTCTGACAAATCAGGCAGCGAGCTACAAATTCAGCAATTTCCTTTTTCATTCCAGGCCACCAGAAGTTCACTTTCAAATCCTTATATAGCTTATCACCCCCAGGATGAACAGAATAGGGAGTGTTATGAGCCTCTTCAAGGATCTTTCTTTTCAGTTCCCCATCATTAGGTACACACCACCGACCCATGAACTTTAGGCTTCCGTCAGCACAAATTTCAAAACTCTCAGCTCGACCTTGAGCCTTTGCGTCTCGAACCTTCTCGAGCTTCGGGTCCTCTTTTTGTTTAGCTCTCAGTTCTTGATACAACTCAGGCTCAGCACTCATAGAGTTTAAACAAGAAGCGACAAACCCTTGAGGCACAACCTCGATATTGAGCTTCCGAAACTCTTCGCACAACTCTTTAGGCAAAACCATAACAGCACTTAGAGAATGCTTGCTCTTACGACTCAGAGCATCCGCAACCTTATTGGCCTTACCCTCACGGTAATCCAAGGTAAGATCATAGTCCTTGATGGTCTCTAACCACCTTCTCTGCCTCATATTCAGATTACGCTGAGTGAAGATATACTTTAAACTCTTGTGGTCAGTATACACCTTGCACGACACACCATATAAATAATGTCGCCATATCTTAAGCGAAAATACCACTGCGGCTAACTCAAGATCGTGAGTTGGATAGTTCCTCTCGTGAACCTTTAATTGTCTCGAGGCATAAGCAACCACTTTCCCTTGTTGCATCAAAACACAACCCAAACCACTCTTTGATGCATCACAATATACCTCAAACTCTATCCCTTCAGTAGGCAAGGTGAGTACGGGTGCAGAAGTCAAACTCTTCTTTAGCGACTGGAAAGACTTTTCACACTCCTCGGACCACATGAACTTACTTTCCTTGCGCATCAACTTAGTCAAAGGTTGAGCTATCTTGGAGAAATCCTGCACAAAACGCCTGTAATAGCCAGCAAGACCAAGAAAACTTCGAACCTCTGACACAATTTTAGGACTTTCCCATTCCACAACAGCCTTGACCTTTGCAGGATCCACTTTGACTCCTTCCTTACTAATGATATGACCAAGGAACGCGACCTCTTTCAGCCAGAACTCACACTTCGACAATTTGGCAAACCATTTCTGTTTACGCAACACTTCTAGAACCCATCTCAAATGCTTCTCATGTTCCTTCTCATCCTTCGAGTACACAAGAATGTCATCAATAAAGACAACAACACATTTATCTAAGTACTCATGGAACGAACGATTCATTTGATCCATAAAGACAGCAGGAGCATTTGTGAGACCAAATGGCATCACCTCAAATTCATAATGCCCGTACCTTGTACGGAACGCTGTCTTTGGAATATCTCCCTTCTTCACAGGAATCTGATGATACCCTGACCTCAAATCAATTTTGGAGAACACTCCAGCGCCCTTCAATTGGTCAAATAGATCTTCAATTCGAGGTAGCGGGTACTTATTCTTGATTGTTACCTTATTCAATTCTCGGTAATCAATGTACAAGCGCATGCTCCCGTCCTTATTCTTCACAAACAAAACAGGAGCACCCCATGGGGACACACTAGGCCTAATGAAACCTTTATCAATCAATTCTTGCAATCGAGTTTTTAACTCTTGTAGTTCTGATGGTGCCATTCTATAAGGAGCTTTACAAATGGGAGCAGTACCAAGGACAAGGTCAATACTAAACTCCACATCCCTCTCAGGCGGAATACCAGGCAATTCGTCAGGAAAAAACATCAGGGTATTCCCGAACGACATGAATGCTCTCAAGTTGTTCTTCAATAGATAAGTCCTTTACTCTACAGAGAAACACTTCTTCACCTTGCTGACAAATTTTCCTCATTCTCATGGCTGAGATGATCCTTACACCCTTCTTTAGCACAATGCCAGAATAAGAAATCCGGTTACCCTTGGGGCCACGTAGCACCACCTTTTGATCACGGCAATGGATAGTTGCATGAAACTTGGATAACAAGTCCATTCCGAGAATTACATCAAACTCAAACATGGGAAATTCTTTCAGGTCTGCAAGCAACTCAGACCCCGAAATCATGACAGGAACTCCCCTAAACTCATTATGACATGCATAACTCTCTCCAGAAGGAAGAGATATAACAACCTTAGCAGGCGAACCACATGATATATTAGCTTTGGTAACAAAGGAACTAGCCACAAAAGATACAGTAGCTCCAGAATCAAATAACACATAAGCAGGCACATTATTAACAAGAAATGTACATGTGACTACGTCTGGATGATTGTCTGCTTCAGCTTGAGTCATCACATAGATTCTGTTCTTGGGAGGGGCTGAAGAACTAGCCGACTTGGCAGTACTTGATGAAGAGTTCCCTTTCTTAGGACATCGAAAAGACTTGTGTCCCTCCTCCTTGCAGAAGTAGCAAGTGATTTTAGAACCGTCACAATTCCTCCCGGGATGGTAAGCACCACCACACCTCCAACACTTATTCGGATCAGAATTTTGTCGAGAACTAGAGCCCTGCTGGTAGTTACCACGGCTAACAGGATCATACCTCGGCTTCTTCGCCGGAACCTGGGGAGTATTCGTTGCAGGCTTCCTCACAAATGTAGTCCTAGTAGCCTCTTCTTCCTTTATGGAAGCATGAATACTCAGAGCGATTTCATACGCTCCTTGGAAAGTAGCAGCACCAGAACTCAGCACATGGGTCCTCACCTTAGGATCCATCTTCTTAATATACCTCTTGACCCTCTCAGCTTCAGTGGGCAAAATAGAGGTAGCAAAACGGGACAACTCGGTGAACTTATCCGTGTACTCTTGGATCGACAAAGACCCCTGAGACGAAGACAAAAACTCTTCCTGCTTTTGCCAACGAAGCTCGTCAGGATAAAACCGTTCTTTCAGCTTTGCAGCAAACTGTGTCCACCCAAAACCTGGTACAGCCAAACAGCTTTCACGGACTGTACTCCACCAGTTATCAGCTTCCATTTTCAAGCAGTAAGTGCCAATAGCTACTCTTTCCTCCTCGGGACAACTAGTTGCATTAAACAACTTCTCCATCTCTCTAAGCCAACCCTCAAGTACAACGGGATCAGCAGTGTAGGAGTTTATAGGTACTACGCAGCGGAAATAAACATGAATCATATTCATACAGTACCTAATCCAAGGATCTAATGCATAACACATAAAGCACAAATAATCGTACCTTTGAAGCGTGATTCCACGTGCGATCGAGCAAGAACAAAGGGAGATAAAGAACCTCAAACGTTATTCCTCTACTTGGTCCACGGGCAGATTAAGACCTCCACTAATGTTAGTTAGTCGCGAAAGAACACTTCTATCGACCTTCTACGGAGATGAACGAACGATCAACTAGCCAAGAACCACCGCGCAACACCACGTGGCCACTAGGGGTGGCCGGCCGTGGGTGAGAGGGGAGAGAGAGGGCGTGCGTGAGTGAGAGAGAGGGTGAGGGGTTTTGGATGATGGTTGCTTGATTCACAATTCACTGTATGTCAATTGTGACTTGTATCTGCAACCCTAGGCAAGGCTATTATTTATAGATCGTATCTCTAAATAATAGTCCAAGTCCAAATCCAAGCCCACTTCCTAATCCCACTCAAACTATACTTAGCCCACTCATGCTTATGACTAATTGATTGCTCATGAGGCCCATTAATGGGCCTCTTACTTGCTTAACCCAATACCCTTGTGTGTGACCAATATAGGATCCATTCTAAAGGGCTTTGGACTATTTGACTAGCCTAAAGATCATCTCTCATAGTCTAGCAACAGAGGATGACGCCCTAATAGAATGAACTTATTATCTCTATAATAGTGATCCTTGATATATCTAGTAATTGCACTTATCGAAGACACAATTCCTTCAATCTCCCACTTGTCTGAGACAAGTGTGCAATATTCAAATTCCTTAAGTCAATGTGTGTCGATTTGATAATATGATTGCATCTTATGTCGTGATCATATTAATCTACAAATCTTTTCTTGAAATCTGAGTTAGAATTACAAAACAAATGGTTACAAAGTAATCCATTTGAGCACGGCCATGCATTTTCTGAATTCTCCCTCTCCAAGGGGCCAAGACACATTCCTAATTAAATAGGTAGACTCAATCCAATCTTATGGCAACCAAAGCTCCCACTCAACTTCTGAAATAACCGAGAAACACCCTTTATAATCTCCAGTTACGGGAAGACGTTCGAATGTACCACAGTTATAACATCCATTGAATGAGATCAATGTTCCACTCATGTCAAAGGAATCCACTAATATATCCGGAAGCTCTATACTTGAACTTCAAAGTAGGTCAATAGTTCGATCATGCATCATTCATGCATATCCATGTGATTGACCGAGCATCACTACGCTCCTATAGCCCATGAAACTGCGCTATCCAATCAATCTTAACATGCTAGTCCATTATTGGAAATCATTTATGTCCAGTTTAATGATTCCGAACTAGGAACTGAAATAATATATGAATTTAGTTCACCTGTGGGGTTTCATTCAAAAGGTCATTAACCTAGTGAGCCCATCAATTCATAATTATTTTGGACATTTTATTTAATCTTGTAACCACGATTAAATAAGATTGAAACTTTGTTTCAATTGATAAACATAATTCTGCAAGCTAATGTATTTACTTTTGTAATATGCTTTCTCAAAACATACACAACCAAAATTACATAACTTGCTTCAATCCAAAAACCTTAGTATGACTCTCATACCTTGGTCATGGAAGGGGTTTAGAAAGTAGAGTTCATGAGATATTCTCATAAACATGAATTTTGCAATTTCTAAACTTTATAATAATATTCACCTCCATACACTAAGAATTTTCCTTCGCCCTTTCGCAAGGAACTTAGGAATTTCTAATTTGTATTCCAACGTTACATTGGATTTCGATTGAAATCTATCATCACTTGTTCTTTAAAACACGTGAATCAAATGGATAAGTATAGTCCATGACATGCATGATGCGTCCTTTGCGAATTGCATAAGGATCATCATTCAAAATCTTAATTTCATCAGCCTTTCTCAAGGTATTGAATCATTAATCAACGTGCCATGTCACATGGGATTGAAACTCTTTCAATATAATGTTGAACCTTATAAGAATCTTATCAATATAAGCTTCTTAACCAAACTCAAACATCCTTCGAGACCTATCTATATAGATCTTGAATCCCAAATGTACTCATCTTCTTCTTCAAGGTTTTCATACAAAATGCAATAGCCATTACTTGATCCTTCATTAGTTACTCTTTGTACTAGGCCAAGAAGACTTCATAGCTCCCACTAAACATCTTGTACATACAAGACCTTTTCTTCATTTTACAAGAACATCAAACGATTTGATTAACTCATAAAATTAAGAACATTAACTCCCTGATGCTAACTTCAATCCAATATGGATCTTTTATGCATCCCTAGGATTATTGGATCTTCAACTTTTGATTGTATCATATACAAATCTTCTTTCATGAACAATTTCAAGAAAGCGTTTTGATATCCATCTACCAAATCTCATAAGGTAGAAATCACTAAAATATCTTTAATAGATCTTTGCAACATGACTAATGTAAAAGTTTCATTGTAATCATAGTCATACTATGAATTTGTTGAATCCGTTAACAAGTCTTTGCTTTAGTTAGAAAACATTTTTCTTTCTTTTCTGCTTTGCTTACAATGGGTTTCACCCAATTTAGGCAAATTATTCAAGTGTCATACACTTGCTTACAGACTTAGAATCTATTTCAGATTTCCTGGTTTTAAACCACTTGGAGTTATAACTTGTCAAATCATCCTTATTACTTGCATAATCATCATGTTCCAAAATAAATATTTTAGAACTTTTAGTCAATATGAAATCATATTTCTTTGGCTAATTTTTACATATGCTAGTCATCATTGTGGGTTTTACGCAACAATTGAAACTCATACAACAACTTTGTTTAGTTTTCAATGAGAAACGACAATAGAGGATGTGCACTTAGAATGTACTACCTTCGACACATGGTTATTAATCCCATTACACATAATGAGACCACGCGTTGTCATTTGTAACATGAGGTGAATCATGCTCATATTGTTGCTTTTATTCGATAACTTCTCAAATTTCTTCGAGATTTTGGAAATTACTTTTCTTGAACTCTTTCAAGGTTCTCGAACTTTTCAAGATTCTTATACTCCCACTTGCCTTTTGAGGAGGCATATTTAGCATAGGGTGAACCAATCATGGTTTGAACCACGTTTGTTTGTTGCTTTTCTCAAATTCTTTTGAGATTTACACTACTCCCACTTGACCTTTTGGAACAATTTCCATAAGGGCACCTACTTGAGCACCAAACATTTTGTGCTAATTATGGTTGTGTAGTAGTACCCCGTGCTCTATATAGGAATCGAACGTGCATCAAAAGGTTTAATACATGTTTTATTCCTTGCTTTGTAGAAAGACTTAATAAGAACTTTTCTTATCCATATCACATATGAAGCCTTTGCTACTTTTTATTTGACGTATGTAGTTTTTGTTTAGTTTTGTAGCTTATCTTAAAAGTATATCCCTTGAACAATGGTTGGAAGATAGGTAATTTACATCCATTATCAAAATATATCTCATATAGATTGATAACTTTTATAAACACTTCACAAGGTTTTTCGGAGTTTGTTGTCAATCATTTTCACAACTCTTGGATGTTTATCAAGGTCTTGGCTTAAGTTCTCATTATTACGATCATATCGCAATATTTCGAATGTGTTGCCAAGTACATGTCTTGACTTTAAATTTTCACAATTACAATCATATTGTAATGTAATCATTTTCTTGTCAAGTTGATACTGAACTTCATACTGAACATTTTGAACTTTTCAAAATCTTCACTTTTATGCTTCAACTAAGCACAAGTAGTGATCGTATCACAAATGAAGTTTCGTTGTCCGTCTCTAGCCTTTGAACCTTTGGTTTTCTTACATCAATATGTATTTGACCTCGAGTTCACATCATCATTTCTCTAAATGGTGACTTAGTCATAATTTCAAATTAGAATGATAATTACATATATCAATAGATTCATAATCTAATGATATTGAAAGTCCATCCCTTTGGATCTTTCGCATGCAATTTTCATTTTCATTTGAATTAATTGACATATTAGAGACAATTTATATACATAGAAATGGTTTAACTAATTCTATCACATAGAACTTTAAACCTATTTAGCAATTCAAAACACATTATGACTCAATGAAGCATAGAATAACATTTATTCCACGTTTTTGAATCTTCGATGCTTAGTCATTACTAACATTGAATGGTGTTTTGATAATAACAAGAATAGATAACATTTATTTAATTCTAGCCAATTATTATTAGTGAAATACTGGTTCTACTTGTAAAGTTGCAACTTTTGCTTCCAGACTTGTAGATTCTACTTGTGAAGTTGCAACATTTGCTTCTAAACTTGTAGATTTATTCCTCCTTTAGCTAATTTCTTCCTTTAGTTCGACCAAATTGTGCAATGAGTGATCTAAACAAGACATCATATGTCCAAGAAGTAGCAATATGCTAAATCAATTTCTATAATATTATTCTTAAATTGGAACATTTCCATTCTTTACCTTCCAACTATATGAGGTAGTATCTAATCAATTGGAATTGGTCCATTTAATTTGAAACATTTGTTGTTCTCTTTTAGCATGTAAGTAGTTCTAGGTTTGAGAAGTAGCAACTTGTTTGCAATTCTTGGCCTATAACTTCTTAATGCAATCCTCATATATTCCTAAACCTTTCCATTTGAGCCACTTAGAACATTTCTCTTAGGTTCAAAATGATACCTTGCTCAACTGCTTTTAAGCATTTTTCATGATTTTGCTAAGTCTATTCTATCATTATTTATATTTGAGTTTAATCAAGTATTAAACTCTATATAAAGCAGATGAAGAATATTGTCATTTGATCAACTTTTGATCATAGAGATTTCCAATCACTTTCTCATATTCAATCATATTGAAGATAAGAGATTTTATTGGATTTTTATACTTGTCTTTTGAGGGATTGTACCTCTCATCTCATTTTATCCCTTGAAACATTTTTCAAAATGAAGATGTGTTGGTATTTTACTCAAACATTTTGAATAAAACCAACCTTAGACATGTGACATGAATTTCTTAAACTTGCCTTTTAGAACAATCTTAGCAAAATTGGAATATAGGTTTATGGATTGTCTTTTAAACCTTTTGAGAACGTTTCTCAACTTTATTTTCAATCGAGGAGATTATATATAATAATAAAATTAGAACGACATGTTACTTATAAGTAAACGCAAAATTCAATTATGTTTATTAAATTTAAAGTACCATAAGCGATTATTAAATTGGTAACTTTAAAACACTCTATTCAATTTAAGTGATCCCATCTTGAATTAAGTGATTCCAAGATCCTTTATTCGTGCAATAATTAACGAGAGTGAGGCTCTGCAATCAACCATTACATTTTCAAGGTGAGTAAACTCTTTACTGATTACAACTCTTGTAATTCTTGGTTGAATAATTAACCATCGCATGTTTAATTATTACTCTTAGCTTCAAGGTTCTAAACGGTTTAGGTAATCTTGTTGAATATAACCAATTAAAAGTGTAGATATGCGGTCCTACCCCCACTTCCCCAAGATATATTATGATGCTCTGCTGAGGGCTGACCCATCACAAACGATCAAGGTTTTCGTCGGGTTTTTAATTGGAAAAGCTGCATCAATATTACTGGGATCTAGATTTATTATGTTGTGATTAAAAAGTGAACTCTAGCGCATCATCACAAAACATCAATAAAATCTAACATGCACAGAATACTGAATGCATAAATAAGACATAGCATGGCCCCTAATCCTAAGAAAACTAACAAAGTAAAAAGCTCCCACTGAATCATCATGGATCTCATCCACCTTGCTCCTTTGGGTCTTCACTTCATGGGCTTCTTGGATTAACTGCAACCTGTAATTCTACTATATTCTATCTACTACTTAAATAAAATAAAATAAAATTACAAAATACTTTATCGGTACGTAGACCGTACTAAGATTACAAAAATACATCACGATGCGCAGATCGTATTTAGCAATCTACTGGGCCATACTAGTCATTATATAGCAATAAACAATATCATATATTATAAAATTGCCACATAATAAATCACTCATCATGCTTTCCTAAACTATAACATCGAATGATCATAATTAAGGAAACATGGCATCTAAATATCTCATATTTTAATTAATGTAATTAGATAATATCATATATTATTCATGATCATCAACAAAATATCATATATTCTAAATTAGTCATGAGATAGAATCAAATCTTATTTTAATCTTAAAAGATAAATCATATTTATCCTCAAGGATTATCCTAACAAAGTTAGGAAATTCTATCCTAATTACTAGCCAATCACAATATTTTAAATCAATTATATCCAAAAATAATTATGGGATAATCACATTATTTAAATCAATTATTATCTCCTTCAAGCAGCACCCTCATAAGTAGGCGGCCTATGACGGTCAAATCGGTCGAATGTTGATTGGCCACTAGAGGGAGCAGGGTTGCGATTAGCCAAAGAGATGATCGCATTTTCAAGGGCTTGACGTCTACGACGCGAAGCTTCTTTCTTTGCATCCATTCGACGAGGAGGCATGCTACAAAATAAAACAAGTTAATTCATATAACAAAAAGGGAGTATTTATCATATAGCACACCAGGGGGAAAAAAAAAAGAAAAATTCCCATTGTTTCTTCCTACCCAAGTAACTCTTACTATGGTTTTAAATCTTAAGTTAGGACAACTTCTACACTTCTTAAGACCTAAAGAAACTGGATGAGAGTTTTTGGAACGTTTGGCTCTGATACCAACTGTAACACCCCGTGTTAGTTTGTGGGGACAGTTGTTGGCCCTCGATGCGCATTTCGTGACAATAGGCCCCACCCTAATTTGTTTGGGGTCGGGGTGTTACAAATGGTATCAGAGCAACCTTGCGACCGCGTGCAGACCGTGGATAATTGATCCTATGTCAGTCGTCTAGCGGGGGAGAATTCTGGGGCCATATGGCCATAGCCAGACTGGATGTAACACTTTGGCTACCCAGTTGCCGTTAGGCGTAATACTGGAGTCCTCAGGCTTCCAGGCGCAACGGGGGCGTTGCTGTTTTCAAGTGGCGGTGTATGTAATACCCCTCATGATTGCTTTAAAGGAGTTTGATATACTACTCATATCAACAAGATGCATCTTTCTTTTAGGGAGCTCATATGTTAAGAATACTCCATAGTTAAGCGTGCTTGGCTGGGAGTAGTCTTGGGATGGGTGACCTCCTAGGAAGTTTTCCTGGGGTGTGCATGAGTGAGGACAAAATGCGCCGGAAGGACTCGTGTTGGTTTGTGGGGACAGTTGTTGGCCCTCGATGCGCATTTCGTGACAATAGGCCCCTCCCTAATCTGTTTGGAGTCGGGGTGTTACATATAACATACACATTAATCTATCAAGCTTGAACACAAAAATTAAACGTTACAAAATGCTGAAAAAGAAAATTGAAGAGCAAAGGGAAAATAATCAGCCATTAACGCCAGATGCAGCCAAAAACATAGTAAAAGGGACGGGTTTTTCACCATATGCCCTTGAGTTTTTTGTTTATTCACCATACACCCCTGAACTTTTTTAAATTCATCATATACCCTCAAGTTTTCACAAAAATACACCATATACCCTTCAATATTAATGATTGTTAATTTTGCCAATCATTAAAATTAATTATGAACCGAAACCATCCTACATACATTCCCCTACCCCCGAAACCACCTACATTCTTTTTTTCACTCCTAAAATCACCTAAATTTCTTTTTCTCATCCTCAAAATCAATCATACGTATATGGTTATGGAGAATTGGAGTGGTTTCGGGGGCTGGAAAAAGGAGAGGAGTGGTTTTTTGGATGAGGGGGAGAGGTCTAAGGTGGTTTTAAGGTATAATTAACCAAATTTCACTCATCTTATTTTCATTAGGGGTATATAGTAAATTTTTGTAACAACTTAGGAGTATATGGTGAATTTGAAAAATTTCGTGGGTATATGGTGAATAAACAAAAAACTCAAGGGTATGTGGTGAAAAAACCGTAAAAGGGAATTCATCAGCCATGAAATACTCATAATTTTATATAAATAATCTCAACACTTTAAATTCTACCCAAAAATCATGTGGAAAATAGATTTAAAGTAGTGAATTAAGATGAAGATTCACTCTTACAAAGCACATTGCTGCTAGGAAAAGTGACTAATACTCAACTTATAATCTAGTTTAACTACTCATATGATAATAATATCAAGAAATAGCTTATAAATTACAAGAAAATTTTCTAGGGGCTTGCTCACCAGTGCCTTGAGCATGAACCAACCCACTCACCGGTCACCACCTGAGATTAAATTGTGCCTTAGAAAAATCCTAACAACGAAGTTGTTGTTTCTATGAATACTATAACAAGGGGGGGGGGTTGAATTGTAGTATGACAATTTAGTCAAACTTCTTGCAGAAATAAAACTAAGTAAGCTAAAGAAACAGAAAGATAAATTGAAGGAACTAAAGTGTAAAAGAGATTTTTACGTGGATAACTCCTTGGCCTTAATCAAGGAGAAAAAGCACGACCACTTGGGATTTTAAGAAAAGAATCTTCACTAGAATAGGGCAATAAATCCTATTACAAACTATAGACTCTTACTTCAAGTTCCTCAACGAACTAGAAGCCCCGAGGAACAAGTCACCCAACTTGTTACTCTTCTCTTCTCACTTCTCTCTTCTCTTTCTCTTCTTTTTCTGACTTCTCTTTCTCACTTCTTTTCTCACAAACAGAAGTTCACTCAAACTTCCCAATTCCCTAAAATACAACTCGAAAGAAAGAACTCTAGTATAAGAACATATGAACACTCTATTTCACTAATGTGGAATTGGACTCTTAACTCAATTAAAGAAAACAAAAGCTTGAAAACTTATGTGAGCAAGGGTGAGTTTTTCCAACTGAAATCAATGGCTATTTACAATAAACGTTTTGGAAAATCCTCATTGTGCAGCAACTCCATTACGCCAGTACTCCAACCCACTAAGAAGATCATGTCCCTAAATTCAAGGAGACATGAACTCCTTAATGTGCTTGACCATGATACAGAAAAAATCATGGAGAGTAGGCCCCAAGTTATGGAAAACAAGAAAGATTTTATTTGCAAAAGATATTTTCAAAAAATAAAATCCCCTTTTTGTTTGGAAAAGATAATACTTAGAGAATAACAACTTTCCTAAAAACTAGCATGCACATTATTATCTTTTAGACCTATTCCACACAGCTATTTTCGAGTGTAACTAATTTCTTATACTTACATAAATCCTAAAATATAAAAATATATTTAGTCTTCATGTTCTCTGATGAGGCTTCTACTCCGAGGCTTTTGTTCCTTAGAGGGAACTTCTCTTCTCTAGTGAAACTTCTTCTCTGAAGCTTCTGTTCCTTAAGGGGAACCTTCTCTTCTCAAGTCTTCATTTCTGAAGCACCAGTTCCTGTGAGGGAACTCTTTTTTTGGATAAATTTGTTTCTAGCTTTCCTGTTCCTCATGGTACCTTTGCACGACACTTAATTTTCCTAGTCTTTGCACTGATCACGCATTTAAAAATCAAGCTTTTATTAGTCTGTAAGTAAGTGAGGTTGTGTCATCATCAAAATCATTAGGTTCAACAATATTCCCCCTTTTTGATGATGACAAACAAACCAAACTTACTTACAAAGAAACAAAGACAATCCAACCTATACTAGAATAAAGAAAATGCAAAAACAAAGTGCAATGCAGAAAGGGAACTACTTTTGAATTAGGATATACAAAAACTTGTATTTACATATACCTGCTTGTAGAGAAGTAGGCTAGCTGCGAAGATTTTGAACAGAGACCATAGAATGATTAAGATCCTTGATAGTTTGCATCTTTTCCCCCTTTTTGCATTATCAAAAACCAACACACAAACATATAGTATACCATAACACAGCACCATCAAGTGGTCTAGTGTTAAGACAAGAAGCATGCATGGAGAGAAAACATTCACAAAGCATATTGATGGGTGTGATTTATGGCACCCATTTGACGATCATTTAGGTTGTTTTCTCCTTCCTTTCACGGCTTTTATGCTTAATAAATGCTTAATTCTATGCTTTTGCTCTTAGTTTTACCTTTCCTCTCTTATTTTGTAGCTTTTGTGCATTTTGTTGGTTTTTCTAGTATTTTCCTTTTTATTTGCTCTATTTTCGTGGTTGTAGGTATTGTACGAGGTTCAAGTCTTGATATTGGTAATTTACTAAGGTGGAGGAAGCTTTTGGAGCAAGCTCATGGCAATAAGAAGGCTCAAGATGCAAAAAAGTGCAAATTCCAAGTCCTAGCTCTTGCGCTCTCATGCCGTGCTACCATGAAGAAGTGGTGTTGAACCCATTGTCAAGTGCATTAGCTACTGCCACTATTAATGTTCATCATCTTCATTATCGTGTGCCCACTCGAAGACCTTAGCAAACGCACGAAGCCGTAAGAAAGTTTGAGAAACCCAGAGACGCGCGGGCGCGCCACCCCCTGGAATTTCAATGGTGATTTGATGGATTGAAGATGCAAGATTGACAATTGTGTTGGAGATCTTCTCTATTATCAATGAGCATTTCTAACTCTATCTCATTTATTGTTTTGATTAGTTAATTCATGTTTGTTTGATTTGATTTGATTTAATTTTGATCCTTTATGTTTGATTAGAGTATTTGTTCTTCATAGATTGTTGATTCTTGATTTCTATAGTTGTTAGTTGATTTGATGATGTTGTTACAGTAGTTGGTTGGCTAAGGATAGGGTGAAACTTGTATGATTGATTGATTGTGCATAATTTGGGAAATGTGTTGCTTGATTCTTAAGATTAAAGTGATTAATTGAAGTTTGCATGTGTGTAATTCGATTAGTCCTTGAGAATTATGCTAGATTGCATTGTAGGTTCACATTGATACGAACAATTGATTTGTGGCTTACATTTGTCGATTGAGTTGTTATGTGCGTTCTTTGCTAGAGTCTCTCGTAGTTTATGCTAGTTTGACCTCTAGGAGATTAGCTTGACATACTCTTTTGATTGAGCTTACCATTAGTACTCACAACCATTGATTTACATGTATTTCCGAGTTGGTACAATTGTCGTGATTACTTGTTGATCCCATCCCCTAGCACTTTATTTGTTTGGTTTCTTTATTTTAGTAGTTTTTAGTTTCACCTTCTATCCTTAGACTTCAACCTAGCTTAGGCACTAATTGAGAGCACTTGAACATAACCGTGCCTAGTGGTTCAACCCTTAACTTACCTCTATACTTGTATTAAGGTTTGTTTAGTGATTATAAATTTTGTTTGGCTTAGGGAGGATTAGTCCAACGACCTTGTTCACCCGTCATCAAAATGTAGGCAGAATAAACATAGACAATAATAATCCAAAACCGATTTAAAACATCGGCCAAATGTACCAAATTTGCAAGGTTACCAAAAGAAATTAAAAAGTGCCCAAAATATAATAGACCAAAATAAAAATTGTTTCCCAAAAGAAAATATTATAAGTGTTTCATCAAAAAAAAGGTTGCAAGGTGTAGGCGTCGTTCGAAGTGCGCCTACGTTAAAGCATAGTGGTGAATATGATTGGCACTCATAGGAAGTGGGAATTGACATATACGATTAGGGACAAGGAAAGTAGGGAGCCGCCAACAAGTTTTTAAGGAACTTGTAAACCGTTCACGGATCATTATAAGGCAACCACGAAAAGGGACAATGAAAGGCAACAACGATTGACCCGTGAAGGTTACACCCCATTCATAATCCATGAGATTACTAACTCCATATGGTTCGGAACCACGAAAGGAGGATCGGGGATGATGGTACAAAGTGAGTCATGGAGTCACATTCTCCCGTATTGGCCTTTACTCGATTCTAATATTGAAAAGCATTCCTATGATCTCAAAGGCATACAAACAAAATTCAAATTCGCTCCAAACTATTGTTAAGCTAAATTGGTTTAATATTAATGCAACACATAATTCTAATTATTAGTGATGGTCACTTCAATTTATAGTAAGATTAAAAGGATCCTAAGCCGGTTTTCCAAATTATCTTATTAGGCGTGATTTTCAATCACATATTCCCTTTAAACATGCAATATGGTGATCAAAATAAATAATAGAATCAATATTAGTATAAAAACCAATTTAATCATAATTCCAACAACATTAAAATCGTTAGAAAAATAATAATAATGAAAAGAGCATGATCCTTACTTTGAATCTGTTTGTTTGCAACTACAAAATAATAAACGAGTTAGTAACTTCAAGGAAATAATAAAGCAATAACTAAATTAAGTTAAATACGATAAGGTTGATTTTGGGGCCAAACCCTCAAACGATTCTACCTTTCATGCCTTGGTTTAAGGACAGAACCTCGAGTAAAATATGGACTCCTTTGAGTGCTTGAAGAAGGAATTTTGAAGTGAAAAGGGTAGGCTAGTGATAAGGTTAATAGCATAGAAGAGAGAAAATAATAATAATCAAATTCTGGTTGCCCCGTACATCAGAAATGAGGGGATATTTATAGGGAAAATGTGCTGAGGGGGCATACGGAACCCTAAAATGATAAAAACCCTAAAAAAGTGTCCCGTGACACGATCAGACTGTACCGTCAGACGGTACACTTTCCCGTGACGCGGTACAGTTTTGGAGTGATGCGGGAAATTTTTCAGAAAACGGAATGAAAAACGCGTTAAGGGTTTACGCGGAAAGGACTCAGAACATCCCGTGTCACGACAGACCTCCCGTGTTACGGGAAGTCCCACCGTCAGACGGGAAGGGTTCCCGTGACACGGTCAGACTGTACCGTGACACGGTCACTTCCAGTCCATTTTCCGTCTAAATTCATTTTTTAACCCTAATTTCTTTCGGCTTTTTAAGTGTCGATTGATAATTTTGAGCTTTTTTCTGACTTTTATTATTCAGGCTAAAATAAGAAAATAATAAATAAAAAGGTTTGGGCTTAAAATTAATTAACAAGCTTGGGCTAAAATTAAAACTATGCTTTTACCAAACATCAAGACTAATCCATAGACCTTTCAAAAATATGAATTTAAAAAAAGAACGATTTTTTAAGCACTCTCGGGATTAAATACTAAACCCGACCAATAGTGGCGGTGAAAGGTTATTTATCATCGAGTTTGGTTTTGGGGAGACATTTTTAGGTGTCTACAGAAGCCCCCACTTTGACTGAGTTTGTAGAAACGTTAGTTTCGAAAACGATAGTCAAAGTAGTCGATAGGGACGGAGAATGATTTAAGACGTCTGCGATCCTAAATCACTCTGTGTACGCCGATACCTGCAGAAAAATATTAGTTCTACAAATAAAAGAGTAAAGGGATAGAATGCTTATCTGACACCAGTGTATCGATGACAAATGTGTTTGGTAGCTTCCTATGCTTGAAGGAATCCACCGGATGATACCTTCCATGCTTGAGGAAAGTCGACAGATGATGTTGGCAGTTTTCTATGCTTGAAGAAACCCACCGGTTGAGATACTTTCCATGCTTGAGGAAAGTCGAGAGATGACAATTTTTCATGCTTGAGGAAAAACTTGTCTGATAATGAAATTGCAAGTCTCTGTGTATCGAGAACCTTGCGCCATGAAATGATGGTGGTTCGATTGTCCCCGAACGTGGGCTGTAGTTGGTTCGCTTGTCCCCGAACGTGGGCTGTAGTTGGTCCGCTTGTCTCCGGACGTGGGATGTAGATGGTCCGCTTGTCCCAGGACGTGGGCCGTAAATGGTCCGCTTGTCCCCGGACGTGGGCTGGAGATGGTCCGCTTGTCCGCGGACGTGGGCTGCAGATGGTCCGCTTGTCCCCGGACGTGGGCTGCAGATGGTCCGCTTGTCCCCGGACGTGGACTGCAGATTGTCCGCTTGTCCCCGGACGTGGGCTATAGATGGTCCGCTTGTCCCCGGACGTGGGGTGTAGTTGAGACCTGCAAAAAAAAATTGCCAAGGGACTCGTATATACTATGATTGACTTGACCAACTGACTTGACCAAGTTTGACTTGACACGACATGACATGACATGTGTACGACTTGTGTGTTTGGGTGTCTCGAGTGAGTGTGTGCACTGACACAAGCAACCAAAAATTCAAAAGCAAAAAAAATTTTCGTCATTTTTGTCATGAGTGGAGGGTACCGACTTTCTCCCGAAAAAGAAAGACATGAAAAAGATTTTATTTTCGAACTTCCCTCGATGTGAAAATTTTGAAAAAGTTTTTGAACTTCCCCAAAAGAAAATAATGAAAAAGGGGAAGAAGTTTTGAACTTCCTCCTTCAGCAAGTCGAAATGAATCGTATGAATTGAATTGCTTGTCTTGAAAACAGTTTATGCATGATGCATACTCTTTGGCCAGGAGGCTAAGGACAATTACATCATGTGACACGATAGATGAATGAACTTAGGTTATGGAGCTAAGCATCATATATGGTGTAAGAAACGATCTTGAACGTCACTTAGGTCTAGAAGCTAAGCACGTATATAGTCGAAGTGATTATTGCATAATGAACGTTGCTTAAGTCAAGGAGCTAAGCACGATATGCTTTGTATGATTAAAAATCACAGATATATAAATGTAACTCAGCACATTATGCGATGCATGAAACAATGAATATTGCTCAGGTCAGGAAGCTAAGCAAGTATACAATGTTTTTTTCTAATGAATGTTGTCTCTAAAGATGATGACATGCACAGTGTTGAAACAAGATTTCATGATAGAGGTTTCTTAAAGGGAAGGATGATATGGCTATGTATGTGTGAGTGAAGTGTGTGAAAGTGATACTAAGGTTGGCTGCAAAGGTTGTGGTGATGGAAATAGATGCGAGAAGAGTCAAAGATGATGACTCTTGTTGGGTTGGGTAAGCTACGTGATGTGGGTTCAAGCCCCCAAGTCTAGCTCTAAATGGTAAGGGATAAGCATTGGATATCCTTTGACTCAATCATGCATAGATATGAATATGAATGTGGCCACACCTCAATGTGAGGTTGCCTACGTATCTGTTAGGAATCAGGCCGAACGTAGCTCTAGCCGAACTTTGCACAAGTGTATGTACACCTCAAAGAGGTCTTTCAAGGGTTGTAATGTGGTTAAGCTAATGGTTTAAGGAAGAAAGGGGTAAAAGGCTCAAGACCCGAGAGAAACCCCCCGAGATGTGTAATTGTGTATTTGAAAACTTTGAATTTGCAAGTTTTATTTTTCACATATTTTTTGTTTTGAAATTCTTTTCTTTCTCTTCCTTTTTTTCATTCTTTTGAATCAATGTAGGCAATCTCATATCATGCGGTTCATAACTCACTTAACATTCATGTTTCTCAGGCACGGTACCAAGCACTCGATGAGAGACGCAATTTGAGACGTGTTCATATCGAAGACATTGGAACACTTGCCTTTAGACATTGTTTTTTTATTTTATTTTATTTATTTTATTTTTTATTATTTGAACTTGCTTTCTTACTGTTACACAAATTGCACATCTTTCCATCCCTAGGTTAAGTGAATGTGGGTTGAATAAATAAGGTCAATCGTTAGACGAGGCTCAAAGTGGTTGACGAAGAAATGGAATGAGTGTTTGAAAATGTTTTAAAGGAATGAATGGGTTGCAAAGGTGCCTCAAATCATGGGTGTACCTTGTGTTTAGCTCGGCAATTTTTCTTTTTTAAAATGAGAATTGCTATGATCGAGATATAAAGAAATAATGCTCATTTTATTGATGGAAATGGTGAATAAGATAACAAAAATATCAAATTATAGAAAAAGGGAATCTAAACACTAAACTTAGGATGGGAAATCTATGCTACACTTAAAAGGGGGGAAAGGGAAAAAATCATGAAATCTTGCACGAGGAGCTCGTCGTGCGCCTTGTCTTCATTGCTGCTTGTCACTTTTTACCACCTGGAGGGACTGGAAGTTTGTTGGCATCAACAAGATCCTGAATAGCATCCTTCAAATTCCAGCATTGTTCGGTAGAGTGACCCCTTCCTTGATGGAACTTGCAATGGGCATTGGGGTTCCATTTGGCGCTCCTTTCTTCAGGTTTGGGCTCTGGAAATGGCTTAATAGGTGTGATCAAGCCTTGTCCGTAAAGGCGATCAAAGGCCGCATCATAAGTCATTCCTAAAGGAGTGTAGATTCTCCTTTTCTTGGGCAATGGAGCATCAAGAGCTAATACTTCATTGAGATCAACTTGGCTTATATTGTTGGTAGTATTTTCCTGCTTAGAAGACGAAGAAGAAGGAAGGTCGTTCTTCTTGTTTTTCCAAGTGTTGTTATTGTTACTACCAGCAGTCTTTATTAGCTCGTCCTCGATATTGATGCCAATGTCATATACAGCTTCAAAAGTGTTCAACGGAAGAAATTTGAGATGTTGCTTGTACTTGTGAGTTAGATTTTGGATGAAGAGGCGAATCATCTCTTTTTCTTCGGGAGGATCTACCAAGAGTGCAGCTGTTTCCCTCCACCTATTCAGGTAAGCAGTGAAGCCTTCATTCTCTTTCTGTTTGAGAATAGAGAGTTCACGTTCAGAAGTTTTACTTTGAATGTTACACTTGTAACGGTTCATAAAATTGTCGGTGACATCTTGCCAAGTCGCAGTACACTTGGCATCTAGGGAATAAAACCATTGCTGGCAAGCATGTTCTAAGGAGAGAGGGAACACCGTAGGGAAGAGTGTTACGTCCAATCCCTTAAGAGCCATGGTTGCAGAAAAAGCCTTCAAATGAAACATCGGGTTATCAGTAGGCTTGAACTTGGGAATGTCACCGGTGGAAAATTTCTCAGGAAGCCTATCCCTTATGTTCAGAGAAGTGGCAGGTTGCTCGACATAGGTAAACTCTTCAGAGATCTTACTCATCTGTTCTCTGATCTTGTCTATTGCAGCTACAGTGGCATTGCTTTGATTGTTTTGCTCTACCGTGAGAACCCTGGTAGTGAGTGCTTCCATCATAGTAGACAACCTTTTGATGGCCCAGTTCATATTCTCCATATCTTCCTTAGTGGCCATTGGTTAAAAGTAAATGGGAGATGGATTTCGTGGGGATGCTTGTGGTGGTTTTCTTGTACGCCTCTTAGGTATAAGAGGTTGGTGAGGTAGCGACTCAAACCGTAATAGTCTACCCCTGCTTCTTGACCAAGTGCTGTGAAATGAAATAAAATCACTTAATTGTTTGACTCGGCTCATTGCTCAAGATAGGAAAGGAAGGAAAAAGACATTTGAAAACAAGTGAGAAAACTCCACTAATTTTTATTATGACGGAAAAAGGGTGCATGAACCTAGTATACGATCATAAACGACATGGTGCACGACTCAAGTCGGAACATAAAGAAAGTGTGTGGACTATTCTTGACTCGTGAGTGATTAAGTGACGTCATAAGACTCGTGGTATGATCGTATGGCTAGACATGTGAACAGTAACCAAAATGACTGATGCGAGGACACGGAAAACTTGACTGACGCTTTCTCTTTTTTTTTTTTTTTTTTGAAAATCCACCGTGTCACGATCAACATTCCCGTGCCACAGTACAGTACGCCGTCAGACGGTGCACTGTACCGTGACACGGTCCACTTTTTTTTTTTTTTTTTTTTTTTGAAAAATCCACCGCATCACGGTGGACATTCCCGTGCCACGGTACGGTACCCCGTCATACAGTGCACTGTACCGTGACACGGTCAACCTTTTTTTTTTTTTTTTGAAAAAACCACCGTGTCACGGTCGACATTCCCGTGCCACGGTACGGTACCCCGTCAGACGGTGCACCGTACCGTGACACGATCAACTTTTTTTTTTTTTTTGAAAAATCTACCGTGTCACGGTGGACATTCCCGTGCCACGGTACGGTACCCCGTCAGACGGTGCACTGTACCATGACACGGTCAACTTTTTTTTTTTTTTTTTTTTTTGAAAAAACCACCGTGTCACGGTCGACATTCCCGTGCCACGGTACGGTACCCCGTCAGACGGTGCACTGTACCGTGACACGGTCAACTTTTTTTTTTTTTAAAGGGAGGATACCGTCCGACTTTCTCCGAAAAAAAAAACGACACAAAAACAAGAATTCCCTAAAATACGGTCAAAAAAGTGGTGCACGATTTAAAAGTGTGTGAACATGATATGTGAGTGATAGACGCGTGTTTTGACCGTATAGCTAGACAAGACACTTTCCTAGGCACCGTGTCACGGTGCAGACTGTCGTGACACGGTAGACTTTCCCGTGTCACGGCACTGTTCACCGTGACACGGCAGAACATGCCGTGATACGGTGCACAGTTCCAGGTCATGGGTTAAACAAAAAGAGCAAACGCATTAGGGTTAGCACCAAATATCCACATAGCATTTAGGCACGATGATGTAAAAAGTTCGCAACCTAGAGTCATGATCTATGTTCACCTATTGGTCAAGCTTTGGGTGTCAAAAGGGTACCATGGTTAAGAGTTTGGACGCTTTAGCAAGGCAGCCTCCCTTGAGGGTTTATGCCAACGGGCGGCTCCGCGAGTTCGTGATGAAACCGAACTTGACTCCATGGTTTGGGTGGATTTAATAACTCGGATGAACCCTTATTGCCATGAGCGTTTTTGGGTCGATAAAGCTTAAATCCCCCGGGGCTAAGACGCATGTAGAACACATACAGTTTTTCAGAAAAATCGAAGGAAGTCGACTGTGAGGAAAAAAAATAAGCCACCGGACTGATTTTAGGATTGCCGTGACACGGCAGAAATTCCCGTGTCACAGTATAGTGTAACGTCAGACGGTACACTGTACCGTGACACGGCAGTCAGAAAATCTGACTGGTGCCCTGTTTTTCTTCGTACGCAATCAAGTTATTCAATTTTTCCTACGGGACAAATCTAAATTCGACGTTAAAACGTATATGCTTATGCAAAAATGCCAAATTAATCACAGGAATATTTTTCAAGAATCTTTCAAGTCTCATCCACTCATCTCGATTAAATACCGATCACTCAAATCGATAAATAACCAAGAATCCTCCCCAGTGAAGTCGCCAAATTGTAGGCGTCGTTCGAAGTGCGCCCACGTTAAAGCATAGTGGTGAATATGCTTGGCACTCATAGGAAGTGGGAATTGACATATACGATTAGGGACAAAGAAAGTAGGGAGCCGCCAACAAGTTTTTAAGGAACTTGTAAACTGTTCACAGATCATTATAAGGCAACCACGAAAAGGGACAACAAAAGGCAACAACGATTGACCCGTGAAGGTTACACCCCATTCATAATCCATAAGATTACTAACTCCATATGGTTCGGAACCACGAAAGGAGGATTGGGGATGATGGTACGAAGTGAGTCATGGAGTCACATTCGCCCGTATTGGCCTCTACTCGATTCTTATATTGAAAAGCATTCCTGTGATCTCAAAGGCATACAAACAAAGTTCAAATTCACTCCAAACTATTGTTAAGCTAAATTGGTTTAATATTAATGCAACACATAATTCTAATTATTAGTGATGGTCACTTCAATTTATAGTAAGATTAAAAGGATCCTAAGCCGGTTGTCCAAATTATCTTATAAGGCGTGATTTTCAATCACATATTCCCTTTAAACATGCAATATGGTGATCAAAATAAATAATAGAATCAATATTAGTATAAAAACCAATTTAATCATAATTCCAACAACATTAAAATCGTTAGAAAAATAATAATAATGAAAAGAGCATGATCCTTACTTTGAATCTGTTTGTTTGCAACTACAAAATAATAAACGAGTTAGTAACTTCAAGGAAATAATAAAGCAATAACTAAATTAAGTTAAATACGATAAGGTTGATTTTGGGGCCAAACCCTCAAACGATTCTACCTTTCACGCCTTGGTTTAAGGACAGAACCTCGAGTAAAATATGGACTCCTTTGAGTGCTTGAAGAAGGAATTTTGAAGTGAAAAGGGTAGGCTAGTGATAAGGTTAATAGCATAGAAGAGAGAAAATAATAATAATCAAATTCTGGTTGCCCCGTACATCAGAAATGAGGGGATATTTATAGGGAAAATGTGCTGAGGGGGCATACGGAACCCTAAAATGATAAAAACCCTAAAAAAGTGTCCCGTGACACGATCAGACTGTACCGTGACACGGTCAGACTGTACCGTCAGACGGTACACTTTCCCGTGACGCGGTACAGTTTTGGAGTGATGCGGGAAATTTTTCAGAAAACGGAATGAAAAACGCGTTAAGGGTTTACGCGGAAAGGACTCAGAACATCCCGTGTCACGACAGACCTCCCGTGTTACGGGAAGTCCCACCGTCAGACGGGAAGGGTTCCCGTGACATGGTCAGACTGTACCGTGACACGGTTACTTCCAGTCCATTTTCCGTCTAAATTCATTTTTTAACCCTAATTTCTTTCGGCTTTTTAAGTGTCGATTGTTATTTTCGGGCTTTTTTCTGACTTTTATTATTCAGGCTAAAATAAGAAAATAATAAAATAAAAAGGTTTGGGCTTAAAATTAATTAACAAGCTTGGGCTAAAATTAAAACTATGCTTTTACCAAACATCAAGACTAATCCATAGACCTTTCAAAAATATGAATTTAATAAAATACGATTTTTTAAGCACTCTCGGGATTAAATACTAAACCCGACCAATAGTGGCGGTGAAAGGTTATTTATCATCGAGTTTGGTTTTGGGGAGACATTTTTAGGTGTCTACACAAGGTAAACGGGTTAGGAAGCGATGCTCTGGTCATCATCAACAGCAAGATCCTCCAGCTTCTTGCTGATTTGAGACACAATGTCCTTGACAATGGACTGTCTCCCCTGTTAAGTGCTCGTGACTAGCTTCTTCACATCAACATCTAGAGTTAGCACACTCTTCTTCAGTTCCTCCATCTTCAGCTTTGACTGCTCCTGTTCCTTCAGCACTTTCTGGAGCATTTCCTTCATCTCCTTCACATCTTCGCTGGAAACCTTTTGGTGGGGAACTGAATTCTGCAAACCCTATACTTGCAGATGCATGCTTGCCCGATGTAGGAGAACTGGTAATTCTCTGAAAATCATCCTGTACCCCAGTGATATTAATGCAGATAGGCACTACGCTCTCTTTTTTCTTCATCAACGTCAAAGGCTTCCTCTTCTTCCTTCCCCCTGTTTCAGTGACCTCCTCTACCTGCATTTCCTCTTCCTCTTCATTTTCCTATAAATCCTGCACCACTCCCTCAACCATCCTTGTTGCCCTTTCTTCTTCCCCCTCAGATGGCGCACTTACTTCCATTGGCCTTTTCTCCTTTTCCTCCTACACAACTTCAAAACAACCATCCACAACCTTCATATTATGGTTTTCAAGGAAAATAGGCTGCATGTATTTGGTGTTTTTAGGGGCAGGGGATCTTTGTCAGCAAAAGAAATACCAAACCTTTCAAATATATAGGTGAGTAGGTTACCATATCCAACCTTCCATCCTTTTGGAACACGGGGGAAAGGTGTTGGATCAAGATAGAGGGAAAGTTAATTTGTGTTTTTTTGGCAAGGCAATAGATTAGGACAGAGTCAAGCTTGTTGGCATTGTCTCTCTTTTTGGAGCGAGGGGTTATATCATTGAATACAAATTTCAGCAGAATTTTGTCAAGAGGGGTTAGGTCATTGTGGTTTATGTAGGTTTCATTAGGGTCACCACCTAGATACTCCACTATTTCATCAATATTACATCAAGAAGAGGGTTCCTTATCACATTATTTTTGAAATACAGATCATAACTTGTATTAGGCACATCAAACAACTCAGCCAAATACATCACATCAAACTCAATCGCCTTCTTATACATAATGCAATGAAGAGTACCCTTAGAGTACTTAAAACTTTTGCAAAATCTCTCATAGCATTAACATACAAACTCCGATTATAACATTCACCCAGCAAAATAACCCTATTTTGAGACTCAATCGAATCAAGCAATTCACGAAGCTTAACAGATTAACACCAAGGTAAATAAAGTGCCAAATCTGTCTCGAAGTGATCAACGATTTTCTCCTGCCTTTTCATGGCAGCAGGCTTGTCACGGTAGTTGACACCCATCTCCGGAACGTTTTCCTCTTCTTCTTGCATGTCATCGACTTTCCTTTTTCGACAAGAATTGGATTAAGTGGGGGATTCCTTCTTTGGAGGCTCAGGAACTTGAGTTTCAGGGATGTTTTCCATGGTGATATCTGGAATAGGGTTTGTGTTTGCTGCGATTTGGGTTTTTGGAGAGATAGACATTAGAGAGTAATTTTGATCGGAGAGATGAGAGAGAAGGTAATTTTTGAGTGGTGTGAATTTAGGTGAGATTGACATCCTTTTTATGGTGGAGGTAACTTGGTAAGGTGAATTAGTGAGGTGTCGCTTGGAAGGTAAAGTGATTTAAGTTGATTTGACACTCATATTTATTGCTTAGAGAAATGTAAATCGTGTTTTATGAGAGTAGTGTATGTGGGCTACTTTTGAACAAAAGATAATGATGAATATTAGATGTATTCATCCGAATTTTGTGTTTAGATAAAAAAAATTTAGAACTTTGAAAGATAGAAAAACACAATAAATTTATCTCTTAAATTTAATCAGTAAAGACCACTTGCAAATACAACTTGATACACGGAACAATTCAACAAGGCTCATGCAACCAATTTTGGACTTTCATAAATTATGCCTTTCAAACTAACATGACTTTCATAAACTATACCTTTCAAACTAACATGCCCTTAGCAAATATTTCTCCTGCTCACAACCTATCTTAACTATGTAATTAAACATATTATACTTGTTCACAGCATACAATGATTAAGCACGTCAGTTTGAGTTTCATACTTGAGGGAACTTGATGCATTTTTCTTAGTTTAACTTAATCATCCCAAGTCCCATTCTCATCATCTCATGCCTTTCTCTATTCAAGGGTTTTGTTAATATATCTGCAATTTGATTTCCAGTTTGGCAAAAATCTAATTTAATCAAACCCTTTACAACATTATCCTTAAGGAAATGTATATGAATATGCTTAACTCTTGAATGACGGACTGGATCTTTAGATGTGCAAATTGCACTAGTGTTATCACAATAGATAGTAACGCAATCAAATTTAATACCAAAGTCACGCAACTGTTGCTTGATCCAAAGGACTTGAGAGCAAGAAGCAGCTGCTGCTACATACTCAGCTTCTACAGTAGACAATGCAACAGTATTTTGTTTCTAGAAACCCCAAGAAACTAGACAAGAGCCAAGGAACTGGACCATACCTGATGTGCTTTTCTTGTTGACTAAGTCACCAGCATAATCAGCATTAGTTAATCCTTTCAGCATAAAGTCATCACTTCTAGGATAGAACAGACACAGGTCATATGTTCCTTTGAGGTATCTCAAAATTCTCTTAACAGTCATTATATGTGATTCCTTAGGGTTAGACTGAAATCTTGCACATAATACAACACTAAAAGAAATGTCAGGCCTACTGGATTTTAGATATAACAATGAACCAATCATACCTCTGTAAGTGGTTTGATCCACATTTGTTTCTTGTATATCCTCATCAAGTCTCGTTGCTGTTCCCATAGGTGTGTCGTTTGTCTTGGCATTCTCTAAGTTATACTTCTTTAGAAGTACCTTGGTATACTTCTGCTGGTGAATCATAATTCCTTTTGCTGTTTGCTTTATTTGAAGTCCAATTAAGAAATTTAATTCACCCATCATGCTCATTTCAAATTCACCACCCATTAGCTCAGCAAAGTAATTGCACAAACCATTGTTAGTAGCACCAAATATAATGTCATCTACATAGATATGTACAACTAACAAATCAGTTCCTCCAGATTTAAGAAAAAGAGTTTTATCAACCTTTCCTTTTTTGAAATCGTTTTTCAAGAGGAACTTTGAGAGACTATCATACCAAGCTCTTAGTGCTTTCTTAAGCCCATAGAGAGCTTTATCAAGCTTGAAAACATGATTTAGAAATTTAGGATTTTCGAAACCTAAAGGTTGTTCAACAAAAACTTCCTCATTTAAGAAGCCATTAAGAAAAGCACATTTCACATCCATTTGATAGAGTTTGAAACCCATAAAAGAGGCAAAAGCTACTAGTATTCTAATAGCTTCTAATCTAGCTACTGGAGCAAAGGTTTCATCAAAATCAATACCTTCCGGTTGGTTGTAGCCTTTCACAACCAATCTTGCCTTGTTCCTTACTATGGTGCCATGCTCATCTAGCTTGTTCTTGAACACCCATTTGAGCCCAAAGACTTTCTTATTCTTAGGCTTTGGCTCAAGGTGCCAAACTTTGTTCCTTTCGAACTCATTCAGTTCCTCTTGCATGGCCACTATCCAGTCAGCATCTTCCAAGGCTTCTTGATAATTTTGAGACTTTAGAATGGACATAAATGCTTGAAATGCATAGAAGTTCCTTATTTGAGATCTTGTTTGAGTTCCTTTCCCAATGTCACTAATTATAAGATTAGTACGATGGGAACCTTGATACCTGAATGGCTTAGGTTGAAATTCCCTTGCTGGAACTCCGATTTGAGGAGCTTCTTGTTCAGTTCCTCCTGCTTCTTCTTCTTTACTTTGTTCCTCATTCACCTGTTCATCTGGTTGAGGAACATCTTCATTCTCTTGTGGATCTTCTTCAGGAGCAGGCTGTCTTTCTTTCTCTTGCTTTTGATTTTCTTATTCATCCCTGTCTCTTATCAATCCTATTTCAAAATCATTGTCTTCTTCCTGTTCTTGTACACTCACAAACTGGTTAACTTCATCAAATATTATGTGAATGCTTTCCTCAACACACATTGAGCTCTTATTGTAAACTCTATAAGCTTTGTCATCAGAGGCATATCCAAGGAATATAGCCTCTTCACTTCTCTCATCAAATTTGCCTAGGTTTTTCTTACCATTGTTATGAACAAAACACTTACAACCAAAGGCTCCAAAATGAGATATGTTTGGTTTCCTTCCCCTAAATAGTTCATAGGGACTTTGTCGATGATGCATCTAACTATTACTCTGTTAAGAATGTAACATGTTGTATTCACGGCTTCGGCCCAGATTTTCCTTGGCAATTCACTTGCAATCAGCATTTTTTTAGCCATTTTCTCAGGGGTTCGATTCTTCCTTTATGCAACCCTATTTTGTTGGGCAGTTCTTGGAGCTGAGAAGTTATGGTTCATGCCATGTTCCCTACAAAACTCATCAAATCTTGAATTCTCAAATTCAGTTCCGTGATCTGATCAGAGATGGACTATTGAGAACCCACTGATCTTCTGTATTTTCTTGGCAAAAGCAACAAACTCGTTAAAAGTTTCCCCTTTACTAGCAAGAAAAATAACCCAAGTGAATCTGGAATAATCATCAATAATAACCAAAACATATTTCTTGCCAATCCTGCTTTGAATTCTCATGGGACCACACAAATCCATATGGATTAATTCCATAGGCTTTGTAGCGCTTACCATTTTCTTTAATTTAAAAGATGAGCAAACATGTTTGCCTTTCACACATGCATCACAAACCTTATTCTGTAGGAACTTGATAATAGGGAGTCCTACGACCAAGTTCCTTGACCTCAGTTTATCCAGTAATGAAAAGCTAACATGTCCAAAAAGTTTATGCCATAGCAATGGATCATCTTCAACAACACTCAAACATGTTAGGTTGTTCCTTGGGATTAAGTTGAGGTCAGTAGTATATGTATTCCCTCTTCTTGTTCCTTCTAGAACAACCTTTCCTGACTTGTTGTTGATGATGTTGCAAGAATCAGAAGTAAAACTTACAGAGTTTCCTTTATCACAAAGCTGTGATTTTCTGAGCAGATTGTACATTAAGCCCTCGACCAAGAACACATTATCAATGGAATGAGATTTTGATTTTCTAATTTTTCCTTTTCCAATGATCTCGCCCTTCTTATTATCCCCAAAGGTTACTGTTCCTCCAAGGTAGTCTTCTAGTGAGAGGAAGTTTGATTTATCACTTGTCATATGCTTTGAACACCCGCTGTCGAGATACCATGAGTTGTTCCCCCTCACTTGAACCTGCAAGAAAACTAAGCATTAGGATCAGGAACCCAGGTTTCCTTGGGTTCCTTAGAAGTGGATGTAATATCAGTTTTCTTGACCCACACTTGTTTTACATTTCTTTTATCAGCTTCTTCTCTTATCCTACATTGAACATAGTGATGTCCAGATTTTCCACAAAAGTTCATACCTTCATGCTAGGAAGCTCAACGTATTTCTTTTGTTTGCCCTTTTTCTTGGTCATATAACCAAGTCCTTTAGTTCGTTTTCCTTGAGCTTCAACTATCCACTTAGGTATGACTTTTGGGTCAATACTTCTATCCTTTCTAACATTCAGTTCTATTTCAAGTTGATATTTTTGATTCTTTAAAGTCGAATGTTCATTTTCAAATTTTCAAAATCAACATTAAATTCTAGCATTTGATCGCTAGAGAACTGCTAGAACTGGTATCAGAATTTATGAGCTTATAATGAGTTAATTCAACATTCAGAAGAATAATTCATTCTTGATTCTATCAGCTATCTCTGTTATGTGTTTATACTTAATGTCCAGTTCCTTCAATTTGCTTTGAGACTTAGCATAGGCTGTTTCCAACCAAGTGCCATGCTCTTTGCAAATTTTGAGAGCTTGTTCACACTTATTCAGTTTCACACAAGTATCTCTAAAGAATTCTTCTTCTTCTAGACATATATCAATTAGAACATCTTTAGAGAGAGTTTTAAGCTGTTTAGGATCAAGAAATACCTCTTTGTGGAGTTCCTCAAGGTAGGATTTTTTCATCATCTGATTTGGCCATCAAACAAAGATTTTCCGTCTCCTCATCTGGTTGGTTATCCTCTTCTTCTTCAGTGTCAGAATCTCCCCAGGCTGCTTTCATAGCTTTCTTTATGTCTGGCTTGTAGTAGTTTGCTTTGCCGAATTTTTGCTTTCCTTGCTCCTTAGGCTTTCCTTTTCCTTTATCATTTTCCAAGAGGGGACAGTCTCTGATAAAGTGATCTGGGGATCCACACTTGTGGCAGCTGTAGTCAGGCTTTGAGTTTGAGGTTCTTTTCCCGAAGCTCCTTGAGGTGCGACCTTTCTTGAACATCTTCTTGAACCTTCTCACAATCAGGGCAGCCTCATCCTCGTCTACTTTTGTGTCAACCTCCTCTTCGGGTTTAAGAGCCAACCCCTTGTTCCTCATGGTTTCAATGTTGACTCCAAGGTGCAGCTCATGAGTGAACCTGCCAGTTGTTCGATGTTAAACTTGGTGAAATCCTTAGTTTCCTGAAGGGCTTTCACCTTAGCTTTCCATCTTTCATCCTGTGGAACCTTCCTAACCTGCTCATCTATAGGAATGTGTCTAACAAGGGAAACCATCATCATTTATGATGTTAGTAAAACGAGTTAGCATTTCTTGGATGGTTTCCTTAGGTTGCATTTCAAATCTTTCATACTTAGACATAAGCAGATTGATTTTTGAGCGTTTGACCTCATTGGTTCCTTCATAAGTAATCTGCAGCAAATCCCAGATTTCCTTAGCGTTCTTGCACCCCATAACACGATTGTGTTCGTGAGGCTCAAGTCCACAATGGAGCAATTTCAAAGCCATAGCATTGATTTCCATTTTATCAAAATCCTCTTTCTCATATTCAGACATAGGCTTAGGGATTACCTCATGTTGAGCATTTGTTTTGGTGACTTCGAAATCACCAACTTCAATGACCCTCCAGACTTGGTATCTTTCTGCCTTGATAAAGATCTCCATGCGATTCTTTTAGTAAGTATAAAACTTCCCGTTGAACATAGGAGGCCTCTGAGTTGAGTATCCTTCCTCGATCTTTTCATGAGTATTCATCTTTTCCAAGACCTTTCTTCTTCAGGGTTTCCTGAGTTTTCTAGAATTTAGGCTCTGATACTGTAGGCGTCTTTTGAAGTGCGCCTACGTAAAAGAATGTTGTGAATATGCTTGGCACTCATAGGAAGTGGGAATTGACATATACGATTAGGGACACGATTAGTAGGGAGTCGCCAACAAGTTTTTAAGGAACTTGTAAACCGTTCACGGATCATAAAAGGCAACCACGAAAAGGGACAACAAAAGGCAAAAACGATTGACCTTTGAAGGTTACACCCCATTCATAATCCATGATATTACTAATTCCATATGGTTCGGAACCACGAAAGGAGGATCGGGGATGATGGTACGAAGTGAGTCATGGAGTCACATTCGCCCGTATTGGCCTCTACTCGATTCTTATTATGAAAAGTATTCCTGCGAACTCAAAGGCATGCAAACAAAATATTCAATTCGCTCCAAACTATTATTTAGCTAAATTAGTTTAAAATTAATGCACACATTATTCTAAAATATTTGTGATCACTTGAATAAATAACAAGATTAAAAAGGAACCTAAACCGGTTGTCCAAATTATCTTATTAAGCGTGATTTTCAATTACATATTCCCTTTAAACATGCAATATGGTGATCATAATAAATAATAATATAATCAACATTAATATTGGAAGCAATTCAACAATAATAGCATGTTAGTCCAAATCAATAAAAATAATCCTAATCATGATACTAGCAATAAGAAAATAAAATAATTAATTAAATTAATTAATTACTCACATTCCGCACGTTCCTTTAAATTGCTACATCATGAATAAATTGTTAGTAACTTCAATAAAAAATAAATCAAATTGAAATTAAATTAACTAAAAAGTAGAGTTGATTTGGTCCAAACCCTCAGTTAATTATACCTTTCACGCCTTGGTTTAAGGACGGAACCTTGGGTTAAATATGGACTCCTTGGAGTGCTTAGGGGAAGAATGATGTAATTAGGAATATAGGTTTGAGGCTTAGAATATAAGAGAAAGAGAAAAGAATGAATTTTGGTAGAAAAGAGAGGAACAGAGAAGGATTTGATGATCAAGCTTGTTGATGATTTAAAAAGGTGTGATATGACCTCTATTTATAAGGAAAAAAGAGGATTCAAATCAAGAAAAGATAAGAATTCGAATCGGATAAAACTCTTGCGATAGACAGCAGTTTTTCCGGTTTTTGTTTTTATCATATCTTTTGATCTAGAAATCGGAATAAGATGAATAAGATATCGTTGGAAAGCTCTTGAAGTCTACTTTGTAACCCAATCAGAATAAGATTAAAATATTTGTAGAATAAAAGATATGGCCGAAATAGTGGGACGGTGTCAGTTTTGGATAGAGTTTCGTATTTCGCTCATATCTTTTTCGTTATAGCTCGGAATTAATATTATAATATATCATTGGAAAGATAATTTCAAGAGGTATAGAACCATGTAAGATTTATATAAAAACTATGAAGCACGAAAATAATATCTGACAATCTTTGAACGTCTTTCAATTTGAGTAGAATTAGGACTTTCAAAAAGAAAAGTTTTATTCAATTTCAAACGCTTTAATCTTATCTTTTCAAAAAGAATAATTAAGATATTTTAGAAACTCATAGAAGCTTCTAATTAATCATAATTGGTTTAGGAATGGGATTAAATCCTTTGGACCCTCCACATGATCATTGGGTCGTAGGTAAGATGGGCTTAGGTTCGGTTTGGACTCAGTTTAGTATTTTAGCCATAACTTATTCGTTATAACTCGGAGTTGGGCTTATAATATATCGTTGGAAAGCTCTTTTCAAGCCCCATCCAACCATTTAATAATTGGACCGAGATTATGGACCAAAATAAAATGATATAAACGTTTTTATAAATAAAACACGAAATGAATGATTTTAAAGGACACGAAAAGAGGAAAATAAGTTATGATTTGGGAAAATGGGCTATGAATTGGATTGGTTTATGAAATGTATTGAATTAAACATGGATTTAAGCACTCTAAAGATTACATACTCAACCCGACCAATAATGGCGGTGAAAGGTTGTTCGTCATCGGGTTTGGTTTTGGGGAGACATTTTTAGGTGTCCACATATACCAATTGTTGTTTCTATAAATACTACAAGAAGGGGGGTTGAATTGTAGTATGACAGTTTAGTCAAACTTTTTGCGGAATTAAAACTAAGTAAGCTAAAGACACATAAAGATTAACTGAAGGAACTAAACTGCAAGAGAGATTTTTACGTGGGAAACTCCTTGGCCCTAATCAAGGAGAAAAACCACGACCACTTGGGGATTTAGGAAAAGAATCTTCACTAGAATAGGGTAATAAATCCTATTACAAACTAAAGACTCTTACCCCGAGGAACAAGTCACCCAACTTGTTACTCTTCTCTTCTCTTTCTCTCTTCTTACTTCTCTCTTCTCTTTCTCTTCTTTTTCTCACTTCTCTTTCTCACTTCTTTTCTCACAAACAGAAGTTCACTCAAACTTCCCAATTCCCCAAAATACAACTCTAAAGAAATAACACTAGTATAAGAACATAAGAACCCTCTATTCCACTAATGTGGAATTGGACTCTTAACTCAATCAAAGAAATAAAAAGCTTGAAAACCTATGTGAGCAAGGGTGAGTTTTTCCAACTGAAATCAATGGCTATTTATAGATCAATAAACGTTTTGGAAAATCCTCATTGTGCAGCAACTCCATTACGCTACTACTCCAACCCACTAAGAAGATCATGTCCCTAAATTCAAGGAGATATGAACTCCTCAATGCGTTTGACCATGATACAGAAAAGATCATGGAGAGTAGGCCGCAAGTTTTGGAAAACAAGAAAGATTTTATTTGCAAAAGATATTTTCGAAAATCAGTTTTAAAATAAAATCCCCTTTTTGTTTGGAAAAGATAATCGTTAGAGAATAACAACTTTCCTCAAACTACCATGCACAATATTATCTTTTAGACCAATTCCACACAGCTATTTTCGAGTGTAACTAATTTCTTATACTTACAAAAATCCTAAAATATAAAAATATATTTAGTCTTCATGTTCTCTGATGAAGCTTCTACTCCGAGACTTTTGTTCCTTAAAGGGAACTTCTCTTCTCTGGTGAAGCTTCTTCTCTGAAGATTCTGTTCCTTGAGGGGAACCTTCTCTTCTCAAGTCTTCATTTGAAGCACCAGTTCATGTGAGGGAACTCTTTTTTTGGATAGCTTTGTTTCTAGCTTTCCTGTTCCTCATGGTATCTTTGCACGACACTTAATTCTCCTAGTCTTTGCACTGATCACACACTTAAACAATCAAGCTCTTATTAGTCTGTAAGTAAGTGAGGTTGTGTCATTATCAAAATCATTAGGTTCAACAAAAGTGCAACCCATTACTTAAATCACAAAGTTCAAAAAACCCACAAATATCCATCACTAAAAAGGCAAGGAATTAAAGAAAATTAGTGACCATACAAAACTTAACTAAAAATCTTTTGCAATTTCCATCCCAAAACAATATTTTAATATTTACCTCCCTTTTAAACAATTTAATTGATCTAGCAAACTATTAAAAAATAAACATGACTACTTTAGACCATTCAACAGCAAAGAGATCGTTCTTAAAAAACTAAGCACTGCAACCCACATAATACTGAATGTCGACCCAATCTGAAGAAAACAACAGATCACAAAAATTAGCGACTCCATTTATTGTATTGCAAAGATCTGTACTAACTTAATCTTCAGAGGTGGACCACCGACCATTCGGTGCTCCGTTGTTTTGCAGGTACAGGCGTATTTGCTGAATCCAGTCTTAGTGTTGTAACTCTCCCGAGGGACACAAAAAACCCCGAAACAATTATTATCAACACAATTCACACACACATTCTCATATCCATCATAAGGAATATTAGAGAAATTAGAAGAACTATGATCAATCTTTCCACATAAATCACAAACTAAGCATCCTCTTATCATGCAACAAGAAGCAAAAGGAGGGTTAGAATAGGAAGATGTACCTCTCCCCTTAAATTGGGAGGGAAGAGTTTGAGCTTGTGAAGGACTTTCAAGCTTGGTCTTGAGAGAAATCATCTCCTTTCTTAACTCCGAGACCAATGTGGACAAATTGTTAACGACATTAGATTGATCGATTGAGCCACTTGTGCTTGTCGATTCCCTCTCTACATCATGCCATCCATGTAGTTCCTTACCACATCATCTATTACATCCACAACCTCTTCTTCCGTTTTGTTCATAATCGGCCCTCCGGCTCCGGCATCAAGGCTCGATCTACCTTGAGAGCTCAAACCACCATAGAAGATTTGTATGACTTGATAGGTTGGAATTCCGTGGTGAGGGAATTCCCTTTGGTAATCCTTGTACCTCTCCCATGCTTCATAGAGTTTCTCTATAATCAATTGCTTGAAACTTTGGATTAAGGCTCTAGCCTCCGCCGTCTTCTTTTATGGGTAAAAGCGAGACAAGAAAGCTTTTGTGACTTCATCCCACGTCCTAAGGGACCTTGGCTTTACCTCCTTGTCCAACCACTCTAAAGCTCTTCCAATGAGAGAGAAGGGAAACAACTTGAGCCTTATATATTCTTGAGCAACTCCGGCTTCCATAATTGTATTACAATACTTCTCAAAATCCTTGAGATAGTTGAGAGGATTTTCACTTTTGATGAGTGACATTTTTGGCACTCATTTGGTTCCTTTTTGGATGATTTTTATTTCATTTTATCTCTCTTTTCTTTAGTTTTCCTTAGTTTTATTCTTGTTTTTTTCATTTTATGCTTTTTGTAGTTAGTTTCTCTTTTTCATGTCTTTTTCTAGTTTACTTGTTATTTTTCTCTTTTACTTGCTTTTTATCTTTTGCTTGTAGGCGGTAATTGATTGTCCAAGAATTCCCGAGCCTCCTCTCTACGAGTTTTCATTGCTTTTATGCCTAAAGAAGGTGCAAGAAGTTCCAAGTCAAAGTTGGATCCAAGGGGCAAGCTTCAAGGCTTTGTTTATGCCTTATTCATGGCTTTTATTCTTCAAGAAATTCAAGGAAGTTTCTGCCCACTTTGTCCTCCATCATCATCATCCTGATGCGTGCACCACTTGAGCTAGGACAAAGAGAAGAAGGGGGGGAAACCCAGCTATGTGCGGGCGCACAAAGGGAGTGTGCGGCCGCACATTGGTCGTGTGCGGCCGCACACCAGGTGCGTGCGGGCGCACGTTCTTGGGTGTGTCCCGTGCGCGCCATTCTCCCTCCTCCGAGCGCCCGCACTTACGAAGGTCTATTTTTGGGCGTCATTACCGACCTCCTCCTTGTATATATAGTTATTTCTACCTTTTTTTAGTAAGTAAGTTTTAGATTGAATTTGATAGTTAGTTTTTGGGAGAATTTTAGAGAGAGAAACTCAAGAACTAGAGAGAGAAACTCATGATCTTTGGTGTTTGTTCAAGAATTCATCATTGTATTTGATCTTTTGATCAAAGTTTTGTAAGGATCTTCTTCTTAATCTCAATTCAAGTTTGATTTTAGTTGATTTCATTAGTATTTCATGTTGTTGATGATTGATTTGGTTATTGATTGATTTTGATTGATTGTTGGTTTAATCTTTGAATTCAAGCATGTTGATGATGAATTTGATGAATGTTGTAGTTTTGATCTCCATTTCTATGGCTAGTGAGTAGTTTCCTAGCTAGGGAGATGGTGAAGCATGTATGAATGATGGAATAGTGTAATTTGGGGATAATTGATGGAGTTGATGATATGATTAAATTTGGTTGATCTTTCATGTGCATGTGTGTGATTAATTGAGGTTTGGCCATCTTTGATTAATACACTAGATTGCATTGTAAGCTTGCTTTGATACGGACCATTGATTAGTGAACTTGCAATTTCACGATTGAGGTGCTTTGTGACGTTCCCTAGTTAGTGTTTAGCGTAGTTGACACTAGTTAGACCTCTAGGTGAACCACCTTAGTATGCTCTTTTGGATACATGATGATTTTCCTTCATATCCCTTGACTTAGTCGGTTTGACCTCCCAAATTACCGATTCCATTATGATTGCATGTGGATCCATTGCCCTAGTGTCTTAGATTGATTTAATACAAGTTTGCATTACCTAGTTTAGCTTTAGTTCTACCTCAAACCCCTTCTTGATTCCGAAATAGCTTGATCCAGACTTCGTGCACTTGATATCCATTCCCTTGGGTTCGACCTTGACTTGCCACTACGCTAAATAGGGGTTAGTTAAGCTTACAAATATTGTTTGATAGGGTGGGGTGGTAGCCCAACGACCTACCATTCTCCGCCACATCAAAATGGCGCCATTGCCGGGGATCGAACCCGGTGCTTGAGTGTATGTTGTTTTTGAGTCTATTTCATTTTGATAAAATACAAAAAGATTTTGTTTCTCTAGGCTACATTTGTAGTCGTGCTACTAACATTTTTGTGTGAGTTTTGCACGCATAGAACCCGTGATCGTCCCCTTGTTCCCCTTGATCCGGAAATAGAAAGGACTATTTCAAGAAGAAGAGTGGATATTAGATCTTTGGCTTATAGCTCTTCGAGTGAAGAAGAAATTCAAGAAGAACAAGGAATGGGTGAACATCCTAGAATAGCCTTGAAGGAGCTTGGAGTGCCCGGGGCATATAGATTTGAGAGTGGAATAGCTCCACCAACTACCCCGGCAAATGACATCGAAATCCGTCCGGCAATGATCACCTTGATTGAGAGAAGGCAATATAGTGGGGCTAAGAATGAGAGCCCATTGAACCATTTGAAAGAATTTGAAAATTATTGCAACACTATCAAAGTCAATGGGGTCTCTCAAGAATTCATCCGCCTCAAGTTGTTCCCTTTCTCTCTAATAGGACAATCTTTGGAATGGCTAGACAAGGAGGTGAAGCCCAACTCCTTGAGAACTTGGGATGATGTTACAAAGGCTTTCTTGTCCCGTTTATATCCCCAAAGAAGACGGCGGAGGCAAGAGCCTTGATTCAAGGGTTCAAGCAAAGGCCGAATGAAAGTCTTTATGAAGCATGGGAGAGATTTAAAGAGTATCAAAGGGAGTGCCCTCATCACGGAATCCCCACATACCAAGTGATCCAAATCTTCTATGGAGGTTTAAGTCCCCAAGGCAAGTCATGCCTTGATGGAGGGGTCGGGCCGGGGGCCCTATCATGAACAAAACCGAAGAAGAAGTTGTGGACATCATTGAGGATGTGGTGACATATTATAGGGATTGGCAAGATGGGGAGAGAGACTCTTCAAGCAAACAATCTTCATTGTATTCGGTGGACCATCTCAATGCAATCAACAACCTTTCCTCTCAAATGACAAATTTAGGAAAGGAGGTCACCGCAATCAAAGCTAAGTTGGAGAGCACTTCTTCCTCTTCTCAAGCTTCCAATCTTCCCTCCCAATTTAAGGGGAGAGGTACTCCTTCTAACTCTCAACCCCCTCCCTCTTCACATAATATGCCTTTGGGTTGCTTGTTTTGTGATGCATGTGGATCGTATGATCATGACTCTAGTGCTTGTCCTAATGAATGTGTTGATGAGTTTGACAATGAATGTGAACATGTCAATTTTGTGTCAAACAACAATGTTCAAAGGTTTGATAATCAAAAAGGCCAATGGAATAGGAATTACCAAAACCAAGGCAATTTTGACAACTATAATCATAATTGTGGTTATAGGAACCAAGGGAATCAAGGTTCTCGTGGTAACCATAACCAAGGTTATAGTAGCCAAAATCAAGGCCAAAATTATGGTAATCAAAATCATAATTATGGTAATCAAAACCAAGGTTATGTAAATCATAACCAAGGTAATGGAAACCATAATCATGGTGGTGGTAACCATAATCAAGGTTATGGTTCAAATCAAAATAGGAGTAATTGGAATAATCAAGGAAAGGGAAATTTTCAAAACAATTCTCAAAGAGGTCCCCCACCCGGTTTTGTTCCAAAGACTCAAAATGAAAATTCCTATTCACAACCTTCTTCTCCTAGGACAACCTTGGAAGAGTTGATTAATAATCAAACCAAGATCATTAACACCTATATGGCGGTTAGTGATAAGAAATTCAATGAGATGATGACCCACAATAAGATGCTTGAGACTCAAATTACTCAATTAGCAAGCACTATTAAGGATTTTGCTAGTCCTTCGTCTTTGCCTTCCCAAGGTGTTGAACCAAAGAAACCCGTGTACTCTATTGCCACTAGTGGTGGAGATGATTTTGATGAGGGAGCTTCTTGGTCAAAAGAGGGAAGAGATGAGTGTGGTGCTAAGGAGAATGAAGAGGAAAAAGTTGAGTCTAAGGAGATCTATTGTGAGGTAGACAAAAGAGAAGAGTGTGTTGATGAAAGGATGAGTGAGATAGAGAGAATTCCAGATCTTCCATATCCCCAAAAATACTTGAGATTCAAAATGGATGAGCAATTTGGGAAATTCCTTGAAGTTCTAAAGGATGTTCATGATTCTACACCCCCTACCGAACCAATTTCCGACATGCCTAAGTACTCCAAGTTTGTTAAGGAGATCTTAGAAGAGAGAGAGGATTTTGATGAGGATAGTTCGGTGGAAGGAGGGAAGTGCTTTAGTGATCTTATCCATGGTGAACTCCCAAGGAAGATGGAAGATCCGGGGAATTTTTCAATCCCATGTCAAATTAAGAAAATGGTTTTTGAAAATGCTTTGTGTGACCTTGGTGCTAGTGTTAGCATAATGCCTTTCTCGGTTTTCAAGCGGCTTTATCTTGGTGAGCTTCAACCATCCAAGATAACACTTCAATTGGCCGACCGTTCTATTAAGCTTCCTAAGGGAAGAATTGATGATGTCCCCTTAAGGATTGGAGAGTTTGTTTTTCCGGTGGATTTTGTTGTTCTAGAGATTGAGGAAGATGAACATATTCCAATCATCTTAGGGAGGCCTTTCTTAGCTACCTCGTGAGCTTTAATAGATGTCAAAGGAGGTCAAATTACTTTGAGGTGTGGGAATTTAGAAGAGAGTTTTAAGTTGAAACCTATGCATGAGTCTTTGTCTTGTGTCCAAGATATTGCATGTGCTAGCCTTTCTCGTTCCATTGATGGTATGTGTATGATTGATTCTTCTACTAACAATGCTTTTGAGATTGTTGATGATGGTTTGTGCAAGTATTGATGATGTTAGTGAAGAAGAATTTGTGATTCAAAAGCCAAGGGATGAGAAAGATATTGGTTTTCCAAATTGGTTCAAGCTTAATTCTCATAAGGAAGAGGAAGCTTCCATGACAATGGATGTTGAAGTCAAGCCAAAGAAAAAGGCTCGTGACTCAAAGAAGGCAAGAAAAAGAAAGAAATTGAGAAGTGAAAAAGAAGAGTTTGAAAAGAAGTTTGTGAGAGTTTCCTCAAGCAACAATGAGAAGTTGCCAAAGGTTGAAGGAAAATTTGCTCTATCAACCACCTTGAGGAAGGTGGTGTTCTTTGATCCTCCGTGATTAGGAGGAAGGGTCGAGCTTAGGACCTTAAGCAAACGCTTCCCGGGAGGCAACCCGGAGTTTCTAACCTTTCTCTTTGATTTTTGAATTTTCTCATTTTTGTTTCTTTTATTACTTTGTCTTTTCTTTTACTTTTCTCTTTATTTGGATTTTTAGGATGTCCGCTTGTGGGATTGGAATTCAACAAGCATGCATGATGGATGGAAGGTGTTCATGGCACAAATCATATTTTGTTCGATTCTAATCGAAATTTGAGGTAAAAGGGTAAGAATTTTTAGAGAGGTGAGATAGGAAATTCATATTTTGAATAATGGAGGAAATTGATACTTAGTGAATTTTTGTGGTGTGCACATGAATTTTCAACTTTGAGGACTTGAAAATGATTTTAGCTACTGCCTATGTTGTTCCTCATCACCATCATGATTCATGTGCGCACCCAAATAGGCAGTAAGTATCAAATTTTTGAGAAAAAAAGAAGGAAGGAGCACGCACAGGGATGTGCGGCCGCACACGAGGCATGTGCGGGCGCACAGCCTGCGTGTGCGGGCGCACATCAGCTCTGTGCGGCCGCACATGAGCTGAACGTGCTTTATCTTCTTCTTCCTCCTTCTTTCCCTTCATTTCCTTCATTCAACCTCACGAACATAGCTCTTCAAACCCTCCTCTTGTGCGCACTCCTACCTTCTCATTCACCATCTAAAATCACTCAAATCCTCACTAAAATCACTCCATTTTCACTCAAAATCACTCACAAATCTTTCTACACTACAAATTCCTCACAATTTGACCCAAATTTCACTCACTCTCTCTCCTACTCTTGGTGGCCGAAAATTGGGGGTTTTGTGTGGAGTTGGAATTGCTTGCTCAAAATTGGTTTATCTTGCTTCCTTTATGGTATAATCACTAATCCTTGCTTTAATTTTGCCAATTATATCATAAATTTGCATGAATTACAAATTTGTATGAGCATGAATAGTGTAGTATTGATTTTGTGATTTTTGATGCTTGTTCTTGATTTTGGTTGTGATTTGGTGATATTTGTTGATTGATTTTGCATGACATTGTGTTGTTTGTTGATTTTGTAGCAATTTTCATCAATTTTGGTTGAATTCTTGTGAGTTGAAATTTTGGAAAGTTGGTAGTAAGTGGTGATTTCGGTATTGGCTTTGTGTTTGCTCTTGGATTGATTGAAAAGGAATTTTTCTTGGTACATTGGTATTATTGATTGGTTTGGAATTGGTTTGATTGAAAGGAATTGTGAAATTGGAGTTTTGGTGATTTTGGTAGTAAGCGGTGAATTTGGGTGTGGTGCTCTTGGTTCTTTGGTTTGCTATTTGATTGGTCGTTGGTGATTTTCTATACCTCTCACAATGTCTAAATACCTCAAGAAACTCACCAAAAAGCGAAAAACCGATGTTAGCATCGAGGAACCTCCCCGCCCAAGTACCTCCTCTAGGCCTAGTACATCTTCTAGGCCTAGTACTTCCAACCCATCTTCCACTCAAACATGACCTCCAACCTCTCTTCCAAAAAAGAAAAATTTCACAGATAAACAAAAAGCCTTTTACCAAAATCTGAAAGATGAAAGAACCCTCAAACAAACCCGCCATTACTTTCAACCCGATATGCTGAAGTTGGGGATTGACAATGATGTGCGGTCATTGCTTTTGAATTTGAGATTGGGGACTTTCATCGCCGATGCCTACCGCACCTACAAGGAGCCTACCTTGGAATTCTTGGCTACCTTGGAGCTTGTACCCATTGGAGGGGTATATAGGGTGCGGTTCCAATTGTTCAACCACATTTTTTACCAATCTTTGGAGGAGTTCAACGCCGCTTTGGACTTTGATCCCCATGGGGATATTATTAACGTTGAACACTTCATCTTCCCGGATTATGATCAAGATTCTTGGTGGGAAGACATCTTCGGTGGTAGTGAGTTCATCGCCAACAAGGCCAAGATCTCGGACGTGTACCAACCTTGTCTTAGGGTTGTACACCGTCTATTGGGCTATGTCTTGTTCCCCAAGCAAGAGATGGGGAAATTGAGTAAATTGGAGCTCAAAGTCCTTTGGCTATCTACTCACCCGGAGTTTGTGGGCCGGTTGAACTTGGGCTACATCTTTGCCCAATATTGTTTGGACCTTCGAAAAAGGAGGACGGGAGAGATCCCTTGTGGGGGTATGGTGACTAGGCTTGTGACTCGCCTTCGCCTCAATGATTATCTCCAATTTTGTAAGGAGATCGGGGATGCGGCTTCCATTTATCTTGATATGCAACAATTGGGCCAAATCCAATTTATCTCCAAGGGTTTTAGTGAAGGGAGATATGAGTGGCTAAGGAGCAACGAGCATTGGTGCTACTTGCCTAACCCTAGCTTGACTTCTTTGGCTAGGATTGCCGACAATGTTTGGCATGTTCCAAGGTCTTTCCGGCATCCCAACTTTGATTCCGAGGAAGATGAAGAAGAAGATGATGAGGAAGAACAACAAAATCAACAACAACAACAACATCAACAACAACAACATTTTTCTCCACAACAACAAGCTTCTCATGAGCAAGAGCAAGAGCAAGGGCAACATGCTTTTGCCAATGATGATTTGAGGGCTCTTTGTGAGCAAATGAGTGGATTGAAAATCCACATTGATGGCATGTATGATCAAGACTTTGGGGCACTCTATGACCAAATAAGAGGTATTCAAGAAGTGAAACAAGGTATGTTTTCACAACAACAACAACTCTATGATGCGGAAGTTAACCGTGGGAACATTATTCCCCCGGTTAACTATCCGTATTTCCCGCCCCAACAAGGTCCTCTACCTTCGTTTGGGCATCCTTATTGGTCGGGGCCTCCTAACCCCGACACCGAGCGTCACTATTACCCGGACGAGCATGGCAACTATGATTACAAGGCTCCGGGTGGGAGTGACTATAGGGGGGATCCTAAATACCCCCATGTCCATCCCAACCACCCTTTTGAGCTCACTTTGCCCGATAACTACACCCCTCTTGCTCCTTGGCAACAAGATCTTTTCAAGGGGCATTATGGGTGGCCCGATGGGTACACCGGAGGATGGGAGCCTTACCCTCATCCCTTCGATGACCCCGAGCGCAACAGAGACCCCGATGGGGCCGGGCCTAGTGGGAGTGGTGGTGGTGATGGTAGTAGTTATTAGTTCCCTTTTAGCTTCTCATGCTTTTTACCTTCATCCCTTATATTTTTGATACTTACTTTGTTTTGATTGGGATGTTGAGATGTATTTTCTATCTAGCTTGGGGGAACTAGTACCTTGCTCGGTGACCATGTTGTTGTTGTGTACATACCTTAGTTGCTTGCATGTTTATTTTCTTTCCTCTTTTTGGTTTCCTCATTTTCTTGATCTCTAGGCTACTTTCCTTGTAGCTAGCTTGTTTGCCCTATTTGTTTGGATGTTTGTTGTTTGTGGAGATGTTTTGCTTGGCATGTTGTTGTTGATGATCCCTTGAATCCAAATCCCTCAATCCAAATCCCTTAAATCCAAATCTTGTAGTTTAGAGTAGTTCTTTAGTTAGTCTAGATTTTATTTCTTTTATTCTTTATTTTCTTTGGTTAGTTTAGCTTTTCTTTCCTTTAGTTGTATATATTACTTGCTTTGTTTACTTTCTTTTATTTGTTGTTTTCTTTTATTTGTTTTGAAGTTACTAACCATTTTCTTTATTCATAGTTTCTTTTATTTCTTTTTCTCACTTGGTTCCTTGATGAGCTCATGGATATGGAATGCTACGAGGTGGTTTCTTATTGCTTCGTTTATTTTTGCTATGCTTGGAATCCCGGTGAGACCTTTCTTATTTTTCTCTTTATTTTCCTTGGTTGCATAGGATAGGATTAGTTTAGGAGAAGTTGAATGGTTCGAGGATGGATGCTTGTTAACACGTAATGTGTTTGGGATCGGTGACTTTGTTGTCTATCGATCACTTGTTTGTCGATTGGGATTTTTATGTGTTTAACATGCTTTCTAGACCTTTGCATGCTTTTCTCCTATGTTTTCCTCTTCTATGTCTCCATTTCTTTTCTTTTACTCTCTTTTATTTTACCTTTTTCTCTTATTTTCTTTTATTTTTCTTTTTATTTTTGATGTGCTTTTGAGGCATTGTTTTTCATTTCTTTTCTTTTGAGATGAACCTTGTACATTGGACTTGTCTTTTGCATGACTTTCTTCCTAGGTTGTAAAGGTATGCACGGTTTGAGATTATGTTCGGTTGACTCTAGGATAGTGTATGCTAGGATAGTTGGTTTGAACTAGGAGGATCATGAAGCCGGATTCTACTTGTTTGTGGTATGTTGGTAGTTGCTTCCTATAGTTGATTTGACACCATTGGTGAGTTTTTGCCACAACCTTGTGAGGTTACTTGTTTTTCTAGCCTTCAACAATCCTTGTAAGAGCGACGTGGATCCTTGACTATGCAAACCTAATCTAATAAAGCTTGATGTATGATTCTCAAACACGAGACCGAACTATCTAGGAAGGACACAGGCACATTTTTCGGGGTGGTATTTTTCATTTTTACTATATTTTGTTATTTTCTATTATTTTGGGTTTACATTTGCCTTCTTGCAACCATTTGCGCCTTATCCCTTCTTTTCAAGCCACATCTTTAGTTACTTGACCTTTTGTTTCATTTTCTACCTTTCTTGATTTTTGTGAAGCAATATGATCATTTGAGATGAAGTTTGTGGTGGTTAAGTTGGATTTTTGGTTTTTATGAAAGCAAGTTTGTGATTTCATTTTCTTTGTGAATAATGGCAAATATATTTGGAAAAGACGTCCTATATTATAAAAGGCATGGACAAATAAGTGCAAAAGTTGTAAAAGCCGTCCAAAGTTAAAAAAGGCAAGGACTTTGCAATTACAATTTAAAAACAAAAAAAAAATTGAAAAGTGAAAAATTCAAAAATATTTTGATGTATTCTTTTCTCCTACTAAGCATTGAGGACAATGCTCCATTTTAGCTTGGGGGAGAAGCGTGTACGCTTTTTGTATATATTTTTGTGAGTATAGCTTCAAGTAAGCTTGGGGGTGTTGTTTTTGTTTGGTAATTTCTTGATTGTGGTGTTAAGGATTGATCACCCTTTTGCTTCACTTTTTAGGAATATCACCAAATTTTTAAATTTTAGCCTACCTTCACCCTTTATGCCTTACGTTACAACCTTGGGGAAAGACCTTTCGACCTAGATAGTTGAGTCACTATTCGGGGGAGGGCATCATGGGTCATTGCCTAAGGAAAGGGGATGCATAGTCAAGATGTCGAGTAGCCTTAAAATATTTCTTTTTCCGGTTTCTTCGAGGAATCATTGGGACACTCACTAAGGGGAGATTTGAGACTAGTGGGAAGAACGCGGTAAGATTGTTTGGGATGAAAGTGAATTGTGATAACTAGTTCCTATGCCTAGCATACCCTATGTTTCAATCAACCTTAAATATCTTGAAACGTGCATACCTTAACTACTTGGGAAAGATTGTCATTCATTTGCTTTATAGTCTTTATGTTGATTCATTTCGTAAAGGTTTGTTTTTATTTCATTTTCTTTCTTTTAATTCTTTGGTTTGCCTCATTGATGTTTGGTGGAGAGTTATGGGTCAAACTCTTAGGATACCCTTACGAGACCTCACTCGTCCTCATAGGCGACTATGGGGTTTAAAGGGCTTGTTGTAGCTAAAAACAACCGTGATTCCTACGACAATGAGTATTAGTGTATATTCTTATCTTGAGTCTTTCTTTTTCGTTTTCAATAAAATTTTCATCCTCTTTTTCTCTTGATTTGTTTTGCTCGAGGACGAGCAAAAGTTTAGCTTGGGGGAATTTGATGAGTGACATTTTTGGCACTCATTTGGTTCCTTTTTGGATGATTTTTATTTCATTTTATCTCTCTTTTCTTTAGTTTTCCTTAGTTTTATTCTTGTTTTCTTCATTTTATGCTTTTTGTAGTTAGTTTCTCTTTTTCATGTCTTTTTCTAGTTTACTTGTTATTTTTCTCTTTTACTTGCTTTTTATCTTTTGCTTGTAGGCGGTAATTGATTGTCCAAGAATTCCCGAGCCTCCTCTCTACGAGTTTTCATTGCTTTTATGCCTAAAGAAGGTGCAAGAAGTTCCAAGTCAAAGTTGGATCCAAGGGGCAAGCTTCAAGGCTTTGTTTATGCCTTATTCATGGCTTTTATTCTTCAAGAAATTCAAGGAAGTTTCTGCCCACTTTGTCCTCCATCATCATCATCCTGATGCGTGCACCACTTGAGCTAGGACAAAGAGAAGAAGGGGGGGAAACCCAGCTATGTGCGGGCGCACAAAGGGAGTGTGCGGCCGCACATTGGTCGTGTGCGGCCGCACACCAGGTGCGTGCGGGCGCACGTTCTTGGGTGTGTCCCGTGCGCGCCATTCTCCCTCCTCCGAGCGCCCGCACTTACGAAGGTCTATTTTTGGGCGTCATTACCGACCTCCTCCTTGTATATATAGTTATTTCTACCTTTTTTTAGTAAGTAAGTTTTAGATTGAATTTGATAGTTAGTTTTTGGGAGAATTTTAGAGAGAGAAACTCAAGAACTAGAGAGAGAAACTCATGATCTTTGGTGTTTGTTCAAGAATTCATCATTGTATTTGATCTTTTGATCAAAGTTTTGTAAGGATCTTCTTCTTAATCTCAATTCAAGTTTGATTTTAGTTGATTTCATTAGTTTTTCATGTTGTTGATGATTGATTTGGTTATTGATTGATTTTGATTGATTGTTGGTTTAATCTTTGAATTCAAGCATGTTGATGATGAATTTGATGAATGTTGTAGTTTTGATCTCCATTTCTATGGCTAGTGAGTAGTTTCCTAGCTAGGGAGATGGTGAAGCATGTATGAATGATGGAATAGTGCAATTTGGGGATAATTGATGGAGTTGATGATATGATTAAATTTGGTTGATCTTTCATGTGCATGTGTGTGATTAATTGAGGTTTGGCCATCTTTGATTAATACACTAGATTGCATTGTAAGCTTGCTTTGATACGGACCATTGATTAGTGAACTTGCAATTTCACGATTGAGGTGCTTTGTGACGTTCCCTAGTTAGTGTTTAGCGTAGTTGACGCTAGTTAGACCTCTAGGTGAACCACCTTAGTATGCTCTTTTGGATACATGATGATTTTCCTTCATATCCCTTGACTTAGTCGGTTTGACCTCCCAAATTACCGATTCCATTATGATTGCATGTGGATCCATTGCCCTAGTGTCTTAGATTGATTTAATACAAGTTTGCATTACCTAGTTTAGCTTTAGTTCTACCTCAAACCCCTTCTTGATTCCGAAATAGCTTGATCTAGACTTCGTGCACTTGATATCCATTCCCTTGGGTTCGACCTTGACTTGCCACTACGCTAAATAGGGGTTAGTTAAGCTTACAAATATTGTTTGATAGGGTGGGGTGGTAGCCCAACGACCTACCATTCTCCGCCACATCAACTTTTTGTACCACCATATTGTTTCCTATCAATCAAGGTGATCATAGCCGGTTTGATTTCAAAATCACCCTCCTGGATCAATAGTGGAGCAATCCCGCTCTCATACTTGTAAGAGCCCGGTGTGCCTAACTCCTTCAACGTCACTCTATGAGCTTCTCCCATGTTCACTTGCACACAATCTCAAACGAAATTATTAGTAGCACGGCTACAAGTGTAGCCTAAAGGAAAATCTTTTTGTGTTTTTTAATTAAAATGGAATAGAATCAACAACAATACACAATCACGACACCATTCCCCGGCAACAGCGCCATTTTGATCGAGGGTCGAAGCTAGGTCGTTGGGGCTAACCCCTACCCAAGGTCAAACAATATTTATAAACACTTAACGAACCCTATACTAGTATATGGTAAGTAAAGGGTCGAACTCAAAGGAATGGTGGGCTATTGTCTATTGTCTATAGTCAAGCTATCCCGAAGTCTAGAAATAGGGTATGAATTCTATACTAGGACAAACACGACAAATAAACGAGAAGAAATCAAATGTAATAAGCACTAGGGCTAGGATCCACATGTAGACATAATGAAATCAACTAATTGAGAGGTTAAATTGTCTAAGTTAAGCAATGTGAAGGAAGATCAATAAGCAACCAATAGAGCATATCAAGATATTCTCCTAGAGGTCTAACTAACGTCAACTACGATAAACTCTAGCTAGGAAACATCACAAGACACCTCAATCGTGTAAATGCAAGCCACAAATCAATGGTCCGTATCAATGTGAACTTACAATGCAATCTAGTGCAACAATCAAAGTTAGCTACTCTTTAATTTATCACATCAACCAAATTTAATCACATCATCAACTCCATCAATTTTCCCCAATTAGCATTAATCCATTACTCATACATGCTTCACCATTACCCTAGCAATCTAACTACTCACAATCCATAGAAATCAAGATCAAAACAAAGCTAAACAACAAATTCATCATGATCAAATTGAACAAACTATAATCAATCACAAATCAATCAAACTTCAATCAAACTTGAACATTCAACAAAGCAATTGAAATCAAACTAAAGATCAACTAAAGATTGAATTAAAGAAAAGGAAATCTTACAATCTTGATCAAAGATCAAAGGAATTAAAGAAAGCTTCAATCATCAACAATTCACCATGAAATTCTCTCTCTAAAACCTAGAGTTTCTCTCTCTAAAAATCCAACCTCAACTAATTCTGACTCTACTCTAATTCTTCTCTCTCTAAAAATAGAAGGAAAGAGTATGTATAGGAAAGATACAAAAGAAGAAGTAGTTAGATCGTCCCTAAAGAAACCCCGGAAGGTGCGGTCGCTGGAAAATGGGTACAGAACAGGGACAAGAGGAGGTGCGCCCGCACCACCAGGCACCACCACATGGTGCGCCCGCACCACCCAGGTGCGTGGCTGCATCACCCTCGTGTGCGCCCGCACCTAGCAGTTGGGCACTTTCTCTCTTTCTTCGTCCTAGCTCATCCTCGTGCGCTCGTCTTGGTGATGATGATGAACACTAAGGTAGGCAGTCTTAAAATGGATATTTTGGTGGGTTCATGGCAAAGATGATGCCCCCACCGCATGCGTGCACCGATCTATTGACTTGCACCTTGCGTTCCTTCAAACTTGAAGCTCCAAAAGGCGCACACGAGGCATCCAATTTATAAGAAATGTGAGAGGAAGGCTCGGGAATCCTTAGAAACACGATCATAACCTGAAAACAAACAAAAACAAACAAATAAAAGGGAAAAAGGAACAAATAAACAAAGAAATGCACAAAACAAGAAACTAGCTACGGAAAGCACAAACTAATGGAATAAAGAATAAAACTAAGAAAAACTAAGGAAAAAAGCTATAAAATAGAATGAAAATCATCCTAAAAGAGACCAAATGAATGACACTCATCATGAGCTAACTATCAACTCGCCATCAGGGCTTAGGAAAGGAGAGTAAGAACAATTTCCATGCAGAGTTTTACCAACAGTGTCGCCTTCTCCATCACTCCTACAATCAGTTGATTCTGGAACCTTGGTTGAGCTCTGTGATATACTAGAAGCAACATCGGCAGCGAGTTTAGCCAATGTCACCTCTATGTTTTACAGTTTGCAGTAAATATTTGTTATTTCTTTCTCCATTGCCTTACTTTTCTACAAGGATAAAGCAATACTAGTGATCATGAGTGAGTTGAATATGGAATTAAACCATTCTCAATGAATATAAATTTGTTTACAACATAAACCCTATGTAGACGAAATTAATGTTCATAAATAATTCCATCGAAAAAATAAAAAGTTGTTCGTCGTTGAACCAATTACATATGCATAAAAATAAAATTGAATTTAATTTTAAATATTGGTAAACAATACATAGAAAAAAAAAAAACAAATCAATTTCGAGTATACTTACATCTGATCTTGCTTTTTTAACCATGATTTAAATTCCAAAATTGTGCAAACTGTGAAACAAATTCGATTGAAAAGAGTATGAATGAATGATAAGGATGTGAAGCGCAAAACTCTATCGATGATGTTTGTAAAGATTTTTTTAAATTTAAAAGATAATAATCATTTAAAATTTAAAGATAATAAATTAGGGAAATATCCTAAGTAGAATAATTGATTTTAATATTTAATCTTTTTAAAATTTTAAAGATAATAATTTAGGAAAAGATCCTAATAAGAATAAGTGATTTCCAATATTTAAATGCAATTTCTAAAGTTAAAAGATATTGATTCCATAATTTTTGTTTTTCAAATAATTACGTAAGATTAATTCAAATCATTGTCCAGGTTCATCGTAACGTAAATTGCCATCGAAGTTAATTCTATTATATGATTTGGAAATGTCCAATATAACTTATGGTCATTAGCATTTTATAATTAAGATATTTCTATAAGGTTATGTCTACTCATATTTTGGTTAATACCTTATTTACAAACAACTCTTATAATTCGATCTTCCATTTTTTGGATTAAACAAGGTTGTGAAAAAAATATGTTACGTTTTCTTCTCATATTTTCATGACGAACATATATTACCGAAAAACATAAAATTTTTATTTTATACATAAAATCGCTATTTTCGTATGCGATCCTTAACTTTGTACAGTTAAAATTTATTATTCACAGATTAAGAACCCACCCACAAGATGAAAAAAATCAATTATGTATACCATAAAATTGCGCAATGGCTGTATAAATCCGGTGTATTTTATCAGTCTCCATTGATGCGCGATTGAAAGTAAGCTAAGGTACATGGAACATAAAATTGTGGTTAATTTCATTGTTTGAGGAAAATTTTTGAAGAACATCGATGAACTACGAAGAAGAAATTTTCGATTTTTATTTTTTTGTTTAATTTTAATTTGGATTTTATTAAAATTATAATTAGATAAAATAATTTCAAAAATTAAAATAAGAATTTCAGAAATTCATTAAATGAATTTTGAAGAATAAGAAAATAAATTAAAAAAAAAAAGGAAAATACCTAAAATAAGGTTTAACCAAGGTAAGAAAATAAATCAAAAATCCACCAATGAGAGTTAAGTATAGTGATGGTCATAATTAAAAACACCATAGTAGAAACATCCCATTAATCAAGCTAATTTTGAGAAGGACATCACTCAAATATTATTTTATTTTATATGAAGCATCAAATTAAACCGTTGATAAATTTACCTATTAAAATTAAAAACTTTATTAACATTCACTTTAAAACAATTTATTAAATGTATAATGTTGTTCACCACTTCGGTCAATTTTGAAACGTAGGGAATGTTCTTCGTTGGCCATTTAACTGCTATAAATTTTGTCTCCTTAAAATAATGTAATTATGATACTACAAAAAACATAACAAAAAACCCTATTAAAAAATAAATACTTCGATTTTTTTTGGAAAAATTGTCTTAAATAATACGACCTTTAACCAGTCCGCTAAAAACAAGTCGACCTTTTGATTATCTGTAAATAATACAACCTTTAGAGGGTATCCGCTTTAAACAGGATATTTTACCTGCAACTTAGATGACCGGTTAACCTTATTTATTTATTTTTAATAATTTCGTTTAACATTTTAATTAACTATTAATTAAAATTTAATTATGGCTAACAATTAAAATAATTTTTTTAAAAAAAAACATCCTCACCCACCCCCTGACCACTAGCAACCGCTGCCACCATTCCCTTTCTCCGGCAGTCTGGTGCGGCCCCACTCCCTGCGCACCGGCGCCGGTCGCACCCAGATCCCCCCTCCAGCGCCGATGCTGACCCCTCCCTCTTTCCCTGAATGGAAGCCCTCTACCCGAAATGCTGATCGAAACCCACAAAACTCCTCTCCTTAGCACCGAAATCCTCTCCCTAACCACGAGACTTCCTATAATCCATCCCCCACCCTCAAAAAACCCTAACCGGACCTCCGCTATCGTCGGCAACGATTTCGATTAGAGTTTTTAGGGGTGGGGGAGTTGGATGGATTTTAGGGGATTTTGTGGGGCGAAGAAAGGGGAATCGGGGAGCAAGGGGGTTGCTGGCCTGGTTTAGAAGGGAGAGAAAACGCAGAAGGGGAACGGGGTTAGCGTCGGCGCCAGAGTCCGGGGGAGAGGGGAACGGGCACAGCCGACGTCGGGAAAGGTGGCAGCGTGCCTGGTGGGGGTGATTGGTTTATTTGTTTTAAAAAAATTAATTAAATAAATTAAAATTTATTTTAATAATGAAAAACATTAAATAAATAAATAAAAATCAAATTATATTGTCAAACCAATAAGATTATTACACGTGTCCCATTTTACCTAATAATTAGGTTACTAACCGGTATTAACTTGTTTTCAGCAGACACCCTCTAAAGGTGAATTGTATTATTTAGAAATAATCAAAAGGTCGACTTGTTTTTAGTGGACGGGTCAAAGGTCGTATTATTTATGACAAAAGGTCATAAAGTGATCACAATCAGGATTTGCTATCATTGCAGTATATGTTGATGATTTAAATATCATCGGAACCCCAAATGAACTCGAGAAAACTGCAAAATACTTGATGAAAGAATTTGAGATGAAAGACCTTGGGAAAACTAAATTTTGCCTTGGACTGCAAATTGAGCACTTGAGTCATGGTATTTTTGTCCATCAATCAAACTATACAGAAAGAGTTTTGAAACGATTCTTCATGGACAAAGCAACTCCAACCAACTTCCCAATGGTTGTTCGTTCTTTGAATATGAAAAATGATCCATTCAGACCTCGAGAAGAAAATGAAGAGATTCTGGGTCCAGAAGTACCATACTTAAGTGCAATTGGAGCCTTAATGTACTTAGCTAACAATACTAGACCCGACATAGCTTTCTTTGTGAACTTGTTCACTACTAAAATTCGGCCAAATTGCGACTGCCTCAAACGGTCGCAGAAACTAGCAAAAACGGTCGCAAAACATAATTGCGACCGTCAACGGTCGTAACATGACGGTTGTTATTCTCCTGATCGCAAAAAAACAAAATTACGACCGTTTGACGGTCGCAGATTTTTTGCGACCGTTTTTACCATTTTCAACGACCGTTAAGAAAACGGTCGTAAATGTTAATAATTGCGACCGCTTTATGAAACGGTCGCAGATCTTGAAATTAGCGACCGTCATAAGCGGTCGCAAAAAGTTTTAAAAAAAACAAAAAAAAAAAAGAGAAAACAGTCCCATCACCCACCCACCCTTAACCCAGATCCACCGAAACTAGATCCCACCCAAACCACCACCACTGCCCACCCTAAACAACCACTGGCCGCCGCCTTCTACCCACCATCACCTTCGCCCACCTTCAACCACCAATATTCACCACCACACCCACCCTTAACCCAAAAAAACATAAATTTATCAAAAAAAAATTAACCCAGAAATTTAACTAACAAACATCCGATTAAACCAACAAAAACAACCCATATAATTTCGAACAAATTTACAAAAATCAAACAAAAAATCGGAAGCAAAAAAAGCAACATAAATTACTCAAAACAATTTAACCCACAAATAAAATGCACAAAAATTAAACAAAAAATCAACAAAAAATACGAACACAAATCAAACCCACAAGCACTAAGCAATATTTCAAAAATTCAACTAAAAAAAACCCACAAAAATTCGAACAATCACACAATTTCGACAAAAATCGAACCACTATTTGAACAAAATCAACAAAAATTCAAACCAACACTCGAAAATCACAGAAAAAATCGAACTAAAACTCAAACAAAAACACAAACAAAAATCGGAAAAAAATTGAACAATCATGGAAATAAGAGAACAAAATAAAACAACAAAAATTGAAAATAAACAAAAATATAATAAAAATTCAGAGAAAAAACACATACCTCTCACAAAACTTCTTCCTCTTTAGGTTTATATGGTCAAATTCGACCATTAAAACACCAGATCTGGAATTTTTATGGTCGAATTTGACCATTAATACCAAACTTTGACGAGAATACAACACCACACTTCATTAGTTGACAGAAATCCTAAGAAAAAGATAAGATGAAGAAGAAACAAAGAAACAAAGATGGAGCGAAAATCCTAAGGAAAAAGAACGAAAAGGAGAAGAGGAAAGAATACGGGAGGGAGAATATGAGGAAATTTAGTTGCTTTGTTTGGTTTCTCGGCAATGAAAGTCAGAAAATAGGAGATGAGAGTGAAAGAGGACAATGAATTAGAGAGAGGAGGAACGTGTGAAGGAAGAGAAGGAAAGAGAAGAGATAAGGAAAATGAAGGAAGAGCAGCGGCTGTGTTAAAAAATTAGGGTTAGTGTGAGTTGGAAGTTGGAATCCCTTTTATATCCTATTTTAAAAATTAAAAAAAAAAAACAAAAACAATTGCGTCTGTTAAAACGGTCGCAAAATTAGAAATCTGCAACCGTTTTAGAGGCGGTCGCAGATTATGACATTTACGACCGTCTCTTTGACGGTCGCAGATTATGACATTTACGACCGTCTCTTAGACGGTCGCAGATTATGACATTTAAGACCGTCTTTGACGGTCGCAGATACGACCGTCTCTTTGACGGTCGCAGATTATGACAATTATGACCGTTTTTTACGGTCGCAAACGATTTAATTTAATTTAGAATTATTTTTAATTGTTCAAACATGCTAGAGACCGCCTAAAAAGCTAAAAACGGTCGCAATACGGTCGCAAATTTGCGACCGTTGTCAAAGCAGTCGTAATATTGCGACCGCATAAAAAAACGGTCGCAAATTTCATAATTTGCGACCGTTTTTTAGACGGTTGTAGAAAAACGGTCGCAATTTAGCCGAATTTTAGTAGTGGTTGAAGGAATGGTGTCCTTCGAACAAGTGTATTATTCTGATAGCGGGTTTAGAATTATTAGAAAGCTAATATATTCAGCAAGGTCAAGTGATCGGAATGCCTGGGTGGAGGCCGCTTTCGATCAGTAATATTAATATAATTAATATTACAGCTTAATCTTGACTGAACCCTTCGGGTCACACCCAAGCAAGATATACGAACCGACTCGACGAATTAATTCGGAAGAAATTAATTCGTAGCCCGAGTGTTAAACATTTAGACGTCGGTAATTCTAGCTTGAAGCGTCGAAACCGAGAGTCGGAGAATCTCAAATGTCGAGCCAAAATTATGATTTGGCGAGACGGGAAAATGCATCAAGTAACAAGTAAAATCCTAGCCACGTAAAAGGCTAGGAATGCATGCCCAATATGAGCGTGCCACGTGGCAGCACACATGGCAAAAAAAACGCCATGTGGAAGCACACGTGGCAGCACATGTGGCCGCCACGTTAGCAGTCGCCAAGTGGCAGCCGCCACGGTGGCAGCGTGCCACGTGGCAGCGCGCTACGGTGGCGTCACATGTGGCAATGGCCGTGGACCCGGGTTGATGGGTCATGGACACGGGCCAAAATGAAATGGGCCAACCGAACCCAACTTGGGGCTCAAGTTTGGGTGACACATGGTTAGTTCACATTGCATGTGAAATGCCTTGGGGACCAAGTGAGAAAGTGGTCCACTCCTAACCATGTTACACTTGTTACTTGTTCCTTGGTTTATTTAACTAAGGGTTGAATTCACCAATCTTTCCATGTGGGATCTTTTTGTGAAATGTCCCACATTGAAAGATGAGTGGAATTCACAAAGCATACTTCATTATAAATAGTCATGGCATGGCTTGAGAATTCTTTGCTTGAGTAGGAGTTAGAAAGAGCATTCCATATTTTTGGGAAAACTCTTAAACTCCATTAACACTTGGGTTTTGGTCGGACCTTGCTAACTCCAAGGTAGCGGACCTAAAAGTCGTGTTCGTCCTTTGTGGGTGGATACCGTTGGATGCACGGCATTTGCGGTGCTCAAGGCTTTCAAGTAAGAGCCCGTTTTGTGAGGGCGAAGCTCGCTTCAAGGGTATGATTCGTTCTTCCTTTTCTTATGATTATTTATTTATGCTTTATGGTTTTATTAATTACGAGTGGTTCCTTGGGTCGGGGTTGTTTCCGCGGTGAGTCGGACTCACCAAACCCCAACACTTGTTAGCTAGGCAAAGCAATGCACCAACATATAGGCATTGGAAGGGAGTTCGACACTTACTCCAATACCTACGAGGGACACAAGACCTTGGTTTATATTACCAACCAAAACAAAATGCTGCTCTTATTGGGTATGCAGACGCTGGATACTTATCAGATCCTCAAAATGCCAAGTCACAACATGGATATGTGCTTACTTATGGCGGCACTGCAATATCTTGGAAATCAACAAAGCAGACATTGACTGCGACATCATCAAATCATGCAGAGTTGATTGCCCTTTATGAAGCAAGACGGGAATGTGTGTGGCTAATGTCGATGATCAGTAATATCCAAAAGGAGTGTGGAATGAACACAATAACAGAAGACCCAATTATCATCTTTGAAGACAATACAGCATGTATCGCTCAAGTAACTGAAGGATATATTAAGGGAGATAAAACGAAACATATTGCCCCAAAACTGTTCTTCACACATGATCTGCAAAAGGACGAGGAAATAAATATCCAGCAAATTCAGTGTTGTGAAAATCTTGCCGGCCTGTTCACCAAATCACTTTCTTAGAAGAAATTTGAGCAGTTAGTTGACAAAATCGGAATGCGATATCTTCGTGAACTATGCTGAGATCAGGGGGAGTATTATATGTACTGCACTCTTTTTCCCTTCGATCAGGTTTTTATCCCACTGGGTTTTTCCTGACAAGGTTTTGAACGAGGCAGTACACCATAACATATAATACAATATAGTTGTACTCTTTTTCCCTAGCTATGGTTTTTATCCCACAGGGTTTTACCTAACTAGGTTTTTAATGAGGCAACTTGTACCCCATTCCATGTGAACGTTCAAAGGGGGAGTGTTAAGAAACATGCAAACATGCATGATTGAATTGAAGTTCACATGTGGTAATTGAGGTCAATGAAGACTTTACTAAGTACAATTATTTGTATAAAGTACAATAATGCATATTATTTTATTGATTTATTTTGGCTATATAAATGAAAGTTCACTTATTGTGAACTTAAGTTGGAAAATAAGAAAGAGTTTTCCTACCATTCTACTACTTGCTTTCTATCTTCATCCCTTCACTGATAAATATCTTACCATCAGTAAAATATTTTAACATATATATATATATATAGGGGAAGGATTCGGAAAGAATAGGCCTATATGTGAGAATTTGTACTTATATGAAAACTGATCTTAAATTTAGAACATGTGAGTACAAATTTAGAACATACGAGTAAAAATTTAGAACATGTGACTGAAATTAAAATTTAGAATATATGAGTAATAATGTAGAACACTAGTGTAAGTAATATATTTAGAACATCTAATTTAAGAATTAGAACAAGTGATTAAATATTTATTAAATTTGCTTTATGAAATTTTAAAACATGAGTAAAATTTAGAACATCTGATTTAAGATTATGAACATGTGAATAAAAATTTAGAACAAATTAATATAGAATATAGAACGTGTGAGTAAAAAATTTAGAATATACAAGTAAAAAAATAGTTTATACGCTTTAAAATCTGGAACATATAATTTAAAATCTTAGAGCACACGTTTTAAAATTTAGAACACTAGTTTAGGACCCGTGCCATGCACGGTAAGTCCAAACCAAATTATACATTAATTATATAGCTATATAACAAACAAAATAAATAAAAAAATATCAAAGATATGCAATGAATATCGGAGACCTAATTAATTAAATTATGAATAATACAAAGCGTAAAACATATACTATTTAAATAAAGTAAATATATAAATAAAGTAGAATGGTGAACTAAAGATAGTTGATCACCAATCGCTTTAAAAATGTTTCAATTTATCTAATTTATTTCATAGAGTATATAAGCAAGATACACATAGAGTCCATAGTGATTATGTCAACAATGTCTAGTCCAATTTCATCCTTAATTCCAGCAGATGTCTCGTCAAAAAATAAACAAATTTAATTGTCAGTTTAAGAATAAATTTAAAGGCATGGTATCATATTTGTTTAAAAGAAACAAAATAATTGTGCATGATAATAATTAAGACTCTTATTTCAAGTAGACTATAAAATAGATTTTATTTTATTTTATTTTATTTATTTATTTTTTATTTTTAAACTTGTAATTAACTTTAGGCCCCAAAAGTGCTTCAGATGATATAGCCAAGTAGTTATGCAAATGCCATGTCAAGAAGAAAAAAATGTAGTTATGAAAATGCAAAAAAATGAAAACATCAACAACCAAATTGAATAACAAATTCTCTGACAATGCAATAGAACTTGTAATAAGGTTGATAATAAGCATTAATTCTTGCGAAGGAGTATGAATACTTAGATTATGGAAATTGATTTTGACACACCCTTATGTGAGTAGAGCATAGAAAAATGTACTCTCACAATACAAAGAGGTGTGCTAAAATAATTTCCCTTAGATTACATACAACATAGCATCATTTCCAAAAAAGCAGTTTCAATAGGAAAAGCTTTTTAAGGTACAATCCATAACCATAATTTCTTGCCATGATAAAAAGATGTTTGTGGCTCAAAAACACATTCATTCATAGATTAGGATAAATTATTGAAACTTAACAAAAAAAAAAAAAAGTTTTGTTTAATTAAGGGCTTGTTTGGCATTGTTTTTTGTTTTCAGTTTCCAGTTTTTTTTGAAAAAAAAAAACCAAAAACAGGAAACAAGAAAAAGGTGTTTTCACTTTTCTGTTGTCAGTTTTCATAATTATCATGGTTTTAATAAGTTTGACTAATTTTTGATTCATTATGTGACATATATCATATGATTTTGAAAAACAAAAAACCAAAAAATAGAAAACCACAGTGATGCCAAACTAACCCTAAGTTAAGTAGTATGAAAATCAAATCAATAGGAAATTATGTCATATAAAATCTAATCATTTTGTGCGTATTATATCAGAACTTAACATTTTGTATGTGCATTCATCTAACTATCTAAAATTTAATTTGAAAGAATAGTACTGTATTGTGTATATATTTTCATAGTATGTAAATGGCCTAACTTGTAGGCTTACGTTAGCTGGTTAATTGCCTTAATTGTAGGCTTGCAGTTGACTTGTATTGTGTATATATTTCTATAGTTTGATAATGAGAAATCAAGCAAATTACATTACGGAGTATCTTTTATAATGATTCACCAAACCATGCATAGTTATATTGTCCATTATTATAGTAAATGTAATGATTCACCAAACCGTGCATATAGTGTGCTATTGTTATAGTAAAGTATTATATAATAATTCTATTATTGTGATATTGTAAATAAGGAATTAATTTGATTCATTATTAAAGAATAGTGGTATAGGATATTTCCTATTATTGTGATATATTCACTACTATAGAATAGTTCCTAATATCTACATGTGTAAAATATTTTGTTTCAAATATATTCAAATGACAGATTTGATATACTACGTATATAGTTTAACTAAAATTATAGAGAAATATTTTATAATAGGTATGAGATTTTTTTTACCCAAAAAAAAAAAAAAGGCTTTTTGAGGGAAAATGACATAATCAAGAAATGACACGTGTCATTTCTGGTAGGGCTGTAGTTTGGTCTGGACCGTATACAAAAAAAAAACATGAAAAATCATTAGAAGACTATACGGTAGTATACTACTACTATCCATAACCCTTTATAAAAGCCAAATTGGAGTGGAGAATTTTTGCTTTTAGGATTTCCCTTATGAACAGTGCTCGGACGATAATGCTCCTGCCATAATATTTTTTTGTTCTTACTGACTGCTTCCCTTCCCTTTTTGCCCTCATGATTTCTCATGCCTTTTTTCTTTACTTTCCCCATTTCCTGGCTTCCTGCTCCACCATTCATTTGAGGCGATGGTGCTTTCTCTCTCCTTTGTTCACATCCTCTCTACTCATCTCTTCTACTTTGGATTCACTCTCTCTCTCTCCTCCTCACCTCAATCTCCTCTTCTTGTTCTTCTCTCTCTACCCATTAATCTTAATATCTCTCTTAATTGTGCTCGGCCATCCATCTATTAAGTTATTTTTATTTTACATGTTTACATTCGTTAAGTCGTTTTGGTTGATTTTATTGGCTATTTTCCCCCAATTTTTAGAAATATTTGAAAACCCTAATTCTTCTATTTTCGTTTGATTGACAGAATTTGTAGCGGTTGAGTTTATAAATCTGATCATCAAGTCGAAGAGTTCTTTCAAGCTTCAACATTTTCTTGGTAATCCATACACGTCTTTTACCGTTAATTTTATCAGTTTATAGTAGATTGTTCTTTATCCTTTGATTTTCAGTATCGTATGTTTGATTTTTCTTTTCTGAGTTTTTTCCCGATTAAATCGTAGGCTCCAGAAAAGGATAATGAGGGTATGTTGGGTCGAAAAGCAGAAGAATTAAAGGTCACTTTTAAAATTATTCATCTCCCATATTTTCAATTTAATAACATGTAGATTTTAATTTGAGATTATTATAAAGGAATTTACTTTTCTCTTTTTTTGGTAAAAATTGCAGAGGTGGAGACATGGAGTAAAGGAAGCAAAAGGAGAAGGTGAACAACTAAATTGATTATGGATTTTTTTTTTTTTTTTAAGAAAAAAATAGCTAAATGGATCATAATTTTAGATATTTACCTAATCTTGTATATTCATAATAAAGCATAATAAGTGGGAAGCATTATCTTGGGATTGGATCAGCTTTACATGTTGAAGCTTAATTATACTCTTTTCTTTTTTTTTTTTTTTTTTTTTGGCAGATTTTAGAAGCTAATACTCCTGAATTTCTTGGTATGAAACGGAAAACTGAAGAAATAGGGGTTTTCATCTTCAATCTCATTTTTTTGCTTTAAATCTTTGTTTTCGTGATCTGAATTATGAAATGGTAAAGGGTCAGGAAACGATTACTAAAGAACTGAGTGGTGAGTGATCCCATGATTCTCATCAATTAATTGCTCTGACTTATTGGTTAAGTTGAACTAAACGGGCATTTAAGAGCTTACAGCTTGTGTTTAATTCCATTTATAACAATATAAAATGGTTTACTTTCTAGATAGGTGCCTTTTAATTCCATTTATAACAATATAAAATTAAAATTGTATCTCTGATTAGGCCTTTTAATTAATTTTCGCTTTTAAATTTGTTGTTTCTTAGTCTTTATTTAAAATGGTTCTGCATTTTCGACTTCAAATTAAGGGTCTTATTTAGTTTGATCTTGTGAAATTAAATTATGATTTAATTGTTGGAAAATAGAAGTACTTTTGTTTAGAGATTGGGGCATGGGTCGATGTTTGGTAAATCAGCCTACCAATGACCTGAAGATAAAGACATTGTATTTAATTGGTTGTTAGGTTTAGTTGTCAATTTTGCAACTTTAGGGATATCATTTTGCTGCTACTGCTGTTTTTGTTATAATTTAAGCTTGTAAAAGGTATACGAACACAGTAGGGATTGTTTTAAGTGATTGGTAATCTGGAGATGAGTTTTAATATTATTTTTAAAATTTATTTCAGTTGTATAGTTTCTCATTATCTCAAAATGTCAGAAGTATGAGTCTAATTCAACCTTTTCTCGCAATGGTGATTTCAGGGCAAACAATAGTAAGGTGTTTGGAAGGGTGCTATAAAGGAATTTCAAGAAGGTTACAGGTATAACCCTTGATCTCTATTCTCTTTCAGGAAGATGGCTTAAGTGGAGGTTGAGAGTAAGGTGTTGTTATACATAATTTTCTTTATGTAGATCTTGATTATTTATTTGTTGATTATTTCTATGTTGCATTTTGATTAGTATAATAATATATAAATTTTATATTGAAATTTGTAATAATGTGTTTTATATTGAAATTTCTATGTGTTTTATATTAAAAATGTGGAAGATTGGTTTACTGTTTTCCTCTTTTGGGTGGTCTTGCAGCTTTGGTGAAGTGTCTTTTTAAGTGGTGCTCTTTCTCTTTGACTTTAAAGATTTCATTTTGCTTGGATTGTTAGATGTATGGTTTTCATAGGGTTATTATTGTGTTTAGTTTGTATAAAGTCTGCCATTGTCTAAAATTTGATTGTAGTAGATTGAATTACTGTCACTAATGCAGTATTGGTGCTCTATTTCTTCGTCTTTAGAGATTTCATTCTCATTATGCTTGAATTATATTGCTAGATGTATAGTTTTCATTAGGGCGTAATTGTATAGTAATGGGCCTGTGATGTAATTATCAGGAAAAAAGTGTTTCTAAGGTTAGTGTTAGTTTCAGTTTAGCGGTAGTCATAACAACTTCCTTTCAATTCAAAAACTATGTTTAGCTCATAATGGTTGTTGTATATGTGTAGGCTGTCAAAATGTGAATGAGATTATTGGCCCTGCTTTGTTTGGCAAGGTATGCATAATGACGAGAATCTTTGGTGTTCAGTCTTCACTTTTTTTCTATTAAACTCAGAAAAAAAGTTTTCGGATGAAATTTTGGATTGATTGTCTTGCAAAACATGATTATATATTCAACTGCATTTCGTTTGAGATTCTTTTATGTTGATATTAAGTTCAATCAGTTAGTCCTTTGTTCATAATGGGGATTGGGATTAATTTTTGTGGTGTAAGCATGTTAATTGTGATGGGTTTAGCTAATAAAGTTGGGATTTTTGTTATATATATGATTTTCTTTGTGTATGATGTTCGGTTATTGCGGTTCAACTCAATATTGGGAGTAAAATTATAATATTTGGGATTTGCTAATTGAAGTGGGTGAAATTAGATGTGCTATACTATTCTATTGGTTTTGTATACTTATGTTACATGCATGGAGCTTATAAAGAAATTTTCCTCGAGGTTGTATGTGGGAATTAGAGTTGGATAGGGTTTTGAATTTCTGGATTTTTTGTTAATCAAATTTTAGTTCAGAAGATATGAATTTCAGATTTGCCAAGAACAATAATTCATGGTTTTTACTCATGAGGCTTTGATGCTACAGGTTGTAAAGTTTGGTTCTTTATGAATTTTGTGAATCGTGAAGTAGTTAAGAACTATTTTCTAACCATGTAGATGATTGGGATGTTGTAGGTTAGTAATTTTTATGGATTGTGTTCTTTATCCATAATCCTTATAAAAGCCATATAAAAGCCAAATTAGGGTGGGGAATTTTTGCTTTTAGCATTTTCCTTATGAACAGTGCTAGGTCGGATTTGCCCCTTCCTTAATTTTTTTTTGTTCTTCTTCAATGGTTCCCTTCCCTTTTTGCCCTCTTGCGCTTCAATTCCCTTATTGCTAATTTATTGTTGCATCATTATTCTTATTGTCACAGCTATTGCTATTGTTTTATATCATATGCTATGAAAATTATGGTTTTCTAATCTCTGCAAGTCGTAAATTGATCACAATGCTTAATTTATCATTATAATTGTCTTGATAGATAATGTCTACCATGCTTTTGGGTAACTTGATGTAATAAATACTGTTAAATTTTTTGGCCGTATTGTAATGGTCGTAAATTACTCTTGAACCTGCAGGTCCTAGGAGTCATCACAATTCATAAGATTGCCAGGTAGATATAGCTAACCTTCATTAGAAATAAGATGTTTAAGTGACTACATATTTTGACCACATAGTTTGCATATATATATATATATATATATATATATATATATATATATATATATATATATATATTAAACTATTTGTATCCAGTTTTGTGTCTGTACTACACTCTATATGAGACAGCTGCAGCTTCATGTTTCAGGTTGATACATGAAATCAAGCTAACCAATGCTCTGTAATTAATATATAGTTGGAAAAGTAAATAGTCAGATGTTCAACACAGCCTAAAAGTTGTTATCAACACTTTCTCGGCTCTCTCATAGCATTGAGTCTAAAATTCAGATGTTCAACATTAAACTTTTAAATATCAAATTTAATTTTTCCTGCTTATTATTTCTTATTTGGGTCTATCTTGCATAACCTTTATCTAATTTTCCTTACTTGGTTTACTTCCTGTTAATATTGGTATTTGAGCATTTGGGTTTTTTTAAATACAATTTTTGCAGAGGACTAAAGGAGATTCTAAGTGTAAGTAAGAGAAGATGTTCGGGGGAGCACCTTAGAAGAGCGATAATACTCGCTATTATGAAGTTTTAGGAGTTTCTAAGATTGCTTCCCCTGAAGATCTTAAGAAAGCTTATAAGATAGCTGCCCTTAAGAATCATCCTAATAAGGGTGGTGATCCTGAAAAGGTAACTTGTTTTGATTTGTTTTGGGAATTTGCTGTTTGTTTATTATTTTTTATTTGTTTAATTGTTATGGGATTGGGAAATTTCTAATTTATGTTTGTTAATTGTTCTGGGTTAGGAGAAAGTTTGATTTATATGTGTTGATTTTTCTTTTTTTTTTTTTTTTTTTTTTTTATTTTGATTTTTAGATTTTGATATTTTTAAGTGATTCTTTGATTGTTTTAATTGGGTATGTAGATTTATATTGTTGATCTAATCTGCCTGCTGAATTTGGTATTTGGTACGTTCCCAAATTGGAAAATTAAGTTAGTTGGAATCGTGATTGTGTGTTTAAGCTAGATTCGGACTCAATTCAGTGGAAGTGGCTTAATTTGAATAAGCTTTGGAGTTTATGTTATGAATTTCGCAGATTTTAGGGTTGTTTTAGATGTATTGAATTGATGTATGTTCAATGTAAATCTAACTTCAGCATAGAGAGAAATAGAGTAACTTGGTACACATAATTTGGCAAATATTAAGGTTGTTTTAGCTGTATTAGATTGATTTATGGACAGCGTAAATCTAAATTCAGCATTGTGATAAAACTAATATCATCGTACACATTATTTATACTACTAATCATCAAGACTATACGAACGGTTTTCCCGTGTCAATGTTGAATTTTTGGAGAAGAGCACAGGGCACTAAGTCAGGTGCAGGGAGTGAATAGGTATCGAAGCAGCCGAAACCCCACTTCTTGCATTGAGGATCAACCATGGATGTGATCACTATAATTATTTTCTTTTGCACATCACACTACACTACCGCCACCACAAGTCACTCCATTACATTCACCCCAATGGCCCAATGCAGTAGACCCTAGACACTATCTTCTGATAATTGTGCCTGGTCCATTGGAAAAAGGGAGACAAAATGAAAATTTGGTGTTGGGATGGAAATTGTAAGAGATTTCTAGGTTACTTTTGTATAGTCGCTAAATACTCTTTAGTTTTTTGCCTTGTTAGTGATAATTTTTTATTCTTTAATTGGAACTTTGTGATTTTAGTAATGGGTTTGTCGAGATTGTTGATATGGGTTTGTATAGTCGCTAAATTTTGGTAGATTTATTGCATTAGTTAAAGTTTGGTATCTTGTGTCTGTGACTCTGGTTATGATTCGCTTTAAAGATGCATTTTCCTAAATTGGGTGGTGATATTGAGTTTAATTCAATAAATGTTACTCGTATTATGTTGTACAGTACCTACTATACAACATTGGAGACATGTGCTGGAGTGGAGGTGACAACATCCGTTGGTTTTGGATAGTGTACATCAAAAAGCGGTGATTTTGCATAATGGGGTATGAAGGAAGCTCATCAATGATGTGATCTGCAATAATTTTGTTTCTCTATTGCCAATTAATTGATTTGCAGGTTGATTGATTGGTTGATTACTCTCTTGTCAACTAATTAATATTTTTTTCAATGTAACTTTGTTTTGTATTTTTTCCCTTGAGATTTTCATTTTTATTGAATTTTTTTGATATGTGATTAGATGGAATGTATATATGATTGTATTCCATAGAATAGCTACAGCTTAGACTAATGTTCTATAGGAAAATGTCCATGGAAAAACATTTTGCCTAATTTCAAAGAGTTGCGTTTTCTTTAATGTAATCAATTCACTAAAACTTGTTATATACATGTATTAACTATAGTAGGCAGGCAAATGAGTTTCATTTTTTAGCGTAAGTAAGAAGATGTTCGCAATTAGCTTAGTTTTAAAAGTATTAACAATCATTGCCATTAAATGCTTTAAAGTGTAATCTACTTATAATTTTGCAAAGTGCAAGTGTAATAATTGTTTTTTTTTTTTTTCTAAGGAAGAGAATACTTTTTCTTTTAAAATTATTGTGGTTTTTAAATAAAAGGATAGCTTATTATTCAAAAGTCATTACAGAGTATTTTTTATTAATTTTTCCTTTTATGAGAAGATAACATATTATCCAAAGCTTATGAGTTTTGAATACGAAAGAACCTATTAACCACCAATGCAAATTTATTTAGAGGTGACACAATTTTGTATGACATTTATGGGTGAGTAAACTATTACACTCTCTATTTTGTATTAATCGTAACTATTAATTGTAACATTATGTGTTGCACAAAATTAAAGAAAAAAAATAGGGTGGGGAACAAAAATTAAATTTTATAACATCAATTTTTAGGTGCAGCAGGCCACACCATGAGGCAGGGGCTACCTTAGCTAATTTGTTAAGGTTGTCCGAGTTATTCAGTCATGGGTTACTCAAGGGTTACTTGAGGGGTTCACTCGATCAAGGGTTACTTAAGGGGTTACTCTATCAGGTGTTACTTGAGGGGTTTGAAGGGGTTATTCGAGGGGTTCACTCGATCAAGGGTTACTTGAGGGGGTACTCGGATATGGGTTACTCGAGTTTCTCGGTCAAGGGTTAAAGGGGTTACTAGAGGGGGAGAGGTTACTTTGTTAGGGGTTACTCGGTCAAGGATTACTTGAGGGGTTACTCAATAAGGATTAACTTAATTAAGTAACCCATAACCAAGTAACTTGAGTAACCCCAGCAACTCGAGTAACCCCTGACCGAAAAACTCGAGTAATCCCATACCGAGAAACTCGAGTAATACTTGTTGCACGATACAACATGCTACAAACAAAAATTTGTGATTTTATAATATAAAATATATTTAGCGGGATATATCAATTTGTTCGTAGGAGAGAGAAATAATAACAAAAAAGTGTAAATGGAGTTGGTTAGAGAGAAATAATAAAATAGTCGTGGACTCTTACCAAAGAAAGTAGTGTTGTAATTAGTATGAAACGGACTGTGGCAGGGGTTACGTACCTGAGTTGTTTTGTTAAGGGTTACCCGAATTATTCAGTTAGGGGTTACTCGATCAAAGGTTACTTGAAGGGTTGGGACAAGGGTTACTCGTGGGTTTCACTCGGTCAAGGGTTACTAGAGGGGTTACTTACTTGAGGGGTTCAGATAGGAGTTACTTGAGGGTTCACTTGGTCAAGGGTTACTTGAGGGGTTACTCGAGTTACGTAGTCAAGGGTTAGTCGGTCATGGATTACTTGAGCTACTCGGTCAAGGGTTACTTGAGTTACTCTGTCAGGGGTTATTTAAGGAGTTTGATCAGGGATTACTTCAGAGTTCAGTCAGGAGTTACTTGAGAGGTTACTCAATCAAGGGTTACTTGAGGGGGAGGGGTTACTCGGTTATGGGTTACTCCAGCGGGAGGGTCATGGATTATTCGAGGGGTTATTCAGTCAGGGGTTACTCAATCAGGGATTACTTGAGGGGGAGAGGTTGCTCGATTATGGGTTACTTGAGGGGTTCAGTCATGGATTACTCGAGGGGTTATCCAATCGTCAGGGGTTACTTGAGGGGTTACTCGATAAGAATTAACTCAAGTAACCTCTGACCAAGTAACTTGAGTAACCCTAGCAACTCGACTAACCCCGGCAACTCGAGTAATCCCATACCGAGAAACTCGAGTAACCCTTGCTGCACACAATAGGCTGTATACAAAACTTTGTGATTTTATAATATAAAGTATAGTTAGTGGGATATATTTGTTCGTAGGAGAGAGTAATAATAATAAAAAAGTGTATATGGAGTTGGTCAGAGAAAAATAATAAAATAGTCGTAGACTCTTACCAAAGAAAGTAGTGTTGTAATTAATATGAAACGTACTGTGGCAGGGGTTACCTGAATTATTTTGGTAGGGGTTACCCGAGTTATTCATTCAGGGGTTACTCGAATTACTAGGTCAGGGTTACTCGAGAGGTTATAACAAGGGTTACTTGATGGGTTCACTCGGTCAAGGGTTACTTGATGGGTTCACTCGGTCAAGGGTTACTTGATGGGTTACTCAGTCAAGGGTTACTCGAGGGGTTACTCAGTCATGGGTTACTCGATCTACTAGGTTAGTGGTTACTCAAGTTACTCTGTCAGGGGTTTTTTAAGGAGTTCGGTCAGGGGTTACTAGAGGGGGAGGGGTTATTATTTTGTTAATCTAAATTAGGAAGCGATTAATAAACAGTATACCTAAATACTAGAGGAGGAGGAAATTATTTTTTAAGGAGTTGTTGGGCTATTCATGGGCTTACTCTTATTAAACAAATACATAGGTAAAACAATTTCATGAGGCAGTAAATATGATAAATAAAATCTTTTATCTTAGATACCTATCATTTATGTATGATATCAGTAAGTAATAACACTAATAAATTTCAATACAACTTAATTATACTTTACACAATAATGCAATAATTTATAATGTATACAGGCATAGATCATGTACAACTTTACAACAACTAAGCTAATTAACTTACTTATATGTCTTGCTAATATTTTTCTTAATAAGATTTGCAAATCGGTGCGCGCGCAATGCGCGCGGCGCACTCGCACTAGTACTCTATAAATATCAATACTTAAAATTCAATAGGTCATATAACTCATATTGCTCTTATTGTGTTAGCACTTAGCACTTGATTAGTTGGTTGTTATTTTTGTTAAAACTTTGTAGTAAAATTTAATCCCTTTGGGCTAATTATTTAAACTTTATTATAAATTTATTAATATTTGACAATTTTTTAGGAAAAAATGTCGTCTCATCATAAACCGCAAACCAAACCGCATTATTACTGTTTGGTTTGGTTTGGTTTCAATACTAATATGGTATGGTTTGGTTTGGTTTGGAAAATTGACCAAACCGTATTTTGCGGTTTGGTTTGGTCTAGACTCAAACCGCACCAAACCAGACCATGTTCACCCCTAATTTCTGGTGTCTGTTTTAGTATTATGTTATTGATTGATATATATGAGTAGCTTGAGATTTTGTTTTTTTTAAGGGAAGATTAATATCAACCGTAGTATATATGTTAGGACATTTATAATAAGATTTATTTGGTGATTATTTAAATATATTGTATCTTTTTAATATATTTTTTTCAGATTACCGTAAGATTATATTTATTATTGATTATTATTTATATATATATATGCAAAATATCTCCTTTTTGGAATTATTTTTTTTTTAAATTTTAAAAAATAAAAATATACTAAGGACACACCAGGAGATGACACGTGTCATTACTGGTGTGTCTTTTAGTATATAGTTATTGATTGATTGATATAAGTTAAAATTTTGGAACAAGTTTTTTAAAATTTATGATATCAAACTTAACTAATTTATGGTTTAGAACATGTGAATACTAAATTAGAACATTTGATTTAATTTAGAACATCATATTTAAATTTAGAACATAAGAGTTAAAATTTAGAACATAAAAAGTGTTATCACATAAGAAAAATTCTCAGACAAATTCTCACGAGGGAATCCCCCAATATATATATATATATATATATATATATATATAATTTAAAAAAAGAAAAAAAAAAAAAAAAAACCAAACAGTATATTTAAGTTTAACCATTATTTAAAAAATAAAAAATACAAATTACAAACTATAGCAGGGCACTTCACTTGATATTACGCCTCCATAACAGAGATGATACAAGTACTTTACCTGCAACCTACCCTAAAACTTGGGCATAAACCACAAAGGTCTAAAAGTAGTACAAATCTTATCATTGCCTTCACTAAACCGTTTGAATTCTCTAGATGTCATATCAAACATACCAATGTCTTGCCAGCGTGGTTTTAGATCTTCCCAAAAATATTTAATATCATCGGTAAAGTAAATAGCATTATGTTGACAATTAGGGGACTTTGATTTATGAACACTCATAGCAGAGTTATTACCAACAAATACCATATAATCACCCAAATTTTCAACAATAGAACACTTGTCGTTGCCACTACGATCAAGTTTATACACCTTAAAATCGCACGTATAAAAGTGTTTCCGAACAGCTTCATCCTTAGCTCTGTATCGTTGTACTAGTAATAAATCACCGGCTAACTCGACCATATAGCATTCTTCACTACAACCCAACTGTTTATCGATAAAATTAGGGAAAACAATGGAATGATAAGGCTTGGCATAAACTGGTGAAGAAGGGCTAAAGTCAACCATTGCATTAGTTTCACAACATGTAATCAATCCATTAAGATGCAAAATCAACACTATTCCATTCCAATGCACCACATCAATAACATGAGAAGGGACTTTTTCACCGCTTGTTATAACCTTTGTCCATCTCCATGTTCTATCTCCAGGGCGAGATAACGCTAATGAATTATTTTTAGATGTTAACGGGGTTTTAGATGACTGTAAACTGTGATAGTATATTACCATTACAACAAAGTCGTCATCGATTTTTAATACAATCGCCTTGAGTACCTTAAATTCAATGGGTTTCCAAACATCCATTAATCCTCTCTTCATAATTTCATACCTCATAGAAGAATTCCGTAATACTGGCAAAGATGCAAGGCATGGTAGGGTTAGTTGAGCTTTAGTGATGGGATTAAATAACGAAACTTGGTTGTCGTCAAAGCCTATCATCACAATCCATCCATACTCAGCACCAAAGCATCGCCTCCTATACGCTTGTGGGATATTCAATTCTAAACCCTTCACTTTGTTGATTTCAAAGATTTTACTACGACGCGAACAAACCTCGAGTTTGTGATCGTGCTTGGGGTTGGGATCGGCTTGCAATAACCAAGGTGTGGCTGAATTATTCCACTCTCGCTTAAACACGGTGAATACATCATTCCATGAACGACATACCACGGAGAAATAAATTAACTCATTAATGGAATCTAATTTTAGTGCAATTGCAATGAGAAGATCAGAGGGCAACGTAGACCAATCAACCATAATCATACTGCTGGAGTAGTTCTCTAAACACGCCTTTAGATTTATTTGCCGATTTGAAAATTGTAAGTCTTCAATGTTAGCTACTCCCTAGTATTTATAAAAGCCATATGTTTGGAATTTAGAAAGTGAGTGTAACCCTAATTGACTTTGTATATTTGGTAAATATTTATTTTACAAACTAAGGTTAGAAACCTAATTAAGTAAACTAAATATTTTACAAAAATATTTACCAAATATACAAAGTCTATCACCTAAGAAATTCCAAGTATATCTTTTTTGTTAGAACTTATTACGGACTACTATTTTTTTTCTTTTTTTTTTTTTTGGAAAGAATTGCAACTTAATATTCTGTGTACTAGGGACTAATCTTTTGAGGCAATTTGTGAGCTTAAGTTATATGGGATATAAATCATATAATCAATATGGAAAATTTTGTTTGTGTGATATCTTTCATATTTATTTATGGTTATTTATGTTAAGATATAATAATATTTTATTAATTTTATATCTCTAACTAATTATACGGTTTCCTCTATGTTTTCTCCTTGGGAAGGTTTTTTGGTTCCCTCTAGGTTTTTCCCTTGGGAGGGTTTTTCTAGCCTCCATTGCTAGATTTTTTTTCTTTTTTTGAAGCTTTTCCTTCAATCTTCTCTTTCTCTTCCATCTCGTTTTTCTTCTGATCTCAATTGTAAATTTTTGTAGGGGCTTCCATCAGTATTTTTACCGATGGTAAGCCCCAAAAAAAACTTTTTAATTGCTTTCAATAAAAGATCACATCTTTATGATGGAGTTTGATCTACTATTAGGTTTAATTTATTTGTTTGTTTGTCTGTCAAAGTTTGAAGATTTAGGGTTTCACAATCTCCAAAAGAGTCTAGAAAGCCATATGAGTTTTTTCACCCAAACAACTAGACCTGGTTATTGGGCGGGTCGGGTAAGGGTCGGTGCGGATCGAGTCGGTTGCGGGTCAGGGTCAAAGAAAAAAAGGGTCACATTTTATAGGGTCAATATAGGGTCGGGCCAATGCGGGTCGCGAGTCGATAATGGGCGGGCCTACAAAATATCAATTAAAATAAATATTGGACAAAGCCATTATTAAATACATATGAATACAAATTAATCTATATAATTATTTTTACATTATGTATTTTTTTTATCAACTAAATTGGAAAAATATGTTGGCCCTATAATGACCCTACCCAATAAGGGTCCTGTCCATTAATAGCCCTGTCCGTTAAAAGCCCTATAAGCTTGGCCCTGACCCTGTTATCATTAGGCTACCCTGTCCAATAACCACCTCTACAAACAACTATTCATATGTGGATCTCAAGCCGAATTAGTGCTAACTCACAGATTGTATTGCTTCTAATGAAGATTTTTATAAAGACGATCGTTGATCAAATCTGTGATGTAACTAGTTCTAAGGTAAATTGTATTTGTATTGGAATTTTAGATTTCCTCAAAATTGTTTGTAAGTGCCGTTTTGCAATCTTTCATTAATGAAATCCTTTCTCTTCTTGTCAAAAAAATATGTCTCTAACTAAATTAGGGTCTGTGCTAATTTGGCTTGGTGTTTAATGTTTATTGGTTTGATATATTAACTAGATTAAGTTTTTAGAATTAAATCTACCAAAAAATAATACTCATATTATTAATGAAATATAAAAAGAACCTTGAATCGATCTTAATTTATAAAGAATGAAAATTTTAGATTAGTACTTGTAATATAATATACTCATATATAGATATACCTTTCTTTTTATTAATAGGCTTGCACCGGTATGAAAATTTATGTGATTTGATTTTAATTTATGATGACTAGAGTGTACCCGTGCAAAATGCACGGGATATATTAAAAAAAAATCTAATAACAAAATTATATGTAAAACAGAAAAGTTGATTTTTATATCGTACGCCGTATGTAATATAGATAGTTTTCTGGGTAATTGTGTGTTTTTCGGTAAATAATAGTAGAAGTATTCGGGGGTTTATTTTTTTTAGAGAAATGGAAGTTATTTGAATGCCAAAAAAAAAAAAAAAGGAGAGTGCATGAGAATTAATACCCGTGCAGTAGAAAATATGATAAAGTGAAATGTTGGTAGTTAGTCCCTTGAAAAAAATACCACAAAAATAAAATAAATAAAATAGTAGGATGGTAGTTATTGGTTTTGTTTAAAAAAAAAAATAAAAAAAAATCAAATGCATAGAATTTAAGTATTGGGGATTTGGAGGTTTGTGGTGAAGTGCTGCCAAAAAAAACTCTACAATTATGTATTAGATTAGAAAATACATTTTCTTACAAAAAAAAATACCAAGTAGTAAGGTTATTACAAAAATAATTAAATAAATTTAAGAGTAGTATTCATGGAGAAATTATATTAATTCTTTATTATATGATTAGTTACGATATGAATGTATTAGTAATTTTTTTGGTTGGGAACGATTGGAAATTTTTGCACAAATTAACTTTGGACACTGAATAAAAAATTAATTACTTTTAAAGAAAAAATTATAGGATATTAAAACAAATTTAAAAAAAAACAAAATTAATCAACTAAAAAAAAGTGGAAAGCATTTTTAGGTAGGAAAATTTTTAATGAGGTGATGACATGTGTCATGTTTTATTCACCTTTAATATATAGTTAGCATAGTGTCCGTGTATCGCACGGTTTATAAATCAATTATTAATTATAAATCCTATAGAAAAAAAAACAATGATTTTTAATAAGTAATAAAGGGCTCATTTACTAATGCCCGATACAAAAATAAGGGAATGTAATTTAAAAAGTATATATATATATATATATATATATATATATATATATATATATATATATATATATATATATATATATATATACTACCTCCGTTAATTGTTATCTGCAACTTTATATCTCTCAAATAATAGGAACTAGAAACTAATCTAGACCGTCAGATCTAACACAAAAAGCGCATGATCTAACGGCCCAGATTCATCAAGCAACATTCTCAATCCAACTTCTCTTCGCTGGTCAATCTCTCTCCTCCATTGAAGCAAGTGCACTGAGTAATTCTCTATTGATGCGGCTTCCAAGCTTTCTCTTCTCGATCGTCGCGGGTTTCGAGCTTTCTCTACTCCATTGAAGCAACTTCTGAGGTAAGAAGTTTTATTTCTCTTTGTTTTGTAATCATTGAATTTCGATTTCATTATTTAGGGTTTATCGTTAATTCTTTAATTGAACTCTTTGAATTTCTTCATACATTCAATTTCGATATCAAATTTACATTTAGTATTACTAGTTCGTCAATTAGAGAATGATTTTAGAGATTGATTTTGTTGCTAGATTTTACCTAATCAACTAGATATGATTACATTGGCATCCAAATTTATGTGAATTTTGGTGAGTTTTCGAATAAATTTATGTGAATTAAGTGAACTCTTGCTCTAAATTTATATTGATTGAATTTATATGAATTTTGGGATGTTTTAGCTTACATTTTTGTAATTTTTGGAGTTTCGATTTCACTTTTTAATTATTCTGTACAGAAGCTGAACCTAAGCATACTGTCCTAAAATTAAACTATTAACGTTTCCTGTTTTATTTTTATCAATTTTAAAAGTTGATAGAAACCAAGCTAAAGTAGACCAATTACATTTAAAAGTGAATAAAAAAAACTAACCTATAATTTGTATAGCATATGAGCAATCAGAGAAATGTAGATTGTTATTGTTTTTGTTTCCTGTTTGTTCAACAAAAAGCCCCAATGAATCCAAATATATCATCAATTTCAAATGTAGATAGAAATTAAGTAAAAGTAAACCAATTATACCTTTGGCAGAACTTGATGCTACTTAGTAATATATTGCTCGTCTTTCCTCAAAAAAAATTAAAAAAAAAAAAAAAAAATTGCTGTTTTTAAGCTGTATTTTATATCAAGTATATCGTTGTTTTTTTAAAAAATATACTTGTATATACTTGATATGAGATGACTTACCCAAATGATTAATCTCTACACTCTTTGTATTTATACAGGCTAGTCTGCAATTCCTGTAGAATTTACAGGGCATTGATATGAGATGACTTGCCCAAATGATTAATCTCTCTCGGTGCTAATATTTGACCACGAAATGATGATCAAAGATAGAGAATTTTCTGAAAGGTTGGAAAGGATCCTTGACAATGATAGCAAACCTCGTTTTGTGAAGTTGCTTCAAAATCATCCTGCTGAGATAACCAAATTTTTGGTAGAAAAGTGTGCTGAATTTGGGGCCAGAAAGTGTTGCTTGCTTTGCTCAATGGGGAACTATGTGAATTCGATGCTCTTCCTGCACTTGATGCTCACTCACCTAACAATGTTACAACGGTTGCCTATGTTGCTCATTGCTGTCCTGAATCCTGATGCTCAAATTATTGATCTAATGCTCATGCGTTGCAACGCTATTCCTCTTGTTAATGTCAGTTACACCATTGCTTCAGTACATGTCCTTCCTATCCATTTTGTCCTTCTTCGTTTGAGGTACTTTGTCCTTTACTCGAGTATTCTTCATTATTTCTATTTGTTTAGTATTTGACATTGTGTTATTCACTTGTGCTCTTGGTGTCCATAAATGATTGTAGTTATGTGGAGCATATATATCCATGGACTCGAGGCGACTCCCTCGTCAAACTTGTTTATCTATTGTGCCTTTGGAAAATGGTTGGTTATTTCTTACTCTTCACGCCTTGTAATGTTCCTCTTGAGCAATGTTGTAAGCAAAGTGTTGATTGACCAACTTGTGTGTAAAGATCCTGACCATTGTCTAAAGAGTGCTCATTTAGTCATTTATATGTAAATTCGAGTTGTTCCTCTTGTTTATTGTTACAATTTTAGTTCATTAAGCATTTGAGTTGACTTACTCTTATGAACCTTGCAAGATTGATCAGTTCCTTATCGTAATGAACGATGAGTCAAACTTGAATTTTGAGCAACTTGTGATTTGTCCTTTGTCCATTTGTTTATACCTATATATTGGGGCTAGGTTTATATATATGAATTTTGGGATGTTTTGGAGCCATAGGGGTAGTGTTACTGATGATACGGACAAGGCCTTTAAGGCGGCTTGGGATGCTGCTTGTAGTAGTACTGATAATTCTGAGTCTACTGCATTACATGCTCCTACTGGCCATACCTTCATGATTCAGTCTACCATCTTCTCCGGCCCTTGTCAAACTCAGATTATTTTTCAGGTACAAAAAACTTTCTTTTCAACTTTAACAAAAATATAGTCTGTTAGCATCATTCCCCTTTTCCTAATGTGGACTTATTTAATTTGCTTAATATGTAGTATGTATTTATGCATGAAAGAAGCCAAAATGTTGTACAATTCAGAGATTTCAGATGAAGCTATTAGATATTGAAAAGAATATCACAAAAAGGAACAATGACAAGATACTTAAAAATCAACAGGGACCGGTTAAGGTTTCATACACTTTACTATATCCAAACACATCAGATTAGCTCAAATAGTTTTTGGTATGAAAAAGTAAATTAAAAAGACTCTAAAGTGAATGAAAAAGACTTAAAGTAAACCTATTAGCTCAAGTGGTAGAGCACTATGCAAATGCATAGAGGTGTAGGTTCAATTCCTAAATAGGTTATTTTTAAAAATAATTACAAACACTCTAAAGTTATTTAAACGGCTTTTTCACCACATATCCTTGAGTTTTTTGTTTATTCACCATATACCCATGAAAATTTTCAAATTCACCATATACCCCTAAGTTGTTATAAAAATTCACCGTATATCCTTAATGAAAATAAGATGAAAAGAATTTGGTTAATTATACATCGAAATCACCTTAGATATCTCCCTTCATCCCCAAAACAACTCTTCTCATTTCTCTAGCCCTAGAAACCACTCCAAATCTCCATATCCATAACCATAACCATATAAATAATTTTGAGGATTAGAAAATGAAATTTAGGGTAAGTTTAGGGTGCAAAAAAGGAATGTGGGTGGTTTCGGGGTAGAGGAATGTATTTAGAGTGGTTTCGGTTCATAATTATCCCAAATGATTGACGAATTTAACAATAATATGTTATCAAGGGTATATGGTGTATTTTTGTGAAAACTCATGGTATATGATGAATTTAAAAATTTCATGGGTATATGATGAATAAACAAAAAACTCAATGGCATATGGTGAAATATCCGTTATTTAAAATATCTCAAAAATAAATCAAAATATCTCAATTGTAGAAAAAATAAAAATAGTGCATTAATATATGTCAAAAGTAAATCATAATTATTCTAAAGTAAACAAATAGTGCTATAAAGTAAATCAAAAAATCCTCCTCCCCCGGCCCTACGGGCTATGCTAAAGTCATCACTGATGGTGCTTGGGTTTCAATCAACAACACTACTGGTGGTGGTTATGTGAGGGCTGAGAATGGATACTTTGTTATAGCACAAAAAGTAAGTAGAAAAACTAAAGAAAAATAAATTAATATATTTCAAAAGTAGAAAAACTAAAGGAAAGTAAATTAATTTATTTCAAAAGTAAATCATAAATATTGTAAAGTAAATAAATAATGCTAAAAAGTAAATCAAGGTATCATTGAAGAAAATCAAATTAACTCTATGGTATATGAATAATAAATTATCTTGAAATGCAAAATGACTATGGAAACTTTGCTATAGCACAAAAACTCCGAGTCATTGAATTTTTCATATCCTTACAAGATGAGTCAAATTATAAAGAAACAAATATATTGGTTCAATATGATGTAGAGGTTTTCAAATTAAAAGTAAATAAAACTATATAAAAAGTAAACGAAAAAAAGAAATCTAATAAAACATCACGAATTCTAATCTTCATATTTCTCACATAAACCTACGTAGGATTCGAACCCACATCTTTTGTGCACTTGCACAATGCTCTACCTATTGAGCTAGTAAGTTATTAGAGTAAGAATAATTAGTTAGCACACTCGATCGTGTTTATACAAAAAAATCACACAAGTAAATAAAAATTACTCAAAAGTAAATAAGAAAAGCTTAATCAAAGTCATATAAATTACACCAAAATTTGTCATTTATTAAACCAACAGATTATTACACCAAAATTTGTCCATGACAGCACCTCTGCTATCAACAAAACTATCCATAACTTTTCTGTAAACTTCTACTTCCATTCTTCTCATTTTCCTACTCTCAAGCTACTTTGTTAGCCAAAGAAGCTAATCAGTTAAAGAGCAGGTGTAGACAGTTCCTGACTTTTATTATTGAAACCTAATGATTTCTAAGATGGATTGAATAATGTGTATTTGCAAATACTAAGCATGACACATAAATCAGCAATGTCTTTTACCTAATATTGAAAGTAATTTACTGAACTTAGAACCGCACCAACCAGATAATTACCACCTAATCACCACATTCATAATTCATCAAAGGAGCAACTAGCAGCACAAATAATCAAATTGCTAAATTGCACAACATTTTGCCACTTTGTAAGCAAGTAATCTCCTAACTTCCCAGCTCCTTCGAGGCTTGAAGCCCATTTTTACAGCATAAAGATTGTTCCTATCCGATGTAATGGGAAAATTCTTCTATGATCATCCTTTCATCAACCGTGAAAATCTAGTAATGTGGAAATTGATCATAAAGAAATGTGCATCCAAGACTATTACAACCACTAGTATTCCATAGCCATCATTATTCGATAGAATAGTTCTTGATGTACTCTTTAATTAACTATCTTTAGTCTTTAGCTCTAATTCACATGACATACAAAAAATTACTCAGCGAGAACTAAGAAGTAACACCAGACAAAAATAAGTAAAAGAAAATTCAAGCCATGGCAGGGGCAGCAGCAGCAGCCTAGGCAGGACCAGCAGCTACGGAAGCAGCCTTGGCAGGCCAGCAGCTGCGGCAGCCCTCACACTCCTTCCTTTGTCCTGCGGCAGCCATTTTCACTATACTATCATTCATGTCATACAGGAATGCAAGTATGCAAGCTATATTATCATTCATTTCATACAAGTAGGATTAATGTACCAGCAAAATATAAGCCATTTCCACTACATCAATACATTGAACGCAAATCGCGATTGCAAACTCAAGGCATAAAAGAAAAACAAAAACTCGTAAAAGTGAAGGATGTTAGCTTACCTTCCTCTAAGTAAGGACCTGACATTTGTAATGAGCAATTGTAGCTTTCAAATTACTTCAGAAGCCGATTGTACCTAGCTTCCTTGAATTCACGGATCATAGAATGATTGAACACCTCATTAAAGCCCTAACCAATTGTGAGATCAATTTGCAGACAAATCTAGATCTGAAAGCCACAATCAAGCACCAATTTTAAAAATACTTCAGGAAAGAAAATCAAACCAGAATGCTGCAAATTTAGTAATTACAATACATCAAACAAATTATAATTATTACAACCAAATAACAATAGAACATAAAATTACTACCAAAATAATATGGAATCATAAATCTAATTAAAATAAACGAACAAAAAAATCAATCGAACAAAAATTATCAAAACTGAACCTTAATTTCAACAATCTAAATTGCAAATTTGCAAACATTGAATTGCAAAATCCCTAAAATATGAACGAAAATCACAAATGCTCAAATAAATAATTGAAAAAACCCTAATTTTCGCAATCAAATTCGCAAAAACTTGTTTCAAAATCAAATTGAATCAAAGCAACAATAAAATGAAAATAAAATCAACTCACCTTCCCATTAATTTGCATAAGCAACAATAATCAGAGATGAGAATATGCGAAATTGATGACTTGCGACGAGATTAAAAAAATCGAAATAGAGAATTTTCAGGCAGAGAGAGAAAACAAATTGAGGAGAGAGAAAATGCGGAAGAAGAGAGATAAATAAAATGAAGCGGTGCATGAGTTAGGACGAAGGTCATTCAACGACCAAATTACAAAAATGCCCTTAATGAGGCGAGTGGAATCTCGGCCGTTAGATTAAGCGTGATCAACGGTCCAGATAAGTTCTCAGTTCCTATTATAGACCTAGGCTCTCACATGATATATACTTCGTATATATATAGCCAATATAGGCAACGCCTAAAATTGCAACACTTAAATAAATGTTATTTTTGGTAACCTAAGGCAACGATTTTTAAATGTTACTATGAACCAAAATATTAATACTGGATCCTTGTGCTACAATTAAAAAAGTGTTGCGCTATAGACCATTAAAAACAATAATCACATAAAGGGTTGCTTTTCTCCTAACTAAGGCAACATGTTCAGAAAATGTTGATGGTAACGATAACAACAATACAATTGTCGCCTAACAGTGTAGCATTTATGTATATGTTGATTATATATGACATAATACCTACCCAAATACTCAGGTATCTCATCTAGCTCGTACTTATTCTGATCATTGTCCAATTCTTATTTCTGTGTTTAATAATCCACTACTAGAAAAAGGTCTAATTCCGACGGAACGGTTCCGACGGACATGAAAATCCGTCGGAAAACACTAATTTCCGACGGAATTTTTTTTCCGTAGGAAATTTGCGACGAATTTGGAATTTCCGTCGAAAATCCGTCGTAAAGTAAGTGTTTTCCGACGGATTTTATTCCGTAGGAAATTTCCGACGGAATATTTGGTCGGAAATTAAAATTTCCGACGGAATTATATTCCGTCGAAAAATTTCCGACGGAATATTATAAGTTTCTGACGGAAATTAATTTTTTTTTTAAAAAAAAAAAAAAAAACAAACCCCCCAAACCCTAATGAAATGGGCGCCCCTCCCACCATATATATTCAACCTACTCTTTCTCTCTCCTCTCTTCTATCTCACTTCGCCTCTCTTCTCCTCACTCCGCCTCTCTTCTCTCTCTCCTCTCCTCTCCTCACTTCTCAGCTCTCTCTTCTCTCCTCTTCCTCAGTTCTCCGTTCTCCTCTCTCCCTTTTTCTTTTATTTTTTTTTTTATTTTCTCCTCATCTTCTTTCCGCCTCCTCTTGCTCAATTCTCACCGTCGCCGTGAAACCTTGCTATTTCGAGCCTATATTAATGGTGTTATCTTGCTATTTCATACGGAGTATTATTAATGGTTTATACGGCCAAATTCGAGCCTGAAACCTCTAGATCTAGAGGTTTCAGGGTCGAATTTAGCCGTATTAAACCAAATACGGGTTGAAATTGGAAGCTTCGGTTGGTAAGGTATGTTTTCTGGTTTCAATTTTTTTTTGTTTTTCGTTTTTTTGGTTGTTGGTTGAAATTCGTGGGTTTTATTTGTTTTTTGGTTGAAATTCGTGGTTTTTTGCGATGGTGGTGGTTTTTTCTGGTGGTGGTACGGCCGGATTTGTTGTAGATCTGGGTTTGTTTTGGTGTTAGATATTGATTTGGGTGGGTTAGGGTGGTGGAAATGGTCGTTTAGGATTAGGGGGTGGGTCTGTGTTGGATAAGGGGGAGTGGTGGTGCGGTTAGGGTAAGGCTGGGGAAGGCTGGGGAATGGTGGTGCGGTGGTGGTGGTTGGTGAATCTGGGTGATTTGGGTGGGTCTGGGCGGTTAGGGTAAGGCTGGGGAAGGCTGGGGAAGGCTGAGGAGTGGTGGTGCGGTGGTGGTGGTTGGTGAATCTGGGTGATTTGGGTGGGTCTGGGTTAGGGTTTGGTGGTGGTGGTGGATGGATCTTGGTTAGTTTAGAGAGTGGTGGTTTGGGCTTAGGGTTAGTGGTGTTTAGAGGTGGTGATGCGCCGCGCCCCTGGTGGCGTGGCGTGTTTTTTTTTTAATTTCTTAAAATCCGTTTCCGACGGAAATTCCGTCGGAATTTTCCGACGGATTTGTGTTCGTCGGAATTTTCCGACGGACTTTACTAGTGCCCAAAAATGCATTCCGACAAAATGATTCCGTCAGAATTTTCGTCGGAAAAGTTTTTCCGACGGAAATTTCGTCGGAAAAGTTCGATTTTCCTACGAAAGGTTTTCCGACGACAGTTTCCGACGGAATTCCGTCGGAAACACCTTTTCCGACGGAATTCCGTCGGAAACACCTTTTCCGACGGAAAAAAGGGTGTTTTCGAGGGATTTTTTCCGTCGGAAAACAACAGTTTTCTAGTAGTGATCGTAAAGGTGGTCCTTATCCTTTTTGTTGTTGTAGACACCTAAAAATGTCTCCCCAAAACCAAACCCGATGATGAACAACCTTTCACAGTCACTATTGGTCGGGTTTAGTATTTAATCCCGAGAGTGCTTAAAAACCATGTTTAATTAAATTCGTATTTCTGAATGGTCCGTGGATCAGTCTTGGTGTTTGGTAAAAGCATAGTTTTTATTTCAGCCCAAACCTTTTTTTATTGTTTTATTTTATTTTATTTTTTATTGGCCCAAACCTTTTATTTGTTACCTTTTATTTATTTTCTTATTTTAGCCCGATTTTAATAAATCAGAAAAATGGCCCGAAATTATCAATCGGCACCTAAAATGCTGAATGAAATTAGGGTTAAAAATGAATTTAGACGGGAAAAAGGACAAAATTGTCCCGTGTCACGGCAAGGAATCCCGCGCCACGGGAAACTTTCCCGTCTGACGGCAAAGTATCCCGTGTCACGGGAGACCTGATGTGACACGGTACAGTTTGTGTCCCTTCCGCGTTAACCCTAACGCGTTTTCTTCCCCCGTTTGTTTAAAAGTCTCCTGTGTCACTCAAAAGAGTACCGTGTCACGGGATCCTCTCCCGTCTGACGGTAAAGTTTACTGTGTCACGGTACGCTTTGCCGTGTCACGGGATACTGTTTTAGGGTTTCTGTCATTTTAGGGTTCCGTGTGTTCCCTCAGCACATTATTCCTATAAATAACCCCTCATTTCTGATGTACGGGGCATCAATAATTCTCTCATTTTCTCTTATATGCTCTAGCCTAAACACTAGCCTACCCTTCTCTCTTTCAAAATACCTTCCTTAAGCACTCCAAGGAGTCCGTACTTTACCCGGGGTTCTGTCCTTACGCCACGGCGTGAAAGGTAGAACTGTTTGAGGGTTTGGCCCCAAATCAATTCTCATTTAATTTAATTCCATTTTAATTATTGTTTAATTATTTTCCTTGAAAACGCGTTTATTATTTTTATAGTAGCAAGCAAACAAAATCAAAGTAAGGAATCATGTTCCTTTTATTTCTATTAATTTTCTAACGATTTTATGTTGTTGGAATTATTGTTATATTGCTTCCAATATTAATGTTTGTTTATTCTATATTTTTTATCACCATATTGCATGTTTAAAGGGAATATGCAATTGAATATAACGACTAATAAGATAATTTGGACAACCGGTTTAGGTTCCTTTTAATCTTACTATTGAATCGAAGTGATCACAATATATTAGAATTATATGTTGCATTAATATTCAACCAATTTAGCATAATAATAGTTTGGAGCAAATTGAATATTTTGTTTGTATGCCTTTGAGATCACAGGAATAATTTTCATAATAAGAATCGAGTAGAGGCCAATACCGGCGAATGTGACTCCATGACTCGCTTCGTACCATCATCCCCGATCCTCCTTTCGTGGTTCCGAACCATATGGAGTTAGTAATCTCATGGATTATGAATGGGGTGTAACCTTTACGGGTCAATCGTTGTTGCCTATCGTTGTCCCTTAATCGTGGTTGCCTTTTATGATCCGTGAACGGTTTACAAGTTCCTTAAAAACTTGTTGGCGGCTCCCTCCTTTCCTTATCCCTAATCGTGTCCCTAATCGTATATGTCAATTCCCACTTCCTATGAGTGCCAAGCATATTCACCACTATGCTTTAACGTAGGCGCATTTCAAACGACGCCTACAATTGTAAAGCTGCTTGGTTAGAGCATTGTGATTTCACTGATTTTTTTGTTAAAAATTGGGATATTCATAATTTTGATTTTTTAAGTGGCAGGACTGAATTTCTTGCTAATATCAAAAGTTGGAATTATGATATTTTTGGAAATATTACTAATCAAAAAAGGAGATTAGTGGCTAGAATTGATGGAATCCAAATTGCTTTATCTAAAAAGTATTCTACCTTTCTTGTTCAATTAGAAAAGGATTTACTTTTTGAATTAACTCGCATTTATAAAATTGAAAGAATTATTTATGCTCAAAAATCGGGTCTTGATTGGAGAAAAAATGGTGATTGTAATACTAAATATTTTCACATGATTGCTAATATTAAGAAAACTAGAGGAAAAATTTTATCTTTACAAAACCAGGAGGGTATTTGGATAAATGATTTACTTATTTTAAAAGATATGGCTAGAACCTATTTTCAAAATATTTTTAAGAGAGTGGATATTATCCCTGATATGATGAATAGTTATCATTACTCTAAGCTTAATTCTGCATTAACTGATCCTAGTTTTCAACTGCTTCCTTCTAAGGAGGAAGTAAAATCGATCTTATTTCAAATGGACCCAATCAAATCACCAGGATCAGATGGTCTTCAGCCTATTTTTCTTCAGCATCATTGGAATTCTCTAGGTGATTCTATCACTGCTTTTATTTCTAACTGTTTCATTAAAGGTTCCATCCCTAGTGCCATTAATGACTCTTACATCTCTCTCATCCCTAAGTGTGATTGCCTTATTACTATGAAGGATTTTAGGCCTATAGGATTATGCAATTCCATTTATAAACTTATCACTAAATGCATTGCTAATCGATTAAAACCTATTATGGATGATCTTATTAGCCCTTTTCAATCGAGTTTCATTCCAAATAGATCTATTGAGGAGAATATTGTTATCATTAAGGAGGTTGCTCATCATTTTAATAAAGCCTCTAGTAAAGCTAATCTTATGGCTCTTAAGATTGATCTTTCTAAGGCCTTTAATTGTTTAGAATGGAGTTTTATTAAGGATACAGTCTTAGTATTAATCTCCCTTCTAATATTGTTAATCTAATTTTGAGTTGTATTTGTACCCTAAAGATTTCCCTTCTTTGGAATGAAGAAGTCACTGAGTCTTTCTCTCCTTTCCGGGGAATAAGACAAGGTGACCCTCTTTCGCCATATATTTTTGTCCTTTGTCTTGATCGCCTATCTTGTATGATTCAAGATAGGGTTGATAATGGTTCTTGGAAGCCTAGGAAAATTGCTAAAAATATTGATATTTCTCACCTATTCTACGCTGATGATGTGTTTCTATTTGGTAAAGCAACTTCTAATAATATTGTCACTATGATGGAAGTCCTTGATCATTTTATGTCTATTTCAGGCCTATCCATTAATATTCAAAAATCTTCAGCTATTTTCCCTAAGAAAATGAATCATAATGTGAGAAATTCTATTTGTAATGTTTGTAATATTGCTAATACTACTAATTTTGGAAAATGCCTAGGAATTATTATATCTCATAAGAGGTTAAGCAATTTAGATTACTTTCCTCTTTTGGATAAAACTTGTGCTAAGATTAAAGGTTGGCAAGCTAAATTATTGAACATGGCAGGAAGATGCACCCTTATAAAATCTGTTTTAAGTTCTTACCCAGTATATGTTATGCAAACTAACATATTACCTATATGAATGTCATTAATGATTTAGAAAGAAAGTGTAAACAGTTTCTTTGGAATAGAGTTAACCGTACTAAATACATCCCTAGAACCAATTGGAAAGTTGTTTGTGATCCGATGGCTAAGGTGGTTTAGGAATTAGAGACCTAAAAAGATGGAATATATCATTTATGGCTAAACTTGAATGGAAGATTCTTACTCAAAATAATAAATTATGGATAAATATTCTCAAAAATAAATATCTAAAATACTCTAATTTCTTGGATTATATCCAAAAGCCTACTGATTCGGTTATTTAGAAAGATATCTTAGCTGGAAGAGATGTTCTTAAGAAAGGAATAATTATAAACATAGGTGATGGGAAAGATACTTCCCTTTGGTTTCACCATTGGATTGGTGAATGTCCCTTCTACCTAATCCCTAATATTCACATTCCGAATTCTAAAGGTCATTGGCGTGTCTCGGATATTATTAGAAATAATCAATGGTGTTTGGATAGTGTTAAGCATATCCTTACTCCTTCTATATATAATCCCCTTAATCCTTGCTTACCCCCTGCCTAAACTTGTGCAAGTCTCGGATAGATTAAAATGGACTCTCCACCATTCTGGGAACTTTAATATTAAGTCTGCTTATAATTCCACTTCCCCTCCCTTTAGCCTTAACACCTCTTTTCTTTCTTCTTTTACTTGAAAAAATATGTGGAAAATTAGGGTCCCATACAAATATAAAATGCTTCTTTGGTACCTAATTAGAGACATTCTTCCTGTTGGTAGTACTCTTAAAAGAAAAATGAATTTCTTAGATCCTATGTATATGCGTTGTGAAGCCCATTTGGAGGATACTATTCATCTTTTTAGGGATTGTCCTAACTCTTCAGCCTTTTGGTCTTTGGTGTTTGTGAAATTTAAGTCTTTAAATGTTGATCTACAGCTTTTTTACAATACCAATTTAACTGATTGGCTTCATTTTAACCTATCCAATTCTACTTCTTGGAAAAAAGTTTTTACAGTAGCAATTTGGCACATTTGGAACACTAGGAATATGGCTATTTTTGAACAAAAGATGCTTTTCATTCAATCTACTTTTAACAAGTTTTAATTTATGTGGATTACATCTTCTGTTTGAGAATGAATCAGGGTGCTAGTGTTGACTCTTCTTCCTCTTCAATTACTCAGATTCCAAGACTTTGGGCTCCCCCTCACAGTGGTGCATATAAGCTTAACACTGATGGCTCTTGGATTAGTGTTGACAATGCTGGTGGAGGGGGGGTTATCAGGTGTGCAAAAGGGATTTCGTTTGCTGGATTTGCTGCTAAATTCAATGCTCTAACTGCTGCATCTGCTGAACTTCTAGCCATTAGAGAGGGGCTTCTGCTAGCCCAGGATAAGAGCATCAGAAACTTGGAGCTTGAAACTGATGCTAACACTTTGTCCAAGATGCTTAAGAATCCTAAGTCTTTTGAGGATGGTGATTTGGGCAACATTATTCGTGATGTTGCTGCTCTTTTGAATAGAGATTGGAGTGTCACTGTGTTTCATGCTAATCGATGTGTTAACTTTGTAGCTGATAAGTTGGCCTTCATGGGAAGAACTAAATACAAGACAGGTGAAGTGGTTCCTTTCACTTATCTACCTCCCGAAGTCTATCCAACTTATGCTGCTGAGATACCACCTGATGCAGCAGTTTAATCCTACCCTGCAGCTTACTACTCCTTATCCTGCTATCAACAACAACACTTATGCTACTGCTTAATACTTTTATGCTTTTAAGTTTCTGTCTTTAGCTTTTATTTTGCTGTAATAGTATGAACTATTATAGCTCAGAGTGGTTTCACATTCCCTCTGGCTATACTACTACCTATCTGCTGTTTATGAACAACATAACTGTTTTCATTACTCTGATGATTACTTTCATCAGAATTATCATGATATAATACTAGTATGTGTCCTTTTGTGTTAAAAAAATATTATATATGACATCAATTCATCGAATACACAATATTAGGGCCTGTTCTCATTGACTGAACTCAGTTGAACTGATCTGAACTAAAATGAGTTGAAATGAGCTGAACTGAACTGAAATGAATATTTTATAAGAGAAGGAAATTAGGGGGCTGAACTGAACTGAGTTGAGCTGAACTGAACTAAGCTGAATTGAACTGAATTTCAACGTAAGAGAACAGGCCCTTAGTCGATGTGTGGCAACTATCACTAGTAGAAAAATGTAATTAGGCATCGGAAAAATGTAATTACGCACTAGTAAATGGCACCGATTTTTAGAATTTAGGCCTAAACCCACTAAAATTAATATTAAACTTAAAATAGGCTTAAAACTTACAAGTGCACCGGTTAACCAATGCCCTTTCCTTTTTTTTTTAAATTAATTTTGTTTTATTTTTCCCCTTTTCATCACTAATATGTATCCCTAAAATTATAATTATCAAAAAAATATGTATCCGTAAAATTATAGGAAAATTAGATTGTTTTTTTTACAAAAAACCCATTAACTTATAATTCCCCTCACTCTCACTCTCTATCGGCTCTTGCTCCTCCTTTCTTAACTCCACTGCCAACCCAAACTCTCTCTCCTCACCCCACCGCAGCCCACCTCGAAAAATGACACTTCGACGGTGGAGGTAGGTGTTTAGAACATCGGTGATGCTAAAGGAGATGATAAATCCTGTACATTACAAAAAAATGCATTTTTTGGTAACTGTCGTTAGTTTGTTGTTAGTCTGCCGTTTGGGGTAATTTACTAATTCACCATATACTATTAAGTTAAAATTTATTTTACCTTATATTATTAATTAAAAATTATTTCACCCTGTAGGGAATATTTCAAGCATTATGATAACCCCAAACATGAACCCCACTGTGATCATACACTAAAGTACGGTGGCGTTCCAAAGGGAAAGACAAAGAGCAAAAAGAGTCGCCAACAAGTTTTAGGAACTTGTAAACCCAAAAGACAATCCCAAAGGACCATCAACTACTCCATAAGGTCTTGAACCAAACAGGGTCAGGGGATGAGGGTACGAATCCAATCTACAAAAGAAAGGACCTGCCCTATAACATAGGCCTCTACTTTGTTCTGCTCGTATTCATATGCGCTTTTGAATAACATACAAACATTATGTTAAACCTACCCTGTTTAATCTATGTTGGTTGAATATTAATGCACAAATAAATCTATTATTGGCGATCACTTGAGTTAAAATCACATTAGCCTAAACCAAATTAATAATTATCTTATTAAGCGTGATTTCAAGTACAAATTCCCTTTAAACCTGCATAAAAGGTGATCAAGCAATACCAATAAAAATAAAATAAATCAAGCAACATAATAATAAACAATAATATACGATGATAGAATGATAAGGCATAATAAAGCTTGATAATAATAACAAGATCCTAGGCATGATACTAATAATATTAATAACAAATCCTAGCATGTCACTAAACAATAAAGATCAAAGCTTTAAACCTAAAGGGCACTAACATGCTATTAGAAAAGAGTAAAGGCACCCTAAACATGATACTAGAAAGCATAAAAAACATCCTAACATGATACTAGGAATCATTAAAAGCATCCTAACATGATACTAGGAATCATAAAACAATAATAAGCATGCAATCTACATTGTGAAAGAAATAGGGAGTAAGCTAATCTACTTACTTTGAAGCTTCGTACCTCTTTCTAATAACAAAATACACAAGTTAGTAAACTTCAATGAAAATAATAAAGAATAATTAAAGAATTAAATTGAAATCAAATTAAATAAAGTTTAGACTAGTTTTGAACCAAACCCTCAAAAAATATCAAACCTTGCATGTCTAGGGCGAAGGCAACTTCGAACTTGGCTAAGAGATTCAAGATCTTGTGAATGCGGAATATTGTGAGTAAAAAGCTAGTTTAGAAAGAGAGAGAGAAAGAAAGCAAATATAGCTTAAGAGAGAAAAGAGAGAATTAAGGAAGAATTGATGAGAATTGATTGAGAGAATTGATGATTCTGAAACCAAGGATTCGGACCCTATTTATAATGAAAATAGTCCGGAAAATCATAGAATTTGATAAGGAATAAAACTACACGCTGTCGCCAGGAATCAACTCTGTTGCGACGCGACAATGTATGTCGTGAGGCGACAGGGTCTGTCGCGCGGCGACAGAGTTGTCGTTTGGCGACAACCTGTATTAGCGCGTTTTCTTCACGCGGAATCCGATCTTTAATCAACTTGATCTACGGAATCCGTACAGAAGATAAAATATGTATTTTTAAGATAATAAAACGATATTTTACTCCAAATAAAAATCTATTTTAAAATAATTAATTATTAAATCTAATAATATTAGAATTAAAAAGAACTTTCTAGAAACTTCTAGAAACTATAATTAATCCTAATAATTTTAGGAATAATAATTAACATTGGGCCCTCCTCTAGATCATTGGGCCGTATTTAAATAATTAACCAGGCCCAGTTTAGTATTTTGGCCATAATTTCCTCAATATTCATCGGAATTGGGCTTATAATATATCGTTGGAAAGGTCTTTTCGAGCCCCATCCAACTACACTATTATTGGACCTTAACTATGGACCAAACTAAACTGGTTCGGCTATTTTCAAATAAATAAAGTCATTTTCAAAAACAGAGAGAAGAGAACTTTAATTAAAACTAAACCGCAACACTTGACTTTCAACCACTTTCACCTAATTCGATAATGGTACAACGTGAAAGGCATTCATCACTGGGTTTGGTTTTGGGGAGACACAAATGGGTGTCTACAGAAGCCCCCACTTTGACTGAGTTTGAAGAAACTTATGTTTCGAAAAACGAAAGTCAATGTATCGATAGGGACGGAGAATGATTCAAAATGTTCTGCAATTCCAAATCATTCTTATAACGCTGATACATGTAAAACAATCATTAGTTAAAACATATAAAAGAGTTAAGAAACGCGTATCTTGCACCGTCGAGCACACATCTCTGAAAGTAACCGTCTTGCTGTTGCTTTTGTTGTTTGTGACAACCTCCACAGTGCCTCGTGAACGCCTTCGTTGAAGATAATCATATGTCGTCGTCTTCAATATTGTTGGTGACAATCCTCCACAGTATTTCGGGAACATCGTCGAAAATAACTGTATGTCGTCATCTTCTAGGTGTGGCAGTATATCGCCACGGCAGTGCATCGCCGCTATAGACAATCTCCTCTTTACTTTGAGGGACCATGGAAGGTGACCTTACTTCGCCATCTCCACTATTTGTGACACTACCTCGCCACGGCCGTGCTTCGCCACTAGACAACTCCTCTCTATGTTGAGACATTGTCAAAGAATCATTTTGCTTATTGACCCTTAACATACTGTTATTTATCATTGCTTTTATATTTATGCCAATACTTTGGTGCTTTTGCCTTTATAAACCATTACTTTGGTGCATCTATTGAACCAATATTTCGGTGCATCTGTTGAACCAATATTTCGGTGCCTTATTATGAGCCAATACTTAGGCGCTTTAAGCTAAGTGAGACGATCTTTCATCAAGTCGATCACTTAATGCATTTTGCGATCAAGCTGACTGAATCATGTCAATTTGCTTAAAGGGGCTAACTGGCGTACCAAGGAACCCAAATTACTAAACTAGACCCACAAAACCATAAGGAGGGGCCCAACATTCTGTCACCGCTCCAGCGCTGGCCAGAATTTCCTGTCGCGAGCTTTCGCTCCTATCGCCACGCGACAGAGTCTGTCGCCTCGCGACAATTCTGTCGTTTGGCGACAGAATCGGGGTTTTAAACCGGTCTTCTTCTTCTTTCTCATTTCGCTGCTCTGCTTCTCATTTTTCACGAAAACCTTCAAAATTCTCGTTCTTGCTCATTTCTCAACCAAATTCGCTCAAACTTGTTGCAAATTGAAGCTTTTCTCATCTATTTTCCCGATCCATGTAAGTTTTGCTCAAACTCTACTCGGTTTTTGATGAATTATGCATTCTTGTTCGCGTTTTTTCGAAAATTTCGAAAATGTTCTTGCTTAATTTGCTTTGTTCGTTGAATTTATGCCTTGAATTTGTTTAATTATGCTTGTATATTACCTTGGGAGTATTTTGAGACTTGTTTGACTCAATTTGGTGAAGAAATGAAGGATTCACCATTGTTGGACCCCTTAAGGTCGTGAAGAACAATGTGGGTCGTTCTTTGCGTTTTTTACTGCTTTTACTTGTACAATTTGTCACAATGTTCATCATATGTTTGCAAGAAATTGTTTATTTGCTTGAAAAACGCTTCCATGCTTGTTTGAAATTTTTGCTCTGTTTTAGTACTACGTACTCTGTTTTGTGAACATAGTATCATGCGGCCTAGGCGAACTTTAGATACTGTAGAGCCTTAAATTTAATTACTTTTATATACTTTAGCATGGCTAGACGACGTGGTTCCGGTTCTCGGTCGAGGGACACGCGTCGAGAGGACGAGCCCACCAGCGAGGGCGAGGACGTGCCTTCTACTTCCAGGTTGGGTCTCATGCCAGATTGGGATGAGCGCACCCTGTTTCACGCGCCGGTTCATCATCTGTCGGAGCGGATCCGACGAGGTCTTGCGAGTGGGAGGACCCGTAGCCATGGCTCGGGTAATTCCACCATCATTTCTCTGTACGACAACTTCATCAGTCGCGATGAGGGACTTCTTCGTCTTTGGGAGTCATGTGGATTGACTCCCCTGCTGCAGGCCACCCGGGCCATGTTTTCATATGATGGGGGCAACCTCGTCGTTCGAGCTTTGGTGGAGTTCTTTTGGGACACCACCAACACCTTTCATTTTCCCTGGGGTGAGATGACAGTCACTCCAGCTGACTTCAGCCTCATTACGGGGTTAGAGTTCCATGACGTGGGGAAAACTAGGTCGTTGGGCTAATCTTCCCTAAGCCAAACAAAATTTATAAACAATCAACAAACCTAAATACAAGTATAGAGGTAAGTCAAAGGTCGAACCCAAAGGAACGGTAATGCTTAAGTGCTTCCAATTATATGCCTAAGCTAGGTCGAAGACAAGAGATAAAAGGTGACTCTAACAACTACTAAAGCAAGGAAATCAAACAAATATAAGAGCTAGGGATTAGGATCCGCAAATAATGGCAATGAACGATGCAAATTGGAATGGAAAGTCGACTAAGTCAAGCAATGTGAGGGAAAATCAATCATACAACCAAAAGAGCATGTCAAGCTATTCTCCTAGAGGTCTAACTAGCGTCAACTACGATAAACTCTAGCTAGGAAACATCACAAGACACCTCAATCGTGTAAATGCAAGCCACAAATCAATGGTCCGTATCAATGTGAACTTACAATGCAATCTAGTGCAATAATCAAAGTTAGCTACTCTCTAATTAATCACACACATGCACATGATCAATCAACCAAGTTTAATCACATCATCAACTCCATCAATTATCCCCAATTTACATCAATTCATTACATCATAAGCTTCACCAAATCCCTAACCAAACAACTACTCAAACATTATCATCAATTCTACCAATAGAAACATGAATATCCAAATTCAATCATCAATTCATCAAAATCCAATCAAAATCAACAATCAAAACAATGAATATTAAACAAAGCAATAAATGAGATAGAGTTTAGAAATGCTCATTGATAATAGAGTAAATCTCCAATACAATTGTCACATTTGAATCTTCAATCTCTCAATCACCATTGAAATTCCTCACTTTCTCTCTCTAAAATCTACTCCTAAAATTATCCCTAAACTAGAGAGAGAAGCTCTCAACTAAGCTAGGAAAATGATCTAATTGAATTACTCTAATTGTCTAATTCTAATTGTCTCTCTCTCTACCCAAAAATGGGTATTTATAAATACAAGGATGAGAGAAATAAAAGGGAAAAGGAAATAAAAGAAAAGGAAAAGAAAAGAAAAGAAAATAAATTAATAAAAGAAAAGGAAAGTAAAAAAAAAACTAAAATAAAATAAAAAGAAAATTAATATAAAAGAAATAAAAAAGGAAACAGAGAGCACGAAATTGCTGCTCCAATCAAGTGGGAAATAATACCCTGCATCTCACGAAAACGCTGCTCATCATCATCAATCAACCTTCAATTCGAACCCAGCTGAGTGCGGCCGCATTTAATGAACGTGCGCCCGCACCTGCTGAGGTTCGAATGAAGGTTGGGCTGCGATTGGGCTGCTCTGCTGGTGGCGATGTGTGGGGTTGCGGAGGCTTGCTGGAGTTGTGCTGTTGGTTGGAGATGCTTCGAGGGTGGCACAATTGGTTGTGGAAGTGGGGGCTTGATTGGTGGCATTGCGGTGGCTAGGAAAACAGGGGAAATGGCGTGACGGTGGTGGAGATTATTGGTGTGTTTGAAGGAGTAATTGTGGTGCTGCTGGTGGTGTTTGCGGGCAGCAGGGGCTGCGGTGGCTGCTGCCCTGTTGGTTGCCGTGGTGGTTGAGTGGTGGTGTGCAATTGGAGGTGGTGGTCTGGGTGCGCTGCTGGTGGTTGTTGTTGCGTGAGGGAATGAGGTGATGGCAGGTGGTTGCGCTGTTGTTGGTGTTGCGTTGCTGCAGTAGGAGCTGCGAGGTGCTGTTGCGTGAAGTCAGGAAACAGGGGAGGCAAGGAAGCAGCTTCTGGTTGCTGTCATCACCATCACCATCATCACCATGATGGTGATGAAGACTCAACTATGCAGTAGCTATCATCAATTTGGACTTCGAACCAACACCTACAAACGCACATAAAACCGAGGAATAAAAATAAAGTAAAATAAAACTAAAACCGATAAAATAAAAGTAAAAGAAATAAAATAAAAATGAAAATAATAAAAGAAAGAAAAATAATAAAATGAAAATAAAATAAAGTAAAGGAAAATGAAATGAAAATAAAATCAAATAAACTAAAATAAAATAAAACTAAATCTATAAAATCTAAAATAAAAAGGAAACAACTAAAATAACGAAAATAAAAGAAATAAAAGAGAAAATACTAGAAAACCATAGAAATGCTCAAAAGCCGTAAAATAAGAGAACAAAGGTAGAATAGAGAGAGAAAGCATAAAACCGAGCATTTATTGAGCAAGAAAACAATGAAAAGAGGACAAAAAGGACCTAAATGCTCATCAAATGTGTGCCATTTATGACACACATCATTCCAGTCTACTCCCCTGCCTTTCGATGCCGGTGTCACCGTCTATTCGCCGGAGGTTTTGGAGTTGTTGGGGTCGATCGTTGTTCGGGCCCAGGCTGAGGCTCAGTCGGGACAGCTGAGTTCCCGATGTATTCGTCGCTGCATGCTGGCTGCAGCTTTTGAGGATGATGCAACCACCCGAGAGCAGCGGGTGCACATCTTTGTGCTGATTCTGCTATCAGGGACGTTTTCCCCTAATCGAGGTAGTAGAGTGCTACTTTACTACCTGTCCGCTGTTCGCGACCTCGACTTGGTCGGGACGTATGACTGGGCCAGCATGGCCTATGCGGACTTTCTACTGGGCTTGCGGCGCTCCTGTCGTCACAAGGCCCTGTCTGGAGAGATAGCCCTTTCCAATTTCTGGAGGGTCGTAGAGGTACATCTCCTTTTCCCTTTTTTTTTTTAAGGTTTTAATTCTAAATTTAGAAGCACAACCTTTACTGATTTTCATTTTTTCGTATAGATCTGGTTCTACGAGTATTTTCCCTCTCTCGCACCTGCGAGGCCTTCTCCTCGCGTGCTCCCTATCGCTGCCAGTTGGGGAGGCCACAGAGGTCCGTCGGAGGTGCTGCGCCTTCGAGAGATGATTCTCACGGTAGGTCTCTACAATTCATACTTTTTCTTTTATCATCTTTTGGTGTTAGTATCTTATTTAGTAAAATTTTTTCAGGAGCCTAGCCCGGTCTATCGACCTTGGGCTGCTTTTCCTATCTCTGCGCTGGCGGCGCTGTACACAGCCGAGCGTTGTTACTTTCTGGGGACGTACGACGCGGTGGTCTACCTAGGGGAGAGGGTAGCCATTCAGCATTCCTCAGACACCTTCGTGGTTCCTGCTCCTCCACCTCGGCATATGTTCCACGACGCCTTACAGCGGGATCGTGCTGGTGGGCCTACCTGGGGTACTCCTTGGAGGTCTTACGTTCTCCTCGAGCAGAGCTATGAGGAGGACCTGCTACCGTTGCTAGCGCCGGCTCCCGTCCTTTCAGAGGAGGCAACGGTATGCTTTCATTCATTTAGTTTATCTTTCTTTAGGTAGCCCCCAAGTATTTTTCTAACTTTTCATTCTTAGCAGGCTGGCCCTAGGGAGTTCATTCCTCCGAGGATGTCCATACGCTACCAGGGCATGTATGGGCCGATCGAGGAGAGCAGTTTGTGGAGCGATCTATTCCTCGTCACCAGACTCGAGTAAGCGATTTCCTGCATATCATCCTTATGTTTGCTCTATAATTGTTACTGACTAGGTTACTTTGGCAGTTTTCTCGCGAGGTGGTGACAGCTATGGCTAGGTGCGTAGACGCCTTTCGCTGCCAGCTTGTGAGGTTGCGGAACCGTGCTACCTGTCGTAGCAATGATGCTGAGGAGGTATTACTTTTGCTTTTATCATTTTTGACTTTATTTTTTTGTCTGCATTTGCTAACTTTGAATTACTTTTGCAAGGGCAGCCTATTCCTTCTCCACGCACTCGGTCGAAACCCGAGCCTAAGAGAGAGACTACTAGGTCCGATTCGAGGCGTCACTGGACTACTTCAGGTGGCCGGGGTGGTCGTTCTGAGGCCGCAGCGGTAGAGGACTCGGCGTCATCACCTGAGGAGGTTCCGACCGGGCCGACCGTTCGAGGTGGGATGGGTGGTGGGACGTTTGAGTTTGGCTCGTCGTCGTAGCAGCCTTTGCAGCCCCAGCCTCTTTCTGTCGGGTTTCAGGGCGAGGTTAGGTGGCCTGGCCCTGAGTTGCAGTTCGCGCCGCCTGGTGGTTCAGGGGACGATGATGGACATACTCCACGGAGTAGGACATTTTTTGATACATTTGGGATCCCTCGCGACTTGCGACCTCCGGCGGAGAGATAAAATGAAATAAAAATCATCCAAAAAGAAACCAAATGAGTGCCAAAAATGTCACTCATCAAATTCCCCCAAGCTAAACTTTTGCTCGTCCTCGAGCAAAACCAAGCAAGGAAAAGAGAGGATGAAAATTTTATTAAAAAAACGAAAAAGGAAAGACACAAGAAAAGAATATACACTAATACTCATTGTCGTAGGAATCACGGTTGTTTTTAGCTACAACAAGCCCTTTAAACCCCAAAGTCGCCTATGAGGACGAGTGAGGTCTCGTAAGGGTATCCTAAGAGTTTGACCCATAACTCTCAACCAAACATCAATGAGGCAAACCAAAGGATTAAAAGAAAGAAAAAAAATGAAAGAAAAACAAACCTTTACGAAATGAATCAACATAAAGACTATAAAGCAAATGAATGACAATCTTTCTCAAGTAGTTAAGGTATGCACGTTTCAAGATATCCAAGGTTGATTGAAACATAGGGTATGCTAGGCATAGGAACTAGTTATCACAATTCACTTTCATCCCAAACAATCTTACCGCGTTCTTCCCACTAGTCTCAAATCTCCCTTTAGTGAGTGTCCCAATGATTCCTCGAAGGAACCGGAAAAAGAAATATTATTAGGCTACTCGACATCTTGACTATGCATCCCCTTTCCTTAGGCAATGACCCATGATGCTCTCCCCCGAATAGTGACTCAACTATCTAGGTCGAAAGGTCTTTCCCCAAGGTTGTAACGCAAGGCATAAAGGGTGAAGGTAGGCTAAAAATTTAAAAATTTGGTGATATTCCTAAAAAGTGAAGCAAAAGGGTGATCAATCCTTAACACCACAATCAAGAAATTACCAAACAAAAACAACACCCCCAAGCTTTCTTGAAGCTATACTCACAAAAATATATACAAAAAGTGTACACGCTTCTCCCCCAAGCTAAAATGGAGCATTGTCCTCAATGCTTAGTAGGAGAAAAGAATACAACAAAATATTTTTGAATTTTTCACTTTTCACATTTTTTTGTTTTTTTTTATAAAGTAATTGCAAAGTCCTTGCCTTTTTTTAACTTTGGACGGCTTTTACAACTTTTGCACTTATTTGTCCATGCCTTTTATAACATAGGACGGCTTTTACTCAAACTCAAATGCCATTATTCACAAAGAAATCAAAACACATTCTTGCTCTCATAAAAACCAAATTTCCAACTTATCCACCACAAATTTCATCTCAAATGATCATATTGCTTCACAAAAATTAAGAAAAGTAGAAAATGAAACAAAAGGTCAAATAACTAAAGATGTGGCTTGAAAAGAAGGGATTAGGCTCAAATGGTTGCAAGAAGGCAAATGTAAACCCAAAAATAAAAGAAAATAGCAAAACAAAGTAAAAATGAAAATACCACCCCGAAAAATGTGCCTTTGTCCTTCCTAGATAGTTCGGTCTCGTGTTTGAGAATCATACATCAAGCTTTATTAGATTAGGTTTGCATAGTCAAGGATCCACGCCGCTCATACAAGGAATGTTGAAGGCTATAAAAACAAGTAACCTCACAAGGTTGTGGCAAAAACTCACTAATGGTGTCAAATGAACTATAGGAAGCAACTACCAACATACCACAAACAAGTAGAATCCGGCTTCATGATCCTCCTAGTTCAAACCAACTACCCTAGCATACACTATCCTAGAGTCAACCAAACATAGTCTCAAACCGTGCATACCTTTACAACCTAGGAAGAAAGTCATGCAAAAGACAAGTCCAATGTACAATGTTCATCTCAAAAGAAAAGAAACGAAAAACAATGCCTCAAAATCACATCAAAAACAAAAAGAAAAATAAAAGAAAATAAGAGAAAAAGGTAAAATAAAAGAAAGTAAAAGAAAAGAAAATGGAGACATAGGAAAGGAAAACATAGGAGAAAATCATGCAAAGGTCTAGAAAGCATGTTAAACACATAAAAATCCCAATCGACAAACAAGTGATCGATAGACAACAAAGTCACCGATCCCAAACACATTACGTGTTAACAAGCATCCATCCTCGAACCATTCAACTTCTCCTAAACTAATCCTATTCTATGCAACCAAGTAAAATAAAGAGAAAAATAAGAAAGGTCTCACCGGGATTCCAAGCATAGCAAAATAAACGAAGCAATAAGAAACCACCTCGTAGCATTCCATATCCATAAGCTCTTCAAGGAACCAAGTGAGAAAAAGGAATAAAAGAAACTATGAACAAAGAAAATGGTTAGTAACTTCAAAACAAAGAAAAGAAAACAACAAATAAAAGAAAATAAACAAAGCAAGAAATATATACAACTAAGGGAAAGAAAAACTAAAACTAAACTAACTAAAGAACTACTCTAAACTACAAGATTTAGATTAAAGGGATTTGGATTGAGGGATTTGGATTTAAGGGAATATCAACAACAACATGTCAAGCAAAGCATCTCCACAAACAACAAACATCCAAGCGAATAGGGAAAACAAGCTAGCTACAAGGAAACTAGCCTAGAGATCAAGAAAAGTGGGGAAACCAAAAAGAGGAAAGAAAATAAACATGCAAACAACTAAGATATGTACACAACAACAACAAGATCACCGAGCAAGTTACTAGTTCCCCCAAGCTAGATAGAAAATACATCTCAACATCCCAAATCAAAACAAAGCAAGTATCAAAAATATAAGGGATGGAGGTAAAAAGCATGAGAAGCTAAAAGGGAACTAATAACTACTACCACCACCACCACCACTTCCACTAGGCCCGGCCCCATCGGGGTCTCTATTGCGCTCGGGGTCATCGAAGGGATGAGGGTAAGGGTCCCATCCTCCGGTGTACCCATCGGGCCACCCATAATGCCCCTTGAAAAGATCTTGTTGCCAAGGAGCAAGAGGGGTGTAGCTATCGGGCAAAGTGAGCTCAAAAGGGTGGTTGGGATGGACATGGGGGTAGTTAGGATCCCCCCCTATAGTCACTACCACCCGGAGCCTTGTAATCATAGTTACCATGCTCATCCGGGTAATAGCGACGCTCGGTGTCGGGGTTAGGAGGCCCCGACCAATAAGGATGCCCAAACGAAGGTAGAGGACCTTGTTGGGGCGGGAAATATGGATAGTTAACCGGGGGAGTGATGTTCCCACGGTTAACTTCCATATCATAAAGTTGTTGTTGTTGTGAAAACATACCTTGTTGCACTTCTTGAATACCTCTTACTTGGTCATAGAGTGCCCCAAAGTCTTGATCGTACATGCCATCAATGTGGATTTTAAATCCACTCATTTGCTCACTAAGAGCTCTCAAGTCATCATTGGCAAAAGCATGTTGCCCTTGTTCTTGTTCTTGCTCATGGGAAGCTTGTTGGAGAGGAGAGAAATGTTGTTGTTGTTGTTGTTGTTGATCTTGTTGTTCTTCTTCATCTTCTTCTTCTTCTTCATCCTCCTCGGAATCAAAGTTGGGATGCCGGAAGGACCTTGGAACATGCCACACATTGTTGGCAACCCTAGCCAAAGAAGTCAAGCGAGGGTTAGGCAAGAAGCACCAATGCTCGTTGCCCCTTAGCCACTCATATCTCCCTTCACTGAAACCCTTGGAGATAAATTGGATTTGGCCCAATTGTTGCATATCAAGATAGATGGAGGCCGCATCCCCTATCTCCCTACAAAATGGAAGATAATCATTGAGGCGAAGGCGAGTCACGAGCCTAGTCACCATACCCCCACAAGGGATCTCTCCCGACCTTCTCTTGCGGAGTTCCAAGCAATATTGGGCAAAGATGTAGCCCAAGTTCAACCGGCCCACAAACTCCGGGCGAGTAGAAAGCCAAAGTACCTTGAGCTCCAATTTGCTCAATTTCCCCATCTCTTGCTTGGGGAACAAAACATACCCCAATAGACGATGCACAACCCTAAGGCAAGGTTGGAACACGTCCGAGATCTTGGCCTTGTTGGCAATGAACTCACTACCACCGGAGATGTCTTCCCACCAAGAATCTTGATCATAATCCGGGAAGATGAAGTGTTCAACGTTAATAATATCCCCATGGGGATCAAAGTCCAAAGCAGCGTTGAACTCCTCCAAAGATTGGTCAAAAACTTGGTTGAATAATTGGAACCGCACTCTATATACCCCTCCAATGGGTACTAGTTCCAAGGTAGCCAAAAATTCCAAGGTTGGCTCCTTGTAAGTGCGATAAGCATCGGCGATGAAAGTCCCCATTCTCAAGTTCAAAAGCAATGACCGCACATCATCATCAATCCCCAACTTCAACATATCGGGTTGAAGTAATGGCGGGTTTGTTTGAGGGTTCTTTCATCTTTGAGATTTTGGTAGAAGGCTTTTTGTTTTTCGGTGAAATTTTCTTCTTTGGAAGAGAGGTTGGAGGTCGAGTTTGAGTAGAAGATGTGTTGGAAGTACTAGGCCTAGAAGATGTACTAGGCCTAGAGGAGGTGCTTGGGCGGGGAGGCTCTTCGATGCTAACATCGGTTTTTCTCTTTTTGGTGAGTTTCTTGAGGTATTTAGACATTTTGAGAGGTATAAGAAATCACCAACAACCAATCAAGGAATCAACCAAAGAACCAAGAACACCACACCCAAATTCAACGCTTACTACCAAAATCACCAAACTTCCAATTTCACAATTTCTTTCAACCAAACCAAATCCAAACCAATCAATAATACCAATATACCAAGAAAAATTCCTTTCAATCAATCCAAGACCAAAACACAAAGCCAATTCCAATATCACCACTTACTACCAACTTTCCAAATTTTCAACTTACAAGAATTCAACCAAAATTGATGAAAATTGCTACAACATCAACAAACAACACAATGTCATGCAAAATCAATCAACAATTATCACTAATTCACAACCAAAATCAAGAACAATCATCAAAAATCACAAAATCAATACTACACTATTCATGCTCATACAAAATTGTAAATCATGCAAATTTATGATATAATTGACAAAATTAAAGCAAGGATTAGTGATTATACCATCAAAGAAGCTAGATAAACCAAGTTTGAGCAAGCAATTCCAACTTCACACAAAACCCCCAAATTTTCGGCCTCAATGTGTAGGAGAGAGAGTGAGTGAAATTTGGGTCAATTTGTGAGGAATTTGTAGTGTAGGAAGGTTTGTGAGTGATTTTGATTGAAAATGGAGTGATTTTAGTGAGGAATTAAGTGAATTTTGATGGTGAATGGGAGGTGAAATGGTGCGCACAAGGAGGGTTTGGGTGAGGGAATGTCGTGAGGAAGATAGAGGAATGGAGGAAATGAAGGGAAAAAGCAGAAAGAAGAAGATAAAGGCCGTCCAGCCCATGTGCGGCCGCACAAGGCTGGTGTGCGCCCGCACACGAGTGATGTGCGCCCGCACACGAGTGTTGTGCGCCCGCACAAGCCCTGTGTGCGGCCGCACATACTGTGCCGTATCCTTCCTTCTTTTTTTCTCAAAAATTTGATACTTACTGCCTATTTGGGTGTGCACATGAATCATGATGGTGATGAGGAACAACATAGGCAGTAGCAAAAATTATTTTCAAAGTCCTCAAAGTTGAAAATTCATGTGCACACCTCAAAAATTCACCAAGTATCAATTTCCTCCATTATTCAAAATATGAATTTCCTATCTCACCTTTCTAAAAATTCTTACCCTTTTACCTCAAATTTCGATTGAAATCGAACAAAATGTGATTTGTGCCATGAACACCTTCCATCCATCATGCAAGCTTGTTGAATTCCAATCCCACAAACGAACATCCTAAAAATCCAAATAAAGAGAAAAGTAAAAGAAAAGACAAAGTAATAAAAGAAACAAAAAAAATGAGAAAAATCAAAAATCAAAGAGAAAGGTTAGAAACTCCGGGTTGCCTCCCGGGAAGCGCTTGCTTAAGGTCCTAAGCTCGACCCTTCCTCCTAATCATGCAGGATCAAAGAACACCACCCTCTTCAAGGTGGTTGATAGAGCAAATTTTTCTTCAACCTTTGGCAACTTCTCATTGTTGCTTGATGAAACTCTCACAAACTTCTTTTCAAACTCTTCTTTTTCTTTCAACTTCTTCCTTTTTCTTGCCTTCTTAGAGTCACGAGCCTTTTTCTTTGGCTCGACTTCAACATTCATTGTCATGGAAGCTTTCTCTTCCTCATAAGGATTAAGTTTGAACCAACTTGGAAGACCAATATCTTTCTCATCCTTTGGCTCTTGAATCTCAAATTCTTCTTCACTAACAACATCAATACTTGCACAAGCATCATCAACAAACTCAAAAACATTGTTAGTGGAAGAATCAACCATGCATATATCATTGATGGAATGAGAAAGACTAGCACATGCAATATCTTGAACACAAGACAAAGACTCATGCATAGGTTTCAACTTAAATCTCTCTTCTAAATTCCCACACCTCAAAGTAATTTGACCTCCTTTGACATCTATTAAAGCTCCCGAGGTAGCTAAGAAAGGCCTCCCTAAGATGATTGGAATATGTTCATCTTCCTCAATCTCTAGAACAACAAAATCCACCGGAAAAACAAACTCTACAATCCTTAAGGGGACATCATCAATTCTTCCCTTAGGTAGCTTAATAGAACGGTAGGCCAATTGAAGTGTTATCTTGGATGGTTGAAGCTCACCAAGATTAAGCCGCTTAAAAACCGAGTAAGGCATAATGCTAACACTAGCACCAAGGTCACACAAAGCATTTTCAAAAAGCATTTCCTTAATTTGACAAGGGATTGAAAAATTCCCCGGATCTTCCATCTTCCTTGGGAGTTCACCATGGATAAGAGCACTAAAGCACTTCCCTCCATCCACCGAACTACCCTCATCAACATCCTCTCTCTCTTCTAAGATCTCCTTAACAAACTTGGAGTACTTAGGCATGTCGGGAATTGGTTCGGTAGGGGGTGTAGAATCATGAACATCCTTAAAAGCTTCAAGGAATTTCCAAAATTGCTCATCCATTTTAAATCTCAAGTATTTTTGGGGATATGGAAGATCGGGAATTCTCTCTATCTCACTCATCCTTTCATCAACACACTCTTCTCTTTTATCACCCTCACAAAAGAATTCCTTAGACTCAACTTTTTCCTCTTCATTCTCCTTAGCAACACACTCATATCTTTCCTCCTTTGACCAAGAAACTCCCTCATCAAAATCAAATCCACCACTAGTGGCTATAGAGTACACGGGTTTCTTTGGTTCAACACCTTGAGAAGGCAAAGATGAAGGACTAGCAAAATCCTTAATTGTGCTTGCTAATTGAGTAATTTGAGTCTCAAGCATCTTATTGTGAGACATCATCTCATTGAATTTCTTATCACTAACCGCCATATAGGTGTTAATGATCTTGGTTTGATTATCAATCAACTCTTCCAAGGTTGTCTTAGGAGAAGAAGGTTGTGAATAGGAATTTTTATTTTGAGTCTTTGGAGCAAAACCAGGTGGGGGACCTCTTTGAGCATTATTTTGAAAATTTCCCCTTCCTTGGTTGTTCCAATTACTCCTATTTTGATTTGAACCATAACCTTGATTATGGTTACCACCACCATGATTATGGTTTCCATTACCTTGGTTATGATTCACATAACCTTGGTTTTGATTACCATAATTATGATTTTGATTACCATAATTTTGGCCTTGATTTTGGCTACTATAACCTTGGTTATTGTTACCACGAGAACCTTGATTCCCTTGGTTCCTATAACCACCATTATGGTTATAGTTGTCAAAATTGCCTTGGTTTTGGAAATTCCTATTCCATTGGCCTTTTTGATTATCAAACCTTTGAACATTGTTGTTTGACACAAAATTGACATGTTCACATTCATTGTCAAACTCATCAACACATTCATTAGGACAAGCACTAGAATCATGATCATACGATCCACATGCATCACAAAACAAGCAACCCAAAGGCATATTATGTGAAGAGGGAGGGGGTTGAGAGTTAGAAGGAGTACCTCTCCCCTTAAATTGGGAGGGAAGATTGGAAGCTTGAGAAGAGGTAGAAGTTCTCTCCAATTTAGCCTTGATTGCGGTGACCTCCTTTCCTAAATTTGTCATTTGAGAGGAAAGGTTGTTGATTGCATTGAGATGGTCCACCGAATACAATGAAGATTGTTTGCTTGAAGAGTCTCTCTCCCCATCTTGCCAATCCCTATAATATGTCACCACATCCTCAATGATGTCCACAACTTCTTCATGATAGGGCCCCCGGCCCCTCCATCAAGGCATGATTTGCCTTGGGGACTTAAACCGCCATAGAAGATTTGGATCACTTGGTATGTGGGGATTCCATGATGAGGACACTCCCTTTGATACTCTTTAAATCTCTCCCATGCTTCATAGAGACTTTCATTTGGCCTTTGCTTGAACCCTTGAATCAAGGCTCTTGCCTCCGCCGTCTTCTTTTGGGGATAGAAACGGGACAAGAAAGCCTTTGTAACATCATCCCAAGTTCTCAAGGAGTTGGGCTTCACCTCCTTGTCTAGCCACTCCAAAGATCTTCCTATTAGAGAGAAGGGGAACAACTTGAGGCGGATGAATTCTTGAGAGACCCCATTGACTTTGATAGTGTTGCAATATTTTTCAAATTCTTTCAAATGGTTCAATGGGCTTTCATTTTTAGCCCCACTATATTGCCTTCTCTCGATCAAGGTGATCATTGCCGGACGGATTTCGAAGTCATTTGCCGGGGTAGTTGGGGGAGCAATTCCACTTTCAAATCTATATGCCCCGGGCACTCCAAGCTCCTTCAAGGCTATTCTAGGATGTTCACCCATTCCTTGTTCTTCTTGAATTTCTTCTTCACTCGAAGAGCTATAAGCCAAAGATCTAATATCCACTCTTCTTCTTGAAATAGTCCTTTCTATTTCCGGATCAAGGGGAACAAGGGGACGATCACGGGTTCTATGCATGCAAAACTCACACAAAAATGTTAGTAGCACGGCTACAAATGTAGCCTAGAGAAACAAAATCTTTTTGTATTTTACCAAAAATGAAATAGACTCAAAAACAACATACACTCAAGCACCATTCCCCGGCAACGGCGCCATTTTGATGTGGCTAGGAATGGTAGGTCGTTGGGCTACCACCTTGCCCTATCAAACAATATTTATAGCTTAACCAACCCCTAATAGTCTAGTGGCAAGTCAAGGTCGAATCCCAAGGGAATGATGTTAAGTGCACGAAGTCTAGATTAAGCTATTTCGGAAACAAAAGGGGTTTGAAGTAGAACTAGGTCTAAACTAGGTATACAAACTTGTATTTAATCGATCTAAAACACTAGGGCAATGGATCCACATACATTCACAATGGAATTGGTAATTTGGGGGGTCAAACCGACTAAGTCAATTGATATGAGGGAAAACTATCATGTATCCAAAAGAGCATGCTAAGGTGGTTCGCCTAGAGGTCTAACTAGCGTCAACTATGCTAAACACTAACTAGGGAACATAACAAAGCACCTCAATCGTGAAATTGCAAGTCTACCAATCAATTGTCCGTGTCATAGCAAACTTACAATGCAATCTAGTGTATTAATCAAAGATGGCCAAACCTCAATTAATCACACACATGCACATGAAAAATCAACCAATTTAATCATATCATCAACTCCATCAATTATCCCCAAATTACACTATTCCATCATTCATGCATGCTTCACCATCTCCCTAGCTAGGGAACTACTCACTAGCCATAGAAATGGAGATCAAAACTACAACATTCATCAAATTCATCATCAACATGCTTGAATTCAAAGATTAAACTAACAATCAATCAAAATCAATCAAAATTCAATCAATTACAAAACCAATCATCAACAACATGAAAAACTAATGAAATCAACTAAAATCAAACTTGAATTGAGATTAAGAAGAAGATCCTTACAAAACTTTGATCAAAAGATCAAATACAATGATGAATTCTTGAACAAACACCAAAGATCATGAGTTTCTCTCTCTAGTTCTTGAGTTTCTCTCTCTAAAAATTCTCCAAAAACTAACTATCTAATTCAATCTAAAAAAACTTCCCTTTTTTAAAAATAGGTAGAAAATAACTATATATACAAGGAGGAGGTCGGTAAAGACGCCCAAAAATAGACCCTCGTAAGTGCGGGCGCTCGGAGGAGGGAGAAAGGCACGCACGGGACACACCCAGGCATGTGCGCCCGCACGTGCCTGGTGTGCGGCCGCACACGACCACTGTGCGGCCGCACACTCCCTTTGTGCGCCCGCACATAGCTGGGTTTCCTCCCCTTCTTCTCTTCGTCCTAGCTCAAGTGATGCACGCACCTATGATGATGATGATGATGATGGAGGACAAGGTGGGCAGAAACTTTCTTGAACTTCTTGAAGAATGAAAGCCATGAATAAGGCACAAACAAAGCTTTGAAGCTTGCCCCTTGGATCCACCTTTGACTTGAAACTTCTTGCTCCTTCTCTAGGCATAAAAGCAATGAAAAATAGTAGAGAGGAGACTCGGGAATTCTTGGACAATCGATTACCACCTACAAGCAAAAGATAAAAAACAAGTAAAAGAGAAAAATAACAAATAAACTAGAAAAAGACATGAAAAAGAGAAATAAACTACAAAAAGCATAAAATGAAGAAAACAAGAATAAAACCAAGGAAAACTAAAGAAAAGAGAGATAAAATGAAATAAAAATCATCCAAAAAGAAACCAAATGAGTGCCAAAAATGTCACTCATCACATATGTTCTAAATATTTTCTTCTTAGATTTTATAACTTTACTTATGTTCTAAACTTTTTTCTACAAATGTTCTAAATGTTCTTCCTATATTCTAAACTTAATCTGCCTATATTTTAAAAATTTTCTTATGTTCTAAATTTTTTATGTACTAAAACTTTTCTTATGTTCTAATTAATTTTTCTTCCTATGTTCCAAATAATGTTTTCTATCTACCTTCTAAATTTTTTTTCATGTTTTCTAATTTTTTTTCTTATGTTCTAAATTTTATGTTTTCTGATTTTTTTCCTATGTTCTAAATTTTTTGCTATGTTCTAAATTTTTATTTCTATGTTCTAATGTTTTTAAGCCTATATACTAAATTTTTTAAGTCTATGTTCTAAATTTTATCCTATGTTCTAAATTTTTATTCCTATGTCCTAAAGTTTTTAAGCCTATGTTCTAAATTTTATCCTATGTTCTAAATTTATTTTGCCTATGTTCTAAAATTTTTTAAGCCTATGTTTTAAATTTTTTTTCTATGTTCTAAATTTCATTTGCCTATGTTCTAAATTTATTGTTCTACCTATTTTTAACAGTAGTCTTTGTATGTTCTAAATTTTTTTCTAAATAAACGAAATGTCATGACTCATGAGAGCCTTAACATTGCAATCATACAGCATAAAACATAGTTGTATAGCTCTAGCCTAGGATACGCGCACAAGATCACGCACGTACATAAGATTAAGCACTATACCCACACTTGGATAGTTCAAATAATCAAACTTGTCAATGTTCAGACCGATACTTTAGAAGACCAAAACAGAAGGTGGAAAGCAACGATAAGATATACGTAGTATAAAAAGAATTGACTATGCTACTTGATTTGATCCGAAAATACTAAGCAACATCAATCAATTCAATCTACTTGAGATGTTTCAACTATATGATACTCCAAATTCTGCCAAACATTCAACAACAAAATTCTCCAAATTATCCCTAACATTCAAAGAGTAGAGTAGAGTAGAGTAGTATATTCTACATATAAGATGGCAAACTTACCTCTAACCAACAAAAAGTTAGCAGCAATATAATATAGGCAGTCCAAGGGAATTCAGTAGAATTAGTCGAATCTCAAAATAATCGATGCATAATCACTGAAAATTCTTGAAACAAAACGAACATGATTGCTCAATTTTCAGTCGCAATCAAGCTGTAAATTAACACAATTCGTTAGCTTCAGGTACGATTTTTTTTTTAATTGGTTAGATGTTCTATGCTTATGTTTATTATAGCTTCAAGTACGATTTGTTCGATTTTTCACAAATTTTCGAACTATTTTTGTTTTATTTTTCAATGATTTTAATGTTCAAATTTTAAGTTTTTTTTTTTCAAATTTTCAGTGATTATTTACGAATTAGCTAAGGTTTGAATTTGCAGCAATTTGGCACAGTAATTTTGTAGGATTTTTTTTTGCTTTTCAGAGATTTTTGTTGCGAAATTGCATCAATTATGTTTGATTTTAGTTACGGAAATTGCATCAACTATATTGTATTGAGTATGTTTCAGTTATTATGGTTGAAATTTTCAAGCTCAACGACTATGCACCTAAGGCAATAACTTTACAAAGGCAACAAGTAAAAGTCGTTGCAACTAGAAAACAATTCTAAATTATCTATTTATATGATAATATGCAACAACTTTTTCACTTGTTGTATTTGGTAGTAATAATACAAATTTAAAGGCAATATCTATAATGGAAAGCTAAACATCCATATAGATGTAAATTGATTTATAAGATAATTAATGTGAACTAATCATAATCCAACCAAAATAACAATAAGTGATATATATGTGTGTGTGTGTGTATATATATATATATATATGTATATATATATATGTAATATATATATATGTAATATCAATACACAATGTATCTATTGCCTTTTTAAAGTGTTGCCTTTGAATAAAAATGTGTTTCCTTAAGAAAAGACAACGAGAACATAAACTACACCTCATATGTGTTGCCTTAGCTACAAGACAACCCTTTTTTTATATTAGGCAATAATTTTTACTGTTCCCTTTGCTATAAGATTCTAAATATTTTCACTATTTACATTATTAATGCCACTAATTGTTTGTATCTAATACAATATATGAGGGGGTTTGTAAAATCCAGATAAAAAGACAATCTAAAGCTCCAAGCCTCCAATGGATCAAGTCTTCTTTTCTATCTTCCTCAGAAGAATGGCGCTACTGTGCACCTAATTGTTTGCGGAAATACACACCCTACATGCTGCAGCTGACATATTGAAACCCGAATGTACAACTCTGAAACAACATAAGGGAAACAAAATTAGAAGTTAGAAATAGATGAAGAAGAAGGATTTCAGACATGAATCCCCAACAAAAATTAAAAGAGAAATAATATTTCAAATACAAAAATTTGTCAATAGAGCCAATTAATTTATCAGACTTTGTGTTAACCCTTTGTGTTAACCCTTATCCTGGCATAAAATTCAAATTTCAATTTTCGCAAGCTAACCAAATACGAACCTTTCTCCAATTGATTGATCGAGATTTTACTTCTTTGCTAGACACAAAGCCTAAGACATTGGAGGGAAAATAAAACCAAGTTATAAGATAAATCTATTTAATAAGACAATACAAAAACAAAAAAAAAAAATAATGAGGAAAATAACCCACGAACATAAACTGGACTTTAGACACCACCCAAGCCTGCACACCTATGACCCATGTCCCTCTCTAACCTCAACCAACACATTAATTTATGCAACAATGTGAGCTAAAAACCAACACTAAACTAAGGAGCTAATCCCAGAGTATAACATTCATTCCCATTAGTTATATCATCATGCATTTCTTCATTTAAAATAGCAATATACATCTAGGACAATTATCATCACAAAAATCCACCTTAGTAAGTTAACCCCAGTCTAAATTAACCAAAAAACACAATAAATTCCCCCCATTTTACTCCAAACAGAAAGGGAAAATAAATAAATAAATAAATAATATTCAAATTTCAATCCCTTAACTAAAATCAGGGTGCTAGTATCAAAGAGGAAATAAAGGAGAACTTTATATTCATTACACATAAACAAACTCATGTACGTAAGCACTAATTCATTGAAATCATGTACACAATCACTAATTCATTGAAAATCTCTAAATCATCTAGCAGGATGAACAAAATCGAACTCAATGACAAACATCATATACAAACTCAATCGCAAACACAGCAACCAAATCACATAATCCAAAATCGAAACCCTAAAACTCAATGAAATCAAAATCCTAACCCAAATTATATAAAACGGATTTTTCACCATATACCACCAAGAACTTTCTAATTCATCATGTAACACTCAATTTCTTTACATTACCACAAAATACCTTTTTTGTTAACTGCCGTTAGTTTGCCGTTAATCTGCCGTTTGGGGTAATTTACTAATTCACCATAAACCATTAAGTAAAAAGTTATTTCACCATATACCCAAAATTTCCATCGGCTACTTTTTTATATATAAAAAAAAGTATAGAAATGTAGTACTCGAGGGATTAAAGTAGCAATTCACACTTCTAAAAGCATTTCCAAAGATGTCCACACACTTGAAATAATCATCATCATCTTACCATTCTCCATACGTAAGAGTGTCAAACAAAGCTTGTTGTTATGGTACAAAGTTTGCAATAAGGAGCTTTGATTTGGCAAAAAATCTACAAATTAAAGGTTATACTATGAGTGCGATGTATGTGAGACATTCAAATGGTGCAAGGGTAATGCCGAGAAATATGTCCTTTCGGGTTATCCACAAAAGTTGTACTATGAGAAGTATGTTGACACAAAAATCCCTAGGTTCAAGTCTTTGGCTGTAAATAACCTTTAGACCATGCTTGCAAGGTATCCCACACCCACAGCTCATATTCCCTAGTGTGACAAGGAACTTTACATGGCCACCGGCCCCTGACTTCAAACTCTCGACCTCCACCTGACAGAATCTAGACTCACCATTCCTTGTCTCCAAAACCCCTTTAACAAACTCTGTTAGTTCAATAGGTTCCTTGTCAATTGCTTTACCAAACCTAGCACCTATCCTTTTCATGCACCAATTTCTTACATTTGATTAATTATTCCGAAAAAAAAAAATCTCACACACACATAACAAACATGGTCTTAGGGTATACGGTGTGTAGACACCCATTTGTGTCTCCCCAAAACCAAACCCAGTGATGAATGCCTTTCACGTTGTACCATTATTGAATTAGGTGAAAGTGGTTGAAAGTCAAGTGTTGCGGTTTAGTTTTGATTAAAGTTCTCTTCTCTCTGTTTTTGAAAATGACTTTATTTATTTGAAAATAGCCAAACCATTTTAGTTTGGTCCATAGTTAAGGTCCAATAATAGTGTAGTTGGATGGGGCTCGAAAAGACCTTTCCAACGATATATTATAAGCCCAATTCCGATGAATATTGAGGAAATTATGGCCAAAATACTAAACTGGGCCTGGTTAATGATTTAAATACGGCCCAATGATCTAGAGGAGGGCCCAATGTTAATTATTATTCTTAAAATTATTAGGATTAATTATAGTTTTCTAGAAGTTTCTAGAAAGTTCTTTTTAATACTAATATTATTAGATTTAATAATTAATTATTTTAAAATAGATTTTTATTTGAAGTAAAATATCGTTTTATTATCTTAAAAATACATATTTTATCTTTTGTACGCATTCCGTAGATCAAGTTGATTAAAGATCGGATTCCGCGTAAAGAAAACGCGCTAATAGTCTAATACAGGTTGTCGCCAAACGACAAGTTTGTCGCCACGCGCGACAGACCCTGTCGCCTCGCGACAGACATTGTCGCGTCGCGACAGAGTTGATTCCTGGCGACAGCGTGTAGTTTTATTCCTTATCAAATTCTATGATTTTCCGGACTATTTTCATTATAAATAGGGTCCGAATCCTTGTTTTCAGAATCATCAATTCTCTCAATCAATTCTCATCAATTCTTCCTTAATTCTCTCTTTTCTCTCTTAAGCAATATTTGCTTTCTTTCTCTCTCTCTTTCTAAACTAGCTTTTTACTCACAATATTCCGCATTCACAAGATCTTGAATCTCTTAGCCAAGTTCGAAGTTGCCTTCGCCCTAGACGTGCAAGGTTTGATATTTTTTGAGGGTTTGGTCCAAAACTAGTCTAAACTTTATTTAATTTGATTTCAATTTAATTCTTTAATTATTCTTTATTATTTTCATTGAAGTTTACTAACTTGTGTATTTTGTTATTAGAAAGAGGTACGAGGCTTCAAAGTAAGTAGATTAGCTTACTCCCTATTTCTTTCATAATGTAGATTGCATGCTTATTATTGTTTTATGATTCCTAGTATCATGTTAGAATGCTTTTAATGATTCCTAGTATCATGTTAGGATGTTTTTTATGCTTTCTAGTATCATGTTTAGGGTGCCTTTACTCTTTTCTAATATCATGTTAGTGCCCTTTAGGTTTAAAGTTTTGATCTTTATTGTTTAGTGACATGCTAGGATTTGTTATTAATATTATTAGTATCATGCCTAGGATCTTGCTATTATTATCAAGCTTTATTATGACTTATCATGCTATGATCGTTTATTATTGTTTATTATTATGTTTGATTTATTTTATTTTTATTGTTATTGCTTGATCACCTTTTATGCAGGTTTAAAGGGAATTTGTACTTGAAATCACGCTTAATAAGATAATTATTAATTTGGTTTAGGCTAATGTGATTTTAACTCAAGTGATCGCCAATAATAGATTTATTTGTGCATTAATATTCAACCAACATAGATTAAACAGGGTAGGTTTAACATAATGTTTGTATGTTATTCAAAAAGCGCATAAGAATACGAGCAGAACAAAGTAGAGGCCTATTTTATAGAGCGGGTCCTTTCTTTTGTAGATTAGATTCGTACCCTCATCCCCGGACCCTGTTTGGTTCAAGACCTTATGGAGTAGTTGATGGTCCTTTTGGATTGTCTTTTGGGTTTACAAGTTCCTAAAACTTGTTGGCGACTCTTTTTGCTCTTTGTCTTTCCCTTTGGAACGCCACCGTACTTTAGTGTATGATCACAGTGGGGTTCAAGTTTGGGGTTATCATAATTCTTGAAATATTCCCTACAGTTTTTGGCGACTCCACTGGGGAGGATTTCTATTTATATTCCTGAAATTAATTTAATTTTGGCAATTATTTAGAATGAGCGGATGAGACTTGAAAAATTCTAAGTATTTCATGTGCGTGATTTGATTAACATTATTGTCATATGCATTAAAAGGTCCTCATGGGAGCACCACATGAGTCAATCAATAGGAATTTCACACGTAGGAAATTTAAGAAATATCTTTCATGACTAGAATCGAAAAGATGATGCGAAATCTGGAAAATTCGAAGAACACAGAAACTTTCCAAGGCATGTAGGAACTAGCGTCTAGAAAACAGGGCTTGTCGCCCGTAAAAAGTTTCTGTCGCCTGGCGACAGTTCTGTCGCTTGGCGACAGGAGCTTTTTTGCGGCGACAGTCCCTGTAGTCTGGCGCCAAGTTCTTCCAATACCGAGCCAGGGGTCTGCCTTCTTGCTTTGACCATTTCTAGTATTGTTGGCTTGATTTTGCTTATTGATTGAGTCATTTTCTCACTTTTCTGAACCCATATGTGTTCCACATATGGAAATAACCCTCTGGGAGTTCCTGCTTCACCTGCCTAATGGAATATCCCACTATCATGTGCAAAGTTCAGATTTGGGTACGTGCAAAGTTTGTGAATCCACCAAACCATGGAGTCGAGTTGATTTCATCACGAACTCGCGGAATCCTGTCCATTCGCTCCAACCCTCACGGTAGGCTTGTGTGCAATGCATATGGATTCTTAACCATGGACCTTTTTGACTTAACCCCTATCCTCGAACTTTAGAGAACTAGAGCCATGGTTAGGTTGCAAACTCATCATATTGTGCCTATGTGAACTACTTGCACCCTTGCTTGTATATATTATATGTGTGTTAACCGTTTGTTTGACTTGTATTAAATACTAAATAAATTGACTAATGACTAAAAGGACCTTGTCTAATTAATTAATTTTGAATTAATTAAAGGCTAATAAATTAATCAATTCGACTTAGTACGACTTTAGGCATGTCCATTTAGAGTAAAATTACTGGAAACAGTCCACAATAATGTTCCAGCAATGGCACAGAAATTTGGACTGTGGCGCTGCAGTTTAGTGTCTGTCGCCTGGCGACAATTTTGTCGTCTGGCGATAGTCTCTAAACAGTGGCGACAGTCCTGTTGTTTTTGCGACAGTCCAGTTTTTCTTGCTCGAGTCATCACGATGAGTCTAATTAACAGTCTGCTAATCGGATTAATCAGTTTATTAATGGTACAAACCATGTTTAAGTCTTTAATTAAGTTTTGGCACTTAAAGTTCAATGGTCATACACTAGCAGTCAATGCATGTCACTCACATACACATAAAGCATACACATAACATGTTTGTCACATTATGACCATGTCTAGAGAGTCTTGAATGCGTGTTTCCGTCATTTTTTTGGGGGGGTAAGTCGGATATTAATCCTCCAATTTTAAAATTTCCCTTAAATATATACCCCGTTTTTTTTTCTTTTTTAAAGTCAAGTCAATTAGAGTCGAGTATTAAAACAAATATGGTTTAAATTACAGCGCGTGGTCAAGAAAGGAAGGGCGTTTAATCAAGGACAACACTTTTGTTCAAGTCTTACTTTTTGACAAACCAATCGGTAGGAAAAGGAAAGCTAAGAAGGCAATGGCTAGTCAAGAAGAACTTAATGAAGTCAAGGGACAGGTAGCCAACTTGGCTGAGATGTTGCAAAACCTATTGCTGCAAATAAGTAATCCTGAAAAACAAAAACAAATGGACCTAATCCAGGAAAGCTTGGGCAAGCTGTCCAACGACTTTAGATTTCAAGAGATTAGCTCCCAAGGGGTCTCGGTGGATAAAGACCTTCTCCCAAAAAAGTTCAATCCCAATGGCATCCCTAAGTTTAAGGCTATGGACAACCCTTATTTTCATTTAAGAGCTTTTGAAACTGTAATGAGTATTAAGGGGATAGATAGAAAAGCATTTCATTCTGTATTTTAATTATCCTTAGAAGCTGTATGTCAACAGTGGTACTTTTCACTTGATAAAGAAAAGACCTCTAGTTGGGAATCTATTGTGAGCGCTTTCATTGAGAGGTATAAAGGAAATATACAAGTTGAAATCGATCATAGAGAACTAGAAATGCTAAAACAAAAAGAAAATGAGGGTTTCACCTCCTTCTTTAATAAATGGAGAGAAACTACTGCAAAAATGGTTGAAGTACCTAGTGAGAAAGAATCTGTTAGGATGTTCATTAAGAACCTCCAAGAAAAATACTCTAAGCACCTTAGGTACCAAAGCAACTTAAACACCTTCAAAGCTGTATATGATATTGGAATTAATATTGAAGATGACCTCGCTAAACAAAAAGCTGCTAATAATAACTCAAGTAGTGGCTGGAAAAATAAGAAGAACGACAATCCTTCTTCATCCAAATCTACCCACTCAAATAATGTTAGCACCTTTAATCTAAACCAAGTTTTGGCAATGAATAATAATCAAGGACAAAAGAAACCATTTAGGAAGAATTATACTCCTATTGGTATGAGTTATGACACCGCATTTGACCGTTTACACGCAAAAGGTCTTATAACTCCTATTGGACCATTTGGGGACCCGCCTGTCGAAAGTAGAATGGCTAGCTGGAACCCAAATGCACATTGCAAATATCACCAAGGTAGGGGTCATCCTACAGAAAATTGTTGGAGGCTAAAGGAAGCCATCCAAGACTTGATCGATAGTAACAAGCTCCCATTGCCTCCTGCAAGTAAGAAGCCAAGTATCAATACCGCACCGCTATCGGATTCTTTGGCTATTTCCGACGAAGAAAATCAAGTGGATCCATCTAGCCTCATAGAGCCTATCGAGACCATTGAAGAAAAAATCTTCGAAGATGCTCTCGAATTCCATGGCCAGGAACCTGCAACTAAGCAAGAAGTATTGGCGTTGACATCAATATTGACAGAATTGAAAAAATTGATCTCACAAACCTTTGAGGCTATAAAAGAGAAAAATGAGTTACTTAAAAGTAGACCTCCACCTAAACAAAAGAAACCTTTTCTCTCCAAGTAATTGACACCCCCAAAAAGAATAAATATAGAAAATATACTCCAATTGGGACGTCGTGTACAAACATGTTCAAAATGCTCTCCGAGAATGGAAAAATTCAACCTCTCGAACCAAGACCATTTGAATCACTGAAAAGAATAGACAAATATTATTGTTCATATCATCAATCAGGGGGGACATACAATAGAGCACTGCTTCAAGTTTAAGGACTTGGTTCAACGTCTGATTGATGAAAAGAAATTAGTTCAACTTACACAAGATGCCACGATTAACGGAGTATGGGACAGTGATGATGAGGATGTTTACCTTAAAGACATTGAAGAAACTCCTCTATCAACAATATACCCAGTAAGTGACATTTGGGACGAGGAGGACTCGCCCATAGATGTCCTCACTAGGTCCGGGAGAGTACAACCTCCCATTTCAACACAACCTATACCTTCTATTCAGCAAATTCCCGTGCCTATTATAGAAGACAACGATGTTGTCAAACGGTTAAAAAAGACTAAAGTGAAAATGAACGTATGGAAACTTTTAGCCACATCTCGAGAACATAGAGTTGCGGTCATGGATGCTTTGGCTAAAGTAGGCATAGATTCGGACACTACTCATGAGGGACTTGCTAACTTCCTCACGAGTGACCTTCCAAGTCCAATCAATTTAGTCACCTTTTCGGATAAAGATCTACCACCGGAAGGTGACAAACACAATAAAGCTCTAAACCTCACAGTCATATGCAAAAGAATGAACATTCCCATGACTCTTGTGGATAATGGTTCAGCAATTAATGTGTGCCCACTTAGAACCGCAAGAATGTTGGGAATAAGAGATGAGGATTTATCCCCATCAACCCAAGGCATAAGAGCTTACAATAACTCACGCCGTCAAGCACTAGGGACAATTATTATGAATATAACGACGGGTGCAATTGAGCATGCCACCACATTTCAAGTTGTGGATATCAAGGCATCTTTTAACTTGCTATTGGGACGCCCTTGGCTTCATGATTTAAAGGCCGTCCCTTCATCTCTTCATCAACAAGTAAAGGCCATAGTTGGAGGAATTCCAATTACCATTGATGCTTCATCTATGAGGATCAAAACAGTAGAAAATCCACTAATTAACGTGGAACATGATGAAAATGATGAGGATTTGTGGGGCTTTAGCGAAGAGGTCTCCTTAGTAGAGGAAGATGAAAGGACCCCTCTTCATTACGACCTCCACTCAAACATGACAACGAATGCTATCCTAAGAAAGCAAGGACATTTTCCTAGAATGACTCTAGGAAAGAAGAAAGGAATAGCTAAACATATGGGACTACCTGGCCTCCCTAAATTGGATACTTTCGGACTTGGTTTTGAACCAACTCGCGAAGACCTTAAGTGGGCCCAGGAAAAATCAAGAGCACGAAGGAATGCTCGCACACAAAAAAGGGAGATACCCATGGATCAATATCCTCTCACTTTAAATGGACAATTTATAAGAGAAGGAGAGGATTACCCTTGTCATGAATTTCCTGAACCCTTCGTTGTAAACGGTATAAGACAACCTGGGTTCGAAATCTTTTTGGATTGTTGCTTCCTTGACGAGATCCCATCTCCAATTTATAAGGAGAAGGCACCTCCTTGCTTTGACTTTAATGTCATGGGACTCCTCTTTGGAAGAGAAAATAATGAATCAAGATACACGGAGGATGATTCTTCACTTATCCAAACGGTTCTCTAAAGTGAAGGCTTCGATCCTTCCGAATTTATCACTCCAATAGAAGATCAAGAGCGTGGATGGCGCAAGACGGTGAAGATAACCACTACAAATGGAAAGAAGATTTCAGTAACTACAGGACAAGGACCAATGTTAGAAGAATCGTCTGAGTCAGAGTCTGAGTTAGAGTCTTCCCCTGTCGAGTCTTCTAAGTCTTTAGTTGTAGCACCCTCATCTTCCATTTCTACTCTTAGGATAGTTAGCAATCAAGTCCCAACGGACATTTCTTTATTCGATGTAATGATTTCTGAATTTAATAACATGTCTTCTTCCCCGTATTCTTCTTGTTTTTCTTTATCTAAAGATGACGAGCATTGCTTAACTAATGATGAAAATGATAAAGAAATAATTAAAGCAATGGAAACACTTGAAAATAAGACACCAATAATTGAGGATATAGAAACGGTTGATATCTCAAAAGATCCAACCATTAAAAGAGAAGTTAAAATTGGACTAACACTAAACAAATTAAAGAAGGAAGAACCGATTTAATTAATCTACTTAAAGAATTTATTGATGTATTCGCTTGGTCATACGAAGATTTGCCAAGCATTAATAGAGAGATAGCTCAACACACAATACCATTAAAATGAAACTTGTAAAACAAAAGTTACGTCGAATGAAACCCGACATAGCTCTCAAGATAAAAGAAATACAAAAACAAATAACTGCAGGTTTTATCAGGGTATCCAAATACCCCGAATGGGTCGCCAATGTTGTCCCGGTTCCGAAAAAAGATGGTAGAGTTCGAATGTGTGTCGACTATCGAGATCTAAATAAGGCAAGTCCAAAGGACGACTTCCCTTTACCACACATCGATATTTTGGTAGATAACACAGCAAATCATGCACTTCTCTCATTTATGGATGGGTACGCAGGATACAAACAAATCCTCATGGCCGAAGAAGATATGGAAAAGACAACATTCATAACACCTTGGGGTACTTATTGCTACACGGTAATGCCATTCGGGTTAAAAAACGCGGGTGCTACTTACCAACGAGCAGCAACTGCCCTACTCCATGATATGATGCATAAAGAAGTGAAGGTCTATGTGGATGACATGATTGTAAAATCAAAATACCGCCAAGGACACCCAATAGCCTTAAAAAAGTTCTTTGAAAGACTAAGAAAATACAACATGAGATTAAACCCCTCCAAATGTGCTTTTGGAGTTACCTCGGGAAAACTCTTGGGATATGTCATAAGCTCTAGAGGAATAGAGATAGATCCCACCAAAATCAAAGCAATCATGTCCATACCACCGCCCAAAACCGAAAAGCAAATTCGAGGATTTATTGGCCGGTTGCAATACATAAGTAGGTTCATATCCAAGTTAACCACGATATGCGAACCAATATTCAAGAAGCTTAAGAAAAATGTACCAATTATATGGGACGATGAGTGTCAAAAAGCCTTTGAAAAGATCAAAGCCTATCTCTCAAATCCTCCTGTATTAGCTCCAGCACTCCCTGGAATACCCTTAAGATTATACCTAACCGTCACAAAGGAAACAATGGGAGCTATGCTTGCACAAGAGGTAGAAAGTAAAGAAAATGTTATTTACTACCTAAGTAAGAAAATGCTCGAGTATGAGACACGCTACACACCATTGGAAAAGCTGTGCCTCGCATTGGTGTGGGCCACAACTAAATTAAGACATTACATGCTCGTGCATACCGTTTACGTAGTCTCACGAATGGACCCCCTTAAATACCTATTCGAAAGATCTACACTTAACGGGCGTATCTCAAGATGGATAGTGAATTTGGCCCAGTTTGATATAAGGTTTATGCCTCAAAAGGCGATTAAAGGATCAGTGGTCTCGGATTTTCTAGCAGATTTCCCAATAGAAGATTTGACACCCTTAGAAGAGAATGAATTCCCAGATGAAAGTTTAATGATGACGGAGGACGATACATGGACTCTATATTTTGATGGAGCCTCAAACCAAAAGGGATGCGGCGTAGGAGTCTTACTAGTATCACCTAAAGAAGAACATGTCCCTCTATCCATTAAATTAGATTTCGACGTCACCAACAACGCAGCCGAATATGAAGCATGTGTAGTAGGCCTCGAAACCGCTTTAGCCTTAGGCGTAAAGAAACTCCGGATATTTGGAAATTCTTCCTTAATCATTAATCAAATCTCTAAAAAATGGAAGGTTAGGAGTGAAAGCTTAGCTCCTTACCAAACATATTTGGAAACTCTCACCGATTAACCGGAAAAAGTGGAATACACTTACCTACCTAGAGAGGAAAATCAATTCGCCGATGCCTTGGCAAGACTAGCCTCAATGGTTAGAATACCTAAGGAAATTGAGCAAATGCTTTTAACCATAGAAAAAAGGCATAAACCAGCATATATTCAAGCTATAGAAGATGATGAAGTGATTCAAGAAGAAGAACATGAAGAAGAACCATGGTTCATAGATATATTAAATTACGTCACCAAAGGAGAATATCCTCCTCATGCTGACAAAAGAGCGAAAAGAGCACTAAGAATTTTAGCTTCCCAGTTTGTACTCATAGGAAATGAACTACACAAAAGGGTGCCTAAGGGTCGAGCTCTATTATGTGTAGGCAAAAAGGATGCTCAAAGAGCTATGAGAGCAATCCACGAAGGTATATGTGGAACACATGTTAATGGCAAAATGCTAGTCCAAAAGATAATGCGAGAAGGATATTACTGGACTACCATGAATAAAGATTGTCATCAATATGTAAAAAGATGCCCAAAATGTCAAATTTACGCAAATTTGCAACATATCCCACCATCCCTCCTCTACACCTACACTTCACCATGGCCTTTCTCTACATGGGGAATAGACATAATTGGAAAGATCACACCTCCCGGAACAGGAGGTCACGAATACATCTTAGTTGCAATAGATTACTTCACAAAGTGGGTGGAAGCACAATCGTATGCCAAACTCACCGCCAAACATGTAGCACTCTTTATCGAAAGAAACATAATTTGTCGATACGGAGTCCCACATGAAATGATAAGTGACAATGGAACTCACTTTCAAGCCGAATGTGAAGAATTGCTACAAAAGTATGGTATTCAACATCACCATTCTTCCCCTTATAGACCTCAAGCAAATAGAGCAGTTGAGGCCGCTAATAAAAATTTAAAAACAATCATTGAAAAAATGGCTGAAAATTATAAGGATTGGCCTAACAAACTTCACTTCGCACTGTGGGGTTATCGCACGTCAATCCGAACATCAACAGGAAATACGCCATTCAACTTAGTATACGGAATGGATGCCGTACAACCCGTAGAGCTAGAAATACCTTCGCTACGCATCGCGTTAGAAAGTAATGAAGTCGAATGGACTAGAGCACGGTATGAAGAGCTAATCCTACTCGATGAAAAGCGACTAGAGGCTCTACATCATACTCAATGTTATCAAACCCGCATGGCTATACATTTCAATAAAAAGGTCAAGACTAGAAATATCAAGGTTGGGGACTTGGTATTAAAAGTATTAAGAAAAAATGTTTTGGATCGAAGAGGCAAATTCAGGCCTAATTGGTCCGGACCATATATTGTCAAAACAATCCTGTCAGGAGGCGCGGCTAAATTAACTGACATGGATGGCAATGAATTTTCAAACATGACAAACCTTAACCAACTTAAGAAATACTACCCATAAGTGCTTGAGTGAAATACTTAAGAGAGCTACGTTAGGACTGATTTCTTAAGCAAAGGATACGTAAGCAACCCAGACAGGGTGCGGCCACTTTAATCTCTTCAAATTCTGTATCCCCGAAATAACAATTACATGTCTGCAAAATTTCAAGACTGGCGCCAGAAGATAGCCTCTGTCGCCAGACGACAATTTTGTCGCCAGGCGACAGAGCCAAATTGTCAGCGACAGTGAATCGAATAGCAGCGCCAGGTTTCTGCGAGTGTCTGGGCCAATTTCGCATATTCTGGAAATTTATTCGACTTCCGTACTCGAATTAATTCTCCGAAAAATAAATGTTGTAATTGTTTTCATTGCTTTAATTGAAAAGTTAATTAAAATAAAAGCTGAAATTTTATTAATTAATAAAGAAATTACATTATTGATGAAATAAAAGCTGAAAAAAAAAAATTAACTAAAATAAATCAACTTTGTCTAATAAATCAAAAGTAAAGCAATGCTCTATTCTTTTTTCTCTTTCTTGATTCTCTTCCAATTTTTGTCTTCGTTCTCTTCCTCTTGATCCATAACCTTTGCTAGGAGACAACCATTAGAAGACTACACTCTATTTTAGTATGGATAGTTTCCCCCTCTGCTAAAACTCCATGTTTCTTCTCTATCCAAGCTTCCTTCTTCGTAGAGTCAACTTTTCTTTTCCCTTGATCTTTCTTAGAACTTTTCTTCCTTGGCATAATAGGAGTTTTGAATTCAATCCTTTCCCCTAGGCGTTCCTTAGCAGGGACCTTTTTGTCACCTAGACGATCCTTCACATTGGTCCTCTCAGCCTTGACTTGAGATTTTTGGAACCTTCCATCAAGCCACTGCTTCACTTTGTTTGACAAACAAGGTGGTTCCTTGTGGGTAATCACCTCCCATAAGGGCCTACCACTCCAATATCTGTCAAAACGCTCAATCTCTTGGGACACAGGAAATTCATAAGGACGGCGGAGATCTCCTGTAGGGATGGTTTGTGCGAGACCATATTGTCTCATAACTCTACAAGGAAAATAAAAGGTTAATCTTGACAAACTCGGGAGACGACAGTATGCTTGGTTACTACAACCAACCATCGCCTCAATCTTCCACCAAGGAACGATCCAGCTTATGGTAAAATCATCGGCAGCGAACACCTTGCTCCACTCACGGCGACCTGTCTTCAAAAACCGTTTCTTTCGCCGGACTATGCAATTTGGGACATATGTGTGTATATCATCAGGAGGATTAATAAGCTTTAACCTCTCCATGAGCCATATCTGTAAAATATGTATTTAATTAGTATTACAGTGTAAAATAATATTCTTTAGTTCTTGGTAAATTAAAAATAGCATTATTTTATACCTGTAATAAAATTGGAGAACCTCGAAAGGGTGCTTTTGGATTCTTTCTTAATGCATCCAACCATAGCATAGTCTCTCCAACAATTAGCGGCATTGGATTTTTCCCAGATTCAACTTGTTCTATAACAGATATAATCATTGATTGGCCTTCATTATCCTTACCACTAACTAAGAGTAATTGGTTAAACAAGCAAAAAAGAAAAGCCCTTCTCTTATAGACACGAAAATCAAGATTAGGATTATCATAAAAATAATGTGCAAATTCTGTCAAATCAACTATATTCCCATGCACTATATGTTTTAAACACTAGTAGAAAAAACTAAATGGGAAGCCCCAATTGGCAAGCGGTTTTTCAAATCCGCTTCGAAAGACCCATTTTTTTTAAAAAAAAACTCTTTTTTAGAATGGCAAGCGGTTTTGGCGCGAACCGCTTCCCATTACATGTATTGGCAAGCGGTTTGGGGTTTAACCGCTTCCCATTTGTTATAATGGTAAGCGGTTCAACCACGAACCGCTTGCCAATTCAAAAAAAAAACCCTACCCATATAATGCCCAAGTTATTCTCACGCCTCTTTTCTCCATTCTCACGCCTCTTTTCTCCAGTTCTCTCCCCTCTCTCCTCTCTTCTCTCTCCATTATCTTTTTCTCAGCTTTTCACACTCGATTCCTCTCCTCTCTTTCTCAGCTTTTCTCTCGATCTCTTTCTCATTTCTCCATTTTCAGTTTCTCACTCTCCTCGGTATTTTTCTCACTCTATGTCACCCTATAAAGTCTCCTCTCGATCTGAAGTTAAATACGAGAAAATTCGACCCAAACACCCCAATTAAATTCGAGCAAATTTAGAGTACAATTTCTAACAAATTTTGAGAAAATTCAAGCAAATTCGAGCAAATTTCGAGCAAATTCATGCATGCGTGAGGGTTTTCAAGTTTTTTAGGTCAAATTCGACCATGAAAACTCTAGATCTAGAGTTTTCATGGTCGAATTTGACCTTTAAAACCATAATTTCAAGCCAAAATCGTCGTTTTCATGGCCTAAAGGTGCGTTTAAGGTGTTTGGTGGTGGCGGTTATACGGGATAAAGGGGCTGCTGGTGGTGATACATACGGGATAAGGGGTTGGGATTTGGTTTTGTTGGGTGGTGAGGTGGGTTACGGGTTTATAAGGGTTGGTGGTGAGGTGGTTTATGGGTTGGATCTGGTGGTCAGAGGTGGTTTATGGGTTGGATCTGGTGGTCAGTGGTGGTCTGGTGTATGGTCGTGGTGGTTTATGGATTTGGTTTTTTTTATTTTAATTTTTTTTTTTTGGAGAAACTGCCTTGTAATTTTGTATTTTGTTACTTGTATTTATTTTTTTTAATGAAATTGTAATTTTACAACAATTAATTAATAAAAATATTAATATTTTTACATATATTTTGTTTGTGTATCAATTTAAGTGAAAAAAACCAAAAAAAAAAAAAAAATTTTTTTTTTTTATAGGCATAATGGGCAGCGGTTTTGGCGCCAAACCGCTGCCCTTTCTCTGCAAATGGCAAGCGGTTCTGAACCGCTTGCCATTTAGAAGGCTATTGGCAAGCCCCCCAAGAGCATGCGGTTCAAAACCGCTTGCCATTAGGGGGTTTGAACCGCTTGCCATTTAGTTTATTCTACTAGTGAAAGCCGTACCTGTAGGCGTCGTTCGAAGCGCGCCTACGTAAGCATGTTGTGAATATGCTTGGCACTCATAGGAAGTGGGAATTGACATATACGATTAGGGACAAGGAAAGTAGGGAGCCGCCAACAAGTTTTTAAGGAACTTGTAAACCGTTCACGGATCATAAAAGGCAACCACGATTAAGGGACAACGATAGGCAACAACGATTGACCCGTGAAGGTTACACCCCATTCATAATCCATGAGATTACTAACTCCATATGGTTCGGAACCACGAAAGGAGGATCGGGGATGATGGTACGAAGTGAGTCATGGAGTCACATTCGCCCGTATTGGCCTCTACTCGATTCTTATAGTGAAAAGTATTCCCGTGATCTCAAAGGCATGCAAATAAAATATTCAATTTGCTCCAAACTATTATTATGCTAAATTGGTTGAATATTAATGCAACATATAATTCTAAAATATTAGTGATCACTTGATTAAACAACAAGTTTAAAAAGAAACCTAAACCGGTTGTCCAAATTATCTTATTAGTCGTGATTTTCAATTACATATTCCCTTTAAACATGCAATATGGTGATCAATAAATATAGAATAAACATTAATATTGGAAGCAATTCAACAATAATAACGTTAGTCAAATCAAATAATAATCCTCATCATGATATTAGCAATAAGAAATAATAATGAGAGTAATTAAGTGATTAATTACTCACTTTCCGCGATTCCTTGAAATTGCTACATCATGAATAAATTGTTAGTAACTTCAATAAATAATAAATCAAATGTAAATTAAATTAAATTAACGTAGAGTTGATTTGGTCCAAACCCTCAGTTAATTCTACCTTTCACGCCTTGGTTTAAGTATAGAACTTCGGGTATTGTATTGACTCCTTGGAGTGCTTAAGGGATATAAAATGAGAGAATAGGGTGGCTAGAATTTAGGCTAGAGCAAGAGAATGATTTTTGGTGTAGGGAGAGAGAATAATTTTTGGTGTAGAAGAGAGGAAGAGAGAATGATTTGATGATCAAGCTTGTTGATGATTGAAAAAGGGGAGATATGATCTCTACTTATAGGGAAAAAAGAGGGGTCGAATCAAGAAAAGATAAGAATTCGAATCGGATAAAACTCTTGCGATAGACAGCAGTTTTTACGGTTTTTGTTTTTATCATATCTTTTGATCCAGAAATCGGAATAAGATGAATAAGATATTTCTGGAAAGCTCTTGAAGTCTAATTTCTAACCCAATTGGAATCGGATTAAAATATTTTGTAGAATAAAAGATATGGCCGAAATAGTGGGACGGTGTCAGTTTTGGATAGAGTTTCGTATTTCTTTTATATCTTTTTCGTTATAGCTCGGAATTAATATTATAATATATCATTGGAAAGATAATTTCAAGAGCTATCCAACCATCTAATAATAAGATAAAAACAGTGAGGAAGGAAAATAATATCTGTCAATCTTTGAACGTCTTTCAATTCGAATTAAATTACTAGAGGAGTTTTATTCTATTTCAAACTCTTTAATCTTATCTTTTTCAAAAAGGATAATTAAGATCTTTTAGAAACTTGTGGAAGCTTCCAATTAATCCTAATTTTATTAGGAATGGGATTTAAGTCTTTGGACCCTCCACATGATCATTGGGTCGTAGGTAAGGTGGGCTTAGATTCGGTTAAGACTCAGTTTAGTATTTTGGCCATAACTTATTCGTTGTAACTCGGATTTGGGCTCATAATATATCGTTGGAAAGCTATTTTCAAGTCCCATCCAACTATTTAACAATTGGACCCAGATTATGGACCAAAATAAACTAGTCTAAACGTTTTTATAAAAAGGACACGAAATGAATGATTTTAATGGACACGAAATGAATTATTTTGGGCTTAAAGGCACGAAAAGAGGAAAATAAGTTATGATTTGGGAAATGGGTTAGGAATTGGATTGGTTTATAAAATGGAAATATGGATTGAAGCACTCCAAGATTAAATACTCAACCCGACCAATAATGGCGGTAAAAGGTTGTTCATCATCGGGTTTGGTTTTGGGGAGACATTTTTAGGTGTCTACAGAAGCCCCCACTTTGACTGAGTTTGTAGAAACGTCAGTTTCGAAAACGATAGTCAAAGTAGTCGATAGGGACGGAGAATGATTTAAGACGTTCTGCGATCCTAAATCACTCTTATACGCCAGTACCTGCAGAAGAATGTTAGTTCCATAGATAAAAGAGTAAAGGGATAGAATGCATATCTGACACCAGTGTATCGGTGACAAATGAGTTTGGTAGCTTCCTATGCTTGAAGGAATCCACCATATGATACTTTCCATGTTTGAGGAAAGTCGAAGATGATGTTGGCAGTTTTCTATGCTTGAAGAAATCCACCGATAATACATTCCATGCTTGAGGAAAGCTGACAGATGATTTTGGCGGTTTTCTATGTTTGAAGAAACCCGCCGGTTGAGATACTTTCCATGCTTGAGGAAATTCGATAGATGACAATTTTCCATGCTTGAGGAAAACTTGTTTGATGATGAAATTGCAAGTCTCTGTGTATCGAGAATCTTGCACCGTGAATCGTCTTCGCTTGGGAGGATGATCACTAAAATGATGAAGGTTCGATTGTCCCCGAACGTGGGCTGTAGAAGGTTCGCTTGTCCCCGAACGTGGGATGTAATTGGCGGTCTTGTCCCCGAACGTGGGCTGTAGATGGTCCGCTTGTCCCCGAACGTGGGATGTATTTGGTTCGCTTGTCCCCGAACGTGGGTTGTAGATGATCCGCTTGTCCCCGGACGTGGGCTGTAGTTGGTCCGCTTGTCCCCGGACGTGGGCTGTAGTTGGTCCGCTTGTCCCCGGACGTGGGATGTAGATGGTCCGCTTGTCCCCGGACGTGGGCTGTAGTTGGTCCGCTTATCCCCGGACGTGGGTTGTAGATGGTCCGCTTGTCCCCGGACGTGGGCTGTAATTGAGACCTGCAAAATAAAAATTGCCAAGGGACTCGTATAGACCATAATTGACTCGACCAACTGACTTGGCCAAGTTTGACTTGACACGACTTGACATGACATGTGTATGACTTGTGATTGTGTGTGTGTGTGTGTATATGTATGATTTGAGTGTGTGTGCAGACACAAGCAAACGAAGATGCAAAAGCAAAAATTTTCCGTCATTTTTGTCATGAGTGGAGGGTACCGACTTTCTCCCGAAAAAGAAAGACATGAAAAAGATTTATTTTCGAACTTCCCTCGATGAGAAAATTTTGAAAAAGTTTTTGAACTTCCCCAAAAGAAAATAATGAAAAAGAGGAAGAAGTTTTGAACTTCCTCCTTAAGCAAACGAAATGAATCGTATGGATTTTCTTCTAGTCTGATTGAACTGCTCCTCTTGAGTATAATGTATGCATGATGTGTGTTCTTAGGCTAGGAGGCTAAGGACAATTACATTATGTGACACGATAAATAAATTGACTTAGGTCATGGAGCTAAGCATCATATATGGTAAAAAATGATCTTGAACGTTACTTAGGTCTGGAAGCTAAGCACGTATATAGATGAAGTGATCGATGAGTATGTATGAATGTTACTTAATTAGGTCAAGGAGATAAGCACGATATGCGATGTATGAAACAATGAACATTTCTTAGGTCTAGAAGCTAAGCAAATATACAATGTCTCTTCTAATGAATGTTGTCTTGAAAGATGATGACATGCACAGTGTTGAAACAAGATTTCATGATAAAGGGTTCTTAAAGGGAAGGATGATATGGCTATGTATGTGCGAGTGAAGTGTGTGAAAGTGATACTAAGGTTGGCTGCAAAGGTTGCGGTGATGGAAATAGATGTGAGAAGAGTCAAAGATGATGACTCTCTTTAGGCTGGGTAAGCTAAGTGATGTGGGTTCAAGCCCCCAAGTCTAGCTCTAAATGGGCAGGGATAAGCATTGGATATTCTTTGACTCAATCATGCATAGATATGAATATGAATGTGGCCGCACCTCAATGTGAGGTTGCCTACGTATCCGTTAAGAATCAGGCCGAACGTAGCTCTAACCGAACTTTGCACAAGTGTGTGTACTCCTCAAAGAGGTCTTTCAAGGGTTGTAATGTGGTTAAGTTGATGGTTTAAGGAAGAAAGGGATAAAAGGCTCAAGACCCGAGAGAAACCCCCCCGAGATGTGAAATTGTGTATTTGAAAGCTTTGAATTTGCAAGTTTTAATTTTCACAATTTTTTTTTTTTAAATCAATGTAGGCAATCTCAGATCATGCGGTCCATCACTCACTTAGCATTCATGTTTCTCAGGCACGGTACCAAGCACTCGATGAGAGACGCAATTTGAGACGTATTCATATCAAGGACATTGGAACACTTGCCTTTAGACATTGTTTTTATTTACCTTTTTATTTTTTTTTCTTTTGTTGAACTTGCTTTCTGAATTTTACACAAATTGCACACCTTCCCATCCCAGGGTTATGTGAATGTGGGTTGAATAAATAAGGCTAAACGTTAGACGAGGCTCAAAGTGGTTGATGAAGAAATGGATATGTGATTGAAATGGTTTAAGGGGAATGACAGGGTTACAAAGGTGCCTCAAATCATTGGTGTACCTTGTTTTTAGTTCGGCATTTTTTTTTTTTTTTTTTGTTGAATGACATGATCAAGCAAAGGAAAGAAATGCTCATTGATGGAAAAGGTAAGAAACATGACACATAGACAATACACATGGATAAGGGGAACCTATGCCAGACTCATTAGGGGAAAGGGTTGAAACAAAGGAAAAAAAAAGTATGAAATCTTGTATGGGAAACTTGTCTTGTGCTTCCTCTTCATGGATGCTTATGAATTACTTGTTACCGCCAAGAGGGACAAGAAATTTGTTATTGCTGATGCTTTGATTAGAAGAAAAAAAAGGAAGGAATGACATTCTCCTTATTCTTCCAAATCTTGCCTAGTGATTCTTGAACTCGAGTACTATATATGGAACAAAATGAGCTCACTTAATGCATTGACTCAATACTCGGATTGGAAAGGAAGAGTGTATGAAAAAATTTTCAAAACCAATGTGAAATACTCTACTCATTCCTATTACGACAAAAAACGACGTATGCATGGTCCTAGTATACGATTATAAGCAATATAGTGCATAACTCGAATACAAAGTATATGCAACGACTCAACATGTATGATTAGGTGAGTTTATAAGACTCGTGGTATGATTGCATGACTAGACATGAGGACATTGTGAAAAACAAAGGATCAAGGACCAAATAGCACGGAAGACTAAAAGACAAACTAACTTGATTAATTTTGTCCAATTTTAATGTTTATGCTACTTACTAGGTGAAAACGGTCCATTGGCAATCGTTAGTCATAAATAAGATCAACCACAATCATAGACAAAGAACACATGTTAACACAAGAAACTAGGAAAACGAGTGGAATTCTAGAAGAGTTAGGACTCATGGGTATAAATAAATAAATAAAGATCTATAATCCTATGTTATATGAGTTGACATGGATTAAAGGACTTGGCTAAAACTAGCTTGACACGAAAAGAGAAAAAAAACAAATTAAGAAAAGAAGGTTAGATGCTAAAAAGACACCTAAACTGGATAGGCTGTAGTATATTGATCATAACTTTGTATCTGTGATTTTGATTGGGACGAAACCAACGCCTTATGAAAGATAAAACTCGGGGCTACAGATCCATAGGTGGGACGACACGTAACTCTTTCTAGATTTCCGGCTATGACCAAAACAAGTTGACTCTTATGCAGGATACGGGAATAAAAATCCGGGTTGACTCAAAAAAAAAGTCTATGACTCGACTCTAATAAAAAAAAAGAAGGTTTGATGAGAGGAAAAAAAGAAGAAATAATAAGATAAAAATATGCACACATAAGCACCATGTCACGAATGATGCAATGAAGTTCGCAACCTAAAGTCAAGATCTATGTTCCACTATGGTCAAGCTTATTTGGGTGTCAAAGGGTACCATGGTTAAGAGTTTGGACGCGTTAGCAAGGCAGCCTCCCTTGAGGGTGTATGCCAACGGGCGGCTCCGCGAGTTCGTGATGAAATCAAACTCGACTCCATGGTTTGGGTGGATTTAAAAACTCGGATGAACCCTTATTGCCATGAGCGTTTTTGGGTTGATAGAGCTTAAATTCCCTGGGCTAGCCACGTACGTAGAACACGTACTATTGTGGAAAAATAGGTAACCTAATATGCATATTGTAGACACCCATTTGTGTCTCCCCAAAACCAAACCCAGTGATGAATACCTGTCACGTCAAACCATAATCGAATGAGGTAAAAGTGTGAAAAGTCAAGTGTTGCGGTTAGTTTTTATTAAAATCTTTCTTTCTGTTTTCGAAAACCCACTCTATTTTATGAAAACGTCCATTTCAGTTTATTTTGGTTCATGATGAGGGTCCAATAATGGTGTATTTGGATGGGGCTTGAAAAGACCTTTCCAACGATATATTATAAGCCCAATTCCGATGAATAATGAGGAAGTTATGGCCAAAATACTAAACTGGGCCCAAACCGGATTTTACCTACGACCCAATGATCATGAGGAGGGTCCAAAGGTTTAATCCTATTCTTAAACTAATTAGGATTGATTAGAATCTTTTATAAGTTTCTAAAATATCTTAATTATCCTTTTTTGAAAAGATAAGATCATAGAATTTGATTTGAATATAAACTTTCCTTTTTTAAAACTTTCCTAATTCTATTCGGATTTAAACATGTTCAAAGATAGTCAGATATTATTTTCGTGCCTCATATTTTTTATCCAAATTTTATATGGTTCACTACAAGAAAAAAGATCAAAGAGGGCGATATACATTGATCAAGGAGGACGAGTTTAATTTTGCCTTGTTAGTTTCTATCAAGGAGAGCGAAATAATAATTGCCCTTTTATTACAGAGCAAAGAGGGCGAATGTTACTTTCGTCTTTGTACTTCAAAGCAAACAGGGCGAATTAATTTTTCGTCCTCTATAATAGAGCTAAGAGGGCGAATTCACAAAATCGTCCTCTATAATAGAGCAAAGAGGGCGAATTTCATATTCGCCCTCGTTGTTCAATAAAATAAATCAACAAAGTAAACGTTTTGGCTATTTTACAAAACAAAAAAGAAACAAACAGGGCGAATGTTACTTTCGTCTTTGTATTTCAAACAAAAAGGGCGAATTCCATTTTCGCCCTCGTTGGTCAATAGCAAAAAGGGCGAATTTCTTTTTTGCCCTCGTTGGTCAATAAACATTTTACCAAAATAAAACAAAGGTTTTTCTCTGTTAAAACAAAAGGACATAAGACATTAAAACATAGGTTTTTCTCTCTGAACGTTTTTCCCCAAAATATGCATGAACCCTAAATCGCAAATCGCTAATCTATGATTCTTTGCTCTATTTTTTCTACCTAATTCTTCGCTCTAATTCTTCACTCCTAATCCTTGCTCTTAAGGTTCAGATTCATTGCTCCAAATCAGATTGTGTCGGTCAGATTGCAAGTCAGATTTCGCTCCAAATCATTGCTCGAAGTCGCTCTAATTGTGTCGCAAAATTTTGGTAAATTTTGGCTCAAAACTATGTGATTAAGCTTTTGATTTGTACGAATTTGTTGTTCTCGAAATCCTTGCTCTTAATTTGTTGATTTTTTTTTGTCAATTTGTTGCTGCATGTTAGTATTGCTCTACATTTGTCAATTTTTTTTGTCAATTTGTCGATTCTGCAAGTTTTTGGGAGTTGTTATTTATGCTAGTAATGTCAGATAGATTATGGAGAAGCAAATCAGAATTATTCGTATTTTATCAGTGGTTTATCGATTTAATTGCTTAATTGATCGTATGAGCTATTGATTACTGTGAATTGGGATAATTGTAATTTGTTTTGATTACTATGAATTGTGATAATTGATAACTCTATCTGAAAATATGCGCATGTGATAATTGATAACTCTATCTGATAGTATTATACTAGCTAGTAGTGAGCCAGTGAGGTAATATTCACCAAACAGTGAGGTAGCAGGGCTGACTGGAGTTGCGGGTGTGTTGCGGTGGCAGGTTGTTGTTATTGTTATTGTTTCTGCAATCTTTTGCCAATTTGTTGATGATTACTATGAAGCTAGTTAAGAATAAATGCAGTTTATGTGATAGATGATTACTAATTAAGTAGTATATTATCATATCTATTCATATAATTATATCTATATGTTTGAGACATTTTCTTCTATTTGTTGCTCTTAAACTAGTGAAGCTATATGTTTGATTGCAATTTATCCATATTACGTTCTGTTTCTAATTGTTAGTTTTGCTACTTATTTTTCGGTTTGTTTTGGATGTTATTGATTGTTGTATTAAACATTAGTGAATATTTTGTTCAGGTGTTTGAAAAGCTTATTAGTGAATATTAGCTTTGAGAATATTCTAATTGCTTGATTGGGTAAACTCTTTGTTCTGATTGTTGGGCGTGACAAAGCTGTATGTGCATGGGGTGATTTTTTTTCATGTCTAGTCCTAATATCAGCATTAATATCAAGAAGAATTTGGATCAAGTGGTTGAAATTCACTCCTCTATATATATAATTGAGCTGTCCTTGAATATGTGATATTTGTTCTGATTACTAGTGGTCTAGTCCTCTATACATGAGTCTCTGTACACGAGTCTCCATACCATACATATAATTTCCATTTGGGTGAAATCTCTAGGTACTAGAAGTGTTTCCTAGAATCATATCTATTCATATAATTATATCTATATGTTTGAGACATTTTGTCTACTTATGAACTTATAATATACAAATCTATTGGTTCCATTATTTAGCTAGTAAGATCCAGATGTCTAACTTATATATATAAAGAATGTTATTGCCTTGGCTTTTGGGAGGACTTTCACACTTTTTTCTTTTATTAACATGGACAACTATAGCATCATACCTGGTATCTTACACCATTACCCTGTTAACTTTACAGAAAACTGAAATTAATAAGTGTATGTATATGATTTGATAGGAACTTGAGGCACAAGCTTGTGAAAATGAGAATGAGGTCACCGAAATTAATGGTTCTAGTTCAAACGTCACCTCATCCCAAGCTAAAGATGATCCCATGTATTTAAAGTTATGGGAGAAGTCAAAGAGGTATATTGAATATTTGTCTAATGCACGAACACTTTATTTTTCTTTATACTAAAATTCTGACTTTGTTTTATCTTGTAAGGCATAAAAATGGGAAGTTTGACGATGAGGCCGAGGAGAAGTTCAAGGAATTAAAGGAGTTGCATGAGAAGGAAATTGGTGAAAAGGGGGTTGATAATCTTACTCTTGAAGAAGCTTATGTGAAGGTTCTTGGACATCGTTCAGGTTATGCCCGAGGTTTAGGAAAAGGGCACCCGGTGTCGTCTAAAGATGGAAAGATAGGAAGAGCTGAGCTGGAACAAAGTGTTGAAAAACTACAAAATGAAAATAATATGATGCGAGCTGAATTGGAAGCGTCTAAGAAGAAACAAGAAGACCTAGAACAAAAGCTTCGGTTAGTCATGGAGAAGATTGGCCTTGACGCTTAATAGAGGTAATATTTTATACGAAGTATCTTTTTCTACTTTGATATTTTTGGGCAGCCATTAACTGTATGGTTTGTGGTATGTTTAAGGTGTTTCTATTGTCATTAGCGAATTGAATTTTAAGTTGATGTACAGCCAGTCACAGGAGTGGGATGACTTAATGTAATTCATACCCTTGTTAATTTCTTTTTTCATCTGATATATCAATCAATCAATCAATCAAAGCCTTAATCCCAAAAGTGGGGTCGGCTAACATGAACCAAATTTGATTATTCCGTGTAGTCATCAACATAAATCTTTCTCCTCCATCCCTTACGATCCAAAACTTCATCCTCACGTAAATCCATGCACTTCATATCCTTCCTCACTCCTTCCAACCAAGTCATCTTTGGTCTCCCTCTTCCTCGTTTAATCCCTCCATGGTCCCACTCTTCCACTCTTCGCACCGGTGCACCCTCGGGTCTCCGTCTTACATGTCCAAACCAACGCAGACGATTTTCCCTTAATTTATCTACAATGCCCGCCACACCTACTTTCTTGCGAATAACCTCATTTCTGATTCTATCTCTTAAAGTGTTTCCACACATCCACCTTAACATGCGCATTTCCGTAACCTCCATCTTTTTAATATGCTCTTTCTTAGAAGCCCAACATTCTGTACCATAGAGCAACACTGGTCTTATGGCAGTCCTGTAGAATTTTCCCTTCAACTTTAAGGGAATGCTGCGGTCGCATAACACTCCCGTGGCCGCTCTCCATTTAAGCCACCCTGACTTAATCCTGTGGGTCACGTCTTGATCAATGTCACCATTCTTCTGGATGATCGACCCTAGGTACTTAAAACATTCACTCATGGTCAAATCCTTTCCATCCAAACTCACCACTTCATTGCTTGTCCCCCTCTGAGTGCCAAAACGACATACCAAATATTCAGTCTTACTCCGACTTAGCTTAAACCCTCTAGATTCCAACCTTTGCCTCCATTGCTCCAACTTGACATTAACCCCATCCTTAGTCTCATCCACCAAAACGATATCATCTGCGAACAGCATACACCATGGAACCTCATCTTGAATTGGTCTAGTTAATTCATCTAGAACCGTTGCAAAAAGAAAAGGGCTTAATGCAGACCCTTGATGCAATCCGATTGTAATAGGGAAATCTTTTGTCAACCCTCCGCATGTCCTCACATTTGTTGACACATCCCGATACATATCCTTAACTAGGTCTACATACCTTCGTGGGATACCTTTCTTCAACATTGCCCACCAAAGTATCTCTCTTGGCACCTTGTCATATGCCTTCTCTAAATCAATAAAGACCATATGAAGATCTTTCTTCTTTACCCTATAAAACTCCATCATTTGTCTTATCAAATGGATTGCCTCCATAGTAGATCTCCCAGGCATAAAACCAAATTGGTTATCTGAAATGCTTGTGCATGCCCTCAACCTTTGTTCAATCACCCTTTCCCACAACTTCATAGTATGGCTCATAAGCTTAATTCCTCGATAGTTAGAACAATCTTGAGCGTCTCCTTTGTTTTTATAAACCGGGACCAAGGTGCTCTTCCTCCAATCTTGTGGGATCCTTGTAGCCGTCCATATCTTGTTGAAAAGGTTTGTTAACCAATCAATACCAATCTTACCCAAACACCTCCACACCTCTATCGGTACCCCATCAGGGCCAACCGCCTTCTTAAGTTTCATCTTCCTCAGTGCAATCTCCACCTCTACTCTCCTAATCCTTCGCACATACTCCATGTTGATTTCTTCATCACTCATAGAGGTATCTCCTATCACAACTCCATTACTTCCATTAAATAATTCATCGAAGTACCCCTTCCACCTGTCCTTGATGCCCTCCTCTTGCACTAGGACCATTTGGTTCTTATCTTTGACACACTTCACCATGCCAATATCCTTCCTTGCCTCTTGTCTTCTCTTTGCCATCTTATAAATGATCCTTTCTCCCTCCTTGGAATCAAGCTTTTCATAAACCTCCTGATATGCCTTTTCTTTTGCTTGGCGAACAGCTGCCTTTGCCTTACTCTTAGCCTCCTTATACGCTGCAAAGGTTTCATCACTCCTACATTTTCCTAAGGCTTGATAGCATTCCCTTTTTTGCTTAATTACTGCTTTCACCTCTTCATTCCACCACGAAGTATCTCTCTGTACCGAAGTTCTTCCCCTTACTTCCCCTAAGACCTCTTTGGCCACTCTTAGGAAACAGTTCTTCATTCGTAACCAAGTCATGTCCGGATCCACCTCTCCATCCCAATCCGCTTCTTCAATTACCTTTTCTGTAAAAACCTTAGCTTTTGCATCCCTTAGGGTCCACCATCTTATCCTTGGTTCTTCTTGTCTAACTTTTTTCTTCGCCTTCTCTTTCAGACGAATAGTCATTACCAATAGCCGGTGTTGGGTGACCACACTCTCCCCTGGGATAACCTTACAGTTTATGCAACTTTGTCTATCTATGCTCCTTGTGAGCAGGAAGTCTATTTGAGTTGCATTTGCTCCATTCCGAAAAGTTATCAAGTGTGAATCCCTCTTCTTAAACCAAGTATTAGCCAAAATTAAATCATATGATTGGGCAAAATCCATAATAGCTTCACCACCGGCGTCCCTCTGCCCATACCCAAAGCCTCCATGGACACTCTCATAGCCATCTCGGCTCGCCCCAACGTGCCCATTTAGATCCCCTCCAATATATAACTTCTCTGAGTGGTGGACACCCTGCACCACCTCGTCTAGGTCCTCCCAAAATTGTCGTTTCTCTTCTGCATCTAAACCCACTTGGGGAGCATAAGCACTGATAACATTCACAATCTCCTTGCCACATAGCAACTTCAGCCTTATCAACCTATCGTTCTTCCGATAGACCTCGATCACCTCTTTTGCCAACCTCTCATCGAGAACCACACCAACTCCGTTCCTAGCTCCACCATTCCTTGTTCTGTGGCTCGTTTCTTGCCCAACATACCATACCTTATACCCCAAAACCAAGCCTCGAGCTCCTTCTCCTGTCCATCTTGTCTCTTGGAGGCACATGATGTTCACGCGTCGTCTTTTCATTACTTCTACCAATTCTGCTGATTTTCCCGTAAGAGACCCCACATTCCAAGAACCAATCCGCAAACTAAATTCTTTTCTCCCACGCTCCCTCCTGATCCCAACTCCAAGCCCTTGATTATTTGACACCACAATTGGGCAATATGGCGCGTCGCTTCTGGGCGACGACCTAGCAACCCTTACATACTTATCACTGCACCCGGGTCTGGGAAGTGCAGCGCGTCGCTCAGTAGGGAACGCCCCAATGGCACGCCCTTGCTCATTTGACACCACACTCGGGCAATGTGGCGCGTCGCTTCTGGGCGACGACCTAGCAACCCTTGCATACTTATCACTACACCCGGGTCTAGGAAGTGCAGCGCGTCGCTGAGTAGGGAACGCCCCCACGAAAATATCTGTTTGGCTCATGTCATGGGATGTGACGAAGTTTTATACTGGCTGTCACTGGCCTACCGTAACCCTCCTCCTTTATCCAGGCTTGGGACTGGCAGCGGGAAACCCACTGGCGGAGTTTTGGATATCTGATATACATGGTAATTATTTGTCAATAATACTCTGGACTTTTGGATATCTGTTGAATAAACCCCTCTCTCAGCTTGTTCCTTGTGTTATGATAATCAGTATATCCTGTAATACATATTTCTCCAAATTGATGATGGCTTCATCCGAATGCTCTTCATAATGTTGCAGTTTCACTCTTCTTTTTCCACATGATTGCACCTTGTACAATGACTCCCCAACCATAACTTTGAGCATATGGATTTGCCGATGCTCTGTCTTGGAACTACTTGTCTGGTATCATTAATACAGTAGTTTTTTTAATCTTATGTGATTATTCTATCAAATTTGCTGCTTTATCTTTAATTAATCATCTGTTGATTTGGTTTATCTTGATTAATTGCTCTGGAATGTTGTTTTGGGTATGATTGAATTTGTTCAGCAGATTTGATTAGTGTTGCTCTTTTGCTATTTAATTATAGCTATGTAATATGTTGAAGTAATTTGTGATGTTTAACTGGTTTATTTTTCCTATATTATTCAGGTAAGGTAGATTGGATTTTGTTTTGGAAATGGAGGACACGGAAGGCTGGCTGCATTCCTTGGAAAAATGATCATACGGAAAAAAGGGATGCTAGAAGGTGCAAGGATGAGAAGATTGCTTGATAATGTCCTAGAAAAAACATTATTAAATATTTGCTATTTAGGATAATTTGGTTAATACTTTTGTATATATAATGACAAAATTAGAATTTATGCATATTAACACCTTTTTTTTTTTCTAAATGTAGTCCCTTTTAGAATTATTTTTTTTAAAAACTAAAAATTGAACAAAGAGGGCGACTTTGTTTTTGCCCTTTAAAATTTGATCAAACAGGGCGAATTTTGAGCAAGGAGGGCAATATTTATCGTCTTGGTTGATTCAATCAAAGAGGGCGAAAATTTTGCCCTATTTGATATTGATCAAAGAGGGCGAAATTTTTGCCCTATTTGATATTGATCAAAGAGGGCGAAATTTTTGCCCTATTTGATATTGATCTAAGAGGGCGAAATTTTTTGCCTTCTTTGATATTTAACAAATGTATGCCGTTCGAAGCTAATAGGACGAAGCTAATAGGGCGACCTGGGGGCGATTTCAAAATCGCCCTCTTTGCCTAATAGGGCGAAATTTGAACCTAAGAGGGCGATTTAAATTGCCCTCTTTGATATAATATCTTGTAGTGGTTGGATAGATCTTGAAATTATCTTTCAAATGATATATTATAATAATAATTCCGAGCTATAACGAAAAAAGCTATTAAAGATATACGAAACTCTATCCAAAACTGACACCCTTTCACTATTTCGTCCATATCTTTTTATCTACAAAAGATTTTAATCTGATTCTAATTGCATTAAAAAGTAGACTTCAAGAGCTTTCCAACGACATATTATATGACTTATTTGGACTTCTATATCAAAAGATATGATAAAAACAAAATCCGCAAAAAACTGTCTTGTCGCGAAACGACAGGCTTGTCGCCTGGCGACAAGATAAATCTTTGGCGACAAGGTTGGTTTGATTAGCGACAGAGTGGAGTTTTATTCCTTATCAAATTCTATGATTTTCCGGACTGTTTTCTTATAAATAGGGTCCGAACCTCTGTTTTTATTCATCAATTTTCTCAATCATCTCATCATCAACTATCAATTCTCCTCCTTAATTCTCTCTTTTCTCTCTTGAGCAATATATGCTTTCTTTCTCTCTCTCTTTCTAAACTAGCTTTTACAAACAATATTCCGCATTCACTAGATCTTGAATCTCTTAACCAAGTTCGAAGTTGCCTTCGCCCTAAACGTGAAAGGTTTGATAATTTCTGAGGGTTTGGTCCAAAACTAGTCTAAACTTTATTTAATTTGATTTTTAATTTAATTCTTTAATTGTTCTTTATTATTGTCATTGAAGTTTACTAACTTGTGTATTTTGTTATTAGAAAGAGGTACGAGGCTTCAAAGTAAGTAGATTATCTTACTCTCTCTTTCACAATGTAGATTGCATGATTATTATTGTTTATAATTCCTAGTATCATGTTAGGATGTTATTTTATGCTTTCTAGTGTCATGCTTAGGGTGCCTCTTATCTTTTCTAATATCATGATATCATGTTAGTACCATGTTAGGTTTAAAGCTTTGATCTTTATTGTTTAGTGACATGCTAGGATTTGTTATTAATCTTATTAGTATCATGCCTAGGATCTTGCTATTGTATTCAAGCCTTATTATGCCTTATCATGCTATTATCATTATCGTTATTATTTATGATTATTATGTTGCTTGATATTATATTTGTTTTATTGTTATTGCTTGATCACACCTTTTATGCATGTTAAAGGGAATTTGTACTTGAAATCACGCTTAATAAGATAATTATTAATTTGGTTTAGGCTAATGTGATTTTAATTCAAGTGATCGCCAATAATAGTATTATTTGTGCATTAATATTCAACCAACATAGATAAACAGGGTAGGTTTAATATAATGTTTGTATGTTATTCGAAAAGCGCGCATGAATACGAGCAGAACAAAGTAGAGGCCTATTTTATAGGGCGGGTCCTTTCTTTTGTAGATTGGATTCGTACCCTCATCCCCGGACCCTGTTTGGTTCAAGACCTTATGGAGTAGTTGATGGTCCTTTTGGATTGTCTTTTGGGTTTACAAGTTCCTAAAACTTGTTGGCGACTCTTTTTGCTCTTTGTCTTTCCCTTTGGAACGCCACCGTACTTTAGTGTATGATCACAGTGGGGTTCAAGTTTGGGGTTATCATAATGCTTGAAATATTCCCTACACATATGCATATGTGACAATGCCAATTAAATCGCAGGAATATAATTCAAGAATCTTTCAAGTCTTATCCACTCATCTCAATTAAATACCGATCACTCAAATCGATAAATAACCAAGAATCCTCCCCAGCGGAGTCGCCAAATTGTAGGCGTCGTTCGAAACGCGCCTACGTAAGCATGTTGTGAATATGCTTGGCACTCATAGGAAGTGGGAATTGACATATACGATTAGGGACAAGGAAAGTAGGGAGCCGCCAACAAGTTTTTAAGGAACTTGTAAACCGTTCACGGATCATAAAAGGCAACCACGATTAAGGGACAACGATAGGCAACAACGATTGACCCGTGAAGGTTACACCCCATTCATAATCCATGAGATTACTAACTCCATATGGTTCGGAACCACGAAAGGAGGATCGGGGATGATGGTACGAAGTGAGTCATGGAGTCACATTCGCCCGTATTGGCCTCTACTCGATTCTTATAGTGAAAAGTATTCCCGTGATCTCAAAGGCATGCAAATAAAATATTCAATTTGCTCCAAACTATTATTATGCTAAATTGGTTGAATATTAATGCAACATATAATTCTAAAATATTAGTGATCACTTGATTAAACAACAAGTTTAAAAAGAAACCTAAACCGGTTGTCCAAATTATCTTATTAGTCGTGATTTTCAATTACATATTCCCTTTAAACATGCAATATGGTGATCAATAAATATAGAATAAACATTAATATTGGAAGCAATTCAACAATAATAACGTTAGTCAAATCAAATAATAATCCTCATCATGATATTAGCAATAAGAAATAATAATGAGAGTAATTAAGTGATTAATTACTTACTTTCCGCGATTCCTTGAAATTGCTACATCATGAATAAATTGTTAGTAACTTCAATAAATAATAAATCAAATGTAAATTAAATTAAATTAACGTAGAGTTGATTTGGTCCAAACCCTCAGTTAATTCTATCTTTTACGCCTTGGTTTAAGTATAGAACTTCGGGTATTGTATTGACTCCTTGGAGTGCTTAAGGGATATAAAATGAGAGAATAGGGTGGCTAGAATTTAGGCTAGAGCAAGAGAATGATTTTTGGTGTAGGGAGAGAGAATAATTTTTGGTGTAGAAGAGAGGAAGAGAGAATGATTTGATGATCAAGCTTGTTGATGATTGAAAAAGGGGAGATATGACCTCTATTTATAGGGGAAAAAGAGGGGTCGAATCAAGAAAAGATAAGAATTCGAATCGGATAAAACTCTTGCGATAGACAGCAGTTTTTACGGTTTTTGTTTTTATCATATCTTTTGATCCAGAAATCGCAATAAGATGAATAAGATATTGATGGAAATCTCTTGAAGTCTACTTTCTAACCCAATTGGAATCGGATTAAAATATTTTGTAGAATAAAAGATATGGCCGAAATAGTGGGACGGTGTCAGTTTTGGATAGAGTTTCGTATTTCTTTTATATCTTTTTCGTTATAGCTCGGAATTAATATTATAATATATCATTGGAAAGATAATTTTAAGAGCTATCCAACCATCTAAGAATCAGATAAAAACAGTGAGGAACGAAAATAATATCTGTCAATCTTTGAACGTCTTTCAATTCGAATTAAATTACTAGAGGAGTTTTATTCTATTTCAAACTCTTTAATCTTATCTTTTAAAAAAGGATAATTAAGATCTTTTAGAAACTTATGGAAGCTTCCAATTAATCCTAATTTTATTAGGAATGGGATTTAAGCCTTTGGACCCTCCACATGATCATTGGGTCGTAGGTAAGGTGGGCTTAGATTCGGTTAAGACTCAGTTTAGTATTTTGGCCATAACTTATTCGTTATAACTCGGATTTGGGCTCATAATATATCGGTGGAAAGCTATTTTCAAGCCCAATCCAACTATTTAACAATTTGACCCAGATTATGGACCAAAATAAACTGGTCTAAACGTTTTTATAAAAAGGACACGAAATGAATGATTTTAATGGACACGAAATGAATTATTTTGGGCTTAAAGGCACGAAAAGAGGAAAATAAGTTATGATTTGGGAAATGGGTTAGGAATTGGATTGGTTTATAAAATGGAAATATGGATTTAAGCACTCCAAGATTAAATACTCAACCCGACCAATAATGGCGGTAAAAGGTTGTTCATCATTGGGTTTGGTTTTGGGGAGACATTTTTAGGTGTCTACAGTACCCCTCAGATCAAAAAAGCATTCAAAATCTTTATAATAATATTCATTGATTCTAGGCATTACCGCAAGATCTGTGGAATAATAACCTATAATGGCTCCAAATTCTTCCGGTAAAGGGCATATTTCATCATGGAAAAATCTAAAATAGTGAGTATCAATATCCCAATAGTCTATGGCAGAATGAATAAAATCAATGTCAAGACTCATCCCCTTGATTCCAAACATACCCCCCATATGAGAAGTATCTAATACTTTTTTATCTTTAGCAGTTAAAAGACGACACCACTCATTCATGTACCCACAAAAAGTTCTTTTAGCTAATGGCATGATTTCTAGTTAATTAGCTAATTAATAAACTGGTTAAATTATGCAGTAAACGGATGATTCGGGGGCTATTTATAACCTTTTGTTCATGACAGACTTCCATTTCTGTAGGAAATAGGAAAGCGCGGTTGTCGCCAAGCGACAGAATTGTCGCGTGGCGACAGGATGAATTACGCGGCACCAGTTTATTTCTTTGCAGTGACACCTATTACGCGTAGGAAACCGTGTTTTTACGTACTTGATTCCGACTTTGACTTGACTTATTATTATCTTTCTATTTCTATTCATACACCCTTATTATTATTATTATTATTATTATTATTATTATTATTATTATTATTATTATTATTATTATTATTATTATTATTATTATTATTATTATTATTATTATTATTATTATTATTATTATTATATCATATTAAGCTTAATTAATCTTAGGCTTATTTTTGGTAATCATACATTCTTCCTACATTTTTCTTTTTTTTTTCATTTCTTTTTTGGGGGAGAGAGTCGGTACCCTCCACTAATATAAAAAATGACGGAAATTTTGCGCAAAAATTACACTTTCTCACACACTCACATGCACAATACATTTGTTATAAAATAATAAATCAAGCAAATAAAATGTTAATAAATAATAAAGTGCATATATACACAAGTGTCTAGTATATAAGTCATATGAATAAAATAGACAAAGTCCTACAAAAGTCAAAAATAAATAAACACAGGATAATGCTAGATTAAAGCTCAATCAATTAATTCAAGTATTGCAATGGACAAACAATAGTAGCAATCAAGAGAGTTCAAATACTATCTCCTATAGGCCAATCTAGTGGTCACTATGAAAGGCAAACCAAGAAGAATCATAAGCAAACTCAATCAATTAGAGCAACCTTTAAATCAATTGGTCATGTCATTAAGAGTTGCAATGCAATCTAGATTAATCTTATAGGGTGATCAATCCTAATCTAATCAATCTCATGCAAAACTATGTCAACCAATTTAATTGCAACAAATCAACCAATCAAAGAGCATCAACTAGCATTTCCATTAATCAAACATGCTTCCCCCTTTCCCTAGCAACTAATCTACTCACTAATTATGGTGAAATTCAAGAACAAATAACTAGAAATTGCATTGATCATCATTCTATATCAAAATCTAATAGAAATCAAAGTATTCAATATTATCAAACTCAAATCCAAGAAAAACAAACATCAAGCAAAAGAATCAAATAACAAGTAAGTAAAAGATGAAAGAAGGAAGAGAATCTCACTAAAATTGATAATTGAAAATGAAGAAATCCAAACTTGATTGATCAAATGTTGAGTTACAAATCCAAAACCAAGAACTTCTCTCTAACTTCTCTCTCTAAAACTAAGCTAATGAAATATTATCAAAAAGTTAGATTCAAAAAAGAAATACAATTCTATTTATAGGCTAAGAAGAAATCGGCAGCTCCCGCGGTCTCTCTCGATAAGCCCGCGCCCGCGGAAAAATGGGTACGGAACCCTCCGCGGGCTGCCTGGGCAGCACCCGCGCCCTCGGCCTCAGGGGCCCGCGCCCGCGACTTGATGATCCGCGCCCGCGGCGAAGTCCCCTGCTTCCAAAGGCTGATCAGGGGAGCCGCGGTCTCTCTGAGCGGAGAGACCTCTCCAAATTGCCCGCGCCCGCGGAGAGACCGCGGGGCAACCGCGGCTAGTTCCTGCCAACTTTTGGCATTTTTGAACAATAAAAGCCCGCGCCCGCGGCTTGAAGTCCCGCGCCCGCGGCCTGGTGGAATGCCATGGAGACCTCTCCGAGGTCTCTCCAAGGCCTCTCTAAGCCCTCTCTAGCCAAATGCTTCTTCCTTGCTTGATCATTGAGGTCCCGAATTGCATCCTTTGCCAAATAAAAGGGAAAAAGAGCAAAATAAAGGAAAAACACGATAAAAACACGAGAAACATAAAGAAAGAGGAAAAAGGAGAAACTAAAGGAAAAAGGGCCAAAACTAAGAGAAGAAAGCAACAAAAAGGGAAAGAAATAACCTAAAAGACTACCTTATGAGTGCCATAAATGACACTCATCACTGACCGACTAACCGCTCAAGTAACCCTTGACCAAGCGAACCTTTCGAGTAACTCCTGTCCGAACCCCTTAAGTAACCCCTGATCGAGTAACTCTTGACTGAGTAAACCCCTCGAGTAACCCTGTCCCAACCCTCAAGTAACCCCTGACCGAGTAACTTGAGTAACCCCTAACTGAATAACTCGGGTAACCCCTAACAAAATAACTTAGGTAACCCCTGTCACAGTTTGTTTCATAATAATTAATTACAACACTACTTTCAAGTAAGAGTCCAAAACTATTTTATTATTTCTCTTTGACCAACCCCATTTATTATTATTATTATTATTATTATTATTATTATTATTATTATTATTATTATATTTCACTCCTACCAACAAATAAAAGTATCCCACTAACTATACTTTATATTTTAAAATCACAAATTTTTGTATGCAACCTGTTCTACCGTGCAGCAAGGGTTACTCGAGTTTCTCGGTATAGGATTACTCGAGTTGTTGGGGTTACTTGAGTTTCTCGGCCAAGCGTTGCTCGAGTTATTCCTTATCGAGCGACCCCGCAAGTAACCCCTAACCAAGTAACCCCTCGAGTAATCCATCACTTAACCCCTCGAGTAACCCCTCCCTCTCAAGTAACCCTTGATTGAACCCTCAAGTAACCCCTGACCTAACTCCTTAAATAACCTCTGACCGAGTAACTCAAGTAACTACTGATCGAGTAGCTCGAGTAACCAATGACTGAGTAACTTGAGTAACTCCTGACAGTGTAACCCCTCAAATAACCCTTGACCAAGTGAACCCCTCGAGTAACCCCTGATCGAATAACCCCTCAAGTAACCCTTGACCGAGCGAACAGATCAAGCTAAGTGGTCTACCAAAATAACTCAGGTAACTCGTGTCACCGTCCATTTCATAATAATTGCAACACTACCTTTTTTTTTTTTTTTTTTTTTTGTAAGGATTCACAACCATTTTATTATTTCTCTCTAACCTACCCCATTTACACTTTTTTTTCTCTCTCTTACGAACAATTTATATATCTCACTAACTATACTTTATATTATAAAATTACAAATTTTTGTATGCTGCATGTTGTATCGTGCAGCAAGGGTTACTCGAGTTTCTCAGTATGGGATAACTCGAGTTGCCGGGGTTACTCGAGTTTCTCAGTCAGGGGTTACACGAGTTGTTGGGGTTACTCAATTTGCTTGGTCAGGGGTTGCGACTTGAGCTATTCCTTATCGAGTAACCCCTCAAATAACCCTTGCTAGATAAATTGGTCTCATTTTATAAATAAAAAAACACCCAAAAGTGTTATAAACCAAAATATTATTACAAAAAGGCTTACAAATTAGCAAACAAGACTCTAAATTTATCCTAATTGTTTTGAAAAAAATCTAAAGTAGAACCCATAAGATGGAATATAAGTGACCTGAAATGTAAAGGGAATTATAGTAAGAGAGTCACTACCTTAATAAAAATCATATCCAAAACACAATAAACCTAACAACATCGCAATAACGAAAATTAATCTGTCCCATTAGTTCCTAAGTAATTTAATTACAAAGTTATTCCATACATGTTGTTAGTTTAGATGAACTACTACAAGAGGGGGGGTGAATGGTAGTAGGTTCCAATCGCGGAACTTAAGCGGAAATAAACAATTAAAGCGTAAAGGAACTTAAAGCACACAGCAAGTTTTACGAGGAAACCATCCAGTGCCTAACTGGAAGTAAAACCTCGGCCCTATTGGGACTTATAAACAAATTCCACTATAATAGGCAACTCTCCTAGTACAACCTATTACACAGACCTTTGCTTCGCAAGTTCCTCTTAAGACACTTGCTAAATGATAAGAACCTATCCTATCAGACCTAAGACAAACTCAGGCACCTTTTTCGACCCAAGACACACTCAGGTTCCTTTCTCGACCTAAGACACACTCAGGTTCCTTTCTCCCACTTGCAACCCAAGACAGACTCGGGGTGACTGACTACCACTCGAATTTTATAGAATTCAAACTCATACACTCAAACGTGAATTTAAGAGAATTCACAATCTCACCCCAAAATACAAAACACTCAAAACCCTTTTTCCCATTACAAGATCTCATTGAATATCCCCAAATACATATCTATGAATAAAAAGATAAAACTAATATGTTGGACACTCGAAATCTGTCTGGAACTCACTGGACGTACTGTAACCAAAACCTGATAGGAACTTTGACCAGGAGAACTGACTTAGCTTCGTGGTGAAGGATAAAACCATTAAGCACGACCACTACACTTCGTCAGCCTCAACTTTGAATGAATACATATGAGCATATTTATAGTACACTCGAATTATTCAATTCATCTTGAAAAAGATAGATTTTCTGAAAAGATAAGTTTAAAAGATATTTTCTAAAAACAAGTTTTCCGAAAATATATCTTTTTGTTAAGAATAAAATCTGTCAATAATAATAAGATAAACTTAACATAAAATCAGATTTAATTCCAATCTTATCTTTTAATTTAAAAATACTTTTTAAACAAATTTATCTTTTTCCAAAAGGGATTCATTAGAAGATAAATATCTTTATTCAGTAAAACCAAATCCCTAAAAGATATGCACGTATAAGGTAAATATATTTATCATTAAAACCGACTTTTAACAACGTGCACACTTAAGTTCCTATTAGGTTCCTGAACTCTGACAGTCTCCGAGTTCCTGACAAGTCAGTCACTCTAATTTCATTGACTGTTTGGAGTTCACCTTGGTTCTATATAGACTTGTTCCAGACTGACTTTTATGTCCAACATACTTACATGAATCCTAGAGCAATATACTTCTATTTCTCTGTCTTCATGTTGCTTCTCTGAAACTCTTGTTATGGAATCCTGTAGTCTTGATATATTTTGGATCTTAGGGTTTGCCCCAACATTACACCAGAACCAAGTCGTTACAACCCGTTTTGAAGTTCCTGTTAAGAAACTTCTGGAAGCTCCATTTCTGGAACTCTTCTTCTAACTTTACTTGTATCCTCATGGATCTTCTAAAGTTCCTCTGTTTCAGTTCCTACTTCAGCCCTCAACGCTTACTGAACCTGCAAACATCACAACACTAGAAAATCCTTATTAAATGGAAGTTTGCTCAATTCTTAACATCATCATCAAAACCTCATAAGGGTCAACAAGTTGCCCCTTTTTAATGATGACAAACTGAGCAAACTTTTGAGGATAACAAAGTAACTCAGAAGGTTAGTTTTTTCATTTATAAAAACAGTAAAGAAAACTAAACTAAATTAAAAGACTCCTACACATACATGACATATATATATATAGGATACTTACCTTGTGAAGCTAACATATGTAAACACCTATTTACATAGTTACCTTCATGGTTCCTTAGCCATCATCATGCTTATCAACTGTAACATTTATCATTGTTCTTGTTCCTCTATTGCTTATCCTATATTGCTCAAGTTCCTTATATATATAATTGTCATTGCTCAGGTTCCTTGTATCCTGTTCCAAACATAACTTGCTCTTTCTATGCACAACTCAACATACACGTTAGATAGATAATCATCATTAGTTTATAATCATCAAAACCTAATTGCTCAACGATTTCCCCCTTTTTGATGATGACAAACTAATGATGCTTATCACATATTAAAGGATAATCGTTGTACATTTATTCCCCCTTAGTTTTTCAAGGAAATAACTTATGAACAAGTTAAGAACATACACAGGAACTTAACATAGTTAGGAACTTAGAAATACACATCATTATCAATATATATATACTTTCAACGATTATGATGTATGAATTGAACTTTAGATTTAATTACTGCATACCATAAGCAACATACATATTCTTCCCCCTTTTGTCATTATCATAAAGGGTATTGTTCCACATGTTTGTTTTTCGTAAATTATACACACTTAAAGTCATATGTCACACCTACCACCATATAATAAGTAAATATATAATGGTTAAACACTTGTTGTTCCTAAAAGCCTCAAGGTACTCACTTTTCAAACACGAATACCATTTTCACACTAATTTCCAACTCACAATCCAAAGGCCCAACTTCAAAACCCTTAATTGAACTTGACAAATAAGAGGTTAAGAATCAAGTAAATATCAGAGCTAAAAAGTTAGGAATGGACTGCATGAATAGACAAATGAAAGCGCAAGCTCAAACGATATATAAAGAAGCATAAGGAACAAAATAAGTAGAGGGAACATGAAATGGAATTTGTGCTCTTCGTTTAGACCTTTTGAGATGATAAGGTTCACCACATTTGTTCTTCATTTCATACTCTTGAACCTCCTGCTAAACACAACACATATTCATCTTACCAATTGATAACCAAATTCCCTTACTTCTACCACCAACTTCTTTGAGGAACATTCTGCATACTGGAACTTAAATAGATTTCAGTTTCATCATAGCCAAGTTCCTTCAACGTTTGTCGTTGTTCCTTCACTAGCTCACCAAGTATACGAGTACTCCACATCAAAGTCAACATTCTTCATCTTTAGATATCCAGGAAATTAAATATTTGATCACCCTTTTCTATTTCTTTTCTTTTCTTTATTATTTTTTTTTTTATATTTTTTTTTATTTATTTTTTTTAAAGGGTGTCATTATACAAATTTTGCATACTTTCCTGGAATAACACATTTTTAAATCAATGAAGATATTACTTACTCATACACTTGTGTTCCACAACCAGATCTGAACCATTTTAATTTCTTGGTTCCTGCCTTATTCCCCCTAAGTCCCTTACCATTCTTCTTCCTTTTCAAGTACTTACTTCTTTATTTATCTTCAACTTCCCCCTCAAAATATAATCACCATTTTTCATGTTTCATCAAATCATAAAAAGATGATCAACAAACTTGGAGCACATGGGAATTAAGAATAAGAAGTAAAAGTGTGTGAACGGAAAGAGGAAATTGAATTGGGTGAATGAGAATCTTCGATTTCCTGAATATGAGATAATTAGAGTATATGCAACACGGACACACAACTTAGAGTTGTAGAATAATGTTGCGATCGAAGATATATGGCGTGGATGCTTGAAAGTTGGCTAAAAGATAGGTTAGTTCCCCCTGAAATTTAAACAAGTGAGTTACAAATGGTCTAGGAACTTACCTGTCTTGTTCCATCAAAGTTTCTTCCATTGTTCCTTTGGCAACTTAGGAACTTCGTGTTTGACAGCACCCATAGTTCTATTATGAGACCTCTAATACTCTTAGGCAAGTGAGTATGTATTTTACAACACAAGAACTAAGTGTGACACATAAACAATAAGCGCATATTCTTTACTTTAAGTATAACATGCATAGGAACCCCAACTTGACATAACTTATGGGAAAAATACTTTATACTCATGTTATGTTTCATCAAGTCTTGTTCTATTAAGCAATAAACAAGAATATGACAAGTCAAGACAAAACCATAAGAGAATCAATTCACAAATTCATATATTGCATTCATACCACAAATATATCAATTCAATTCATCTAATGCCGACATGTGAAAAGGAACTTGTATCTTATGTAGTCTCTTACCAGTAAAAATATAACTTTAAAGCATTGGTTGAATATGATGGCTTACCTTGGAGTTCTTGAAGTGGCTGTAATGTTCCTTGATGATCTCGAATCTAATATGAACTTCCACTTCTAACTCAAGTTCCATTATCAGTGGTTAATGCTTACAAATATATTTTAATATCATAAACTAGCAAAAACCAATGCACAATGGCTCGTTAGTAGTACCAGAGATATATCAATGTAAAAAAGTACTACTAATAACTCAGTTAATCTTGAAAACAAAAATTGATACTTTTAAAACTCAATTTTCAAGAAGGAACTTGGATAGCATTCTATCCTAGAGTATGTTCCACATAGACGTCTACAAGAATTCATATCAAGACATACAGGACATCCATGTGATACAACTCTATTCCCATATAAACAGCAAGAACAAATATTATTCAATTTGCTTCAAGTCTAGCTACACACGCAACAAGTTCCTTAAAGACAATACATACCTTTGTATTGGTTGTTTCTTTTAAGAACCAACCTGGCCTTGTTCCATCCACGTGCCTTACTCAATAAGCATTTTCCAGAACACCCTTTTTAATCTCCGACCCTTTTTAGGTGTTCTAGAATAGGTTCAGGATGTGACATGCATCCTCTTCCTTTTAAGCTTATTAAGTTCCTGCTGCACATCTAACCTGATAACAACCAATTATATGTTTACATCAACCTTAAAAACAAAATTATCTTTTATACAACTATGAGTTATGAAGTCCATCTTTTTTGGTTGATATCTTGAGCTCTTCTCTGATCCTTGGTTGTTGAGGTTTTCCCCTTGGTTACATATGCATGAAAAACACTTTAGTTCCATAGTTTGTTGAGATATTGCTGGTCGGAAAAAATATTATCTCAGCTCTGGAACTTCGTTGGAACTTGCTTTCTTGTATTGAGTTCTTTGACCTTGGCTGCATGAGTTGGAACTTAACATCTCGAATTGAAGTTCCTCAACATATGTAGCTATCCCTTGCTGTTATTCTTAGTGACATATTTCTTTACTAGGAACTCAGTTAGTTCTTCAAGAACTTGCGAGTTCACCTTTTATCACCTGTCTGATGGGAACAAACATGTTAGTCTCAAAATATGTTCACTTATTACACATTAGACAAGATAGGGTAAACTCTTTATGTTTTGCTGTTCTCGGCGTTTATGGATAAATCGCCTTGGCACTTCTATCATCAAACATCCCTAAGTGAAACATAGGGTGTCTTGTTGATCAAGGATCTATTGCTTCAGTGTTGATGATGTAGCAAGAGGCATTGAAAACTATTCCAAAGAACCTGCAAAGACCATTAGTATATAACTTTGCTCTCTTCTTGTCTTTCATGATTCAAAATTGGAAACTTGTTATCAATACTGTGTTCCTACAACAAACACTAAACATGACTGGAACTAGGTTCCGTTGTTAGATCTATAACCTCATAGATGATGAACACTTAGCCACTTACTCTGTGATAGAAAAGACTTTCAACAAACAATTCATCGTCTCTTCTATTAAGAAAAGTAACCAAGTGCACATTTGCTTTCATTACTTATAAACAAGACATCTCTTTCAATTAGTCTCTACATATCACATGGTAAACATATCCATATCACTAAGATCCAATGGATTAGTGTTGCTTACCAACTACCTGATGTTGAAAGAGAATGTAGCATGTGTTTGATTCTCATGCTTCTCGATCTTAACCTGTTTGGAACTTACATATACATATACCTATTATCGAGTTCCTACTAGGTTTATCAAGCATGAAAAGATTTACATGTTCACAGTTTGAAGCATAGAAGTATCTCATCTTCAATAAAACTTAGAAATGTCAAGTTGTTGTTAGGAATCACCTTGAGATCCACAAATGATGTGTTCCCTTTTTGATTCCCTTCATATGTGACATTTCCACTCTTTATTGATGATGTCATCTTGAGGCCATGAAACAACTAGAGTTACAAGCAATTGAAAACCAGAATGTGCATTAAAAACTCGACGAGAAAAATATTCACAATGGGATAGGAACTTAACTTAATAACTTCCTGTTATGTAGAAATTTTACCTTTTGTGTTAGTATTATAAGTCAAAGTTCTTCCATTGTAGGTTTATAGTAACAGATACCTTGATTTGGCTATCATCATCTCTTTTGGAACCTCGCTGTCTAGATAATGCGAGTTCCCTCCTATTATAAACCTTCAACTCTTCCATGTTCCTTTTGACAAAAAGTTGGAACATGTCCTTCTAGTCCTTTAGACCATTGTATCTTGGGTAGAGGAACGTGTTGATTTAATCTCAAATTCTTCAACACTTTGTCAAAGTCCCTGATATTATCATTCAAAAGATATAACCTGAAAGTTCACAACCCAAGAGATTCCTTTGTGCCTTTAAAATGTCAGTAGGTTAGTCAAAAGAGATAGATAAAACCTAAAGCATAAAAGTGTTGGAACATAAAGTTCCTGTAAGAATACTCCCTTTTAGATGTCGTTCCATCAACGAAATGATGAATCTCCAACACGCAGTCAAAGATAATCATCTTAACTCATCATCCTTCATAAGAGTCTGCTACAGGAATTAATGCTTTGTTCCAAGGAACTTTGAATAATAAGAACTTAACTGGAACTTGAACCAGAATCTTTACATGAACGTATACGCTATCTCCTATAGCACCTTGATATAGAAGCTTTGTTGTTCCTGTATCCCTAATTCGTTCTATCATTTCAAGTTCACTAAGTTCCAACTAATTTAAGCACTGAGCTCCTAATGGAACAAACTTTTATGCACCAATTTGTCTCAATTGACAAACCTACAAAACAATCATTAATAACATGCACAAAACTAGAAGAGAAGTTAGTTTGTCATGATATACATTATAAACATCAAAACAACTTCTCTTTTCATCCATTCACAAATAACCTTCATAAGAATAGGGAATTGAATTTCAATAGGAATTTGTGAAGGATTAATACATACCAAAAGCACATGACCAATATTTACAGAGAGATGTATAGGTGTCTTATTAACTTATCCATATTGTCGCTTCACCTACTACAAACCTCTTATAAAGGCTTTCTAGTGAGAGGAACTTGCACATAATTCCTTATATACAAACAACCAAAGATCATCGTTATTAATAAGTTGTCTCCACTCACATAGCCTGCAAAATCAGTCATCTTTTGGCTTTGGTTACCCAATATATATTGGGTACCTTCATGTTAGTAATAGACGTCAATAATCCATAATTAAACTAACTACGGTTAAACCAACTATCTTTACTAACAATAAACATCATGTGTCTACATAATAAATATTCAGAATAATACATACACATGATAAGGTCATACTTAGGCAAATATTCAAAATATACGTTCATTACATTGCCCAAAGAATTAAGTTTCCATACAGGAGTAATCCAGGTTCCAAGAGACCAAATATGTATAATTCTACACAATACGTTCCTTGAACTATTTCTATTAAACCGATTCTTTAAAAACAAATCAATTTGTAAATCTGACAAATACTTTTCACACTATAAATCAGATTTGAAGTTACACAAAATTGATTTACAAACTTCCAAAACAAAATCCAAAATTTAACTAGAAATACTGCAAGAAACTTTTACACATAATATCATGCATATAATCAAGACTTCAAAACGAGACACTTACCTCAAAGATGTTCATCTTTAAATCTCTTCTGCTTCAGAAGCAGACTTTGGTCTTCACGTGGTATTGGGTACGTTCTAGGGTTGAGTTCCATTCGTTGCATTCCTTGTAGATATCCATCCTAGCCTGGAACTTGCTCATCGGGGTTGCCCGGTTTATGAAGAGCACCTGCTCTGATACCAATTGTTAGTTTAGATGAACTACTACAAAAGGGGGGGTGAATGGTAGTAGGTTCCAATCGCGGAACTTAAGCGGAAATAAACAATTAAAGCGTAAAGGAACTTAAAGCACACAACAAGTTTTACGAGGAAACCATCCAGTGCCTAACTGGAAGTAAAACCTCGGCCCTATTGGGACTTATAAACAAATTCCACTATAATAGGCAACTCTCCTAGTACAACCTATTACACAGACCTTTGCTTCGCAAGTTCCTCTTAAGACACTTGCTAAATGATAAGAACCTATCCTATCAGACCTAAGACAAACTCAGGCACCTTTTTCGACCCAAGACACACTCAGGTTCCTTTCTCGACCTAAGACACACTCAGGTTCCTTTCTCCCACTTGCAACCCAAGACAGACTCGGGGTGACTGACTACCACTCGAATTTTATAGAATTCAAACTCATACACTCAAACGTGAATTTAAGAGAATTCACAATCTCACCCCAAAATACAAAACACTCAAAACCCTTTTTCCCATTACAAGATCTCATTGAATATCCCCAAATACATATCTATGAATAAAAAGATAAAACTAATATGTTGGACACTCGAAATCTGTCTGGAACTCACTGGACGTACTGTAACCAAAACCTGATAGGAACTTTGACCAGGAGAACTGACTTAGCTTCGTGGTGAAGGATAAAACCATTAAGCACGACCACTACACTTCGTCAGCCTCAACTTTGAATGAATACATATGAGCATATTTATAGTACACTCGAATTATTCAATTCATCTTGAAAAAGATAGATTTTCTGAAAAGATAAGTTTAAAAGATATTTTCTAAAAACAAGTTTTCCGAAAATATATCTTTTTGTTAAGAATAAAATCTGTCAATAATAATAAGATAAACTTAACATAAAATCAGATTTAATTCCAATCTTATCTTTTAATTTAAAAATACTTTTTTAAACAAAATTTATCTTTTTCCAAAAGGGATTCATTAGAAGATAAATATCTTTATTCAGTAAAACCAAATCCCTAAAAGATATGCACGTATAAGGTAAATATATTTATCATTAAAACCGACTTTTAACAACGTGCACACTTAAGTTCCTATTAGGTTCCTGAACTCTGACAGTCTCCGAGTTCCTGACAAGTCAGTCACTCTAATTTCATTGACTGTTTGGAGTTCACCTTGGTTCTATATAGACTTGTTCCAGACTGACTTTTATGTCCAACATACTTACATGAATCCTAGAGCAATATACTTCTATTTCTCTGTCTTCATGTTGCTTCTCTGAAACTCTTGTTATGGAATCCTGTAGTCTTGATATATTTTGGATCTTAGGGTTTGCCCCAGCATTACACCAGAACCAAGTCGTTACAACCCGTTTTGAAGTTCCTGTTAAGAAACTTCTGGAAGTTCCATTTCTGGAACTCTTCTTCTAACTTTACTTGTATCCTCATGGATCTTCTAAAGTTCCTCTGTTTCAGTTCCTACTTCAGCCCTCAACGCTTACTGAACATGCAAACATCACAACACTAGAAAATCCTTATTAAATGGAAGTTTGCTCAATTCTTAACATCATCATCAAAACCTCATAAGGGTCAACAAGTTGCCCCTTTTTAATGATGACAAACTGAGCAAACTTTTGAGGATAACAAAGTAACTCAGAAGGTTAGTTTTTTCATTTATAAAAACAGTAAAGAAAACTAAACTAAATTAAAAGACTCCTACACATACATGACATATATATATATAGGATACTTACCTTGTGAAGCTAACATATGTAAACACCTATTTACATAGTTACCTTCATGGTTCCTTAGCCATCATCATGCTTATCAACTGTAACATTTATCATTGTTCTTGTTCCTCTATTTCTTATCCTATATTGCTCAAGTTCCTTATATATATAATTGTCATTGCTCAGGTTCCTTGTATCCTGTTCCAAACATAACTTGCTCTTTCTATGCACAACTCAACATACACGTTAGATAGATAATCATCATTAGTTTATAATCATCAAAACCTAATTGCTCAACACATGTTTCAAAATAGGTGGAACGTACCCCAATAAAAATTCTTTTGACATAATTTTAAGAGCCATCAAAACAAAGGGGAAGTTGTCCAAAAAAGAAAAAAGAAAGTAGTTGGTATACGTGCTAAAATAATGCTCAAAGTTTAGCAATCTGCACTGCTTCTAATGAACAAACTTCTGTTGTGCTGCTAGCTACAACAAAGCACAACTCTAATCCAAATAGCTCAATCATAATAGTTTAAAGCTTTAAACCATTATAATTAACCTACTACATAAGCAATGGATAAGTTGACACTTATTCCCTAAAAACAATTGAAATTTTGCAAAAGAGTACAGATTATGATATATAAAATAAAATATATACAGTCAGTCCAATCCCTTAAATGACAGGGTATGCCTTAATAGGATTCTTCGTTCCTTGGCTTCCACCTTGCAAGATCAGACTTCATCCGAGCATCTCTCTTATCTCCTTAAGCACTGAAACACAATAAAATATTAGATTGGGAAGCAAGCACATAGATTAAAAGGATAACATTTGGAGTTCACTTGAACTCCAATGATCACAGTTCAAACCCATGTAATAACATGAGGTCGTGGAGCTCTTATTATACCATTGAAAAAAAAAAGATAAAAGAGTCAAAAACTACCCCTGCATTCTTTGTAAGGTGAATGTGGGCTATCTTGAGCCTTTTAGCATCATCTCTATAGTTAGTTATCTCAAAGTTAACAAAGTTGATCATCAGTTACAGATTATAAGATAATAATAACAGAAAAGTTAATACCAACAGAAAAGTTAACAAAGTTGATCATCAATTACAGATTATAAATGCGAGGATGTCTCAGCATCTAGGAACTAGATACAAGTATGTCTCTAGCAGGCGCAGAGCTGTCATTTCGCAACTAATAAGGGCAAAGTCATAAATGGCCTGTTTTGCACAGGTGTCACGTGAGGCAAAAGCCGTTCTCCATTTTCTAATTGTCCAACCACCCTTTCTCTCTCTTTAACTTACTACTTCACCTTCCAAGAAAAAAAATACATAACTTCCCTCTCTTTGTACTCTCCTCCCTCTCCCTCTCTCTCTTTCTCTCTCTCTCTCTCTCTCACTAACTCAATTTCGGTTTCCTCCTCACTTCGTTTCTGGGTCTCCGGTCGTTGTTGATTGCTCGTTGTTTGGCGATTGTTGTTGTGGGCATCGGTGTCGTTGTTTGGCGGTTGTTGTTCTTGTATCGGCTCTCTCAGGTGATTTTGGGAACCCTAGAATTTTGAAAATGTATATTATGAGTAATATGGCAATTTGTTTGCTGAGAAATTTTTAATTTTGAATGCATTGTACTGAATTTATTGCTAACTTAGGTAATTTTGTTGTTAGTGTTGTCTATGTTTGGAGTTATTGGTGCGAATGCAAAGAAAATTAAGCATAATTATGTCCAAATTTCCCATTAATCGATTTTATGTTGTGCAATTATGAAACAAAGTTTCTTTGATGATGTCTGTTTCGGGGTTTTTTGAGTCCCTTGGGAGAGTTACAACACTAAAACTGGATGCTCTCTTGGATGCCTGTACCTGCAAAACAACGGAGCACCGAATGGTCGGTGGTCCGCCTCCGAAGCTTAAGTTAGTCTAAGTCTGAATAATAAGGTGCGGAATGTAAAGGGTTATCTGCTCGGATTCCGAGCTCGGGTGTACTGTTCTCTTGAGAGTGACAGTTCTGACAATGATTGGAAATCACTGAATATACCTCATAAAGAGTGTCAAAAGAACGTCCTCATAAATGAGAAGGTCATCTCCTTTTTATAGGCTTCTCGAAAAACGTGCACTCCATAGGGTTTCGTGCCCCAAGGAATATTCACGCAGCTTTTGCATACCTCGGGATTTGGGCCTGAAAGCCGCCAATCCCAGGTCCTTTTATCTGTCTGCCACGTGTCGTTCCCTAAGAGGTCCAAGGTGGCGCCCCTTTCAGTGACATGTGGCGGACTCTGATTGGGCCAACTGGCCTAGGTTATTTTTACCCAAATCATTTTCCCCTCACAGGTGACACGCGCTTGCCACGTGTTGCCTGTGACAGGTGTCAGCATCCGATTGGTCGGATTTTGAAAAGTTACTGTGGAGGGAAAGTTTTAGGGTTTTTAACCCCTCTATCAATAGAAAGTTTTCACCCCCGGATTTTTTACACCTTTGCGGATCTTTGGAGAATATTGGACTTTTGACTTTAAGAATCTCAAAATTCCCTAAGTGTTTCTTAGCTCTCAAGCATCCGACACTCGGCCCGCTATCCGACCGTTCTCAGCCAACCAAGCGTCTCTCACCCTTCTTCTAAAGGTAACGCCTGTTTCTTCTTTCACTTTTCATTTTTTCTTTGTTTTCGAAAAAATGGTTTCCCAATCGCATGCGGCACAGTATAGGATAGTGATCAGCCGGACACCGGGGACGGCTGAATCTAGAACTTGCAGTGCCGACTGTTTGGCCAGCAACTGTGCTTTGCGAACTTCTCCGCATCCGACTGGTTTCGCGTCTGTGCAGGACACGATGGCCAGAACAAAAAGAACAGCAAGAAAACCCAACTCCGATGGATCTTTTTTCCCGTCGGATGGTTCAACTCTTTATTCTGACGGCTCAATGAGGGTGCCTCGAAGTGAGGTGTCGGAACACCCTGATAGCCCTTCTTATCTTCCTCCTACCCCCACCTATTACCATTCGCCCTCTTCAAGCGGTATTCCTAGTGATAGGATACTGGAGGAGGCAGATGAAACTTATGCAGCCGGGCCTTCTGAACAGGCGCCGGAAGAGAGTCTAAGGGAGGACCCTGCTGGCACCAGTCAACAGTCCCTTAGCTCTGATGACAGTTCTGATGACGAGTCGACCTCGTCATCTTCTTCAGATAATGCCTCCACCTCTTCAGGGGAGGCAAGGACAAGAATAGATACTACTAGGGAGTCCTTCTCCCTGGCAGTTGAGAAGGGGGAATCTTGGGCCAAGCCGAGCGCTTCCAGGCGCTTGGAGAAAGCCCCTTACTATCATCATGTTCCGCAGAGCAGGCGGAACACCATGGGAAACGGCCTTGCAAGTTTTAGGCGCAGGGTTGTGCTGGGCCATGGCTTTACTTTGTGCGTCCCTAATAAGGACGACACCATTACTTGGCCGAGCATGGCCAGCTACCAAGACCGAGCATTCGGTTGTTATGAGGCGGCCTTTCAGGCTGGCTTGCGCTTCCCTCTCTATCCGGCTGTGGAGAGAATTTTGGATGGATACCAACTTGGTATCTGGAAACTTGTACCTAATTCCTGGATCAACATTCTGGGGTACGTTGCCGCCTGCGAGATGCTGCAGGTGGAGGCGAGTTTTGAAGCATTCGCCCACATGCATTATCTTAGTAGGGCGCCTGCTAGGGGTGGCGAGGGCTGGTACACCTTGACTAAATGCAAAGGGGTACATGATGGCTGTTAGCAAAGAAAACAAGTGGAAAGACTGGAGAACTAAGTTCTACATAGTCAAAACCACCGACAGCCGCCTGAACCAAAAGTATAACAGGTGGAACAAGGATCTACCTCTCCTACCAGGCAGGAGTGCATTGCCAGCTCTTCCTAGATGATCAAAGGAGGAGATCATGGATGCGGGTTTGTTTACCGTGTCCGTGAGGACGAATGATGAGCGGGACAAGGAAGTCACCCCTCAAAGCTATCTCCCTTTGTACAAATGGTTTGAGGAAGGGACATTCTTAGCCGCTTGTGGGCTAAGTACTGAGATGCCGAGAGGTAGTCGGCCGTCTGTTTAATATGCCCTTTTTATTTTGCTTGTCTTCACTGGTTAAATGTGACTAACACTTGACTCTTTTTTGCAGACAAAGCGATGGAGAAACTCTCGGCCTCCAGGAAGCCGGCTGTATATGCTGCCAGATACAGATCAAACGTCCTTAACAGGACGGAAGCCACCACAAGGGTGGATGAGCAGCAACCAGCCGGTACCCCAGGGGTGAGATTTTATACTTAGCATTTTTCTGATTAATGTTGATCCTTTGCCGAATGTTTACTGACCTTGTTTTCTCTTCAATGATACAGGGTACCTCCTCCAAATCCCCGTCCGAACCATCCGACCCCAAGCTCCAAAAGACTAGGGATGGTGACGTGAGCGCATCCGGCAAGGGCTGACGTGGGAAAATTAGGTCGTTGGACTAATCCTCCTAAGTCAAACAAAATTTATAAACACTCAACAAACCTAAATACAAGTATAGAGGTAAGTCAAGGGTCGAACCCAAAGGAACGGTAATGTCTAAGTGCTTCCAATTATATGCCTAAGCTAGGTCGAAGACTAAGGGTAAAAGAGGACACTAACAACTACTAAGACAAAGAAATCAAACAAATAAAATGCTAGGGATTAGGATTCACTTATAATAGCAATGAACAATGCAAATTGGTTTAGGAAGTTGACTAAGTCAAGCAATGCGAGGGAAAATCAATTATGCAACCAAAAGAGCATATCAAGCTATTCTCCTAGAGGTCTAACTAGCGTCAACTACGATAAACTCTAGCTAGGAAACATCACAAGACACCTCAATCGTGTAAATGCAAGCCACAAATCAATGGTCCGTATCAATGTGAACTTACAATGCAATCTAGTGTGAATAACAAGGGTGATCAAGCCTAAATCAAACACACACATGCACATAATCAATTAACCAATTTAATCACATCATCAAATCCATCAAAATCCCCAATCTACATCAATCCATTACATAATACAAGCTTCACCAAATCCCTAACCAAACAACTACTCTAGCAACATCATCAATTCAACAAACAACTAAAGTAATCAACAATCAAAGAATCTACAATTAAAGAAGAACAATTACTCTAAGCAAACATCAATCATCAAATCATCAAAACACAATCAAAATCAACAATCTAAACATGAATACTAAACAAAACAATAAATGAGATAGAGTTTAGAAATGCTCATTGATAATAGAGTAGATCTCCAATACAATTGTCACCATTAGATCTTCAATCTCTCAATCACCATTGAAATTCTTCACTTTCTCTCTCTAAAATCTACTCCTAAAACTAACCCCTAAATCTAGAGAGAGAATCTCTCAACTAAGCTAGGAATATGATCTAATTCTATTATGAATTGTTACTACAAAAATAGAAGGAAATAACTATATATACAAAGGAGAAGGTCGGATTTGACGCCCAAGAATAGACCCACGCAGGTGCGGGCGCTCGATGGAGAGAGAATGGTGTGCACGGGAGCACACCCAGGCATGTGCGCCCGCACACACCTGATGTGCGGCCGCACACGACAGATGTGCGGCCGCACACTCCTCTGTGCGCCCGCACAACCCTGGGTCTTTCCCCCTTCTTCTCTTCGTCCTAGCTCAAGCAGTGCACACATCCTAGGTGATGATGATGGAGGACAAAGTAGGCAGAAACTTTCTTGAATTTCTTGAAAAGTATAAGCCATGAGGAAGGCATATACAAGGCCTTGGAGCATGCCCCTTTGATCCCTCTTTTGACTTGAAACTTCTTGCACAAGCTTTAGGCATGAAAACAATGAAAGATCATGGAGAGGAAGCTCGGGAATCCTTGGACAATCAATCACAACCTACAAACAAAGGAGAAAAAGCAAATAAAAGGGAAAAATAACAAATAAACTAGAAAAAGCACAAAATAGAGAAACTAACTACAAAAAGCATAAAATGAAGAAAACAAGAATAAAACAAAGGAAAACTAAAGAAAGGAGAGATAAAATGGAATAAAAATCATCCAAAAAGGAACCAAATGAGTGCCAAAAATGTCACTCATCAAGGGCGGCTGGAAGCACATTGCTCATAAGCCAAAGAGGCCCTCAGACGCCCCTGCCGGTGAGACGAGAATTTTGGGGGAAAAGCCCCCCTCGTCCACCGGTCAGAAGAGGTTTCTGGGGGAAAAGCCCCCCTCTTCATCCGACCCGAAGAGGTCTCTGGGGAAGAAGCCCGCCTCTTCATCCGGTTCGAAGAAGATTTTGGGGGAAGAGGAGGTGGATGGGACGATGGTAAGGACCATTCGTCCCCCTTTTCCTTTCTTCAAGTTATCCATACTTGAATACTTTTCTAACTTTTTCTTCTTACATTCCCCGTACAGAGGCCAACTGTAGTTCAAATGGCCAAGTCCATACTGAGGGCGATTGATCCGGATGATAAAGCATCCGTCAGAGGAGTCGGCACCCTAGACCTTGATGGTATTCTAGGGAACCTTTGTGAGGTACAGACTTAGCCTTGCCTTACATTAACATTCGTTTCTTTTATGTCCGCCTGGTTCTCAACCATCCGGCTTCTTTTTGTAGGCCATGCTGCGCGTCCAAGGGCTCGACAGACCCCTTAAGGAAAAGACCAAAGAGGTAAAAGCTGCTAAGGCTCAGGCTGAGTCCGCCTTGGATAGGGCTCAATTTGATATTGCTCAGAATGAATTTCTGACGCTTGATATGATGTATTCACACTCGGAGGCCAATCTGCAGGTGAAGAAGGACCTGGACTCGGCCCGCCTTCAAGTCTCCAACCTCAAGAAGGAGATCAGGTCCCTAAAGGCGGAGCTCGAGCCCCTTCAAGACGCCAAGGATGAGGCCGAGAGGGCCCAGAATAGGGTGAGCCGCCTGCAGCATAAACTCACCAACCAGGAGCACCAGTTGAGGACCAAGTTCGAGTCCCGTGCCGAGCAAGAGAGAGCTGAACTGGTCAAACAAATGATCAGGGATAATGATGCCATCATGCGGGACACTTGGGCGGCTGTTCAGCCAGGCTCGGACTACCAAATTTGGAAGTCCAAGTTTGATGAATTCAGCAAAGCTCTCGTCGATCGCCTCCTTGAGGAGATGGAAGAGGCTTCCAAGGCTGATGCTGAGGCCGAGGCTGCCGAAGGCTCTGGGTCCGACTCTTCTGGAGAGTCGTCCTCTGGGGAGGAGGAGGAAGATCAGGCGGAGGAGCAGGAGAAAGATGATGAAGAGCAGCCGAAGGGCAACAGTCCGGCTGCCAATGAAGAGGCTCTCCCCTGATCACTTAAGCTTTTTATTTTTTCTGTTTCTGCGGCCGAATGGCCAAGTACTTGCTTTTCCGGCCTGTGTACCGAGTATTTATGTATTTTTACCGACCGAGGGGTCGGGTGATTTGACAATTCCTCTGGCTCTGCCAGATAACAATTTCAACCAATCTTCTGGTGGCGATTGGTCTTTTTAATTTTAAATCATTCGGTCATTTGGCTGAAGTTTTTCATATTTTGTCCTTTGAATTATTTGAAATTTTTGCATGTTTTTTGGCTAAATATTATATCCTGTATACCATGCGAATGTTCTTGCCCCTGGACGGATGTCAAGTGGTTTCGGTTTATGGGATTGATTGACTTGGAAATTATTGATACTTAGAAGAGTATTCATGGTTTCTAAGTCAATCAATCACTATGGTGATTGCCCCAAACCACGCGGCAGACGTCCATCCAGATTTTGGCAAAAATAAGTATTCATTCGGCCATCGGCTCGAACAAAACTCAAATTTCCAACTTAGCTGTTTTGCTAAGAAAAAATCTTCGCATGTTCTGCCCCTAAGGCAAAAACAGGCGCATCCGGCCATTGGCCTCATTGAGATTAAAGTGTTAAGTCTGGGACTTAACCAATTTTCGTAAAAGTAATTCATCCGCCTGTCTTGCCCCATAGGTAAGGATCAGGCGTCATCCGGCCAATGGCCTTAAATAAATGATAAGTAATTAACCTAACATATTTTTATAAATTTATTCCGCCTGTTTTGCCCCTAGGCTAAAACAGACGCATTTGGCTTTATGCCTCGGTTAGCCTCTACTTATGAAACAGTGACCATTTCCGAACTGTGCTAGAACAGATGGAAAATCCTGGCCTTTTAGATTTCACTTTCGATTGAAACAAACGACTGCGAGTGCTGCCTTAGCATTCGGTTGGGCCGCTTGTATTTTCGTAAAGCAATGTGCCACCCAAATGGGAGATGCTTCTCCTCGACGAATTCACCCGAATGGGCGTCGCCGGTTATCTGACTCATGTTGGAGTAGACGGTCATACTTATGTTGGAGCAGACTATGACCATTCGGTCTCTTTTTGTTTTCATCTGGCCTTGGGCCTCACAATTGATTAAGTGTTGGTATAAACTTAATAAAATTTCATAGGAACGACTGTTTAGAACAGTCGGCTCCTTCAAAGGATTTGGGGCGTCTTCTGTTGGGACAGACGCCCTTCATATGGGCCGTCTGTAGTTGGTACAGACGGTACTAAAAAAAAATTAAGATAATAGAACAAATTGGAACATGGAAGCATATTCTCAAAACTTTGAGATAACAAAATTGAAGTATTTACATTCGTACTTAGAAGTAGTACTTTTTTAAGTTGTCTACATTCCAAGTTCTGGGCAGCTGCCTGCCGTCTTGTTCTTCCAGGCGGTAAGTGCCGTCTCTTACTTCCTCATAGATTCGGTAGGGGCCTTCCCAATTTGGGGTAAGCTTACCCTGCTTATTTGCCCTACCGACTGCTTCCATTTTTCGTAGCACAAAGTCCCCTACTTTGAGAGGACGCTTCTGTACTCTTTTGTTTTAAGCCCGAGTCATTCTTAGATGGTATATCTTATGGCGCAAGGCAGCATTGCCCCTGCGCTCCGGTAGTGAGTCCAATGCTATATGCATGGCCTCCCAATTCGCCTCCTCATCATACAACATGATTCGAAGAGTCGGCTCATAATGTTCAATGGGCAAGACAACTTCTGCACCATACACCATAAGGAATGGGGTCTCTCCAGTTGCCCCTTTAGCAGTCGTCCTGATGGACCAGAGGACGTGTGGTAATTCATCCGCCCAAAGGCCACCAACCCGTTCAATTTTCTTTTTAATCCCGTTTGAGATTAACTTGTTAAAGGCCTCGACCTGGCCGTTTGCTTGAGGTTGGCCGACTGATGCAAAAAAGCTAGAGATCCCTTGGTCTCCCAGCCAAGTCTTGAGTTAAGGCGTTTCAAATTGAGGACCATTGTCAAAAACCATAGACATGGGCACCCCGAAGCGAGTGATTATGTTTCTCCAGATGAAGGAAATAACATCTTTTGTCTGACTGCCTCCGCCTCTACCCATTTAGTAAAGTAATCCACAGCCACCAATATGCAGCGCTTGCCGCCTGGTGCGGCTGTATATGGCCCCAAAATGTCCATGCCCCATTTGGCGAAGGGTATTGGGCTGTGGATGGCCGTCAGATCTGTAGCCGGACGATGAATGAGCTTGCCAAATTTTTGATATTTGTCACATTTTCTCACCAATTCCATTGCATCCGACTCTAGTGTAGGCCAGAAATAAAGCCGCCTGGCTTTGGCAGCAAGGGATCTTCACCCTATATGGGAGGCGCAGAATCCCGCATGTAACTCTTCGAGGACTTCCTTATCCTTCTCGGGAGTAACACACTTCAATAGAGGTTTCAGAAACCCAGCCCTGAAGAGTTCCCCTTGTCGCAACTCGAAGTTAGCCGCTCGTTTTTTCAAAACAGCCGCCTCCTGTGGTGATTCAGGGAGCGTGCCGTTTGTAAGGTAAGCCCGGATGTTGTCCATCCAGGTTGAGCTTCGGTCAAGAACTCCAATGGAGTCTTCTTCAGAGATACTCCTTTTTTCCATGACCTCCCAGAAGACTGACCGAGGCGTTTCACAAGAGGCGGATGATGCCAGTTTGGACAAGGCATCCGCCTGATTGTTGGAAGACCTGGGCACTTGACTTAGTGTAAATTCTTCAAGTGTCCCAACTTCAGCCTTGACCGCCTGCAGGTATTTTACCATGGCCGGATGAGTGGCCTCGTACGTTCCATTGACTTGGAGTACGACTAATTGTGAGTCTGACCAGGCGTCAATTTTCTTTGCCCCTGCTGCCTTACAGTACCGAATGCCAGCAAGCAGGGCTTCATATTCGGCCTCGTTATTGGAGACCTGGAACTTGAACCGTAATGCATATTCAAATTTGTCCCCCTCAGGAGACTGACAGATAATCCCTGCACCACAGCCATTCGTAGTAGAGCTCCCGTCTACATACACTTTCCAAACCTGACTAGTATCATCTAGAACAACCGGCCTTGTCATTTCCACAACAAAGTCGGCGAATGCTTGCCCCTTTATTGCTTTCCTGGGTTCGTAAGTGATTTCCAATCCTTGCATTTCAATCGCCCATTTGAGCATTCGTCTAGAAGACTCCAAGGTTGTCAGAGGTCGTTTAATCGGCTAGTCAGTGTAGACCACTACCGCATGTGCCAAGAAGTAAGGTTTCAATTTCTTGATGGCCATGTAGAGGGCGAGACTAAACTTTTCAACCATGGGATACCGAAGCTTAGCGTTCCTGAGAACATGACTGATGAAATAGACCGGGAGCTGAGTGCCGTCTCTTTCAGCTAAGAGAACAGCGCTGAGGGCATGATCGGAGACGGCCAGGTACATAAAGAGCGTCTCTTTGGGCAAAGGGCTAACAAGCCTCGGCAAAAAGTGCAAATGAGTTTTTAACTTTTGAAAGGCCGCCTCTGCATCATCTCCCCATTCAAAATTAGTCTTCTTCCTGATTGCCTGGAAAAAGTAGAAACACTTATCACCTGACCGACTGAGGAATCTCCCCAGGGCCGCCAGACAACCTGTAAGCTTTTGAACCTCTTTCACAGTTCGGGGCGACTGCATGTCGATGACCGCCTGTATTTTCTCAAGATTGGCCTCTATTCCCCTTTGATCAATCAGGAATCCGAGAAACTTCCCAGAATCAACACCAAAGACACACTTTTTTGGATTTAGCATGACCTTATGCCGCCTTAGTGTGGCGAATGTTTCTCGGAGATCAGCAAGATGATCCGGTTGTAGTTTGGATTTGACTATCATGTCATCAATGTATGCTTCTACATTCCTCCCAATCTGATTAATGATGACCGTGTTAATCATTCTTTGGAAAGTTGCAGGCGCATTCTTCAAACCAAACGGCATCACAGTATAACAGAACAACCCCTGATCATTGACGAATGCCGTCTTTTATTGATCTTTTTTTCACAGGGGAATCTGATGGAAACCTGAATAGGCGTCCATAAAAATCATCAAGGCATGACCGGCTGTTGAATCAACCAGGCTGTCGATCTTTGGCAATGGATAACTGTCCTTCGGACATGCCTTGTTCAGGTCGGTGTAGTCAACACACATCCGCCAACTTCCATTCGGCTTTTTTACTAACACAACGTTAGCTACCCGGTCAGGAAAGTTACATGGCCGAATGAACTTGGTGTCCAGCAGCTTTTTAACTTCAGCTACTACCGCCTGACTTCTTTCTTCGCCGTGATTTCTTTTCTTTTGCCGAATGGGCTTCTTTTTAGGATCTACGGCTAGTTTGTGGACAACGAGATCCGGGCTTTTGCCAGGCATCTCTTCAACTTCAAAGGCAAAGATGTCTTTGAATTCTTTCAGAAGCTGGTGCAGACTGTCACCTAGCTTAGCAAATGCAACCGTCCCCACCTTACCAGTCCGCTCTGGCCGAGAGTCGTCCAGAGGGATATCAATGTGTTCACCAGTCGGCTGGGGACGGAGATCATCCGACCGTTCCCCGGTCAGTGATTGCTATTTTTTCTCTTTTTTGACCGCCACCAGTTGGTCAATTTTTCTCTTTTTCTCAGCTGGTGGGGCCGCTTGGTCTTACTTGTCATCATCAAGGTCGATTGTTTGTTTGCCCCGGACGGCTGCTGCGGCCGCGGGCTTGACATCCGAGAGGTAGCACTCCCGAGCTGTCTTCTGGTCCCCATTAAGGGAGCCGACTGTGCCATTATCCCTCTCATACTTAACGAGCATGAGGGCTGGAATGATGACGGCCTTGCACTCGTTAAGAGTGGGTCGACCAAAGATGAGGTTGTAGGCAGTAAGCTCTTCAACCACGAGGAAACGGATGGTCATATGCCAGCCGTTTCTCTTTTGCCCCAGCCGGATGGGCAAATCTATCCGTCCGACTGGGTGCACGAGTCCTCCCCCAAACCTTACAAGGGTGTGCGAGACCTCCATCATGCTATCTGGCTTGTACTTGAGATTGGACAAGCATTTGAGGCTGATGAGGTTAGAGGAACTGCCTGTGTCGATTAAGATTCGACCAACCAGTTGGTTGGCCACTTTGCATTCAATGACAACAGGGTCATCATGCGGCCGACGAACTTTGACTCTGTCCTTTTCGGTAATGATGACCTCGGGGAAGGCGGATGTGCTTGCCGCCTCTCCCTCTTCAACAGAATGGATCATCTTTTTCAGATGATCCTTGGTCCCCCGAATGGTCGGGCCACCCCCGGCGAATCCGCCTGCTATGGTATATACCGGATCTTCATCGGTGTCGGTACTAACAGTCGGCTGGGGAGCCTTCTTTTTGGACTGCCCCTGATTCGCCTTTGAAGTCACTTTGAACTTCACATAGGACTTTAGCTGTCCTTTGTCGGCCAGACGGTCAAGCTCTCGCTTGAGGCTGAAACAGTCGTTGGTGTCATGACCGACGTCTTCATGGAAGTGGCAATGTTTATTTTTGTTCCGATTTTCAATGGAACCTCTCATTGGAGTCGGCTTCTCAAGAGTCAGCCGATCCTTTATTTCCATCAAGATGGAGCAGCAGTCCTTGTGGAATTTGTACCTTGGGACGTACGGTTTCCACTCTTTCTTCTTCTTCTGGGCCGGCTGATCGGAGTTATCAACGGCCCAGACTTGCTTTTTCTTTTTGCTCTCTTCTGGCTTAGGAGCCAGCTGAGCAGGCCGACTCTCCTTCTGTCGGTCGGACCTCTTAGAGTCCGACTGTCTGTTGGAGGAGCAGAGCTCAGTCGCCTGTATATAGGCTTCCGCCTCTCGCAGCGCTCCCTGCAGAGTGAAGATTTGCTTTCGGACAAGTTCGTACTTAAATGTAGAACCGTCCTTTAGACCTTTGAAAAAGTCTGTAAAGGCAACCTCGTTAGATAGCCCATGGATCTGGATTCATACCAGATTGAACCGCCTGATGTAGGAACGCAAGCCTTCTCTATCTCCCTGCTGTACATTGCCAAGATCAAGGCTTGTCTTCTTGGCAGGGATGTTCATAGAGAAGTTGGAGGCAAACAAGAACGCAAGCGTCTTGAAGCTATTAATGCAACCAGTCGACAAGTTGCCGAACCACTGTTGGGCTATGCCCTTCAGCGTGGCTGGAAAGCAGCGACACCATGCGGCATCATCCAGCCCTTGTAAATACATGAGGTGGGTGTATGCTAGCAGGTGGTCTTCTGGGTTGGTGTTCCCATCATAGGCTCCTACCAACACATTTTTAACCTTGGCCGGCTATTCGGCGTCGGTTATTTCCTTGGAGAAAGCAGAGGGTTGATCTCCAAGGTGCTGCAGCCTAAGCTGCCAGTCCATGGGCTGATAGCCGCATGCCGCCTGTCCTCCAAGGAAGGCAGGCTGGATGTAAGGTTGAGCGGGAGTTTGGTACAGTGGCTGGGCCATGTACTGAGCCTGCTGGATGACATGAGGCCCAACTTGAACCCGGGGGCTGCTTATTGGAGTCTCATGCACAGATTGTGAATACCTTAACGAGGTATGCTGGAAGCTGACATGGTAAGTCGACGTTGAGGCCGACTCTGAAAGCTTATTCCTCCTCTGCTCGATGTAATGTCGAGCATCAGAGAATGTTTTCTTGTTACCATCCGGCTGAACATGTCGAATGGCTTTCCTTGCAACCGTTTCTGGGAAACAGAGTCTCGAGAGGTCAAACTGAGGCCGAGTCGTTTCCTTGGGATGAGGAGTCGGCTGTTGGTCCCTGACCGATTTGTTCTTGCCCATTTGGCTGACTTCTTGGCTGACTGTTCCTTGGCAAGAGTAGTCGACTTCTTGTTGGTGAGTTGTTTAATCTCACCACGGAGAGTGCTCACAAGCTTCATGAGCTCATCTCTGGTTACTGGGTCTGACCCTTCCGCGTGGGTAGAATCAGACGGCTTCTTTGAATGTCCGGCTGGTTTGCTCGGAGCATTCTGAGAGTGAGGGTGCTCCCGCTTTTCCTTGCTGCGGACGCGCCTGGAGATGAGAGACCCATCTCTAGCAGTATGGGTTTCGACGTCTCCGTCGTCACCTGAATCATGGTCCGTCTGGACCAACACTTCGTCCAGGGACCGATTGGTCTCTGGTGGTTGATTAGTCTCTAGTGGCCGATTGGTCTCTGGAGGCCGATTAGTTACAGAAATTGGTACAGTTTCCAAAGAGGCCATCTTAGAGGTACTCTCCCCACAGACAGCGCCAAATGTTTCGGGGTTTTTTGAGTCCCTTGGGAGAGTTACAACACTAAGACTGGATGCTCGCTTGGATGCCTGTACCTGCAAAACAACGGAGCACCGAATGGTCAGTGGTCCGCCTCCGAAGCTTAAGTTAGTCTAAGTCCGAAGAATAAGGTGCGAAATGTAAAGGGTTATCTGCTCGGATTCCGAGCTCGGGTGTACAGTTCTCTAGAGAGTGACAGTTCTGACAATGATTGGCAATCACTGAATATACCTCATAAAGAGTGTCAAAAGAACGTCCTCATAAATGAGGAGGTCATCTCCTTTTTATAGGCTTCTCGAAAAGCGTGCACTCCCTAGGGTTTCGTGCCCCAAGGAATATTCACGCAGCTTTTGCAGACCTCGGGATTTGGGCCTGAAAGCAGCCAATCCCAGGTCCTTTTATCTGTCTGCCACGTGTCGTTCCCTGAGAGGTCCAAGGTGGCGCCCCTTTAAGTGACACGTGGCGGACTCTGATTGGGCCAACTGGCCAAGGGTATTTTTACCCAAATCAATGTCAGGAACATCCTGAAATTTGTGTTATTACTATTCAACGTTTCTGTGTAGAGTGAGTCCAGAAATTGTAATTCTAAGTAGGTTTGTTGTTGAAGTAAATAATTGATATAGGGAAAACCAAAAATTTATTTGAATTAGGTTATACGTGCTTCTGATTACTCAATCAGTTGTTCTGGAAGTTGAATCAATTGTTAGTTCAAATCCGAAAATTGTTGGTATTTGAAATGTTAAATATATTTACACATGTTTTGTAAAATAATGGTTAATATGTGCTATTGAATCTTGGATATATGGGTGAAATTTGATGGGTTTAGGTGAAATTTGATGGGTGCAGGTGAAATTTGATGTGAAATATCAATTTATTTTGAATTTTGGATTGTTGGTTTAAAGTGGACTTATGTTGGCATTTTTGAAAGCAGTTTTGGTAGAAATGTGAAATATCACATTTTTGAAATATGATATTTTTGATAGCATATTTTTGATATATATATATCATATTTTGATATTTTTGAAATATCACATTTTTTATAGCATTAGAAAAGTAACAAACTAAGGAAATTTGTGGAACCTGTTATTTTAATTGGTTTTAATATAAACTGTTTATGTGTAGAGGTACAAATGGGACGAAAAAGGGGTGCTACTTCTCGTCCAGCAGTTGGTAGTAGGGCGAAGTTGGGGGTGAGTAAGTGTGTGTTTTGTGTATCTGTGTGTAAAACTGGGGGAATGAAACTGTATACCTACTTACTATGTTTTCTGTTGTAGGTGACGATGAAGGATATTACTGTAACACCCCCAAATCTCCCTCTACGGAAATACTAGTATAATACGTATAATTATACCGTAGAGATAGACTTAGGCCTATTACCGCCGTGTGATTACGCAAGGCTACTCAACTTACTAAAAATAACAATATTTTGCAGCGGAAACTTCAAGACTCTTCTTTATTAATAATAACCATAAATAGTAACCAAAGTTATGAGTACTCAAAATAGATACAAGACCAAATTCCTAATTTAGTGGAAACCAATCCCGAGACTCCAATGCATCATATATTGACTCCAACCTGAAAATAAGCAACACTACTTACCATTATGGTAAACAGGGCGAACCAAAACAAATAAGAAGTACGAGTTAGCACAATATGCTAAGTACAATAAGTGCAAGATAATTAATTCAATTTATTCGCAAACATGCTTTAATTTAAAACCAATTTCCAATAAATAATCCAATAATTCCAAACTCATAGTTTAAAACCAATTCTCAATATTCCAATATCAATAATCAATAAAACGAATTCCAATTATTTAAAAACCAATTCCTCATATTAAAACCAATTCCTCTCCCAAGTGTGCACACCCCCCAAGCTAGTCTCCTTATGTCACAAGGCTATTCTTGAGGAAAGACCCGGTCATGCAAAGTCCAAGGCCTTATCAATAAACCAAATCTGCATAGTGGGATTACCAACATGCTTATAAAGCATAAATAATAATAAATCCATGATTCAATAAATCCTCTTTTAAATCCAATAATTCAACCATTAATAATAATAATTCAAACTTCTTTTAATAAATTCAACATGCTTTTAAAATCAATCCTTTTTAAACATGAATAATAAATTAATTAATCAAACATGTTATAAAAATCAATACTCCAATTTAATTATTAAAACCAATCCTTTAAACATACTTTTAATTCATAAACCATAATTCAATTCAATTCAATTTAATTCAATTCATCATAAAATCATTCAAACATGTTATTCAAATCGATCACTTTCAAGGTATCTAGCCACCTAACATACCTTGATCTTCACTTAGCCAACAACACTTCAAAAGAACTCTCAAGTAGCTTGATTAAAAACACCCTACAAATAAATATAACCTTAATCAATATAAGGTTAACAAATAATCACAAATAATTAAATTAAACCCTCCCAACTATATGTACATGAACCTCTTAAATTAATTCAACATGAACATTATTAAAATCTGATTTTATATAATAATAATTTCATATTAATCTCCCATAATAATAATTATAATTGAATAAAAGAAAAGGAGAAGAAAAGAATTTGATTTGCGTAGGAAATAATAGGCAGAAATTTCAAAGGCTATAACTCCTTCGATATAGCTCTGAATTGAGTGATTCTTCAGCCTAACCTCAAGGATTTTTCGAGAGGAACAACTTCCCGTGAAATGTCACTACCCCAAAAACTGACCAGAAGTGCCCGAAAATTGGCTTCAAAGATGAACGGAATGATTTGTGTGAAAAATGTGAGAGGTATGAAGGGGTATTTATAGGCTAGTATGAGCATGAATTATGGTAGGAAAATGTAGGAAGAATTATGGTAATTAAGGTTTAAGAGATTACTTGGAGAAGTGAACAAAGATTTAACGAAAGTTTTGATATTTGAAGGGATTGTGTATAATTGAATATGGAAGGTATGTATGTCATGAAAAATATTAAGGAAATTGGAATTGCTTGGGGAATAATTAAGAAGAATGAATGGCAAGAAAATATAATGATTGGATATCAAAAAGATGGAGAATTAGAATTATGGAAAATAGGAGATTTTAGGGAGATAATTAAAAATACAAAATTACCAAAATATTTTCCCAAAATCTTTATGGGATGGCCGAAATTATTGAGCTTTGCTAAACTCATATTTTCGACCTTCCTATTTAGTATTTAGGAATATATTTTTCTAGTTTTAAGGAATTAAAAATAATTGTGTAAATAATATTTATTGTAATAAATAATTAAATAATAAAATACCAAATATTCACCAAATAATTTAAATAATAAAATCAGATTTTGTACATAAGAAAATATGAAATTATTAGCTAAATGAATGGGATTTTCGGACTTATTAAAATAATAATAATATATAGCTTTTGCCTTAATTTAAATATCAGAAATATATAAATAATCCGATTTTTAAAATAGGATAAATGGATAATAAATCTTATCCAAAATAATGATTAGTTTTCAAAATAATTTTGGCGCCAAAATTCAAATATTATTTTGGCTCCAAATAATAAATTTACTAAAAATACCCTTTTATAAAATAATTCCTAATTAATTAATTAGGAAAATACGTATGAAAATACGAGGTATTACAATTACTCAGGAACTTCAGGAAGAACAAGGTTTAAATGTTGTTGATAAAAGCCAAAAAGCGGTTTTTGCTAGTAAAAGAAAACTGCCTACAGAGAAGTGCATACCTGAGGAAGCACTAAAAAGAGGAAAGTACAAGGGGTTTAACCTTCCTATCAAGTGACCTACATGAATGAGTTGATTGCACAGGGCATTGGGGGGGGGGGGGGGCTGAACTATTAGAGGATTCTGATGACAGGGGTGCAACTGAAGATGAATCAGAGCACGGAAGTGAAGACGATGGAGGCGGTAGTGATCAGGATACTGAGGAAGAAGAGTTACAACAATTGGACCGTAAAAGTAATTAGGGCAAGGCGGAAGCAGCCAAGTTGAAGAATAAAAAGGCAAATGCAAGGGTAGCTAAATTGACAAATGGTGTCAGGGCCCGGGTGTTGGATCCGCAGCAGGCGGTAATAATATGAATTAGAGTATTGAAGCTATTTTTTCATGTAGTTCATTTAGGTTGTATTTAATTTTGATAGGTTGTTGGTTTGCATGTTTTGTATATGTAGGCGGTTGATCATCGTCCACTTGGAGTTATTGTGACAGAGAAGGAGAGGGTTTTAGGTACCCCAATCACATTTTTGTTTGAAGGTGTGTTTTGTTTTGTCTACATTGTAATTGATTTTTGTTATGATATGCAGGAAATGAATGTGTTGGTATGACAATTTGTTTATTGTTGTGTTGAAACAGCCTACAAATGTCATATGCCGAGTGGATGCATTTAGCAAGGTTATTGATGGACTGGATCAAACAAGGAAGAAGGCGGTTAAAGATATGGGGTTTGGGTCACTTCTGAACCTGAAGGTGAATCGATTAGACAGGAAGTTCTGCTACTGGTTGCATACCCGGGTGGATCCTGTGAGTAGTGTGTTGCGATTTGGGGATGTGTTGAGTTGCCTCTAAGTCCCATGCAGCGGAATTGTGTGCTAGGAATACCGTACACACGCGATCCTGTTCCTCTGACTTGTGAGAAGTTGGACATGGTTATGAACAAAAGAGTTAAGCTGATTGGCAAGTGGTTTGGAGTTACAGATGCACAGGGAAGGACGCACATCTTAGTCGGTCGGGTAGTGGAAGCGATACAGTTAGGTTTGGAAGCAAAGGGGTTAGAACGCGGTCCGTTAGTTGATGATGATGATATGCTGTATTTTAGGACTGCATTTCTGGTTGTGTTGGGTGAGGTATTATGTCCTTCAACCGACGGCAGTAATTTGTCGATTTTGTTGGTGCCCACTGTTGCGATAGCTCATGAGGCTGAGCTGTACAATTGGGTAGAGTTTTGCCATGATTGGCTGATGGCATATCAGACAAAGTTTCTGGAGAAGTTTGGGAAGTACGGTTTTGTTGCTGGCTGTGGTGGTTGTACCCTTTTTTTACAGCTATTTTACGTTGACCATTTGAGTTTGACTCCCAATTCATGGGGTGAGATGCCGATGATTGATGTACGGACGCAGAAGAGAGTGAGCAGTGTTATTGAAAAAGGCAAGAGGGTGTCTGGTGACTATGGGAAGTTGAAGGTAAGCTTAAGGCTTGTCATTCGTCTGTATTTACTTATGGTTTTGTTGTTTGTTGTGTGTTGATGTTGAGGTGGTACAGTGCATTGATGTTGCCTACGGGGAGCGCCATCCTCACCTTGCGAGGGACAGGAGATTGCCGGAGGAGCTTGCTGGATGCTCAATGGAGGATTTGATTGTTAGAAAGGTATGCAATGTTGGTTCTAGTTTATTTTGATTGATGTATTAGTTGTGCATGTGTTTTGAACCTAGTTAAGGTTGTGCAGGTGGTGAAAGCCTTAAGTCCTCGGTTGCAATCAATTGAGCGCTGTTTGGAGACATTGTCCAGGGAAAGGGTGAAAAGTGACGGTAGAAGGGGAAGTCAGCCCTTGCAGGGACTGAGTGTTGTTGCAGAGGCTGCGCTGATGTCTAAGGGGGCTGATTCAGCAGCTCCTCTGAAGAAAAGTGTTCAATGGGTTGACCTGGATTCAGGTAATATGATCGTTGTAGGTGATCCTATTTTGATGGATTTAAAAAATTTATCCTCTTTAAATGAGGTGCTTTGGGACATAGACCATGAAGGTGATGCTGGGGCTGAGAATGTAGGAGGAGGAGAGAAAGCTGGGTTGGGAGGAGACAATGCAGCGACGGAGATGGACAACAGTGCTAGCGCAGGGTTGGTAGGGAATAAGAATCCAGTAGATGGGGATGATGGGGAGATTGGGAAGGAGGGGAAGAAACGTGGAGACGATAGTGAAAAAAATGCAGCTGATAAGGATGGTGGTGGTGGTGCTGATGTTGAGAGTGAGAGTGTGGGAGAGAAAGAGAAGGATACAGACGCTGGGGAGAAGATTCCATGGGAGGAGAATCCTAGACATGATGATGATGCTAGTGAAAAGAATGCAGCTGATAAGCCTGGTGGTGGTGGTGGTGGTGGTGGTGGTGGTGGTGGTGGTCGTGAGGAGGTAAATAGGACTGCTGAGAGTGTGGGAGAAAAACCTGGTGGTGGTGGATCAGAAAATACGGGTGCTGAGAGTTTGGGAGAAACCACAGAAGGTGAACCTCTACAGCAGGGGAAGCAAAAAAAGAACGAGAAAAGCAGTCCTGCTGGGGGGAAAGGGAATCCAAAGAAGGGGGATATGGGTAAGACTCGTAGTGCGAGTAAACGACCGAGGAGTGAGGTCATCCTTTCCCAGAAACAAAAAACTTATGGCGTTGTGGAGCGGAATGTTCACACGTTGATAAAGAATTAGAAAGTTAGGACTAGTAGTGTTAGTGGGTAAGTTTAAGTTTAAGGGTAGTTAGTTGTCCAAAAATATTAAAAAATAAATTACAATTTGTTGGTGTACTAATGTGTAATGGTTGAATCATTGTATTGCAGGAGAGTTGCTCTGATCATGTGCGACGGGATGGATGCCACAGTTGGGGATTGCCACGGTGTTCTGAATATGCGAGAACGTGTGAGCAGCCAATATGTTAGGGCGGCAGCTAAGATGTATACCAAACAATGGGCTGACTTGTACACTGGTACCCGCATGAGAATTATGTTAGATAATACGTTCTCGGTAATAATGTTGATATATCCATGTAGTATTGAAAAACAGGTGTGAAAATGGAACCCTTTAGCTTAAATCGTTTATTGTTTATTGTTTGGATAGGATCGCTTAATGAGAGAAGTAGAGGCACCTGATGTTGCAGCGAAGAAGCATGGCCAATGTTTCAATGGCCTGGCTATCAGCGATATTGGAGTGGTGAGTGCTATGTGTATATGTATATGTGTTTTAAATGATTTTTTTTGCATTTTTATGTAAATATTATTTTTTCCATCATGGGGTAGGTTTTTGTACCTGTTGTGCAAAATGACCACTGATGGTGTGCCGCTTTTGATTTTCGGGATGAGTGCGTATGGTACATTGATTCAATGTTCTTTGATCCTATTACGGAACACAGAGAGAGCCTTGAGAAGCTAGTACGTATAAGTTACTAATTGCATACATTTGGTATATTAAATAGGTTTGATGTGATATTACAGTCTTACTGTTATGTTTCCATTCATATAGACGGCCGGCGTCGATGCTATTCTGCAAAATTGTGACAGCACATGGCAAGGTGGGAAGCTTTTGCACTGGAAAACTGATGCTGTAAAGATCTTGGAACCGAATGACAAGTATAGAACAGCCCTCCAGCCAAATGTTGTTGGTTTGATAACGTTATGTACTTGTTTGTTTTTTGTATTATTGAATGGTGTTGGTTGTGCTTTTTTGTGTAGCCTAAGCTGTGATGTGATAATGTTGTGGGCTACTAAGGAATACGCGTACCGGTTTACTCATCGGTTTAGTGTGGTATGATCCGAATTTTGGTGGACACATTGTCTTTTTTTTGTATTTTTGATTGATATCCCCTTTGTAATTGAATTTTTGTTTTTCCTAATCACAGGGGAGGCTGGATCTTACCCGCAAAAATCTGTTGTATGATGATCTTCACAATGATCAAAATGAACTAAGGGCCACATTTCCGGAGTTTCCAGGGGTCGAGTCGGAGTCAGTATGATTGTGGATCTTGAAATTGCTTCTGGTGTTTCAGGTTTTTGTAATTGTTATTGATATATTATGTTATTCAGAACTTGTCTTACTTTAGAGTCGGCTCCATTGTAGAATGATTTGGAACTAACTATTTTAGTGTGTTACAAAGATTATGGTACTTATTGGGTAGCTTTTGGTATATGTATTTTGAATGGTAACTGTTGGTATGTATAGGGTAACAGTTGGTATGTATAGGGTAACTATTGGTGTATGTATTTTTAATGGTAAATGTTGGTCCTTTTTATTAGAATGTGAGTGTGTTAACTGAAATAGTTGGTGTTGGAATTATTGTATTTCGTCAACTTTAGTTGGTTTTAAAGAATAGTAGTTCAAATAATTCATATCAAGTGTGATATGGAATTTACGCACACACAACAATATTTTTAAATAAACTACTTAAGTGTTTTGCATATTAATTCTGTTTCAAATACTGAAACGCAACACGTAACAACTTATAAGTCGAATGTGATAAAAATGTTGGCGGGCATACAAATTGCACGAGGATACGTGAATTAAAAATTTAAGAAAACTGTTGTTTTAGTATAATATGTTGGTATATCATAATTCACGATTTAAAAATTTTTGTTGGTATCATAATTCATAAAACCTTGTGTATGTTTTGACAACTTCACAAATGACATGACAACTGAAGACAAGTGATGCAACTGTAAATGCGATTAATAAATGATATGATCAAAAAAGTAATTTGGAAACTGAATTGCATTGCTCACATTAATAAATACACATGTTTTCTGGTTGAGTTATTGTCCTTGTTATTTGTGCAAGATATATTTGGTATATTAACTAATGAAGTTGGTATATATACGTATTCTTCTGCTAGGATTGAAGGGAAAGAAATCAGAAAGTCCATAGCTTTATATTAGGACATTAAATGGATAGTACAACCATTGAGCTGTAATAAATATATGATGTATGGAGTTACTTCTTTCATAACGCACATATGAAACACTTTAAGCCAAAACCCTCTCACCCGTAACCCTTTCGATTTACAAAAAAAACTTAGTCAACAATGGATACAACTCCCCCAAATGACTTTAACGGCTTTGGTAGCCGTCCCTCACGTAAGTCAACGACCGAACTAACAAATCGGCCCAGACCAGCCCGTCGGCTAACGTACGAGGAGAAAGGGAAGGCGAAAGTCGTCGACGGATGCTCGGCCAACCCAAAGCTACATGCTAACCAAGATGTTGTAATGGAATTATTGAAGGATGGAGAACAAAGGGATGTCAAGGAATGGGTAGGGGCTCTTGCAGTGGAGAAGCGCGCGGGAGAGATGATGATTTCACACTTGCTTGCAACCTTGGCAAGGAATGGAGAGCAAGGCATCCAAGGGCTTCAATTCCACCCCCAACATCCTTTCTTGAAACCACTTAAAATTAATAAGCCACGTAAGTTCAGAAAAGAAGCATATTGATTTATGTTTCACCTCCTTGATTGCTTTAAAATGGCTTTTAGTTTCAATTTGTAAAAGCTTTGCAAAACCCTGAAAAGTGCATGGCTAAATCACACTATTACCATCACTTGATACGGTTCTTCCAGATCTTTAAATCACTAGACAAATGGTACAAGGATGTGACGACCAAGATCTCGTAAACAATCTTTCGTGACACCGGGTTTTGGGGGCTTCTTGTGTTAGGTAGAAAGTATTCTGGCTCCGCAATTCTTGTTGAAGAACATTACGACATAACCTATGAATGGATGAACTTTTCCAAGGAGGACGTGTTTGTTCAAGTAGGAGAAGATGTAGATGCGTTTTTGATATTCAAGAACGAGCTAATTGAGTACAATGGGTACGACGCAATGGAGCGTATGGATCTGTTGTTGGCTGACCCTTCTTGCCGTGAAGATTTCCCCCCTGAACACCTGGTGAAGCTCACCGAAGCAATGGAGCGAGGCCCTTCAGTAGTGCATCACAGTCGGAGGAAGGCGCAACCGATACTAACGATTATGGGTGGGCGGACGTAATGTGACTACTTTTATTTGTAGTTGTTTCTGATGATGTTGCTGTTCAAGTTTTTATTTCCATGTTCTGTTGTCTTTTAATTTCCATGTATGTGGTTTGTGGTTTTATTTCGTTTTAAGACTAGTTGGGTGAAAACTATTAGTGAAATTTAAATGTGTGTGTGTTATAATTTTTGTGTTACAAATGAATTTTTATATTTGTGTGTCTTATAATTTGTGTGTTACAAATATATGTAGTGTTTTCGAATATGATTACTTTCTTCATATTGCTATATGTTTTAAATCTATTTACTGTTGGTTTCGAAATTAAAAAAAGCAGGTTTAGTATTGCATAGCACGAGTAGTAAATAAAAGGAGTATAAGGTTAGTAATGGTAGCATAAAAGTTTGACTTTCCACCAGTATACCAACATTTCTTCATCTTATACCAACTGATTGGTTTGCTTTGCTAGTGTGGTAGGTTTTGCCAATTAAATAGAAAACAAGTAAACAAAGTACAGAAATTAAATAGAAGGCTGACGAAGTACATATAAAATATAAAACAAAGGATTTTCAGGTTTCATTTATCCAACTACCAACTTATTTATTCACTTAATGTGACATGACAAGTTCAGAAGATTGGTTTAAATCTATTTAATGTTTGTTTCGAAATTGTCAATATATAGACACACAAACCTGTTCACTACACTTCAATCCAACGGGCACACTTAGTATTTTCTCACATATCATACACTTTATGGGGACATAAATTGTAGAGGCCATTTCACAGATCGGATATGGCGGATTCGTAGGTGGTAAGGTTCTTGAATATTTTTACTAATTTGTATCATGCCTTAGAGAAGCATTATGGTTAATAGGTCTTATTTGACGTAGATTTGTACAAATACATGTTTTCAATTGTTTATTGCAATTTTTATGCTCATATATAGTTTCAGTACTTCGATGAGTAATATCGAAAAAATGTTTCGACATCAATATGCTACGATTGCCAGAAGTGGTTTAACTACTCCGGTGCATGGCATAGATTTTCACTCGATTACCCATTTTTAACACCACTAAATCTTTCCAAACCTAGTAGCTTCACGAAACATGCATATTGTTTTATGCTATACCTACTAGATCGGTTCAAAATGGCAGTTAGTTTTAATTTCAAAGATTTGAGACTTGCTCTCATTGAGTGCACGACCTACCCAAGTGAGTGTACATACATGAGGTATTTCTTGAGTTTGTTTAAGGACCTTGGCGAGTGGTATTCCATGTTAGAGCCTATATTTTGGGACCATGTACTAGAGGGAGAGGAATGGGGACTTCTCCTTCTAGGGAGGGATTTTTCCACAAACCCGGGTACACTACTACAAAAATAGGCAAAGAGACCCGTTCAAATATGCCTTAGAGACCGCAATTGGACGGGTCTCTATCTCAGGGGTCTGTTTGATTAAGAGACCGCGTCTAAGAAGGGGTCTGTTTTTAAGAAAGAAGAGAGCCAATATTTGAGAAATGGGGTCTGTTATCCTACTAATTTTTAGTATTAATTTATAAGGGAAGAGACTCGTCCTTAAAGAAATGAGGTCTCCCTGCCATATATATATAATAGATCCCATATCAAAGAAATGGGGTCTCTTTGATCACTATTTCAATAAAAAAAATGGCGGTTTATTATTTTGTTTTGAAATTTGAAATTTATAATTTGAAATTTTATACTCTATTAAATTTGACCAAAAAAAAATGTAAGTAATTCAAATCAACAAAAGAATGTGTAATTGTTTAAAATTAATCATCAAAAAATTTAATTATCTGAATGAAAATGTTACAAGTTACATTTATAAACTAATTTGAAATCTACAAATACGAACTAATATTATAACAAGAGGAATGTATTATGCCGATTTGCAGTCCTCAAAGCTCGAATAAACCAACGATATCAACAATGTCATCTGCAAGTTCAATTGACAATTTATAACAAACAAAATTTAGAAAAGATTAATTTCAATTTCATCCATTAAAACAATAAGTCAATAAAGTAACAAAAATGAATTAGTAACACATCTGACATCTCTAAGCCTCTCTAATTCAAAGAAATCTAACTTATCAATGCTAAATTGCTAAGCGTAGCTAACCTCAATATTTCCCAACAAGCTATGGACAACACTTTAATTTTGCAACAACATACCAATAAAGTACTTCAAATCTGCAATTCATCAAAAATTCAAATATGTAATTATAAGTAATTAAAGTAAAACTTATGAATTTCAACAGCAAATTAACCCACGGTAACTGGAAATTTATACTTTGTAATTCATAAGAAATTATAAAAACCTAAATAAATAAATAAAATACAAAGCACTTTCATACTCCGTATCTTCTTATTCTACATTATACATGAATTTTAAGAACTTACCAAAAAAAAAAAAAAAAAAAAAAAAAAAAAAAAAAAACCAATCCATTAATTCTTAATCACAAAATAAAGCAAATTGATATCAAATTAATCGAGCAAATTAAAGTAGGACAATCAAAATTTTAACACATACCTTTATCAAATTTAGATATCAGTAACGATTTCTAGTCTTCTTGTTCTTCAATCGACCACCGCTATTGACCCGCCATCACTTATACAATCGTTACCACCACTAACCAGTACCACCGATTGTCGCCAAATAATTTTTCACCGCTATCGACCCGCTAATATTGTTTTAGTGTGACTTGGAGAGGAAGGAGAGGAAAGAGATTGAGAAAGATTAGAGTTAGGCGGAAATGACGAGGAAGGACAGAGGAAAAATCCAGGGAAGAGGAATGAATACTTGCCTACTTGGTGACTATTAAAGTTTTAAAAAATCAAGGCAAGAGGCCCGTCAAGTCTAACAACGAGTCTGTTATCTTTTTCTTTCCAATTTTTTTACCTAAGTATTGGGCCCTACTACATATTACAGATCCGTTGGATTTGACAACGGATCTCTTAATTTTTTAATTTTTTTTTAAATCTCCATAGTGGTGGGGCCTAGTACACATTACAGACCCGTCATCTATAATATTAGATCTCTTACATAAATCAGACCTGTTGATTGATATGACGGGTCTTTTATTTGGGGTCCCTTATCCAAATTTTGTAGTAGTGGTACTATCCGGGTCACCTTTGAGTGCTTAAATTTCTCAAAAGAAGATGCTTGTGCTCTTGTGTTAAAGGATCCTAATGAGTACATGGTGTTTAACAGTAAAATGTTAGCTGAGAATGGATTAGATGAGATGGTGATGAGTGACATTTATGGCACTCATTTGGTCCCTTTTTGGATGAATTTCATTCCATTTTATTACTCCTTTCTTTAGTTTTCCTTAGTTTTATTCTTGTTTTCTTCATTTTATGCTTTTTGTAGTTAGTTTCTCTATTTTGTGCATTTTCTAGTTTACTTGTTATTTTTCCCATTTATTTGCTTTTTCTCCTTTGTTTGTAGGTTGTGATTGATTGTCCAAGGATTCCCGAGCTTCCTCTCCATGATCTTTCATTGTTTTCATGCCTAAAGATTGTGCAAGAAGTTTCAAGACAAAGGGGGGAATCAAAGGGGCATGCTTCAAGGCCTGGTATATGCCTTTCTCATGGCTCATTTTCTTCAAGATTTCCAAGGAAGTTTCTGCCTACTTTGTCCTCCATCATCATCATCTAGGATGTGTGCACCCCATGAGCTAGGACGAAGAGAAGAAGAGGAGGTTGCCAGTTTGTGCGGGCGCACATGGGGAGTGTGCGGCCGCACATATGTCGTGTGCGGCCGCACACCTGGTGCGTGCGGGCGCACCATTCTGGGTGTGTCCCGTGCGCACTTCTCTCTCTCCTCCGAGCGCCCGCACCTGCGTGGTCTATTCTTGGGCGTCAAATCCGACCTTCTCCTTTGTATATATAGTTATTTCCTTCTATTTTTGTAGCAAGAAGTTTTCATAATAGAATTAGATCATATTCTTAGCTTAGTTGAGAGCTTCTCTCTCTAGATTTAGGGGTTAGTTTTAGGAGTAGATTTTAGAGAGAGAAAGTGAAGAATTTCAATGGTGATTGAGAGATTGAAGATCCAATGGTGACAATTATATTGGAGATCTACTCTATTATCAATTAGCATTTCTAAACTCTATCTCATTTATTGTTTTGTTTAGTATTCATGTTTAGATTGTTTGATTTTGATTAGATTTTGATGATTGATGTCTGATTAGAGTAATTGTTCTTCTTTAATTGTAGATTCTTTGATTGTTGATTGTTGATTACTTTAGTTGTTTGTTGAATTGATGATGTTGCTAAAGTAGTTGTTTGGTTAGGGATTTGGTGAAGCTTGTATAATGTAATGAATTGATGTAGATTGGGGATTTTGATGGAGTTGATGATGTGATTAAATTTGTTAATTGATTATGTGCATGTGTGTGTTTGATTTAGGCTTGATCACCCTTGTTATTCACACTAGATTGCATTGTAAGTTCACATTGATACGGACCATTGATTTGTGGCTTGCATTTACACGATTGAGGTGTCTTGTGATGTTTCCTAGCTAGAGTTTATCGTAGTTGACGCTAGTTAGACCTCTAGGAGAATAGCTTGATATGCTCTTTTGGTTGCATAATTGATCTTCCCTCGCATTGCTTGACTTAGTCAACTTCCTATACCAATTTGCATTGTTCATTGCTATTATAAGTGAATCCTAATCCCTAGCATTTTATTTGTTTGGTTTCTTTGTCTTAGTAGTTGTTAGTGTCCTCTTTTACCCTTCATCTTCGACCTAGCTTAGGCACATAATTGAAAGCACTTAGACATTACCGTTCCTTTGGGTTCGACCCTTGACTTACCTCTATACTTGTATTTAGGTTTGTTGAGTGTTTATAAATTTTGTTTGGCTTAGGAGGATTAGTTCAACGACCTAATTTTCCCACGTCAGATGGAACAACTGAAGTTAGTCATTGCTGATCCGTTCACGTATTGCGACTACCCGACCTGGTATGTGCAACATCTTGAAGAGGCAAACAAGGAGTTCGTGAACAAGGGAAGCAACTCTACTTTTCGTGAATGCTCTTTGGAAAATTTATGTAATTCTAGTTTTATTTGTCTGTAACTGAAATGTTTTATTTGCCAATCTGCCTGATTATTAAAAGTAGTATTAATATGTTTCAGGCATAGCTGTTGTTAACACGATATGAATCAAACGTGCAAGACGGGTTGTTCCACCGGAATGGTGACAGAGATATATGGCGAGAGTGGGAGTGTGAAAACACAGTTGTGTCTCCAGATGTGTCTTGTATGCCAAAAAATCCTCCCTGGGGTTTATTTGGCTCGGCTTTGTACATACAAGCGGTCAATCCCTTTCTTGTGAAAAGGCTTACACAAATGGCAATACTTGACTAAGGTCAATCCCCGGGATCAAATGGTTATGTCGATGATCCTATGGAAAACATATTCGTCAAACACATAAGTGACGTTGATGAGCTATACTTGGCTCTACCACAGATAGAGGAACAAATAAATCAATCCTTGGATACTTATAGACATACGAGGGTCGTTGTGTCAGACTCAATAGGTACCTTGTTTAGGCAAGCCCATGACAACACATCAAGGGGTTACGACAGAAGGGACTCGGCCTAAGAACTGTGATTACAAGGTTAGGGAATGAGGCACAGGTGTTCAACTTAGCAGTTACAATTGTTAATGAAGTAGGTGACGTTCACAAATCGAACGGGGAACTACTACGCATGTACACTTCGGGTAGGGAGGTAAAAGGGTCTATGGCTCATGTAATTAGCCGAAAAATCCAAATTAGACTCTTCATAGGGAAACAAATTCCCGATGACGGTTCTACGAAAAGAGTGTTGTGCATTGTGAAGCATGTGCATGCAAATGCAGTAGGACGATCACGTGGTTTCAAAATTAGTAGTGTTGGGATGGAGAACGAATGTGAGGCTTCTGTCTGTTAATAAATATTGGTAGTCGAATACGACATTATTTACTATTATATTTTTATGTACATGTAATATTTAATTATTTGTATGCATGATGTTTCTCTTAGTGTGTTATTTTGTTGTGTAATTTCTCTTCAATTTTTTATATTGGTAGTGCACTTAAAATTCTGGTGAAAACCAACGCCCTATACATAAGTTGTATAGTGAGAGACCAGAAATCATAATCGAAAGACCAACAAACGAAAAGAAATAAAGACAACACCGCAAGTATAATTTATGTAAAGGTAGACCAGAAATCGCTACCGGAAGACCAAAAACTGAACTGCAATACAGACAAAACTCTTTAAGTTGATTTTATACTTAATTTCAGATTTCAAGTTTGGGCCCCACTCACTGTCAACTTTTCAAGTGGAAACTTACACCCTTCAGACCATCACTAATAAACCAACAAATCTAACACAAAGACCAACATATTTATGTAATTAACTTATATGGTACGACTGTTTTATATTTCACGGTAGAAAGAACATATAAGTAATCCGACGACACAAAATTAAATTACTTAAATCTGGATGGTCTGATGTTCAAATTATCTATTAAAAACATACTCCCTCCGTCCCCAAATGATAGTCCCTTATGGCCTATTTTTAGTCCCAAATTGATAGTCCCATTTTCTTTTTTCAAATACCATTAATATCAATTTTTTATCAAAATTTCCTCCAATTAGAACATTATTTGTGCAAATTTAACTTTCCCATGCAAATTTTGTTTTTCAATGTACTTTTATTACTTTCTCTCTCTACTATTTTACACACCCAAAATTTATCTTTTCAATGTAATTTAACTACTTTTATTTAAGTTTCTTAATTACCGTGATTTTTTCCCATAAGGGACTATCATTTGGGGACAAAGGGAGTATAACGTTACGATTTAGATATAAGGTAAGATTTGATATCAACTTTACATAGTCTCACGTACCCACATACTACTGGAGTGACTAGGATAATACCTATCCTTACTTGTACAAGTTTCAAGGGAACTAGTATAATTTGTGTTTTAATAGTTCATCTTCCCCATGTATATCTGCGTATAGTCACATGTGAACTGAATGACCTGAATGGACATGTATACATGCGTATTGTTCTATATATAATCACATTTCCCTCTTCACACTATCACAATCTTACTCCACACTTTCTCTCACTCATCCACTTAAACACCCATTTTCTCTCTCATCAATCAAGGAAACCCATGGACGCCGAATCTACTGGGTCAAACAATTTCATGCCTGGAGAGGCGTACATCAACCCAATCGTCTAAACTGACGACGCACTCATCGACGCCGCCGCTGATGCCGTCGCCGCCGCTCCTTCAGACGCCGAGTACGACTCCGAGAGGACAATTACAGACTCCTCCTCATCATCCTCTTCTGCCTCGCGTTCCTCGTCGTCTTCCCTGTCATCCTCCTCTTCCTCGTCGTCCTCCTCAGCGTCTTCTTCATCCTCCGGCGCGAACAATGAGGTGGAGGTTTTCGACGAGGCTAGCGTCAATTGGGAAGGCGCTGATGATGAGGATGAGGAACTGTCCGACGCTGAGTGGGAGATATAATTTTTTCCTTTGTATGGTTGTTAGTTTTACTTTAATAATTGGTGTTTTTTCTGAATTTGTGTCGTTTATTAATTTAACTTTGCACCTTGTAAATGGTTTAAGTTTGGACCTAGTATGTACTAAGTTGGGTTTTTTTTGTTTATTTTCGCATCGAACATTAGTATGTTTTAGTTCTAATATCATAATTATTATTTTTGAAGTCCTTGTTTTTCTTGTTTACTTTCGCATCGAACTTATGTGTGAATTATATTGTTTGGGAAAGTTTCTTTGTTTTTTTTTGTTATCTCTTTCACTAGTTGTTAAACATCTTAAACAAGAGGTGTAATATACTCTGTATCCATTACTGTATACCAACATCATTAGAAGCAAGACCAAACAAAGAAAAACTTGCTACAACAAAATTCTGATAATTTAGTCGACGTGTATAGGTCTTATGGAAAAAGGTTATGAAGTAATCAATAAATAGAATTTATGAATGGAGACTTAAAATAGACAGAGAAAGTATAGAGGTAAATATATGGAGAAAAAGGTATGTGGAGTGATAATAGAGAGAAAATAATTAAATACAATGAAACTTGAGTTATAAATTAGAGAGAGAAAAACAAATATTAATGACAGTAGAGTGATAACTTAGAGAGAGAAAGAGGGGAGATGTCATTTGTAAGGCACAACAACCAAAGGCCATTGCATTTGCCTTAATGACAGCTAGTATGGAAAAATTCAATTTTGGTTTGGAATACTAGTGCATAAGCTTAGAATCAATATTAAACTTTGTCATTGAAGATTAGAATCAACATTGTTATGAACAAATGTAATGTAACTTACGACTACTTAGTGATTCATACCAAAAAATAATTATGTGTAAAACACTGAAAAAACATTGAATTCAATTCAGCTGGTGTAATTCTCCTCAAAGAAGCAAAACATTTGTGACCGTTATTAACACAGGAGATGTAATATCCTGGCCCTCACCCACAGCCCTCACCCACATGTATACAAACATGTACTAGTGTTAGACCAATAGAAAATGCTGGTATGCCACAAAGTTATGGACTTCTCATTACATATAGGACATCCATCACTTACTTGTTAAGTAATAGATGCGAACAAGAGATATAATGACTGGAGATATAAAATAGAGAGAGAAAGTATAGAGAGATAAATTAGAGAGTGAAAGTACAGAGATAAATTAGAGAGAGAATGAGGGGAGATAAACTAGAGAGAGAAAGAGGGAAGATTTTATTTCTAAGGCACAATAACCAAGGGCCCTTTGTCTTGCATTTGTACAAGAGTATCCTCAATTTAACTATTTAGTTTGACACAATGACATGAAAACTTTTTATCTAATTTAGGATTGGAAGTAAAAAAATATAAAAATTATTAAATAAAATGAAATACATAAATAATTTTGGTTTTCCACTAGAGTTTTACGTTACGTTGGTTAGCAAACGAAGTATTTCATACTGTCACCCGAACGTGATTGATACCAACAAAATGAATTTATGATCACTGCACTCATCACAAAAAATTAAATATACAACTTACTCAAATCAATGACTATATTGGGAAGATAGGAAATGATTTTCAATTTCGGGAAGATAGGAAATGATTTTCAATTTTGGGAAGATAGGAAATGATTTTCAATATTTAAATTTTCAATTATTTTATTTACTTGGAAAACCATAAAAAGTAAATCTTGTAGGGGTGAGAAAGTAGAGAGAGAAGGATAAGTGGTAAGCCTATTTAATACACAACATTTGGCAGATCAAGGGAACATTTACTGCGTTTTTGGAGAACGTAAAAAAAGGGGTCATTTCAGCAAATTTGACTTTGATCCAACAAATATAAAAAATTTACTAACTTATGTACCAATTTTTTGCAGGATAAGTATGTACAAACTAAGATGTGTAACGTGAACATAAAATTGAATTTTTAAAAACGAAAAAAACGAATTATATATTTTATTTGAACATCGAACTGGGGTTCGCATTTTTTAAATTGATTACATTGCCTTAATTGTAAGGCAAAATGATACGAGGTACGGTTACCAAGTGAAATGTAACGTACCAACTTAAGTTTTATTAAGGGATTTAAGCCACTTTTATGTGAACCCAACATATACGATAATTGGACCAACTTCTGTATCACTTTTCACAGGATAAGTCTATCCATATCGAGATGTCATAAATTAATTCATAATATGGGATTTGAAGAATTGCACACAACTTTTTTATTAGTTTTACGAAGTATTTTAATATTTGTGTATTTTTTTTTAAAAAAAACAAGAAGCTTATTATTGTAACAAAAAGTTAAAAGTTAAAAAGCATAAATAGGTAGGTAAATGGTATTCAGCATGTAATAATAAGTACAAATTTTATAGTTCCCATGTAAAAACTGAACCTCCCTTCCAAAAGTAATCATGACGTAAGACAATTGAAGTGAACAGTCACGAAAGGTTTTCACTCAATGTTCTATAAATAATCATCACTCTTCCCAATTCTTTTCTCCATTTCTAATCCAAAATCAATTTGTTTTCCTCACTTTTTCTCCCAAACAAAAAAAAAAAAAAATTCATTACAATGGCAGGACAACCCACCGCCAAAGCTGCTCTTCCACCACCCCCACCATCATCACCAGGCGGTGATGAAACGAACCCCATCATCATTCCTGATGATAAGGTTGAGGCCCCATCCACCCACCCGCCGAACCCGCGCCACCAGCCCCACCCCTGCTAGTGGAGGAGGCCACATCAGCCCCACCCTTGCCCGTTGTTGACGACTCCGAGTCGGAGTCGTTAAAGGAGTCGTCCAAATCAACAAGCAGTTCGTCCTCATCATCCTCAACGAACTCTGCTCCACCCCCTAACTCAGATAGCCCTAGTTTGTCCTCGACTACATCTGGTGATCCTGGTGGGTACGACGACGACGTCAGCGACGGGGCTTGTTCAGAGAAAAGTAGGACTCGTCGGACCAGGAGGACTGGACGATGATGTTCAGCGAGGAAGTCCCTGAATCCGCTGTGAGGAGGTCTTTGTTTTAGTTTTATTATTATGTTTTTTATGTTAGACTGTGTTACATTTAGAAGTTTATTTGTAAATAATTAGTTATGAATGTTTAACTGTCTTAATTGGATCTTTTGGATTTCAATTGTTGAAGTATGTAAGTAATTATGTTTGAATATATTACTAGTTTCATGAATAATGTGAAGGATTTATTAATTATGAATTATTAGTTATGAATTACTAAGTATGTGAAGGTTTTAATTGGCACTTTTGCTTGAAATAGGTAAATTATGTTGTTGGTTGCTACTTTTATTCGAATGTTGTTCAATTATTTCACCCGTGTTTGCCGATTGTCCGGATTAGGTCTTAACTTTTCGCCTAGTCAGTCGTCTTGATGTTTTATTTACAAATTTTAAGTAAAAATGTCAAAATCTCATCACTTACCTTTCTCCTAGATTGTTTTCAGTAATTATACTACACTTAAATCAAGTATTATACTACAGTATTAATTCTCATCAATTTGAATTGTCATCACCAATTGATGTTTAAAAAAAGTTTTTGATGAAACCACAATTTTGAAGTTCTTAGGGTGACTGGTATGTTTTTTAGTACATAAACCCCTCCAGGAGTGATCGTTTCAATGTCTAAACCAATAACGACCATACATTATCAACTGGGACAGAGTCTCAGTTAAATACCAACATGTGCTAACATTAAATCAACAATAACAAACTTCATAGAGCACAATGCCTAAATACAAAGATGGGGACATGGTGTCGTCCAACAGAGTCTCGTCCCAGAGTTCAAGGGAGTTGTCATCTTCATTCACTACGGCACCTTCAATCTCCTTTTTCCCGCCCTTAGCTTCCAAGAATACCTCCTCCACCAGCTCCTTTAGTTTTGGTGTTAATAAACAAATAACCTGCAACCATTTAACCAACAAAGTCGATCACATAATTCATCTTTTTTGCAACCATTTAGAATTCGGTAAGGACTTTAAGAAACACCTTTTCTGCAACTCGATCTACCGTAGTCTTGTGGTCACATTCTCTAGGAGTCAATGGGTGATTCTCCCCGTACGCAATATTTAATGACTGCAGGACAAATAAAGAGTAAGCATTATGGGACTCAATGTAGTAGTACTACCCCCTTAATCAAACCCACATGTCCAACAAACGTATCTTACCGGCATGTTACGATACGAATCATCGGACTTCCTATCTTGCAACACAGCATTTTTTACTTTGTCTTGGGTCCAAAAAGTGAGTCTTGGGTAGACACCCCATTTAACAAGAATAAGCTTCAAATGAACCAAGTAGAATACCTGTACCCAACAGAGAAGTGAGAAGAACGGAGCGTAACAACTAATACATGGAATCACATTGTATAAATATAAAAAATGGAGATGAAGCTCATTAGAATTCAGATAGCCACAATAGACCAGCAGAAACAGGATACAGCCACCACAACCAGCGCGGTAACCATTTTTTTGAGAACTTGATTGAAACCCTTTTGCTGTGTCAAGAACCCAGTCAAATATGAAAGTACACCAGTCATATTGTGCAGTTTCTCCTGAAAGACTTAAGCAGGGAAGTACAGCAGACATAAGCTTCAACTCATTTGTTGTTGTGCATAACAAGTGACCTAGATCAACTACTAGGAACGCGTCCCTGAAGGAGTCCTTCTCTTCTGTAGTGACGAGCTCCAGCACCTCACCATTTCCATTATCATTCTTGAAGGTCAGCAACGCATCAGCTGCTGCATTGACAAGGATACCATCACTTTTACTGTCGCCAAATCTAGCAGCAACCTAACGGACCTTACGCACCAATTCAGTATTACCGGCATCAACACTCGTAGGAACAGGCTTAGAACCTATAGGAATACCAAGTACACATTGTATTTTATCCGGACACAAGACCAGCAGTTGCCCATCGCCAAACAACATCGTCCCATCACCATCAACCCTCGTCATCAGCCAGTAACAAAATTGACGGGGTAAATGGGTTAATTTCAGATCAAGCAACCCTTCAAACCCCATAGATTTCACAACCTCCCTCCTGGACTCATCAAACTTACTAACCAATTTGGAAAAAGCATCAACCTTACAAACCAAATGTGGTTGCTTCTAAGTCTTCTCCCAATGACTCCTCATACTCCCTAGCACACCAACTTGGGTCGGGACATGCTCTCCTTCAGTCAAGCCATCCTACAAGTACAAGTTATGTTACATTGCTGACATTGTTACATGAAACTAAGATACATAAAGAAGACTGACAGTTAATGAAACCTTATTATGTGCAGTTTGTTCTTGACAAGGGAATAATCGCGTCGTCTAACGACTACACCTAGATCAAATACAATTTATACAACCTAAACAAACCTAATACGAGTATAAGGCAAGCATAGGGGTCGAACCACAGAGAACGGTTAAACACCACCAAATGTTATCAACAATTAAGCTAGTCCGGAATAAGGGAAGGTAAACTAAAGGTCTAAACAAACTAAAACTAGAGATAAAACATTAAGGGAAATGGTTTAGGTATAGCATTCACTTGAACATAAACAAAAGCATAGAAGTTGAATTAATTATGAACTAAACATGCTCAAATATCGCAATAAAAGATCCAATCTAGCCGCCTTCCGGGGTCAATTGGCTTCTCCTAACATAGCCTCTATGCTTCCACATTAGAACCATATACTAGGAGGTACTATCAAATAACAATCGATAATAATGAACCTTAACTAAGTCAACTTCCGTTCCTTGTTAGCAAAGATTCGCCTTTAATCAACCAACAATGTGCACTTGCAAGAAGATTAAAGAATATCAAGCATATAAAGACTTTAATCACAAATAAATCAACTCTAAACCTAGAACATGCTCAAGATCCAACTACACCACAACCATCCCCTCAATGGGGAAAATTACTCACTAATCATGATAATAACAAGATTAATCAACAAATAATCAAGAATTAACATGATCAACAAGCAATGAAGGGAAATCAAAATAAGCAAATAAAACTAAATACAAAAATAAAGAAAGAGAGTAAGAGATTGCTCATTAATAGAAGATGAAGATTTGCAAAGATTCAATCAAGCTCCTTCTTCAATATCCAAGTTCATCAATGGAAAAACCCTTACTTTCTCTCTCTAAACTACTCTAATCTAATCTAAACCTAGAGAGAGAAGCTCTCCTAAAACTAAATTAGAGAATGGAATAATGGACAATAATTGTTGTCCCCTAATTACCCCAAAAATGGGTATTTATACTAACTTCATAAAACTAAGAAAAATAGAAAAATAAATAAAGAAAATAAATAAAGAAAGAAAAGGAAAATAAAAAGGAAATAAAAAGGAAAAGAAAATAAAGAGAAAAGAAAATAAAGAAAAGGAAAAGGAAAAGAAAATAAAAGAAAAAGAAAAAGAAATAAAAAAATAAACCCACCAAATCCTAGGGGTGAGCATGGGACGGGTACCCGTACCGTTAGTACTAACGGTTCGGGTACCCGATAACCAAAATCACTAAAAGTGATACCCATAACCGGAACCGATAAGTTCGGGTACCCGGACTTCGGGTACCCGGATTTTCGGATCGGTTATCGGGTATCCAATAAGATATCCAATAATGATAATTATACTTAATTACGTAGTTATTATGAAATAATTTACAACTAATTAACAACAATACCATATGATCTTGACTAAATTATTAATAATATTACTAATCATTGATATAATAAAGTGATTATGAAGTAAAGTAAAAATTTAGATTTATATTAATAGATTTAAGTAGGGAAAAAAAGCAAAAAAAAAATGCTTATCGGATCGGATCGGGTAACCGTTAATTTTAAAATGATACCCATAACCATACCCGATAACAAATTATCGGAACGGGTACCCGAACCGTTATGGTTATTGGATCGGGTACCCTAATTTTCGGAACGGTTACGGATCGGTTTTTCGGGTTTTCGGTTTTTCGGGTAGTTTTGCTCAGCCCTACCAAATCCCCCCAAAAATCAGAAACCCCTTCCCCTTCGTTCCTTAGCTGCTCTGAATTCCTTTGAAGCACATCAAGCATCTTCAGCCATCATCACCACCGTTCATCAACATCATCATCAGCAATCATCACTTAATCGCCACCGTTCGATTAATGGAAGGAATCGCAGCCGCTCAAATTCATTAATCCGTACAATCTCACACGCGAAACTCGGAGCGGCCGCTCATACTCATCGGAGCGTCCGCTCTGATCTTCTGCCTCAAATTGGTGAAATTGAACCAAGAAAGGAGCGGCCGCTTCAGAGGAGTGAGCGTCCGCTCTGAAGGGTATCGAGAATTGAGATGAAATTGGAGCTACGGGTTGCGGGTTGCTCTGATTTGGGGCTGCTGCTGTGTGCGGCGGCTTTGCTTGGTGGTGATGCGAGGGAACGGTGGTAATTGGTGGTTGTTGCGGGGGTGATTGGTGCGGAGTGTTGGTGGTTGTTGTTTTGTGCGGTGGTTTGAGGAGCAGGGGAGAGGCATTTTGGTTGCGGTGGTGCTGCGGGGTGAAGCAGGGGAGGTGAGAATTGGTGGTTGTGATGGCTGGTGTGGTGGAGTTGCGTAGTGGTTTTAGTTGCTGTTGTTGGTGTTGTTGATGGGGTGAAGCAGGGGAGTGTGAGGGATTGCGTGGCTGGGCAGCAGGGGAAATGAGGGAGCAGGGGAGGTAAGTTGGGGTTTTGGTGTGGTGTAGGATAAGGAAAAGTGTGGTGATGGTTAATGAAGGGTGTGGTGATGGTTAGGCTGGCAGCAGACTTAGGGAAGAGCAGCAGCTTGTGCATTTGCCTTGAACCTCGGACCTCGAACCTCGGACCTCGAACATCCAATGCAAACCACTTGACTTTGAAATCCGTGCTTCAACCCGAAAACATACCTACACAACCAAAAATACACAATGGAGAATCGGGACAAAGAATAAAATAAGATAAATAAAATAGAAATAAATAAAATAAAATAGGAAAAGGACGAAATAAAATAAAACTAAGACAAATAAAATAAAATAAATAAAATAGGAATAAATAAAATAAAATGAAAAAATAGACTAAAACTAATAAAATAAGAAAATAAACTAAAACTAAATAAAATAAAGAAAATAAACTAAAACACTCCAAAATTACCAAAATAAACTAGAGACTTTATTAAAGAGAAAACAAGAGAATAAAAGGAAAATAAGGGAAAATAAACACGGAAAAGACTCTAAAACTACTCCTTAGGAGTGACATAAATATCACTTATCAAATTCCCCCAAGCTAAACCTTTGCTCGTCCTCGAGCAAAGCTAAGGCAAAAGAGAACAAGAAGGAATTATTGAAAGCAAAAGAAACAAAAATAGAAACAAAGAGAAAGAATATACACTAACTCACTGTCGTAGGAATCACGGTTGTTTTTAGCTACAACAAGCCCTTAAAACCCCAAAGTCGCCTATGAGGACGAGTGAGGTCTCGTGAGGGTTTCCCAAGAGCTTAACCCACAACTCTTGACAAAAACCAAGGCAAGGCAACAAAACCAAAGGTAAAGAAAAAGAAACACGAAAAGAAAAAGCAAAACACAAGCTCATATGTGGACAAGAGATAAGGACAAGTACTAATGAATGCAAACCTTTCTAAATGGACAAATGTATGCACGTTCCAAGATGTCAATGGTTGATTGAAACATAACACATGCTAAGCATAGAGAACTACTTAGGACTCAATCCACCCTAGCCCCAACCAATCGGGCCACGTTCTCTCCACTAGCTTCAAATCAACCCTTAAGCTAGCTTCTCAAGATTCCACGAAGGAACCGGAAAAAGATAAAGAAATGAAAGACTTTGAGAAGGTAATCCCGACGTCTCAACTATGCATACTCTTTCCATAGGTTTGAAGTCTATCTCCCTCCACCGTTCTTTTGACCTAACCCACTAGAGTCTAAGGGTCTTTTATTGGTTGTAACGTAAGGCTAAGGGTTAAGGCGAGGTAAAAATTTAAAATTTGGTGATATTTCCTAAGTGAAGCAAAAAGTGCGGCCGACACTCAAAAACACTCAAGAATTCACTAAATATCAAACAAAAATACCAATAATGTCATTCCCCAAAGCTTATTCAACACAAACACAATATTCCCCCCAAGCTTGAACAAAGCATTGTCCTCAATGCTTAAACTAAGGAAGAAAATGAAACCATCTAAAATATTTTTGGTGTTTTTGTTTTTTTTTTTTTTTTTTTTCAAATTTTTTTTTTTTTTTAACTTTATTCATTGTCCTTGCCTTTTTAACTTTGGACGGCTTTTTCTTGAAACTTCATTTGATTTCCATAAATTTGCATATTTCTTTACAAGCTCAACTCTAACCAAATCTCAAAGTGCTTCTTGTTTATAATCAACAACTCAAAACTTAAACCTCACATGCCAATGCTTCACTAACTAAAAGGTTGGTAAACATAGGCCATTAGGTTTGTAATGTGGTTTAAACAAGAGCGGGAAACATAAGGCTCAAATTGGTTAGCAAGTAGGTTTATGCAAAATAGAAAATCAAATTTGTAACAAAACAAAAAGAAAATAAAGAAAAATAAGAAAGGGTGCCCTTTTCCTCCCCTAGAGTGCTTCGGTCACGATCTTGGGAGCTATAAGTCAAAACAAGGATCAAGACATGCATAGCTAAGGATCCAAATGTGCCACACAACAAGGTGATGAAGGCTAGAACAATGTTACCTCACACGGGATTATAACTAAGCAAATACCAACTAAGGGTGCCAAATCCGCTATAGAGAGCAACACCATCTTACCACATACCCGTGAACTAAGGCTTCATGGTGCCCTAAAAGTTCTTAACCCGGCTACCTTAGCATGTAATATCCTAGAGTCAACCAATGACACTCTCAAACCGTGCACACATTAACCACTTAGGAAGAAAGGCATTCAAGAGTAGACAAATCCAAAAGATGTAATGTCCAAAATAAGAACAAACAAAACACAATTTGCTAAACTTGCCTTGAAGTAAACAAAAATATTTTTGGATTTTCCAAAAGCATGAAAAACATGGAAATGCATATACTCACGTGCATGGCATATATGAATCAACATCCCGCCAAACATGATAGAATACCCTCCCCCAAGCTTGAATGAAACCAAGCTCTCAAATCATAAACAATGAAACCAAGGAGGGGAAAACAAGGACAAATTAATCCAACATTACCAACACATGATCTTCAAGTCACAATAAGTAAGAGAGAGAGGGAAAAGAAGGATATTACCGAATATGGGATAAATGCAAAATCACATAAAAAACCCGAAATAACCTCATATGAGCCACAATCTCTACAAATAAGGCTTGAATTCCACATGATAGGTAAGTTGAGGCACATTTCCTTGATTCTTGATCATCACCAATGCGCAAGAGTATATCAAGTTGTGTACCTAGCAAGGAACACAAACACGTCCATGAGAGAAAATCTAATCTAAAAACAAAAGAAAATGAAAGCAATAAAACACGGGTTACTTCCCGCAAAGGCTTGTTTAACGTCCAAGCGAGACCGCTCTAGGAAATAATAATTCAACGCACGCAAGAGCTTGTCAAATGCACTACTACACATTTCATGAGGGTGTAAATAGGCAAATGACGGGATAAGAACGTGCAACAAAATTATTGCATGTAAGTGAAGAGGGAGATGCCAAAAGAAAGAAGAAGAAGGATCGAAAGGAAACTCAAGAAAGTAAGAAGTAGAAGGAAAAGAAGGATGGAAAGAAAAGGTAAAAGGCAAATCCTCATCACAAAATTTTTGGTTGGCAAAATTCCTCTTATCCTCAACAATGATGGAAGGAGGGACATGAAAATCATCCGTAGAGGGCGGCTCCCCAATAGGCTCTTTGAGATAGGAAGGGAGAGAAATAGGGTAAGGAAGGATGTGGTCAAACCTTAGAGAAAAAGGGGTATGAGAAACGGGAAAAGGGGTAGCTACTCCCTCACCACAAGGCCTCACATCACCAATGAGGGCATGAAAATCAATCATAGAGTCCTCAAACGAAGGGCACTCACGATCTACACCTCCCTCAAGCTCAAAAACTCCAAGGGAATCAACCTTATCCTCCTTTTCACCACAATAGACAACTTTTCCTTCAACTATCTCAAAACCCAAAGTCCCAAAATCGTGCATGAATGGAGGTAGATTCATCTCAAACTCATCTAAGTCCCAAGAGGCGTTCTCGATGAAATCATCCAATAATCTATGGGTCCTCATATGACTCTCGAAAAATATGTGGGACATTACCTCAAAAGAGTCTATATACTCGTAGATTGAAGGGTCACAAACATACACTTGAGACTCATCAAGATGGGAAAGAGAATTAGGATTTTCAAAATCAACACTCTCTTCATTCTCTACTCCTTCACCATCACTCGAATGCTCTCTAATGGGATCCTCACTCATATGGGGAAAAGAGGAAGAAGGAAGGGCATTTTCTTGAGAGTTGGCTAATTGGAGAATTTGGCTCTCAAGCATCTTCATTCTAGCTTCCACCTCCCTATTCTCAACTTCCCTCATCTCGTTATAACTCTCCATCATCTCCATTATCTTCATTATCTTCTCTTCCTTCAAATTTTCCATAGAATTACCCTCATAAAAGGATTCATTAGGAGCATAAGGGAAATCATTTGGAGCCATGTAAGAACAAGAAGATGAGGAGGGAGGATCATTCACATTATATACATGAGCATCATCATATTGGGGAAAGGGGGCATAATCAAGAAAATGAGATTCATCATCAACAATAGGAGAAAAAGAGTTGAAATCACTTGTACTAGGTTCACATATAGGATCACAAGACAAATCATGGGGTATCATGCCACCAACAAAACTATTATCACATTGAGAGTCAAAATTAGCAACATTACATGCCCTATTGCGCACATCCTTAGAGAACCGTACAAAAAAGCTCCAAGCATTATGAACCGTTAATGCTTGAAATTCACCATTAAACCTACTTTCAACTTCATATCTCGTTTGTTCATTCATGCCACAATAACAAATCTCACAAGCTTCACAAGGATTACAACCATTATAGTTCAAAAACTCTACAAGTCTATGGAAATAGACATAAAAAGGCTCACCATCATATTGAGGAAAAGAAAAACGTGCCATTTTTCAACAACAAAAACAAAACAAAGAGAACAAAAATAAATCAAAGGAAAAATATATACAATGGACTAGTCTCAATAAGATAACACAACGGTAATGGAAGCCGTTCCCCGGCAACGGCGCCAATTTGACAAGGAAATAATCGCGTCGTCTAACGACTACACCTAGATCAAATACAATTTATACAACCTAAACAAACCTAATACGAGTATAAGGCAAGCATAGGGGTCGAACCACAGAGAACGGTTAAACACCACCAAATGTTATCAACAATTAAGCTAGTCCGGAATAAGGGAAGGTAAACTAAAGGTCTAAACAAACTAAAACTAGAGATAAAACATTAAGGGAAATGGTTTAGGTATAGCATTCACTTGAACATAAACAAAAGCATAGAAGTTGAATTAATTATGAACTAAACATGCTCAAATATCGCAATAAAAGATCCAATCTAGCCGCCTTCCGGGGTCAATTGGCTTCTCCTAACATAGCCTCTATGCTTCCACATTAGAACCATATACTAGGAGGTACTATCAAATAACAATCGATAATAATGAACCTTAACTAAGTCAACTTCCGTTCCTTGTTAGCAAAGATTCACCTTTAATCAACCAACAATGTGCACTTGCAAGAAGATTAAAGAATATCAAGCATATAAAGACTTTAATCACAAATAAATCAACTCTAAACCTAGAACATGCTCAAGATCCAACTACACCACAACCATCCCCTCAATGGGGAAAATTACTCACTAATCATGATAATAACAAGATTAATCAACAAATAATCAAGAATTAACATGATCAACAAGCAATGAAGGGAAATCAAAATAAGCAAATAAAACTAAATACAAAAATAAAGAAAGAGAGTAAGAGATTGCTCATTAATAGAAGATGAAGATTTGCAAAGATTCAATCAAGCTCCTTCTTCAATATCCAAGTTCATCAATGGAAAAACCCTTACTTTCTCTCTCTAAACTACTCTAATCTAATCTAAACCTAGAGAGAGAAGCTCTCCTAAAACTAAATTAGAGAATGGAATAATGGACAATAATTGTTGTCCCCTAATTACCCCAAAAATGGGTATTTATACTAACTTCATAAAACTAAGAAAAATAGAAAAATAAATAAAGAAAATAAATAAAGAAAGAAAAGGAAAATAAAAAGGAAATAAAAAGGAAAAGAAAATAAAGAGAAAAGAAAATAAAGAAAAGGAAAAGGAAAAGAAAATAAAAGAAAAAGAAAAAGAAATAAAAAAATAAACCCACCAAATCCCCCCAAAAATCAGAAACCCCTTCCCCTTCGTTCCTTAGCTGCTCTGAATTCCTTTGAAGCACATCAAGCATCTTCAGCCATCATCACCACCGTTCATCAACATCATCATCAGCAATCATCACTTAATCGCCACCGTTCGATTAATGGAAGGAATCGCAGCCGCTCAAATTCATTAATCCGTACAATCTCACACGCGAAACTCGGAGCGGCCGCTCATACTCATCGGAGCGTCCGCTCTGATCTTCTGCCTCAAATTGGTGAAATTGAACCAAGAAAGGAGCGGCCGCTTCAGAGGAGTGAGCGTCCGCTCTGAAGGGTATCGAGAATTGAGATGAAATTGGAGCTACGGGTTGCGGGTTGCTCTGATTTGGGGCTGCTGCTGTGTGCGGCGGCTTTGCTTGGTGGTGATGCGAGGGAACGGTGGTAATTGGTGGTTGTTGCGGGGGTGATTGGTGCGGAGTGTTGGTGGTTGTTGTTTTGTGCGGTGGTTTGAGGAGCAGGGGAGAGGCATTTTGGTTGCGGTGGTGCTGCGGGGTGAAGCAGGGGAGGTGAGAATTGGTGGTTGTGATGGCTGGTGTGGTGGAGTTGCGTAGTGGTTTTAGTTGCTGTTGTTGGTGTTGTTGATGGGGTGAAGCAGGGGAGTGTGAGGGATTGCGTGGCTGGGCAGCAGGGGAAATGAGGGAGCAGGGGAGGTAAGTTGGGGTTTTGGTGTGGTGTAGGATAAGGAAAAGTGTGGTGATGGTTAATGAAGGGTGTGGTGATGGTTAGGCTGGCAGCAGACTTAGGGAAGAGCAGCAGCTTGTGCATTTGCCTTGAACCTCGGACCTCGAACCTCGGACCTCGAACATCCAATGCAAACCACTTGACTTTGAAATCCGTGCTTCAACCCGAAAACATACCTACACAACCAAAAATACACAATGGAGAATCGGGACAAAGAATAAAATAAGATAAATAAAATAGAAATAAATAAAATAAAATAGGAAAAGGACGAAATAAAATAAAACTAAGACAAATAAAATAAAATAAATAAAATAGGAATAAATAAAATAAAATGAAAAAATAGACTAAAACTAATAAAATAAGAAAATAAACTAAAACTAAATAAAATAAAGAAAATAAACTAAAACACTCCAAAATTACCAAAATAAACTAGAGACTTTATTAAAGAGAAAACAAGAGAATAAAAGGAAAATAAGGGAAAATAAACACGGAAAAGACTCTAAAACTACTCCTTAGGAGTGACATAAATATCACTTATCAGTTCTCCAGAAGATTGAGCTGCAATCTTGTGGTTGATGAACAACTTGAACTCATCAACCAGCCCCAAAAGAGGGTTCCCTTCGTTGAAGTTGCTGTCATCTGGGTTAGTAACAAAGAAATTGTCCAACCTACAATTCAGTTCACACTCCTCAGCTGAGTTCACAATTACCTTGCCTTTGTTGATGTTTAAAGCAGCTGCTTCGCGTTTCAATTGTCTCTACCTTTGCTTCTCAATGGCTCTATTTTGAAGCATCAATTTCCTGAGGTTGCCCTAAAGAATGTAACACACAAAACGTCAATTCAATTCTGCAGTAATGCCATATACAACGCAAATCAAGCACAGATCGGTCATACTCATCGAACTGTATTTCAGGTTACCCCGGTCAGTAATTGGGCCTGACTTCATCTTATCTACGCATTATAATTAAATTATAAACTACAAATAAAACGCCAAAAGACATAAAACTTCAAACAAATCCAGGAAGGAAAACATTCGTAACAAAAACCCTACACATAATTACGAACGACAAGGAAAAACATGACAACAAAAACTACCATATACATAATTGAACTGAAATGGAAGATTAACTAGAGGACTGAATCACGTACCTCAGCAAAAAAATTGAATGGAAATGGGAGGAGGACTGAAGAAGCCAAAAACCAAAAAAAACCCTTTACCTCTTTTTCAATTAACGAAACAACCAAATGAGAGATGTGCCTTCTTTTTATACCTTTGAGTAATTGAGTAAGTATGTTCTACATCTAACAACACTGTGCATGTCAACATTGCTAATCAGTATACCAACAATAATAGGGTAAATAAGAAGTACCAACATAATAAACCGAAACACAAGCATTACAATGTCAACTAAAGATAAAATCACATTAATTCGCTTTCAAATTATAGGGACAATATTTTAAACTGCAGCTTGTTTAGTACATATTTCCAAATCCATAGAGTAATCCCTAAATACAGAAACAAACAAGAACAAAGACACTGAATATCGTTGACAACAACATGCGTTTGACAATAGTCAAATTCCCCCGAATATCAACCACTGAGTTTGCTATTGGACCCAGCCCAGCCTCAACTAGTCGGGTCAGGATCAAAACACCATACCATATTATGTTGTCCTCTTCCACCCATTTGAAGGAATTGCATTTCTTGCACTTGTAGAAAGGCCTGCCTGGATTCTTACTTGATTCGGAAAAACCGTACATATGAAAGAGTGGAGATACAGAATGGGCATTAATAAGCTTCGACCCACAATATTTTATGCTCAAACCGAGACATGTTATTCAATTTGAATTGTGAATTTGTATTTTTGTTTTTAAATTTGAGATTCAATTGGGTACTTTATGGTCTGATTCAATTGTGTTTTTTAGGGTTCCAGTTAGTCAATTTTTCATTTTCAAATTTCATGTAAGCCATTGCCTTTTATAGAGAGGTGAAATCTCAATGGCGGTTCAACTTTATTATCAAAAGTTTGAAATTTGAGCACGGAAGGGAAGGCGGTATTTTTACCGCGGCGTAAAAAAATTTAAAATGTCAAAGTCAATTTCGACAACTAACGCCAACGGTATACCAAAAAAATGTTCTTTAAAACCAACATCCACTTTTACATAACACTTGGTATATTCTTATGTCTTGTTGGTTCAACAAATACACCAACAAGATGCCTTACTATACCAAACGTCACCCGATGTGCATTATGTGTTGGAAGATTGTGCCTTTCATGTATATTAATAGTCCCTCCATTGCCTAATGAGTAATTGAATATGAATTTCATCTATGTCAATGGACTCTCCATGATTAATTTTGACTTTCCTCTATATCAATGCCCATAATGTGATTGAATTTAACTTTCATCTACAACAGTTGGCTAATGTGTGATTATGTACATGCCTATAGTGTGATTGAAGTTCACTATGTTGGCTAACTTTCTTATATATGAATGCCTACATTGTGATAGAAGTTGACTTTCTTCTATATCAATGCCAACAATGTGATTGACTTTGACTTTCTTCGATATGAATGCCTACGTTGTGATAGAAGTTGAATATCTTCTATATCAATGCCAACAATGTGATTGACTTTGACTTTCTTCTATATGAATGCCTACATTATGATACAAGTTGACTTTCACCTATATCAATGCCAACAATGTGATTGACTTTGACTTTCTTCTACATAAATGCCTCTATTGTGATTGAAGTTGACTTTCACCTATATCAATGCCAACAATGTGATTGACTTTGACTTTCTTCTATATAAATGCCTCCATTGTGATTGAAGTTGACTTTCACCTATATCAATGCCAACAATGTGATTGACTTTAACTTTCTTCTATATAAATGCATACATTGTGATTGAAGTTGACTTTCTTCTATATCAATGCCAACAATGTGATTGACTTTGACTTTCTTCTATATGAATGCATACATTGTGATACAAGTTTACTTTTACCTATATTAATGGCTATAATGTTATTGGGACGATGAATTTCTTCTTCATCAATGCCCAATGTGTGATTATGTTTGACTTTCTTATATATCAATGCCTAATGTGTGATTTAAGTTGACTTTCATCTATATCTATATCAATGCCTATAGTGTGATTAAAGTTGACTTTCATCTATGTCGATTGATATAATGTGTGATTGAAGTTAACTTTCATCTATGTTGATGGATATATCAATACCTATTGTGTGATTGCCTAATGTGATGGAATTTGAATTTCATTTATATCGATTATGTTCCGTATTTATGTTGAATTAGGTATTGTCTGATTGATGAATTTTAACAAGACATCGAATCAGCTATGTGTGAGACAAATCTAACTTTTCATAATGTCTGAGTGAATTTGATTTTTCCAACTATATGTGTGAGAAAAATATGACTTTTCAATCTCATTTACGTCAAGTAATGTGATTACGGCGGACATGATAACAGAGGTGTTTTTTTTTAATCGGCTATAGGTGTGAGACAAACAGTTTGATTATGGAAAGTATGATCGTGAATTTATGTATCATAATTTGGGACAGTTTTTGGGTTTGATGAATTGTTTGTTTACGAAATTACGCTTATTAATATACACATTGAATTTTGAAGGTATTAAATCACGATAAACCACGAATCACACGTAACAACAAGCATAAATTTCAGAACATAACCCTTTCATTTAAGACTACAACCAACAATTTATGTTTGGTCTTAGGTGACTCAATCCATTAAGTACTGTAATATGATTTCATTAAGGCATGCAATTTTAACTTTTACTTTAGGAGGGAAAATTCTCGCCCAAATACCCGTCACTGTCACGGGTCATGTTAAACGTACTGTTAAGTACGGTATTGAACTTGATACGAAATTCATTCCATTTTATACCAACAAATGGTATTTGAGATCCTGATTTGTGTACACCAGTCAAGTGAATTCGGTAGTGATTTTAGTACTCAGCTTTGTCTTCAATTATGTCATTCAGTTGACTGGTTATATTTACCAAATGTCATACACAAAAAAATTAACTATCTGGAACTCATACCTGTGACCAAAATATTTTTGAAATGCCTTTAGTGTGTGGTCTCTTTTATAGACTTGGTGATTACCTATATATGGTTCATTTTCCTTCTGAAATTGTAAATTGGGGTTACATTTTTAATAAGTGTCATCAATTTAGTCACTTCATTAAACCCGGCAGTTCATTAGACCCTCATACATTAATTGCCCTAACACGAGGAATCATTAAATTGCCTTAATCTGTTACATTACACTTTTAAGTTTTGTTTTTTTAATTTTTTATTTTTGGAAAAAGCTAACTCAGAAAAAAAAAAAAAAAAAAAAAAAAAAAAAAGTATTCCTTAACATTTGGTTTCCTTTTCCTTTCTTTGTTACACTGTATGAAAATTTGAAAATAATACATGGTTTGAATTAGGAGGGAAAGTTCCCGCCCACACCTTCGCCAGTACACATCAATGTCACGGTCTAATCAGTAGTACGAATTCCTCGTTTCTCCCATCCTATTCCGCATCTGTAAGTTTACAAAATTCGTCCCAACGTTGTTGTGTAACATACCAACTAATGTTTTCACATCAAAAATGGTATATGTTGTCATTGTTTTGGTACACATATTACACCAAACGTTAAGCACTTAAACTGTCTTGTCTTCAAACACATTCTTCTACGGTAAGTACATAGTCAGGTAGATCAAATACACTTTGACCTTCCCCCACCCTAGTGTAAAATAATCTCAACCACTATAAAAAGTTAAAAATGGCTAGGAAGCCAATGTCCATTACCCACCATATTTCCGCCTGACAAATGAATAGCAACAAATTTGTGTCGCTCAAATTACATCCGAAAAACTGCTGCTACTTCCAAACAATCAAGCCAAATAATCCGAAACTCGACTACACAAAGTGTAAGTACTACGTTACCGAAGCAGCAGCGATGTTGGATGACGCCATTCCAGATGAAATTGTGCGTGATGAAATATTTTCCATGCGGGAGGTTAAGGATTTGTTAAGGTGGTTTGGTACGCTGGCCAGGTTCATGAAGGCAGGTGATGATAAGGTCAGACCTTCCCATGTACCTCACATGGAAGACCTACGCGACTATACGGGAAAATTTTTCGATTTTTTTAGATGGTGCATTGCAAATAGTGTAGAGGACACCCTGCTTCCAAGATTCTTACTTCCATTGATTGATCCAGAGCCCATAGTTCGACCGGAATTGACTACTTGCTACAGGTTACCTCAAGCGCCTGCCTACCTATTCATAGGATCATTTACTGATACGCTGCACGTAATGGTTGTGGACACCGAGATTTATAATATGTACATCAAAGTAGAATCACTAGAATTGAGCAAAACAAAGAGAAGGTATTTTGCCTTGGAGGTCAGTTCTAGTTCAGTTGTTGCAGATAACAGAGACCCTTTTGAAATTGAAGACCACATTGTGTTCAGGAATGCAAGAGGCTTAACTAGACGGTCTTTCCTGGACAATTTCCTGAAAATCGATGAGTACTTCAACCTAGTAGTCATTATAATCACGGAAAGCCGCATTCCAGATTCACTTACCAAATGGTTGTGGGACCAATTACCTCTTTCCTACGCAGTTAAAGCGTACGGAGATGATGGACCTGGAGGTGTGGTTATGGTATGGAATGCAATTGGGTTTAAGCCGCGTTACATGCACCAGGGTATAGGAGTGAGATTTGGTCTGCTGCTGGAATTGGAATTTAAGGTAATATTTTGTTTTGTTAATCAAAAATTTTTTGTATTCACTTCCAATAGAAGTAACTATCTTTCTTCTGAATTTTTAGTCATTCGTGAACTAGATGTAGCCTTTAAGATGAGTTCACAGTAGAAATTGATTATATGTTACCTATTGGTATGGCAACATCAACAAGGAATACCATCATCTTTTTTGGTACTCATATATCATATACGTTTATTCTGGTGTATCACACCAATAAGTTGGTATCGTCATATGATTAGCTTAATTATGATCGTTTCTGGTATTCGTATCGTATTCGTTTATTCTGGCGTACCACACCGATAAGTTGGTATCGTGATATGATTAGTTTATTTCGGATCGTTTTTGGTATTGTTGTCGTAACTTGTATACTCTGGTGTATCACACTGATAAGTTGGTATGTAGTCCTACAATGCCTATTGTATTGTAGTTTGATTTTCACAGTTCGTTCAACTATTTTGATTTTTTAATATTTTCTGTTCTTCCTTAAATACAGACATACATAACAGATGGCACTGAGAACTACGAGCCAGAGCAAGATGATGTATCGGAGATTTTGCGAGAATTAGAAGAAGAACAACAAAGTGACCCAATGGAATCATTGTCTGAGAACACCGGATTGTTTGACGAGGAAATTGATCCGTTTGAACATGGTCTTTGAAACTTTGAATGTACTTCGTATTTTAATCTGTGTATCCGCTATCTGCTACAAGTTCTGAACTGTTACTACTAATTTATATATAACTTAGGTGTCTTATGTCTTATGTGTATCATGACATAGCCATATAACTGTATTGAGTCGTTAAATAAACATACATTTTACATTGGAAAACAGCATTGTTGTTCCTATGCTAAAACACTGCACAACTACAAATTTGTTCATCTACTAAAATTATTAGTAAAATATTGAAGTGTGGTTGTGTTGGTCATTATGTTGGTCATTTGAATTCCTCCCATGGATGAATAATTTATTGGAAGGGGGCCTTGAACATTGTTCTGGGGTCCTTCAACATCACTTGTAGTTCCCTGTAACAAAAAAAAAAAAAAAAAAAAAAAAAAAAAAAAAAAAAAAAATTAACCCCACCATGAACACAACTTACACGAAAAAAAAAAGCAATTCAAAACAAACTCTATTGAAGGAAATATACCACGTTCGACGTCGGGGGTAAAAAAATGACTTCACGAGCCGTAACTCCACCATGTACCCGCTGCTGCCTGCTTACCACCTGGTGGAAGTTATGTTGTTCTTCATGGACAAATAGCTGCTGCTGTTTGCTCTGTTGGTTGATCTGTTGTTGACCAACTAAGTGTTGCTGGTCCTGCTGCCCAAACTGTTTTTGCTGCCTCTGTTGCCCAAACTGTTGTTGTTGGTTACGTTGTTGTTGGTTACGTTGTTGTTGGTTCTATTGCTGGACAAAGATCTGCTGGTTTTTTGGTTGGGCGTACAACATCGAATTCTGAGACAAACCATTCTCCTCTGGTTGGCCTGTTAATCCACATGCTTGTCCTGCTGCTGATGCTAGGTCTTTACGGGGGCTTTACGATTCTGTTTCTGTTTCATAAAAAACAAATTAATACCAAGGCAAATAACCAAACCAAAACAATACAACAAAAATCAATCAGGACTTAATTCACACCAAACAACCACAACAAAATACAAACAACACATTCAGTATTAGCAATATCAAAATGGGGGTTTACATTTGGTTGCATGTCTGCGCTACTGTCAGATTCATCGCTGCTTGAGCTGCTTGAACTATGTTTCCTTTTTCCCTTCTTCTTTCTCTTCTTTTTTTTGGCAGACTTCTTCTTCTTATCGCTACTGCTGTCGGATTCATCATCACTAATTGAGCTTGAACTATCCCTTCTTTTCCCCTTCCCCTTTCCTTTACTTTGGTTCTTTTTCTTCTTTTGGCTTGCTGACTTCTTTTTGGCCTGGTTTTTACTGGGTGCCTTCTTCCTCGATCGACTCACCGGGTCTTGAACAGATGGAGTAACTGTCGTGGTAGTTGGATTGGTTGAGTTTTGAACAGGTGTAGATGCCAGGGTAAGAACAGGGGTAGATTGGGTCATGGGGGTGTCAACTGGAGTGCGTGTGTCATTTGCTGTCCCCTACATTGTTAACAGAACAAGGGGTAAGTGGCACCCCATTTTCGGTTGGCTCAGTGTTGTTTCCTCCCACCACAAACTCCACTCCTACCCTACTACCTTCCTTCTCATCAAATTGCATTGCAATGACCCTAATTTGTTCCATCAAGACACCACTCAACTCTACGGACATACTGGCTCAAAGTAGAATCGGTTCCAAGGTAACCATTGCCTAATCATACCGCTGCACCTCTTCTGTCTTAGAGGGATCATGGTACGCAACCTTTACCATTGTATGTTTCCGAGTAATATCTTTACGCCACCTGTCCTGAACAAGTGCTTTCGGCACCTCTTTCACAAAATGCAGATCCAACACCTTGATAATGTGGCTACAAGGAATCCCGTGGCATTCAAAGTGTTTGCAATCACACAATGGAAACGACGTTTCCAAACATAATCTCACAACCACATACCTTTTCCTATCTTGCACGGGAACCTCTTTCTTTTAGAAGTTTGACCAAATCCATACTCGGTCCCCAATCACATGTTCAACAACACCATCTGAGATGTGCCTCTTGCACAGAGTGGTCAAATACATCAGCCTCTGACATTAAATTTGCACTTCCTTAAACTTTGCGTCCGTGTACAATTTTTGGAACGCACGCTCCACAACTAACTCAGTTACTAAAAGGGCGTACTGTAGACATCCATTTGTGTCCCCCAAAACCAAACCCAGTGATGAATACCTTTCGCGTCGAATCATAATCGAATGAAGTGAAAGTGTGAAAAGTTTAGTGTTGCGGTTATTTTTATTTAAAAATCTTTCTTTCTGTTTTCAAAAACCCACTCTATTTTATAAAAACGTCTAGTCCAATTTAGTTTTGTCCATGATAAGGGTCCAATAATGGTGTAGTTGGATGGGGCTTGAAAAGACCTTTCCAACGATATATTATAAGCCCATTCCGATGAATAATGAGGAAGTTATGACCAAAATACTAAACTGGGCCCAAACCGGATTTTACCTACGACCCAATGATCATGAGGAGGGTCCAAAGGTTTAATCCTATTCCTAAACTAATTAGGATTGATTAGAATCTTTTATAAGTTTCTAAAAGATCTTAATTATCCCTTTTTGAAAAAATAAGATCAAGTCTTTCAAAAAATAAAAATAAATAAATAAATAAATAAGATCAAGGAATTTGATTTAAATATTTTTATAAAACTTAATTTCCTTTTTTAAAGTCCTAATTCTATTCGAATTTAAACATGTTCAAAGATAGTTAGATATTATTTTCGTGCCGCATATTTTTTATCCAAATTTTATATGGTTGGATAGATATTGAAATCATCTTTCCAATGATATTAATTCCGAGCTATAACGAAAAAGATATGAAAGGAATACGAAACTCTATCAAAAACTGACACCGTCCTACTATTTCGGCCATATCTTTTTATCTACAAAAGATTTTAATCTGATTCTATTTGGTTGGAAAGTAGACTTAAAGAGCTTTCCAACGACATATTATATGCCTTATTTGGACTTCTGGATCAAAAGATATGATAAAAACAAAATACACAAAAACTGCTGTCTATGAGTTTTATTTGGATTCGAATTCGGATTCTTTTCTTAATTCTTCGACCCTCTCTTTTCTTATAAATAGAGGTCTTATCTCCCCTTTTTTAATCATCAATTCTCTCAACAATCAACTCTCATCAAGAATTACTTAATTCTTTCTTTCTCTCTCTCTTTCTAAACCAACCCTTTCAAACACAAACCGCATTCACAAGATCTAGAAACACCTAGCCAATTTCGAAGTTGCCATCACCCTAGACGTGAAAGGTGTATACTTTTCTGAGGGTTTGGTCCCAAATTCAGTTTAAACTTTTTAACTCTTTCTTTCAATTCTTTAATTTAATTCTTTAATTATTCTTTAATATTTTCTTTATAGTTTACTAACGCGTGTGTTTTGTTATTAGAAAGAGGTACGAGGCATCAAAGTATGTAATCTCATTGCTCTATTCTTGTAGAAAGCATGTTTATTATTTATTAATTCCTAGTATCATGTTAAGATGTTATTTATTGCTTTCTAGTATCATGTTAGGATGTTATTTATTGCTTCCTAGTATCATGTTTAGGGTGCCTTTTATTCTTTCTAATATCATGTTAGTACCATGTCAGGTTTAAAGCTTTGATCTTTATTGTTTAGCGACATGCTAGGATTTGTTATTTATCTTGTTAGTATCATGACTAGGATCTTGCTATTATATTTAAGCTTTATTATGTCTTATCATGATTATGATTATATTATGATTATTATTATTATTATGATTATGTTGCTTGATATTTAATTATTGTTATTGCTTGATCACACCTTTTATGCATGTTTAAGGGAATTTGTACTTGAAATCACGCTTAATAAGATAATTAATAATTTGATTTAGGCCAATATGATTTTAACTCAAGTGATCGCCAATAATAGTTTTATGATTGCATGTTAGTCAGAAAGCGCACATGAATACGAGTAGAATAAAGTAAAGGCCTATTTTATAGGGCGGGTCCTTTCTTTTGTAGATTGGATTCGTACTCTCATTCCCGAACCCTATTTGGTTCAAGACCTTATGGAGTTGACGATCTCCTAGATCGTTTAAGGGGTGTAACCTTCACCTTGTGATTGGTTTACAAGTTCCTAAAACTTGTTGGCGACTCTTTTGCTCTAGCTTTCTTCCCTTTGGAACGCCACCATACTTTAGTGTATGATCACAGTGGGGTTCAAGCTTGGGGTTATAGTGCTTGAAATATTCCCTACACGTACGTAACGTCTGCTGTTTGCATCAGCCGCCTGCTCATCCGTCGGCCTGCTCTCCATAGCCTTGCAATATCTGGGAGCAAACTGGTAAAGCCGCGTGCTCCTCCTCACATAATTATCAAAAAAGCTGTTAATGCTTTCCACTCTCTGGGTTGTTTGCATACCAGCCCAAAAAACATGTTTTAGATATGCCGGGATCCACATCTCCCGCTCGTTATACAAACCTAATAACAACATACATTAAACTGTAAAAATATATAAAATAACATAAGCTTGATATAGGTCGTTAAACTATTAACCCTAATCAAATTAACAATTTATAATACCTAAACTTACACTAAACTAGTTAGTGGCAAGCAAGGGTCGATCCACTGAGGAAGCTTTCTCATTTAATATCAGGATCACCATGCAAGAGTAAGAAAGGGGTATATTTTGTTGGAAATTGGAATGTAGACACTAGAACTATAAATAAACAAGTAAAAAGAGTGATTAAATCAAGATAAAACAACGCTAGGGATTAGGGGGTTTCAAACATGATCAAAATGAAGGAAAACAATGATAAGCATCATGATTAACATGCCAAAGAATATAGAATTCTACCTAAACAATTCATTTTCATGAAATAGTTTAAGCAAACCAATGAAAGTGGTCCAAGCTAATTAGGATCATTTTCATGCATCCCATTAGGCACAAGCTAACCCAAGAATAAAGAGGCACAATACATGGAACTCCATTTCAATAACTCATTCTCATGCAATCATTAAAATAGAGGTGATCTAAATCTAGTTCAAATCATTCTCATGCATTTAAACTAAAAGGCAATCAAATAAAGTGCTACAATAATCTCAAGTCAATAAAAATCTTATCTTTCATTGATTTAAGGCATGTAATCAATCCACTAATCATCATTCATCCATCATTCAATACATATTTTACACCCCCCTTCCCCTAGCTAAGAAACTAGCCTAGAAAAAGGGGATTAGACATGATAACAAAACTAAATGAAAACAAAATAAACATGAAAGCAAACATGATCAAAAACAATGAAAATACCAAAATATATTAATCCACAAAATAGATAGAAATAAACAACTAGAGTGCAAATAAACAAAGCTTAAGAGAAAGGATAAGAGATTACTAAGTAGGCAATAGTATAAATATTAAAACTTGCAAAGTTGCTTGATGGATTGAAATGAAAGTTGAACCAAAGTTGCATACATGAAGATAACTTGAGTAATACTACCCTTTCTCTCTCTAAGATTAGGGTTTAATTGTTTCTAAGTAATGATAGATGATCCACTAATCCACCCTACGACCTATATATATAGGTCCACTAAAAAGATACAAGAATTCGAAAAAAAAAACTGAAACCCAGCGGTGCGCGCCCGCGCATATACACTGCGCGCCCGCGCAGATGTTATGTGTGCGCCCTCTCAGATCTTGTGCGCCCACAGATCTGTGGGTACGGAGGAATTAGACCCATGGATGTGCGCCTCCTCAGCATGCAGCGCGCTCGCGCGTGAAGAGTGTGCGCCCGCATAGATGTCGCACATCTGGCGCGCACAACTCTCTATTTTGGCTCTACTTCTGCTGCTAATTCATGCGGGTTCTCTCAGGGCTGCGCGCCCGCACAGATCAAAGGCGCGCGCCCGCACACAAGGCGCGCACAAAGCCTTCTGTTTTGTTCTGTTCTTGAAGCAATCCTGCGCGGGTTCTCACAGTGCTGCGCGCCCGCACACAGGGAATTTTGAGGGTGAATTGCTCTTCTTCCAATGCTTTGATTCCTACAAAACGAAAACAAAGAAAAGAAGGAGAAAGGCAAACAAAGAAAAGAAGAACAAAAAGGTGAGAAAAAGGGGGCAAACAAGCTACAAATGGGAGGGAAAACCAGTAAAATGAGCACTAAATCGTGGCATAAATGCCACTCATCAAAGCTATAATTCAAAACATCGAAATCACATAAAAAAAAAATAACCTTCTAGCCAATGTTAGAATTAATAATTATGTCACGCAATATTGGGATCAAAATCCCAAGGCTATGGCACGCAAAACGAGGCAAGAACATCACTAGGCTAACCGGGCTGCATAGCAGCCCGCATGTGGCTGCCAAGGATGATGCCCGTGCTTGCGTACAATCAATGTGCGTGGCTACTGCTTGTTTCCAGCAGCATGGCACGCCAGTAAGCACCAAGCAACCGCACGGCGCAGCAGCAGCATAGTGTTGTGCGCGCTGTACGTGCTGCCTAGCTTGGCTTGCCGCGGCTGGTGCAAGCACGAGCACTTGGTGCGTGGCTTGGGGCTTGGTGCGATGAGGCAAACAGCCTTAGTGCCTGTGCCTCGCACCGGACAACCCGTAGCAATGACGTGGGAAAATTAGGTCGTTGGACTAATCCTCCTAAGCCAAGCAAAATTTATAAACACTCAACAAACCTAAATACAAGTATAGAGGTAAGTCAAGGGTCGAACCCAAAGGAACGGTAATGTCTAAGTGCTTCCAATTATGTGCCTAAGCTAGGTCGAAGACAAAGGGTAAAAGAGGACACTAACAACTACTAAGACAAAGAAATCAAACAAATAAAATGCTAGGGATTAGGATTCACTTATAATAGCAATGAACAATGCAAATTGGTTTAGGAAGTTGACTAAGTCAAGCAATGTGAGGGAAGATCAATTATGCAACCAAAAGAGCATATCAAGCTATTCTCCTAGAGGTCTAACTAGCGTCAACTACGATAAACTCTAGCTAGGAAACATCACAAGACACCTCAATCGTGTAAATGCAAGCCACAAATCAATGGTCCGTATCAATGTGAACTTACAATGCAATCTAGTGTGAATAACTAGGGTGATCAAGCCTAAATCAAACACACACATGCACATAATCAATTAACCAATTTAATCACATCATCAACTCCATCAAAATTCCCAATCTACATCAATCCATTACATAATATAAGCTTCACCAAATCCCTAACCAAACAACTACTCTAGCAACATTATCAAATCAACAAACAACTAAAGTAATCAACAATCAACAATCAAAGAATCTACAATTAAAGAAGAACAATTACTCTAATCAAACATCAATTATCAAATCATCAAAATCTAATCAAAATCAAACAATCTAAACATGAATACTAAACAAAACAATAAATGAGATAGAGTTTAGAAATACTCATTGATAATAGAGTAGATCTCCAATACAATTGTCACCATTGGATCTTCAATCTCTCAATCACCATTGAAATTCTTCACTTTCTCTCTCTAAAATCTACTCCTAAAACTAACCCCTAAATCTAGAGAGAGAAGCTCTCAACTAAGCTAAGAATATGATCTAATTCTATTATGAAAACTTCTTACAAAAATTGGGTTCAAATAGGTATAACAAGAGAGAAAAAATCGTCGAAATCCGATCGGAAAAGACCCACGTTGGTGCGGCCGCAAAACAGACGATGTGCGCCCGCACCACCATGGTGTGCGGCCGCACATCCTTCGTGTGCGCCCGCACCTTCTGCGCGTGCGGCCGCACTCATCTGGGTTTCTTCGAATCTTCAACTCTTCAAGCTCAAGGGGTGCACACATGATTTATGTTGGTGATGGGCACTAGGAGTGGCAGTAGCTAAGGCTTAATATTGAGGGCACACACTTCCTTTGAAAGGAGCACAAGAGAATAGCCAAGACTTGGAACTTCCACTTCTTTTTATCTTGAGCTTCCCAAATTCCATGAACTTGATCCAAAAGCTTCTTCCACCATAGTGGATCACCAAAATCAAGACCCGAACCTCGTCCAATACCTACAACCACGAAAATAGAGCAAATAAAGAAGAGAAGACTAGAAAACCAACGAAATGCACAAAAGCTACAAAATAAGAGAAGAAAGGTAAAACTAAGCAAGAAAGCATAAAACTAAGCACTTATTAAGCATGAAAGCTATGAAAAGAGAATAGAAAGGACCTAAATGCTCGTCAAATGTGTGCCATTTATGACACACATCAAGCAACACTACTAGGTGTATGCCTAGCTAGTGCTACGGAGGGTGGTCGAGGCACATGCACCAAGCCGCGTTGCTCGAGCTACTAGGTGACTTTGGTTTTCATATGGCATACACTTAATGAGTGAGCCACTTGAGTGCGGTTGGCTTTGTGTTTGCTTGCTTTGCCGTTTTATTTGTTTTATTTAATTTTATTTATTTTAATTAAAATTTTGGAGGCTAAGTCTCGATTTTGAGCGGCATTGGCAAAATTTATTTTGACAATTTTGGGTTTTACCGGCTTAATTAATTAGAACAATTAAGATGGACGTGGAATTTAGTTGGAGCTTTAATTATTAATTATGTCAATTACATAATCGGTTAAACAACTTTGACTAGTTTTAATTAGGTGTGTTTATCGGATTAATAACCTAGATTAGTTACTAGTGCGCTCGTTTGTTTAATGCAATTTTACTTGTTTGCCGTTGTAAAATGTATGGGCCATTCACAAATAGTGAATGGATGAATGGAATGTAAATTCTCTCACGGGTTTTATAAAATGGCAACTAGTAGGACCCGATTAGGACTGAAAATACGGACTACGTGCCGTGATGTATTTTTGTAAATCTAAATATGGTCTACGCACCGTTGAGCATTTTTGTACATTAATATTTAGATTAGTCCTAATCGTAGATACTAGAATTTGCATAGTTTGGTTAAGTCTTGAACACGGAGTTTCTTGGAAGACGAAGCCTTGAAATTGCAAGTGAAGACCTTTTGAAAACTTGAAGATTTCAAGGGGTCATGCTAGTTGCCAATATGTATCTAATAATTTCTCTTTATATGTTATGCTTATATATGTGAATGATATGATTAGATGCATGTTTAGGCTTTCAATATGTTGTGATGATTAGTTAAGTTCACTTAAATCAACCAACATAGAAATCCTAGGTCCCTAATAATATTTAGTAAAACTTGCCTTTCCTAAACAACACTTATACACCAAATGAGTGTAATGGTAGGCTACGCCAAAGCGAGGCACCATTACTACTTTGAGGAACGTAAGGCACACCGGGTGTGCATGATGGTTTTTGTTAAACTCATCGGTATGAGTGAGGAGTCCTCACATATCGTGGCAAAAGAGATACATCTTCAAAATGCATTGGATGCGACGATTATCTAACCAAGAATGGCTCGGACAATTCTTACCTTGGGATAACGAGTGTTAGGACAAGCCATAGCATGCCTAATTACTCGTTGATCCCCTGGATCTTGGAATCGCCTTATTTTCACAAAAGGGGAGAATTTTACGTGTAAATAAGACGTTAAATAAGCATTGAAATTTGCATGAATTAAATTCAATCTTATTTAAAGTAATTTTTTGAATGGTCTTTCATTTCAAATTCTTTCAAATGTAGAATCATGTACCCAGAATGTCCCGAAAAGTTGTCATTTTCGCTCAATTTGGTGAACTTTAAGGAATGGTAAAATGAGCTCCGAAAGACACTTAGAAATTGCTACCTAGAGCATATTTTGGACATTCCGATCCCCAGTTTCTACTCGAAAGGGATCATGAGTGATGAAGCTCATGAAGAATGGAGCATGGATTGCAAAGACTTTCGAAACTCATGGCAAACTCCATCCTGGTTCAATGGAAGGAGATTTTCTCCGGCTATTTTCCGGACATGATGCACAAAGCTCTAGAGGATGTAGTCAACTTGAAGGTCAGAAACAGTGCTAGAGGCAATTATGATGGTCTCGTGGAGGATGTAACTAGGTCACTTTCCAAAATGAGGATCAAGCCACCGCAAGATGGTTGTCTCTTTAAAGAAAGACAAGAGGTGTGGGGAAAAGTCTACAATGCGATACTTAGGCCTGGAATGCCACTTAAAGCTCATGTAATTAACATGACAAGGCTATTCAATCATCTGGAGCTAATTGGAAAACCAGTGGAAGACGAGCAAGCGGCTCCCATGCTTCTTAGCTCTCTTCACTCGGGATATGTGGGGCTTAAAATGCGATCCACCGCCAATCAAAATACACTGTTCTTAAAGGAAGTCATCCAAGAGCTCCAAAAGACCTATTATTGCAAGAAGGCTAACTTTGCCCTTAGACCTAGGATGAAGGAGTTCAAAGACAAGAGGAAGATGCGCTGCTTCTATTGTGGTAACCCTGGACACTACAAAAGAGAATGTTGCATGTATCTGGATGATGAGGCAAAAGGAAAAGTAACCTCAACCTCAGGTATCATCTTATACACTTGAATATAAGCAATTTTAAAAGGTATTAGATACCGGAAAATTGACTCACAATACACTCCTTTTTCAGGAACCAAGTGAGCGGTGCTTTATCAAGTGGAAATGAGTACACAAGTGGAAGATGAACATGATCTATCCAAATAAACTTGTAATCTCATGTTTTATCTAAAGAAATAGAACTTGTTTAGTTTTATGCACCACAATTTGATTTCCGACACTGGACGTCGTTTTCATCATTGAACAGACTTTTGTTTTGATATCTTGAATATATATATGGAATGACACTTTCACATCTTTTAGACAAAATGTTTGATACCAAAGCTAAGACTACACAGTCTAGTCAAACCTACTTGTGGCATTGTCGCCTTGGCCACATTAACATCAAACGCATCAAAAAGCTTCTACAAGAAGGCATTCTAGACTCATTTGATTTAAAATCATTTGAGAATTGCGAAGGATGTTTACTAGGCAAGATGATAAAGCAACCATTCTCCAAGTTAGTAGAACGGGCCGGTGACTTATTGGGCCTAATACACACCGATGTGTGTGGGCCAATGAATACACCTGCAAGGAAGGGTTATCAGTATTTCATAACCTTCATGGACGACTATAGTAGATATGCATATTGTAAGAAGGGTGTTCCCATCGTAGGGGATCCTTCTCCTTAAATTCCCATGGCCCTTTAAAGCCTAGGACTTTACACTTGTTATGGTGTATTAGGATTTTAATTCCTAACTGTTTGGGGGACCATGAATTAGAAATGTTTGTATCATACAAGCTTTTTTGTAAGAAACAAGTAGGAGTCGCCAATGAGTTTTAGAAAACCCATAAACCTCGAGACTTGTCGTTTGGCGACAGTCTGACTTGCACGCGCTTTTCCACGCGGAATCCGATCTTTAATCAAATTGATCTACGGAATCTGTACAGAAGATAAAACGTATCTTTAAAAATAATAATATAATAATAAAATAATAATAATATTTTATTCCAAATAAAAATCCTTCTTAAAAATAACTATTAAATCTAATAATATTAGAATTAAAAGGAACCTTCTAGAAAGTTATAATTAATCCTAATAATTTTAGGAATAATAATTAACATTGGGCCCTCCTCTAGATCATTGGGCCATATGTAAATAATTAACCGGGCCCAGTTTAGTATTTTGGCCATAACGTTTGGTGATGTATTCGAGGGTTTTGTTTGAATATACCTGGATGAGGGCTTATGGAGCTTAATCGCGTTCAAATGTGTTTGAGTGTACTTACTTTGGAGAGAATTCCATTTGAGTTTATAAGCTTCCTGGAAATAATGATTTTTGACCTCCTCTACAAATGGAGGAATAGTGTATTTATAGGAGATGAGAACTCCTTGAGTGGACTTAGTAGGTTTGGCTTGGCCCTTTTTAATGACTTAGAAGTCTTTTAATCTGGTCCATTTGATTTATTTTATAAATTGTGTTTAATTAATTTGGATTATTTATTTGGGTCAGCAAAAATAATTTAAATGGATTATTAACATAGTTTTAACCCAAATATAACACTCATAAAATTATCGTGTCTATAAATTGCCCCCTCTATATGTGTCTCCTACACGATTTGAAATTTTGAAGTGTTTGGCGTGTCAAAGTCTCTACTCTTTTGCTTGACTTGGTAGTTATTAGTACTTAGTATTTTTTAAGCACTGGGTTTGTATTTATGGGAATTCTTAAGTACCAAAGTTAGACTCCCAATTGCACTAAGTGTTAATTTTTCACAAGTTCATTGTCCACCGTAACTTATTAATTAGGAATTTGCCTACGGTAGACTCATACTTCAAGAGTTGACGAACAAAGCCGTAATTTGTTTCCTTTTTGCGTCATAGCTCATGAATTACTAACAACAAAAAAACCTAGTTTGTGCTTTTTTCTATAACATCAGTAATTAAGTTGTATAAAAGGAATTAACTATGAGCACCATTTAATTACTCTAATTTGCAGCCTTCATTTGGAGCTGATTTTAATCGTCAAATCCCCTAACTGCGGTTCGTGGTAAAAGGTTCGATAATTTGTGTGTCGCAGCAAATCAATTGTCGACAATATTAGGCAATTCATACCTAACTTTTGCTTTTCTTGTTTTAATTAACCAGCTAGTGTGTTGCTCGGGCGTTGCACCGTGTTACTACTTTGATTAAATTGTTTCTTTATGGAATATGTTATCATCTTTTTTTGATAAAATGAAATATATTATCATCGATTATGTATGTTGTGCATAAATTGTTTATTTATGAAATATGTTATCATCATTTTTGACAAAATGAAATACATTATCACCGATTATGTATGTCATGCATAAATGTTAAAGATAATGTTACTAATTGATAAAGAGTATAGATTGATAATTTTTAACACACTATTGTTTGTGAAATGTTTTATTCCTCTTATTTTATTTTATTTTTTTCAAACTGCTTATCTCGTATTTTCTTTTTAATTGATACATGTTTATAGTTATATTTATATGTATAGATGACATCAATTGTTATTGGCTAAGGTGGTAAGGAAGTAGTTCTTGTGTTCCTTGAGGTCTAGTGTTCGAAACCCATGAAAAGCTTTTAATAATAGTTGAAATGATTTGTTAATTGGTAATGACATGTCATTAAGTGATGATGTGGCACAATTCTATGAGAGGGGAATGACGTAGCACATAAACAATTTTAGAAACACATTTTAATATGTAAGTATAGATTCCTATCTATATGGGTCAATCATAATACTCTATGAATTTGCAGCAATAAAAGCAAAGGATTTGGAGTTTTTTGACTTTGGAGTAATTGGGTTTTCAAGAAATCTTCAAGAAACCAAACACACTCACCTCCAGTAAGTTTGTTCTCTTTTCTTTTTTTTTTTTTTTTTATTGCAATTTTGTCTTGTATTGCTATGTTGCTGAAGACCCAAACAATAATTATTGCCATGTGAGCGCACTTTGTGTATTGTGATTATAAATCATCAATTTGGATGTGTTAACTGTACTTTTGCCGCTAAATACTTGATGACTTGTTGCAATTTGATCGGATTATCTTAGTGTAATTGTCATTCAATACTTGGATGATTATATATACTTTATGCCACTTTATTTCATGATTTATGGTATTGCACGTACATGTCATACACATTTTTTTGTTTTGTTTTGTATATGCGTATGTGTTTGTTCATTGTAGCGTTGTGCACATGACAGATTTACAAGGTAGCCAAAAGTTGTTGCCCATGTCGCGATGGGTCAAGGCTTTGTTATGAACCCATCGGGGGTATTAAGTCATGTATGTCATTCCTTATAAACCTGACATCTTAAGACTGGTCGTATGACTTGAAGATTTGAAGTCACTCTTATCGCGATGGGTCAGGACTTTGGTATGAACTCATCGGAGATGGTTGATGACTAACATCTCCGACGGGTTTTCGTAAAAAGTTTTTAAAAGTTATTTTTTCGTAAAATGGTGCTTTTAAAAGGGTTTTTCTAACAAAATTTCCTAATATTAAAAGTAAATTTTATACTTTTTGCTGATTAACAATATTATTTTTTGTTTTAATTATTTAAGTTTTACATAATTAACTTGATTATTTTAGTAACCCACCGCACCGTATACCACTTGCCAGTCCCGTCCACCCCATCCACCACCACTGACACACCAAATCACCGCCATTCAGCTCCACCATACCACCATCAATGCCACAACCCTTACCGCCATTACTTCCGAGCTCCATCACACAATTGTAGGAGTTCTAACAATTTACGAATTGCTAACAAGTAATAATAAGGATATATTAAGGAAATACAAATATAGGTTACAACTCGGAATATAAAATAAAATAAAGTTCTTCTAAATATATATAATTTCAAAATATAAACTTCTTATTATATCTCCTTAATATCTCTTAAATATTCTTCTTTTTCTTTTTCCTTCTTCTGCTTTCTTTCAACAAAAACAATAACTACATATATATATGTAACATGTCCTTTAATTTACATTATTATTCTCTTTGCAATGCACCAATGTGATTATTTTGGCGTATCCATATATCTACTAACCAGCCCAACTCCATATATAATGTCGGCAAGAGTACCTTAGACTTCCAACTAGACTCTTATATAAAGTCGGATCAATTAATTTTCCTTCTCTAGTTTTCGTCATTTTTATTCCTGTAGTGCTTATGGGTTTGCATGAGTCCATCTTAAATTTTTCAAGTATTTCTTTTGCATATTTCTTTTGAGAAATAAAAACTCCATCTTCACATTGCTTTACCTCGATGCCTAGAAAGAAGTTCATAAGCGCACAATCTGTCATTTCAAATTATTTGAATATTGTCGTTTTGAAATCATTAAACATACTTTGACTACCAGTGAATAATAGATCATCAACACACGAACTTACTATAAGAATATCATCACCATTCTTCTTCACATATACAGCATTTTCGTATGGACACTTGATAAAACCGTTTTGGATCAAGTATCTAGATTGTATTCCAAGCTCGTGGCCTCGTGGGGCTTGCTTTAGACCATAAAGTGTCTTTTTCATTATACTCCTAACCATCTCTCACCCTCATTTTAATTGTATTAAATCTTATGAGCCCCACTTTTCTTAAATACCACGAAAAAAAGGTGTGTTGCATGTATATAAAAACGGAGGGAGGAGTATCTAGTCAATAGGCCTAAGCAAATTTTGTCAAAAGTTAATAATTATACGAAGTTGTTGAGAATATTTTGACTGGATTGCCGAAAGTTAGGATTATTTCCATCAATTTTTCCAGTGAAAAAAGGTCCAACATGTCAATTATTCTTGGGCGGGAGGAGTATTTGCTTCTTAGCTGAAAAAAATATATGTTTTGCTTGCTTTGGTTATTTTATTGCAATGAAATCATGCCTGTAAATTACTCTGTGGACATCCAAGTCCATCAGAATCTCTTTTCTACTACTTTTTTTTGGAAAGTTCATTATCTATATTTTTGGAAAACGTTTGACAATTCACAATTCTCTTTCAATCAACTTAACGTCATCAAACACTTACGGTATCATAAATTATGTAGCACTAGCAAATTTAAGCATTAGTATAAATGAATTGCATACAATTTGATAATAATACCAGTTTGACAAGCATAATTAAGTTCACATCGACATTGAAATTAATAAAAATAAGAATATAAAGTTATAGTTTGAACTAGTGAAGTAACTGGAGTTTATGTAAAGTAGACCTGCAGTTGTCTTATTTGAATTTCCACTAATAAGCTTTTTTCTCATAAATCTATTTAGATGTGATTTGATTTTTTCGAATGTCTGAAAATAATCTAACCCAATGTCATTTGAAATTTATGACCAACCAGCAGTTGCTGCATAGGATCTGTTATCTGAATAATTGTAGCGCTGACCCAGCTGCCTTGTTGTGACTTGTTAGAACTAGATTTTCATTCTCTTTCTGTTGTTGTGTGCAGGTTGTACATGAAGAGTTTGACATTGCTGAAGGTCTGATGACAACAGTCCATGCTACTACATGTTCTCATTTTAAGCTTCTTTTAATGCTCTCTATTCCAAAGGAAAGCATGTGCTCATGCCTGCATCTTAGTAGCATAGAACCTGGTTATATCTTTGACAGCTTTTATGACACTAGTTCTTGGATTTTAGCAACTCCGAAAACTGTTGATGGACCATCAATGAAGGACTAGCGAGGAGGCCATGGATCTAGTCAAAACATTATTCCTAGCTCTACTGGTGCTGCGAAGGTATAGATATCAATGATCTGGGTCTGACACTTCATTTTACCTCTGTGATATAATTTTGTCTACATTTAAGTGCAATTACAATATCAAACTAAACCATATGTTCCAATGTGATGAGTTTTCGTTGAATGCTTGTGTCAAAATTGCAATAGGTCTATTTAGTTATAACAAGTATAATTTTTTGAAGCTGCATAATTCCAATTAAAATAGGAACAAATAGTGTAATATATTTGTTAAATAGTTGTCTGCAAAATTGTTTTTTATCCACTTATCTGGAAGAATATTTTATGACGTGCTAATATTGATACAAGACTTTTAACAGATGGGACTCATGAGCGTGCACTCATTTGTTACCATTCTATAAAATTAAATGTACTTAAGAATTAACATGGTAAAATATTTATACTATGGTTATGGCAAATAAAAACTGTATAAATTCATAAGTACACTATTATAGCATTAGTAATTTTTCATTATTACTAAAGAGATTTGAATGTACATAGGCTGTTGGAGAAGTCCTTCCTGAACTCAATGAAAAATTTACTGGAATGGCATTATGTCTTCCAACACTGAATGTGTCTGTTGCGGATTTGGCTTGCCAACTTCAAAAAGATGCTAGCTACGAAGGGGTCAAGCTGCCATCAAGTATGTTATCTGATTATTTAATATGATCTTTTGCTGCTTCCCCTCTTACTGATTATGCCTTTAATGATTATTGAATTTTATTTCTTTTGAATGTTTATGTTTTTAAATTTGAGTATTCATCACCTGGTTTTGTTTGTATCACAAGTTTGCTTCAGAGGGTCTATTGAAAGGTATTCTTGGATATACAGATAGAAGGAAATTGGAGGAAAGACAAAATTTGATAAGACAAGTTTGTGTTTATTTATTGTATCTCATTAAATTAAGGAATAGTTCATGTATAGAAAATCTGCTAGATGATTAAAACAACAACAAAAAAAAAAAAAAAAAAAAAAAAAAAAAAAAAAGTAACAAAAAAGTGAAAGTGTGAAGGGAGAAAGAGATAAGGAGGGGGTGGGGGGGAGCGGTGGCAGAAAGGATGGAGAGGAAGAGGAAGGATGGCTGGCTACCTAAAAGGGGAGGGTGTAGGTAGGTTTGACTGTCTAGACAGATCTGTTAAAGAAAAGGTTGTTTGAATGTATTACAAGGCAGCGAATTTGGGAAGGAGAAAAATATTATGGAGGGAGGTCATTTTGATTCTAATTCGACAAATTGTGATTCTAAGAGATTATACTTACAGATATATATTAACTTTGTCTAGGACTAATTTTGTGACACTATAAGCTATTAGATTTTTGGGTGGAGGTTAATACATAATAATATTATTCAAGCCTCTGTCTTCAAGTTGTATCCTCATTGCTTTATACATGTCTGATGAAGAATTATTTTAAATACAGCTATCAAGTCATTATCCCAAGGGACATCCTCAAACAATCTATAGTTATACCACTAGGTAACCAAAAGTGTCAAAGCACGTGATTAAGTGAAGCAGTAAAATCAGGGGTTTATGCATCTCATGATCTCGTTCCATTCAATGAAACCACACAGTATAATTCCACACAATTTCACTAGGGTTGAAAATGTCATGTATGTCTTATTATGTACTGCTTAATTTTCTCATCCTAGACCCACAAACAGAAATTAAAATATCCCAGCTCTTTATCCCTTATACTAAGTCCTCATGCTTTCCAATGTTTACACCCAACATTAAAATAGTGGCAGATCACTTTGGATCAGTCACTTTAGATCATTTAACATTGTTGTCTGAGTTGAATTATCAACAATTGTTTTTCATCTCTTCGTGATGGCCCTTCACTCATGTTTGTCAAATCCTTTCTGCATACTCCTCACAAGTCTCTGCATTCAAATGTTTGACACTTGTTAGCAAAGAGCAATAGTTAACTTAATTGCAAAAAAAGGCCAAATGGGAAGGACAGGTATTACGTATGACAGCCTGCTCATATATTTCAGGGGACTCATGATGTAAATCTGATGCTTGTTGATTGTAGGCGACTTCAAAGTTGGGAAAGCACAACAATTGTGGCAAAATGTAGGAAAAGACGTGCTCAAGGTCTGCAGTGAATAACAAAGCAATATAAAGTTCAACTCTATGCAAAGGAATCGAAAAGTAGGGAGTGAGGGGGTAAGCTCACCGCTTTATCGTTAAAACCACAAAAAGAAATGCCGAGTACCCTTTCAATTTATCTTGTTTATATTTAAGTTTGTAGTCCATGAGGCATAGGCATTTAAGTAATATAGTAGCTATGATATATAGTTGATAGTAAAAGAAATGATACTCACTTGAGTTTACTGTCCACTTTTCATTTTCCAGGGCACAGACGCTACAGAATCCACTGCTGTAAAAAATTGTTAGAAATGCTCTCAGGATCCCCATTACATATTGTTAATGTAAAAAAAAAAGAATCCATTGCATATTAAACAACACTCATGTCAATTTGATGGACAATTACACAACTATACATAGGGTCTTAATTATAAGCCACCTCCCTTGTGACATTAAGTTACTATGCTTGACTACTTCCGAACCTTCCCAAGTGTTTTGTATGTTGTCACAATGAGACTGTAACAGAAAACTTCCAAATTGAATATTACTACCTTTTTTTTTTTTTTGAGCCAGAACTAGTTTATTTGGTGGTCCACCCCTTCAGTCCTTCACCCTCCAACATGACACCAATGGGCTAACATTATGAATCTGTAACCAAACAAGTATCAGTCTTTTGTTTCTGTTATGCAGACGCTTAGGCTCTAACCCATCTATAGGAGTTAATATGTTTGGTTGTCCTATTTGAATGTGCTAAACATGCTGCAGTGCGTCACTGAATGGGTACGCTAAGACCCAAAATTGCTGAAGACCATGTTAAAGCCATAGAGGATTAATATAGATGAAATAGTATGGAGTATGGGATAAAGAAAGGATTCAGGAAACTAGATTACCACTTCCCCTGAGTAGTAAGGAAATTTGTTGTTCAATAAAGCAAGTTCAGCAGTAATTACTGTTGAAATTTGAGGAATTTTATGATGATTTGAAGGCTCGGTCAATTATCATGAACATAATCCAAAATGTACCAACATTATCTTTGACAATATCTGACTTGTGATTCAAAAAAGAAACTATAGTTCAAAAAAGAAACACCATAAGGGAGCTTTGACTGTTAACCCAGAAACCATGATTTTTGCAGCACATTGCTTTCAACCTTGGGCATGAAGTGAATTGATGTGCTATACTACCTCCGCTTCGGATTACTTGCAACAGTTTCCTTTAATGGGTGCTTCACATTACTCACAACAAGTTTATTTCTTTCCTTTATTAGTAAGTTTTTGGCTATAAAATGACAATTGTACCCTTACTTTTTTTTTAAAACATCTTAATTAACTTACAAATCAATTCTTATTACATTAATCCCTAAGGTTAATTAATTTTACCTTACCACCACATCCATTCTAATTTATTCACCTCCTCCATCTACATTCACATCTTCCTCCATAAGTTTTCTCTCTCTTCCTTCATAATCCACCACCTTCAATAGCAATCACCACCGCCACTACCACCGACCTCCACCACCACCATCTTTAATGGAAACCACCACCAACATCGCCGCCACATTTTCTCTCTCTTTCTTTGCTTTTTTTTTTGTCCTCATTATCTAAATTCGAAGGTTCTTTTGTCAAATTTAACCATCAAAACTATAGATCTAGAGTTTTGAAGAGTTTTGATGGTTAAATTTCACCAATTTAAGCTTCAAATGATGATGGAGAAAGGTTTATGGGTTTGTCAAAGGTTTGTTTGTGGTTGCTAGGTCGTCGGTGAGTCGGCGTCGTGTGTTTCGGCTTGTGGGTTTCGGTTTCGGTTACTACCTCCGCTTCATGTTACTCGCAACAAAGGACATGTTTGCGGAGGCCGAGGCAAAAGATTGAAAGTATGATTATGGAAAAATAAGGGTATATGTTTAACTCTTAATCCAACAAAAACAAAGGAAAAATAAATTCAACTTTAATTAAAATAAATACCCACCACCACCCACACCACCAAGCACGACCGAAACCAACCACCATCACCACCTAACTTCACCGAAACCACCCCCCACCACCACCCAGCATCACCAAAACCACCCACCACCACTGAACCAGCACCACCGACGCACCCAACACCACCCACGAACCCTCCATAGCACCGACCTGTCGACCACCCAGAATCGAAGCCAGCACCAAGCCACCACCCAACACAACCACCCAGCACTACCACCCAACACCGACGCTTCCAACACCACCCACGAACCCTCCAATCAAAACCCCAAAACCACTGTACCCCGCAGCAAACCCCAACCCAACCCACGATGCCCAGAAAACGCAAAACTAGCAATTAAACCCAAGTCTGAAATCAAACCCACAAACCGAAACCGAAACCCACAAGCCGAAACACACGACGCCGACTCACCGACGACCTAGCAACCACGAACAAACCTTTGACAAACCCATAAACCCTTCTCCATCATCATTTAAAGCTTAAATTGGTGAAATTTAACCATCAAAACTCTTCAAAACTCTATATCTATAGTTTTGATGGTTAAATTTGACAAAAGAACCTTCGAATTTAGATAATGAGGACAAAAAAAAAGCAAAGAAAGAGAGAGAAAATGTGGCGGCGATGTTGGTGGTGGTTTCCATTAAAGATGGTGGTGGTGGTGGTGGTCGGTGGTAGTGGCGGTGGTGATGATGGTTGTTGCTATTGAAGGTGGTGGATTATGAAGGAAGAGAGAGAAAACTTATGGAGGAAGATGTGAATGTAGATGGAGGAAGTGAATGAATTAGAATGGATGTGGTGGTAAGGTAAAATCAATTAACCTTAGGGATTAATGTAATAAAAATTGATTTGTAAGTTAATTAAGATGTTTTAAAAAAAAAGTAAGGTAAAATTGTCATTTTATAGCCAAAAACTTACTAAGAAAGGAAAGAAATAAACTTGTTGCGAGTAATGTGAAGCACCCATTAAAGGAAACTGTTGCAAGTAATCCAAAGCGGAGGTATTATATTATATATATATATATATATATATATTATATATATAATATATATATTATATTATATATATATATATTATATATATATATATATTATATATATATATATATATATATTATATATATATATATATATATATATATTATATTATATATATATATATATATATATATATATTATATTATATATATATATATATTATATATATAATATATATATTATATTATATATATATATATATTATATATATATAATATATATATATATATCAAAACTCTTCTTACTTCATGTTTATTGCTATTAAGATGGATTTAGGAAACTTACTCAAGATCAATATTTGGATGCAGAATTCTTGTTTGAAAGTAAACGACCGGTGCCTTCCCATGTGGGTAGCCTTCCTCAAGTTCAACTACCACTTTGAAGCGAAAGCCGTGGTAGAGGGCTGTAAAGGAAAGGGGAGAGAATAGATAAGAATGAACTTAGAAATGATTGAGTTAGTTCTTGGTAGAATATATGTAATTACGAATAAAAGATTAGAATCCACAAGTTTAAGCAAACAGTTTTTGGGTCCACAATATAAAACACACACTTTAGATTTAAAGTATAGTTTTAACTTACAATCTTTTGGTCCATCAAAATCGACCACCATCTCTGTTGAATCCTCTGTAAGGAATTGGACAGAATAATTTTGTGCCCTGTTATCATTTGAATCAATCAGAATAAACAATAAATTTAGACAATTAAAATTAAAATCATGCTTACTCTTTTTTTTCCACCTCTTTTTCTTTTGATTTCCTTGTTTTTCCTTTTTATAATTTGTTTTGGTTTTCATCAGTTTTTGGTGGATTTGGCTCTTATTTTCGTAATTTGATTGTTCTTTGTTTATTTTACATTTTAGAATTAGGCCGGGATTTATTTTATTACCTTTTATATTTTCATAGTGTTTATTGCCTCTTATATCTCATTTCCTTTTATTTTATTTGTTTTTATTTTGCCTATTCTACTTTCGGTTTTTGGTATATTATGTAGGGTGCTAATTTGGGGTCAAGGTTCATGTTTCACATCTACATTGGTGCTCGAAGATTATGTGCCTTTCACACCTAAAGCCAACAGCACACTGCTGCCTCTCCTTGCTGCTTCTCCGTTAACCTACACCCCACCAAATAACAAACATACACCACATCATCTCCGCACTAACCCTGCTTTCTCCTTATACACACAAGCAGCCACCAAACATTCATGCATAGCCGCCTGCCAGCTACTCCCTTTCCTTCCCACGCAAGCAACAGCAAGCTCACACAATAGCACCCCCTGGGAATTCTTAAAGAACCACAAACCGTCCCATTAACACTACGGCAGCTTGCATTCTCCTCCGTCTCACCACCACCCAAACACCCAACATCAACCCCAGTCCTCGCAGCCCCTACTCTCAGTAGACACACACACAAAGCACTACCATAGCAGCAACATTTCGCCACTAGCACAGCAATCACAGCCTGAAATAATCTCCCATCCAACCTCACAGCAGCCAGCGCACTCCATTTTCTGATTAGCTTTTAAATTTCATTTTTAGTTTAATCTTATTTAGAAAAAATTAGTTTTATTGCCTTTTATATGTCATCTTTATTTTATTTGTTTATATTTTGCCTATTCTACTTTCAGTTTTTGCTATATTGTGCAGGAATAAGGGGTCGAGGTTTGTGTTTTATGTCTACGTTCATATTCAAAGATTATGCACCTTCCTAGCTTTAGAGCCAACAGCGCACTGCTGCCCCCTCCTTGCTGTTTCCCTAGTAACTTTACATTGTATCAAATAAATAACCTACACCCTACCAAATAACTAACATACACCACAGCATCTCTGCACTAACCCCTGCTTTTCTCTTTGACACTCAAGCAGCCACCAAACAATCACTTACAGCCACCTGCCAGCTGTTCCCTTTCCTTCCCACGCAAAGGGTAACAGCAAGCTCACAACAGCAGCCCTTGGCAACTCCAAAACAACCAATAATGTTTCTACCCAATTGCCCCCATTCACCTGTCTCACCATCAACCTCAGTCCCCACAGCCCCTTCTCACAGTAGACATGCACCAAGCACTACTATAGCAGCAACTATTCGCCACCAACCAGCATTCTCAGTCTGCAATTATACCCAATCCAACCTTACAGCAGCCAGCACACTCCATCCGCCGTCATCACCACCTTTTCTCATTCCCTTTACTCCCTCCATTCCCCCACATCCTTCTAAGTTCATTCCCCACCCCATTAGGTATTTCCATTTCCATTCCCTACCACCACCACATCACCACCTTCCTACCCGACCCTCGCCGCCCCTCCCCTGACTGGAAAAACATTGTTTTGTCTGTTCGCACCACCACATCACCACCTTCCTACTCAACCTTCATCGTCGGAGGTTATCGCACTTTACCCATCCCTCGAAAACCCTCATCGCTTCCCCTGTTTGCACTTCTCTCAATTGTTTTCGGAGGTTATCGCACCTTGGCCATCCCTCGTAAACCTTCATCGCTTCCCCTGTTTGCACTTCCCTCAATCTTGTTCGCACTTCCCTCAATTGTTGTCGGAGGTTATCGCACCTTGCCCATCCCTCGTAAACCTTCATCGCTGCCGTGTTCGCACTTCCTTCAACCCTCGTCGAAGGTTGTCGCAGCTCGCCCATCCCTCGAATGGGTAAACAGCAAGGGAGAATAATGGTTTCTAAGGTTTGCGAGGGAGGTTTTTTGAGGCTGAGGGAGAATACAAGGCCGAGGGAAGTTTTGCGAGTGGCGGCCGGAGAAGGGAGGCGAATGGTTAGGGAGTGGTTTGGTGGCGGGAAATGGTGGAGAGTGAAGGTTTTAGGTGGTTGTGTGGTGGTGATGTGGTGATGGGACTGGTGGGCCTCATTCCCTTTGTTTTTAAGACCAAACAACATAGAACATTTTAGGTATTTTCATTCCATTCTTTGTCTTTCCCTTTGTTCATTCCATTCCGATTGCCCCGCGTGAACCAAACGACCCCTAAATTTTGTTTGATTTTAAGAGGTTAGTTTTTGACCTAATTTTCTTACGTTATTAGGAGGTAGTTGCTTTGTTTCTTAAATATTAATTTGATGTAATAGTTGTTGGTGTTGATTAAATTGTTAAGTTGTTGCTAAACCAAATATTAAAATCCTTTTCAAAGCCAAATATAGGTTCCCCCATTTTACCTCAAAGTAAATTACTCTACTAAATTCTAATCACATATTTTCAGGTCGCAATTTCCCCTCATCCCTCTCCAAATAAACACGAGGTAGCAAGATCTGACCCGATTTGAATTGATCCAACCTAACCCAAAGTGACGTGACCTTACATTTAACCTACATAAACCCTAGTGATAATCCGAGCTAACTCTCCAACACACCAAAATTACAAAATTTAAGAACAGAGTTCTCTTGAGCAATTTAACAAACTCATCATGGATTAGTTAGGTAAACAATGTAAAGGGCAAAAAATGTGTATTATTGAAAGAATATCTCATAGCTTTACTTTGGGGAATCAAATAAATTATCATGCACAATCAAATATCAACACGATTTAGCGTTCAAATAAAAATTTATCAATGCGAATTAGCGAAGTAGACAAATACAGTTTTTTGCCATCTAGAAAACGCCGCTCCTCCATTTCACCTACGTGAGAAATGAGCTGCACTTGTGAAATTAACAATGGCAAAATGAGCTACGCCAATTGCAAATCTAATTGCCATATATAAATAATATAAAATATTAAATATCCATCCCAAAACATAATATAAATATTTTTTATAAAACCCAATGAACTTGGGATAATAATACTATGTCAAAATTCTTCAAATACAACTCCAAGCCAATTTGATCCAATATCCCAATCATTAATCATCAATTCATCCCATGCCAAAAACAATTACACATGCTAAGAGTTGAGTACACATTTCCATCTAACAAAACAAGTCTTTCAATATATTTCTAGTTCTTAAAAACTTGGACCATTGTTCTTGATTTTTTTTTTTTAGTTCACCATCATTGTAAGCAACATCTCTTTCCAAATACATCTTACAAAATCAGAAAACAAGCAAAATGTTAGTCAAATTAGTGTCAACGACTTAATAAATACATAATACTATATTACAATTTAAAGAGAGAGGGAGGGATAGCTCAAGTTGTTAAGTTGTTAAGCGTATAATATCAAGTGAGTCCCACTTTATTTAAATATAGTGAAAAAGCGTGTTGGAAGTAATAAAAAATGAAGTATTTATCATGACCATTCCAAACTAGTAAGCAAATCCCATTTAAAAATCGAGTAACATGCCAAGGAAATAGAAAGGTCTACACATAATTTAATTTATTCTCACTAGCTAGGAGGCATAAACTACCAATCTCAATCATCATATATACAAATTAGCCACAAAGCCTTGAGCCAAAAGCTCAAGTTGGTCACATAAATTCCACATACAGAAAATCGTGAAAGATTTCAGCATCAATTGACACATCTACGAGTATTAGTTTTATGAAAAGCATGAACAGAAGCCAGGACGATAACTGATTCTTATAGAAATTAGACACGATAGATTGAAACAACAGTTCATCTATCGAAACTATGCAATCAACATGGTAATTTTACATAATTAAACACGATAGATTGCAATACACCCTCATACCCCACCCGTGACATTGGTTTACAGCAGGAGGAAGAAGCGCACCAACAACAATAGCAAGCTTTGAGGCCGTTAGAGAACAGAGGAGCAGCAGGGGACAAGTTACTTTTTGATATTTGTTTGTAATAGCTTTAAGTAGTAAGTTGCCAAATATGGTACATGTAGTAATTATGGCTTGTATTGCCAATTATGTATGGTGAGAGTAGTATAATTAGAGAAGAGTAAGGAGTAGAGAGTTATGCAGAAAATTGTAAACACATTTTGGAGAGTTATGGCCTAAAGCCATTGTTATCACTTACGCAAGCTTAAAGCTCAAATCAATCAAACATCCTTCTTATTTATATCCATACCACGTAGTCCGTTGCAGTTGGTATCAGAGCCGACATGCCGCCAACACCGTTGAATGTAACGCCGGAGAGGGTGGCGGCCCTTGAAGAGAGAGTGGAGGAAATTTTCGAGAATCTCGGCGAAGGAGAAAATTCTCTTCAACAATCTCTGCTAAAGAAACAAGATGAAACGATGGACAAGGTGAGACAATCGCTAGAAGGAAAGATGGACCGATTCCGGCAGGACATCGTTCAACAAGTTAACATGACGACGAGTCGGCAAGATAAAGTCATGGATGAAATTCACAACGCCATTAAAGCCCTGGGCAAGCAGCCTAACACGATGAACAAAGAGGTGGAACAACCACTCAACTTGGGTGGCTTTGAGGGAACACCGCACTTGAACGGTGGGGTTAATGACCAGCAGTTTGGCGAGGGTGCGTTCAATGGGATACGAATTGGAAGTTGGGAAGCCGGCGGCGGAGGAGAATATCGGATTCGCCACCACGAACAACAGGAGAACCGTGGGAATTGGAAGTTTCGAAAATTGGATATGCCGGTGTTTGACGGGTCCGACCCCGACGGGTGGATCCTCCGTAGTGAACAATATTTCCAATTTTACAACCTCATGGAGGTGGAGAAGGTCCAGGCCGCGGTGGTGGCCATGGACGGCAATGCCCTAAGGTGGTATCAGTGGGAAAGTAGACGCCGAGCTCCAGGAGGTTAGGAGGATTTGAAGGGGCGCGTGCTAGTGCAATTCCGACCCGTGAACGCTGGAACATTGCACGAGCAGTGGTTGGCGGTGGAGCAGACCACCACTGTGGTGGAGTACCGATGGTTGTTTATTGAGAAGGCATCACCATTGATGGATATTCCTGAGAGCATCATGAAGGGCCAATTTGTTAACGGCTTGAAGGAGGAGATAAGGGCGGAGATCCGAATGCTCAACCCGTTAACCCTCGAGGATGCGATGAACCTGGCTATACGGGTAGAAGAGAGGAATCGGGTTAATAACCCGAGGAAACATGGAGCCGCTTATAACCGACCCGGACCGTATTCTTATTTTAACAAGAGTCCAGCTTCAACTTTACTCGGTACTGGGCCGGCCCAAAACACTAGCTTACCAAATCGTTCACCCAGCCCAAACACGTCCAGCTACAATTTTAACTCAAACACAAATTCCCACTACCAAACTACCCACTCTTATAACCCGAACCGAGCCTACCCGAATCCGAATCCAACCCTGTCAGCCCAATCCTCAGTGGCCTCAACTAACAAACCCAACCAATCATATCCTAGCCGTAGCAACCCGAGCACCACCAGGTTCAACGGCGAGGTTCTCCGGCTGACGGATAGAGAAATCGCCGAGAAGAGGGCGAAAGGATTATGTTTCCGGTGCGATGGGCGGTGGACCGGTCCCACGCACGTTTGTACGGCCAAGGGATTGAGTGTATTATAGTGGAGGAGGAAGAAGACGAGGAGGCCGGGGAGTTAGTGGCGCTGGAGGCGCCGGAGTAAGCGGAGAAGGTTCCGACCTCCGTTTCGATGAACTCAATTGTTGGGCTGACTAACCCGAAGACCATGAAACTCAGAGGCGAAATCAGGGGAACTCCGGTGGTCATCATGATCGACCCCGGAGCTACACATAACTTTATCTCTCTCGAAACGGTCGAGAAGTTAGGAGTTCCGATCACGGGAACGACCGCCTTTGGGGTGTCGTTGGGCAACGGAGCCGCGGTCAAAGGGCGTGGTGTTTGTCAGGGGGTGATGGTGAAATTAAAGGATGGGGTGGAGGTGAAAGAGGATTTCCTACCCCTTCAATTAGGAAATTCTGATTTGATCTTAGGGGTGCAATGGTTAGAAAAATTGGGAGAGGTTGTGACTAATTGAAAATCGCAGAGCATGAGCTTCGTTGTAGGAGGAGAGAAGGTGACCATCAATGGTGATCCGAGTTTGGCGCGCACCGGAATTACCCTTAAGGCAATGCTAAGGACCTTAAGGAAGGAGAATGGGGGATTATTGGTGGAGATGAATGGTTTGGAAGGAGAGCAAAAGGAGCAGCAAGGTGAAGAAGTTCCTGACTTTTTGAGAAGGGTTGTTAGAAGAGCATAGAGAGGTGTTTGCAGATCCACAAGGGTTGCCGCCAAGCCGGGGTCACGAACATTCCATTGTACTCAAGGAGGGGAGTAATCCCGTGAGTGTTCGGCCATATCGATATCCCCAATTCCAAAAAGACGAGATCGAAAAGCTCATCGGGGAAATGCTTGCGGCCGGAATAATTGAACCTTCAACTAGCCCCTTTTCGAGTCCCGTTCTTTTGGTCAAGAAGAAGGATGGATCTTGGAGGTTTTGTGTAGATTACCAGGCATTGAACAAAGAGACCGTGCCGGATAAATACCCGATACCGGTGATCGATGCGCTACTTGATGAGTTGCATGGGGCTAGGGTGTTCTCGAAATTGGATCTCAAGGCCGGATACCATCAAATTTTAGTGCGACCGGAGGACACTCATCAAACCGCTTTCCGAACTCATGAGGGGTCACTACGAGTTCCTCGTCATGCCGTTCGGCCTCACTAATGCACCGGCCACATTTCAATCATTGATGAATGAGGTATTCCGACCTTACTTGCGTAAATTTGTGCTTGTATTTTTTGATGATATATTAGTGTATAGTGGCAGTGAGCATGATCATGTAGAGCATATTAGATTAGTGCTAGCTATACTTAAAAAACATGTGTTGTTTGATAATTACAAGAAATGTGAGTTTGGCAAAGAAAGGGTGGCATATTTGGGCCACATCATTTCTAAGGATGGTGTGGCAGTGGACAATGAGAAAGTGGGCTCAATGCTCAAATGGCCCATTCCTAAGTCCTTGAAGGATTTGAGGGGGTTTCTTGGTTTGACAGGGTACTACAGGATGTTTATTCACCAATATGCTCACATTGCTCGACCTCTCACCGATCAGCTCAAAAAGGACAGTTTTGGGTGGTCGGAGGAGGCGGATGAGGCTTTCAAAGCACTCAAGGCAGCCATGGTATCGGCTCCTGTCCTGACCATGCCTAATTTTTCCAAAATGTTCATCGTTGAATCGGATGCGTCGGGGTATGGTTTGGGAGCCGTTTTGATGCAAGAGGGGAGGCCGGTAGCGTTCTTTAGCAAGGTGTTGGGACCCCGAGGGCGGAGTAAGTCGATATATGAGAAGGAACTTATGGCCGTTTGTTTAGCGGTTGAGAAATGGAAGCATTATTTGTTGGGAAGGCGATTTGTGATAAGAAGTGACCAACAAAGCCTTAAGTACATCACCCAACAACGTGAGATTGGAGCGGAGTATCAAAAGTGGGTACGCAAGCTTATCATGTTCGATTTCGAGCTTCAATATAAGCCCGGTGTGGCCAATAGAGTGGCCGATGCTCTGTCACGACGGGGGAATGATGAGGCAGGGGCAGAATGTGGGGCTATGTTGACCACGCAAGGCGTGGAGTGGAATTTATTGAGAGAAGAAATCGAGCAGGATCAGGAAATTCAGAGGCTTAAAAAAGAGGTGGAAAAAGGGAATGGGTTGCGTGGGTATGCTGTGGAAAATGGCAGATTAATTTACAAGGGGAGAATAGTAATTCCGCGAAATTCGAGCTTGAAGAAGTCCCTGTTCCAGATTTACCATGACTCACCCGAGGGTGGTCACACCGGAGAGACAAAAACGTACCTGAAATTAGGGGCTGATTGGTTCTGGGCAGGTATGAGACGCGAGGTGGCTGAATATGTTCGAAGTTGTTTTGTTTGCCAACGACACAAACACTCACAACAATCTTCGGCGGGATTGCTCCAACCATTGCCAATACCGGAGAGAATTTGGGAAGATGTGAGTATGGACTTTATCGAAGGATTGCCTAAGTCGAAAGGGGTTTATACTATCCTTGTTGTGGTGGACCGTTTGTCGAAGTATGCCCATTTTATTGGGCTTAAACATCCCTTCTCGGCTTATGGAGTTGCAGAGGTGTTCATTAAAGAGATTGTGAGGTTACATGGAATACCCTCGAGTATAGTCTCGGATAGAGACCGAATATTTCTGAGTATATTTTGGCGAGAGTTGTTTAGAATGCAAGGTACAGAGCTGAAGAAAAGCACCTCCTATCACCCACAAACGAATGGCCAAACCGAAGTGGTCAACAAGCGGTTAGAGACCTACCTTCGTTGCTTCGCAAGTGAGCAACCAAAGACTTAGGCCAAGTGGCTGCCTTGGGCCGAGTATTCGTACAACACAACCCCACAATCTTCGACCCACACGACTCCATTTATGGCGGTATATGGCAGATCTCCCCCAAAATTGATCAAGGGAGATAATGGGTACACTACAGTAGGCACGGTAGAAGAGATGTTGAGGAAAAGAGATATGATGCTTGATGAATTGAAGAGTAATTTAATTCGTGCACAACACATAATGAAGAAGAACGCAGATCTTAAGAGGAGGGATGAAGAGTTTCAAGTTGGGGACTTCGTGTTCCTCAAATTTCAGCCTTATCGACAGCGGTCATTAGCAAAATGCCCCTTTGAGAAGTTGGCAGCTCGATTTTATGGTGCCTATAAGGTGGTGCAAAGAATTGGGGTGGCATACAAACTTCAATTGCCTGATCATTGCCGAATTCATCCCGTTTTCCACGTTTCCCAATTGAAACGTGCTGTTGGAGATGGCCCGAGTTCACCCACTATACCCGACCAATTGACCCCGGAGTTAGAGTTAATGGTCGAGCCGGAGGCAGTGCAAGAGCTGAGACGCGGGGGAGGACATAAGGGCAAGTTGGAAGTGTTAATCCAATGGGCAGGAGTGCCGACATTTGAGTCCACTTGGGAGGATGCCGCCACAATTAATGAGCGTTTTCCGGGCTTCCACCTTGAGGACAAGGTGAGTCTTTTGGGGGGCGGTATTGCAATACACCCTCATACCCCACCCGTGACATTGGTTTACAGCAGGAGGCAGAAGCGCACCAACAACAACAGCAAACTTTGAGGCCGTTTGAGAACAGAGGAGCATCAGGGGACAAGTTACTTTTTGATATTTGTTTGTAATAGCTTTAAGTAGTAAGTTGCCAAATATGGTACATGTAGTAATTAAGGCTTGTATTGCCAATTATGTATGGTGAGAGTAGTATAATTAGAGAAGAGTAAGGAGTAGAGAGTTATGCAGAAAATTGTAAACACATTTTGGAGAGTTATGGCCTAAAGCCATTGTTATCACTTACGCAAGCTTAAAGCTACAATCAATCAAACATCCTTCTTATTTATATCCGTACCACGTAGTCCGTTGCATAGATTGAAACAACAGTTCATCTGTAGATACTATGCAATCAACATCGTAATTTACATAAGAAAACCATATGATATGCATTCTGTAAGGGAGTTCATCTCTAACCTATTGTATGTACAACAAACATACAATTAATATTATTTTTTAAAAAAAAGTAAATCAAAGATAATTTAAGTTTATAATTCCACAAAATTTTACACGTAAACAGTACGAATTGCAAATTAAACCAGTAGTAGTAAGTTGTTAAGGTTGTAAAATTCAAATTACCTGATGAATACTGACAAGAAGTTGCTTCAATGGAGGCTGAGAGAAAGCTGATGAGAAGCTGCTTCAATGGAGGCAAAGAGAAAGCTGAGTTAGGGAAATTATATAACTACAACAAATTTATATTTGTACCACGTGTAAAACTGTACCACAAATTGTAAAATTAACATTTGTAACACATGATAGTTGAGGGTGTAGCAAAAATTATTTTGTAAGATTTTATTTTGTAATTGCTTAATAGCCAAGTTATACATGATAGCTTTAGTTATTTTCCGTTTTTGGGTGATACAACTCCTGTATTCAATAAAGCAAATATAAAAGGATAGATGGCAAACACTATAGTTAGATGGCCAGACCATTAACCACCTCACCAACTCCTGTAATTGCTACTGCTACTATCTTTCCTAAGGCACCCCTCCCCCTTGCCAGCACACCACAACACACACACACACACACTCTATTGCTTGCAGTCCTGGTAGTGCCCATGCCAACAGTTGCCAATATCCCCTCCCTGCACCTGCCCCACCGCTCTGTTGCACACCCACACCACTACCCCCATGACTAGCATTTAGTCCTTAGAACATATATTTAGATTCCTAAGGGTAAAGTAATTTGACAAAGCCTAAGCAAAATAGGAAGGAATATACTAGGACCGAAACGGAAAGGAGATGTTTGAATCTATCTAAGATTTAAGTTATAAATTGAAAAATGATAGACTTTTTTTCAAATTCAGAGTACCTTAGCTTTACATATATCATTTATGAATCTTTTTAATTGGTATTAAGTACAATCAAAGTGAAAAATAATTTGAAATAAATATATAATTACATGAGCCTTGCATACAAAAGGCGCGTGCCTTCGCCTAGGCTGCAAGGACCATTTGCGCCTTGCGAGTTGCGTCTTTTAAAACTTAGGTTGAAGCAAAAATAGTTAGAAAAGAATAGGACCAATATGGAAGTATAGGGCTATTGAACCTATCTAACTCAAATTCAACCTATTTGGGCAGCTGTGAGCCTTGTGAGCCTAGCTAAGTTTGACCAATATAAAAATAAAAATCACAATTGTATTACATGCACAAAGTCAAATAGACTGTAATTTCTCAAGAACACAGATAGCTAAATTGAAGTTACTTAAGACTTAAAAAAAAGACACTATAGACAAATCAGCAATCTGAACTTTCGAATATGCAGACAATAACAAAATCAAAATAAAAATCACAATTGTATTTATTCAACCTCTAGCCTTGAGTCCAATTAACAAAACCATAAATCTTGATAATGAAAAGAGGTATAAAAAACGAAATTAGGTCAAATAATGAATTCAAACAGAAACTTAACAATTAATTAAATCAAACACCAACCAATAACTAATAAAATTTGGGGAACAATATCCAATTATAAGAGGTATAAACAACGAATTTAGGTCAACGAAAGAGAATTTATATAAGAACAATCTAGTAGCAAATTCAAGAAGTAAAGTAAAATCAATGAAATCTTTCGAAAATAAAAAAAAATAGAAAAAAAAACAACGAATTTAGGTCAAATAATTAGTCCAACTAGAAACCTAACAATAAATTAAATCAAACACAAACCAATAACTAATAATTTTTGGGGAACAATATCCAATTATAAGAGGTATAAACAACGAATTTAGGTCAACGAAAGCGAATTTCTATACGAACAATCTACTAGCAAATTCAAGAAGTCGATTATTTCACTACATTCGACTTAATTCAAGCAAGTAAATAAAATCAATGAAATCTTTTGAAAATAAACAAAAAAACAACGAGAATTGAAACCTAGAATCAGATGAGAGGTAAAAAGAGGATGGAAATACCTAACGATGCTTGAAGTTTGTTGCAAGAACTCTGAACTTTCAGCAGAAAGAGGAGAGAGGATGTTAATAAGCTATTCGTATCTTCACCCGACTAGTTTTTGGAAGCGCGCATTCTCACTAATTTCAGGTTGGGTCCGATCACTTCAAGTCGGATCAATTTTGGATCAAGGTCTATCGAGTCATGGTTGGGTTTGGTACGAATTAACTTTAGACTGGTTCCTTTTCCATTTGGGTGAATTCAAATTGGGTTCACAATGGGATTGACTTGGTTAATTTCAGGTCATATAATTTTGGATTGGGTTAATTTAGTATTGACCATTGAGTCACTTCTACTGTAGATGATATTCTTTTCGCGTTTGGCCAAATTTTAGTGAGGTTGACAAATTCAATATTCAAATAAGATCATTTTTAAACTTGAGTAATTATTTAGTTATTACCTTATTATTAGGTCACGTTATTCATGTATCATTTTTATATGGTTTTTCATCATATATCCGTAAGGGCTTATTTGACACTGTTTTTGGTTTTCAATTTTCATTTTTTTAAAAATAGAAAACAAGAAAAAGGTGTTTCCGCTTTTTTATTGCAGTTTTCAAAATTTTCATGATTTTAATAAGTGTGACTAATTTTTTTATTTTTTATATAACATATATCATATGATTTTAAAAACATAAAAAACCAAAAAACAGAAAACAACAATGATGTCAAATGAAACCTTAGTTTTTCGTTTATTCATATACCCATGAAAATTTTCAAATTCACCATATGCCTTGAGATTAACAAAAATGTCACCAAAAGACTAACGGACGTTAACTCCGTTAGTCATTGATTATGAACATGGCAACATATGATTGGGTCTCTTTTAAATTATTTTAACTTTAAAATGATTACTTAATTCATTAGTGAAAATTAAAAATTAAAAATACACCCTTGCCAACCACCTTCCATTCCTCACCCCAATCGGTGCGCAATTCCCCATGAACCCCTCGCATCGACCCCACTCTGACCCCCTTGAAATCTTTTATCCCCACATTCTAAAACACCCTTCCTCATTCCCCACCCGCCCGAACCCCCCTCCCTCACACCGGCAAATCCAGCTGCCCCTCCTTCTACCATCTCCACCCTCTCACCCCCCCCCCCCTCCAAACCACCTCCACGAAACTCTACAACTCCAAATTCAAAATGTAGGGTTTCAATTTGGGGTATTAGGGTTTGGAACTTGCGAGTTAGGGTGGCCAACCATTTTCCTTGTAGGGAAAGGGAGAGGGGAATTCGGGGTTGGGTAGGGATTTTTTCCAGTTAGGGGCTAGGCTAGTGGCTCTAGGTTCTAGATTTTAAGGGGTCGTTTGGTTAGAAGTATTCATCAAAGGAAATGGGAATCAACTACCATGATTCCCTTTGTGTTGTTTGTTAGGCCTTTTTTCCCATTCCCTTTAACCTCTTCATTACTCTAAATCCTTCTAAGTTGATTCCCCACCCCCACTTAGATATTTATGTTCTCATTTCTTAGCCACCGCTACACCACCATACCACCACCCTGCTACCGACCCAAATCATTGAAAACCCGCACCACAACCAGCCACGCCACCACTCACCGCCTCTTTCCCAGCCCTCGTCGCCTCTCTCCTAGGGCTGCACCTCTCTTCCCCTCGTCAGACATTTGCACTCCCAAAACTATCTCCCCATTCCTGTAAAAACCTACAAACACCCTTCGCCCTCACTATTAAACGGCCGGTCGGCCCTCCCTCATCCTTGAAACCCTATGCGCTAGGGTTTCAAGGGGTGGGGTAGGGCCGAACTACGGGTTTAACGGGGAGTGAGACTAGTTTCTAGGATTTTTCGATGTTGAGGGATGTTTTTGGGGGAGGAGAAAGCTGCACGGGGGCCGGCGAGGGGTGGGGGAGGGCCGGCGAATGGTTGGAGAGGTGCGGGAAGTTGTTTGGTGGCTGGATAGTGGCTGGAAAAGGTGGAAAGTGAATTAATTAGCTTGTTGTGTGGTGGTGGGATTGTTTCCCTTCATTTTAAAAAAAAAAGTTTTTTTTTAAAAAAAATAAAAAATAAATTAAAAATAAATTAAAAAAAAGACCAAACAAACTCTTTTAGCATGTTACAGATCATTGGGACCATTAGAGGTAAACAGATTGTATAGTTGGGATTATTTGATAACAAAACTTAGTTGGGATTATTGAAAGTAAATATGCCATAGTTGGGATTATTAGGGTGAAGGTAATATGGATTAAAACCAAACCGAATTAACAATTCGGTTTGAATTTTTTACGGATTTCGGTTTGTATCGGTATGAGATTTTGCAAAAATATGAATTTTGGTTTGGTTTCTATTTAGGGCTTCTAAAAACAGAAAATTTGGTTTAATTTATTTTTTGTTGAATGTAGATCATACTTGAATTAGTCATTCAACCCATAAACATACCTAAAATCGGATGACACAGGGCAAACTAGAATAGACTGATTGATCCAGGTAGCGGCAAGCTCCAATTGAAAGGAACCGCACGTATGCTAGAAAGACGTATAGACAAGCCTTTCTTTAATGATGGATCGCTTTTTGTGACTTTTCTTTCCATACCTATATCTGGTAATAGGCTGAACATTACTTCAACCTATTACTAACTCAGAGGCTGGGTCAACAATCTGATAGATTGCATTCCCCCGTCAGCTTTTTACCCTTACACCCTGTGAAAAGGTTGGTGCCCGGAAAAAGACAAGCGTGTAAAATAGTATGTAACACCCCCAAATTACCCTCCAATAATAATGATTATAAATCATGATTAAGAGAGTAATTTAGGAGCATTACCGCCACGTGATTACGTAAGGCTTTTCAAAATATACAAAGACTTGCAGCGGAAAATACAACTCTTATTAAATAAATAATAATAGTTATAATAGTTTTCAAAACAGATTCACGTGAGAACTCTTCATACATATCGTCAACCATGAAATCTAGACTAAGTGATTATCGCACTTTATTCCCAATGCAACATTTAGATCACGTCGACTCATCATCATCACCTATCTACTTATCATAAGTGATAAGTAGGGCCAAGCTAAAAACAAAAGAGAAATACGCGTTAGCAAAATGCTAAGTACATACCAATGCTAGATATGTAAAATCATCAATTTATTTAATTAAACATGCTTTCGTAAGATTTAGCATTTGTAGATGATAGATCATTATTCATACCTTCCATAATTAGAAATTCCATATTTAGAAACATTCCAAAATCAACGACTTTCCAAAAGTAGATTCCAATAGAAATGGAAGATCAACATTTTCGTAAACCATTTCCCAACCTAAGTGTGCACACCCCTCAAGCTAGTAACTCATTTACATAGTCTATACTCGAGGAAAGACTAGATCATACAAAGCTCATAGTCTTATCATTTATCTCCGCAAAGTGGGAGTCAAGAAAATCCAATAAACATCTTTGATAAATCAATCTTCCAATTCCCATGTATGGGATGATTAAAATAATAATATTTCATTTTCAAACAATTTAGTAAACCAAGTAAGTTTACAACCAATCTTATAAAGCATTTAAATATTTAAGATCAAACAATCATTTTTATTGAAACAAGCTTACACAGTTTATTTTATAAACATTAATAAATCATTGGTAAACATTCAAACATAGTTCATCATTCAAAACATAAAACACATTTATGAATAAAATCACATAGTTACAGATCTAGCCACGAATATGTACCTTGATCTTTCATACAACCATATGAAACCTCTAACATCAAAATTGACACTTCCCTTCAATAAACTAATAAGCCTAATCAATACTCTTTGAACAAACAATATAAAATATTGACTCAAACTAATTGTGCATTAATAATTGTTTTAACCTTTTTATAAAATTAATTAATACTTGTTTTTGTAAACTAATCTTTAAACTTTATCATTGTTAGATAATAATAATAATAATAATAATAATAATAATAATAATAATAATAATAATAACTTAATATAAATGTCAGAGTACATAAATTAAATCAATAAAAGTAAAATAAGCATGAGGATTGGGCTCACTTACTCTTAATGGGTTAAATATCATTAGAATAAATTAATATTAGTGGGTTTCAAGGATATACTGCATTGTTACTATTTGGTTTTTACAGAATACCAAAACCAAACTTTGGTCTTTGGTTTGGAGGGGGACGAAAGAAATAGAGGAGGAAAGAGGTGGGTGCCTAGTGGTGGCTCAACCGTGGCTGGGCAGCAGGGGTCGGCCAGGGCTGGTGGCGGCGGCTAGGGCGCGCGGCCTGGAGGTGGTAGGGCGCGGCCAAGGAGGCGCGGAGGAGAGAGAAGGGGAAATTTTTGGGGTTTCTTAATTGGGTATAATTGCTGAAATTTTGTGGGTATTCTTGCAATTGAAATTGAATGAAATTAGCTTGGTTTCTTGCTCTATTTGTAGGTGGAAAGGGGTGAAGAAATCAGATTAAGCTTTAATTGTGATTGGTTGATTTGGGTGGTGCATCTAACGGTAGAGAAGAACTTGATAATGGTGATGGAGTGGATGAACTCCAAGTGTAAGAAAATATTTTTACCATTAAATTAATAGTCTAAGGGAGGTAGCATTTGGGGAGGTAAATTGGAAGAAGCTTCCATGGTTATGGTGTATCATACGTTGATGTTGTTGATTGGGGAAGATGGGGTGGGTTTTTATTTTCTTTTCCTTTTATTATTGTAGGTACAAAAATCTGATTTGGGTCATACTTTGTAAGTGAAAAATGGACTTCAAAACATTCTTATGGGCTAGAGGAAAATGATAGTAAGTTAATGGCCCAATAACTATGGTCATGATTTGGAAAATAGTTTGGACTCATAGATGTTTTTATCATTTTAAAGTCTTGAAGTAATAACTTTATAAATAAAGTTTAGCAAAAATATAATTTGCTTAATAAATCACTTTGAGATCACAAGAGTTTAGAAAATATTTATAAATAAATAAAATATCATAAGAAAAGCACCTTAAAATAAGGTGTATAATATAATTAAGTATGGGATTTGAATAAATAAAGGTGAAAATCTTTTAAGAAAATAACTTTTTCACAAGGAAAATTAATTAAACCCAAATTAGAACATATTTTAAGTGTAATAAATATGATTAAAATTAATTAAATAGGCTTAAAAATATGGGGTATTACATAGTGTATGTTCATTATCACTTGGTAGTTATTTTGTATATATATACTACTGCATAAGATGATTGAAGATAATATAGTTTAATAATATTGTACAGTTTTTCTATATTCTTTCTCCATTCCCTCTATTATTTCATCCCCTATCTGTACTTCTATAATACGTTATCAGCATTATAGTTTATAGTTGTCATTATCATCGGATTGAAGATAAGCGCAAGGAGATTGTAATTAGTAAAAATAATAACAAGGGGAATTAAACTCAACGGAGACTATCATTATGAATACTCCTCAAGTTCAATTGGAAATAACTGATGAAGAATTGTGTCTTGCGGATAGTGCAACTACCCATACTATACTTAAAAATGAGAATTATTTTACTCAATTGATTTTGAAAAAGGTTAGTGTGAGTACTATAGCGAGTAATACAAATATAATTGAAGGCTTTAGAAGAGCTAATATAATATTGCCTTAGGGGACAAAATTTGAAATAACTGATGCTTTATACTCCGCATTGTCTCAAAGAAACTTGCTTAGCTTTATAGTTATTCGTAATAATGGCTATCATATTAAGAAAATTAGTGAAGGGAAAGATGAATTCCTTCAAATCACTAATATAAACCAAGGCACAAAATGTATCTTAGAGAAATTTAGACGCACAATATTGTGAACCAGAAGTTTACAGATGACTTCGTTGTTGGCATGACCGGTTAGGCCATCCCGGTTCAATAATGATGCGAAAAATAATTCATAAGTCACGTGGTCATTCATTGATGAGACGACATATTCTTCAAAATAATTTTTCATGTGTTGCTTGCTCATAAGGCAAGTTGATGAGTCGTCCATCACTGGTTAAGATAAATTATAAATCGATTTATTTTCTGGAACGTATACATGGGGATATATGTGGGCCCATAAACCCCCTTGTGAACCATTTAGATATTTTATGGTATTGATCGATGCATCGACTAGATGGTCCCATGTATCTTTGTTATCAACTCGTAACCTGGCATTTGCGAGATTACTAGCTCAGTTGATTAAATTAAGAGCATATTTTCTAGATTTTCCTATCAATACTATTCTTTGTGATAATGTTGGTGAATTCACTTCTCAGGCTTTTGATGATTATTGCATGTCCATTGGGATAAATGTTGAACATCTTGTAGCACATGTTCATACACAAAACAGTTTGGCAGAATCATTTATTAAACGTCTCCATTTATTGCTAGACCATTACTCATGAAATATAAACTCCCAATTTCTGCTTGGGAACATGCTATATTACATGCAGCATCACTAATTCGCATCAAGCCATCAATTTATCATAAATTCTCCCCCTCACAATTGGTTTTGGCCAGGAACCAAATATCTCCCACTTGACAATTTTTGGACGTGCAGTTTATGTTCCAATAGCTCCACCCTAACGCTCTAATATGGGTCCACAAAGGAGGTTATGAATATATGTTGGATTTGAATCTCCATCAATAATTAAATATCTTGAGCATACCACAGGAGATATATTTACTGCTTGATTTGCTGATTGTCATTTTAATGAGTCAGTTTTTCCAACATTAGGGGGAGAAAACAATAAACATTTGGAAAAAAAAAATTAGCTGGAAAGAGTTATCATTAATTCATCTTGATCCTTGAACAAAGCAATGTGAATTGGAAGTTCAAAGAATAATTCATTTGCTAAGTTTAGCAAATCAATTGCCAGACTCATTTGCTGACCCAAAAAGAGTGACTAAGTCACATATTCTAATTAAATGCTCCGTTAATGATTAGTGTCCCAAAAGGGCAAAAGAAAGTTGCTAATGAGTCTAAAGAACGCCTGAAGCGTGGAAGACCAATAGGTTCTGTTTAGGGTATAAATACCCTAGACGTGTGGACCAATTAGAGAGACCCACGTGTCAATCCTGGACAGGTCCCCATGGACCACTCACTAGCTGACACATAGCAGCCTCAGATGTGAGCAGAATTGCGGCCTTCAAGGCCCAATTCCTGAGAATGCCGCAAAACGGCGCAGCCCACCAAACCTAGGCCAGAGTGACCTAGGGGAGGGCACTTTTCCCAACGATTCTATAAATAGGGAGATATTCCTCCATTTTGGGGACACATTCAATCATTTATCAAAACCCACTCTCTTTCTCATCAGATAACACCTGATCTCAGAATCCGAGAATATCTCACCTCAAATTCCGCACCTTTTTCCATTCTTTTTTAAGTACTAAATTGATCGTCGGAGGCGGATCTCCAACCACCCGCAGTCTCCGTTATTTTAAAGGTATATGCCGCGTTCAACCAGTCTTTGAGCCGTAACTCTCCCGAGGGACAAAAACACCCAAAATATTTGGCAGCGTCTGTGGGGGGAGAGTACCTCAAAGATGGTTCATGAGTTTGTACCAATTCCTGATCTAAACAATCCTCAACTAGTTATTCAGCCGGGTATTCCCAACAATCCTCAGCCGGAATCTCAGCCGGAGGTCTTTACAGACCATGAGGATGACAACCAAGTTGAAACGCATGTGGCCAAAGATGGGTCATTCGTTTCCAGATACATCCGTTCCAGGGAACAACTGGAATGCAATACTAGCTAGGCGGGTCCAAGCAGGCCCTCTGGACAGCCATAAGGGGAAACCTAGACGGCAAGAGGATCAGCCCCAGTCACCCAGGACGAACTCATGAAATTCATAACCAGTTTCAAGGGTGAAATCAAGGATCTGATTAACAAAAATAAGGCTGGCTTTAGCAAGGGAATCGGCAAAGAAGACCTCTTCAGCCGAGAGGAGAAAGTCGGTCAAGGACAAGCAACCAACTCCACACCTCAAGGAGAAGCCAGCCGTAAAACTTGACTGGACTAAGATCCTCTTGCCTCAGAAGGGTCCAGTGAGAAACCCCCGGCAGGACAAGCCGGGTGGAAGCAAAAAATCAACCACCGACGCTCGACACATCATTGAGCGAAGGAGAAACCAGCAGATGTCTGAGTCAGCCTCTACTTCTAGCTTTCCAGACAACTTCAAGGAAACCACTGTAAGGAACTCACAGTCCTTACATGAGAGCCATACAGGCGGCCAGTCCGTCCAAACTGGTCCTCAAATGATTGGGCTAGTCTCGTATGCACCCCAGGTGCCATGTAGGCAATATGGCCTTCAATACATGCAACCGGCCTATTATGGAGGTCAACCGGCATACAGCAATGTCCAGCCACTAGACTGGCAGCTTCGTCTGCTCAGACTCGCTGAACAACCTTCTGCGTTCACCAGTAATATAACCGAGGCGGCACAGCCGGACAAGGTTAAGAATGTGTTGGTAGGTACTTATGATGGTACCTCCAACCCTTAAGACCACCTCATGGCATACAAAAACCTCGTGTATTTACAGGGGTTGGATTTTGCTACGTGGTGCCTTTGTTTCCCGGCTATTTTGAAGGGCATAGCCCAACAATGGTTTGGCAACTTGCCTGCCGGTTGTATTAACAGCTTTAAGAAGCTTGCCTTCTTGTTTGCATCCAACTTCTCCATGAACATCCCTGTAAAGAAAACAAGTCTTGACTTAAGCACCATTAAGCAGGGGGAGAAGGAAGGACTTCACTCCAACGTAAGACAGTTCAACCTGACCAGAATCTAAATTCAGGGACGGTTAACGAAGTAGCCTTCACATACTTTTTTAAGGGTCTGAAGGACGGGTCAACTTTCAAGTTTGACCTCATCCAAAAGAGGGTATTCACCCTACAAGCAGCGCTATGGAGGCGCTAAGCTTTATCCAAGCAACCGACCTCTGCTCGTCCGACAATCAGTTAAACTCCAAGAAGTCTGACAAACAAAAAGACAGCCGGACTGCTTAGCCGGCAAAGAAAAAAGAAGAGAGCAAAAGGAGAAAGTAAGTCTGGGCGGTCAATGACTCAGATCAGCCGTCCTAGAAGAGGAAGAAGGAATTTAAACCATACGTCCCCAAGTACGAGTTTAACAAGGACTGCAACTTCATCCTCATGGAGATTAAGGACTGGCTAGAGATGGTAATGAATCGGATTCGGATCGGGTGGAGCTTCACTCGCATCCATCCATTAATATCTGATCGTTCCATCCACATCCATCCGTCATCCGTTTCACCCATCACCCATATCCGTCCGTGCATCATTCATGGATGAAACGGGTGAAGCGAATGACTAATGGATGAGTATTAAAGTGAAAAAAAAAACTCACATAAACTCTAATTTGCGGTTATTTATACAATAATTTTTTATTTTATTAATAAAAAGGATACATCAACTACGTATTGTTTGAAAAATTAATTTGCAACAAAAAAACAAGTAATTTACTTGCAAATTTCATATTTTATTATTAAAATTCTTTGATCTAAAATTTAATAAATGTTAAATGGATGGGTGGATGGTTAGTTGGTGAAAAAAGTGTCATCCACATCCGATCCAATCCATCACCCGCTTCATACGTCACCCGCTTCTCATCCATTTATTTCAGGTTTTCATCCATTTATTTAAAGCGAGTGGAGCGGGTTAGCAGATATCCACTTAGTATTGCCATCCCTAGGACTGACTGACTCTTGAGAAGCCGAATCCAATGAAGAGTTTCGTCTAGTCACGGAACAAAAATAAATTTTGCCAGTACCATGAGGAGGTTGGCCTTGCCACCAACGACTGCTTCAGCTTACAACGGGCGTTGGACCGTCTGGCTAACAAGGGGATATTGAAGTCTTTCATCTCCAAATCCAAAAGTACTAATAAGAAGAATCCAGGGTAGTTGTCTAAGACTCCCCAGCCTACTAGTACCGTGAATACTGTTAATTATCCCGTCTACACCATAACAGGAGGATTCTCAAGCAGTGGGTCGACCATTCGGGGCACCAAGAGCCATCTGAGGAAGATGGACAAGGCTGCTGATGATGGGCAGACACCTGTCAGTGATCCGTTCCCTAATGTTCTGATTATGGAGAAGGATCGGGGCAGCGTCCGCTACCCGCATGACGACCCGGTTGACATTGAAAGTAAGGTTGCCAACCAGCTGGTTGGTCGAATCCTTATCGACACCGGCAGTTCCTCGGACATTTCAGCTACAAGTGCTTGCAAAAGATCAAGTACAAGCCGAGCAACATGCACCCAGTTACCCATCCCCTAGTTGGCTTTGGGGGTGGAATGGTGTACTTAGTTGGGAGGATTGACTTACCTATTCGGCTGGGAGAAAGAAGAGAAGGGCGTCACCTTGTCGTCAAGTTCTTGATAGTTGATAACCGCCTATAATATCATTTTGGCACGTCCAACTCTCATCAAATCCAAAGTTGTTGTTATCCCTTCCCTCATGCTGCTAAAATATGAGAGGGATGACGGCTCTGTTGGCTCCCCGAATGGGGATCAGAAGACGACACGGGAGTGTTATCTCTCAGCCGTCAAGTCCACTGTGGCCTCAAACGGCCAAGGGCAGGAGCCAATAGACCTTGACAAAGTCAAGGATCTTAACCTAGCTCCACAAGCAGCCGAAAAGAAAAGAAAAGTTGATTAGCTGGTGGAGGTGAAGAAAGAGAGAAATAGCAATCACAGACCGGAGAGTGGTTAGATGAGCTCCGTCCCCAACCAGCCGGAGAGCACATTAATCTCACTCTAGATGACAGCCGTCCAGAGCGTATTATTAAGGTGGGGATGGCTACTTATGCTAAGTTGGGTGTAGACTTGCACCTTATGCTGAAAGAATTCAAGGACATTTTTGCCTTTGAAGTGGAAGAGATGTCACTCGTTAGCCCGAATCTCGCTGTCCAAAAACTCGCCGTGGATCCATAAAAGAAGCGCATTCGGCAAAAGAAAAGAAATCACGGCGAGGAAAGAAGTCAGGCGGCAACTGCCAAAGTCAAAAAGCTGCTAGACGCTGGGTTCATTCGGCCATGTATCTTCCCTAATTGGGTTGCAAACGTTGTGTTTGTAAAGAAGCCAAATGGTACCTGGCACATGTATGTTGATTATACAGATCTCAACAAGGCATGTACAAAGGACAATTATCCGCTCCTAAAGATTGACAATCTTGTTGACTCTACAGCCGGGTCATGCCTTGATGAGTTTCATGGATGCCTATTCCGGCTTCCATCAAATACCCCTGTGGAAAAAAGATCAAGAGAAGACGACCTTCGTCATGAATCAGGGGTCTAACTACTTTAATATGATGTCATTTGGCTTGAAAAATGCGCTTGATACTTTCCAACGGATGATTAATACAGTCTCCATAAATCAAATTGGGAGGAATGTAGAGGCGTACATTGATGACATGAAAGTCAAATCCAAGCTACAGGCGGATCACCTTGCTGATCTTTGAGACACGTTCACTACACTCAGGCGGCATAAGGTCATGCTAATCCTAAGAAGTGCGTCTTTGGTGTTGAGTATGGGAAGTTTCTCGGATTCCTGATTGATCAAAGGGGGATAAAGGCTAACCCCGAGAAGATACAAGCGCTAATTGACATGAAGTCACCCCGCACTATCGAGGAAGTTCAGAAGTTAAACCGGTTGCCTGGCGGCATGGGGAAGATTCCTCAGCCGGTCAGGTGACAAATGTCTTTATTTCTTCCAAGTAATCAAGAAGAAGACTAGTTTTAGATGGCGAGATGATGCTGAGGCGGCCTTTACAAAATTGAAAGAACACTTGCAATCTTTGCCAAGGCTTGATATCCCTCTGTCCAAAGAAAGACGTTATACATGTACTTAGAGGTCTCAAACCATGCCCTCAGTGCTATTCTCCTTGCTGAGAGAGGTGGCATACAGCTCCCGGTCTATTTCATTAGCCATTAACTCAAGAATGCTAAACTATAGTACCCCATGGTTGAAAATTTTGGCCTTGCTCTTTACATGGCATTCAAGAAGTTGAAACCATACTTCTTGGCACATCCGGTGGTAATTTACACTAATCAACCCCTCAAGCGGCCAATGTCTACCTTGGAGTCATCTGACATAATTCTAAAATGGGATATTGAAATGCTTAGTCTTGAAATCATTTACGAACCGAGAAAGGCAGTGAAGGGTTAGACGTTTGCTGACTTCATTGTCGAAATGACAAGGATGGTTCCACCGGATAATCCTGATGAGGTTTGGAAAGGGTACGTGGACGGGAGCTCCACCATGAACGGCTGTGGTGCAGGCATTATCTATTAATCTCCTAAGGGGGACAACTTTGGATATGCACTACGGTTTAAGTTTCAAGTCTCCAATAATGAGGCAGAGTATGAGGCCCTGATAGTCGGTAGTCGCATGTGTAAGGTAGCAGGGGCAACGAAAATTGACGCCTATTCTAATTCTCAATTGGTCGTTAGATGGTACTAAGGTGAGTATGAAGCCACCCATCCGGCTATGATCAAGTTTCTTCAAGCGCTCAAAGATGAAGCTGGGACACTTGAAGAGTTTCACCAAGTCAAGTGCCCAAGTTTAAGAACAACCAGGCGGATGCCTTGTCCTAATTGGTATCTTACGCCTGCTGTTATACGCCACGGTCAGTCTTTTGGGAAGTTTTGGAAAAGAGAAGCATGTACAAAGAACCCATTGGAGCACTGGACCGAAGCTCTACTTGGATGGATGGCATCCGAGGGTATTTAACAGACGACACGCTTCCTGATTCATCACATGAGACAGTCGTCATAAAGAAGCGAGTTGCAAACTTCGAGATAAGAAACGGACAACTCTTCAAGGCAGGTTTCTTGAAGCCTCTACTGAAGTGTGTTACCCTAGAAAGGGGGAAAGAAGTTCTCGAAAAATTGCATGCGAGGTATTGTGCCTCTCATATAGGCGGAAAATATTTAGCCGTCAGAGCTAGGTGGCAGGGTTATTTCTGGCCCACTCTCGAGTCAGACGCCAGATAGATGGTTAAAAAGTGTGACAAGTGCCAGAAATTTGGCATGCTGATTCGTCGTCCGGCTACTGATCAGACGACAATCCACAGCCCAGTCTCGTTTGCTAAATGGGGCATGGACATTTTAGGTCCTTACACGCCTACACCAGGAGGTAAACGCTCTATTTTAGTGGCTGTGGATTACTTCACCAACCAAGTGGGTGGAGGCAAAGGCGGTCAAGAACATCAAGATAAAGGATGTCATCTCTTTCAACTAGAAGTACATCATCACCCTGTTTGGGGTACCTATGTCTATGGTGTTTGATAATGGCCCTCGGTTTGAAACACCTCAGCTCAAGATTTGGTTAGGAGATCAAGGGCTCTCACATTGTTTTGCATCAGTCGGCCGACCCTAAGCAAACTCATTTCAGCGGTATCAAAAAGAAAATCGAAAAAGCCGGTGATTTATATGCAGAAGAATTAATTCATGTCCTATGGGCCATCTGGACAATTGCAAAAGGGGCAACCGGTGAAGCCCCATTTTTCATGGTATACGGTGCTGAAGCTGTCTTGCCCATCGAGCATTATGAACTGACTCTACGAGTCATGCTTTACGATGAAGAGGCAAACTAGGAGGCCATGCGGCTAGCATTGGACTCACTCCAGGAACGCGGGGGAAATGCTGCCTTGCGTCATGAGATATACCATCTGAGAATGACAAGAGCCTACAACAAGAAAGTACACAAACGTTCTTTTAAAGTTGGGAACTTTGTGCTACGGAAAATTGAGGCAACCGGTAGGGTCAATGAGCTTGGAAAGTTGGCTCATAAGGCCCCTACCGGATATATGAATAAGTAAGAGATGGCACCTACCATCTAGAAACTCTAGACGGCAGGTGGCTACCTAGAATTTGGAATGTAGACACCTTAAAAAAGTACTGCTTCTGAGAATTGTAAATTATTGTGAACAAGAAGCTTATCTATGAAAAAGTTGCTTTTTGTTTCCTATTTTTTTTATTTGCTCTTGCTTAGTTTATCGAACACCGCCTGTGCAATGCACAAACGGTTTAACTTTAAAATGACTAAACTAAGTTAAAAAGCTTAGTGTATATATAAATGTTTTGAAAAAGACAAGAGGACAATGGCCGGATGGTTATAAAATTTTATAAATTCGCCTGCTCTAATGTGAAATATGGCGTCCGGCGACGCCCTTTCGTGTGTTATCGTCGTAGAGGGCATTCTATTGTTTGCTCTACAAACGCATGTAGACGGCAAAGATTGAATGACCTAATTGGTCAACTCATAGCCATTTGACCAGAATAATCTGAAGAACGACCAAGCTTCGGAACCCCAGAAGTTCAAGAACATCAGCCGGCGCCCAACCGAAGTTCATACTTAGATTATTTATTCCAAAATTACACAGGTTCTCCTAATGGGCAAAGGAATATTGAGCGTGATGGCTTTACAATTACCCTAGAAGGTCTATACAGCTTGGGTAAGAGGTTAGTGAAGGAATTATGTGTTCGATAAATGCAATTACTAGATATATCAAGGATCACTATTATGGAGATAATAAGTTCGTTCTTTTGGGTCGTCATTGTTTGGTGCTAGATATGACAAATGATCTTTGGGCTAGTTAAATAGTCCAAAGCCCAATAGAATGGATCATATGAGGTCACACAACAAGGGTATTGGGTTAAACATGTAAGAGGACCATAATGGGCCACATGAAGATATGACAAGTCATGTAAGGAATATGGCTAGTGCAGTTAGAAGTGGTCTAAGCGTTTGGGTTTCACATGGACTCTAATTATATATGTGATATATAAATGGAGGCCATGCCTATGGTTGCATGATAGTCATAATTCACCATACAGTGAATTGTGAAGCAAGCAACCAAACATTCTAACCTCTCTCTCACACACACACTTCTCTCATCCTCCCTTTGTCCGTACGACACAGACACCTGTGCACGGTGGTTGCTCACAGTGGTGGTGGCTCGTGGCTTGTTCGTCTCCTCTTTTCTCCGTTGAAGGTTGATTGAAGCATTCAATCACGACTAACTAGCATTAGTGAAGGTTTAACTTGTACCCGTAGACCAAGTAGAGGAATCACACTTGGGGTTCTTTATCTCCCATTGTTCTTGCTCGATCGCATGTGGAATCACGCTTCAAAGGTATAATTATATGTTCTTTATGTGTTATGCATTAGATCTTGGGACTGGGTACTGTATGAATATGATTCATGGTTTTTTCCCGCAATTAGTACTTATAAACTCCTACAGTGGTATCAGTTAGACTATTGCATTTACGCTTATTGACAATAAATCTTTGATGTCCACAAATATTAATTCAATTAAGGGGAGAATAATTTAATTATGGGTCAATTATAATTTTAAATGTGATTTAACGTATAGAATCGTTAAATATGATTTAATTGCTCAATTATCTTCCATGCCCTAGCCGAATTATTTTAAACCCTAAAGCCTTATTTAATTTTCGAAATTTTTGGTGTTATGAACCCTAATTTTTCAAATTTAATTGTGTTATTTTCATATAATTTGATTTATTTTTCATACTGAAAATGTTTGGTGTGATTAATTAATCATGTAAAAGTGTTTTATGTGATTTAACGATTGAATTTTATGAAAGCCCCAAAATAATTGACATAATTAAAGATTTTGATTAATTTTAAATTAGGCATAAAATATTTATGTTTAATATATATATATATATACATACATACATACATACATTTATGTATATATATATACATACTTACATATACATACATATATATATATATATACACATACATACACACACACACACACATACACATATATATATATTTATATATATATATACACTTCCTCCGTTTCTATTTAGTTGACGCGTTTGATTTAGGCACATATATTAAGGTGAGGAGAGAGAGAGTGATAGAGAATAAAAAAGCAAGTGGGGTAGTTTTTAAATGCAAGGTAAAAAATTTACCCAAAAAGGAAACGTGTCAACTAAAAAGAAACTTTCAAAAAAGGAATACGTGTCAAATAAAAAGAAACGGAGGTAGTATATGTATATATACATACATATATGTGTATATATAATTTAAAGATTGAGTGGGAGAAGCCACGGCTGGGTGATAGACCCACGTCCCACCTTCTGGTGGGCCACGGTGGCTGCTCCGATTGTCAGGTGGCGGATGGCAGCAACGAGGGCAGTGGCTGAAAATGTGCAATAGTTGCACGATTTGGCTACTCTCCAAGGCATCAAGCGTGGTTGTGGCTGGGCTCCGGCCTGGTTGCGGCTGCGGTAGGAGCTGCGTGTGGCTGGGCAGTAGGCTCAGTCACGGAAGAGCATCTCAGGCGGTTTTGGGCTTGGTGGTGGCTAGACGTTGCAAGTGTTGCACGTCCTAGCTGTGTGGCTGGGCTTATGGCCTGGCTGCGACAGCTGGTGCTGTTGAGGCTGGGCTTCGGCCTGGCCTTAGTGGCAGGGTTGTTGTTTCAGTTGGGCTGTGAGCGTGGCTGCGGCAGTAATATGGCTGGGCAGCTAGCTCAGCCACGGTTCAGGCCCTATTTTCCAAAAAAAAAAAAATTGTTTTATTTAAAATTCAAATTAAAATATGATTTTATTTTGTAAATATTATCAAATTGCAAAGGTTGTTATTTTGATACCTATCCTTAATTGAGTTGTTAATTTTGGATAAGTTTGTTAGGATTATAAGCAAAAGATTTTATATGGATAATAATTGATTAAATAATATGATTATCCCATAATTATTTTAGGATGTAATTGATTTAAAATTTTGTGATTGGCTAGTAATTAGGATAGAATATCCAAATTTATTAGTTTTAAAAATAAATATGATTTATCTTGTAAGATTAAAATAAGATTTGATTCTATCTCATGCCTAATTCAAATATACGATATTTTATTGATGTATGTTCATGAATAATATATGATATTACCTAATTGCAGTAATTAAAATATGAGATATTTAGATGCCATGTTTCCTTAATTGTAAACATTCGATGTTGTAGTTTAGGAAAGCAAGATGAATGATTTATTATTTGGCAATTTTATAATATATGATAGATTTTGTTTATTGCTATATATTGACTAGTATGGCCCAGTAGATTACTAAATACGATCTGCGCATCGTGATATATTTTTGTAATCTTAGTACGGTTTACGTATCGATAAAGTATTTTAGTATTTTTATTTCATTTTATTTAAGTAATAGATTGAATAGAGTAGAATTACAGGTTGCAATTAATCCAAGAAGCCCATGAAATGAAGGCCCAAAGGAGCAAGGTGGATGAGATCCATGATGATTCGAGTGGGAGCATTTACTTTATTAATTTCCTTAGGATTAGGGGCCATGCTATGTCTTGTTTATGCATTCAGTTTATTATGCGTGTTAGATTTTATTGATGTTTTGTGATGATGCGCTAGAGTTCACTATTTAATCACAACATAATGAATCTAGGTCCCGGTAATATTGAGACTGCTTTTCTAATTAAAAAACCCAATGAAACCTTTGATATTTATGATGGGTCATGCCAAAGTTGGGTGTCATATTATATCTTGGGGAAGTTGGGGTAAATCAAATTTTACAATTTTAATTGGTTATACTCAACAATGTTAACTAAAGAGTTTAGAACCTTGAAACAAAAGGTAATAATTAACATGTGATGATTAATTATTCAACCAAGAATTACAAGAGCTGTAATCAGTAAATATTTTACTCACCTTGAAAATGTAATGGTTGATGGTAAGACCAAAGTCCAGTCAATTATTGCACAAATAAAGGATCTTGGAATCACTTAATTCAAATTGGGATCATTTAATTGAATGAAGTGTTTTAAAGTTGTTAATTTAATTCGCTTATGGCACTTTATATTTTTGAATATAATTGAATTTTGCGTTTACTTATAAGTATCATGTCGTTCTAATTTATTATATATATATATATATATATATATATATATATATATATTTATATATATATATATATATATATATAATCTCCTCGATTTAAAATGAAGTTGAGAAACGTTCTCAAAATGGTTAAAAGATAATTCATAAACCTATATTCCAATTTTGCTAAGATGGTTCTAAAAGACAAGTTTTAGAAACCCATGTCACATGTCTAAGGTTGGTTTTATTCAAAATGTTTGAGTAAAATGCCAACACATCTTCATTTTGAAAAGTATTTCAAGGGATATAATTAGATGGGAGGAATAAATCCTCCAAAAGACATATATAGAAGTCCAATAAAATTTCTTATCTTCAATATGATTGAATATAAGAAAGTTGTTGGAAATATTTATGATCAAAAGTTGATTAAATGATGTTATTCTTCATCCATTGTATATAAGAGTTAAATAGTTGATCAAACTCTAATATGAATAATGATTGAGTAGACTTAGCAAAATCATGAAAAGTACTTAAAGAAGTTAAGCAAAGCATCATTTTGAACCTAAGAGAAATGTTCTAAGTGGCTCAAATGGGAAAGGTTTAAGAATATATGAGGATTACATTAAGAAGTTATAGACCAAGAAATGCAAACAAGTTGCTACTTCTCAAACCTAGAACTACTTACATGCTAAAAGTTTTTATGAACAACAAATGTTTTCGATTAAATGGACCAATTCCAATTAATTAGAAACTACTTCATACAGTTGAAAGGTAAAAGAATGGAAATGTTCCAAATTAAGAAGTATATTATAGAAATTGATTTAGCATATTGCTACTTCTTGGACATACGATGTCTTGTTTAGTTCACTCATTAAACAATGTGGTTGAAATAAAGGAAGAAGTTATGGGTAAGGGAGAAATAAATCTACAAGTCATGAAGCAAATGTTGCTACTTCACCAGTAGAAACTACGAGTCTGGAAGCAAAAGTTGCAACTTTACAAGTAGAACCTATATTTCACCTCACCTAGTAATTGGCTAAAATTAAATAAATTTTATTTATTCTTGCCATTTTCAAAATATTGATCAATGTTAGTAATGACTAAGCATTGAAGATTCAAAAACATGGAGTAAATGTTATTCTATGTTTCATTGAGTCACGAATTGCTAAATATGTTTAAAATTCTATATGATAGAAATAATTAAACCATTTCCATATATAAGAATTGTCTCTAAAATGTCGTCTTGGTCTTCGTAAATCGGATGCTATTAATTCTGCTTTCTTGGCTAAACTTGGTTGGAAGATTATGTCTGATCCGACTAACATATGGGTCAGTCTATCACTGCTAAGTATTTACGTAAATCCCATTTCCTTACCTATCATACTCAGCCTAGAGACTCCTAGATTTGGAAGAAAATTCTTCATATCCGCCCTCTCTTAATCAGAGGACTTCGCTGGAAAGTAGGTAATGGGTCTTCTATCCTTTTTTGGGTTGATATTTGGTGTGCTCACACCAATCTTATTGCCCTTCTCAATTTGGATCCTGATCAAATTGCGGGTATTGATGTCACAGTTGATATGTTCATCACTGATAACAATTCTTGGGATATTCCTCTACTTCTTACTATTCTTCTCGATAATGTAGTTCAAATTATTCGAGGAATCCCCCTCCCCTCCTCTCCTGTTCCTGATGAACCATGTTGTGGTCTCTCTAAAGATGGCCAATGCACTGTTAAATCTGCTACTTGGCTTGCTCATTCTCATGTTCATCCTACCTCTAAATGGGAATTTAGTTGGATTTGGAAATTAGACATTCCTCCTAAAATTCAGATTTTCCTTTGGCAAATCCTGCATAACAGTTTGCCTACTCGTCATACTTTATCTTCACGTAATATTACTGTCCCCACTTTTTGTGCTCTTTGTTCTAATCATGCTGAATCCCAGGATCATCTTTTCCTCTCTTGCCCATTTTCTATGGAACTTTGGTCTTCTACTTCCGTCCTTCAATGGCTTGGTTACTTCCCTCAAATTAATCACATCCATGATTTATTTCGCTTTCTCAAAGTCAATTTGCCTAGACTCCTTCCAAAGATAGCTATTTTGTTTTGGAGCATTTGGAAACATCGTAACGCAATTATTTTTAAGAACTCTTCTGCTAATATTCATAGTATTTTTATTCGAGCTTTCTCTATGTTTAAGGAATGGGAGTCACGATCTCTTCTTGACGCCATCCACTTTCCTACTACGACTCCTCCACCGCCACCTCCTCCTAACCTCCCATCCATTGTCTCATGGTCCCCACCCCCGTTCGGTTTTTGTAAACTTAATTTTGATGGTTCTGCCAATCAGAATTCTACTACTGCAGGTGTGGTCATTCGAGACCACCTGGGTAATCATGTGGCCAGTCGTACTTATAATTTAGGCTCTTGTTCGGCCTACCTTGCAGAAGTTATTGCCCTTCACAATGGCCTCCTTCTTGCTAGAAATTTTAATATTTTTTTATTGAAGGCGATAATCTTACTGTTATTAATATTTTGCAGGGTCATTTTAGTTGTCCTTGGAAACTTCAGCTTCTTATGGCGGATGTCAAGACTATTTTGGATTCTTTTTCGAGTTTTCAGGCAAGACACATCTATCGGGAAGGAAATCGGGCAGCAGACTATGTTGCCTCTCTCGGCTACTATACTCCGACTCATCAAGATATAGATCCTTTTTTAGATAGTAAATTTTCTTATTTGTTACTCCTTGATAGTTTAGGTCACGGTCTTGTGAGAAGACTTACCTAAACTCCTCCATGTATCTTACTTTTAAAAAAAAAATGTCAATTAATTTGAAAGAAAAATGAACATTGCATGCGGAAGATCTAAAGGGATGGACTTTCAATATCATTAGATTATGAATCCATTGATATATGTAATTATCATTCTAATTTGAAATTTTGACAAAGTCACTATTTAGAGAAATAATGATGAGAACTCAAGGTCGAATACATGTCGATGTAAGAGAACCAAAAGTTCAAAGGCTTGAGACGGACAATGAAACTTCATTTGTGATATGATCACTACTTGTGTTTACTTGAAGCATAAGAGTGAAAAAATTGAAAAGTTCAAAATGTTTAGTATGAAGTTCGGTATCAACTTGACAAAATAATGATTACATATGATTGTAATTGTGAAAATATAAGTCAGGACATGTACTTGGCAACAGATTTAAAGTATTGCGATATGATCGTAATAATGAGAATTTAAGCCAAGGCCTTGATAAACATCCAAGGGTTCTGAAATCGTTTTACAACAAACTCCGAAAGAAAACCTTATGAAGTGTTCATAAAAAGGAGCTATCAATCTATATAAGATATATTTTGATAATGGATATAAATTACCTATCTTTCAACCATGTTCAAGGGATATACTTTTAAGATAAGCTACAAAACTAAACAACAACAACATATGTCAAATCAAAATGTAGCAAAGGCTTCATATGTGATATGGAAAAGAAACGTTCTTATAAAGTTTTTCTACTGATGCATTAAATAGTTTAATGCACATTAGATTCCTATATAGAGCACGGGGTACTACTACACAAATCATACTTAGTACAAAATGTTTGTTGCTCAAGTAGGTGCCCTTATGGAAAATTGTTCCAAAAAGGTCAAGCGGGAGTAGTATAAATCTCAAAAGAGTTCGAGAAGAGCAACAAACAAACATGGTCCAAACCATGGTTGGTTCACCCTATACTAAATGTGCCTCCTCAAAAGGCAAGTGGGAGTATAAGAATCTTGAAAGTTCAAGAACCTTGAAAGAGTTCAAGAAAAGTGAATTCGAAAATCGTGAAGAAATTCGAGAAGTATTGAATCAAAGCAACAATATGAGCATGATTCACTTCATGTTGCAAATGACAATGCGTGGTCTCGTTAAGTGTAATGGAAATAATAGCCATGTGTCGAAGGCAGTACATTCCAAGTGCAAATCCTCTATTGTCGTTTCTCATTGAAAACTAAACAAAGTTGTTGAATAAGTTTCAATTGTTGCATAAAAAACCACTATGATGACTAGCATGTGTAAAACTTAGCCAGAGAAATAGGATTTCATATTGACTAAGAGTTATAAAATATTCAATTTGGAACATGATGATTATGCAAGTAATAAAGATGATTTGACAAGTTAGTAATGAATGAACCATATATTAGAAGGTGCAATCAATGAACTATCGATAGTAATGAATCTCAACTAAGTCAACTTCCGTTTCTTATTGGCAAAGATTCACCTTTAATCAACTAACAATGTGCACTTGCAAGAAGATCAAAGAATATCAAGCATGCAAAGACTTTAATCACCATCAACATAACCCCAACATCAAAAGCATGAATCAATCAACAACTACACCATCCCCACACCCTTGGCTAGGTGACTACTCACAAATCATATTGAAGACAATATCAATCATCAAATCAATAAGCATCAACATGATCAATAAGTAAAGAAGGAAAATCAAAATAAGCAAACAAAACTAAATACAAAAGTAAAGAGAGAGAGTAAGAGATTGCTCATTAATTGAAGATGAAGATTTACAAAGATTCAATCAAGCTCCTTCTTCAATATCCAAGTTCATCAATGAAAATCCACACTTTCTCTCTCTACTAATGAAGTTTCTCTCTCTAGATTAGGGCTAAAATGTACATAAACATCTCATTACAATCCTAGGGGTATTTATATGCCCCTCACATTACCCTAAAGAAAGATTAAAAATGCACGGAAATACCCACGAGAGCGGCCGCTCCATCGAGGGGGAGCGGACGCTCTAGAGGGTATTAATCAAAACATCCGCCATATTGGAGCGGGCACTCTCCCAGACAGGAGCGGACGCTCCAGGTGTGGAGCGGGCGCTCCTCTCTGGTTGAGCGGACGCTCCAGGTGTGGAGCGGGCGCTCCTCTCTGGTGGAGCGAACGCTCCATAAGTCTGGAAAACAAGGGAATAGATGAGTAATTGGAGCGGGCGCTCCTCTCTGGTGAGCGGCCGCTCCTCATGAAAGCTCCGGGCTCTTTTCCAAATTCATGCTCCTCTCTTCCGCTATTCCAATGCACTCAAAAGGGTGGACTAAGCCTCGAGCAAGATCACACGAGCACTCCATTCAACCTACTCAAACACTCATACACAAACATAAGTATAGAAGAGAGGGAAAGCGACAAAGCAAAGCAAAAACAAAGGAAAAGAAGGGGAAAACACAAAAAGGAACAAGGCAAAGCAAACTAAAACAAAGTGCTTAAAAAAGGCTCAAACAAGTGCCAAACGAGGGGAAAATCCTTAAAGAAAAGGATAGGAGAGTGGCATAAATACCACTCATCAATTGGGTGCTTAGGAAAGTCTTCCAAAACACAAAAGATCCAACAGACGGAAAGCTAGGCCCGACGTGGGAAGGGCCATACCAAATCCTCGACGTCGTAGGCAAAGGGACATATAGGCTCATGACTAAAGAAGGTAAGGTCGTTCCTCGAAGCTGGAACGCGACGCATCTCAAACTTTACCACTTTTAGGTAAAGGCTAAGGTAGTCAAACGCCCGATCTTAAGTCTTAAGTTCAATTTTATTTTCAAATTTTGGATTAATTTAGGCATCGGAGGGCCGTTGGCAAAAACGCCAACGGCCAGTCCTAATGCGTGTTTTGCAGAGATAACGCAAGGGCATTGAGATGCCAGTTCTGGGACAAGACACGACAGAAAGGTCAGTCAAAACCTAGAGGTTGGACGAGACACGACAGGAAGTCAGTCAAGACCCAAGACAGCCACGCCAGCGAAATATCTTACTAACGACGTCAATTTTGGCCAACTAACGTACGACATCAGATATTGGGGGCATATATCTCCCACATATACAAGCACTCACGACTACTCAACGACGTAGTGAAAAATTTTCATTTTTTCTATTTGAATGTAAAGTGCACTTCAAGAGCACAACTTTTTCACTTTTCAAAAACGGCCATTTTATCGAAATACTGTACTTAGCATTTTTCACTTATTTTTTCGCAAAAATGATGTAAGATTGTATCCAAAGATCAAACGAACGCAAGAAATGCGCAAAGTAATAAAAGACGAAGTATTTTCAGCACACAAGTCTAAAGTTTATTTTCTTTGTAGAAATTAAAAGACTGACTGTCCCACGACAGCCAGTAAAGACAAGCAACGATGTTCAAAAGTACAGACCTGATCGTCCCACGACGACCAGTAAAAGGAAACAAAAACCCAGTAACACTCAACATAAAGACAATTTCAAAAGATTAACAAAAGGCAGAGACAACAGAAGTCATGCATCCTCAGCTGCGACATCCTTCACTCCAGAAGTGTCAACCCCAGCATCGTCTTCAGCAGGGACCTCAGGCTAGAAGTTGAGGACAGCATCAGCAAAAGCACCATCAAGGTTCCTGGCGTCCTCATCAGCCTCCTTAGAATCTGCAGTAGACTTCGCATCATCCCCAAGGACTTCGCCAATTGAAATAAGATTAGCCTCAGTACCCAAGGACGACAAAAACCTGTTAAGTTCCTCTTGAGCAACTTTAAGAGTCAAATGGCCAGACAGAAAATGCCTCAACAACTTAGCACGGGTCGTCAACTGATCAAGGCACTTAACGTTCACTGCATCCTCGCGAACTTCAGCCAAGGTAGCTTCCAAGTCAGTAACCTGCTTCTTCTTTTCCTCCAAGGACTCCTCCAGCTCCGTGGCGCGCTTCCCCTTTAGCTCCAGAGCAGCATTGAGACTTGAAATCTGCACGTCCTTCTGCTCGACCTGCTTCTTCTGCTTCTTCACCTCCTCTTCAGCAACACGCTTCGCATTGCTTATCACTCCAACTGAAGAGCGGAGAGAGGTCATCTCCTACTCATTAGAGATGAAGTACCCTCGGGTTGCAAGCAGATTCTGCAGAGATTGTAGAAGCCAAATCAAAGGACGTCAAAACCAGTAAGCAATGAAGAAAGAAGAACAGGGTAAAAGAAACCTTACGTTAAGTTGAGGAGACACTACTTCACTGACAATCTGAGCAGGATTCATTTTCTCTAGACGCCTTTCCGCGCCAGGAAACAGCAGCTTCTCCGCAGTAGGCCAAAGCGACGAAGACATTGACGCGCCAGTAAGGAAGTCAGAAGGGACGCGGACTACATAGTCAGCATCCTTAGGCGCCTTAGGAATGTTCTTGGGAGGAGGACTAGGCATTGTCTTGATAGGAGGAACGTCCAGTTCCACGTCCTCGGCACTGGATGAAGACTGCTTCCTCTTCTTCCTCATAGCATGTTCGAGCGTCTCGTCGTAAGACATCTTCGCAGACTTCCCTGATTGATACTCTAAAACAAGATCAACCAAGCAATCAGTACAAGTTAGTCAGAAACTAAAAACAAGAGAAAACCAAAGTAAGTCTTTTTACCAGCAGCCATTTTTTCTCCTTCGCTTGTTTTTATGGTGGTACCAGGTTTTTCAAAGGTTCGTTTAGCAATCAGAATGCTCAGAACAGCTTCGACCTTCCTCAAACTGCTTCTTCCTGGCGAAACCACTGAGACGTCGATTTCTGCGACAAAACAAGCCATAAGAACCACGTCAAAACAAATTGAGCAAGTAAGCGACAAAAGATATAAGTAATACCTCCGTTGCGCCAACCACTACGCATCCAACTAGCTTCTACACCCAGAGACTCTCTATCCACAAATACATGACTTCCAGCCACGGTCGTTCACCCCTGCTCGCTCTACCAAGGCAGGATGCCCTCTCTTCAAGACCAAGGTGCACCTATTCGACTTGGAAAAGGAAAGCTTGTACGCGTAAACTAGATCAGACAGGTTAAAGGGGTCTTCCCAATCCTCAATAGCCTTCTCAAGGGTATGAGCCACCCTCCATAATTGCGGCATACTTGCCCAGGGCCAATATCAAGAACTTCCATCAAAGATCTGGCAAGACGACCAAATCGGATAGTGTACCCCAACTTAAAAGGGTACTCATACATCACGACGTGATCTTTGGGACAATCCTCTGGTCTTTCCTCGTCCGTAGGGACTTGGATCAAGCGCACTCAGGGAGCCCAGGCCAGCCAGAGCAATGAACGTCGGGACATCACCTTCACCAAGGTCACTAGGAGGATCTTCGTTGTCAGCCATATCCCCCACAATCTTACTTTCACGCCTCTCTAAAACCCTAAGTGAAAACCTAGTTCTTTGAAGTAAATTTGGCTTCCTAGTCATACGACAACTACGAATGTAGAAGAAATCAAAGTTCGAGAGAAGAAGATTACCTGAAAAAGTGGCCGAAATTCGAGTAAATCGGCGGAAAAATCAGCACAAAGTTGAGAAATTAAGGAATTTTTAGAGAGAGAAAGAGAAGTTGGAGGAAGTGTGTAGAAATAAGCTAGGCACGGTTATTTATGCAAGTGGTTGGGGGAAGTTATGACAATTTTTCGAATTTAGTGGGTTAGTGGGAAGTTAATTGTTCTCTTGATCTTCCCACGATCAATCCAACAATTTGGGGTTAATTGTTATGGTTAATTTTCAGTCTCGTCTCGACGCACGTCAAGACGCATGACTAGAGGGACGATGAAACAGCGAGCGCAGCATATTTCCCTCAAAACTCGGGTTGACCAAGTCTTAAGGAATATTCAACTTAGGCAGTTTGCTTCTCCTACTTTGAAGGGATTTCTCTCCAGATAATCAAGAAACATCAAGAGGATAGACACGAGACCAAGTAAGGAAACAGCTCCCTATTATTAAGGAGGACGTTGAAGCATCTCCAACGGCTCTCCATCCAGCTCAATTAACCTAGCTCGTTTAAGTATAAATAGCTAATCATTTGTATCATTTAGCATCCATATCATTCACTATTACTTAGCACGTAAACTATAAGGCTCTCATATCATTGTAATCATCAGTCTTTCATAGTGAATCGGTGGTCTTGCTCCCACCCGCAGTTTTTCCCGCATTTGGGTTTTCTGCGTCATCAAAAACCTTGTCTTTTATTGCTTTATTTTACTTTTCAACAGCTTAAAACTCTAGTCGTCGTACGTCCCAGCCTTAGGACGCCCTTTGGCGAAATTTGGCATAAACACATGGGAAAACCAAATTTACATAGGAAATATAAATTTGCACAAGTATTGTTGCATATTCGAGAAAATGTTGATAAAAAGTTTATATTAATGGTTGTTAGAAAATACAAATGGGGTGAAAATTTTGGGACTAAAATTTGTCCATAACGGACTATCAAAAGGGGACGGAGAGAGTATAATTTTTATAACAAAAAAATAAAATCTCGTGAAATTATTTTGCATGGCACGGGACTAACTTAATAGAAAAGTATATATCTGTAGTCGAGCATCGTTTTCAGCTGACTCCGAATTACGGAGTACTTTCACAGTTTTCACGGCTTCATTAGTTCAAACTTCAAAGTTTCAAACACACACATCTTTCCCGCACAAAACCGTATTCCTTAACAATTTCAATTCATCTCATACCACTTGAACTCAAAACATCAAAAACCTTAAAACCCAAAATTTCCCCTAATTAATTCCTTCTTAAACCCTAAAATCACTTAAATTCCTGATTTCTTGGATGATCTAAGCAGAAGAAGGCAACAATGGCGTCGAAGGAGCCTGATGAGAAATGCAGTAACACTAAAACAGGAGAAGAAACGATTGCATTAGAGAAGAGGCGTTCGAGATCGAGGAGAGTGAGCTTTGCTGAAACCACTGCAATTCACTTGTTTATTAGGGATGAAGAGTGCGATACACCTCCGGATGTTGAGGGTTCCAACAATGGATTGTTGCACAGGAGTGAAAGTGAAGAGATTAGGGCGCTGCTTGCCGATGATGATGATTTTGATAATGGTGCTGGTGGTGATGATGATGGGGTTGCGGTGGAGACCTCTTTTTTACGGCCTTTCGAGTCCCCGTCCCCGGGTAGCTGCTTTGGGTCCGCTACTTCCAATGATGGCAAGATTTTCTCTCCCCTATATTTCTTTATTATGTCTATTTTAATTGAAGTTGAAAGTCTATGATTGATAGGAGTATTTATTTGGGAATATTGATTGCAATGAAGTAAGATAAATGTCCAAATGAAGTTTACTCTAATAGACCTTTATTTGATTTGAACTTACAAAAGTTCAAGTCCAATTAAAGTTGCCGTTTGAGTTTTGGAGGAAAACTCGTTGCAATTGAAGTTGAAAGTCTATGATTGATATTTATTTGGGAATATTGATTACAATAAAGTAAAATAGATGTCTTAATGACTTTTCTTTGATTTGAACTCACTTACTCTAAGTTGCTGATTGAGTTTTGGAGGAAAATTCGTTGCAATTTAAAGGGTAAAGCTAACTTAGTCTCATTGCAATTTTAAGGGTAAGCACCTGCTTTTGGTGGGTACATTTAGAAGCTTTGTGAAATTGTGAGTAATGGAATATTGGTGTGTCATGTTATGGATTTGATGTGCCATGAGCAAAGTAAAATCTATGTGTGAGAGAGAGAGAGGGGTTCATTTTTTCATGGTTGCACAAACTTTGTAAATTAGTGGCTGTGAGCCTGTGACCATGTTGATAGGACCGCGTCTTGATATAAGTGTGACTTTTGGTGTCAACCTAAATTGTATGGCTAGAGTAATTGCGAAATAAAGTGATATGATCGTGAATAGAATCTGTATGTTAGAGTATAGAATGATATGTTTTACGAATGATATTGTGCAACTAGCCTTTTAATTAGGGCATAGTCCTTTGCTCCTCCTATCCAGAACTTTGGCTGTAGTAAGACACATGATAAAAAAATTGTGCCAGAGCTTAGGCTTTATAAATTGAGATGTTAGTGGAAGATGTAGAAACTTGCCTTGTGCTTTTCTTCACATCCTCTTTGCAGTTTGCATTTCAAGGAGTTGCTCAAGGAGACTAGGAGAGTATACTACTTGCTGTGATTTTGCTGAACACACATCTGCAAACATGATCAAGAAAGCTTGCTAAATGATTTTGTTATTTTTTCCTTTGTTAAATTGCTCTGTTTAAAACATTTTCTATGATAATTTCTGCAAATTGCTTTGAATTAGGAGAAAAAGTATGTTAGCTATTACATAGAAGGTATTTCTAAAATATTAGTAGAAGGGACCAATTCTAACAATGTGCTATGAGCCTGGGATTAGAGAAAGCTGAGCATAAAGAAATATAAATAATTAATGGTGTTGGGGGATGAAGTAGAAGAGAAGGGATAAGGTGATGATGTATTGATGAGGTTGAATAAGAAAAAATGTAGATCTTTATTATCAAATAAGTTGTTTCAGCTTTTCACAAACGACTTTATTCCCTAATGATCAAAGAAATGACTAGAAAATTGTTAGAGTATTCCTACACTCTCCTCATTAATCAGTTTTTTCAGTGTATTCACCACTCTTGGAAATGAGATATGTTAATCTGGACATACATGACCTTCATTCTGAGTGGAGGGAATAAATTGTTACATGTATTGAGAAATTGTGAAAAATTTGGGTACACTTTTTGTATTGGTCAAGAACTCAAGATCATGCATAATCAACTAGAACCTGTGAAACTGCCAACTGCCAAGTGGCGTCAATAGTTACAATTTAGCAACAAACTAAGATAATCTCGATGTGCCAATTGCATAATTTAATATTTTGTGGGAGAAAATTGATGGAAAGGGTTGAAGGATGTTAGGAAATAAGGGTGTAATCGTGTTTGATTAATGAGGAACAAGTCAATTAAAATTAATAACGAGAAAAGTAATGAAGAAGATAAGCAAAGAACACAAAGATTTATGTGGTTCAGTCAAATTTGCATCCCCGGGTGGGGAATTCGAGAGCTTCTACTCTATAATGGAGAAAGAGCTACACAATAATACAATGAGTCTTAAATCTTAAAGGCCTCCTAAGGTGTGATCTAATTGATCATTTAAAGGGTCAATTTTGTTGTAAAAAAAAAATAAAATAAAAAATAAAGGGTCCTTTTATGACACAAGGAAACCCTAATGAAACCCAAAATTGTTCCTCAAGTATCCTCAAATAGCTGTTGTAGGAAAAATTCCATAAACATGTAAGCTTAAAACGGAACTAAAAAAATGCCCTACTTGTCTAGGCTCTTTTGGCACGGTGAGCACTTCGTCAGTAATGTTCCAGCTTTGTCAGGTCTTCCTCAATGGTCATAACTTTCTCATTTCTTATTAGAATTGGGCATATGACCTATTGTTGGAAAGTTGTTGAAACAAGCTATGACCTCCAACTTGAATCACCTCAAAATCACTTATCGTTTGGGAGATATATGCATTCAAAGTTAATCCTTACTAACAATTCAACAAAGGAGAAAAAAAAAATACTAATTGTATTTGAATAGGTAAAAGGAGTTGTTAGAAGCACTCAGTGCTTTCAGCCATGTCGAATTTTCCAAGAAATTTGCATGAGGGCTGAGAATTATAAAAAAATTATGAAATCCTCACTTTTACAACACTTGAGCATCATATGCAATGTGTCTTGTAGAAACAAAATGCCTCAGATCTTTTGAGTTTCTATAATTCTATTTGATATTTCAGCTGGTGTATATAGGTTTGTATGGAAAGGATACTTTTTTTTTGAATGTGTAATATACTTTCTTGATTTTTAAGTATGAGAAGTATGACACTTTGTATTGCATTAATAGCATAAAAATCTAGTGTTAAAGACACATTAGAAGAACATTTAATGTTTCCTTGATATTGTCAAATGATTATGTATTGAAACAATTTAAATAGCTAAAAGAGCCTAAAACATAGTATATTTACAAACGGAAGGATAGTTTGTCATTTTCCGGGCATTCTGGTGGAGCTTACCAACCAAATCTGAAAACATCAAGCAGCTTCAGATGCATTGATGGGTGAGGGTGCAGTTGTTTACATATATATATATTTGGTTCCTTCTATTAAATCATCTGGGGAGTTCTCTCTCTCTCTCTCTCTCATGGACATTTATTGTTCCTGTGGTACATCTTTGTCCTTGATGAGGAATGCTTTCTCATTGTTCCTGAGAAAAAAAAATAAAATAAAGTAATAACCCAACAAAAAATCAAAGAAGCTGGACAATATATGATGCTAGCAATCACACGGAATGAATTATGTTAGAAATCCAGTATAGTAAAAAGTTGCATTATGCTCCTAATGGTTTCACTTGATTTTATATTACGATGGAATCCCCCTTTTTTTTTTTTTTTTTTTTTTTTTTTTTTTTTATAAATCTTCCAGAATTAAAATTTATTTCACCTGATGTTAGTAATAATGATCATCTATACTTTTGCTGATTCCTGTTCTCTTTGCAATGTGAGGTTCTTTGGAGTTAAATTCGCTGCTCTTGTAGTGTCAGGCTCTTATTTTTTAATTAAGTGTGATGAGAACATCAATGTGGATAGATTTTCCCTTCTCTCCAATCTCTACTAAGCTAACTTTCTTTTGTGCATTACAGAGGATAATTTCTTTGGACCTGTATCAGCTGATTTCATTAAACCTGGAAGATTATCAGATTCTGCAGCCTCTGATGAAAACCATGATCTTACTATGGATTCTACAGCCTTTTCTATGCACTTCCGCAGTTTGGCAAGATCAGATTCTGGAGGAGAGTTTAAAACACCTACTGCAGTCCGTCTGCCATTTGGTGAGAGAACTTCTGGCCAAATGTCCAGCACCACAAGTGGTGGGGATTTGATGTTACTCTCCAAATCCCAAAAGCGAGTCTCTGATTCTCTGCTTGCTCATAAAGTTAATGGTAGTGGCAATTCAGATGACATGAGCATCGTGGATGAATACCAACGCAGCTATGATTACGGGAAACTACCTCCAGAATTGGATGTATTATTGACCGAAGATGGGAAGGATGTGGGGGCTGTCCCTCTCACCAATCAAGTTGAATGTTCAAACTCTTATAAATCCGTTACAGCGGATGCTAGATCTGGTTTACACCAAGATGTACATGGTAAGGATGTGGGGACTGTCCCTCTCACCAGTCAAGTTGAATGTTCAAACTCTAAAAACTCCTGTACAGTAGATGCTAAATCTGGTTCACACCAAAATGGATGTGAAGTTCTGGATCTAGACAATAATGAAAAAGTTGCCCACCATATTTCTGATGGGGAAAAGGCATCTGATGGTGCAAACTCTGCAGTTCATGTAAATATTGATAACGGAAATGATGGTATTCTTCATGGTATCCTTTCTGAGACATCTCATAATACCTCAATCAACATGGATGACGACTTGTTTCCTGCACACTCTTCTGATGATCAGACTAAAACTCCATTTCTTCTGACAAATGTAAGTATTGGTTTCTTTTTGTAGAATATCTGGAGTAGCTATACATCATTTCTAAACGGACGACCTTGTCTCGTTTATGAAAAACTTCGATCTACAAGTTCAACTATCAGGTCCAATAGTCAATATAATAAATCTGATGCACTTGGAATTTTCTTCTTGGTTTATAATCAATTTTGCTTGTTTATAGTGTTAGTGAGAGTTGTTCTCTAGCTATTTGTTACTCTCTACTGTACTTTTAATATGATTTTATTTTTCCATATTCTTGAATCTTGATTGTCAGATTTTTGAATTGGCTTTACATTGAAATGCTCATGCACTTGTCCTAAAATTCAGATTTAATTTAGTTTTGCGCTCAGGAAATTGAGATAGGGAAAAGAAAATGAGCTTATTTTTCTTAAACTCAGTGTTCTCCGCATTGTTTTCCGTGGGAAATTTTCTCATGTTTTCATTTTTTCTTTGCCGGAAGCTTCGATTGAAGAGATTCGATCTTGCATCTGCAATAATGTTTGCAAGGAGCATTTACCAATCCTGATTCACCAAGTTGTGACCGACCCTAAAATGCTGTAAAAAATTGAGTGAATAAAGAGGTGGGAAATTCTGGGGACTCAGCAAGGTTAATACTAATTTTTTTTATGAATTAGAATTTTATTGTCACATTAAAACTGTTTTCTAAGCTAGATGGCATTTCAAGCTTTTAATAACAATGTAAATGTTCTTTTTTGGAGTGTTAACTTGTTCCTTACCATTGTAAAATCACCTGAATTCTGTCATTTGGTGAAGCATGGGGAAATTTCTGTGACAGATTGTGAAATTTTTGTTAAACTTATTGAGAAAAGGTCGCGTTGAAGAATCACTGCTTTAGCTGGTACTGTAGTGATACCTTGAATTTACCTCACAGGAAAGATAGATGAGGGTTGACTGGTGAATTATTGATGCTAAATTTTATATTATTTCTGGTCTGGTTTAGTTTGCTTAGTATTGGAAACATCTTCTCGATTTGTTTGCCTATTTCTTTTCTGGTTCTTCTTGGATAATTGGAAAACTAGGGTGTTGGTATGTAGGTGTCTTCCATGATCTCTCATGGTTCATTACATCAATAACAGTGGAAATGTTATGCTTGTTGGCAGGTCATGCCAATTGACAAAGATGACGAAGCAAGCAAAGGTGCAGTGGAAGCTAATGGGAATCTATCCCCTCCATCACGTTTACAATCTATTTTGAATCACGAGCAGTCAATTGCTGGTTCTGTTTCTTCATTGCTTGCTAAACGTAGACAGATATTTAGGGTGTCACCAAATGATAAATCAAATTTTATTCTGTCTGAAAAGAATTTACGTGACAAAGGAAGTAAACATGTCTTGAGCGCATCATCTTTTGAGAAAGGTGCATCTAGGTTCCAAAGGCTTGAAGCTTTTCCATTTTTTTCTGCTTCAAAGGCCGAGGGTAATCCTTCAAGATTGCCATCAGAATCTGTACACAGTTCCCTAACCCGAAACAAAGTTTTGAAATGTGGAAGCAATGATGTTTTGGTAGCTGTTCCTGTTGCTTGCTTGGACAAACAATTTTCAATTGTTGCTGAGGATTCTGGAGACTTGCAGAGTATGTGCAACACGGGGATGTATAATGTGAGGACCACATTGGGAAATGCTGAGTGTGCAAGTTACACAGAAGCTAAAGATGCAGAATTGTCATCTTTGCATGCAGCTTCATGTGCTCATGATAAATCAGCAAAGTCTACTAGTTTTAGTGTTTCTCCTCTGGCACTTTCAAAAAAAAAAAAAGTAGAGCCTTTTGTGTCGACATACAATTGTACCAATGAAACTGTAGTATCTACCAGAAGTGATTGCTCTATGCCAGAGATCACATTCAATGATTTGAAAAGTCATGAGGAAACTGGGATGCCTAATCATTTTGTATTTTCTCCCGTGACCAGTATGGAAAGGAAGGTGTCAGCCTCTCCACTATATCAAGGAAGTCTTTCTAAAAATCTGAACCAGCAGGCCGAGTTAAGCTTAAGCCTAGACCAAGACATGTTGCTGGAGGCAGATGACTTAGTTTCAAGATCTGAAAATCATAATTCCTTACTTGCTGAAAGTAAGAAAGAGGCTAAGAGATCTTCTAAAATCAAACATTTCGAAGTTGCTTCCCAGGAGATGCAAAACGATGAATCCATGTGCTCTAATAAGGCCTCTGAATCAAAAAAACTAGTTATCAGAAGTGCCAATCTTGACACTGAAACCATTTCTGCAAGGGCACTCTCAGAGGAAAACATGAAATCTGTTATTGTTTCTTCTCCAACTTCAGATAATAATCTAATTGAGCTGCCCAATCAGGTCAGATTTCAGGTCAAATGTAGTACGTCTGTATGTATTCATTTGTTTGTTTTGGGTCTGCCTATACTTGATTTGTGGGCCATGGATGTCATCAGCTTATGTATTCCCTTACTATTATATTTTGTCAGGTCATAATGATAATATTCCTACGTCTCTTGTCCTCTTATTCTTACATGTGGTGGAGCAGGTGTATGAAAATCTTAAAGAAGAGCAATCTTGTAGCTTGTTGCAGAAGAAGCCATGTTTCATAGATAATGCAATTGTTGGAGTCACAGTCTTGACTCCTAGATCCTATCAGCGTCCCAGTGAACATGATGAAAATGACCAACCCTTACAGAAATCATCTGATATATTTGGCAGTGATGACTCTTCTTCTTTAAAAAGAAAATTATTTGATGAAGCTGAAAATGACAATGATGAAATCGCTTCATTACAGCGAAAACCGAAATTGTGTAAAGATAAGAAGCACAATGAGGAAGATAGCAAGGAATTTCAAAGCATAGGAGGTGATACAACAGCAAGAGATTGGGTTGATGTAATAGCGTGTGCCCTATCGCCCCTATGGTTTCATCTTGAGTAGCTTTATGATTTTTCTGAAAGAAAATGTTGTATAGCGTACTATTCTCCAATTTATTTGACACTTCTTTTAACCATTAACCTTGTAGGTTTTAAACAGCTATCGTGGAATGACCAAACTAATGCCTTCAATGATTAACAAGTTGGATTTGGCTCAGGTATGTTTTCTCTTATGGCAATCTGTTATTTCCAAGTTTTTCTTTCTTTTTTTTTTTTTATTATTTATTTTTTTTATTTATTTATTTTTTTTTATAAACATCAGTGTTGTTGATTCAACCCCCCCCCCCCCCCCCCCTTCCTTTTGTATTCCTCTATTGAATGATTATACATTATAGCTTCAATGTTTGAGGGCCTGTGATCCCATTTTTTAACCTTTCTGAAATCCTGAATAGACTCTTTATATCTCTGCTCCTTACAGATCAGTATTCTGAATGATATATTGGGCCATCTAGAGAAGATGAGAAGTTATGAGCTACTTCATCGTGACATATGCTCTCAGGTCTGTTTTTGGTCAACTTCATACAAGCTTTATTGTGTTTCATACTACAGAAATATGTTTCTTTAGCTAAAATAATTGCATGAGTGTGATTTTCATTTTTTACTTTACTTGTATGCCTCAGAAAGCATTCGACTCTGCAAGCTTTCTTCGAATCAAAAGGTGAATTATTTAGCTCTTCTAAGTGGTAGAGTGGTTGCTTTTGCTAATCAATCTTTGACATCCTTTTATTTGAATACAAATGTAGATTGGTGGACACAAAGTTGCTTCTTTACAAATCGTTATATCAAAAAGCAAAACTACAGCTGATGCATCTTGAGCAGAAAAGATTATCGGTATCAATTTTCATTTTCTTTTTTCATACTTAAATTCAGCTCCATATTCTTTCATCTTATGTCAGTCTGTTTTATCACCCAAATTTTTGTATGCAGGACCGAGTTTGTCAATTGAATTCTAGAGTTGAAGAATCAAAAATGCTGGTATCTAGTTATCAAGATTCTTGCATACTTGGTCGAAGGGATGTTGAACCAGTATCTTATCCTATTGATCTTAGCAAAAAGAGTTTGGTATGATCTTTTAAATAACTGTGATAGTTATAAAGTCTACTGTGATGTTTTAGGGTATTATTTGTGTGTTTGTTGTGCTACTATGCTAATCATGACTATCATGCTATTTTAATCATCAATAGTCTTTGACATAAAAGTATAAAATAAAAAATTTCATATGCAATCATGGTAATGGTTGTGATGTCACGGTAATGACTTATACTAGACATTTAGAATGAATTGTTGCTGAGGTGTATATTTCTTAAAAATATTACATTAATGGGCTTGAGCCTTGTTTAATAAGTTTGAAAAGTATTCTTTGAACACAAAATAACCAAATCTATCATAATATGGGTGGGTTACATATTTGATGAACAAAAAAAATCCTTAAAATATTACTTCCTCCGTTCTTTTTTAGTTCCTGTTTTGACAATTGACACTATTTGTGAATTCTATGTAGACTAGGTTTTGTGATTTATAGTTATGTTGGGCTTCTAAAAAGGAGCACATTAAAAAGATGGAGGTAATAGAAATGTGCATGTTAAGGTGGATGTGCGGGAACAGTCTAAGAGATAGAATTAGAAATGAAGTTATTCACAAGAAATTAGGGGGTGGCAGCCTGGCAGACATTGGAGACTAACTAAGAGAAAATCGCCTGCGTTGGTTTAGGCATGTAAGACGGAGACCGGAGGGTGCACCAGTTCAAAGAAGAGTGGAAGAGTGGGACCATGGAGGGGTTAAGCGAGGGAGAGGGAGACCGAAAATGACTTGGGCTGAAGAGTTAGGAAGGATATGAAGTATATGGATTTGCATGAGGATGAAGCATTGGTTCTTAACAGATGGAGGAGGAAGATTTTTGTCGATAACAACATGGATTAATCAAATTTGGTTCATGTAGCTGACCCCACTTATGGGATTAAGACTTTGATTGATTTATAAAACTCAATCATTTGTGATCGTGTTAGAGTCATCTATATATATACGTTTATAATAGGATCTTGCTAACGAACGCCCCCGGGGCATTAGATAAGCATTTAAAATCTTTTCTAAAGTAGTATTAATTTGGGAAAGGATACTAAAATCACGTGTTGATCGGTGTAATTAATGTTCATTTTAATTTAATATTTCTATTTTTAGTTAGCTTATCCAACGCCCCTGGGGCGTTCGTTAGCTTTTGCTTTATAATAATATCAATTTTGTATAAGTGTTTACATAGTCATAAACATAATTAGAGGTATAAATTGTTGAACTTGTGCTTTGGCAAACATAAAATAGAAATGTGTCAACTAAAAAGAATCGAGGAAGTGTGTTTTATTTTTATAAACGTAACTGATCACAAAAATATTTCTGGTCAATTGTATAAACGAATGTATGTAACGGGTGATAAACGTTCACATGTGGAGAGTCACTATTATGTAACAGACCATGCGGGGTGAAAGACTTGAATTTTGCCGAGGCATTATGTAATGAGAATTTGTAGGACATCAAATCCAAAATCTGTTGCAAAACGAGTGTTCTGTAACTAAATGACTAGTTCCATGGTCTCTTATGTCATCAGTCAGAAAGTTTTGTTTTGCTATTATATATAGCTTTTTGTACAATAATTATGTATGCCTTGTAAAATTTGTTGTTCAAATCGATTGTTTTCTATAAGAAATTTAGGATCGTCCTATATGTATTGTAAAGACAAAATTCAATATGTATAGGTGGACTTCTGGTCGTCTACTACTCTGCTGTGATTTTGTGAGGGTCTTTTTTCTTGTTTACGGGCTGGTTAATCTCATACCTAATCTGAATCGCACTGTAAAATCAGCAATTTTCAATTTGACGAATTCAATGTTTTAGTGCTCCATTACATAATGCCTCTCTCTTTCTGGCTTGTTTCAATACATGAAACTAAAATAAGCCAGCAGATATGGAGAATATGGGGAAACCTAATAGTTTACCAAGGTAATGTCACTGTACACAATTTTCTATCTTTCATTCTCATGTTTCTGACTATCCTTCACATGTCTTGTACACATGCTACAAACGCCTGGCTTGAGATGTAGCATCTGGATGTATTTTGACAGCCATTATTGTTTAAAAAAATGAGAAGATTAAAGTTCCATTCTAAAACTGCAGAATACAACATAAATAGAAGAAGATGGGTTGAAAATAGTATGCAAGTTATCCAAGGTAGCTCTACAGGATATGTCAAATCAGATAGACAAATAATCTTGGCTCATACATTAGGTTTATGTGACTTCTGATTGTTTTCAGCCAAGTTTGTGCAACTAAATATCCAGTAAGAGTGATATCTGTCTCTTTTAGTTAGTATCTTGAGTGATATCTGTCTCTTTAGTTAGCATCTTGGGTTTCTTTTTTTAAAAGTGAATTTACAGTGATGTTATTTTTAGAGCTTCATATATAGAAAGATGAGAATTATATAAGAGGCCCCGTTTATTGGATATGGCAAAGTTATGGTTGGATTAATGTTTCCAAGTGTATGAAGTGGAGTTCTTGCAATAAAAGTCAAAGAAACCGTGGTTGTTAGTTGTCCTAATAGAGTGTTGTGCATATTGGTTCTCTGAACAAAACACATCTAGACCGAGGACTTTGGCTTTATTTTTCAAGATTAATTGGCTGTGTCTTTGAGCTCCAAGGACATTTGGTAGGTGAGCTTTCTTGTTCTAGTCATTTACCATAAAGAAACTAGAGAACTCTTCTTGGAAGCACATGTATTCTTGGGAAATCTATCTAATTTTAATTTTTTAATTAATTTTTCTTTATTTATTTTTTTCCTACGGTGGCTTTGCAGTTAGATGTTTGGAGTGGTTAATTTGGAACATTTCTTGTACACTTATGTTTATGTCAAGAGGTTTACAGAGTGATTATTCTGAAGAAATACTCTGACAGAATATTTGGGTTTTGGGTTTGGCATGACAGAATTTGTGCAACTGAGCTACAATATATGTCATGTGTGGGATAAAATTATTTATCTTGTTTGTCTTTACACTAATGTGGTTTGATTTACAAGTCTACCGTCTTCTGTAGTTTTCTTTGCATGAAAGTATTGCAATTTTCTGTCATTTGATTCTGATGTAGTCCTTTTGGCCCTCGATTCTTTTACTTTATTAATTTTCAAATCTATGAAGTTTTTATATTCACTTGGTCCTGTTCTGGCTATGTGTAGGTTGCTGCTGAAATTCCTTTACTGAGGAAGGACCTAGAAGTGTCAGAAAGAAAAATAAGGAACTTAAATAAATCCTACCATGCTTATATTAAGGTGGTGAAGGATCAAACCTGCACTGAAACAACAATGCATGCTAAAAATATTCTCAAGAAGAAGGTTGAATGTAAATCACTGCAGTCAGAATTTCAGGTTTAAAAATATATATTTTTTTTTTTTTTTGTTTGCCAACAAATCAATAATCTACTTTAAACTGTATCTGATTTGCTGTATATTTAATGTCACTAGCTATGTCAAGTTGGCAACGTAAAGGCTATGGATAAAATGCCAAATATTCTTTTCGATTATGGTGGCATAATGTCCCAGAGGTTGGTTTCATGTCCAAGTTAGTGCTCTCATGTGATATACTCCCTCCGTTCCTAAATGTTTTTTACGTTTCCATTTAGGGTGTTTCTTTTTATTCTTTACATTTAGTATCTTTCCTATTTTGGTCATAAATTTTGGACTAAATTACCCTTGTTTTACAATTTTTTTACTCAAAAGTCCTTACTTTTCCATGTGCTATTGTACTTTTTGTACTATTTTATTAGTTTTTCAACACTTATTATTACTTTCTCTCTCCTCTCTCCTCTAATTTCTCCACCCCACATGCTCAACATTGTATTTTTCAATAAATTTGTACTTTCAATCATTGAAATATTCCAATATACCTCAACTTTATACAATTTCTTAATTACCGCGCATAATTCCAAACGTAAAAAACATTAGGGAACGGAGGGAGTAGTATTTTCTTAATCTCGGCACTTTATCAAAATGCGATTATACTTTCTTCTGATTGCTTACAGGTTCATTGTGAAGTCGATCTCTACCTACGGCTTATTTATATCAAATGTACTGAACAATGTGAAGATCTCTAAGGTGAGTGTCTCCTGAAGTGTGATTGCTCTTTTGGTATTTTCAACCAATTTGCGCATCAGCTTGCTTTTCCTTAAGTCTCTCTCTATTGTTTGAATCAGATGTTCCATGGCATGGATGTCTCCACTGCTTTTTCGTTTGTTTTATGTTGCGAATCTAACCTTGCATACTCTGGAATAAAGACTATCGCGCAAGAAACACAGGTAAGCTTCACCAGCTGCTTTCTTCTGTGTGCTGTCTCCAACTTGCATACACAATTTTTTTTTTTTTTTTTTTTTTTTTTTTTTTTTTTTTTACTTTGGTCACTTGTCTGTTATTGACTTTTCAGTATATCTGTATTAAATTTGGTAATTAATTTTTTTTTAACGTAACTTATATGTTAAGACTTCAACAGAAACCTACCTATGATTAGAGGTTGTTTAAGCCAATATGGCTATAGGTTTCATGGTGATCTCAGATCTGAAATGATGCCAGCTAAAGTGCAAATTATGTGATGATTTTTCTATATTTTGCTGAGAGCCTGATACTTATTCTCATGTGTACTAGACTGAAATCTCATCAAAATTCTTCCAAGTTTTCTTATGAACTCTTTTATATAATAAGCTTATTATGTTTGTTTAACCTAATGTTGTACAATGACTTTTTCTTCATATTCTAACACATCTTGACTGAAGAATTACTAATTAAAATTCTGACTTTTCTTGAAGTAACCAAAGATAGCTTACTGTAATTCATCAAATGCTCTAAGTTCTCACATGTTGTGTCCGAGGCATATTCATCAAAGCCACTTTCCACTATCTATTAGCAGTGGAATTGATTACGTGATATAACTCTTGTCACCTAAAGACTTAGTAAGAGCATACTAGAGAAATATATCTATAACAATGGCGTAATATATCACTTCACTTCATTTCTTGTTTGATTTATTTTATTTTTTACATACCAGTGAAAAGGAGTGTTTCCTGTAAAAAGATACCATTGTTAACCAAGTAATTTCGATCAATGTGCGCATAAATTGATTGTTGTTGAATTACTGACCTAATATCCTTAATTTTCTCATTTTTTATACTAGTTTGGTTATTCTATTTAAAATAGTTAGAATTGATGTATATGCAGTGTAACATTTTAAAAATCGAACCCTTAAAATGTAACAAGTTCACTTGCTACTCTTGAATTCCCGCAGTACTGCCAAAGTGTAACAAGTTCAGTTTGTTTTTGAAAGAGTTTTGAAACTGATAGCACTTTAGTCAGAATGTAAGTTGATACAATATTTGAGTTAACTTATTGGTATTTTCAATTTTATGGAACTGGTAGGAAGTTGATGATGCTAGACATGATAATCATTATTATTTTTTATACGAATATTTCATGAAATATCATGCTTGCAGGTTTAATAAAAGTAATGCATGTTAATTGTTTTTAGTTCTGCTTTCATCTGTGCAGAAAAGCTCTTCACTTTTGCATAATCTGCTTGATGTTGTTGAAGAAGTTGAGTTAGCCATGGTTGAGCTTAGAAATCTCACCAACACTGGATTTTCACAGCCATCAGGTACATATCCTTGTACTTGTAATTTAAGTTGTTTCGTTTTGGCTTCCTGCGAACCTGTACTCTTTGATTGCTGATGGAAGTTTTTATAGGAATACTGTGTGGTGTTATTGAAGGATTAGCATTGATGAGTGAAGTTGGAGTTAGGAAACTGAATGATGACAAAAAATTAATATGTTGTAAAATCAATGCAACTGCGTTAGCGTGTCTAGGTATGGGAATTTCATCTTCTACGTAGGATAAAATCAGTAAAAAAAAAATTGCAAGAAACAATTCATAGCATGATATATACAGGACATAAATTAGAAATATTGACCACTTCCAAGGATACTGAATCGTAGTAGCTTATGTCTTCAATATTGCAGAAATTGGAAATTAATCTCTGGATAAGTTGCTGAATTATTTATTTATCTCCTGTAGGTCTTTAATTCTAGTAGAAACTTGGTAAAGCACTTTTGTGTATTGGGAGTGCCTCCATTTCTTGGCGCATTAGAAGGATAAGCCCCAAACTGCTACCTAGTGTACAGTAAGAAAGATACGATCCCTACTTATTTGTACACTTACCTCATCACATTCCTTTAGTTTTTTTCAACCCATTCTCTATACTTAAGGTTCTTCACAAAGTAGTTGCCTATTATGGCCCATCTTCTGTGATTATAAGGGTCATCTACAGTCGTCCAAGGTGAAACAAGATTTAATGTGCTTGAAGCGGAGAAAATGGGCAAATTAAAGGTGGATGATGAAGGTGATTCCTCCTCTGTACTATGTGGTGATTATAATAATTAGTCGTTGACTCATAATGACAAGGAGGGTGTGACTGTGTGAGTCAGGACAACTGGACAGGTAGGTGTTAGTTTCAGCCAACTCGATACATGTGTGTTGAAATAAGGTGATGGTTGACACCTTACAACAAGATGATGAGTTTGGAAACATCAACATCGGGCACGTCCTCAAACTTTAGTGTGCGGAAAAGGGTCCATGATGTAGTTCAGGCCTTCCATTTGAGGTTCAACTTGATATTTTTAGGAGAATTGACCAAACTCAAGCATGGTATGCATCACAGGAAATTGTTGAGGCTAGATTTTTTTCGGTGGCTAAGCCAGTGACCAGTCACACGCTCTCAAAGTAAACAAGGTTGCACACATAAACACGATAGAATTCAAGAACACACACTCAACTATGAAACACTTTTTATTAATTGTGGCTTACGAAGTTATGGATTCTCTCTAGAGCTCCTAAAATCTCTGCCAACAAATGAATGCCATATGCCAAGGGCTATTTATAGGCACCGACTACATCCCCACTTAGTTAGGATATAGTGCAAAAGTCCAAATTATGATGCAATCACATGTAAACGGAGGAAATATAAATTTAGATAGATTGATAATCAAAGATCATATAATTAGAAAATGAGAAAGGCCTTGTTTGGTAAAGAGCTTATAGGAGAGATTTTAGGTTATTGAAAGCCATTAGAGGTTTGACCAAATAAAAAGCCAATTTAAGTGTTTGGTAAATAGCTTATTAAAAGAGCTTTTTATGCCCAAAAAAAAAAAAAAAAAAAAAAAAAAAAAAAAAAATTAAAAAGTGCAAAATATGAGTTTTTTAACTTATTGAACATTTAGCTTTTTAGTTATTACATACATTGAAATATCTAATAATTGACAGCTATGTACCAAACACTTTTACACAATCAAGTATTTAGAATCACCTAGTCAAATATGTAATACAAGTAGCTATATCAATTAGCTAATTATCAAATAGGGCCATAGTAATAAATATGTAACAAAGCTATTAGATTTATTTGTATGAGTCTTTTTGTAGCTTTGAAAACCCAAAAGTTGCTAGGCCATAGATTAATATAAGGGTAATGCTATATGTAGCCCTAAGGGCTATATATAAGGATTAAATACATTATTGGAAATTGTATAAAATTAGGAATTCAAAACAAAAACACGCGTAAATCAGTGTAATTAGTGTGTATATTTTTATGATTTCTTAAGTTTCTACGATTTTTAAGTGTAAATTTAATGCTTATATGTAGCCCTAAGGGCTATGTATAGCATTTTCCTTGATATAATTATGAACTCCAAAACTTCTTTATTCCTTGTGTTAGCCTTAATATTAACCTTTGTCCTTGAAGGTGCATAGATGTAGTACATTGATGTAATAAGGAATGTATGTCTTACTTAAGTTTGAGTGGGAAAGCCCCACTTTACATCTCAGTTTGCATGTTTGTTATCCTTGAAAATTTATTTAGTAGAGGCATTTTGTTATGTTATGTTGTTAATTTACAAAGCAAGTGTATGTGATATATCTTTATTTTTACAATGATGCATGCATTGTTTTGATGTTTCACGCTATTCATTCATAAAGTTGGACAACATTTTTTACTAATCTATTTTTAGGTCAATTTTAATAATCTATTAATAATTGACTATAACATGTAAAATAGCACGGTGGAGTCTGTATATTTTCAATATACGAAGTATATTTTTTCTTTAGGTTTTAATATAATAAAATAATGAATAGTCAAAGTAGTGTTCAAGATCCCATTCAGATTCTTGTGTCTTTACTTTCTTCTTTGTCTTATTTATGGATTTGGCTTCTTTAATTAAGAACTAATATGTTATAAACCCCAACCTGACAAAAGTGGCTTAAATTCCTGGATGCTAGGAGCATTAAGAGATAAGAATAGGCTATACAATGCAATGTTTTCATTCTTTATCTATATTTGTTCTTTAAAATTAATTCTGATCATACTTTTACCAAGTTCGGCAATTGATCTATTTGCATCTAATCTTTTCTATATTTTTATCCTTGGGAATATATCCTTTCAATAGTTTCTGTTTGAAAGATGGGTTCTCTTTATGTCAAATTTTCAGATGGAAAACTTGATTTGCAATTGTGCTTCACGGATTTCAACAATGGTGCTAGAGTGGCTTTGAGCATTGATATCACTTGTTTGAATAGGTAAACTTATATGAACACTAACCTACCTATGCTTCTCTCTATTTTCTACTTGAGGGATATCCGGATATAGGTAAAATACTCAGTGCTTCATAAGTTATGCACCATTGTGCTCTTACCTTAAAACTCTTATGTTGCCATCTTTAAGAGCAGCGGCATTTTATAATTGAGTACATTTTTGGGTTCTTGGTTCAATTTCTTGTAGATGATGTCATTTTGTGGCAATTTTTAGCATATATCTAATGCAATGAGAGGCAGCAATCACTTTTTATGAAAATTAAAAACTAATATTATTAATTTGGGTTCAATTGTGGGATGAATGAGGCCACTTACTGTATCTGATTGTGAATGAGATTGACCACTAGGGGAGAATAGATAGATCACTAAGTAATTCCATGACATGGAATGGATCCAAAGGTTTTGTATATAGGGCCTTTAATGTGTTTGAGCCAAGTGAATTTTGACTCTAAAAGTAGAATAAGCACACAGATGAAGCTTCATAAGAGCCACGTGAAATTTGAATTTTATAAACAGATGAATTTGGACCTTATCACTCAATAAATTTAGGCATTATTTGGTGGGAGAGAGGGAGGTGAAAAAAGGGGGGGGGGGGATTAATGGTTGCAACTCGCCAGGGCTGTGGAGGTAAGGGATTAATTAAAGTGGCTGGTAGGGGTGGGGGAGATTCATTAAAATTTTATTTGGCTATTTAATTAACAAGTGCAAGTTAGGGTCATAACAGTTTCACTACCGGGTGATAAACAAGCTCTCCTGAGGCTTTGAAGTACTGGGTGTTAGGGGGACAAGGCCTTTTATTAGGCTAGAACAGTCATTCTTTTCAAAATTTAGATAACCAGTAACAAAGAACAGTGTCATTACTTCCCACAACTCCTGAACTTTGATTGTATTCAAATTTCAAATATGGTCTATCTTACTAGTTAATAGGTTTTGTGTTTTCCTGGAGTTGGATAGGCTTTGCTATTTGTGTTGTTCCAGCTGGAAGTGTCTTTGGTTTATTAATATTGTTTTGTTGTGAACAGAGGAATTTATCCAGCACAAGTAGTGCCATATGAGGTACAAGGAAAGGCTGCTAGAGGACATGGGTCTTTTCAGTTACTATTAGACAACATAAGTAGTGCTGTTCGCGATGTTAGATGTGGGCATATGAGGATAATAAGTCTTTGTCGCTGTGTTTCTAGGACGATTCAAGCTAATTGTATGAGCTAGGCAAATACCTGCCAATAGAATCCTCATGTTGTCTTGAATTGGATGTAGGTGGTGTATTTTGTATGCCTTAAATGTAAGCATTCAGCCACTTGAATGTGCTCTTCATGTGGAACATTGATGTTGCATAAACAAGCTTGAGTTATTGCAGCAAGACAAACTAATATTGTGCCCCTCTTTTGTACAAAGTATATATATGAAGTTGTTTTACATCTTGCCTGGATTTGGTTTACATTTAAAAGGGGAAATATGACTGGAAAGATGGTAGGGTAATTAATTCTATATTTCTTATTGGGCACCGCAAATTTTACGAAACTTCTAAAAATGGTAGGCCCCACCCCCCCCCCCCCCCACCCCCCCCCCCCCCCTCCAAAAAAAAAAATAAATAAATAAATAAATAAATGTTCTTTATATAGCTACGTCGTATTTCCTATACAAATTTCTTGCTCATTCTCCCTCCGTTTCCCTTATTGTTAACATGTTATACTCTATTTTATCCCATTTTATTTGGATTTGCTAATCCAAATCTTTTTCTTCCAATTGCAACTTTGCAAGCTCTTTTTCTAGATTTTATCGTAATAATGTCTTTCTCAACTCTAAAAACAAAAAATTACAGACATTATTAATGTAAAGATATATTAAAATAACACTAGTTTGAAACAAAATAACATAAGATTTGATTAAATTATCACATGTAAATTTTAAAATAAAATCACAATGAAATTTTAAATAGAATAACACCTTTTTTGTGAATGAAATGACAAAGTTTAACCTGAAATAATACACAATGTTTATTGCATAATAACTCAATCTAAACACACTAAACAAATTTCAAAACAATAATTTACAAATTTATATAAGTAACACATAACCTTCTACAAAATCATAACATAAGATTTAGAACAGAATAATAAACACTAGTTTGAAACAAAATAACATAAGATTTTGATCAACATATCACATGCTACTTTTGAAATAAAATCGCAATAAAATACACCAGCTTGTGTACAAAATAACACAAAGTTTAACATGAAATAATACAATGTTTATTGCCTAATAAATCAATTAAACACAACAAAATTTCAAAGCAATAACAATTTAACAAATTATAAAAATTAACACAATTAAATAGCATAATCTTCTTTTAAAAATAAGATAAGATTTAAAACAAAATATAACAAACTTAATTTCAAGCTAGCGTGGAATAATATAAGATTTAATGATTGGAGCAAATAAATTTATTTCTTATTCAAAACATTACAACTTTTATTTATTATGTGCAATATAAAACAAAAGACAATATTATATTTGACTCATAACAACATGATTAGAACTAGAAAAATATTATAGAATTTATTAATGAAATTTAAAATATAAACAAACCTAACATCATTTTTAGAATAACTTCATTTAAAGAAAAAAAAAACAAAAATCATTTAGAAAGTTTGAAAAGAAAATAATTTCGCCTAAATCAAACAACATAATATTCAATAAATGCAAAACTTAGATACAAAATTCATCTACACTCAAAAAAATTTATCCATTTTTGAAATAATGTGGTTCTTTAATTAAAAAATTTCATTGATGTAAATATATATATATATATATATATATATATATATATATATATATATTTTGTGAAATAAAATTGATTCATAAATAAGTCATACGACATCTACAAAGAGAGTTAGATCTAACAAATACAAATTCGACGAGGGGGTCTATCGATCTGTTGTAGCCGTGCAAAATATTTCCGTCTTATTCGTTCGATTGTTGTCGAAATATTAATCTCTTTTTCAATCTCGCACAAAATTTTACCCATGAAACAACTCTATATCAATCCATGAAATAAAAAAGCAAATCCTCCCTCAAAAGAGAGAAGAAAAACCCAGTCTTTTGAAGGAGCCAAATCCTCCTAAAGAGGAAGAAAAACCCTGTATTTCGAGGGAGAAATATTCCTCCTAGAAGAGGAAGCGGTAACAAAAGTACGATATACTTGTATTTTATTTTACTTTGTTTTTTTCTTCAAATTTTCAACTATTTCATCTTCTTCTTTATTTTAATAGTGGTCCTTCAATGTAAATTACCGGTTCAAAACTTTAATTGGAGAGTGAAAAAAGAAGTGATATGATTTAATTATTTCGTCTACTTTCCTTTATTTAGGGTGTTTGTTTCATCTTATTTCATTTTCTTACGTTATTATTTTGTGTAATTTAGGCTCATGTGCGCATCTTTTCATGTGATTTCTTTATTTTTTTTTTATTCATCGTGGATCTTGGAGTACAATACTTAGTAATCTAGGAGAACCCAAGACTATTATACTTCGTTTCTTTTTAGTTGACACGTTTCTTTAGTCACGTTTGCTAATGCACAAAATTAACGTTAATATCTTTAATTACCGATAAGTATAAATTATTAAAAGTTGATATTTTTAAAATATATACAGTGACGAATCTAATAAGACCCCTTATGACTACATCTTCCATTACGTATAAATTACAAAACATGGTCAAAGGGGAGTGTGTGAATAGTGCTAAAGTCAAAACGTGTCAATTAACAAAAAAAATGAGGTACTCCCTCCGTCCCTAAATTACATTTCTACTTCTAACATTTATTTCTCACATAATAGAGAGAAATAGGAATGTAATTTAGGGACGGAGGGAGTAATATATTTTATTTTATATTATTATTTTTTTCGCAAAGGGGAAACACGACCAAACCTATCTAGCGCCTTTTCCTAGCTTCCGTAGCCAGGTTATGGGCTCTAAATACAATATTTCTAGCTAGGCACAAAACAAAACCAACAAACATAAGATTAGTCTTAGTTCCCAAAATATCCATGCCTCCATTATATTTCACCAATGGCTTTTGTTCAGCACCACCATTTGATAAGGGTTCAATTAATGGACACCTCACAAAAAAAGTGGCTTTAGATGAGGAATTTTAAGACTCAAATAGTTAGAATCGTAAATGACTCTAATGAGGGTACATCTACATCCGTAAAACTAAAAAGGCAATTTTTGGAAAAATAAAAGGAAAGTAAAAAAGAAAAACCAAAAGAAATTCTGAAAAACAAGGACAAATGTAATTAATTAATCTTATAGTAATATTGTAATACCCGAATATTTTATGATTAATATTTTATGATTTTATACAATAATTTTTATATATAGATAAATAAGCTATTTTAATACCCTATTTTTAATGTAAACGTACATAAATTATCTTTAATCCCCTAAATATATTTTATTGTAAAACCCTAAATAAACATATATATGAGCCGTCACTTTTGTTTATCCTTTTAGTTCTTTTATTAACTTTATTTACATATTTTGTGGTTTGGCCGTGAGTTTTTGTCTATTATCAATAACATGCAAATCTTGAGTAATTGTATTCAATAATTGAAGTCAACCCTTTCAATTCGTGATCATCAAAGCATGCAAGTAGCAAAATTAATACTCATGATTCCATTATCACCATGATGCAAGTCAATTACTAAGGCCTTGGCGATTTATTTTTGTCGAGGCTGTAGGATTTGCGATTAATTTAGCCGGAAAGGTAATCACACATGTCTTTTTGGAGATGTTTGCTTATTATATGTAATCACACTATCGATTTCTTGGAGTTATTTGATTATAGGTTATCGTTTATATTGATTGTATTATTGTATGTAAATTTTATGAATTGTTATTGGTATGACCAAGATTTATATACATGTGTGTTAACCATAAAAATTCAAACCTGCAATATACAAATAACGAGGGTAGAAAATATACGAAAACATTTATTTTATTAATGATTTGTGAGATATAACTCTCGTAGATCTCTTGATTCCTCTCTCCAAAGGGTTAGGGTTTTGATATGGTTATAGTACGGGGCCTTGTCGGCTTATTCCATACTATGTACCTACAACGTTTGGTAGTAGGGAGGAGATTGGGTCTTTGTGACTTATTTTATGTGAGTCTGATTAAACCTAGAAACGACGACCTCTTTATATAGAGAGTCATACAGTAGTTTACAAGATAATAATCATATATTCTACGAGATCTTGAAGATAAAGATCTTATATTTTTCGATATTATCTCTTAATTTACATATATCTAACACCTAATAAATAACAAAATTTCGGTGTCAACAAATGCCCCCTCGAGACCTGTTGTGGAGATTTGACATCAGATGCAAACTTGGTCTCGAAACTTTATTGTAGAATTTGAAAGCAAATTTGGTAAGCTCCCATTAAATCTATGAGTTTTGAAACTTGGAGAGCAGAGATGAAGAGCGAAAATTGTCCCACCGAGCATATCAATTTGTAAACCATAAAAACTCAAACCTGCAATATACAAATAAAGAGGCAGAAAATATACAGAAACAATGATTTCATTAATAGTTTATGGGTTACAACTCTCGTAGATCTCTTAGATCCTCTCTCCAAAGGGTTGGGGTTTTGATATGGTTATAGTACGGGGCCTTGTCGGCTTATTCCATACTATGTACCTACAATGTTTGGTAGTAGGAAGGAGATGGGGTCTTTGTGACTTATTCCATGTGAGTCTGATTTAACCTAGAAACGACGACCTCTTCATATAGAGAGTCATAGAGTAGTTTACAAGATAATAATCATATATTCTACAAGATCTTGAAAATAAATAATTTATATTTTCCGATATTATCTCTTAATTTACATATATCTAACCCCTAATAATTAACAAAATTTCGGCGTCAACAATGTGATTATTGTATTGTATTATATGATTTAATTGTCGCATTGATTGATTGTGTTATTTCTAGGGTTTTAATGTTGTTTCTGTAGGGGATATTGTTTTGTCGAGGTTTTATGGTTGCTAATGCAGAGTATTATTTCGGGTTGAGATTTGATTAATTTTAGGTGCTAGTATTATTGCCCTAAGAGTTGAGATACTTATGCTTTGAATAGTCATGTTATTTGGGAATCTGTGCCATTGTTGAGATATAATCTATTAGTTTGTGAATGATTATTTGATCAAGTATGAGATTAAAAGGTTGAGAATTATTATCTTGTTCTTGATTTGAGGCTCGGCGTTATAGACCTTAGTCCTTGGCATGTTGGTAAGGGAATAATAATCATGAGTTAAGAATGAGGTACAATCTTTATTATTTATTTTTCTATGGTTCCCTACAGTGGGAATTGGCCCGTATATGATCTGGTTCAAGGTGTTTTTCTGGTAATTGAGAGTATTCAAGTTTTTATACTTGTTGGTTTATTTATTTGAATTACCCATGTCCACGGCTAGGTATAGAACAAAGAGCACGGCACACTTATGAATTATATGAGTTGATTGAGTAAAGGTTCGTATTATTATTATTATTCGAGGTTGAGTTGATAGAGGTTATTACCATAGTACAATGTGTAATGTAGTTTCGAACTACATTGTTTAATTGAGCTAGTAATATAGATTATTCAATTATATATTCTTTGTATTATGATATGTGGTGATTACTCAGCTTTTTGCTGACGTGTGTGTTGTTTTGTTCTGCTACTTGTGTTTGCGGCTATGTCTTTTTCTTATGGTGGCCCTGCGATGATCTATTTTGGAATTTGTCCTTAATGGTGAGCAGTCAAGATTTTTAAGCAGATTAATCAAGTGATCGTAACTAAGGAGCTTAAGTGTTTCGATTAGTATGCTATAATGAGTTTGTAAAGATGTATAAATAGCTCACTTAGATTATTGGGTTGTAATTATTGGGATTTTGTAAGCCTTAACACTTGACAGGTTGTCGAGTGTGGCAGTAATACCTCCGATTTAGGTGTATGCTTCCGCAGTTTTATTCAAAGGTTGTTTATTTTTCCTTTAATTCATGTTTATTATTAGTTGGTAAATCGAGGATGTTACAAATATAGCTTCAAAACAAAACTCTTTTGCTAAAAAAAGAAATCCTGCAATTTCAGCTTCTTGGTAATACATCTCCTCAAATGGATTTCTCTACAAGGGAAAATATTTGATGCCAAATAATGGCGGTAAGACACCCTTTTAAGCACTCATTTTCCTCCACCTTCGATTCATCGGAACACTAGCCGCTATTGTGCCCAAATCACAATATTTCTGCCGGAACACTAGCCGCTATTGTGTCCAAAACGCAATATTATTTCTGCCAGTAAGTGTCAGAATTTTGTGGGTAATTGAAGAACATATCAACTTTCCACATCAATTACAACATTGCTATTGAGTATTGACGTTGAACATGTTCCCCAATTTATATTATCCAACATATCGAAATCAAAGTTTATTGTACTTGGGGCCTGTTCTTTTTAGCTTATTTTCAGTTTAGTTCCTAATTTCCTCCTCTCATAAAATATTTAATTCAGTTCAGTTCAGCTTAGTTCAGTAAATCAGAACAGACCCCCCTTGATATCTAAGGCAATACCATCAACCGCAAATAGCAAAAAAGAATACCATCAAGGATTGGTGGAGAATACCATAAACGGCTGTTGGTATCTATAAGAATACCATCAAGAATTATTAGAGAATATTATCAAGGGCTATTGGTATTTAAAAGAACACCATCAAGAATTCCGTTGGTATCTAAAAGAATACCATCAAGATGTTACCTTTGGGACGTAAATGCTAAGGATTTGAGCTTTTATTTGGCTGGAAAACGATCTTATTTAACAGTAAGTCACCGGAGATCTTGTAAAATTGAGAGAGAGAGAGAAAGCGAGAAATTTTAGAGAGAGAAACTACTAGGTGTTTAGGGTAATTTTACCCCTCCACGTGGCCCAATCAGAGGGTGACACGTGTCAGCCCGGGGATGGTCCAAAATGGACCTATCCCTGTGTGACACGTGTCATCCCAGATATTTGGGAGAATGTCGGCCTTCAGGCCCAAATCCCGAGAAAGCCGTAATACGGCGCAGCCCATCTCTGATTAGGGTTCTGTCACCTAATCAGGGGCACAAATCCCAATGACCCTATAAATAGGGAGATTCCCCTCTTTTGGAGGACACGTTCTTTCATTTACTACAAAACTGTCCCTTTGATAGAGACAACTGAGCTAGACAACCTAGTAGATCCCCTCCTAAATTTCCGCACCTTTCTCTCTCCTTCAAGTTACTAACTTGAGCGTCGGAGGCGAAGCACCACCCAAACGGTGTCTCCGTTGATTTTGCAGGTACAGAAGCCCTCCGGACCAGTCTTCGAGTTGTAACTCTCCCAAGGGACAAAAAACACCCAAAACATTTGGCGCCGTCTGTGGGGAGAGTACCTCAAGATGGTTCAAAGTTCTGTACCGATTCTCACTTCTACCTCTCTACGTCCGGGCAATCAGACGGGTACCTCGGACGACATGCAACCGGTTATTCAGCCGGTAGGGTTTGAAATCCCTTAGCCTCCCCCTCAGCCTCAGCCAGAGGTATTCACTGAGGAGGAGGAAGAAGATGAAGATGATGATGTGGAGACCTACACATCTAGGGATGGCTCCCTCATCTCTAAATCCATTCGTTCCAGGGATCAACTGGAGCGAAATGAAGACCAGGCGGGCCCAAGCAGGCGCCCATCTGGAAGGCCAGAAGGGGAAACCCAGAAGGCCAAAGGTCAAGCCCCAGTTGTTTCGGGGTTTTTTGTGATTCCCTCGGATACTGGTCGCGCTCTGTTGACAAAGACTCGGACACCTGCAAAATAACGAATATTCCGGTGATCGGAATATTCGCCTCCGATGCTCAAGTTAGTGAACGGAAACGGAAAAGGCTAGAGAAAGAAAGTAGAGAGAAGTTGGAGCGTTTTTAGAGCTCTTGTATTAATGTCACATCAAATTCCACCCCTCCCATCATAAATGATTGGGGTATTTATAGGGGTGGGAGCATGTGCCCCCTTAGGGTTTATGCCCTAAAATCTCGGGACGTGATTGGCTGCGCAATCAGAGGTCGCCACGTGTCGTGGGGGGCGCCGTTTTACGGCTTTCAAGGCTTTCTCGGGATTTGGGCCTGAGGTCATCAGAGCCCCTTTCTCTTTCTGATTTGTAGCTTTAGGGTATTAGACATGGCTGACAGGTGTCACCATAACAAGGAGACACGTGTCTCACTCTCATAGGGCCACGTGTCACCTGTTTATTGGGCCACGTGTCACTATGAGATTGGGCCACGTACCTGGGGTATTTTTACCCTAAACATTTGCCCCTCAGAGGGGGTGGCTCGTACACTTACTGGCCGCCTCCTCTGATTTTGCATTGTGGACGTCCTGGTATTCTGGGTTGGGTTGGCTTCCCACCTGCCCTGGACGTCCATACACCTTTGTTTCAAGGCTCTTTTTGCTATGTAGGCGTCCATATATTTTGCCTTGGACGTTCTCGTAGTCGGGAATGAGTTTGGCTTTTTGCTTATTTAGACGTCCATATTTTGTAATGGACGTTCTCATACTCTGAGAGAGGTTTAGCCTCTGGATCCATGCGGTCGCCCGCTGGACGTCCTCACACTCTAGGAGGAGTTGATCTTCTACCTACCCAAAGCGGCCACATAGATGAAACTGGACGTTCTGGTACTCTGGGAGGAGCTTATCTCCTTACCACCCAGAACGGCCACAGAAATGAGACTGGACGTTCTGGTACTCTGGGAGGAGCTTATCTCCTAACCACCCAGAACGGCCACATATTTTCTTTTTGGGGTGACCTGGGCTGCCTTGATTTCAGACGTACTTCTTGGCTTTCTGATCATGCTTCGTACGTCTGAATTCCTGTTTTGAACTGTTCATCTGAGAACTGGGCGAACGCTTTTCAACTTAGATTTTCTCAAGTTGTGGAGACTAAGTGTTGAAGGTGTAAATTCTTGAATCTTCCACTTAACTCATTTCAATTCACTTTAACGTGACGTTAATGGTCCGTCTGGCCTTTTTCACAAGTTAACAGAACCCTAACGTCGTCCACTTATTTCTTCGAGTAACTTCCCAAGGAATTACTGTTTGAATGTTTGGGCGGGAAAAATGATTTTACCATTTTACCCCCATGAATTCATTCTATAAATATGGGAAGTAAATTCTCATTTTTACACTTTACCCAATTGTGAATTCTAGAGAGAAGGCAGAGCATTCTAGTGAGAGAAAGTGATTTTCCCCTAATCTTCAAGAGCGCCGCCGCGAGTTTGAGTTTTCCATTGAGTTTTCCGGACATATTTGAGTTTTCCGGTCAATCTTCAAGAGCTACACCACCACCTTCAAAGTTTTCAGAACGTACAGAGGTAGGCCGTCTACATTTCCTCTTTTTATTTTTCCTTGTTTTTCTTTTTCTTTTACTTCAATTCTGGATCCATACTCGGCTTCGTCCGACTCTTCTCATGAGGCCGGCCGTTCGCCTGGGACTGAGGAATCTAGAGTGGACGGAGAAGGGATGTCTCCTCCTTGGAGTGAGTCTATGTCTGATATGTACATACTCACCCCCACTTATTCTTCTTTGTCCCAACAGGCAATGGCAAGAACCATGCGTACGCGTGAGCGTCATGCGGCCAGGAACCCAGACGGCAGTCTGGTTCATCCTAGGGTCCCCTATGACCCTAGTAACCCAAGTACTATGGTGGAGACTAACTCCACCACTCAAACTACGACCGCCTCCACCGGCTCCCAACACTTGGCCGTGGAGGTCACTTCTTCCTTCGAGGAACGCCTTCAAGCTGAAGGCGCCTCGTCCGCTCCTGCCCCGGAACTTAGGTTCCCTCAGTTCGCCAACTCGGTCATGGATGGGGCCGAGCTGGTAGCTTGCAGAGACAACCCTTCCAACCTCGGGTCGGACGCTGCTGGTTCGTCCGCCCCCACCTCTTCTTCTCGACCTCGGCCTCAACTGGGTGGGGCGGACAGGCCCTTCACCGGAATCTCCATCCGAGAACCGTCCGCCCTGCCTATTCGTAACGCTCCTCCTCCGGGAAATGAGGCGGACGCTGCCAAGGATAAGGGCAAGCGTCCAATGTTCGAGGAGGACGTTCCTTCTTCGATGGGCGTCCCAAGTTCAAGGGGTCCAATATCGACCGAGGCAGCAGACTTGGACAGAGTGCTGTCCTCAAAATTTGGAAATGCCCCTTCTCACCAAATGGAAGAAGAAGAGGTTGAGAAAGCGGCCGTGGGTGAGACGGCTGACGGTGAGGCGGCGGCCAAGGAAGACGTCGCCAATGTGGACAACTTCAGGGACCCGTACGCTTGTTCAGTTGGGGAGACAGCCCTGAAGTTCCTTAGGAAGGACTTTGAGGAGTACAAAGAGTTCCTCCATTTGGGGGAGGGATTCGAGATTCAAGTCCCCAGGAAGCCCTTGGCCGTGGCTACCTGGGATGAGGAGAAGCCCCGCAAACGGGCATTCTGTGTTTATAGGGCCGCCTTGGACGTGGGGCTCCGCTTCCCTCTTCACCCGTTCGTACGGACTCTCCTGGACGAGTACGACATCGGCCTCTTCCAACTGACGCCAAACAGTTGGTTGAACGTTTTTGGGTACTTGGTGACGTGCATCGCCAAGAAATTCACGCCAGACTTTGCGGTCTTCTGTGAGATGCACTCACTGACTCGGCTGGAGAAAGACGTGGATGGTTGGCTCATCTTGAGTTCAACCAGGGATTATATGGTCGTGGTCGACCGTGTCAGCAAATGGAGGGACTGGAAGCACCGTTTTTACCGCATCAAAACTCAAGATGCGGAGTTCAACCTTCGCATGAACAAGTGCCGTCTAGAGCCTATTCAGCTCGGACGCGGAGACCACAAGCCCGACAAGCCGCCCATCCACCCAAACCACGAACACCAGCTTGAGTACTTCAAGGTCAACCGAGTCAAGCGGGGCAACAAAACTGAACGGGTCCCTAGCCATTGGGTTCCTCTTGCCAATTGGCTTAGGGACCCTGTCTTCATGTCTGCGTACGGCCTATACCAGCACATGCCCCAAGGTGGACATTTAGAAATATAGACCCTTTTTTGTACACATGTAGAGTTTTTTTAGAAAAATTTTCTAACACTTTGCTTTTTATCTTTGCAGCGGAGGCGTACGCTATGCTTGACCCGGCCCAAAAAGCTGAAGTGGAGTTGTCCGAGGTGAACTTGGCTAGGTACAAAGCTCGTTTCAAGATGAACGAGCAGATCAAAGAGGTAAACACTTAGATTATTTTTCAAATTCTTCATTCCTTGACGTGGTCGTTCTGCTATATTGGGAGGAACCCACTTCCTGAGTTTGCACGGACACTTTATGTTCGTTCATGCATGCTGGAAGGGAGCTTCTTTCCCAAATCGCACGGACACCATCTTAAGCTTTGACTTCAAAAATTTTTCTAACTTTGTATTTTTGCAGACCTCCTCTTCCTCTCCAAAGGCCAGGCGGAAGCAGCCGGCCACGTCCACTCCGGATGCGTCCGCACCCAAAAGGAGAAAGACGGTTGCTTCCAAGCCGTCGTCCAAGGCCGCGGCAACGGCAAAGCCGCAGACTATTTCGACACAGTCTAAAGGAGAACAACCCCGGCTGACACAAAGCGGGGTCTCCAAGCCCATGGAACCTGTTGCTGATCAGGTCCATGAAGAGTCCGTCCATTCGGACGGTGGGGATAGGTTAACCCCAGAACAAATGACCGGTCGCTGGATCGGGACGATGCTGGTCAACCCGCCGTCCAGCGACACTGAAGGGAGCCGTCCGGAGGAGGGGGAAACTCCTTTGCCGCCTCCTCCCACCAACCTTTCTCCTCCAACCTTCTCCACTGGTTAGCCATCTTTTTCTCACTTTTTATAAGTCTTTGTTTACTTGTAAAATTTAGCTAACTTTTCTTACACGATCGTCCGCAGATATATCAGAGGAGATGCAGTTGAAAGTGCCCGGCCAGTCACTGACTGGTGCGGACAGGAAGGCCATGCGCGAGGCCATGGTTCGCGCGGTCCCCCAAGCACAGCGTGATAAGCTGCGGGGGATCAACGAAGGCTTCCTCGGCCCCATGCTAAATTGCAGCGCCGAGGTATACTACTATCTCCTTATGTTTTTTCTTTCCAACACTTAGCCAATTTTTCCATATTTTTGACTAAGTTTCTTCCTTCTGTCCGCAGCTCTTCCTTCGTCTGAACGCCTTCCTAGATTGGAAGGACAAGGAGAACGAACGGTTGAAGAATGCTTGGCTTGAAATCAGAAAAGTCGAGGATGTTGTAACTGGGACGGCCGCCGTCCAAAGGGTACACTTTGAGACCCAAATAACCGCGCTGGCCGACAAAGCGGCGCGGCAAACAGAGGACCTGGTCAAACTGGGCAAGGCACTCGATCAGGAGTCCTTGGCTAGGGAGGCCATGAGGGTGGAAAGGGACGAGGCCGTCCTGGAGAAGGAAAAGTGGAAGTTGGGCTTCGAGGCGTCCGAAGCCTTGAAGAGTGAGCTGAAGTTGGCCCAAGCCAACCTTAAGTCTGCGCTAGATGAGGCGGACCCGCTGAGGGCCGAGGTGGAAACCTTGAAGAAGTCCCTTGCGGACTATGAGGAGCAACTTAAAACTCCTCGGCCGCTCAGCGTAGACGAAGTCATCCGCATAGAACAGAACGCGGAAGACAGACTTAAGGCATACTTCTTTGATGCCTTCGACTTGATGGTGGACGAAGGTGAAGCTGCCTACTACGAGGAACGCTTCAAGAAGCGGCTTCAATATGTCTGCCTTAGAGAAGAGGCAAAGAAGGCCGGCATGCCTCCTCCAGAGCTGGTCGTTACTTCCCCCGCGTCCGGAGAGGACGGGGATGAGGAGGAGGAGGCGGTCGAGAAAGTGGAGGAGCCTGCCAAAGACAATACGGCTAAGTAGAGCTCAGGTCCTCCAGCAGCCGTCTGCCCAGCTTCCCAACTTCTTTCTTTTTGCAACTTTAACTTAGCTTTTCATGTACTTCTCTCTCTTTTTTTTTTCCCAACTTCTCTCTTTTCCCAATTTCGGCCGCCTTTGCGCGGTCTAATTAATGAAATTCTGTCCGCCCGTTGAGCGGTTTTTACTTCTGTTTCATACTTAGTAATTTTTTGCAATTTTCTACTTTTTGCAAGTTTTTCGTACGTCTCAATATTTTTGCACCCTTTTCGTACGTCTCAATATTATGCCTTTTCGTACGCTTCTAGGGGTATGCCCCTTTATTCGGTGTTCGCCTAGTCCATTTTCACAATAGTTTGATTAACTTGGTAGTTTTTATACCTTAAAAGGGTATGACAACTAGTAAGTTAATCAAATCATAATAATGATTGCCCTTAGACTAGGCGAAGCACCGAATCAATTCAATTGGCCGTTTGGCTTTTATTGTACGAGTGGTCCGTTGAATCTATTGCCCGGACACAGCCTAGAAATCCTAAGTATTATTTCAACTTAGAGATTCCTTTATCGGCCGGGCCAAACGCCTAGGTATGCCCTTGCCCTATTTGTAAAGGACACTTGCTTTCTACACAAGTTTGAAATACCTTGCCATAATCGTCCGCCTAAATTGGGGCGGACGCAATGTTCTCTGAATTTTAATCAGTTGCTATGGCCGAATTACTATGTTGGGAGCAATCTTTCTTCCTTTTTGCTTCGGCCATTCAAAAAGAATGATAAGCCGTGTTACTATGTTGGAAGCAACCCAGTGAGTCTTTTCACTCGGCCATCAACCATAAAAACAAGCAAATAAATACAAGTTAAACGATAAATAATTCAACAATGCCTGACTTTTCATTAATGTTGTCAAAAGTACATTGTTGTGGCCGTATGGCTTTAATTACAAGGCTCGGTCGGTAAACCTAACTGTATAAACAGCTTTTTTGGCTAAGTACTTAGAGAAACAAAACTCAAACATAATACTTCTTCAAGTTATCAGTGTTCCATGTCTGTGGGATCTGACGGCCATCTATTGCCTCAAGGCGATATGTGCCGTCTCGGACTTCTTCCCTGATTCTGTACGGCCCCTCCCAGTTTGGAGTCAACTTGCCATCCTCATTGGCACGGCCAACAGCTTCCATTTTTCTCAGCACCAGGTCCCCCATTTTGAGCGGCCGCTTAGACACTCGGCGATTATATGCCCTTGCCATCCTTAAGCGATAAATTTCATGCCTAAGCACCGCATTGCCCCTAGCTTCTGGAAGGAAATCTAGGGCGGTCTTCATGGCCTCCCAATTGGCCGATTAATCATAAAGCATTACTCGCAAAGTGGGCTCGTACATTTCAATTGGGAGTACAGCCTCGGCTCCATAGACCAAAAAGAACGGAGTCTCCCCGGTAGAACTCTTTGCTGTTGTCCGTATGGACCAAAGTACATTGACCAACTCGTCTGCCCATAGGCCGCCTGCTTTTTCAAGCTTGCGTTTAATCCCGTTTGAAATCAACTTGTTATAGGCCTCAACTTGACCATTGGCTTGTGGTCGGCCGACTGAGGCAAAACAATGAGTAATGCCTTGGTCTCCCAACCACTCTTTGAGTTGACGCGTCTCAAACTGGGGTCCATTGTCGAACACCATTGACTGAGGTACTCCGTACCGAGTGATTATGCTTTTCCAAATGAAGGCTGACACATCCGTCTATTTAATGCCTCGGACAGCCTCAGCTTCAACCCATTTGGTGAAGTAGTCTACTGCCACTAGTACGTATCGTCTCTGGCCGGATGCAGGAGTATACGGCCCCAAAATGTCCATGCCCCATTTGGCAAAGGGAAGCGGACTACTGATGGCTGATAGACTATTTGCTGGACGATGAATAAGGGTTGAAAATCTCTGGCACTTGTCACATTTTTTCACCATTTTCATGGCGTCCGACTTCAGGCTCGACCAGTAATATCCCAAATGTGTTGCCTTTTCAGCTAAGGCTCGTCCTCCAATATGTGAACCACAATGGCCCTGATGAAGGTCATCCAACACATCATGCCCTCTTTCAGGAGTTATACATTTAAGGTAGGGCTTCACAAAAGCTCTTTTGAATAGCTCCCCATCCTTCATCTCAAACCAGGCCGCCTTCCTCTTCAATAGCCAAATCTCTTTTGGATCGTCCGGAAGTATTCCATCTCTTAAGTAGGAAATAATTCCGTCCATCCAGGTTGAACTTCTATCTATTATCTGAACAGGCTCGGCATCAATGCTCCTTTTTTCCTTTACTTCCCAAAACACTGATCTTGGAGTATCACATGATGCCGAGGAAGCCAATTTGGAAAGGGCGTCCGCTTGATATTTTCTGAACGAGGAACTTGCTTGAGAGAAAAAAGTTCTAGGCCCTCGGCCTCATCCTTCACTAGCTGCATGTACTTCATCATGGCCGGCTCCCTAGCCTCGAAGCCACCATTGACTTGGTGGACTATCAGCCGGGAGTCCGAGCATACTTCAATTTTGGTTGCCCCGGCCGCTTTACACATCCTTAGGCCGGCCAACAATGCTTCGTACTCAGCTTCATTGTTTGACGCTTGGAACTGAAATCTCAACGCGTACTCATACTTATCTCCCTCAGGAGATTCACATATAATACCAGCACCACACCCGGTCGCTGTTGCACTACCATCCACAAACACTTTCCAGACTTGGTCCCCGGCCGGCTGAAGATCAGGCCGTGTCATTTCAGCCAAAAAATCCGCAAAGGCTTGCCCCTTGATTGCCTTCCTTGGTTCAAACACAAGATCAAAACCTCTGAGCTCTAAGGCCCACTTGAGCATGCGGCCACTTGCCTCTAATGTTGAGAACGGCTTCTTCAAAGGTTGGTCTGTATAGACCACAATTGAATGGGCTAGAAAATATGGCCGCAGCTTCTTTGACGCCATATACAAGGCAAGGCCAAATTTTTCTACTGTGGGGTACTTCAGCTCGGCGTTATGGAGTACATGACTGACAAAGTATATCGGGGCCTGATGGCCGTCCCTTTCAGCAAGAAGGACGGCACTTAGAGAGTGTTCGGTGATGGCAAGATAAATATATAGCTTCTCATTCTTGAGTGGACTGACGTGGCGAGGCAATGTATGCAAGTGATTTTTCAACTGTACGAATGCTTCCTCGGCCTCCTCTGTCCACTCGAACATGGCTTTCTTCTTGATGGTTTGAAAGAAGTAACGACACTTATCCCTTGATCTTGATAAAAATCTTCCAAGGGCTGCTAAACAGCCAGTCAGTCTTTGCATTTCCTTAATTGTTCTTGGAGACTTCATGTCAAGGACGGCTTGAATTTTTTCAGGGTTGGCCTCAATTCCACGTTGATCAATCAAAAATCCGAGAAACTTGCCGGACTCAACACCAAATACACACTTCTTTGGATTTAACATCATCTTATGCCGCCTGAGTTCGGTGAACGTTTCTCGTAGGTCTTTGAGATGGTCGGCCGGCTCTTTTGACTTGACAATCATGTCATCAATATATGCCTCCATGTTCCGGCCGAGCTGATCTCTAAAGACCGTATTTACAAGCCTTTGAAATGTAGCAGGGGCATTCTTGAGGCCGAATGGCATAACCTTGTAGCAGTACAACCCCTGCTCAGTCACAAACGCTGTTTTCTCTTGATCTCCTTCCCACAAAGGAATTTGATGGAATCCGGAGTATGCGTCCATGAAGCTCATAAGGGCGTGTCCGGCCGTGGAGTCAACCAAACAGTCAATCTTAGGCAAGGGGAAGCTATCCTTTAGACACGCCTTGTTCAAGTCCGTGTAATCCACGCACATCCTCCAAGTTCCATTCGGCTTTTTCACAAGGACTACATTGGCCACCCAATCTGGGTAAAAACATTGCCGAATGAAACCGGCGTCCAGCAGCTTTTTCACCTCTGCTGCGGCCGCCTGATTCCTCTCTTCTCCGTGATTTCTCTTCTTCTGACGGACAGGCTTCATCAAAGGATTCACGGCCAATTTGTGCACGGCCAGGTCATGACTTATTCCTGGCATTTCACCAACTTCAAATGCAAACACATCTTTGAAATCCCTTAACAGCTGAAAAAACTCATCCCCAAGCAATTCCAAGGCTATAGTGCCGACACTCACTGTCCGTTCTGGGTAGTTGGAGTCAAGCACTATATCCTGGTGGCTGCCGGCCGGCTGGGGCCTCAACTCATCTGGCCGGCCGACAGTCATTAATTGCTAGGCTTCTTCTGCCCTGGTCGCCTTACGCTTCTGGCCGACCTGGTATGCTGGGAGTGAGGTTCCTTCTTCCTTAACCTCGGACAGTTTTGGGCCGCGTGCTGTTGGCTTCACGGCCAGCTGATTGCATTCCTTAGCCATTTTCTGGCTTCCTTGAATTGTTCCAATTTTTCCGTCCGACCTTTCAAACTTCAGCAACATCAAATGGGGCACTATGACCGCCTTGGCTGCATTGAGAGTAGGGCGGCCAAGGATTACATTGTACCCAGTCAACTCTTTTACAACAAGGAAACGGACGACCATGTCTCTTCCTTCACCCTTCTGCCCAAAACGGACGGGAAGGTCAATCCGTCCGACTGGATGAATGATATTCCCCCCAAATCCTACCAAGGGGTGAGTTATATCTTGGAGAGCATCTTCTGGGAAGCTTAAATTCCTCAAGGCAGAGAGGCTTATGATATCGGCCAAACTACCCGTATCAATCAATATCCGTCCCACCTTCAAATTTGCTATTTTCATTACAAAGACCATGGGATCATTGTGCAAAGCTCTGACCTCTCCTCGGTCAGCCTCACTTATGATCACTTCAGGAAATGGCTCGGCCTTAACAACGTCCGTTTGCATCACATTTGAAAAATTTCGAGCGTCCTGCTTGATTCCTTTCATGGTAGGGCCGCCTGAAGCAAAGCCTCCTGATATGACGGCCACAAAGCCTGAATCAGTGCTATTCCCATCATCTTCCTTGTCATTCTTTTCATTTTGTTGCTTTTTCTCGGACGTGTTGTCTGTCCGTTTGAAGGTGAATTTGGACTTGGTCACATAGGGTTTCAGCAGACCCTTGTCGGCCAACTTATCCAACAGTCTCTTCAAATTGATACACTCATTCGTGTCATGACCCACATCCTTGTGGTAATGACAATACTTGTTTTTGTTTCTGTACTGGGCCGAGCCTCTCAAAGGCTGAGGCTTCTCAAACTCAAACTTGTCTTTTATCTCCATCAAAATGAGTAGTCATCCTTGTTGAACTCATACTGAGGTTCGTACGTCTTGCTTTTCTTTGACTTGGGTTGCTTGTCATCAGCTACCCAGATTTCTTTTCTTTTGTTTCCTTCTTTCTTTCGGCCGGCCGAGTCTTGCTGAGAAGGTTGCTTCTTCTCAGCCCCCCTGGCCGGCTGTTCAGATTTGGTGAGCGAACAAAAGTCCGCGGCCTCAATATAGGCTTCGGCTTCCCGCAATACACCTGCGTATGACCGAATCTTTTTTCTTACCAAATCAAACTTAAAACCATTATGCCTTAATCCCCGGAGAAATTCTGAGTAAGCCATTTCGTCCGGAAGATTATGAATTTGGGCTTTTTCTTGGTTAAACCTTTGGACGTACGAGCGAAGTCCTTCATTCTTTCCTTGGACAATTGTAGCCAAGTTGAGACTTGTCTTTCTTGGTGGGATGTTGTATGAGAAGTTTCCCACAAACAACAAACTGAGGGTGGTAAAGCAATTGATGCATCCGGCTGGAAGGCTGTTAAACCAATCCTGAGCTACCCCTTTGAGAGTGGCCGGGAAGCATCTACACCATGTAGCATCATCTACACTTTGCAAGTACATCAGATTCCTGTACGAGGTAACATGCTCTTCTGGGTTGCCCGTACCATCATAGGCACCCACTAATACACTCTTCACTTTTGCTGGTTGAGGGGACGCTAATATGTCTTGCGAAAACGGAAGCGGCTTATCTCCCAAATTCAACAAACGCATCTGCCAATCAATGGGCTGAGGCTGAGCGGACGTTCCAGCCAGATAGGGAGCCTGGTCGAGCATCTGGCCATACGGCCCATACTGCCCAAAGACTTGTGGAGTTGGTTGTACCAACCCATTGGGTACTTGAGGAGGCTGATATTGCAATGGCTGAATTAGACGGGGAGTAACAGTATGGCTCTTGCTGGAAGCGGCCGTGTTGGTGTATTGGGAGAAAGATCGGTTGGAGGCCTCATCCGGCATGGTTGGGGTAGAGGCCGTGTCAGAGTATGCGGCCCTCTCCCTTTGCTTGTGCCGAATGTAATCCCTTGCATCCTTAAAACGCTGGGACGGCTCAGCCTCCACTCTTTTTAGCTGTCTGCCCCTCCCCCCAGCCGACTGTGTTTTCGCCAGCAGGCCAGAGAAATTGGTCCGTGGGACTCGGGGAGACCTTCCGTGCGGACGACGGAATGGGGTGTTGCCAGCATCAGTTGCATTGGTCTTGTTGTTGGCTTTCTTAGAGGTGCTTCCTCCCCCTTTTTGCTGGACAGCCGCCAACTCCTTGCGGAGCTTAGTCAGCTCGGCCATTAAGGCAGCTGAGGTAGGTTGTTCGGCCTCTTCAAATGAGGCAGTCAAAGGATTGCTTGAGTGTATGGTAGTACATATGTCCTCTACATATCCATCCTCGCCTGGACGAGGTCCAAGATTAGGTGTCTGACCATCTATTGCCATAACGGACGAGTATCCCCACAGACGGCGCCAAATGTTTCGGGGTTTTTTGTGATTCCCTCGGATACTGGTCGCGCTCTGTTGACAAAGACTCGGACACCTGCAAAATAACGAATATTCCGGTGATCGGAATATTCGCCTCCGACGCTCAAGTTAGTGAACGGAAACGGAAAAGGCTAGAGAAAGAAAGTAGAGAGAAGTTGGAGCGTTTTTAGAGCTCTTGTATTAATGTCACATCAAATTCCACCCCTCCCATCATAAATGATTGGGGTATTTATAGGGGTGGGAGCATGTGCCCCCTTAGGGTTTATGCCCTAAAATCTCGGGACGTGATTGGCTGCGCAATCAGAGGTCGCCACGTGTCGTGGGGGGCGCCGTTTTACGGCTTTCAAGGCTTTCTCGGGATTTGGGCCTGAGGTCATCAGAGCCCCTTTCTCTTTCTGATTTGTAGCTTTAGGGTATTAGACATGGCTGACAGGTGTCACCATAACAAGGAGACACGTGTCTCACTCTCATAGGGCCACGTGTCACCTGTTTATTGGGCCACGTGTCACTATGAGATTGGGCCACGTACCTGGGGTATTTTTACCCTAAACACCAGTCACCCGAGATGAGCTCATGAAATTTATGAACTCTTTCAAAGGTGAAATCAAGGCCATGATCAACCAAAACAAGGCAGGCTCTAGCAAGAGTCAGTCGGCTAAAAAGACTCCCAATGATGGGAAGAAGAAGAAGCCGGTCAAGGACAGGCAGCCGACTCCTCACCCAAAGGAGAAGGCAGCCGCAAAACTTGACTGGTCTAAGATTCTGATGCCCCGGTGACCCCAGCCGGAGGGCAAAAAAGGCTCCACCTTCGATGCTCGAGAAGTCATCAATCGAAGGAGGCAGCAGCAGTCTGAGTCAGCTTCTACCTCGAGCTTTCCAGACAGCTTCAAGCAAGCATCAGCAAGGAACTCTATGTCGTTGCATGAGAGTCGGACAGGCGGTAAATCCGTTAACACCGAACCTCAGCTGATGATAGGGTCGATGCCATACGCCCTTCAGGCGCAGTATGGGCAATACGACCTCCAATTCATGCAGCCACCTCCGTTTGGAGGTCAGGCGGCATATCCTCCTGCCCAGCCTCTAGACTAGCAGCTTCGGCTAATGAGGCTAGGCGAACAACCGTCTGCCTTTGCAGCTAATATAACCGAGGCGGCACAGCCGGCCAAGGTTAAGAATGTACTGGTGGGAACCTATGATGGTACCACCAACCCAGAAGACCACCTGATGGCATACACCAACCTCATGTGCTTACAAGGTTGGGACGATGCCACCTGGTGTCGTTGTTTCCCGGCTACACTGAAGGGCATTGCCCAGCAGTGGTTTGGCAACTTGCCAGCCGGTTCCATTGACAGCTTCAAGAGGCTAGCCTTCTTGTTTGCTACCAACTTCTCTATGAACATTCCTGCCAAGAAGACGAGCCTTGATTTGAGCACCGTCAGGCAGGGTGAGAGAGAAGGGCTACGCTCATATGTAACACCCTAGAAATTCCTTTCCTTAAAATACTCACTTTACTCTTTCGAAATGCAACTTAGGATAATCTAAGACATTACCGCCACCGTGAAAACGGCTAAGGCAAATATCAAAGAATCACAGCGGAAGACTTGGAAGTCAAAATTTAGAAATAACATAATTGTAAAACCAAAACCAAACCAAGGTAAAGTTTAAAAACCAATAAAACCAAGTTAAATAAATTCCAATACAACTTGGAACCTCTCAAGGCCCTTATTTAAAACCAAATCAATCAAACATTAGTGTTAGTCTAAACAATCAATAAAACAATTATCCAAAACATAAACATTTCACATCCTAGTGAAAACTAGCATAATTCTCTCTTCACTCATGCCCCATCATGAACATGCCTCAATACCTGAAAAGAGTATCCCTACTTGCCCCCACTACTCTCCATTAAAATGGATCATCGTAGGGCCAAGATAAAGACATAGCCAGAAACAAACAATACACACAATCAGTAAAGCTGAGTACGAAAGCGTATTTAAACACACTAACATGGAATTCCTAGCATCGCACATACTTACCTCATTGCACCTGTTTACAAGCATACACAACAAACAACACGACTCTTTAACTGGACACAAATTAATTTATTTAGTGTTGATTACACATCGAACAGGTTTCCTACCAAACCTGCCTCAATAAATTGAGGACCTCTTTAACTGGACACAAATTAATTAATTTATTTAGTATCACCTGTGCCACACATTGGTGGCGGAATTCCAGCGCATAAAATAAAAAGGGAATATACAGCGTCCTGTACTCCATTAGAAGTTATGGTTAAATATAAAACCCCATAACTCCCCCCATATGTTCATACTCAAGGTATATACGTTCCAAGAGTTTTGGTGCGTAATCTCTTTCACTTTACGTTGTTTACATATTATTAGACTTGGTGACGACTCACAAAGCATAACAATTCAATCATCCATAATAATTTAAACAAACACACATACCAATTTAATTCTTGAATGATTAGTGACCACATAAAATTAAATGTTGAACCCTTTTTATATCTACCTCAGTGTCAAAGACACCTTAAGCGCATAGAGCGCCAACAATCCTATCCCTCGGTGTTAAAACACCTTGAGTGCACAAAGGCACCGACATACAATTTATTCTTTGTGTACATAGACACTTGCATAGCTCCTTCCTCATGCTTAAAGCATCAATAAAAATTATATGAACCATAATAAAATTCCTTTTCAATAATTCAAACATAACCAAACATTTAGTTTGACTAAACATGCTTTCTATCATGCCATAAATAAATATGTAGTCCATACAATCATGCCAAATTATAATTTTCCAATCCATAGATCATCACCAATAATTCATGCTTCACATTTCAATTATCAACACCAATAATTCACAATTCAACACATGAACCTTAGCATGATACTACTTGAAATTAATTGATACCAAACCTAACATGATTCTACATCATCAAATATGCTAAGTACGCGAACGTACCTTGAATATGATCTTAAATTCGCCACGACTAGTAAAAATCGCTTACTTCAAAGTCTCCTACACATTAAAATTATAATAGTGTATCAAAGTCCACTCTAAACAAATTTCCAGAAATATATACTATTTAAAACCCTTCATAAATTAATTAAGCTGAAATTATATTTAGAACACCATAATTAAGTCCCCTTTAATGGGTAATTTAAATCCCCTTTAAAAACATAAAATTTAGGTTTCTACATAAAATTCCTGCACTATTTTTATAATTAAAACTTGCTGAAAATTAGTCTTAAAGCACTTAAATTGAAGGTCTAAACATTAATACATCATATACTTTCATAATTTTATAAATCAAGAACCTAGGGTTTCAAAAATTGGGATTTTTTAATCAAAATCAAATCTGAAAATTATTTAACATGATTACAACATCCAAACATCAAGATTTGATCCCAAAACTCATAAATTTATAAATAGATCTAAGCATAGATTAAATAAAACAAGGAAAGATTAATTTTTTTTTTTTGAAGAGCCGACTGCAGCAGCAGCCACCACGGCACGGCTGGGCTGCTGCCGCCTGTGCCGCCGCGGCTGCTGGCCATGTGCTGGTGGCGCGCGGTGGTGTGTGGTGGTTGCGGCCCGGCCACGTGCAAGGGGGTGGTGGTGGTCGGCCGTGAGAAAGGGGAAGGGGAAAGAGGAAGAGAAAAAAAAAAAGAAAGGAAAATAAGGAGAAAAGGGGGAGAAGTTTACCTTGGGTTTTCTCCACTCTGGGCAAAGTTGATTTGCCTCATAAGTGGGATATTTATACCCCTTCTCCTCCAACCCTTTTACCCTAAACTTTCCTCTTTTAAATTTTCCTAATCCCTTCCCAAATAAAACTTGTTAAAAAAAATAACTTTCTTAAATTAAAACCCCATCTTTAAAATAGAAATAGTTCAATAAACTTACCTTTTATAATAATATTAATAAAAATACTTTAATTAAAATGATTATAACAAATTAAATGTTTCCTTAAATACATACTTTAAATAAAATACGTATAAAAATACGGGGTATTACATCATATGTCAGGCGGTTCAACCTGGTCAGAATACAGATCCAGGGGCTGTCTGACGAGGTAGCTTTCACAGACTTCTTCAAGGGTCTGAAGGACGGGTCGGCCTTTAAGTTCGATCTTGTCCGAAAAGGGGCATTTACTCTACAGACGGCCTGAGGGAGGCGGAGAGCTACATTCAGGCTACCGACCTCTGTTCGTCTGGTAGCCAGTCAGACTCCAAGAAGTCTGACAAGCAAAACGAAAGACGGTCTGCTCAGCCGGGTAACAAAAAAGAAGAGAGCAAGAAGAGAAAAGAAGTCTGGGCGTTTAGTGATTCTGACCAGCCGTCCCAGAAGAAGAAGAAAGAGTTTAAACCGTACGTCCCCAAGTACGAGTTTAACAAAGACTGCAACTCCATCCTCATGGAGGTGAAGGATCGGCTGTCAATTGAGAAGCCGAATCCTATGAAGAGTTCCGTCCAGTCTCGGAACAAAAATAAATTTTGCCAGTTCCATGAGGAGGTTGGCCATGACACCAACGACTGCTTCAGTCTACAGCGGACGTTGGACTGTCTGGCTGACAAGGGGCTCCTTAAGTCCTACATCTCTAAGTCCCCAGCCGGGGCAAAGAAGAAGAATAAGGGTCAGTCCTCCAAGGCTGGCCCCCAACCTGCTAGTAGTTCGGAAACCGACAAGGATCCGGTCTACACTATAGCAGGCGGATTTTCATGTGGTGGCCCTACCATCCGGGGCACCAAGAGCCATCTTCGAAAGATGGACAAGGATGATGATGAGCAGGCGTCTGCCTCCTCCACCTTCCCAGACGTCCTCATAATTGAGAAGGATAGGGGCAGCGTCCGCCGTCCGCATGACGACCCGGTCATCATTGAATGTAAGGTTGCCAACCAGCTGGTTGGACAGATCCTTATTGACACCGGCAGCTCGTCAGATATTATCAGCCTCCGGTGCCTGCAGAAGCTGAAATACAATGTCAGCAGCATGCATCCGGTCACCCACCCCTTGGTTGGCTTTGGGGGTGGGATGGTCTACCCAGCTGGCAGAGTTGACTTGCCCATCCGGCTGGGAGAAAAAGGCCAGGGACGACATATTGTCGTCAGGTTCTTGGTCGTTGAGGAGTTGACCGCCTACAATATCATCCTTGGTAGGCCAACCCTCAACGAAGCTAAGGCGGTCATTATCCCGTCTCTCATGCTCATCAAGTATGAGCGGGATGATGGCTCTGTTGGTTCCCTGAACGGGGATCAGAAGACGGCAAGGGAGTGCTATCTCTCAGCCGTAAAAGATACTGTGGCCCCAGACGGCCAAGAGAAGGAACCAATAGACCTTGACGATGTCAAGGATGCCAACCCTGCCCCACCAGCCGTTGGTAAGAAAAGAAAAGCGCCTCTGCTGGTGGAGGTGAAGAAAGAGAAGAAATAGCAATCACTGACCGGTGAACGGTCAGACGAGCTCCGTCCCCAACCGGCTGGAGAAAACATTGATCTCGTTCTGGACGACAGCCGTCCAGAGTGTACGGTGAAGGTTGGGACGGTTGCTTATTCTACTCTGGGTGCAAGCTTGCACCTTCTGCTGCAAGAGTTCAAAGACATTTTTGCCTTTGAAGTGGAAGAGATGCCAGGCGTTAGCCCGGATCTCGCTGTCCACAAACTCGCCGTGGATCCCAAAAAGAAGCCCATCCGGCAAAAGAAAAGAAACCATGGCGAGGAAAGAAGTCAGGCGGCAGCTGCCGAAGTCAAAAAGCTGCTAGACGCCAGGTTCATTCGGCCCTGTAATTTCCCCGACTGGGTGGCCAATGTGGTCCTTGTCAAGAAACCGAATGGGACCTGGCGCATGTGTGTAGACTACACAGACCTCAACAAGGCGTGTCCAAAGGACAGTTACCTGCTTCCAAAGATCGACAGTCTGGTCGACTCTACAGCCGGTCACGCCTTGATGAGTTTTATGGATGCCTATTCAGGCTTCCATCAGAAACCCCTTTGGAAAAAAGATCAAGAGAAGACGGCCTTCGTCACTGATTTGGGGTTATTCTGTTATACCGTGATGCCGTTTGGCTTAAAGAATGCGCCTGCCACTTTCCAACGGATGATTAATACGGTCTTCATTAATCAAATTGGGAGGAATGTGGAGGCGTACATAGATGACATGATAGTCAAATCCAAGCAACAGGCGGATCACCTTGCTGATCTCCGAGAAACATTCACCACCCTCAGGCGGCATAAGGTCATGTTAAACCCCAAGAAATGCGTCTTTGGTGTTGAGTCTGGGAAGTTTCTCGGATTCCTGATTGATCAAAGGGGGATAGAGGCTAACCCCGAGAAGATACAGGCGGTAATTGACATGAAGTCACCCCGTTCTGTCAAGGAAGTTCAGAGACTAACTGGTTGCCTGGCCGCCTTGGGAAGGTTCCTCAGCCGGTCAGGTGAGAAATGCCTCTACTTCTTCCAAGCAATCAGGAAGAAGACCAGGTTCGAATGGGGAGACGATGCTGAGACGGCATTCCAGAAGCTGAAAGAGCACTTGCACTCTCTGCCTAGGCTGGTCAGTCCTCTACCTACGGAGACGTTGTATATGTATTTAGCCGTCTCAGATCATGCTCTCAGTGTCGTTCTCCTTGCTGAGCGAGACGGCGTTTAACTCCCGGTTTACTTCATTAGTCATGTTCTTAAAAATGCTGAACTCCGGTACCCTGTGGTGGAAAAATTTGGTCTTGCTTTGTACATGGCATTCAAAAAGTTGAAGCCTTACTTTCTGGCCCATCCGGTGGTGATTTACACCGACCAGCCACTCAAGCGGCCAATGTCTACCTTGGAGTCATCCGGCAGAATGTTAAAATGGGCTATTGAAATGCAAAGTCTTGAAATCACTTACGAACCAAGAAAGGCAGTGAAAGGTCAGGCGTTTGCCGACTTCATTGTGGAAATGACCCGTCCGGTGGCTCCGGATAATCTCAATCAGGTTTGGAAAGTGTATGTAGACGGGAGTTCAACAAAAAACGGCTGTGGTGCAGGCGTAATTTGTGAGTCTCTTGAGGGGGACAGATATGAGTATGCACTACGGTTCAAGTTTCAGGCCTCAAACAATGAGGCAGAATATGAAGCCCTACTAGCCGGAATCCGCATGTGTAAGGCGGCAGGGGCAACAAAAATTGACGCCTACTCTGATTCACAGTTGGTCGTTAGCCAATATGAGGGCACATTTGAAGCAACTCACCCGGCTATGATCAAATATCTTCAGGCGGTCAAAGTGGAGGCTGGGTCACTTGAGGAATTTCATCTGAATCAAGTACCTAGGTCTGATAACAACCAGGCGGATGCTTAGTCAAAACATGCATCTTCCGCCTGCCATGATATGCCTCGGTCAGTCTTTTGGGAAGTACTTGAAAAAAGAAGCATCTATGAAGATCCCATTGGAGTCCTAGACCGATGCTCTACTTGGATGGATGGCATCCGGGCTTATCTCTCAGACGGGACACTTCCTGATTCGCCACAGGAGGCAGCCGTTCTGAAAAAGCGAGCTGCAAACTTCGAGTTAAGAAATGGAGAGCTCTTCAAGGCGGGGTTTCTTAAGCCTCTTTTGAAGTGTGTAACCCCAGAGAAGGGGAAGGAAGTTCTCGAAGATTTGCACTCAGGGTTCTGCGCCTCCCATATAGGCGGTAGATCTCTAGCCGTCAGAGCCAGACGGCAGGCATTATTTTTGGCCCACTTTAGAGGCAGACGCCAAGGAATTGGTGAGGAAATGTGACAAGTGCCAGAAATTTGGCAAACTTATTCACCGTCCGGCTACTGATCTGACGGCCATCCACAGCCCAATCCCGTTTACAAAATGGGGCATGGACATCTTGGGTCCTTACACGCCTGCACCAGGCGGAAAGCGCTACATTTTGGTGGCTGTGGATTATTTTACCAAGTGGGTAGAGGCTGAGGCGGTAAAAAATATCAGGACCTCAGACGTGATCTCCTTCATCTGGAAGAATATCATCACCCGGTATGGGGTTCCTATGTCTATGGTGTTTGATAATGGGCCTCAGTTTGAGACGCCTCAGCTCAAGACTTGGTTGGGAGATCAGGGGATCTCAAGTTATTTTGCATCAGTTGGCCGGCCCCAAGCAAACGGCCAAGTTGAAGCCTTCAACAAATTAATCTCAGACGGCATAAAGAAGAAAATTGAAAGAGCCGGTGGCTTATGGGCTGAAGAATTAATTCATGTCCTATGGGCCATCCGGACAACTGCAAAGGGGGCAACCGGTGAAACCCCATTTCTCATGGTTTATGGTGCTGAAGCCGTCTTGCCCATTGAGCACTATGAGCCGACTCTCCGAGTCATGCTATATGATGAAGAGGCAAACTAGGAGGCAATGCGCCTAGCATTGGACTCACTTCCAGAACGCAGGGGCAATGCCGCCTTGCGTCATGAGATTTACCGTCTGAGAATGACAAGAGCCTACAACAAGAGAGTGCACAGGCGTCCCTTGAAAGTGGACGACCTTGTGTTACGAAAAATGGAGGCAACCGGTAGGGCCAATGAGCTTGGAAAGCTAACTCCTAATTGGAAAGGCCCCTACCGGATTTATGAAGAAGTAAGAGACGGCACCTACCGCCTGGAAACTCCAGACGGCAGGCGCCTGCCTAGAACTTGGAACATAGATAATTTGAAAAGATACTACGTCTGAGATTTTGTAATAATTTTTTGTAAACAAGAAGTATACATTAATGAGACATGGCTTTTTGTTTTCATTTTTGAAGTTTTTTATACCCCGTCTGAAACACAGACGGGTTGCATGTTTATTTTTCTAAGTTTGATACTTGGAAATTGAATGAACGTCTGATTGACAAAGAGGCAAATGGCCAGATAATTAAGCTGAGCACAAAAACGCTCAGTGGCTACACAGCCGGTCTCAATCAAGACCAAAGGCCAATGGCCAGATGGCTGATTTTCCCATAAAACCGCCTGTCCCTACATGGACTAAGGCGTCCGGCGACACCCCTCCGGGTGCAATCGTCGCAGAGAGAAGCCAACATGCTTACTCTACGTACCAATGCGGGCGGCCACGATTGGACGGCTGAATCAGCCATTCATAGCCGTCTGCCTGAACAGCTTAAAGAATGATTAAGGTTGGAAATCCGGATGTCCATGGACATCAGTCGGCGACTGATTGCATTTCTTACTTAGCGTTTTTTCGCATTGAAATTGTACACATCCTCGTTTGGGGCAAAAGAGTCGTACAATGGCTATATGAACTTCACTTAGACGGACATTACCGTCTAGGTAGAACCAGAAACGCCTGTAAATGTACGGCTGTGCACTTGGTTTGGGGCAATCCCTATTGTGATTGATTGACTTACAAACGTATAATGCTCCCTGCAGCATCAGACGTTCCCAAGTCAATCAACCAACCCCGTTTAAAACCAAGCACACAGTCGTCCAGGGGCAAGGACAGCCGCATACTTTTGATAAGTTAGGCAAAAAATTGAAAAATTGAAGCCGCATGCTTTTGATAAGTTAGGCAAAAAATTGAAAAAATTGGAGTGCAAACACAAGCGCAGGAAATATCAAAACCGACTCAGTCGGTGCATTCATTAAATTTCCACACAGCCAAACGGCTGTAGTGGATCAATTGCTATCCGGACCCCGTCCGGGAAAGAGAAATTGTTTAACAAACACGGCTCCTTAGCCGGTAAAGATACAAATCTACTCGGCACGCAGGCCGGAAAAGCAAGTTTGTTGGCATACTGCCGCAGAAAAAGAAAAAAAAAAAAGGCAAAGACTTGGCTCACAGCCGCTGAAACTATTGCCCTGCGGACGGCCCCTCCTAGTCCTTCCCGCCTCCCTCGAGGATCTCAACCTCTGGAGCTTCAGCCTCAGCTTCGGCTTCAGGCTCAGGTTGCTCCGTCTCAGCCCAGACGAGGAAGGACTCCGGCTCAGGCAGACCCTTTTCTCTCAAGTAGATGACCTCGTCAGCATACTTGTGAGCCAGAGCCCAGACGCCATACTCCTTCCCAGGATACAAGGCTTCCCAGGCGATCCTCATCATGGCGTCTTGGTCGGAGGCCATCTCAGCGACCAGGCGGTTTTGCTCCGCCTTAAGAGTTGCCCGGAAGGTCTCCTGAGCTTTAGCCGCCGCCTCCTCCATCTGGGCCACTTTGCTCTTCAGATCAGCATTTTCTGAAGAGGCGCTTTGGAGCGCTTGGGCCTTTTTGAGGTCCTCCCTAAGTTTAGGGAGGTCAGCCTCCGCCTTCTTCTGGGCCGCCTCTGCAGCCTCAGCCTTCTGGTTGGCCGCCTGCAGCTGCGACTCCAGCTCTGAGATCCTGGCCGCCTGCGTCATTTGTGTTGCTTTAGTTTTAAGTTCATTAACTATAGACGTGTGTAAAGCAACGTCAGTGGCATTTGTGGCGGACAGATTGGCCCGTCTTACCTCATCCCGTTTGCGGGTGTAAGGACGCTTGAGCCCGTCTACCCGCAACATGGCCTGCAAAAATAAACAAGGTCAGGAATACAGGCGGGGAAAGGGGCAGAAACAGTTATAAAAACAAAAAGAGAAAATGGCTAAGTAAGCTACCTCAGCCAGAAGGGTCAAGATACGTTCCAGATTGAACGTCTCAATCCCCGAGATAGCATCTTTATCCCGTTTGCCCACAGCCTCTAGCATTGCCCGCGCATGCTGCTGGACGTCTGGCCAGCGAGGCGATCGATCTGCACCACAATCAGCATCAGATTGAGTTACTAAAGCTGCGCCTATCTGGTTTCGACCGTCTGAGGATGACGTTTGCTGAGAGTGTGATTTCACTCGCAAAGGCCATCCCAGTTCAGGCGGGGATTCAAAAGGATTCTTACCTGCAGAGCCGGCGTGGCGAGAGCCGCTCACAGCCGTTGATTGCCCTCCGGTTGCAGGAAGATGGACCAAATCTAGGCCAAAGGGGCCTGACACTTGTTCGCTTCTCCCCCCAACTCTCATTTGCCTCCCAGACGGGGCAACAGGGGTAGTCACGGAGGCGGCCTTCTTTGAGGACTTGTTGGAGGACTTGTTAGTTTTGGAGACAGGCGTCTCCTCCCTAGCCCGTTTGAGAGTCTTCTCAAACGTCTTGTCCATTATGCCTCCTTGAAAAAATAACAACATAATGTCAGCAGACGAAGAAAGGAAACTTTGAAAGAAAACTCTTAAAAGAGGTCAGGCGGTTACCTTGGCCTTGAGCTCCCTCGCCTGCTCCTCCGCCAAGTCTCGGCGGATCTGTGCTGAGGACCGCTTGGGGGTCTTCTCTTCTGGCAACATGTTTAATGCGTTTTCTGCAAGTTCAGACGGGAAAATGGTTAGAACATAATCAAGAAATATATTTCCGATACAAAAGTACTACAGACGGAAGTAAGTCAGGCGCATACGTCTATCAAACATGTGCCCTAGCCCGCAGGCGGCTAGGAAGCACTCGTCCCTGAACCAGGCGCTTTTGGGTATCCAATTCTTTGGAACCTTTATTGTTTCCCCGGTTGACAGAGTTGCGTCTGCGAGGCCGAAGAGATCAGCCTCAATTATTTTGTCGTAATCCTCATCCGGGATTCGAGGAAGACAACACTTCCGACCCATAAGGTCAGGCTTCTTATTGTACTGACGGAGTTCGTAATTCTCCCGCTTGGTGGGAGCCGTGCACAGGTAGAACCTGTGTTTCCAGCCGTCAAACTTGGACACCTTGTCCAAGGTCATCATATATTGGGGGAACGTGGTCAGGGTATACCACGCTCTGTACCCGCCTGGGTTGCGACTAAGATAGTGCATTTTGGCAAATGCCTCCCAGCCGGGGTGAACCCCTTGAAATTCGCAGGCGGCAACATACCCCAATATGTTTGCCCAAGAATTGGGGGTAAGTTGCCAGACGCCGAGGCCATAGCCTCTCAAAATTGCCTTCACCACCTGGTGAAGGGGGAAACGAAGGCCCGCCTTGAACGTTGTCTCGTAACAGCCAAAGTAGCCGTTTGCATTACGTTCAGTGTTTTCCCAAGAAATGGTGCCGTCTGGGGGAGGCACCCTTATTTTCCACCCGTCTCCCATAGGGTGAGCCTGCAAGAATTTGTCAAGACCTTTTTCCATAAGGTCAATATCTTTTGAGGAGACGTGGATCTTGTAGGGATCATCTTTCTCCTTCCACGTCTTCCTCTCTTCTTCCTCACTATCCTCAAACGGAGGAAGATCGTCGCTGCTCTCTGAGGAAGAGACGTTGAGACCACTTCCCGTCTCCTCCCCAGATAAGGATATGGAAGCTGAGGCGGCCTCCTCACCGCCTTGGTCGTGGGTCTCTTCCACGCTTTGGTCGCATTCCTCCAAAAAGGAATCTGGAGGAGTTGGGGGGCCACGCGGTGGAGATCTCTCTAGAGCCGTCTGGTGTCCAAAGCCAGACGTCTCCCTTTCAGGCGTTTGGCCGCCTGAGGCATCACTTCTATAATCTGGATCTCGTGCCGTCTGCATTGTTCGAGCCATTGTGTCCTGCACAGACGCGCAAATGGTCGGAATCCAAGCATGAGGGTGGTCCCAACACCCTGAGACGGCACTACCAGTCCTAGACTCTGCCGTCCCTGGTGAACGGCTGGATTCTACCCTAGGTTGTGCCGTGTGTGTTGGTGATGAATCCATTTATTGCAAGGAATATATACAAACGGAAAATGTAAAAAGAGCTGAAAGAGTCAGAGACGGTACCTTTAGATTTGATATCTGAAGGTAGATGGGTCCGCCTGTGTTGATGCGACTGAATTCTTCGGAAAATACGCCTGACTCAGACGGATGACTTATGTTCTCTCTTTCAAGAATTTCTCTAAGTTTACTCTGAAAATTTTTGTGAAGCGTAAATGAAAATATGAGGGTAAACGGCTATATAAAGAGGGTAAATGAAGGGGTATTCCCGTAATTTACCCAGAAGTTGAAAAGTTAAAATTGGGCGGTAAAATTACCACCACTCAGTGAGTGACACGTGTCACAGATGCCACGTGGCGTGCCACGTCACACCTGTGAGGGGCAAATGTTTAGGGTAATTTTACCCCTCCACGTGGCCCAATCAGAGGGTGACACGTGTCAGCCCGGGGATGGTCCAAAATGGACCTATCCCTGTGTGACACGTGTCATCCCAGATATTTGGGAGAATGTCGGCCTTCAGGCCCAAATCCCGAGAAAGCCGTAATACGGCGCAGCCCATCTTTGATTAGGGTTCTGTCACCTAATCAGGGGCACAAATCCCAATGACCCTATAAATAGGGAGATTCCCCTCTTTTGGAGGACACGTTCTTTCATTTACTACAAAACTGTCCCTTTGATAGAGACAACTGAGCTAGACAACCTAGCAGATCCCCTCCTAAATTTCCGCACCTTTCTCTCTCCTTCAAGTTACTAACTTGAGCGTCGGAGGCGGAGCACCACCCAAACGGTGTCTCCGTTGATTTTGCAGGTACAGAAGCCCTCCGGACCAGTCTTCGAGTTGTAACTCTCCCAAGGGACAAAAAACACCCAAAACACTAGGAAATAGAGTGAAATTTGTTTGCTTAAATGAGCTGTTCTTTTTGCCATTTTTGTTTTTCTTCAATGAGCTATCCTTTTCCCTTTTGAATTGCTTTTGCAAGTGGGGTAACAATAAATGGACGGATATGCCGTTAATAGATTCATCTATGACTCTAATTGTAATACCCGTATTTTTAATGTATTTCATAAATTATTTACTTATTTATAAAATATATTTTGGGTAAAACTATTTTAATTATCAGATTTAAATGAAGTAATAAAGTTTAATCTTTGGGTCAATACCTAGCTTACTCCAATATAGTCAATTTCATAACAACCCTATCTATCCTATTTTCATAATTGGGCTAATAATTCTTTCATCACATTACTATTTCATGAGGCCCAAAACTTACCCTAACCTACTCTGCTCTATAAATACTCTTTCAATCCCCAAAATTTCCCACACAAAAAGTCAATTTGGTCAAGGTAATTATTTCTCCTCTTATTTCTCTTTTCTTATTCTTTTTCCTTTTTCCTTTTCTCTTCTTTCTTTTCTTATTTTTCCCCTTTCTTTTGCTTGTTCTTTCACGTGGGATTTCATGAACTCCAAGTTGCTACTACTCCCAACCACCGGCTGCCACCGCTGCCGCCACCTGCCACGCCGCCGCCGGCCAGCCGTCGCCCAAATGGCCGGCCACCACCCACGGTGGTTCTCCCTTTCTCTCTCTCCTCTTGTTTTAATTTATTTTTAAGTAGTATATTTTGGGATTTTGATTTTAATTATTAGTATATGATTAATATGTTTTATAATTGTGTTTTAATGATTAAAGAGGTTTAATTTCAGATTTTACAAAGTATTATGAGTTAGGGTTTTAAAATTATTAAAGACTTGATTTTTAGGGTTTTTATGAACAATTGATTTAGGGCTTTTATAGTAATGATGTTTTGAAATTTTGGTGATTATAACTACTAATTAGTTTAACTTAATTTCCATATTATTTTGAACACATAAATTCGTGTTTTAATTTATAGATTTCCGTTCGTTAATATTAATCCCGTTTTAATCCCGATCAGGTTCTAAACTCATCCGATTTTGACAAAAAAGAGTAGTGTTTTCCATGTGGAAACAACGTATTAAGAAAGATTCACTACCTCTGGTAGTGAGCACCACCCTCTCGTGGCCAAATTCAGCCTCTAAGTATGATTTTCGGGCAGTTTTTGATTTTTAACGAAATTTTTTTTAATTTTTATCCTTGAGTTTAAAGGGTAAGAGATAATTTAATTTTTCTATGGATAATTTAAGTATGAAGATGTATTTTGATGAGGTTTTGAAGTGGTTTTTGATTAGTTTAAAATGCTGGAATTTTATTTAAAGTAGTATAATTGTGATTTTAATAAAAGGGTGTGATAACCTATTAAAAAGGAGTTTAATTAGGGGTTTTTAAATAATTTTCAGATTATTCTAAATAGTTTAAAGTGAGTTTAAGTTGTTGGAAATTGTGTATACAAGAGTAATTAATTTAGTATTATTGTCCCTTATTGTAGGAGACTTGATTCGGGAATTGTTGTAGTGTTTTCAGCCACTTTATGGGCTTAATTGAGGTACGTTCGCGTTCTTAGCATATTTGATGATGTAGAATCATGCTAGGTTTGGTTTCAATCAATTACAAGTAGCATCATGCTAAGGTTTATGTATTAAATTGTGAATTATTAGTATTGGTGATTGAATTATGAAGCATGAATTTATTTGTGATGATCTATGGATTAGAAATTATATTTTTGGCATGAGTATATGGACTACATATTTATCTATGGCATGTTAGAGAGCATGTTTAATTAAACTAATTGTTTAATTATGTTCAGAATATTGAAAAGGAATTTTATTATAGTCCATATAATTTTTATTGATGCATTAAGCATGAGGAAGGAGCTACATAAGTGTCTATGTACACAAGGAATAAATAGTATGTTGGTGCCTTTGTGCACTTAAGGTGTTTTTAACACCGAGGGATAGGATTGTTGGCGCTTTATGCGTTTAAGGTGTCTTTGACACTGAGGTAGTTTTAAAAAGGGTTCAACATTAAATTATATGTGGTCACTAATTATTCAAGAATTAAATTGGTATGTTTGTTTGATTGAATAATTATTGTTGATTGATTTATTATGCTTTGAGAGTCATCACCAAGTCCAATAACATGTAAATAACGTAAAGTGAAAGAGATTACGCACCAAAACTCTTGGAACGTATATACCTTGAGTATGAACATATGGGGGGAGTTATGTGACTTTATATTTGATCATAACTTCTAATGGAGTACAGGACGCTGTATATTCCCTTTTATTATTATGCGCTGGAATTCCGCCACCAATGTGTGGCATAGGTGATGCTGGCACGGTTAGCTCCCGTGTCAGTGGGCCTCAATTTATTGAGGTAGGTTTAGTTGGAAACCCGTTCGATGCGTAATCAACACTAAATGAATTATTTAGTGTCCAGTTAAAGAGTCTTGTTGTTTGTTGTGTGTGCTTGTAAACAGGTGCAATGAGGTAAGTATGTGTGATGCTAAGAGTTGCATGTTAGTGTGTTTAAATACGCTTATGTACTCAGCTTTGCTGATTGTGTGTGTTGTTTGTGTCTGGCTATGTCTTTATCTTGGCCCTACGATGATCCATTTTAATGGAGAGTAGTGGGGGCAAGTGGAGATAATCTTTTCAGGTGTTGAAACATATTCATGACGGGACATGAGTGAAGAGCGAATCATGCTAGTTTCTATTAGTTGAGATGTGGTTTATTGCATTCAAATATTATATTATATTATGTTATGCTTATGAGACTAACGCAAAGGTTTTCATAATTTATTTGATTTTGATAAGGGCCTTCAATGGTTCCAAGTTGTAGGTTGATTTCATTTGACTTCGTTTGACTTTGGTTTTAATCTTTACTTTCGTTTGGTTGACTTTTAAGTTGACTCGTTTTTGAATGGTTTTGAGTTAAGTCTTCCGCTGTGTATCTTTGATCGTTGCCTTAGCCGTTTTCACGGTGGCGGTAATGTCTTAGATATTCCTAAATCGTATTTTAAAAGAGTAAAGTGTGTATTTAAAGGAAAGAAATTTCTAGAGTGTTACACTAACTATTTGAGTCTTAGAATTCCTTGACTTTAGATGGTGGTGACGATGGAAATTCTGAATAGATTAACAAAAAGAATAGAGAAAAAATAAAGTGAGGAAAAGTCCCACATGAAAGAAAAGGAGTGTTAGTTTCTCCTTGTTTGTATATCGGAGTATTTTAATACTACTTAGTTGAGAAAGTGGGCGGTGAGGTCAGGCCTAGCTTTGGCCTCGAGACTTTGGGAGTGCCGATGCGTGGGTGGTTTGTGGGTGCTCTATTTTTTTGAAGATTCTTTTTTTAATTTCTTTGTTTGTGAATAGAATATTTATATTTAATACTTTTTTTTTAAAATTTTATTTTTACAATCGGTTTAAGGGCTATTACACTCCCTAAATTTCAGTTCTTAATTTATCGAGTTATGGCTTGGCGATTTCCTTGTATTGTGCTAGCAGCTCACTTCCTCTTCCTTTCTCTGCCTATATATAGGTGTCTTCCTAGTTTGACGAAGATCTTTCTTTCTTTCTTTTAATAGATAGGAATGAGTGCTCACTATAGGGGATATGATCTATCTGATTTTTTTTTTCTTTTTTCTACATGATAAATCTAGGACCCTTCAAATCATGTTTGTGCCTATGTTAGTTGTTGTTGTTGTACGCCCCTTCGACGAGTTGTTGAACTAGCTCGCGAAGCTCTTGTAGTCCTTAATGTTTTTTCAAGCACTAAGAGTCTGTTCTCTTACGTTGAAATTCAGTTCAGTTCAGCTGTTCAGTTCAGCTCCTAATTTCCTTCTCTTATAAAATATTCATTTCAGTTCAGTTCAGTTCAGTTCAGTTCAGTTCAGTCAATGAGAACAAGCCCCAAGTATAATTGTCACTCACTGTCACCTTACTCTTTTGAGTAATTAAATAAACTTGTACATTGTTGTCAAAAAGAACGATAGAAATAATTAATTAATAAAGTGTAAAGCATATTTGATTACCACGAGATATAGGAGGATAAACTCGATAACCCTCGAACTAGTAACTAGCAAAGGATGAGGGTTTAAGAGAACCCAATTCACTTTAAAGACTTGACTCATTTTTTGGGCTGTTTTCCCAACTTTACCTTTCCATCAACAATTTCACTTACACATATAGCCGTAGAGCGGTGAAAGAGGAGCATCAACACCAAAGCTTAAACTCTCAACAATGGCGGACGTCACCGTCGAGAAGACTGAAGAGGAGCTTCGCAAAGAGCTTGAAGCTTTGCAGCGTCAACAACGCGAGGTTTTCTTCTCAATTTCACTTCTTCTTCCTCAAATTTCTGCACAATTTTGACCATGAATTGTACTTTCTGCAGATTACAGAGCGTATTAGGGATCCAAGAGGGCTTCGTCGCGGAGGTTTTTCCAGAAATTTTGGTCCCAATCAACGTGGTTTTGTTAGACCCGTAATGCTCTCTTCTTCTTGTTTTGTTGTTTCATCATGTTTTAAAATTTACAGATTTTCTGAATATTTGATTGATTGTAGATTGATAGGACGAATTCGAAGGATGAGCCTCCTGCGAAGCGTCGATTGAGTTCTGCAGTTGTTAAGGTCTTGATTTTTCTTTTGCTAAATGATTTTGTGGTGCCCTAATCTTGGAGTTCATTAATTAATTGTGGGTTTAATTTGTAATTGGAATGTGTTCTTGATTTTGTGTTATGGGTGAAATTTGATGAATTGAAGGTGGATGGTGATGGGGAAGTGGCTGAAGGTGAAAATCCAATTAGTGGAGAGCAAAATGAGGGTTCAGCTGCTGCTGTCTCGGGTTCGTTTAGCAAGAATGATCAAAGGTCTTCGGTTCTGCATCAAAGTCGATTAGGTTCTGCGAAAAACGGTGATTTACGGGCAGATAATGTTAGTGATTTGGGAATGTGACTTTATGTTTTACTAAATTGGCTTTTAGTTTGATGAACAAGGTTTGATGTGTCTCTTGGAATTGTGTTTTAGGGAGCTGATCATCAAGTAAAGGAAATTCCTAGAGTTTTGCCTAAAGACGAGGATCCAAGATTGGTTAATCGGAATAGGAGGATGTTGGGTCAACTTCTGGGGACCCTGGAGGTATGGTTTACATTTAATTGTTTGCTCCTCTCCCGTAAATGTTATATTGGTGTGGATGAAATTTGTGTATGCTGGAGCGTAATTGTTTGTTTGAAGCTTAAAATCGGTTGCAGGAAGTCCTATTTTCTTCATGTCTATTTCCCTTTGAGCCTGTTGCCGATGTCAGCTACTTTTTTCTCCTTGAGAAAATCCTAGATTATTGCAATCTGTAAGCATTACTATATGTAGGTTGTTAATTTAGTATCATAATTGAGGCTTCCTAGTATTCTTGTAAATGTGATAGTGACTTAATGTTTGTATCACAATTGGCAGGCGGAGTGTGTCTTGATACCATTAGTCCATTTGCAACATTTAACTATATTGTGATTGAAACCTTGTAGAGGTGACACTGAATTCTGACTGGTTAAGAACTGTGTTTTGCTACAGCTAATCATAATAGAATTCCAAAATTATTGTAACATAGGTTTCTTTGTATAGGTATTACCGTATTAGGTAGTACTCTGTAAAATTGTAAATGCTGAAATCTGACATCCTTTAGTTATAGAATAGCCTCTTCTATACAAGAAGAAAGACCATACCCTCCATGTGCCAAGTATCACTATATCCTTTGATGGGCGCCAGTAGATTTTTCTTTTGAACACTCATATGGTGATTTTTGATCGTGGTGAATTTCTGTGCCAACATACTAACATAGTGAATTAGTTATCATGGTACACTTTAAGGATAGCTCTACTTGATTTGTGAGTTTTAATAGTCTTCTTGCATCCCTTATTGGGGTGGGATAGTCCCTACAGGATAGGAGTTCACCCATGTCCACAGTTTTGATTACAGTTCTAGTTCAGTTCAACTCATAGCTCCCAATCCCACTTGTGACGAGATTGTCATTGGGGATCAGAAAGTTGCATGCCCTCATAAAATCTTCCCTATGACTTTGAAACTTAATCTACTAAACCTATGTGACATGGAACTGCCCTCCCTGAAATAACTATCTTTCTCTCACATGCTCTCCATATCCCATGGTATGTGGGCCTTATCAACACTAACTTTCTTTAACTCATTTTTATATTCTTCTTTCCCCAATATCTACCAAACCTACCCACCCATGCCCTACAAAACCTTTAATATGTGTGCCCAAACCTAGTAAAAGATTATGGCTCCATTTGTTTGGGTGTAAAATATTTTCATGGAAAATGAATTTCCCTCATTTCTCCATTTTCCTTTGTTTGTTTTGTTTAAGGGTAAAAGCAATTTTCCCATAGGTAAAAATTTACTTTTTAGAGAAGGAAAGACATTTCCTTTGTAAAAAGAAGTATGACATAGTTTCCTCCAAACTCCTCACTTCTCAATTTTCTCCTCTCTATCCTTTCTCTTCCTTTACTATCGGTTTCCTTACTCTCCATAAGTTTCCTATTATCAAACAAACAATGGAAAATACTTTCCACAATCATTTTTTTCATTGAAAATTGTTTTCTTTAAATAATGATTTTCCATGAAAAGTGTTTTCCATAAAAGCAAACGGAACCTATATGTTGAAGGGGGGAGTATGCACTTCACATCTTAGATTACATATTACACAAATTTCATATTAAATGCAACAAAGGAAATTTTTTTGTCTCACAAATCATACCCCTTTGTTGTAGTTGATATGAAATGGAGGTAGTATTAGGAAGTTGGTTACGCATTATTCTCATGGAGAATATGTTGTTCCATTTATTGTATATATTACCATAAAACGGGTTCTGTGATAGGAGGGCTCTTTTAAAATAGATGCTTGAATGATTTAAATTACAATCATTTGTTATAATGCTGAAAGGCTTAGGGCCTATTCATTTATATGCATTGATAAAATCAGGTGGAGCGAGGGTACCAGGTTATCTTTGTGTTGTTTTCATTCTGCTACATGCTTTGTGGGTGTTAGTAGGGCAGTGAAGATGTGGTGGTGTAATGCATTTTAAGCTAATTTGTGGTGCCTCCATATCTTCCCCTAAACTGATAGAATAACTTAGTTTGCTTCTTTGCGGGCTATGACTGGACTTTTAGTACTCTGTAGATACATAGTGATGGAATTCAATGATAATTGCTATATTATACTATCTCAATTCTTTTTTATTCTACTGACTTTACATTTTAGACTTTTTTTTTTTTTTTTTGTTCTATTCACTTTGCTTTATTCTATTTATAGTATACCTTTAAAAAAAAAAAAAATTTACCCCTTCAACCCCACAATAAATACACATTTTTTTATTTTCTCTTACTTTATTTACTTTTTTTTTTTTTTTTTTTTTTGACGGGCTCTTACTTTATTTACTTTGTTCTTACATAAACCCACTTATTTACATTCTTCTCTTACTCTATCCTACTTTATCATTTACTCACTCATTTTTTAATCAATCTTTAAAGCCTTAATCCCCAAAGTGGGGTCGGCCACATGAACCAAAAGTGATTATTCCGTATACTCATCACAAAAATCTTCCTCCTCCATCCCTTACAATCAAATACCTCATTCTCATGCAAATCAATATGCTAATATGCTTCATATCCTTCCTAACTCCTTCCAACCAAGTCATTTTCGGTCTCCCTCTACCTCGTTTAACTTCTCCATGATCCCTCACATTTTTAATATTTTCTTAAAATATCTATAGTAACTGAGTAGAACATAGAAGAATGGGGGAAATTTTTTTGGCTGTTTTGGGTACTATTACTCTGTTCTTGTAAATTCTGCATCTGCTCACATATAGAAATTCTTTTTTATCGATAAAAAGGGGTGTGTTTGCTTTTACTGACTAATTCTTTAAATCAGATTTTACTTTATACTTTATTGGCTAAACATCCGTAATTTGTTACTTCTTTCCCTACACGTTTCAAAATCTGTTGTATTAGTCCATTACAAGCTTATGATTGTAGTGGATTTATTTATTTTATTTATTTAATTTTTTTTTGTTCTTTTTCTAATGGTTTTATCCGTTCTGCTCTTTGCAGAAAGTTTGAATTTTTTTCTTTAATTTTTTAAAAACTCTATTATGTTTTTGTTTCAGAAATTTAAGAAGGAAGACATGCAACTATCAGGGACAGATGCATACATGCGAAGATCAAGCTCCTTGCAAAAAGTGAGTACATCTTTCCCAAGGTTCTTCACTGTTAGCAGACATGGAATGTCTTGCTAGTTCCAGTTTTATCATTTTGTTAATCGGCACAAATCCTATCCTTTATGCATAATTTAAGTAGTGGTCATTTATTTATCTTTTTATGTATCGAGCAAAGCTGAACAAACAATCAATGTTGTGATCAGCTATTTGTTTGTTGAATTTTATTTCAATGGTTTTCATTTCGTATCATAACATTTGACATTGAACTTTGGTGCGGAGGTCCAAAAAATGTGTAGATCTTGCTAGACTTTCATAGTAATTTCTTGCTGACAGAGGAATTTGATCCTACTAGGCTGAGCAAAAAGCACGTGAAGAAAGTGAGAAGCTGCGGCAACAAGAGCGTGAGCGAATGGCTGAAAACAAGAAGCGTGATTTAGTATGCTATCTATGAACCCTTCTTGTGTTTTGGAGATTGTAGTGCTTTGTACTCCTTATTTGTTGTCTGACCCTAGCCACATTATGTATGTCTTATGATGTTAATTTTCTCAGGTACTTAGAGCTCGTGTAGCTGCCAAGGCCGAAGAGAAGAAACTGGAATTGCTGTTTCTTCAATGGAGCGAGCATCATAAGAAGCTTACGAATTTTTTAAGGTACCCCCTCCTTAAATAAAAGCCCAACAGGGCACACAATTTTTGGGAGGAATTATTGTGGAGTGATGACAATTAAAGCTGAATACAAAAAGAAGGGTAAAATAGTTTATTTCTAGGGAAAGTATTAGGGAGTTTTATTGATTAAATGTGAATGTAAAAAATAAGTTAATGGTTTACATGAGAAATGGGCTCTATATAGGGACGGAGGAAGTACCTTTATTTATTAGCTTCAAGGATAATTTGGAGTATGGAATATATTTAAATTTCTAATCATTGGACAATTTTCTATTCTGCTGCAGGTTAATTTTACTTTAGGTCCAAAAAGTATCCATATTGGCAATTTTATTGAGCCAAAGATAAGTTTCAATTCATGTGCATGCCGTTCAAGCAACTGGATGACTTGATTTTTACCTGGTTTGGCATGTGATATTAGGTATTAATTTAGGTCCATTTTCCAGTTATTATGGCTGATTAGAGAATATTTTTCTTTCTTTATGTTGACTCAGGACAAAGACAGAGCCACAAATCTATTACATGTTTGCTAAGTCAATGGAAGAGGATGTGGAGTTAAGTGAACAGAAGAAAGAACAGGTGATTTTTTAAACAATACCGTATTGTGTATAGGAAGCTAAAAATCCTATATTTTTGAAAAATAAAGAGCGAGTGGAAATCAGAATATATTCATATTTTGTTGTATTTGCCAATTGAATTTGTTATTCAAGGAAGTCTATTTTAGAGGGCCCATCATGTTTGTCACCGTTCCAAGTTGGTAGCCCAAGCTATTATTATTTGATTTCATACCAAATTACGTAGTTTATGGACAGGGTAGCTAAAACTCCTTCATATGCGTCATTGAACTGCAGGCATTCTTGGAATGGAAGACTGCCAGGAGAGAGGAGCTTTCTGCCTATCAGAAAGAAATCCATGAGCAGTATATTGCTAATGTGGAAAAGGATCTCGATAGGTTGATGACTGCAAGAAACTCAAGACATGCAAACAATGATGCGAACTTGCAGGAAACCATGGACAAAGAGTTGGAAACGCATAGGTTGGAACATGGGCCCAAGGCACGAAAAATCCCTGGTGCCAACAATGAAGATGAAGAGGAGGTTGAAGATATAAATGTTGGTGAGGACGACATGATGGATGATGTCCTTGGCCTTGATGAGAATGAGAGAGTTGATGAGCCAATCAAACGTGATGAAGGTGATGGCAATACACGATTGAGTTCTTTGGAGTAGTTGAATTGGAGGCTTTGCTGGTTTACATTGAATTTTGTTTGGTTTCCTTAGGGCTTCATAGTTTTCAAAGTCGGTTAGAATTGTGTTAAAATTGTGTTGAATTGGAGGCTTACTCTTTAGGTAATTATTGCAGTTGCGATGAGGCCGATGACTTTGGATACTGTTACAGTGTTACCCTTATGTTGTGGATGATTTATGCCCTGTGACAAAGATCTGTTACCACACTTATTAGTCTTGTCACTACTTTTCTTACAAATTGAAGCTAGATTTGACACAAGTATGAGAATTCTAAGGTGTTTATTTAAGAAATGGTCGGCATAAAGCTTTAAACCACGGCCCACTCGTGTAATTATCCTTGTTCTTTTTACAAAAATAAATTTTACTGATTTTAGAGTATGTTGTTTGGTAACAGTATGAATTGAAACTTATCTTTGGTATGAGTATTGGCAATTGTTTAAAAGATATATTTCGAACATTTATGTCAAGATAAATATTAGAAGAAAAGGTGATGTAAGGAGTCTGGTGTGTGTTATCATCTTGTTGGAGTTCAAGACTCACTCTTGAACTTTTCAGCACTTAGAAACTGCTTGAAGTATCACATATAAAAAAACAATGAAGAATTTCAAAGGGTAAAGGTGATGAACAATTGTGATTAATTTGGAATAGATTTGAAACGCTAAAACGTTGTAGTAGTAGTAGTAAAAGGATTATTATGATGAGAAGTTGCAAAGGGTAAGGTGATGCCCATTTAGTTAGATTACTGAAAGTTTATTTTTGGACCAACTAGGCAACTAGTGAAACTGGATGTTAAAAACACATCCCCTTAATGCATTGGTTGTCACCAATACACTATCTTCTATTAAAAAATCATGAAGAAATGTGTTGGTAATTTGGTATATACTTGTTTTTTTTATACTTGCAACACACCTTTTATCACGCTTATCGATGAGGTGATTAAACTAGGTAAACGAATGAATTAAGCTATGAAATTTAAACTGTAATAACTTATCTCTTTCTTCTTGTAGGTGCTAAAATTTTGTAAATTAATTTATCCGTTTACGTAGTTTAATATCTTCCTTAACATGCGTGCTAAGAGTGCATATTGCTAGTTTGCAACTAAATAAAAACGGAAGAAGTATATACATACAATACACTTTAACACATAATAGGGTTTGGGTTGAGCTAATGGATTGATTGACCACAATTGTCTACAAGGAGTAGCTTTTAATTTCGATTGCAAATAGTTTATGACCTTTCATCGGTCTGTTATTATTGATTATTATTATTGAATTGCATTTGTATAGAATACAAGTGTCGCAATAAGCATGTACTGCCATTGTAGTTAACACTTAGTGTAAATTTTATACTATTCCCTTAATATTACAACATTGGAGGGGAAACAAATTTTAAGAGTAGAGAGATAGAGAAAAATAAAGATAGGAACGCATGTGATGAGGAGAGAGGAAAAGAGAAACATGTACATGTAGGAAATGTTGTAATATTATTTGTGAAACTATGTAATGATAATCGTTGCAATATTTGTGTGGAACAGAGAAAGTATTTTTTTTTTGTGACAAGGAACAACTAGATTAATGATCAAAGTAGCACAGCCTAATAGTATAAGGTTGGGGATCTATTGAGGTGGCACATCATTTGAATGTTGCCATAAACTATCAAATGTTGTTTAATAGTTATTCCTAATATAATTCCAAAGAGAATGGGTTGGAATAATTACAATTACAATAGTGTTTAAAATAACTCAATTCTGCTATAAGCTAAAAGTAGTTAGAGTTAGACCCAACCTGACTTAGCATAAATATTTGGTATTCTAGACTGTTTCTGTATTTGAATGTGGTCTCCTTTTGGATTCCTAATTAGGTTTATGTAGTTGTTTACAACAAAATTATATCACCCCAAGTAGCGCAAGATGACAAGGGTGTCGAAAACTCAATTGTTATGGCCTCAAATGTTAGCGAGAATGTTGCTAAGATGAGTCTTTTCTTCGAAATAATGTAAATTCTCATTTTGAAGCCCAAGCCCACTTTAAAGCCCAAACAAACCCTTTCAACCTCAAAACCTCTTTTCCAAAACACAAACATCATTTCCAACCCAAACACAAAGCCTTGAAGAATTCCTTAAAAAGCAACTTTGCTTTGACAATCAAAATATTTTTGGCAAAAAGTGTAATTTGTACAATTGTACGGGCAACCAATGGAAGCTACGGGTGGGAGATATGTAGATTCCTTGAGATTCTTACCTCTAGTCTTGACACTTTGCACTCTAATCCAGACAAATTGTATTATGGGGACCACACCTTATGGTCGTCTCAGGGGGTGGCACAGGGTGATCCCCTTGGTTTTCTCCTTTTTTCTTTGGTTTTACAAGCTCTTGTGTGTAAAATCAGAGAGACTTTTGAGGTATGTCTTCAGGCGTGGTATTTGGATGACGGCACTATTATTGGAGACTCTTTGGTGGTCAGGAAGGTTTTACAGTTGATTATGGAGGAAGGACCTCGTTCTGGGTTACTTCTTAACGTGGAAAAAACAGAAGTATTCTGGCCCACAGAAAACCCTTGAAGCAGGCTTGTGGGTGTTTTTCCACCTAATATTGCTCGACCATTGCGTGGTGTTAAGTTGCTTGGTGGCCCCGTTAGTTCTGATTCTGGTTTTAGTGGTGAGCTTGTGATGTAGAGGGTTACCAAGACCATTGCGGTTATGGATAAGGTTGCTATGCTGGATGATCCTCAATATGAGCTCTTGTTACTTAGGGCATGTACTGGAGTTTCTAAACTCTACTTTGCCTTGCGTACTTGTCCTCTAAGTGCTTTCGAGGCGCCTCAGCGCGTTTTCGATGAGGCTCTTCGATCTTCCTTGGAGCGTATTGTTACTACTTCGGGGCCCGGGTTTGGTGATTGGCAGTGGTGGCTTGCCACCTTACCATTTGCATTTGGAGGGCTTGGTGTCTATTCCGCAGGTGATGTTGGTCATTATGCTTTTCTTGCTTCTCGGTTGCAGTCTGCTGGGTTGCAGACACAACTTCTGCGTCATACTGGTATCGTTGGTCTTGGTCGAGCCTTTGAGGATGCGTTGGGTCTGTTTAATGGAACAATCCTAGTGAGGTCGCTGCCCCTAAACTTATGAAGAAGTTGGCAGATATATATTTCACAAAGGTTACCACTTCTGCAGAATCCACCTTTTCTTTATCTCCTCAGCAGTCGGCATTGTGGAAGTCGCAGCAGGGTGATCATACCTCTGCTTGGCTTCGTGCAGTCCCTATTTCTGGATTGGGTCATATGATGAACGCTAAGACATACCGATGTCTATTGTGTTATCGGATGGGTGTTCCATTGTTCTCTGTCTCGACACCGTGCTCTGCTTGTTTGAGGGTTTTTGCTGGGGATATTTTCGGTGATCATGCGGTGTCTTGTGCTGGTATTGTGGGTATTAAAAATCGGCATAATGTTTTTCGGGATACACTTGTTGATGTTTGCTATTGGTCAGGGATTTCAACAAGAAATGAGGTTGACATAGGGTTGTTTGAAGGGAATGACGGGGCCCTCAGACCTGCCGATGTGTTACTTTATTCATGGGATCGTGGCCGCAATGTCTGTGTTGACTTGACAAGGTCTTCTCCATTGACACAAACAGGTCTTTCTGACTTTGTTTCGGGACGAGTTGTGGCTGATGCGGCTCATCAGAAGCGGGTTAAGTATGAAGCTCGTTGTCTGGTGATTGGATATGGTTTCATTCCCTTCTCTTCCTTTTCTTAGCTTGGGGAATTAGAGAAGGAGGCTGTTGCGTTGCTGAAGCGGATTCAGAGGTTCTCGACGACGCAAGACATTGGGGCTCGTGCTGCAGCTCATATATTCACTAGGGTAGGCTTTGGTATTGCTAGAAGAGTGGGGGCTCAGATTGTATCTCGACTTCCCACTAATTTATTGTAGGTTGTATGACTTTTGTTTTTGAGATATAATAATAATAATAATAATAATAATAATAATAATAATAATAATATAATAATAATAATAATAATAAATAAATAAATAATTGAGGACTACATACACGATACACTCGTGAGGTTTCTCGTCCATGATTTTCCATTTTACAAAACCTTATTCTTTTTCATGATTAGTAATGTTTGGAAACGAGCATCCTCCAAAACTAGTCAACTAATTTGGAACCACTTCAAGTAAGGATGTCACTTTTGAACATCTCTTGCTTGATAAGACTAACCTTTTTTTTTTTATTATTATATATATTATTTTGTATAAATATGTTCATTATTGTTTTTGCTTATATACCTAAAAATCCATTCACTTATCTTCCTCCATAATATGCATACTTTAATCACTGCTATTCTCTTACAATTTTGATTGTGTGAATGTTTTGTTTTTACCATCACCATTATCAATGATTGATCAAATATCTAATTAAAGTTCTATTATAACTAATAAGATGACTTTTGGACTAGTTCTTAGATTATGCAATCAATCAAAGATAATCAACCCCCTTAATTCAAAGCAGCAGGTTTAGGGTCAAAACATCGTTACCATAAAAAAAGAATTGAAAATGTCATCTTTAGATAGAAATGGATAACTAAATCTTGGATCCTTCCTTTTGGTTCGTTGGCAATTAAACTGGAGTCATGTTGGATTATTCATCTAGCAGACTAAGTTACCTTAATACAACATGGTGGCGATTTTCAAGATTTCAAGCTTAATTATCAAATGCATCATTCAAAACTCGGCTTACGTATGCGCCTGAAGGCATTGTGCGCATAATACATGGCTCCTCGAGAGGGTGAGAACAAAAGCAAATCATGTGTGCTACGCCAGAACAATAAAGACATAACCCTTCATGGGGTCAAAAATTCAGTCCTACACAAGTCAAATAGCATTTTCTATTCCACTAATTTAAAAATGCAATTGGGTCATTTAATTTATTCCTAACACTACTCTATTGTCGACTTGGAAAACGGGTCATTTGGGTCAGTAAATATTCAGGTCGGGTTGGGTCAATTTTGGATTTCAGGTCAAATTCGGGTCAGCACATCGGGTTAAGTTCGTGTCAGGTACAGTTCGAGTCGGGTCATTTCGGGTCGAGTTAATTTTTATGACCAATTTGCGGGTCAAGTTTGGGTCGGGCTAATTTCGAATTGAGCCAATTCTGGTCTGGTCAGTTTGGCTCGGGTCAAATTTGGGTTGGGTCACCGAATAAATTCACTTAAAAAAATAGTTGGAAAAATTAAGTAAAGTCGTTAAGAAGATAAAAAAAAAAATCATTAATGCTTACTTCCTCCGTTTCTATTTAGTTGACGCGTTTGATTTAGGCACATATATTAAGAAGAGGAGAGAGAGTAAGAGAGAATGAAAAAACAAGTGGGGTAGCTTGTAAATGCAAGGTAAAAATTTTACCCCAAAAGGAAACGTGTCAACTAAAAAGAAACTTCCTAAAAAGGAATACGTGTCAACTAAAAAGAAACGGAGGTACTATTACTTAGGAAAAGATAGAACCCCTGAAATAGGTAACTAATACTTTCACCCTATTCACTTCAGGTCTTCAGGAATCAGGTCACTTTGTGTCAGGTCATTTCGGGTCAGGTCGAGTCGATTCGGGTTAATCAATTCGGGTTTAAATCGGGTCACTTCGGGTTGGGACAAGTTCGGGTTTCAGGTCATTTCGGACATCGGGTTAATTGCGGGTCAACTCCTTTTCGGGTCGGTTTGGGTCGGTCAGGTTAGTTCATGTTTCGGGTCACGGGTCGGGTCAGGATTGCTAGGTCTACTATTTTGTAATTAGAGAGTATAGTAGTTGATTCTCATAATTTTTGGAATGTCCATTGAAGAGCTGCTAGAAAACTCATGGTTATTGCCATATCATTAAGGGTTCATAATTTGATGGTACTCCTCTTCGTAGCTATAAGTACCATTTCATTTCCACCATTTGGTGTGTGTTGGGGGGGTTGGGGGGGGGGGGTGTTGTCTCCCAAAATGCTTCAAAATAATTTTAAAAAAATTAACAGGATTTATTTAAAATTTGTCTAGTTCTATAGTAATATCCAACATTTTGATCATTCCTAAATACTTTAGCCCTTTATTGGGTATTATCTTCTAAAAACATTATGACTTTTTTTATTTTTTGGGAACTTTTATTTTATGACATATTACCTCTACAATAGGTCAAAATTTTATTCCTTTTATATTTTAAAAATTAAACAATCTCCTCCCTCCCATCATTGTTGACCACCTCCCTAGCCTCCCACCACTTTTGACACGTTGATTGACAACCTGTTACTAGGGTTGATGACCTACTATAAAGCAAATGGGTATTAATAAAAGTTGAAAAAAATTTCGAGAATAATCAAAAGATGAGATTTAGAAAACATACAAAAGTTGAATTATTCCTGTCAAATTTTTCAATAATTTCTACTCTTTTAGCATAATTTGGTACATAAAACTCTTTATGTGTAACTTGAGGTGATCAAAGTTAGCCCAGCCCGACCCAACCTGATTTAGGCCGTGTTTGGACAGAAATTTCCATCCCGAAATCAGGTTGGGTCCGACCTAACCCGCAAATTTATTATTTTTGGGTTAGTTTGGGAATGCATTTTTATGCATACTTAATTGACTTTTTAGGCCCAGCCTGAAAATGGCCTGAAAATCCTACACAACCTAACATGGTCGGATTTGTGAAAAAACAATGCGGCTCTAAGCTTGGCCCGACCTAACCCAACCCGAGAAATGGGCTTATTTTTTGGCTTCGGTCCAACCCGAACCCAACTTGCCTAATGATCACTTCTATGTGTACCTAATTAATCTCACTGAAAATCACTATTGAATGTCTTTAATCAATTTCTTCACCATAAAGTTCAAAAGTATTTGCCCCAAGCAAACAGTATAACCCCAAGGTCCCAAACTTCTTGTATTATTCATTTCTTTTTATTTAATCAAAGCTTGTGAACACAAGGATGGCTTGATTTGGAGCAACTTCAATCAAGACATAGGGCTTGTACATAAATAATGGAGTAACCCTTGATAACATCCAATTTAAATTGATTTTTACAAGGTGATCAAAGCACTTTACAGTAATCAAATAGTCATAATAATAACGAAATGTGACCTATCCATCTTCAATTTCATTCGACAATTGGCAATAATTTTCAGATTTACACTAATCAAATGACCGTAAAAATTTGATGAGATTCAACAACTCGTTGAAACGAGTTAGATCTTTCAAAATGTTCCTACAGTAGAACCCATGCTATGTTTCCTGTCGTAACAAGTTTTACGTTTTTCTGGTAGGTAGGATAGGGGAAGGGAGAAGGAGGGGGGGGGGTGAGGGGAGCCCCACCAGCTTTTATCAGCTAATGTTCAAGGTGGAAAACATATTCTGTCAGGCGCTGCAATTTACTGGGATCTAATTTCTGCTCTGTAGTTACAGATTGCTTCTTCACAGTGAACATTCTGGCAGCAGAGTCCAAGCTCCAACCCTCCACCAAAACATCTATATTATAAAATAAAAGAACCATATCAGAGATAAACAAATGTAAACTACCTTTCCCACAAATGTAAATATTCCAATGTGAAAAATTTGGCCAATGATATCAACAAGATATAAAAAGTTGATATTTGAAAACTAAATGACTGTTTAATCTTAGCTAAAGCACATAATTGGTCGCAGTGGTGTATGTAAATAATAACATTATTCATTGCCACAAAGCTGATTTAGCTTATAGACAGAAATTGACATCAAAATTAAACATGTTCTTTACTAAAAAAAGGAAATCAAGCAAATCAAGGCTGCTTGTGTCATCTATTCATGGACTAGGGAGCAGAATACTAGGAGAAGACATAGGGAGCTTCAGCTAAGGGTTTCATTCCTAAATCAGTAAGTCGGCAAAAAAGAAATCTTCAACTTAGGGGGAAAAAAAAGGCCTATCACAAAATTATTTATGAAAAACACCAAGGGTTTGCAGCTGATCTCTTCTTTTAACTAGAATAATTTGAGTTGACATAGCAGAAATATTCATTATCTATGAATCTGGGAGACCTAGAACTGCTTTATTATTTTTTTTGGTACTTGAGTACTTCATATGTACATGCTGGAAATAGGTTAGCAACTTAGCATGGTGTAATTTAGCCCTTCTAGTTCTTCAGGTTATCAAATAAAAAGCATTGCAGTCTGGGTAAAAAAAACAAAAAATATTTATTTCATATAGTCAATACTTTGGTTAATCAATTAGACAAAATTCTTGTCATTTCTACGCATAGAATTTAAATAAACTTTTGAGTAGACTAGACGGAAGACAGCAACCTAAAAGGCTTTAAATATATACATGTACCAACCAAATACATAGCTTATCGTAGCATCAAGGAACAATAGGCCTTTGCAGAAGTTACAAGGTATCGTTGGACTAAGAATTTGCAAGACTAGAGTTTCAAGTTTTATTGGCAACATTTTTTTTTTTTTTTTGAAACCTTATTGTTAATTTATAACAATCATTAGAATATCATTTAAAAAATAAAATAAAATAAAATAAAATAAATAAATAAAAAAAAAAACTATCATTATGAAGAGTTAAAGTAGGATATAAAAAATTAAAGTGATCCAAATAATGGTTTGGAGGGACTGATGATGAAATATAAAAAAAAAAAAATAAAGGCAAGCTTCTTAACACAAACATTAAGATGAATCAAACAGGGGATTAACCAAATATATTTGGAAATTTTGAACTGATTAGACTAAAATCTTTAGAATGAAACACAATACTCTACCAGGTTACTGATTAAAACAAAAAAAAAAATACTGTGAGCTTTGGTTGAAGAGACCACTTCAATAAAATCATTAAAGTATATTCTAAGTTATATGAGCTATTGCTATATAATTGAGGAAAGAAAATAATGATTTGCCATGTGTCTGATAAATCAGCATGTCATATGAGATCAAATACACTTACATTTTGTCACATCATCTTCACTCATTCCCAAAAATAATGCTGTATCTTGAACACTAATGGTTGAGTAGCCAGCAACAAGTAGCTGAAACATCTTCTTGGTATAATTATCTGCAAAGAGAAATTATTAATATCGAGTATTTGAAAAGGAAAAACAAGCTGCATCAATTGTACATTGCAAGATCACATGCACAATCATAGCAAATGGTGCAAAAGCATAAGCTAAAGGAAGTTAGGGTGTTTGGTACAGGGGATTCAGGAAAGGGCAAAAGAATCAACAGAGCGGGTTCTCTTTATTATTGTTTGTTAGGTCATTTAATTCACTCCCTACTCTCTGCTTAAGCCCAAACTCCTTTACTTTGATTCAACATTCCATGTTTCCATTCTCTTTCCCTAAACTACCACCACCTCACAACCATACACCCAGTACCCCACCACTGCCAACCTCGTTATCACCACCACCCTCACTAGCACCACTCCAGCACCGCCATCATCGCCAGAACCGCCATGTTACACACTTCTTCTATTTCATCTGCAGATGATAATACTTCCTCCGTTTTTCATCTGCAGATAATTACAATTCCTTCATTTATATTAGTACATACTCCATCCAAAATTTAAGTGTTACTTGCCCTAATCAGCCATTTTTGTAGGTGTTACACTTCCATTTTTTGGCAAACTGCTAAATTATTATTATTTTTTTCTCTCATCTCATAGTCCCCACTTATACTTTTTTTTTTTTTTCTCTCACAAAGAGGATGCATGCATGCCTTTTATCCACTTCATTGTTGTCTTGCATCAGCGAGAAGATTTGGAGAAAGAAAGGAGAAAGGAAATCCAGAAAAGGTAAAGAGAATCAAGAAATAAGGTACAGCAAAAACAAATTAAAAAATTACACAAAAGATGCCACATGTCAGTCATTCCCAAATGAAAATTCAAGTGTCATTGGTAACCGATATGTTGGGTGCCTACTGGCTTAGAGCCCTAGAAAACTTTAAGAATGACTTAGATGTGTGCATTTAAAATTATAAAATGAACCTCAAAAACCACAAATGTAAGTTTACTCCTTAAATATTTATAACCATTATTAAAGTATTTTACAAAGATGTGTGCATTTAAAATTTTAAAAATAACCTTAAAAACCGCAAATGTAAGTTTACTCCCTATATATTTATAACCATAATTAAAGTATTGTATAAATAACATCTGCTATTAGCATTTTCTTTATTCCATAAGATTCAACTTTCATTTTTATATTGTGTGATTTTGTACAAGAGTGTTTTTTTTTTTCACAAAGAGTTTTCTAATAACTGGTTTTGCATAAAATGACCATGTAGAAATGTAGAATTTGATTCAAAATGCTACTCTCCATCACATTATAATTGCAAAATTTTCCGTTTTAGATGTCCCATGATAGTTGTCAAGTTTCCAATTCTATAATAAACCAAAAGAAATTAATATACCAATAAAATATATTGCTAATGGCCAAAGTAATATAAAAGGATACTCCCACAGAAATCAATCAATTGCTACATATGACAATTAATACAAGACAGGGCTAGAGAGGTAACTATTTGTAACAAATGCAGTTGGTAAACAAGTAGGAAGTAGTCACTTATAGATTGAGTGACTAATTTATCATAATCCTCTATACCAGGAAGACTTCATTCTCTTTAAAATATGTAATCAATTTTTGCCTCCAGCGACATCAATTGCTCATCTGACTCAGAAATATGTTCCCCAAAGGTACATCTGACTTCTGTTTACCTTGTTTGGCAATATACAAACTAAAGAATAGGCATCTTTACAAAGTGGCTTCTATAATTGCATTTGTTTTCTCCTTAAATCTTGGAATAGAATTCAGTTGTTAGTTTGTTTTTGTTTATCAACGTAAGTGTTAGTCTTATCACTCAAACAAGGAATATTAATTCAATAGAATATAATTTGCCAAAAAAAACTCTTTTTTTTTTCCCATTTTCTCATGAACATGCATTTGTTTTCTCTTTAAATCTTGGAATGGAATTCAGTTATTAGTTTGTTTTTGTTATCAAGGTAAGTGTTAGTCTTATCACTCAAACAAGGAAAATTAATTCAATAGAAAAACTAACCATGAAGTCGGCCTACACAAATACCTATTTTTTTTTCTTTATAAGATGACTCTACTGTGTCCAATTTTTCTTGTAGAAAAGTCGAAAATGATATTAAGGTAAGGCCATACTATCATTACAAGCTTTGTAAACCATGATAATGTCTCTTGATGATGATGATGATATACTAGAGGTTGCTTGTATATAAGCCTTCATTGAAAAGGATTAAAACTCAAAAAGGCATCTCTTTATTGAAGAAAAAATTAAACAGAAAACATTAACATCTCTGAACATCTTTGAAGAGAATGTTTAGGCTTTGTTCTCTTCACCTGAAACAAAGTGTTCTAGCTATGTTACTTCGACACCTTGCTTTACATCAGGTGTTGCGTGTTGAATCCTCCAACACTTTGACATGACACAATACCTAAATACATAGTGGCCTTATATAAAATTTTATAAAATATGGAGTGTCAGACCCAAATCTGAGTCTCTGCAAAATGCAAGTCTGGTCTAATTGAATTTATATAAGAAAAAACATCATGATAGATCTTGTTAAGTTCATCTTTAGTGGGTCAGGATTTTTCCGTTTTAGTTCAATCTAATCTGATTTTGAACAAAAATACGTAATAAGAATTAAGTTAAAAGAACAAAGAATCTCATTTTTCAAAAGTACGATTAATTTGATAGCTTTATATGAAAATTTGATTAGGATAGTGTCGGATTATTACTGAATTAGATTTAGATGCACGCAACAGGTGCTTTACATTTCAGAAGATATTTACAACAACCCATACTATATTTAGCATTTAAAAAAAAAAAAAACAATTTAAAAAGTGCTCATATAATGTAAGGGTGTTTATAGGTATTTTAGGTGAACACCAAATGTGTAAAGTGTTGACAAATATTAGAGATAATATCTTTTTATTTTCAAAAGAAAAATTAACCGATACTCTAATCCTCCTATAACCGCATACTGAAAAAGGAAAACTATAGCCCAAAAGTGGTAGTGTTGGCCCAATTTAACAAAATTAAATTGGTAAATTACATATCGTACTGAGATTAACTCACATCAGATTAACTCACATCAAAGATAACTTTTAAAAGCAACAACGGTAGAAAATCTAATAAATCTAATGAAATTCACCAGCTAGCAGATCATAATTACGAACAAATTACAACAATGAACTTCAAGAGTAATAACAAAATTATAAGCATAATGCCATATTATCATCACCAACAAATATATTAAAAATAAAATATAACTCTCATAATTATTATTTGTATAGTCTTTCTGTTTCTCAACTTACACAATTTTTTTCCAACTTTTATTCAATTGATTATATTGCTATGCTCTTTTTCCTTTTCAAACAATTCCTTATGATGATTCATGTTAGGCGAACCCCAAATCATTTTAAGACTAAGGTTTTTTGTTGTTGTTTGTAATCACCAACCAACAACTATCATTCTTCACTTTTCTTACTCTCCTAAGAATATTTTGATAGTAAAGTAACAAATCATTAGATTGGGAGCTGGACAACAAGATACTCCAAGTATATCAAATAAAGTCAATTCGACAAGCTTAACAACCAGGATCCCAAAGACAACTACAAGAGTGGCACATCTTATCCACATGGCCATTCCTACTTTCAGAACAACTATCACTTTCCGATGCCTATATTAACACAATAGCAAGTATATATTCTTTCAAAATTAATATAGGAAGGAGTGAAGGACCATTAAGTTGCTCCAAGCTATTAGAAATTTTTCTCAAAGAAGGCATAAAATATGCTTGAGAATAGGATAATGTCAATTCAATACAAAAACTCTATGTACTATACAAAGAGAAAGGACCTTTTGGTTAATAAATTCTGTTTTTCCTAAAAATACCCTTCTACATAATTAAAATTACATTTTTACCAAAAATAAGTGCAATTTAAAAAAATAAATAAATAAAAACTATCCTATCATAATTCATAACTACCCCTTTCATCTTTGTCTTTTTTTTTTTTAAAGAAAACTACCAACCTTTAAAAAAACCGCCATTTAAAAAAAAAACAGAGAATTGATCTTGATAGATTACTTATATGCACAAGAACGAATTTTCGTGCTGCTCTTAGCTTGTAAATTTAAAATAAAATAATTAAAATGAAAGGAAAAGGAAAAACTCAGTACGCGTGACAATAATAGCTGCTGTTAGGGCAAAACTAAATACGATGTATGTCAATCTACTAAGCCAGACTTTGTAACAAATCATAAACAAATGATAAAGAATCAGAACTCCATGTCTCTTCTAAGAAGTGGCCTCTTCACCATTCAATCTCATTCATATATAAAAATCTTAGACCTGATAATTTTCGAGGATTCTAAGTCTAAGACTACCTCCATAGAAAGTCCATTCATATTTAATACTTCTAAACATACAAATATACAATACAGATATAGCACCACAACCAAGAAAAACAACGACAACAGCAGCAGCACTCATCCTCCTTAACTCAATCCGGTGTATCCCGTGAGAGTAGTCAATAGATGGTTTTTCAATAGCTCAAATTAAAACCAATTTCAGGCCCTAGACAAAAATTAATTTACGGCAGCCAATGATAAAGTCCACATATTACTAAATCATAACATACATAAACAATACTCAATCATCATCTCAAACATACAGGATTCAGCAGTACACTAATTAAAGAAAAGCTTAAATTTAGGGCAAGTAAAAGATTAACCCGAAAACGCAGCGACAATGGGTTGAATTTGAGGGCTCCAATCGAAAGAACGAATAGCTTCATAAACACCAGCATAATCCCTAGTCCAAAGCTTCTGACCAATTCCCCAAACTGCAATCACCTCAGGCTGATTCTCTTTAATCGCCAATGGCATAGATTTCCAAAGAAACCTCGCGCTATTACTGTTAACATCAAAAACTAACCAAAATTAGGGTTTATCGAAACAAATTCAAACCTTTTAACCCAAAGTTGACGAATAAACTAACATGTCGCCAGCATAAATGTGCCCTAATAGATGAACTGCATAAGGCCAGTCGTTCTGGAAATTAACACCTTCTGCTGAAACCTACGACAATAAAAGCGATGAATTGATGAAATTCGGAGGTTTTTGTTGGAAATTTATGAGGAGAAAGAGAGGGAGAAGCATACCTGAAGCATCAAATTGTCGCAGATATCAGCGATTTTGTCGTAGGATTTGGAAGCAATTGCGTCAGTGAGAAGTGAGAAATCCATTGTTGTTGCTTCTTCTTCCATTGATGAGCTCTTAAGGTTCTGCTAGTCTGCAGGATCGATGGATTTTTAAACTTGGTTGAGCTTCTCGCAATTTATATATGGTGGGTTAACTGGGTTTAGTCTAAACGAAAAGTTGTCCAAAATAAAGGATTTTAAGTATGGTTCAGCCCAGGGGTGTTTATCGAGCAAGTCGATCACGACTCAGCTCGTGATCGACTCAACTCGAAAACTTTTTACATGTGCTCAACTCGTACTCGCTAAAGTTTCGAGCAAATAAAACATGCTCGACTCGTGCTCGTTAAAGTTTCGAGTCGAGTCGAGTAGCTTACAATCTGCTCGTTAAAATTTTGGTACTTCTATTATTATATGTCTTTATTTATTTTTTGTTCAATTTATATTGTAATCCTTATTATATATAGATATTAATAAAAATTTACTCTTTCTTTTTTTATGATATAAATTAAGGCTTAATTAGTGTCAAATTTGTTTAAAGATAGTAACTTTGTTTACAAATTTTATATTAATAATATTTTATCGAGTTGCTCACGAGCTTATCGAGTCGAGTTAGAGCTTGCTCAACTCGTGCTCGTTAACATCTCGAGTCGAGTCGAATTCAAGTCGAGTTTTGAGCGAGCGTTGACCGAGTCGAGTACAAGTTGCTCGCAAGCTGCTCAACTCAATTAGCACTCAGCCATTCAGGTTAGGTCATGTCGGGTTTATGTCAAATCCAAGTCGGATCATGTTAGTTTTTTCTTACTTATAAGTCGGGTTCAAGTCAGGTTGGGTCAAGTTTGATTCAGAGTATGACAAGCTTTATAGGTAAATAATGAGGAACATTGAAACACATCATGCTCATTAACCTTTGGATGCATCTCATGTTCATCGTCATGAATAATAGGGGAAATAGAGTTGAAATCATACGTTATAGGTTCATTAATGGGATCATAAGACAAAGCATAATGGGAAGTCATGCAAATATTAAAAGAATCAAGACATTGAACATTAATATTAGAATATGGTTACCCATATTATAAATATCACAAACAAATCAAACATAAAAGTCCCAAGCATAACAATTGACATGGCTCGAAATTCACCATTATACACGTTTTCGACTATGTCTAGTATTTTCATTTAAACCAAAATAACATACTTGTATCTTACAAGCCTCCCAAATACTACAACAATTGTAGTAAAAAAAATCCCTCAAGTCTATCTAAATATTTACAAAAAGGCTCATTATTATATTGACCAAGCGAGAAATTTGCCATTTTTATAAAAAGAAAAAATATTGGAATTTGAAAGTAAGAGAATCACAAATCTTTTTTGACAAGAAGAGAAAGGATTTCATTAATGAAAGATAGCCAAACGGCACTTACAAACAATTCCGAGGAAATCTGAAATTCCAATACAAATACAATTCACCTTAGAACTAGTTACATTGCAGATTTGATCAACGATCGCCTTTATAAAAATCTTCATCTGAAGCAATACAATATGTGAGGTAGCACTAATTCGGCTTGAGATCCACATATGAATAACTGTTTGGGTGAAACAACTCATATGGCCTTCTAGACACTTTTGGAGATTGTGAAACCCTAAATAATTGCAACTCCAAAGTCCATTGGTCATGTAAAATGAATTCACAATGCAATCTAGTGGTTTAGTCATCAATCCCTAATTAAAATAATTACGTACAAACTTCCATTAATCAACTTAATCTCAACAATCAATCAATTTAAGGGTAAGTTTATCCCCAGACCGATACTCTTAATTCAGACTCTACCACGTCAGCTTTCCATTAAAGTCATACTAGATTTTCTCCACTTTTAACACATTATCTCAAGACTCACTCCAAATTCACTATATATATATATATTTTTATAAAAATCAGCAACTTTTTTTAGCTGATGAGTTGATAAAAAAAAAAAGAGTTGGCAGCTCTTTAATGGCCAACAAAAAAAAAAAATACAGATTGCTTTTTGTAAATTTGTAGAGTCTTAAGATGAGTTTTAGAATCCAAAACTCATCTCAAGACTCCCTATAGTCTTGCACCACTTTATTGCAAAAATTATATAGTCTTGTAGGTGAGTCTTGAGTTAAGACTCCATTCAAGACTCACCAATAAACTCACCCAAAGTCTCTAAACTAATCTCAATAATCAATCAAACATGCTTTGCCCAAACCCTAGCAAGCTAACTACTCACTAATTCATTATTAAATTAAATCAAAGCATATAATTGAAATCAATAATCAATCAAAGAATAAAGCAACAAAACTAAATCAACATAAAATTAAAGAAAGCAATAAAGAGGAGAGAGAGTGAGAAATTCTAATTGATAATTGAGAAAATTTCAATCCAATTATCACACTTGAATCTTTTATTTCTCAAATAATCATTGAAACACCTAATCCTACACTTAGCCTAATCTAGAGAGAGAAGCTCTCAACCTAAGCCTAAATATGAAAGAAGATCTAAAATGAAGTATTCAAAAAGTTGGGTTACAAATGGGAAAGTCCCGAATTATATATAGATAACCGCAGTGGTCCCGGCATGGAGGAACGAGAGCGACTCGGGTCAACGATGTCTTTGGTGCCTTCGACGAAACCATGGACTTACATGGCCATATGCTTGATGCTAAGGAACGACCATGGCTTGTAGATTGTCTATCTAAAACTTTCCTTAGTGGACTATTAATAGTAGAGGTAGGAGGAACACCCCAACTTTAGTGAAAAAAATGATTGAAAAAAAAAAGGGAAAATAAGCTGAGATTAGATGAACCAAACAAACCCATAGTAAAGTTGGGAAAAGCAAAGGAAGAGGTAGGAGACTAGGAGGGACACCTCCAACTTTAGAGAAAAAAAATGATTTAAGATGAAAACGTATACCTTTTGTAAGAAAATGTAAATCAGGTTGTATAATATTGATGAGACAAAGAAATTGACAATATTGGTTGGATGCTCGATACACATTCATCTGAACAGATCAAAAATAAGGCTTTGCGCATACAAAGCATTCGTCTAGTGCCATTGTTCATAACAACAGGAGGACAAAGCACCTAAAATTTTTATTGAAACAAACAGATTGAGCCTGTCTGATCAGTAAATAATTTTCTTTCGCTACATTGAAGCGATCAAAGACAATAGAACATATGGATTTGGCCTCCAAACAGCCAAAATATGCAGCAAACACAAAATAAGGCAATGATCAGGCAGCATCCTGCTTCGTTGACTTTGAATCACCACCATCTGTAATGACTGGCTCACTCACAGGTTCTGAAGCAATAGACTCCATCGTTTTGTAGAACTCCTCGGGTAAAGGGCCAGGCCGGTGCAATGGAATATGCTTTGGAACTGGAGCGTCATTCTCAATAACCTCACACTCATAGTCATCATCAACACCCCATGGATTCCACTCTGAAAAATCAACAGGTTAGAACTATGTTTAATACACCCTATGCAGACCCATATAACCCAGGAGAATGTCAAAGTGAACAGACAAAGAAACATGCAAAACCATGATCAGGTAAGTAGCAAGTGAAGGATGTTTAATCCCGTAGAAACCAGAGTGCTTAAATAAGACAAACTGTCACAATACTCACGAAATCCAATTAAAACTTCCATTACGTAGCTAGGAGCATCAATTGCAAATTGAAGAGTATTTGAAGTTAGGAAGGCTCTCAATTTTTATTTTTTTTACTTGTATGCTCTACTTGTCTTTGTCACCCGTAGGTTAGCAGTTAGAATGGACAAAATGTTAAAAGGACCAAATTACATTTCTTTTCTCTCATGCAGCGATGCAGGTAATCTCACCTTTCCCATCAAATACCTACCTGTAAAGGATTACTACTGCTTATTTCCATCCAGTACCTAGTCAAGGCAAACCATAATGTACACTAAGTTTCATCATCCTGCTGATCACAATCACAATCACTAAGAACCCAGCATCCAGTCAGCAACAACTTGTATGCTTATGCAGTATGAACAGCAAGGCATCAGGTCAACAGGCATTCCCAAAGTACATTGCCTCACTACTTCAAAATGAGACCAAAAAATAGTCAATTTTCTTAAATAGAAACCAACTCATACTCAACCCTGTACCTGGTCAAAGCAAACCAAAACATACGCTAAGTTCATGATCCTTATGATCCACTAAGAACCCAGCATCAACAAGTTGCATGCTTATGCAACAAACAGCAAGGCATCAGCTCAATAGCTATCCCCAAGAGCACTCTACTCAAAATTTTGTCTCACTACTCAAAGAAGAGACCATATAACTGTCAATTTTATAATTTAGGAACCAACATAAAGTCAATCCTAATACAAATCATTTATCTTACTTTCATTACTTAACATAATTGAAATACTTGCCCAATTTTCTGTAGTAATAAATTTTTTTTTTTTTTAAAGCTTGTACATGCATAGCTTCAGTCATTAATATTGTTTTCTAGATAGATAGAAATTATAAAAGTTGATTTCTAACAAGTATTAACCAAGACGAATCTCAAGATCCTACATAACCCTTAAAACCACAAAAAATATTAAAAGTAACTTATGTGAATAGTGCAAAGTCAAATGGTCACAATTAATAAAAACGGAGAATGTATTACTGTGCTGAGCCCTATATATATATTATATGCCTAGTATAACCTAGTAATAGATGTCAATCAAATGTGTAATCTTTGTCCTGCTCACTCCCTAATCCTGAATTGAGCAGTCTATGATAAAATCTACATATGCTTTATTGAGCAGACAAAGTCTATTTCAGCAAGGCAGCAAAAGGCTCAACAAATCTTTCTCAGGGTAAGGAGAAAGAATGACAGATGAGATGGCCATTGATTGAAAGCACTCGTCGTTGCCTTATGGGAACAGGTTTGGTAGAGTTTAAATGTGTAGAAAAAGGAGGATGACACAAGAAAAACATTAAGGAGCAGCTACTATTGCTCTTGGGACGAGAGATAAAGGGAAAGTTTGATATTTGTATCAAGGAATTCTTGTAGAACCCATCTCATGAAAAAATCCCTCAGTAAATTTACAGCAAAATCTCTGCTGATAAGGTTATTGTAAAACTTAATTTGATTAGTTAAGAATCTGAAGTCACGCATAAGATAAATGAAATTGTTTCTGTTAGATTTCTAATCTGAACCAGCCTAAAGAATCTTGCTCAAAATAAAAAAAAATGCAGGATGAATGTTTTAGTAAGCCAAATCCATATCCCATTCTATTAATGTCTATTATCTTTTTTTTCTTATCTATCTCAGTAATAAACCATATTGCTTACCACCGTGAACTTTTCCCCACTGAAGAGTGCAAATCATAATCACATAATCACTGTTTGTTAAATATACAAGCTTGCATTAATCCCTTCGTATTACTTTTGCTTATTTTCAAAAAAAAGTTGCGCCCTTGTGAGTGTGATACACTGATACTATAATATTTTTCTATTTCCTTTTCAATCCTATAAGAATACTCATTCACACTTGTGAGCGTGATACACTCATACATTAAGGGGTCATTTGGTTGAAAAGGGAAATAACTTCCCATAGGAATTCACAAATTATGGGAATTAACTTCCCACATTAGAAATCCCATGAATTGTTGAAAGTTGTTTGTTATTCATGGAGGAATTTGCAAATCATGGGAATTTCAAGTTACCAAGGGGGTACTTGGTAATTTAATTCCCATGTTTTGTGGGAATTGGAAATTCCCATGAATTTGAAATTCCCACATTTTTATGTGTTGTGGTCAACCAAACAAAACCCCAATATCTAAATTCCCATGATTAACTATTTCCCAAATTTCTTTGGTGCAACCAAACAACACCTAATGCTAATAAATTTCTCTCCTACTCTCCTTGGAGCCATTTTGTTTGGGGGGGGGGGGGGGGGGGATACTCATAGGAATATGGAGTATATTTAAGGTTGTTGGTGGGCCGTGTATAACAATAAAATTAATAGTCTTAAGCAAGTTTGTACTGTGTAGACTAGTATCATTTTGATAAATTTCGTAGTCAAATGATGATGATGATGATGATGATAACATTCATCAAATTTTCTAATACCTCCATTTCATATTATTTACAACTTTGGAGGACCGCACGGACTCTTGGCCTCTTGGGCAAAAATTTGTTTGTGAGTGTAAGGTGGAGAGAGAAATATGGATGCATGTGATGAGTAGAAAAAGAGAAGGAGAGAAAAATGACATTCTAAAAAGGAAAGAAAACATTTGTTGTAAATAATACTTCGTATGTAGCATCCATTTTTGGCAATAGTTGCAAATAATATGAAACACATGTAGTAGATAACATTAAGGTAATTCTTGATATGTTCTTGAAAAATTTTGCTTATCATTGTGCATCTATATCCAACTAACCATAGAGTGAAAAGCATAAATCTATATTCTTAGAGGAAACTAGGCATGCTTTAATAACCTACTACCTTTTGCAAGCAACATAAGGCGATTTTGGGCACGCCAACAAAAAACCACATAAACAATTGCTTACCTAAAATGTAGGTGAGCTTATCCCTCTTCTACACTACAGCAAATTGCTTTGCAACTTTGACACCCTACTTGGCGTCGAGTGTCATGTATACTCCAGATTTTATAAAATTTCATTATAAGGTCACTATATATATGGGTGTCTTTTTGGACGAAGTGTCAGATTACTTAGATATGCCTCAAATCCGAGTCTGGGCAACATAGGTTCTGATTGGAAAATAAATATATAAATGAATGCACTAAACTATATTCAAACTTAAAGAATACCAATTTCACATAAGCGTTACAATATTGAAGATTCCATCACCAAAATTTACTCTGGCATTCTTGTTAACCACAAGTAAACAGCAGATTATTAATGCATACATCTCTGCCAAAATATATTTTTAAAATCACACCTTGAATTACTTTTCAACAGATAACTACTTAGGACTAGGTGAAAAATAAAATCAAAAACACCTTAATTCCTAATGCACATGGTTCTTACTCCTCAAAGCTTCTCCCTACCTAAAGAGACCAACATTCAAAGCATCACCATGAAACACGAGGAACACAAGCTTAAAAAAATAATAAATTAGAATATATACTAAATATATTAAAGAGTGTGCCAAAGAAAGTTAACGTGTCATGTGACACTCTCCTTTGATGCAAAGGATCTAATTAAAAAAATAGATATTGTCACTACAAATTATCGAACACGTGACCCTTGAAGTGAAAAGTGAAAACTTAACCAACAATCTAAAATTACATCATTGTTTAATATTTTAGAAACTAAATATAATTAAGTCTTATAATTAATTAATTATATCTTCTTACAATAACTGCACCATTAGTTAGACTTCTAACATTTAGTATTATACAAAAATATAACTAAGTTTTACAAAAATGTTTTCTACCCCAACTTTTTATAGTAAAGATATAATTTAGTATAGAATAAAAATATGTTTTCAAATGTCATGCACATATATATCACATCATAATGCCTAAATATCCTCATTAGGGAAAAAAAAAAAAAATACAAATAGTAACAACCCGGGATATTTCAGCGCACTTTTTGCACTTCAGTAATTTTTTGATCAAGGATCCCTATAACTGATATAAGTAATATAACAGGTAATTTGTGCTTATTATCTTTGTTTGACTAGCAAGGAAACAGGAAAGGAGTGATGCGCTTCAAAGGGGACACCAATTGAGCAAGCTATCAGCTCATTGTGGGCCCACAAAACCTTTGAGGACACTGGGATCACTTCAACACTAAGTGTATACCTCACATAATGCCTTTCACTTAGTGGCCAGTCTCATAAAGCAAAAACATCCAAAATGAGACTGAAATCATATTTCATATATGAATGGAAATCATTAGAATATAAGGAAAAAGCGGTTACATTGAACAAAATTGATCAACTGTAGTTAAAATTAAAAGATAATTCCAAGGATTCATCGGAATGAACTGCTTAAATGTCAATGTTATAAGAGGAATATGTGAAAGCAAGTTTATGCAAAAAACATGCATGCAACATTATAACTTCTCCTGTATAATAGGTATACCTACTATAGAAAGAAGAAAAATCTATATGCACCAAAGTCCTTCAGTTGAATCAAAATATGTCATTGAGATGGCAGTGACGACCACCTAAACACGACCAGTGACCCCAAGTGCCTATATATAATATATGGTTTGCTATTACTGTATACAGATTAATGTGCTTCCCAGTCCAAACTCTATAGAGCATGACTTGAATCGGGAAGTTATCGATCAAAGATTGAAGGAGAAGCACTTAATAAGTAATAATCCTATGACAAATTAAGGACTAATGAAAGAAATATTCCAATTGACAAGAAGATTCAAAGGATCAAAAGTGTGTTTATCAAAATGAAGCATGAAGGGATTCAGAAATTGACCAGAATATTTATGTGGGCCATTTTCTATCCCCAAGCATTGCAAAAGTCAAATGTGAAGAAAATCAAATATAGATATTCACGACCCATTGACAGTAGCATCTACCATTCACTCTTCAATTCCTAGATTTGCAGCATTTGTGGGTCGACAAGTCAAGCAGTGAAATGACAATTGAAAAGGAGAAAAATGGGCTATTTTCAATCTTTACTATTGTCAACAATGCAAAGAAGTGGGTTCAATGTGTGCTTATTGGAGACAAAGCATAGCAGTGAACAAGAATAAGGCCAGTTGCTATCCCAAGCATTGCATAAGGGCCTAATGAGCACGGTGAAACCGTGTAACAAGTTGAAATCTGGTCTGGTTGTCTCACAATTTGACAAGATTATAAACCTTAATTATCTTCTTTCTTTACCAGGTGAGTTGCATATGTGGGTCAATAACTCACAGACTAGAAATAAAACCCATTAAAATATTATATGTCCACAGAAATTAAGGGAGCTCCTTTGTCTCAACAAGTTACACATTATTTCTTCTCTCACCACTGCAGTACATATGAGCTACAGTATTCTTAACTAATAATCAACAAATTGCTAGGTTTAACTACAATACACCGAGTAACCTTACAAAATAACTTTACTGAGGTTATATTGCTAACTTTATGTGCATAAGAAAATGCTGGATCAAAAAGCACGACAAATTGACTGAAATGAAGAACCTAATATAGCACCACTGAAATTAAGCTCTTAATTGAGCACCACTAAGACTGATGGAATACATATAAAGAGGCAAAAGTGAAAGAAACCCGATCAATCTAATGTAGATTTACAAAAGCCAAATTGCTATGTTTTCAGAATCCAATCCGTCCAATCAAAAGATTAGATAATTAACCACCTAAGAGCTAAATCTCAACTGTCAAGTTAACATTGACAGTATAATGCACACAAACCAACCCTCATTTCTTCCTCTTACCCTTAATTTGTGGCTCAATATTCCTAATAAGCACCCGAAAATGGCGAAAAATAAACCTTCTTACTGAATTCATTAAACATCTCACGATTCAAAACACCCATTACGACGACATTTCATTCAATCCATAGATCTTAAAGAAACCCCCATTTAAAATCAACCTCAAATAAACTAGGGTTCCAATCAAAATCAAAGATAAATTCATCAAAACTCAAAATTTCAACAATGCAAACAAAATCAATCAAAATAAAAACAAAGAAAGAAAGAAAGAAACATACCATTCAATTTGGATAAAAGGGTAAGTTCATCCTTAGCTTCTTCAATGAGTTCTTCAACCTGACCACAACCAAGACGCTTCTCGATGATCTCCCAATCAGGCTCCTCTTCACAGACCTTGAGACGGTGGCGCGTGAAGCTCTCAACAGCCTTGCGATAGCCTTCATCTTCAGGAACAGTTTGGATCTCTTTTAGGGTTTTGGTGTAGAGAGAAATCAAAACTTCTCTCGCATTTGGGACTACGTCTAGACCTACGATCCCTGTTGTTTCCTTCACTTTCGCCATTAATGGCCTTGCAATTCTCCTCAAAAACATCTTTGGTTGTTCCTTTGGTTTTCGTCGTTCGCTTTCTTTCTCTCTCTATTCGACTACTTTCTTTCAACTCACCACTGTTGCTGGGTGACGTTAACGGCCACAACCACACTGAGCTTGTTTAAAGGAGTCCCGTTATACAAGAACAATTAATTACGATGGGTAAGAGTGTAATTGCACGTAATATATACGGCTATTTCACCAAATGCCACTGACAAATTTAAAAATTCATCAAATGTCATCGCACTTTTCAGAATTCACCAAATGCCACTCAGTTTTTTAAAAATTCACCGAGTGCCATTAATGACCAACGGTCGTTAACTCTGTTAGTCATTAAGGGTTAATCATGACACATGCCATGATATTATTGGTCCATTTATCTTTATTAATAAAAAATTTAAAAAAAAAGCTGAAAATAATTAGAAAATAATTATAAAAAAAAAACAGAATATTAAAATTAAAAAAAAAAAACCCCAAAATTTTCCAAGCCACCCCTACCACCGCCAAACCCTAGCCCCTCCCCTTATATCGCCGGAAAACGGCCGGCCACCACCTTAACCACCGAAAATCGACCAGCCGGCCGTTTTGCGCCCCACCTGACCCACCGTCAACCCCAAAAACCACCCACACAAACTTCCCCGACCCAATAAAACCTAAAATTAACCCCAGACCCTAGCCCCACCGCGACCTCAACCACCTCGCCACCCCTACCACCAGCCAGACGAGGGCCAGAGCTGCTTTCCAACCCTCCCCTACCCTTTTCCCCACCACAACCATTAACGAAATCAAGGTTGTGAAGAGGAGGAGGGCCAAAATCGCCAAGTTAGAAGGGGATAAAGGTCGAAATCGGAACGTGGGGAAGGGGAGGTAGCCGGAAAAGGGATTGGGGAAGGGAAGGGGGCTGGGATCGGGACAGAGAAAGGATTTTGAGGGTTGAGGACTGGGTTTCGTGGCGGTGGGGAGGGAGTTTTGTGCTGGTGGGGAGGGAGTTTCGTGGGAGGGGGAGGGGGAGGAACGGCGTCGACGCTGCGAGGGAGCTTCTAGGTGGTCGGCGCTGCGGGAGAGCTTCTTGGGTGGCGTCGGTGCTGTGGGACAACAGAATCCGGTAGCTGGGACGGCGGGAATGGCGGCGGGGAGGGTGGTTGTGGCTGATGGGGGTTTTGGCTGGTCGGGGTTTTTGAAATAATTTTGGGGTTTTTTTTTTTAATTTTCTGATTCTTGTTTTTTTTATATATTTTCAATTTTTTTTATGAATTAAGATAAATGGACCAATTATATCATGACATGTGTCATGATTAACCCCTAATGACTAACGGAGTTAACGGCCGTTGGTCATTAATGGCACTCGGTGAATTTTTAAAAAACTGAGTGGCATTTGATGAATTCTGAAAAGTGCGATGGCATTTGATGAATTTTTAAATTTGTCACTGGCATTTGATGAAATAGCCGTAATATATATTAGAAAAATATACTTTATTAATCCCAACTTTAGCCAATTTACTTTGAACGAATAATCCCAATTATTGATTATTCTGCAATAATCCCAACTTTCACCTCCGTTTTCTTCTATCAATCCCAAAAACGGGTTACCTGCTAAAAAGGTTTTATTTTTTGAAAAAAAATTAAAGTGCCACGTGTTATTTTTTCACTAGTCCAAAAAAAATAAAAACAAAGAAAAATAAAAAAAAAATCCCACAGCCAATTAGCCACCCCTTAATTCCCCAATCAGGCCACCGGAAATAATTCCCCTTCCCCAGCCCCCTCCCCTCCTCCCATAAATCAACCACAAGCCCCAAATGTCTATCCTCCGACGAAAGCCCGCAAGCCCGCAACCACCAAGCTACCATAGCCAACCAAGTCCTCGTTTCACCGTACCCCAACCATCATCCACCATAGGCAACTTCTTCCTCAACACCATCGTCAAATTCTCACTCCCCCGCTACAAGCCACAACCACCAATCCACCTTAGCCAACCTCGTCTTCTCCTCCGCCGCAAGCCCAAAACCACCAGTCCACCATTAATTGAAATGAAAATTATACAGCAAACAATAGAAAATTCAGTTGATTCAAAAACTACTCAAAATAAAAAAAAATCAGTCAAAAAAACGAAATTAAACCACAAAAATAGCAAATCAAAATAGAAAGCGAGTATTGTGATTTCTAGGAAAAGGGGTTAGGTTTTGGCCGATTTCGATGGTGGATTTGGAGAGAGGGTGTCGTTTCCGTTTGGGTGATCAAGGAAGGTAGTGGTCTAGGTGGGTTGTGGCTGGCGGCGACAGGTTAGGGGTGGCGATTGGGATGGTTGTTTGGCTAAGACCCTGTTCTCTTCACCTTAAAAAAATAATATTAAGTAAAAATAATTTCAGTTCAGTAAAAATAAGTTATGTTCAGTAAAATTAATTTCAGTTCAGTAAAAATAAGTTCAGTTCAGTAAAATTCAGTTTTCTTAAAGAAGAATTATAATAGAATCAGTAAAAATAATTTTAGTTCAGTAAAAATAATTTAAGTTCAGTAAAAATAATTTCAGTTCAGTAAAATTCAGTTCAGTTCAGTAAAAATAAGTTCAGTTCAGTAAAAATAAGTTCAGTTCAGCAAAACTAAGGTGAATCAAACAGGGCCTAAGTTAGTATCTCTTTTTTTTGGTTTTTTTAGTTTTTTTTGGACCACTCATGTTGTGACACGTGTCCATCAACCTACAATAGAAGATTGTTGACTTTCGTTGACCGGTTTGGGATTGATAGAAGAAAACGGAGATGAAAGTTGGGATTATTGCAGAATAATCAATAGTTGGGATTATTCAAAATAAATTGGCCAAAGTTGGGATTAATAAAATGTATTTTTCCATATATATTTTGATTTTAGAGTAGTACCGTTGAATGATCAATTTTACCATTGGGTGATTAAATAGTACCATTAAATATTTCAGTGGTACAATTAGAAGTGATCCCACACATCTTTCTTTTTCTTCCTTTCTCTCTTTTCCATGCGACTTTTAATATTTTAGTATTTGTTATGCAAATGCATAACAATGTTGCATAAGTACTTCGTCACAACCACACTGCACTTTACATTTTTTTTATTCCGCTTTATTGTTTTGTCGAAACACTTTTACTTTGTGAAAGTACAAGTTTATTAGGTTGATAAATAAAAAGAAAATTATCATGATTATCCCAACTTTTCCTAATTCTCAAATATTAATCCCAACTTGGGATTATTTTTTATTAAGAAATTTAGTCTAGAACTACTCTAAAGATAGGGTCATTTGTGAACAACTACTCGTTTTTTTTTAAAAAAAAAATTTGTTAAAACTACCCGGAAGTTACAAAACGTTAGGGGTTTTTTTTTTTTAGGGAATGTTAGGGTAACACTACTCATTAACGTTTTCCGTCCAAAAAAACGTTAATGAGGCCCACTTTTTCACTTGTCCCACTTAATTAACTCCCCTAATTACATTTTCTCTCCTCCCTAATTAACTTCCCCTAAACCATAGAAATCAAAACCCCCAAATTTAGACATCCTACCAATTACAATGGCCAATTAGACATCCTACCAATTACAATGGCCAATTAGTAATTAAAATGCAATTGAATTCAATCTCAAAGTCAAAATAACCGAAACATGGAACTCAATTGAACCCCTAAACCCTAAAAATCAAAACCCCCAATTTTTTGAACCCATAAACCCTAATCCAAATCACTATTTTACACCCTAATTATGTTAATTGCGTTCAATTAAAACTTGTAAACTAATACAACAAACAACGAATTAAAAGGAAAGTGTTACATTACATGAATAATTAAGAATTTGTGTTCAATTGATTGAGTTGTTCTCTTGAATTTTTTGACTGAGAATTGAGGGGAAGTTAATTAGGGAGGAGAGAGAAGGTAATTTGGGGAATAATTAAGTGGGAAAAGTGAAAAAATGGGCCCAATAACGCCTTAATTGGACGGAAACGTTAATTGGTAGTGCTACCCAAACGTTTTGTAACTTCCGGTAGTCCAAGCAGATAAAAAAATGGGTAGTTGTTTACAAACGACCTATCTTTAGGGTAGTTCTAGACAAAATTTCCTTTTAATTAATTCGAACTTTATACCCCGTCCGCCAATAACATTTTCAGGTGACCGGTGACCTGTTGAGCAGGTAATTTTTGTTCTCTTAAGTTTTATATACACATGCCATCATGTTATTGGACACCAAATTAAAAAATACAAAAATATAAAAAAAACAAAAAACCAAAACCACCTTCACCCCCACCACACTGCCACCTCCTTAAACCCTAACCCAAACACCACCGCTTCTCCTTTTTCCTCCCCCGTTGTCGCCTCCCCTTCTTCCTCCCCCACCGTGGCTTCCCCTTCTTCCTTCCCAGGCCAACTTCCTGAATTCGACATCTTCATCCTCCACAGCAACCCAAAAACAACATTACAACAGCCACTTGCATCGCCTCCAGCCACAACATTACAGCAACCCAACTTCTTCTCCCTCTTCGCACATCAACAACAACAACAAATCGCAACCACACTTCAGCATGCAACAACCAATCACCGCCCAACTTTAATTCCTCACTCCCCACTGATTCTCCATGGAGCACAACAACAAATGCAGCAATTCGTCACCCATAATCAATAATTCAGCCACCAACAATTACAATTTTGATCATAATCACAGCTTTTAGAGAGGAAGGGGAGGGATTACGGTGCTTCTTATTGTTGTTGTTGTTATCGGAGCTATTAGAGGGATTGCGGGAATTGTTAAAGGGAAAGGGGAGGGTGCTCGGGGCAGCAACGACTCCGGGGGAATGGAAGGGGGTTCGAACGGCGGCCTGCGCTCGGAGTGAAGGGGGTTCGGCTGGTCGTGGGTGGCAGGGAGCTGGCTGTTGATGGCTACCTTGGTGGTTTTGATTTTTATTTTATTTTAATTGTTTTAATTTATTTTTTTTATATTTTTTTTAAGCCAATCATACGCCAACACGTGTATTGTAACCTGATATTAGGTTGGATGAGAGTGTTATTGGCGGACATGGTATGAAGCTGGGATTAATAAAAAAATAATCTAAAGTTAGGATTAATATTTGCGGATGACACAAAGTTGGGATTAATCATGACAATTTTTCCTAAATAAAAGATGTTTATTCATGGTTGTTTTTGTAATTCTAGGTGGGTCTAGTTTGGTTATAAATGTATATTATGATGTTCAATTCGTAAATGGCATTAACTGGCATTATCCAATAATTTCACGTTGTCAATGGATATGTAGACGTCGATTATCGTTTAAATGAAGATGTTAGTTCATTTATGTTTTTCTCCCTCTTTTGCGAATCAAGTTAGTTGAATTCGCATTTTGTGAGCTCTACGATGTTCCTTTCAAATAAGGTTATTTGTTAAACCTTCAAAAAAAACTTTCAAGAAAAACCATTGACGATATTCAACTTTCATTGTTGTCTGCTATTTGCATCGATTGGCTCGCCATGGTTTGGCTGTAATTACGAGTATTCAAAAATTGTAATTGTTTTTTCTTTTCAATGCTACCAGTTCACTTTGTATGTGTTTGTCATGCATTGTGTTTGCATAATTGTTTAATCAATCAGCAATTTAAATAATATCAGAAGTTATAATTGAAAGGAATAATTAGGTATAATTAATGTCCGCCTAATTCAAGCACGTTAGATAACTTCTCCATGAGTATCATAACACATTGGGTAATGACTTTAGCATAACCTTGTATTTTGTTATGATCAAAGAGCAAATACGACATCGAAAAATAGGGTCCTCGCTCTTCAGTCTTAACTAATGTTGAAATAACTTCTCCATGAGCACCCACTGAAATGATTACACTCCATGGATGAAAGTAAATCTGTACATTGTTAGAAGTTAACTCACATTCACGCCGTTTCTTTTCATGGGTAAATGTCATTAAAGAGGGGTCTAGGTAGTTTTGAAGGACTTTAGGTACTACAAGCGGAATTTTACGAATCATATTTATTTACACCTAACTGAAGATTGCACACAACACAAAAAAATCACATAATAATACTTTTGAAGCGTGAATTCCACATAGCAAATTGATTGATAATTAGAGAGAGAATAGAGCCTCAAACATGACTCCTCTACTTACTCTACTTAGAGTTTGTGCACATTTACAAAACTAAGCTGAATGATATGTCAATTTTATATAGTGATTTATCCCCATCCCTTGGTCATAATTAGGAGTATTTTGGCTCTTTAGAGCCACTTTTATTACTAATATGTGCTTTCTAGTGGTGGTAGTGTTTTTTTTAGGGAATTACAGATTTGGAGCATTTTCCCGACTTTATTTGGAGCCACTACGGGCAATAGAGAAGCACGACCATCTTTCATAGCCTAAGGCCGGTTAGAGTCATCAAACCGGTGATTATTAAGGGCTCGATATAGAAGGAGTCGAAAGGAATGGTGTCCTTCGGACAAGTGTATTATTCTGATAGTGGGTTCAGAATTATTAGAAAGCTAATATATTCAGTAAGGTCAAGTGATCGGAATGCCTGGGTGGAGGTCCCTTCCGATCAGTAATATTAATTCATAATTAATATTACAGCTTAATCTTGACTGAACCCTTTGGGTCACACCCAAGCAAATTAACCAACCGACTCGATGAATTATTTCGGAAGAAATTAATTCGTCGCCCGAGTATTAAATATTTAGACGTCGAAAATTCGAGCTTAGAACGTCGAAACCGAGCGTCGGATGTCGAGTCAAAAATATTGAATAACGAGACGCGCAAAATAATAATAAATCGACAATTTTTCCCAAAATACCCCTAGCATCGGAATGCCCCGAGCATCCGAATGCTAGGGGCATAATGTGCTAGCATGCGCACCATGCCGAGCCAAGGATGGATGGCTGGTGCGTGCTAGCGCACCATAGTTAGCAGCCCAAGCACACCAAGGCAGCAGCTGCTAGCTGCCCGCACATGGTGTGCGCGTCATGCTAGCAACAACCTGCACTTGGAGTGCGTGGCTTGCTAGCCACAGCAGCAGCCCACATCTCCAAGTGCGGGGTTGGGCTTCGGCTGAGCTACGGCTAGGCCTAAGGGATGGGTAGTAGGGCCAAAGCATGTGGGAAGCAAATGGGAAGCAAGTGGGTGAGGGACATGTGGCACAAGAAGAGTACTGAGTGGGGAGCAAGTATGGTCCCCTACTCTCTATGTCCCCTACTCTCTAAGTGGTCCTCACTACCCTTTATATGTAATGGTGCCACTTGTAGATTTATTATTAGTTTGCATATTTATTTTAATTTAACTTTAAAATAAATTGTGGAATTTCATGATCCCACATTGATGGGATAGAAATTCCCACTCTCACTCTTCTCTATAAATACCCACCTTGGGTTTTGGAGAAGAGTGCTTGAGTAGGAGTTCAATAGAGCATTGCATTAGCAAACACTCTTAAACTCATATAATACTCGGGTTTCGGTCGGACCTCGCTAACCCCGAGGTAACGGACCTAAAAGTCGGAGTTCGTCTTTGCGGGTGGATTTCCGTGGGAGGATCTCGTACTTTCGGAGCTAGAGCTTTCAAGTAAGAGCCCGCTTACGCTTTAAAGGTATATTCCGATTTGAACCTTTTGTGATTATTTGTTATGCTTTATGGTTTTATTGATTGCGAGTGGATCCTTGGCTCGGGGTTGTTTCTGTGGTGAGTGGGACTCACCAAACCCCAACAGTGGTATCGGAGCCCCGCTCGTTTATTTTTATTATCATGTTTTTCAAGGTTATTTATGGCTTATTTTTCTTGTTTAAGTTGGTAATTAGATTAGGATTAGGATTCACTTATAATAGCAATGAACAATGCAAATTGGTTTAGGAAGTTGACTAAGTCAAGCAATGTGAGGGAAGATCAATTATGCAACCAAAAGAGCATATCAAGCTATTCTCCTAGAGGTCTAACTAGCGTCAACTACGATAAAGTCTAGCTAGGAAACATCACAAGACACCTCAATCGTGTAAATGCAAGCCACAAATCAATGGTCCGTATCAATGTGAACTTACATTGCAATCTAGTGTGAATAACTAGGGTGATTAAGCCTAAATCAAACACACACATTCACATAATCAATTAACCAATTTAATCACATCATCAACTCCATCAATTTCCCCAATCTACATCAATCCATTACATAATATAAGCTTCACCAAATCCCTAACCAAACAACTACTCTAACATCATCATCAAATCAACTAACAACTAAACAAAACAACAATCAACAATCAAGGAATCAACAATCAAAGAAGAACAATTACTCTAATCAAACATCAATCATCAATTCATCAAAATCCAATCAAAATCAAACAATCAAAACATGAATACTAAACAAAACAATAAATGAGATAAAGTTTAGAAATGCTCATTGATAATAGAGAAGATCTCCAATACAATTGTCACCATTGAATCTTCAATCTTTCAATCACCATTGAAATTCCTCACTTTCTCTCTCTAAAATCTACTCCTAAAACTAACCCCTAAATCTAGAGAGAGAAGCTCTCAACTAAGCTAAGAATATGATCTAATTTTATTATGAAACTTGCTTACAAAAATTGAGTTCCAAAAGGTATATATAGAGGCGGAAAATCGTCAAAATCCGATCGAAAAAGACCCACACCGGTGCGGCGGCACAACAGAGTATGTGCGCCCGCACACACATGGTGTGCGGCCACACGGCCCTCTTGTGCGGCCGCACCATCCGCGCGTGCGGCCGCACCCAGCTGGGTTTTCTTCGACTCTTCAAATCTTCAAGCACAAGCGATGGGCACATGGTTTATGATGGTGATGAACACTAGAAGTGGCAGTAGCTAAGGCTTAATATTGGTGGGCACATAACCCCTATGATGGGAGCACCGCATGCGAGCGCAAGAGAAGAGCCAAGACTTGGAACTTCCACTTCTTTGCATCTTGAGCTTCCCGAATGCCATGAACTTGATCCAAAAGCTTCCTCCACCATAGTGGATCACCAAAATCAAGACCCGAACCTCATTCAATACCTACAACCACCAAAATAGAGCAAATAAAGTAGAAAAGGCTAGAAAACCAACGAAATGCACGAAAACTACAAAATAAGAGAGGAAGGGTAAAACTAAGCAACAAAGCATAAAACTAAGCACTTATTAAGCATGAAAGCTATGAAAAGAGGATATAAAGGACCTAAATGCTCGTCAAATGTGTGCCATTTATGACACACATCAGGTAAACCCCAGGATAAGAGTGGAGATGTGCAGGGTCCATCTATCAAACTTCCATTCCCTAATAGACATTTAAAGAGTAAGTTTGATAAGCAATTTGGTAAGCTTCTGGAGGTTGTGAAGAATTTGCAGGTAACGGTTCCTTTCACAGATTTAATTACTCAAGTTCCTGCATATTCTAAATGAAAGAAATTTTGACTAAAAAAAGATCTATTAGTGAGGTAGAGACAGTTGCTTTTACTGCAGAAAGTAGTGCTACATTACAGAATAAATCTCCACCTAAACTAAAAGATCCGAGTAGTTTTTCTATTCCATGTCATATTGGTATAGTAATCTGATGATTGATAGAGCTTTATGTGATTTTGGTGCTAGTGTAAGTGTTATGCCATTAACTGTGAGCTCTAAATTAAATATGGGTAAATTAAAATCTACGAATATTACCCTACAAATGGTCGACCGTTCTGTTAAATACCCTTTAGGTATTTTAGAGGATATTCCTTTTAGAGTAGGTAAATTTTATATACCTGTTGATTTTGTTGTTCTTGATATGAAGGACGATTTGCAAATTTCGATTATTTTGGGTAGACTATTTCTTAATACTGCAGGGGCAATAATAGATGTTAAAAGTGGTAAACTTACATTATGTGTAGGGGATGATAATATTACTTTTAATCTAAATATTGTCCCTAAAAGCCCCATGTTAGAGGAAAAGTAGTATAGTGTTAGTGTGGTTGTTGTAAATAATTTTTCTAATAAGCCCCAAGCTCTTGTTAGAGATCCCTTGGAGGCGGTATCTTGTGTTGCATCTTCCGCAGGAAAAATTAATACATGGAAAGATGAAGTCGATGCTATAGAAAGAGCTCTTAATTGTGTAGGTCTTGGGTTTGAGGATGAACAAGTGAAAAAAGAGAAACAAGTTGTAGAGTTTGAGCCCGTAGTGAAAGTCCCACTCGTTCGGGTGTCATTTGCTCAAACAAGAAAAAACATGAAGAAAATTAAGGCCAAAAAGAAATTTCAAGCAGCAAGTACCAAGAACTGGTCGTACCGTGGAGACGGGCCCGATCGGGCGCGAGACCGCGGCAGCAAAACTAGGCGACTTCAAACAACCATAACTTTTGCGTTTCTTAACGATTTTTTGCGTGTGACCTATCATTGGAAAACTCTTCAAGTCTACTTTTCAATGCAATTTAAATCACTTCATTATCATTTGTATAAAAAAATTTATGAGCAAAATAGTGGATCTGAATCGTTTTTGCCTCTTCTCTTACTAACACTTTGTTTCTTTTTTGTCCAAAATTATACCAAGGTGAGGCATTGCAATGTTTGGGATGGTGGTGGATACAATTTTGATGATGAGGGGTAGTCACTTGGATTACTAGTTTCCCTTTAAGCCAATGAGAACATTGCTAATTTAGCTTGGGGGGAATTTCTTGTATATATAGGTACTTTTTCTTTCCCTTACTTTCCCTTTCTTTTTATTTTCTTTGGTGTGCTTAGTTTAGATTTTGTTGCTTTTATAGTATAGATTTTATTGCTTTCTAGTATAGTTTTACTACTTTCCTATATGAAAAATACAAAAAAAAAAAAAAAAAAAAAAAAAAAATTGAAAAAAAATAAAATCTAAAAATACGTTCCAATGAATTATAAATCATGCTTCCTTGTGCCCTATACTTGAGAAAATTTGTTTTGATTCTTGGTATATGATGAGGAGCATTGTGGATTTATTGGTCATGATTTGAAGTTTAATTGCTTGGATTCCTACATATGCGTCAATTTTGTCCAACTACTTGTGAATATAGTGCTTGACTAGTTGATTTAATTAGGAATGTGTGTTTAGTTCCTGGTATGTCAACGAATTTTAGTATTGGTTTGCAACTATGAGTAATGTTTCATGGCTCATTATTATGCACACGTGGAGGATGAAGACGTTCATTCTTTTAGGTAGCCTTCAGATGATTTAGATACATTTGTTCCTTTCTTGCTACCCATGTTGTTGCCTTGACTTTTTGTTTTTATTAGCCACATTACAAGTCATATTTGCCCCATTGGTTACTAGTCCCAAGCTTGGCTTGGGGGAGCTATTAGTGAGTGAGGTGAGGGAGTTTGTAGTGTGCTTTTATTTGCACAATTTGGGTGGGTTTTGAGAAGTTATTTGTTCTTGATCATAGTTTATTTTTGATGAGTTTGAAAGCTAAATTTTCTTGAAAAAAAAAAGTATGATGATATGAAAAAAAAGAAAAAAAAAAAAGAAGTTCAAGGAAAAAAAATTGAAAAATGTTGAAAAGAGTGAACTTTAAAAGAAAAAAGAAGAACAAAAAGAGAAAAAAAAATGTTAAATGTTCAAGTGTTCTAAATGAAGGTTGATCAAAAGAAAAAAAAACTGAGTTTCAAATAAATCAAGTTTGAAAGTTAAGGTTTGTTATTCGTTCAAGTGTTTTCAAGTGTTACATTATTATATCTTTATGAGTGAAATTGTAAGTGTTGGGATTGTTTGATATGTTTGGAGTTGTATTTGGTGAATTTTTGTTGGAGTTGAGTATATTGGAGATGTTTGGTCATTATTTATTTTTGACCTTGTTTATATTAGAATTTGGCTCCCTTTAAGCATAGCTTTTCTCTCACGTTTTCCCAAATATTTCCTACCCTTTACCCTAGCCTTATATTACAAGCTTTAAAGACCTTCCGACCTTGTGCATAGATTTATGTAGATGTGAAAGCGTTGCTGACCAATGCAAGTTATGACTTGACATATTCCGAGTCGACTATTACGTTGAGTGCTTATCTCTTTAAACACACGAGTGTTGTGAGTTTTGGAAGGCATTGTTTACATTAAAGGGGTTGGGATGGAGAGCGATCGAGTACATCTTTTACTCGCCACATAAATAAGAGTTGAGTGTGTGAGCACTAGTCTTGAATTCTATATGCTCATGTGGTTTGCTCTACTTGACAATTGTTAGCGAAGATTGGTAGTTGGATGGATTTGATTGGTTGACTTTGATACATGTTTGTTAGATTTACCTTGAATCGTTTATTGTTTTAAATGATTTTGGGGGTGAAGTATTGATTTATTTATTCAACCGATTAACTGCCCAAATCCAACCGATCCAAATGAGAACCGAACCGATTAAAAACCGTTTCTTTGAAACCGAAAACCGACCCGATCCGCATTTTAGTAAACCCGAAACCGAACCGATCCGAGTAATGTTAAACCGTTTAAGAACCGAACATGTTAACGAACAGAACCAAATCTAAACCAAACTGAAAGAAAATCGAACCGAAAAAGAACGAAAACCGTATCTAATCTGAAACCACTTCCGAACCAAAATCGTTTGAAATGACATAAAAACCGCTTACACCAAACCGTTAGCAAACTGCTACCCGTTTTTACCGAACCGTTTAAGAACCGAGCTGATTGTAAACCGAACTGCTTATAAACCGAACTGTTTAATTTATGAACCAAACCACTTATAAATCGAACCGTTTACAAACTTTTTTTGTATGTAATAATAATTTTTTTTTGGTGCACTTTTTTATGTAATTATATGGATTAGGTATTATTCCATACTTATCAATTTTTCTTGAGACCCTATATTTATCATATTAATTGTATATATCTTAGTTAATTCCCATATAAATAGCACTTCGTTTAGCTAATCCGTAAGTATTGCATTATCTAAACAAGGAATATATACGTGAATTACAAATTTACTAGCTACTTCGTATAAGTTAGGCATAGAATATGCTAATGGTCTGCTACATGTAATGGAACCAATCCGAATAACGTTAAACCGCAGAAGAACCGAACCAGTTATAAAATGAACCGAAAAAGAATCGAACTAGTTATAAACTAAACCGAAAAAGAACCGAACCAGTTATAAACCGAACCAAAAAAGAACTGAACCAGTTATAAACCGAACCAAAAAAGAACCGAACTGTTTCTAACCCGAAACTGTTTGAACCGGGATAAAAACTGTTTACACAGAACTGTTAACAAACCGTAACCCGTCTGCACCGAACCGTTTACTACCCGGACTGTTTATAACCCGAACCGAATTAAAACCGCTCAAGAATAAACCGAATTGAACCGACAGCTATTTAAACTGAAATGAAACCAACCCGCGAGACACTTAAACCGATCTCAAATCGACCCGATTTAATACCGAACCGAACCCGAAATGTCAAACCATTTGACAGTGCTAAATAAAATAATCTAGGGACTGTATTTGTGTTTTACTCGAAGTAAAGTAGATTAGCAGTAAAGTGATACAGTATTGTAGAATCAGAGGGCAAAAATATCCCAGATAGAAAATATATACGAGCAGCACCCACGTGTTACCATAATATCCAACAACGTGCTCACACCTTTCCATTCAATTCCAATTCCAATACAATCGACGAAATTGCTTGTCATCTACAGTTCTTCGTTAACTTCCCAGTCTCAATCAATCTTCAATTATTGCATAAATAAATAAACAATTAATCTTCTCATTCTCATTCTCATTCAATCAATAACTTCGATTCTACCAACCCCAAAATTCATCATCATCATCATCTTCATCTTCTTCAGTAAGAAGCAACAATGGCGAACACAGAAGAAGCTGAAACAACAACTGTTAATGGCGACCAGAATCAACAACAACAACAACATGAACAAGAAGAAGAATACAGCAGTAACAACAACAAACATGAAAAATCCCATTTCAAAGGTGAAGATTCAAAGAGTTTATACGACGCCGTTTCATCTCTTCTCTTCCCGATCTTCTTCCCTGATCCTCATTCTTCTTCGTCTATCTTTCACCGCACCAAAGCTTCTTTTAGGGAGAATCTTCCGCATCTTCGAGAAGCTTCTAGAGATACCGGATTGAATATTCTTCGTTGGGCTCGTAATGGGAGCTCTTTTCGTTTGCTTCTCGTTCTATCTGTAAGTCTGCCGTCTTACTTGTTCTTTTATTTCTATAATTTGATGGAATTAAATCATTAATTTTGGTTATTTATTAGGGTTTTTGTTTTTAATCATGACTGTAATTCTTATCATTTATTAGATGATTTTAATTGTTGGTACATTTATAGCAGTTGTTAATGTATTGAAATTATTGCTTTGCACTTTTTTTTTTGGATATTATGGAATTTGATGCATGTTATAATTAATTGATTTATGCTTCGTTTTTGTGATCGTTTTACAGTTCCTATAGTTTGATTAGTACTTCGTTGTAATTAACGTGTATATATACCTCAAGTGAGGAGAGCTATTCCCCGGTGATCCTGAGATACGATTCTCATCACCCGCCCTTGTGGCTCTTTAAACACCCAAAAAACGTGTACATAGGATATGGAATTGTGTTGGGAGTTCGGTGAATGACATATGTTGGTCGAGTTGCCTTGCCTAGAAGTGCACTGTTCCTAAGGCCTTTGTGTGGCCGCGTGTTTCTTAATGAATATATTTGAGTTCGTTTTTGTTGGACAATCTTTGAGTTCATTTCGATCTTCACAAAACAGCAGAATACTTGTGTGAATCTATTAATGTTTGTTTGTTTATGGTCTATTGGTCCAAGACGCTAAAAAATGATGGATATTCCATTCAACATTGGCGAAATTTTTTGTTAAGGAGACTGTGTTATAAATGGTCTCTAATTGATGTACTTCTTAATCAGTTTAGTAATCTAATATATATATATATAAAGGGGAGTTTTTTCCCGAGTTTTTAGAGAGCCACGTAGGATCTAATTTTCTCAATGCGCCATGTAGGATTATAAATCTTAGGAGTAGCCAATTAAATAAGAGATTATTAATTTCTTTTAGAATTAAATAATTCAAATGTCACGTTAGCAAAATTGGCGAATGAGATTTTTTAGTTTAAATTAATTAAATATTAAATGTTATCTTTTAGTATTAGGAATTTTATCTAAATATATAACGAATATTAGCTCATTAAAAAAAAAAAAAAAAAACAAACAAACCAACTGTGCATCGCACGGGCTTCATCTAGTATTATATTTTTTTTTTCTTGTTTCTATCTTTGTGGAGTTCGAACGTTGCATTTGCTTATGGTTTTTTTAAGGGAAAAAGGGTATTAGCTGTCTTCTAGCCATTTGATATTCTGCAAGCCTGAATACTTTTTTTCTCGATGTGGCTCTTTGCTTCTTCCACAAATTTTATTTTTTTTTTTATTATTTTTTCCCTTAATGAAAGCTCATTCTCTTTACTAATATCCTTTCAAGTGTCCTATCTTTATCTTAAAATTCAGGATTCATCTTGGAAAGATGTAATTATGAGCCAGAAATTTGAACACATGTATTATAACCTTCAAAGCTGGTGAAGTCATGTGTTTATCACCATATGAGATAAATAAACAAATTTGGAGCAAGCTGTATTTTGTTAATTGTTTATTTTGATTACTTAGCTTGTGAATGATGAATTGTCTCTTCTCTTGCAGGTTGGGACGATTACTCTTCTAACCTTGACAGGGGTGCTAGTCTTTTTGCTCTTTTTGGCAGCAGCAACTATAAATGCGATCATCCTATCACTTTTTATGTCATTGGCTGCAGCTGGTGGCTTCTTGGCTATTTTCTTCGCATGCCTAGCAGGAATCTACATTGGGGCTTTGTCAATTGCTTTTTTTGTCATTTCTTCTGTGACAATAGCAGCAGTAATAACTGCTGTCATCGTTACAGGTAAGCTTTATGAAATTTCTCTTCCTTTAACCTGCTTCTATGGTGCTATGTATTGAGGTGCTTCATATTCCAAGCCTATAAATATCTTATAGACCAGTTTTCTGATGCTCAGGGGCCAGACTCCAGCCTCATTTCTTTACCTATATTTGTTATATTACCTCCGTTTTATATTATTTGCAACTTTTGTCAAAAATGGATGCTACACATTATTTGCAACAAATGTTTTCTTTCTTTTTTAGGTTGTCATGACTCTTTATATATCTCCTCATCACATGCATCCATATTTTCTTTAACCATTTTGAACTCACAAACAAAGTTTGCCTAAAAGTCCATGTGATCCTCTAAAGTTGCAAATAATATGAAATGGGGGTAGAATTTGTTTGCTAACTTGTACTGTTATGAACTTTTGTAAAATTGTAATTCATTTTGGGGAGTGGAGGCATTATTCCAGTTTTCTGCCCTGCATGAGGGTAAAGATTTGGGATATATAACCTGAGGAGTAAGTTTTAGGCCTGAGCCTCTTTACCCCACTCTAATCCCGCTACCCCCTTCTCTCTTTAGTATTGTTAACCTTCAGGCCCCTCTTTTAATTAATTAATTCATTTATTATTATTTTTATTTGAATTTATTTAAAGTTTAGAGCTGAGAAACAATTGCTGGATTGACTTCGCCTTGCTTACAATCTGTCAAGTGCATCAATTCTTGTTTTGTAGATTCGCATTAAATTTCCGAAAGGAGTATAATATACTGCAGATTGTCATTCCAATATTTGCTTTTTTCTTTCTTTTCTTTGTGAACAATTGAGCTGATTAATATTCATGCCCTACCTGAAAGAAGTGACCTTCAATTAATCCACATCTAATCTTGTGCAACTATGATACACAATCATTCCAGATGCCATGTAGACGAACTTTCCTATATCTGTAGTTAATAAACATATATAATTATAACTAATGTGGGTTATGATTTGGTCATATTACTTAGATTCTTCATAAAGTTTGTGGCATACCCTCCCTGCAAGGAACCCCTGACTATGTTATTTCCTCTGATTTTATTGATTATGTTTCCTTTCTTGGTACATACTTCATAATGTTAATAAGATTTTCCTTTTACCTTTAATTTCTCTTGCCAAGTCAAAGTTAGTGACTCCATGGAACACTCCGATGTTTCTCATGCTAATCAGTTGTTATTGTGCTTTTCAACAATTTTCATTATTCCATTGTCCATCTCCAATAATTAAGTTATTAGTGGGATTTGACTTATCTCTCTTGAAATTTAGATTGTTGGGCCCTTGATCCAGAAGTTTCACTAAGGAAATATTTACATAGTTATGAATGGACACAAGTCTTTCTGCCTTTTCTGCCACACCATTCCATCGATTTGTTATATGGAATCTTAGGACATGTGAATTGCCACCTTTTCTTTAAAAACTTGTAGAACTTATCTCGTTGTACACTTCTTTTAAGATGACAATATTTGCCCATAATCTTCAACTTGTACTCTGTAAATTTAATTTGTGTTGCATATCTTTTATTTCAAAAAATTGGGTTAGTTGAATCTAGGAAAATCATCGATGATGTGGGTTGAAACTCAAAAGTAATTTGTAGAAAAGTTTATGAAAGCTATTGAAATTTTGAAGAAAATAAAATTATTGAGAAGAAAGAAAAGGTGGCGGAGCAACTTGAAAACTTAAAAGAATTTTGAGGATAAAGAGTTGAGTTAAGGATCTTAGTGACAAAAAAAGTAAGTGTGGAGCAAGAGAAATAATAGGGGAAGCTTTGTGTTAATTAAAGGAATTTTTGCTGAGATTCCTGAAGGAATGATTAAAGATTTTAAGTGAGTTTGAAATAGAAATAGTGAAGTGAATGAAAAATTAATTATGACCAATGCTCGAAGACAGCAAATATGATGACACGAGTTGTAATTAAAGAGTTTTTTGTGTAGAAAATGTAACAGGATATTGTGTTATAAGTATTCATGAAGGCAAATAAATGAAAGAAGTGCAAGTGTGTTTGAAAATAAGAATAGTGAGCTAGAAAAATAATAAATCTAAGGTCGTTGGAGAAGGTTGTTGGAGAAGGTATTAAACATGAATTCAAATATTGTGACCTGGTGTGTATACTAAAAAAAGTTTATTAGAGATGAGGAGTAAAATTATGCATTTTAGTGTGTGATTAATTTGGGTTGTTTAGAAGAATAAATATAAGTTAGATTATACTTCTTCCACTTTATTTTAGTTGCAAGAGTATCATGTTTGCCAATGCACAATTTAAATTACTAATATCTTTGGTTGCAGTTTGTTAAAAGTATAAAATTTAAATTTTAATAAAATTAAAAATAGAGGTGAATCAAACAAGATCTTACCTGACTACATTTATTTATCCGTGTAAATCACAGTATGTTGTAAGGGAGAGTTTGAATAGTGCCAAAATTTTAATGTAGCAAGTTTAATGGTGTGGAGGAAGTATTTGTGAATGGATTAGAGAGAGTGGAATAAAGCAGAGCAACTTGGTTCAACTATTTAGTTGAAATAAGTAATCATACTTTTTTAGAATAATCAAGCATTATTTAATCAATGAAGATGGAGTAAAGTGATTTAAAAATTGCTCACTAACTAGCTGAATATAAATCTAAAGCATCTCATGGAATTATCAACTTTGGCTTTAGAAAGAGAATTGATATTGGAATATCTTGCCTAAAGGAAAACCTTAGTAACTTTAGAAATTCTGAATAGTTACACCTACTGAGGAATAATCTAGAGGAGTATATTGTCCATATCTGGACCAACATTAATGAAACTGTTACCTTTTTTTATTAAAGGAGTGTTACAATTATAAAAGAATGGAGGTGTTAGGGACCAAATGCTTTTTGTGTTCTGGCGAGGCAATCTTGATGAGGTTTAGCTGAGACGCATCATAAAGCGCATTGAGGCATACCCCGGAGGCGCACAACAGTTTTTTTATTTTTATTTTTGTATTATGTTTCATTATATGCGCCTCACTACAACAAGGTGCACTGAAGCGCACTGAGGGGTGCCTTAGGCACAGGGAAGTCCATAGTGCGTTGGTGCACCTTGAGCTTTTTTATACATTGTAGGAATTTGTAATATATCACTTGATGTTTTACAATATTTTGATTTTAACAAATGAGCTTAATTGCTGATATAGTGGGTGGTATGGATGTAAGTTCTCTTTCTATGACATGGAAATCTTAAGTTTATGCTCAGTTGCGAGTCCAGAGACATAAATTGTATCAGATATCAGACTAGCAGTCTAGCAGTTACCTCAACCCAGGATTCATGTGTTTTCATATCTATCAATACTAAAAAGTAGGAGATTTTTATATATGTCCATTAGAAGTAGTTGAAGCTGCAGAATAGCCCAAAATTTCATATATTGAAAATGTGCAAGGAGGCCCTTGGCCATTTGGCATTACAAAATTTTCTTTATATTTTGAAAAAGTCAATTATGCATAATTGATCATTAAAGGACAATCAGGATCTTAATATGACGGTGCAGGATTTGTAATAATTAGGTATTGTCATCTGTCACATAAGCTGTCTTCTTTTTGTGGAGACTCAATTAGAGACATGCAAGTGTATTTCAGTGAGATTTCTTATGAGAAATTTTGGAGCTGAAGAAGTACATGGAGAAACCAGAAAGATTCCTAAAAAATGCTCTTGTGGGAAAGAAATTAAGAAGTTGTCGTCTGTTTTTAGAGGTGGTCTGGAAATTAGATGCACATCCTAAGCAATCTATAGCTAAGATTTGTCATCTTAGAATCGACTCTTTGCTGGCTGTTCATAACCAGTAATTTAATTATAGCTCTTAGTTAATTATAGATTTATAGAAGCAATTGCTAAAACTAGTGATTGGCATTATTATATAATCCTTTGAGCTGTCTGAAAAATGAAATATACTTAGCTCATCAAACACTGGAGTTTGATTAGCCCTGTGGATTAACATTTGTTGGTTGTGTTTCTAGTTTAGTTTTTGCATCACTATTGGATGGAGGTTTAACAGTCATCTTGATTCCCTAGTTTTAATTCAATCGTTCTGTTTGTAATAGCTGTTTAGACCTTTGGTTCAATGAGTGATTGAGCATAGAATTTACTCATTGATATCCAGTTTCTTCTGTCTGCTGAAGCAAGACCAATTTTCCTTTTCTCGTCATTGATTGGCATGCAGTCCTTCCTTTAATTTTAGTACTTCCTTTTTCCAGACTGCATTTGACATCTTTTCTTTATTAGTACATCTGCATCATATAGATGAGTTAGCTGTTGAACTTATCTGCTGGTCATTGTGTTACGTCTGCCAGGATGGATTGGATTCTTTTGGACTCTCTGGCTGGTAACCAAGAAAGGTGCCTGCTTAGCAAAGCACTCGGTGACTGTTACTGGGTCAGCACTTACAGCTTATACTTCTGGTCGACGCCATCACCATCATGATTAATATCAAGTTATCAACCATGTGAATGAAGTGAACCTATATCTGGAGTCTGTGCAGAGTGAGAATAAGTCTTATTTGTTTAATGCATAGCTATCTGCGATTGGTAAATATTGCTAAGCACAAATTTTATGGTCAATGTTTGTATACTTTGGGGTTGACTATGTAGTTTCCCTTGGATTGTTTTGACACTGATCAAGCTCTATGCTATGTAGTGTGCCTGTGTAATGCTTGTTAATCATAGAATATTTTAGTCCTCAAAAATTAAATGCTATAAAATAAAAACCATCAATTAATAACTTAATACTAAAACAGACACCGAGAGTGACAACATGGTGTTGGTTTTTCCATCCAAAACTCCCCTTCCATTTTTTTTTTTTTTTTGGAACATTTGATACAACTATAACAATATCATTCAAATTCTTTTATATTATTATTATGACAAAAATATTCCTTTTTATTTGGTATTCATAATTCTTCCATACATATAGACTTTTCGTGCATGACACAGGACCTAAGTTAGTTGTAATACACTGTAAAACCATTCAAGTATTATCCTCTAAAAGATATCACATTATGGCTTGACATTACCAATTGTCCATAGACATTAGCTAAATTTAAGTAGTGTTACAAATGAGGAAAATTTAGATTTTGGTACCTCGAATATGGGGCTAATTGAATTTTCGTACCCGTTTAAAATTGGATTTTAAATTGGTACCTCCAAAAACACATAACTGTAGATTTCAGTACCACTGTACATGTTCCATTAAGTTTTCCGTTAGTGGGACCCATTATCTAATTATTTAATAATTTAATTTATTAAAAAATACATTTTATATAAAAAAAACTTAAAAATAATAATAAAAAAACCAAAAAAAGCCACTAATACCACCAGCCACCCACCTTCCACCGGCGGTAGACCAACCCCACAACCGCCACCATCTCAAACCACTTCGCCGGCAGCCCAGACCCCCTCCCCCACGTCACCGCGACCCACCTTATCTGAAAACCACCACATCGAAACCCTAAAACCCCAAAATCGAAACCCTTGATTTGGTTTCGGTATGATGAATCTAGACGTCACCGCGACCAGGAACGAGGAAGGGATGGAAGACGGTGGGTGGTTGCGCTAGGGTTTCGGGGGTTCGTGGGTAGTGGGCTTCTTGCTTGGCTGCGGCGGCAGCTGCTGTGGCTGGGCTTTGTGACTGGCCGCGGCGGCAGGCTGCTGTGGTTGGGTTTCGACCTGTCCAAAGGGGTAGGCTGTTGTGGTGGTTGCCGGCAGCCGCATAAGGAGGGGGAAAGAGGTGGCGGAGCTCCACTAACGGAAAACTTAACGGAATTGGACGGAGGTACCAAAACCTATAGTTTTACACTTTAATGGGTACCAATTTAAAATAAAGGGAAATTTTACATGGTGGCCTCAATGTTTTAGTTTTTCTACGTGGAAGACGACGTTTTTTCTAACTCTCTTAAGTGGCCCCAAGGTTTTGAAGAATTATGCATAGTGCCCTTTTTTTAGGTTTTTGACTAACCTTTATAATTAAAATGTTTAGCCTTTGTTTTTTTTTATTAAAAAATAATTAAATTATATTTTAAAAAAATTAAAAAAAGGAAATTTAAAATAAAAAAAATCCCAAACCCACGACCACCCTCCCACCACCACGTCCACCATCCACAACCCCAACCCCCACCTACCTAGCCACTAGCCAAACCCCACTGCCGGTGCCACCTCGACCACCCTCCCTTCCCCAACCACCGTAACTTGACGACCTTGAACAAGCTAAACCCGTAACCCACAAACCTAACCTCCACCCTTCGAAAACCCCAAAAATTGGCCGGAAAAGTCCGGCCGCCCCCACCCCACACCTCGAAAAGGTCAACGCTAGGGTTTCGTGTGTGTGAGGAGGGGCAGTCGGAATTTTCCGGCTTCTTTTAGGGGTTTTCGAATGGTGGGGGTTGGGGTTACGGGATTGGTTAGGGAAGGGGAAGGGGGGGAGGTCGGGGTGGCTGGCTGACGCCGAGGGAGTGGGTTCAGGGCGCACCGGCGTCGTCGGGGAAGGGTGTTAGGCGCGCCGACATTGGGGGCAGTGGGGAAGGGGGTTAGGCGCGCCGGCTACCATGGGTGGCTGGCTGGTGGTTTTTTTCTTTTTTTAAAAAAAATTTTTTTCTTTGTTTTTACTTATGGCTAACCAAAAGCTAAAAAAGTTAGCCAAAAAATCAAAAAATGGGAACTAAGCATAATTCTTCAAAACCTTGGGACCACTTTAGAGAGTTGGAAAAAACTTCGTCTTCCACGTAGAAAAATGGAAACTATTTTGGGTGTTTTTGTCCCTTGGGAGAGTTACAACTCGAAGATTGGTCCGGAGAGCTTCTGTACCTGCAAAATCAACGAAGACACCGTTTGGGTGGTGCTCCGCCTCCAACGCTCAAGTTAGTAACTTGAAGGAGAGTAAAAAAGTGCGGAATTTAAGGTGGGGATCTGCTTGGATTCCAAGCTCAGGTGTTCTCTGGTGAGAGAGAAAATAGGGTGTAATAAATGTTGGGTGAATTTCTGAATGTCCCCCATTTTGGGGGAATATCTCCCTATTTATAGGGTCATTGGGAAAAGTGCCCCTCCCTAGGTCATTCTGACCTAGGACTGATGGGCTGCGCCGCCAAATAGCGGATTTTGGGGAATTGGGCCCTTGAAGGCCGCAATTCTAAGGAAGTATCTGGAGAGGCCACGTGTCAGCTGGAGATTGACCATGGATGACCTGCCAGCCTCTAACACGTGGCACCTCCTCATTGGTCCACTTGTCTAGGGTAAAAATTCCCTAAACAGAAACCTTGAGGCCACCATTTAAAATTTCCCTAAAATAAAGTTTTAAACGGGTACCAAAATTTAACACCCCCCATTTTCGAGGTACCAAAATTCAATTTTTCCTAAATAGTATTTGGACAAATTTGATAGAGATTGATTACGTAAATAATTAATCTTGTATATATTCTATTTGATATATTTTGTGTGAAATTAGTACATATTGTACTCTCATATTTAAGTTATATCAGCACCTATATATATGGATTAATGAGAAAGCTTCGAGTAGAATTACACATCTTACATGGTATCAGATTTAGCCTTGGGTTTTCTTTTCTCGATTTCGTTCCAAGACCCTAATCAATCCTTGGCCTCCTCGTAGCCTATTGCACACCTCCCAGCCACCAATCTCCTTCATCACTCAATGGATGGCGACAATGCTACCCCTCTTTCTCCTCCCTCTAATACCTTCCACCCCGCCTATACCGGATCGAACATCAAGAATCTCATGAGCTATTTTGAGAAGTGTCAAATAATGATGACTCTTATGTAGGATAGACTAATGAAAGAATCAAGCCCTCAAGTCTAGCACTAATGGATAGGGATGAGCATTGGAGATTCCTTACTATAATCATGATGTGAGTATGAATGTATGAATGCATTTTTATTACGGCCGCACCCCAATGGGAGGTTGCCTACTAGGCCGTACGTAGCTCTAGCCCAACCTCGCACAAGTGTGTTTACCTCAAAGAGGTCTTTGAAGGGTTGTAACGCAGTTAGGCTAAAGGTTAGAGAAGAAGAGGATAAAGGCTCAAGACCCTAAACAAGCCCCTAAGGTGTGCAACCTTACTCTTGAATCTTTGTATTTGTATGCTTGAGGTTTCTTACTTTTAAACTCTCTTTTGTTTATATTTGCTCTATCGTTTTTTTTTGCTTTTGCTTTTTATTTATACGAATCTTTTTTTATAAGTGTGGGAAATTTCGATCATGCGGTCTATCACTCACTTGACATTCATGCTTCTCAGGCACGGTACCGAGCACTCGATAAGAGACGCAATCAGAGACGTGTTCATATCAAAGACATTGGAACACTTGCCCTTTTGTACACCTTTAGTGCTATTTGCTTTTTCAATCTTTTGCAATTTTAGGTAAAATCTCTCAAGCTTTTGTATTTGGAAATTGCATAAGTTGCACACCATCCCATCCCAAGGTTAGGTAGATATGGGTTGAAAAAAAGGAAAAATATATCGTTAGACGAAGCTCAAAGTGGTTTATCAAGAAAGGATTGTATATTTGAAGGGTGAAAGTGATATGATAGGCTACAAGGGGTGCCTCAAATCATCAGTATACCTTATGCTTAGTTTGAAATGGTTTTTTATTTATTTATTTATTTATTTTTTATGCAATGCTGATATGCAAGAAAAGAAATAATCATTTTATTAAAAGGAAAAAAAACCTTCAAAATAAAATCTAAGGAAAATAAAAGGTGCTTGTGCTAGACTTGTTGGGGGAAATGAGAAATAAAAAAAAAAGAAAGAAAAAGAGATCACGAAATCTTGTCGTTGAAGCCCGCCTTGTGTCTTGTGTTTTATCATCACTCGGTCATCTTGCCAGCTTGAGGTATGGGAAGCTTGTTATTTTCAATCAAATATTGGATGGTACAACTCTTAGTAGTATGACCCTCTACCTTGATGGTACTGGCAGTGTGCATTTGGGGTTCAACTAGGAAACCTCTTTTCAGGTGCGGGATCTTGAATAGGTCAAATGAGAGTAATGAGTCCCTTGATATGGAGTCGATCGAAAGTGGTATCATAGCTAATCCCGTTTTGGGTGTTTTTAGTCCCTCGGAAGATTTACAACTCAAAGACTGGTCCGGCGCGGCCTGTACATGCAAAACAACGGAAACTCCTGTTGGTTGGAGTTCCGCCTCCGACAATCAAGTTAGAACGTGTAGGAGAGTAAAAGGTGCAGAAATAGATAAAGATGAGATCTTTACAGATCCCGAGATTAGGTGCTTTCTCTGATGTTAGAGAAATGCAGGTGATGTAATAAATGATTGAATCAACTTGTCCCCATAATGGGGAATCTCTCCCTATTTATAGGATCATGGGAAAATGTGCCCTTATTCTAGGTCATGTGACCTAGATTTGGTGGGCTATGACAAGTTATGGGGAATTGGGCCCGAAAGCTGCCATTCCTTGATGTGACAGTGGTGTCTACGTGTCAATTTTCGGTTGGCCTTGCGTAGACCAATTAGATGAGGTTAAGTGTCCTAATATTGGGCGGACACGTGTCGCATCCTCAGGCCGCCTCGTGGTAGGGTAATTTTACCCTAAACATTTGCCCCTGTCACAGAGGTGACGTGGCGTGCCACGGGGCGTCTGTGACACATGTCAGCGTCTCATTTGGTGAAGTAAAGTTGTTGTTCACCCTCTGGGGTATTACCGAGGCAAGCCAAAAGTTACCCCTCTATAAAAGGAAATTTCACCCTCATTTTCACGCATCTTGCGTTGAAATTTGAGAAGATTTTCTAGAGAATTTTCACAAAAAACTGTGTACTCTGCCGCTTGCTACTGTTCGACTGCACCAACCGACTCATTTTCAAGTCAACCGTACCTTTCTCAAGGTAACCGTCTGACTCTCTTCTGTTTAAACTTTTAAAATTTCCGCCTGTGTTTGTCTTTCCTTTACTTTCATAAAAATGGTTTCACAAACACATTCAGCACGGCTTAGGGTAGTTGTCAGCCGGTCACCTGGGACGGCTGAATCTAGGACTAGGGGTGCTGTTTGCCCCACTCTTCCTCCGTCTCCCAATCCGACCGACTCTATGTCTGTGCAAGACACTATGGCTAGAACGAAATGAACTGCTAGGAGAGATGAAGGGGATGGCTCTATTAGAGTACCTCGGAACGAGGTGTATTATGACAAGCCTGGCACCCCAAGTACTCCAAAAGATTCGATTCTGGATATGCCGCCTGGTCAGCATGAGGCTAAATTAGACCAGGGATCTTCCCAATCTTTCTCCCTCTCAACCTCAACTTCCTTCTCAGACGGCTCTGAAACTGATCAAGAGGCGTCTGAAAAACCTGATGAGGAGGCCGCTTCCCCTGCAAGGGGTTAAGGTGAGGCGTCCTCTTCCCTTCAGGATGAGTACACCCCCTACTTCACACACATTTCCCTTTCCACCCAAAAGATAATGTTGAAGGGGTTGGATGAGTTTAGGGACACCTATGTCATGGGGGCCGGATATGAAGTCAAAGTGCCTGCTTTGACGGATGCTGTAGTCTGGCCCCTTAACCAGAGTTATCAGGACACTGCATTCGGCTATTATGCCGCAGTGATACAGGCGGGTCTTAAGTTTCCCTTGGATCCGGCCATTGAGGGGATCCTCGATGGATACCGCCTGGGGGTGTGGCAACTCACCCCAAATTCATGGGTAAACATCCTGGGGTATGTGGCCGCCTGCAAGATGCAAAATGTTGAACCTGGCTTTGAGGCGTTTGCTTCCATGCATTATTTGAGCAAAGCCCCTTTGTTAGCTGGCCCCGGCTGGTACAACCTTACAAGCAATAAGGGGTACATGATGACACTTGGGAAGGAATCCAAGTGGAAGGACTGGAGGAACAAGTTTTACATTATCACCTCCCTAGATACCAGCCGGAACGCCAAGTTCAACTCTTAGAACCAGAACCCCTATCTCCTTGGCCAAAAGGCCCTACTGTCGCCTGTCACTGAAGAAGGATGGGATCAAATTCTTGATCCTGGTTTGTTTAAGGAGGAAGTATAGGCGGTAGAGGGGGGTTCTGAAAAGGAAATCAAATTCAACAGATACATCCCCTAGTATGAATGGCTCAAGGACCCGACCTATTTGGCCGCCTGTGACCTGAGCTTAGAAAAAGGAAGAGGTGGGTAGACGGATGGGGGTCATATCATGCATACTTTACTTTTTGCAAGAAAATTTTTAATGTTGTTTTCTCACCACCCATCCGGCTCTTTTGCAGAAGAAGCAATGTCTCAGCTCCCTCCCAACAAGAAACCAAGCGGATCCGCCTCCGCCTACCGCCTACCGCCAAATGATGAAAAAGAAAAGTCAGCTCTTCAAGCGGGAGCAGCTTGAACATGTAAGTCTTCGCTCTCTTCATCCGGCCTTTATTCATTGACTTTAATCATAATTTTCACTACCTTTGCGAATTTTTTGTACAGGAGGGCTCAGTGAATCCTCCTGTGGTCCTTGGGGTTAATCTCAAACCTCCCAAGCGGACTGCAGAGGAGGCGGCTCCGACGCCTGCTAAACGCTCTCGGAAGACGGTGGCTCACAAGCCATCCGCCAGCAACTCCGAGTCTCACCCCTCCACAGGCGGCAAATCGCCGGCTGCTCTTTCTGCTCTCAAGGAGGCGTCCGAATACAAGGCTTTAAAGGATTCGTCATCTGCTGGAGCAGGCACCCCTGACAGGCGCCGAGGCAAGCAGGTCCACGACCTGGTTGTCATTTCAGGTACTTGACTTTTCTCTTTTTTTTTTTAGCTAAGTATAGCTTGTCATGCGGCCTTATCATGCGGCCTTATGCTTTGCCTGACATATGTTAAGTAACACCCAAAATTATTCGAACCTTTAACCGGATGTATGTTTAGTAACAACCAAAGTTATTCGAATTCTTGACTGGATGTATGTTAAGTAACAACCAGTCTTATTCTTTTATTTCATGCCGGATGTATGTTAAGTAACACCCAAAATTATTCGAACCTTTAGCCGGATGTATGTTAAATAACACCCAACTTGATTCTTGATATACAGAAGCCCCCTCCCAAGCTCCAGACCTTAGAGAAATTGCTAAGGAGATGCTCCGTCGAGGAGTCACTGCTGAGCAACGGGACTCCATTCGGGGAGTTGGCAGCATGAACCTTGATGGCATCCTTGCTCTTCTCGCTGAGGTAAAGACTTAAAATATTTCAACTTAAAGTTTCATTTGGACCGTCTGTTTTGCTAACGGCCCTTTTCTTTTGTCCGGATGCAGGCTATGCTGCGAATGTATGGCCTTAAAAAGCCATTCGACGAGAAGACCAAGGAGGTAAGAGCTGCCAACCTTCAGGCCGCCTCCAATCTTAACAGAGTGTAATATGATATTAACAAGAATGAGTTGCTAACTCGAGATATCCTGTATTCTCAGGCGGCTGCCAACTTGCAGGTTAAGAAGGATTTGGAGGCGGCTCAGCAGAGGGTGGTGGAGCTCAAGGGGGAGCTGAAGGCGACCAAGGTGGAGCTTGGCAAGTTACAAGACATCGACAGAGACACTTCCAGTCTCCATCGTCAGGTCGAGAACTTGAAGAGAAAACTTGCCAACCAGGAGGAGCAGCTCAGGTCCAAGTTTGAGGAGCGCGCCGAGGATGAAAAGCGCCGGCTCATTGAGGAGAATGAGGCCGACAGTGTCACTCGAATGAAGATGGCATGGAAGGCTCTCTTTCCTAAGAACGATTACTCCATTTGGGAGTATCGTTATGAGCAGGCGACCAACGCCTTGGACCAGGAGCAGGCGGAGTAGGAGGAGCCCTTGGCGGAGGAGTAGGCGGAGAAGGGAGCCTTGGAGGGGGAGCACCAGGATCTGTCCGAAGATCAAACTGTCAATCATCCCGCCAACGAGCAGGAAGGGGCAGATGATAATGTAGAGCAGTTGGCCCCTGGTGCTAATTAAGCTAATTCTGAATTTTCTCTGCGGCCGTATGGCCATGTTAATGCATTTTCGGCCTGTGTGCCGAGTATCCTTGTTTCTTTACTAACCGTGGGGTCGGGTTACTTAACAATTTTTTTTTATTTTATCTCTCCGGCTGTTAAGCCGTTCAAACAATATTTTGGCTGACCATGGGGTCAGGTTTTTAAGTAATGATGAATCGTCCGGCCATTAGGTCGGTTGTTGTTTATACTTTGCGTTTAAATGTTACATATTTTGCATTTGAATTTGGGCTTGATAGGTATGGCATTCCGGATGTATATGACGTACCGGATGCTTTGCCCCTGGACGGCTGTGTGCTTGGGTTTACAAGTTGGTTGATTGACTGGAAATTGGTGATACCAAAAAGAAAGGTATGAGTAATTTCTAGGTCAATCAATCACTAAGGTGATTGCCCCAAGCCAAGCACACAGTCAACCATACGATCAGACGGTGCTGAATGCAGGCGGTCTTTCGACCTTGATGTAATGGTTGAATGACTAATCATGCTACGAATATTACAAGTTGATGGGCGCGGAAACGGTAGGTCGTTGGGCTACCTCCCCACCAAATCAAACAATATTTATAACTCAACAAACCCCTATGGAAGTGTAGTGGTAAGTCGAGGTCGAACCCAAAGGAATGAAAATTGAATGTATATTGCCTAATGTCAAGCTACTCCGAAGTCAAATGCGGGGTTTATGGTAAGAACTAGAGCTAGAGCTAATCGATGCAATGAACTTGTATAAAATCAATATAAAAGACACTAGGGGGATGGATCCACATGTAATTGCAATGGAGAATGGTAATTTGGGGGGTCAAACCAACTAAGTCAAGTGATATGAAGGAAGATCAAACATGTATCCAAAAGAGCATACCAAGAAATTTCTCCTAGAGGTCTAACTAGCGCCAACTACGCTAAACTCTAACTAGGAAACGTCATAAGATACCTCAATCGAGAAATTGCAAGTTACTAATCAATGGTCCGTATCATAGCAAGCTTACAATGCAATCTAGTGCACCAATTAAAGATGGCCAAGCTTCAATCAATCACACACATGCACATGAATCATCAACCAAGTTTAATCATATCATCAACTCCATTAATTATCCCCAAATTACTTTAATCCATCACTCATACATGCTTCACCATTACCCTAGCTAATAAACTACTCACTAGCCATTGAAATTAAGATCAAAACTACACTAATCATCAAATTCATCATCAACATATTAGAAATCAAAGGTCAAATCAACAATCAATCAAACTTCAATCAACAACCAATCAAACATCAACAAACTTCAATCAATCAACAATAATATGAAAAACAAATGAAATCAACTAAAAACAAACTTATATTGAAATCAAAGATGAAAGATCCTTACAAACTTTGATCAAAAGATCAATTACAATGGAGAATTCTTAAACAATTAACCAAAAACCATGAGTTTCTCTCTCTTCAACCCTTGAGTTTCTCTCTCTAAAATTCTAATAAAAAACTATGCTCTAATTTGCTTAATGAATTCTTAATGAAAAAACTTAGCCAAAAATAGAAGGAAATAACTATATATACAAAGAGGAGGTCGGTTTTGACGCCCAAAAATAGACCCACGCCGGTGCGGTCGCACGTAGGAGAGAGAGTGGCGCGCACGGGAAACACACCCAGCTGAGTGCGCTCGCACGGCCGCACTCGACACATGTGCGGCCGCACACCCCCCGTGTGCGCCCGCACCAAACTGGGTAAACTCCCTCTCTTCTCTTCGTTCTAACTCATGGGGTGCACACACCCTTGATGATGGTGATGGAGGATAAGGTAGGCAGCAACTTTCCTTAGAATTCTTGAAGAACATAAGCCATGAAAAGTGTACAACCAAGGTCTTGAAGCTTGCTCCTTGGATGCCCCTTGACTTGAAATTCTTTGCACAAGCATAAGGCATGAACAACAATGAAAAACCATAGAGAGAAATCTCGGGAATTCTTGGACAATCAATCACAACCTACAAACAAAGGAGAAAAAGCAAATAAAAGGGAAAAATAACAAGTAAACTAGAAAATGCACAAAATAGAGAAACTAACAGCATAAAATGAAGAAATTAAGAATAAAACTAAGGAAAACTAAAGAAAAGAGTAATAAAATAAAATGAAATGAAATTCATCCAAAAAGAGATCAAATGAGTGCCATAAATGTCACTCATCAAATTCCCCCAAGCTAAACTTTTGCTCGTCCTCGAGCAAAACAAAGCAAGAAAGATCAAGGATGAAAAATTTATTGAAAATGAAAAAGAAAGACTCAAGATAAGAATATACACTAAGATTCACTGTCGTAGGAATCACGGTTGCTTTTAGCTACAACAAGCCCTTTAAACTCCAAAGTCGCTTATGAGGACGAGTGAGGTCTCGTAAGGGTGTCCTAAGAGTTTGACCCATAACTCTCCACCAAACATCAATGAGGCAAACCTGACAAGGGAATAAACGTGTCGTCAAAAGTCTTTCCCTAGATCAAATATAATTTATACAACCTAAACAAACCTAATACGAGTATAAGGCAAGCATAGGGGTCGAACCACAGAGAACGATTAAACACTACCAAATGCTATCAACAATTAAGCTAGTCCGGAATAAGGGAAGGTAAACTAAAGGTCTAAACAAACTAAAACTAGAGATAAAACATTAAGGGAAATGGTTTAGGTATAGCATTCACTTGAACATAAACAAAAGCATAGAAGTTGAATTAATTATGAACTAAACATGCTCAAATATCGAAATAAAAGATCCAATCTAGCCGCCTTCCGGGGTCAATTGGCTTCTCCTAACATAGCCTCTATGTTTCCACATTAGAACCATATACTAGGAGGTACTATTAAATAACAATCGATACTAATGAACCTTAACTAAGTCAACTTCCGTTCCTTGTTAGCAAAGCTTCACCTTTAATCAACTAACAACATGCATTTTGCAAGTAGATTAAAGAATATCAAGCATATAAAGACTTTAATCACAAATAAATCAACTCTAAACCTAGAACATGCTCAAGATCCAACTACACCACAACCATCCCCTCAATGGGGAAATTACTCACTAATCATGATAATAACAAGATTAATCAACAAATAATCAAGAATCAACATGATCAACAAGCAATGAAGGAAAATCAAAATAAGCAAATAAAACTAAATACAAAAACAAAGAAAGAGAGTAAGAGATTGCTCATTAATTAAAGATGAAGATTTGCAAAGATTCAATCAAGCTCCTTCTTCAATATCCAAGTTCATCAATGGAAAAACCCTCACTTTCTCTCTCTAAACTACTCTAATTCTAATCTAAACCTAGAGAGAGAAGCTCCCCTAAAACTAAATTAGAGAGTAGAATAATGGATAATAATGTTCTCCTCCTAATTACCCCCAAAAATGGGTATTTATATAACTTCATAAAACTAGGAAAAATAGAAAAATAAAAGAAGAAAATAAATAAAGAAAGAAAAGGAAATAAAAAGAAAATAAAAGAGAAAAGAAAATAAGAAAAGGAAAAGGAAAAGAAAATAAAAATAAAAGAAAAATAAATAAAAATAAAACCCACCAATTCCCCCAAAAATCACGAACCATCATCAGACCCTCCTTCCTTCTCTTCGGCTCCCTGATTTCCATTCATCACCATCACCACCATTCAACCGCCATTCACCATCATCAATCATCACCGTCGATCAGCTTCAATCAATCAAGGCCGTTAAATTTTCATTAAAACTCGCGTGAGAAGCTCGTGATTAACCCATAATTGCGCGCCCGCACAGACATCGCGCAGAGGTCGCGCAAATGCTACTGCCTCCAATCTGTTTTAAACTCCAATTTGTGCGCCTTCTGACAGAGCTGCGCGACCGCGGAGGTCTGGGTAGCTTGGGGAATGCAATTGTTGCGGATTTGCGCTGCTGATTGGAGGTGGTGCGTGGTTGCTGCTGTAATTGGGGTTGTTGATGGATTGGTGGCTGTGAGTGGCAGAAGTTATTGTTGTGGCTGGTGGTGTGTGTGTGGTGTTGCGGGGTGTTGCTGGTGATTTGTGAGTGGAAAGCAGGGAGCAGGGCAGTGTAGTGGAGCTGGTGGTGTTGCGTGGTGTTGTTGGGATTGGTGGTGGCTGGTTGAAACAGGGGAGGTGCGAATTGGTGGAGGTTGTAATTGATGTGCTGTTGTGTGGGTGAGGGGGCAGGGGAAGTGAGGTGAAGAGTGTGTGGTGAAGGTTAGTGAAGGGTGTGGTGACGGTTAAGCTGGCAGCAGGGGTTGGCTAAGCAAAGGAGGGTTAGGGGCAGCAGCTTTGGGGCTTAGAAGCTTGTAAATCGTGCTTGGACCTCGAACACGAATGTGACTTTGAAACTCGGAACACACTTGAGCTTTGAACCTTAATACGATTGCAAACCTACACACAAAGAAAACCGAGGAGAGGATCGGGACATGAAATAAAATAAATAAAATAGAAATAAATAAATAAATAAATAAAAAGAAAATAGAAAAAGGACGAAACAAAATAAAACCAAGACAAATAAAATAAAAAAAAATAAAATAGAGATAAATAAAATAAAATAGGAAAATAGACTAAAACCTATAAAATAAAGAAAATAAACTAAAACACTCCAAAATTACCAAAATAAACTAGAGACTTTATTAAAGAGAAAACAAGAGAATAAAAGGAAAAAATAAGGGAAAATAAACACGAAAATAACCTAAATACTACCCCTACGAGTGACATAAATATCACTTATCAAAACCATAAAAATAAAAGAAAAGAAAATGAAAACAAAATCTTTGCGAAATGAACTCACATAAAGACTATAATGCAAATGAATGAAAATCTTTCTCAAGTAGTTAAGGTATGCACTTTTAGAGATATCTAAGGTTGATTGAAACATAGGGTATACTAGGCATAGGAACTAGACATCACAATCCACGTTCATCCCAAACAATCTTACCGCGTTCTCCCTACTAGTCTCAAATCTCCCCTTAGTGAGTATCCCAATGATTCCTTGAAGGAACCGAAAAAGAGAATTTTTAGGCTACTCGACACTCTCGACTATGCATCCCCTTTCCTTAGGCAATGACCCATGATTCCCTCCCCCGAATAGTGACTCAACTATCTAGGTCGAAAGGTCTTTCCCCAAGGTTGTAACGTAAGGCATAAAGGGTGAAGGTAGGCTAAAAATTTAAAATTTGGTGATTTTCCTAAAAAGTGAAGCAAAAGGGTGATCAATCCTTAACACCACAATCAAGAAATTACCAAACAAAAACAACACCCCCAAGCTTACTTGAAGCTATACTCACAAAGAAATATATACAAAAAGCGTACACGCTTCTCCCCCAAGCTAAAATGAAGCATTGTCCTCAATGCTTAGAAGGAGAAAAGAATACATCAAAATATTTTTGAATTTTTCACCTTTTCAGTTTTTTGTTTTTTTTTTTTTTATTATTTGAATATGCAATGTCCTTGCCTTTTACTTAAATCGAACGGCTTTTTCTATTATGCAACTTATTAGTCCATGCCTTTTATAAAGTAGGACGGCTTTTTCTCAAATATTTGCCGTTATTCACAAAGAAAATGATATCACAATCTTGCATTCATAAAAACCAAAACTTCAACTCATCTACCACAAACTCCATCAAAAATGATCATTTTGCTTCACAAAAACCAAGAATAGAAAGAAAATGAAACAAAAGGTCAAATAACTAAAGATGTGGCTTGAAAAGAAGGTATAAGGCTCAAATGGTTGCAAGAAGGCAAATGTAAACCCAAAAATAAAGAAAATAACAAAATATCACAAAAATGAAAAATACCACCCGGAAAAATGTGCCTTTGTCCTTCCGAGATAGTTCGATCTCGGGTTTAAGAATCATACATCAAGCTTTATTAGATTAGGTTTGCATAGTCAAGGATCCACGCCGTTCATACAAAGAATGTTGAAGGCTAGAAAATTAAGTAACCTCACGAGGATGTAGCAAAAACTCACTAATGGTGTCAAATTGACTATAGGGAGCAACTACCAAGCATGCCACAAACAAGTAGAATCCGACTTCATGATCCTCCTAGTTCAAACCAACTACCCTAGCATACACCTATCCTAGAGTCAACCAAACATAGTCTCAAACCGTGCATACCTTTACAACCTAGGAAGAAAATCATGCAAAAGACAAGTCCAATGTACAAAGTTCAATTCAAAAGAAAAATGAAAAATAAGGCCTCAAAATCATACCACAAATAAAAAGAAAAATAAAAGAAAATAAAAGAAAAGGAAAAGAAAAGAAAATAAAAGAAAAGAAATGGAGACATAGAAAAGGAAAATAGGAGAAATAATATGAAATGGATTAGAAAGCAAGTTAAACACATAAGAATCCCAATCGACAAACAAGTGATCGATCGACATCATCGTCATCGATCCCAAACACATTACGTGTTAACAAGCATCCATCCTCGAACCATTCAACTTCCCCTAAACTATTCCTAATCTATGTAATCATGATAAATAAAGAGAAAAATAAGAAAGATCTCACCGGGCTCCAAGCTTAGCAAAAATTAACGAAGCAAGTAGAAACCACCCCGTTTCATTCCATATCCAAAAGCTTCTTCAAGAAACCAAGTGAGAAAAAGAAATATAAAAGAAACTATAAACAAAGAAAATGGTTAGTAACTTCAAAACAAAGAAAAGAAAACAACAAATAAAAGGAAACTAAAATAAGCAAAAAGTATATACAACTAAGGGAAATAAAAGCTAAACTAATCAAAGAATAAAAAGAATAAAAGAAAGGAAACTAAGAAAGCAAGAAAGACTAAACTAACTAAAGAACTAAACTAAACTACAAGATTTGGATTAAAGGGATTTGGATCAAAGGGTTTTGGATTAAAGGGATTTGGATCAAAGGGTTTTGGATTAAAGGGATTTGGATATTAGGGATCAACCACAACAACAACATCACAAGAAAAGCATCATCACAAACAACAAGTATCCAAACAAATCGGGCAAGCATACTAGCTACAAGGAAAGTATCCTAGAGATCAAGAAAAAGAGGAATCAAACAAGAGGAACAAAAATAAGCATGCAAACAACTAAGGTATGTACACAACAACAAATATTGGTCACCGAGCTTAGCATTAGTTCCCCCAAGCTAGATAACGGATGACCCTTAGCAGAAGAAGATCAACATCCCAAACAATACAAAACAAGCATAAAAAATATAAGGGATGGAGGCAAAAAGCACAAAAAGCACAAAAAGCACAAGGGAATTAATGACTACTACCATCACCACCACCACTACCACTACCGCTAGGCCCGGCCCCATTGGGGTCAATGTTGCCAGCGGGGTCATCGAAGGGATGAGGGTAAGGCTCCCATCCTCCGGTGTAACCATCGGGCCACCTATAATGCCCCTTGAAATGATCTTGTTGCCAAGGAGCAAGAGGGGTGAAGTTATCGGGCAAGGTTAGTTCGTAAGGGTGGTTTTCATGGACATGGGGGTAGTTAGGATCACCCTTATAGTCACATCCACCCGGAGCCTTGTAATCATAGTTACCGTGCTCATCCGGGTAGAAGCGACGCTTGGTATCGGGGTCGGAAGGACCCGACCAATAAGGATGCCCGTATGAAGGTTGAGGACCTTGTTGGGGCGGGAAGTACGGATAGTTAACCGGGGGAACAATGTTCCCGCGGTCAACTTCCGCATCATAGATTTGTTGTTGTTGTGCAAACATACCTTGTTGCATTTCTTGGATACCTCTCAATTGTTCATAGATAGCCCCAAAATCTTGATCATATATGCCGTCTAAATGGATTTTCAATCCACTCATTTGCTCACTAAGAGCCCTCATGTCGGCATTTTGATAAGCATGTTACCCTTCTTGTTGTTGTTCTTGAGGAACTTGTTGTTGTGGAATTTGTTGTTGTTGTTGTTGTTGGGCTCCTTGGAGCTCTTCATCATCATCCTCATCATCCTCATCGGAGTCGAAGTTGGGATGCCGAAAAGACCTAGGGTGATAAGTGATATTTATGTCACTCCTAGGGGTAGTGTTTAGGTTATTTTCGTGTTTATTTTTCCCTTGTTTTACCTTTTATTCTCTTGTTTTCTCTTTAATAAAGCTTCTAGTTTAATTTGGTAATTTTGGAGTGTTTTAGTTTATTTTCTTTATTTTATTAGTTTTAGTTTATTTTCGTATTTTACTTTATTTTATTTGCTTGCGTAGTTTTAATTATTTTTAGTTTAGTTTTATGTCTCTTATTTTCTATTTCATTTCATTTTATTTTATTTATTCCTATTTTATTTATTTTATTTTATTTGTCTTGGTTTTATTTTATCTCGTCCTTTTTCTATTTTCATTTTTATTTATTTCTATTTTATTTATTTTATTTTATGTCCCGATTCTCCCTTATGTTTATTTGGTTGTGTAGGATCGTGCTCGAAGGTTGGAGGTTCGAGGCAAATGCACAAGCTGCTGCTCTTCCCTAATTCTGCCGCCAGATTATCCGTCACCACCCCACACCTTAACCTCCACCACACCAGCCCAACGCCACAAACCAATTTGCTCCAACTCTCCTCCCCTGCTCCCACCACGCAAAACATCAACAACACCAACCCGCAACTCCAACCATACCAAAACCAACCACCAGTTCATTCACCCAGCAGCCACCCCGCAACCATCAACAACACCAACAGCAGCAAGCACGACTCCACTCACAATACCACCATTAACATCAGCCACACACACCAACTCTCCTCACCTCCCCTGCTGCTCCAGCAGCACCGCAACACACACCACAGCAACAATAAACACAACACCACCGCAACCAAAACGCACCTCCCCTGCTGCCACCCTCACAACCCACAGCAATTTTAGCCCCCTGCAGCCACACCTAGCAGCGCAACCAATCACAGCAACACCACCAAAATCAGAGCAGCCCGCACCTCTTCCCTGCAATTCCCAGCCACCGTAAACCACAATTCACCAGCTGAACCACCGTCAGCCGCCAAAACCACCGCCCACAAAGCCCGCATAGCAGCCCGCAAATTCACCTCTCAATTTCGACTCAATTCGCATACCCTTCAGAGTAGACGCTCACTTAACAGAAGCGGCCGCTCCTTTTCATTCATTTTCACCCAATTCAAAACAGAGGCCTTGAGCGTCCGCTTTGTTGATTATGAGCGGCCGCTCCGAGTTTCGCGTGTGAGATTGTACGGATTAATGAATTTGAGCGGCTGCGATTCCTTCCATTAATCCAAAGGCTGAGAATTCGGTGATGCTAGATAATGATGATGTTGATGAACGGTGGTGAGGGTGGCTAAAGATGCGTGATGTCTGATGATGGAAGCAGAGTAGCCACGAAATGAAGGGGGATGAGGGTCTGATGTTTTTGGGAGAATTGTGGGTTTATTTTATTTCTTTTTCTTTTATTTTCTTTGTTCTTTTTATTTTCCTTTTCCTTTTCTTATTCCTTTCTCTTTTATTTTTCTTTTTATTTTCTTTATTTATTTTTCTTATTTTTTTAGCTTAGTATATATACCCATTTTCTAGGGTAATTAGGGGAACTTTTCAATCACCAATAATTTTATCATACTCTCTAATTAGTTTTAGGAGAGCTTCTCTCTCTAGGGTTAGCTTAGGATTAGGGTAGTTTAGAGAGAGAAAGTGAGGGTTTCACCATTGTTGAACTTGGATTTTGAAGAAGAAATTGATCATCTTTTCTATTGATTTACATCTTCAATCAATGAGAATCTCTAACTCTCTCTCCTCTATTTTTATTGCTTTATTTTTATTATTGCTTTAGTTGTTGGTATTACTTGTTAATCATGTTGATTCTTGGTTATTTGTTAATTAATCTTGTTATTATCATGATTAGTGAGTAATTTCCCCATTAAGGGGATGGTTGTGGTGTAGTTGGATCTTGAGCATGTTCTAGGTTTAGAGTTGATTTATTTGTGATTAAAGTCTTTATATGCTTGATATTCTTTAATCTACTTGCAAAATGCATGTTGTTAGTTGATTGAGAGTGAATCTTTGCTAACAAGGAACGGAAGTTGACTTAGTTAAGGTTCATTATTATCGATTGTTATTTAATAGTACCTCCTAGTATATGGTTCTAATGTGGAAACATAGAGGCTATGTTAGGAGAAGCCAATTGACCCCGGAAGGCGGCTAGATTGGATCCTTTATTTCGATATTTGAGCATGTTTAGTTCATAATTAATTCAACTTCTATGCTTTTGTTTATGTTCAAGTGAATGCTATACCTAAACCATTTCCCTTAATGTTTTATTTCTTGTTTTAGCATTTTTAGACTTTAGTTTATTTATCTCCTATTCCGGACTAGCTTAATTGTCGATAGCATTTGGTGGTGTTTAACCGTTCTCTGTGGTTCGACCTCTATGCTTGCCTTATACTCGTATTAGGTTTGTTTAGGTTGTATAAATTGTATTTGATCTAGGTGTAGTCGTTTGACGACGCGATTATTCCCTTGTCATAGGGACATGCCAAACATTGTCGGTGTTGATCCGGCCCAATGCAGTCAATCCGGGGTTAGGCAAAAAGCACCAATGCTCATTGTTCCTTAACCACTCATATCTCCCATCCCTGTAGTTCTTGGAGATGAATTGAATTTGACCCAATTGCCTCAAGTCAAGGTATAGGGTGGTGTTGTCTCCAATCTCCTTGCAAAAGGGAAGATATTCTTCAAGGCGAAGGCGAGTCAAAAGCCTAGTCACCATGCCCCCGCATGGAATCTCTCCCGTGCTCCGGCCTCGAAGAACAACACAATACTGGGAGAAAATGTACCCCAAGTTCAATCGGCCCACATACTCCTGGCGAGTAGACAACCATAGCACCTTGAGCTCAAGCTTGCTCATCTTCCCCTACTCTTGCTTGGGGAACACCACATATCCCAAAAGGCGGTGTACAACCCTAAGGCAAGGTTGGTACACCGAAGAGATCTTGGCTTTGTTGGTGATGAATTCATTCCCACCCGAAAATCTTCCCACCAAGAGTTATGGTCGTACTCCGGGAAGATGTAATGTTCAACGTTCAAGATATCCCCATGGGGGTCAAAGTCCAAAGCCGCGTTGAACTTTTCCAAAGAATGATCAAAGTAGTGGTTGAATATTTGGAAACGCACCCTATATTTCCCTCCCAAGGGCACAAGCTCCAAGGTAGCCAAAAACTACAACGTTGGCTCCTTGTAGGTGCGGAAGGCATTGGTGATGAAAGACCCCATTCGCAGATTCAAGAGCAAGGACCGCACATCATCATCTATTCCCAATTTAACCATATCACGCTGGAAATAGTGGCGGGTTTGTTTAAGGGTTCTTTCTTCCTTCAATTGTTGGTATAAGGTTTTTTGTTCGTTTGTGAAGTTTTTCTTTTTGGAAAGAGAGGTGGGTGGTCGTGTTTGAGAGAAGGAGGGGTTTGATGTTTTTGGCCTAGAGGAAGTGCTAGGCCTTGAAGAAGTACTTGGGCGAGGTTCCTCAATGGTAACATCGGTCTTTCTCTTTTTGGTGAGTTTCTTGAGGATTTTAGACATGGTTGAGGTTTAGGGAAAATCACCAACAACAATAAAAGAGCAATACCAAAGAACCAAAGAACACCACACCAAAATCACAACTTACTACCAAATTCTCCAATTCACAACTTCACACTTTCTTCCACCAAAATCAATTCCAATCCAATCAAAAACACCAATATCCAAGAATAACTTCTTTCAAACAATCCAAGAACAACCAATAACCTATACCAACAATCAACACTTACTACCCAATTTTCAAAATTCAAACTCACAAATTATCAACCAAGGATGATGAAAATTGCTACAAAACCAACAAACAACACAATGTTATGCAAAATCAATCAACAAACATCACAAAATCACATCCAATATCAAGATCAATCATCAAAAATCACAAAACCCATACTACACTATTCATGCTCATACAAAATTTCAATCTTAGAAAAATTATGATATAATTGACAAAATTAAAGCAAGGATAAGTGATTATACTATACAAGATGCAAGATTAACCAAGTTTGAGCCACCAATTTCAATCCCAAACAAAAGCCCCAAATTTTCGTTCACCAACGTAGGAGAGAGAATGAGTGAAATTTGGGTCAAAATGTGAGGAATTTTATGTGTAGGAAGGTTTGTGAGTGAATTTAGATGAAAATGGAGTGATTTTAGTGAAGAATTGAAGGATTTTTTATGGTGAATGGTGAGTGAGGAATGCGCACAAGTGAAGGTTTGAGGGAGGATTGTCGTGAGGAAGATAAGGTGAAATGAGGAAATGAAGGGAAGAAGATGGAAGAAGAAATAAAAGGCACGGCAATAGGGGGCGTGCGGCCGCACCTGTTGCTTGTGCGCCCGCACAGTGTGCGTGTGCGGGCGCACCTTGCTGTGCTCCCTCATTCTTTCTTTTTTTCTTTTTTTATTTGTTTTTGATACTTACCGCTCAATTGGGTGCGCACATGAATCATGATGGTGATGAGGAACACCATAGGCAGTAGCTAAAAACATTTTTAGAGAGCTCAAAGTTAAAGATTCATGTGCTCACCACAAAAACTCAATAAGTATCAACTTCCTCCAACCTTTAAAACATGAATTTCCTATCTTACCTCTCTAAAATTCTTACCCCTTTTACCTCAAATTTCGATTGGAATCGAACAAAATATGATATGTGCCACGAACACCTTCCATTCACCATGCATTGTTGAAGAAATCCAATCTCGCAAAGTTCATCCTAAAAATCCAAACAAGTAGAAAAGTGAAAGAAAAGAAAAAGTAATAAAAGAAACAAAAACAAGAAAACTTAAAAATCAAAAAGGAAAAGTTAGAATCTCCGGGTTGCCTCTGGGAAGCGCTTGCTTAAGGTCCTAAGCTCGACCCTTCCTTTAAATCATGGAGGGTCAAAGAACACCACCTTCTTCAAGGTAGTGGAAAGAGCAAAATCTTCTTCAATCTTAAGCAACTTCTCATTGTTGCTTGATGAAACCTCCATAAAATTCTTCTCAAATTCACTTTTCTCTTTTCTCAACTTCTTTCTTTTTCTCAACTTCTTTGAATCACGAGCCTTCTTCTTCGGCTTTTTGTTCAATGTAGATGGAACTTCAACATCCACAACCATAGAAACTTTCTCTTCTTCTTGAGAAATAAGCTCAAACGAACTTAGAATCTCAACTTCTTCCTCATCCTTTAGCTTGGGAATCACAATTTCTTCTTCACTAACCTTCATGCTATCAAAACTTGCAAAAACATCATCAAAATTCTCAAGAGCATTGTTAGTAGAAGAATCAACCATGCATACATTATCAATAGAACGAGAAAGACTAGCACATGCTATATCTTGCACAAAAGATAGAGACTCATGCATTGGTTTCAACTTAAAACTCTCCTCTTGCTTACCACATCTCAAAGTAATGCGGCCTCCTTTCACATCTATCAAAGCTCCCGAGGTAGCTAAGAAAGGTCTCCCTAAGATGATTGGAATATGTTCATCTTCCTCAATCTCCAAAACCACAAAATCTACGGGAAAAACAAACTCTCTAATCTTAAGAGGAACATCATCAACTCTCCCCTTAGGAAACTTGATAGATTGATCGGCCAATTGAAGGGTTATATTGGATGGTTGAAGCTCACCTAGATTAAGTCTTTTGAAAACCGAATAGGGCATGATACTCACACTAGCCCCTAGATCACATAGAGCATTCTCAAACATCATTTTCTTGATCTTGCAAGGAATTAAAAAGTTTCTCGGATCCTCCATTTTCTCCGGAAGCTCACCATGGACAAGAGCACTAAAACATTTCCCTCCTTCCACCGAATTGCCCTCATTACAATCTTCCTTCTCCTCTAGTATCTCCCTAAGAAACTTGGAGTACTTAGGCATTTCGGGAATTGGCTCGGTAGAGGGTGTGGAAAGATGAACTTCTTTAAGAACTTCAAGGAAGTTCCCAAATTGCTCATCCATTTTGAACCTTAAGAATTTTTGGGGGTAAGGTACGTAGATCGGGAAATCTCTCTTCCTCACACATCTTTTCAACAACACTTTCTTCTTTTTCCTCATCCTCACAATAAACTTCCTTGGACTCAACCCTCTCAACTTCATTCTCCAAAGCACTTCTCTCATCTTCTCTCTCTATTGAACAAGAAACTCCCTCACTAAGGTCACTTCCACAACTAGTGGTAATAGAATACACGGGTTTCTTTGGTTCAACACCTTGGGAAGGTAAAGAAGAAGGACTAGCATAATCCTTGAGAGTATTTGCTAGTTGGGTTATTTGAGTCTCAAGCATCTTATTGTGAGTCATCATTTCATTGAATTTCTTATCACTAACCGCCATGTAGGTGTTAATGATCTTGGTTTGATTATCAATCAATTCTTCCAAATTAGTCCTAGGAGAAGAAGGTTGTGAATAGGAATTTTCACCTTGAGTCTTTGGAACAAATTCGGGTGGGGGACCTCTTTGAGCATCGTTTTGAAAATTGCCCCTTCCTTGATTGTTCCAAGTACCCCTATTTTGATTTTAACCATAACCTTGATTATGGTTGCCACCACCTTGATTATGGTTACCATTACCTTGGTTATGATTTCCATAACCTTGGTTTTGATTTCCATAGCCTTGGTTTTGATTACCATAATTTTGGCTTTGATTTTGGCCACTATAACCTTGGTTATTATGGTTACCACGAGAACCTTGATTCCCTTGGTTCCTATAACCACCACCATGATTATAGTTGTCAAAATTGCCTTGGTTTAGGTAATTCCTATTCCATTGACCTTTTTGATTATCAAACCTTTGAACATTGTTGTTTGACACAAAATTCACATGCTCACACTCATTGTTATCAAACTCATCAACACATTCATTATTGTAATTGCTAGAGTCATGATCGATCCACATGCATCACAAAACAAACATCCCATAAGCATATTATGTGAAGTGGGAGGAGTTTGAGAGTTAGAGTACCTCTCCCCTTAAATTGGGAGGGAAGATTCGAAGCTTGAGAAGAGGAAGAAACATTCTCCAACTTGGCTTTGATTGCGGTTACCTCCTTTCCCAAGATCGTCATTTGAGAGGAAAGAATGTTGGTTTCATTTAGATGGTCAACCGAATACAATGAAGATTGCTTTCTTGAAGAATCTCTCTCCCCATCTTGCCAATCTCTATAATAGGTCACCACATCCTCGATAATGTCCACAAATTCTTCTTCGGTCTTGTTCACGATAGGACCACCGGCCCCTCCATCAAGGCATGACTTGCCTTGAGGACTCAAACCACCATAGAAGATTTGGATCACTTGGTATGTTGGAATTTCGTGGTGAGGACAATCTCTTTGATACTCTTTGAATCTTTCCCATGCTTCATAGAGACTTTCATTTGGCTTTTGCTTGAACCCTTGAATTAAAGCCCTTGCCTCCGCCGTCTTCTTTTGAGGGTAGAAACGGGACAAGAAAGCTTTAGTGACATCATCCCACGTTCTCAATGAATTGGGCTTCACCTCTTTGTCTAGCCATTCCAAAGATCTTCCTATCATTAGACGAAAAATACAATTGGCCACCGGTTCAAAACCCCCTTATGCCACCGGTTTTGAACCGGTGGTCAGTTGGGGGGTGGCAATAATATATTTAAAAAGCCACCGGTTCAAAACCGGTGGCAAAAACGAGAATTGCCACCGGTTAACCGGTGGCAATAAATTAATTGGCGCTTTTTTTTTGGGTATTTATTAGTTTTGCCACTGGTTAACCGGTGGCAATATGAAGTGAATTTTTTTTTTTCACTTGAAAAATAGTCAGAGTTGCTTGTTCATATTTTTGGTTTGCTTATTTAACTTGAAATATGAGTAACTCAACATCAAAATCAACTAAACTTGTAAATGAGATATATAATCAGAAATAAATTTATCATTAAATTTTTATTTGTACAATACCCAAAAAAAATAAAAAAAAAAATTACAACATCAATATACAAAAAAATTACAACATCAATATCTTCTTGATTTTCTATGTGGAGTCATAAACTAGTACCTGCATAATTAAAAAATTTACAACATCAATATAAAAAAAATTTACAACATCAATATAAAAAAAAAAAACATGGATATTTATTCAGAATACTCCATATCACTAATCATAGCAATCAACAAGCAAAGTCAAACCTTAAGAACATATTTTCCCAATCTTCAACACAATTATTCATTAATTAAACATAATCAACAATTCCACAGATTAAACCCACTAAAACCCCTCAAAAATTATCATAATCAAATACCAAATAAATCCAAACTTTAGCTTAATTATACAATCAAATAAAAACATATAATCAATACCCAAAAATCAATTAAACAAAAACTCCAAAAATTCAAGCAATTACAGTTGAAAAGAGAGAGAAAGAAGCATACGGCCAAGGGAGTATACTCCGCCGTATACTCCGCCAGTATCACCGTTCCCCACGACTTTACCACCTACAACCACCCACCACCCACGACTTTACCACCTTACCCACCACCCACTTAACCCAAACCCTCACCGAACCCCACCAAACCCAGATCTACCCACCTAAACACCGAACCACCGAACCCACACTCCAACCCACCCACCTAAAACCTTCAACACGTAACGCCACCACCAACATCACCGAACCGACACTCCAACCCACCCACCTAAAACCCTCAACACGTAACACCACCACCACCAACACCACCGAACCGACAATCAAACCAACCTAAAACCATCCAAAAATTAAATAAAAAAATCAAAAACAAAAATAAAAACATTAAAACGTACCTTTAAAGTAAAAAAGCTTCGAAATTTCCTCACACTTGGTTTAATGCTCAAATTTGACTATGAAAACGTGACAAGGGAGGATGTTGTTGTTGATGTTTGAGGGGAAAGAAGTGGAGGGTAACGAGAGAGAAGGAGAGAAGGAGATGAGAGACGCATGCACGAGAGGAGAGAGAAGGTGGAGAGGAGATGAGAGAGAAAGAGACAGGAGAGAGGAGGAGATCGCTGAGGGAGAGGGTAGGGGAGAGTGAAGGAGAGAGGAGAGAGAAGGTGGAGAGGGGAGATTGAAGGAGAGCGGCTGAGGGAGAGTCAAATTCTAGGGTTAGGGGTTTATAAAGGGGGGGGAGGCGTTGTTTTTTTTTTTTTTTTTTTTTTTTTTTTTTTTTTTTTAATATACTTAGTTATTGCCACCGGTTCAAAACCGGTGGCCTTTCTAATTTTTGCCACGGGTTTGGTTGAACCGGTGGCCATTGGTCTTTGCCTCATCCCGCCACTAATTTTTGCCACGGGTTTTCAAAAACTGGTGGCCAATGAGCGTTGTATTTTTCAATTTTTCTACTAGTGTATGAGAGAGAAAGGGAACAACTTAAGGCGGATAAACTCTTGAGACACTCCATTGACCTTGATTGTGCTGCAATATTTTTCAAACTCCTTAAGATGGTTCAATGGGCTCTCATTCTTAGCCCCACTATATTGTCTCCTCTCAATTAGGGTGATCATTGCCGGCCGAATTTCAAAGTCGTTTGCCGGTGTTGTAAATGGAGCTACGCCACTCTCGAACCTATATGCACCGGGCACTCCTAGCTCCTTCAAGGCAACTCTCGGATTTTCTCCCATGACTTGCTCTTGTTCAATCTCTTCTTCGCTCAAAGAACTATAATCCAATGACTTGTTTGCTACTCTCCTCCTTGAGAGAGTTCTCTCAATCTCTGGATCAAAGGGAACAATTGAACGATCTCGGGACCTATGCATACAAAACTCAAAGAAAATATTAGTGGCACGGCTACAAGTGTAGCCTAAAGAGTAAAATATTTTTGTGTTTTGCAAATAAAGTGGAATAGACTCAACAACAATATGCACTCAAGACATCATTCACCGGCAACGGCGCCATTTTGATGGGTGCGGAAACGGTAGGTCGTTGGGCTACCTCGCCACACAATCAAACAATATTTATAACTCAACAAACCCCTATGGAAGTGTAGTGGTAAGTCGAGGTCGAACCCAAAGGAATGGAAATTGAATGTATATTGCCTAATGTCAAGCTACTCCGAAGTCAAATGCGGGGTTTATGGTAAGAACTAGAGTTAGAGCTAATCGATGCAATGAACTTGTATAAAACCAATATAAAAGACACTAGGGAAATGGATCCACATGTAATTGCAATGGAGAATGGTAATTTGGGAGGTCAAACCAACTAAGTCAAGTGATATGAAGGAAGATCAAACATGTATCCAAAAGAGCATACCAAGATATTTCTCCTAGAGGTCTAACTAGCGCCAACTACGCTAAACACTAACTAAGAAACGTCAGAAGATACCTCAATCGAGAAATTGCAAGTTACTAATCAATGGTCCGTATCATAGCAAGCTTACAATGCAATCTAGTGCACCAATTAAAGATGGCCAAGATTCAATCAATCACACACATGCACATGAATCATCAACCAAGTTTAAACATTTCATCAACTCCATTAATTATCCCCAAATTACTTTAATCCATCACTCATACATGCTTCACCATTACCCTAGCTAATAAACTACTCACTAGCCATTGAAATTAAGATCAAAACTACACTAATCATCAATTTCATCATCAACATATTAGAAATCAAAGATCAAATCAACAATCAATCAAACTTCAATCAACAATCAATCAAACATCAACAAACTTCAATCAATCAACAATAATATGAAAAACAAATGAAATCAACTAAAACAAACTTATATTAAAATCAAAGATGAAAGATCCTTACAAACTTTGATAAAAAGATCAATTACAATGGAGAATTCTTGAACAATTAACCAAAAACCATGAGTTTCTCTCTCTTCAATCCTTGAGTTTCTCTCTCTAAAATTCTAATAAAAAACTAAGCTCTAATTTGTTTAATGAATTCTTAATGAAAAAACTTAGCCAAATATAGAAGGAAATAACTATATATACAAAGAGGAGGTTGGTTTTGACGCCCAAAAATAGACCCACGCCGGTGTGGTCGCACGTAGGAGAGAGAGTGGCGCGCACGGGAAACACACCCAGCTGAGTGCACTCGCACGCACCAGATGTGCGGCCGCACTCGACACATGTGCAGCCGCACACCCCCCGTGTGCGCCCGCACCAAATTGGGTAAACTCCCTCTCTTCTCTTCGTCCTAGCTCATGGGGTGCACACTCCCTTGATGATGGTGATGGAAGATAAGGTAGGCAGCAACTTTCCTTAGAATTCTTGAAGAACATAAGCCATGAAAAGTGTACAACCAAGGTCTTGAAGCTTGCTCCTTGGATCCCCCTTGACTTGAAATTCTTTGCACAAGCATAAGGCATGAAAAGCAATGAAAAATCATAGAGAGGAAGCTCGGGAATTCTTGGACAATCAATCACAACCTACAAACAAAGGAGAAAAAGCAAATAAAAGGGAAAAATAACAAGTAAACTAGAAAATGCACAAAATAGAGAAACTAACCATGAAAAGCATAAAATGAAGAAATTAAGAATAAAACTAAGGAAAACTAAAGAAAAGAGTAATTAAATGAAATGAAATTCATCCAAAAAGAGATCAAATGAGTGCCATAAATGTCACTCATCCCAAGTGCATGAGTTATAATATAAAATTTGATTATTCCGCCTGCTATTCCTTTATTACGATAGCAGTTGCGGACTTGTATTTTCCAAGCACCCTCAGGTGCCTTCGACAGATTTCAGTCATCCTACTGCGTAGGTTGATAACCACAATTTTTCCAATTATACTTAGCCTGTTTGCCCCATTTTGGGAGGCTGTATAATTTCTAGGAGTAACCTAAGTTAAAACTTTAGTCAATTGCTGGGTGATACAATGATCATCCGGTTTCATAAGACATTCGTTTTTCAAGTTACTATGGTCAGGCGGCTATGAGTTGATCAATTAGACCGTTCAATCTTTGCCGTATGTATGTGATGGTAGAGCAAACAATAGAATGCTCTCTGCGACGATAACACCCAGAGGGGCGTCGCCGGACGCCATGTTTCGCATTGGAGCAGGCGAATTTATAAAATGTCCAACCATCCGGCTTAGAGCCTCATGTATGTTAAGTAAACAACATGATAAAATAAAAGCATAACTTGAAAACAGAAATCTACTTTTTTCATTCATAAGCTTACTATTTACAAAAAATTTACAATGCTTAGAAGTAGTACTTTTTGAGATTGTCTACATTCCAAGTTCTGGGCAGCCGCCTACCATCTGGGGTTTCCAGGCGGTAGGTGCCGTCTCTTACTTCTTCATAGATCCGGTAGGGTCCTTCCCAATTGGGAGTTAACTTTCCAAGTTCATTCGCCCTACCGATTCCCTCCATTTTTCGTAACACAAGATCATCCACTTTCAAAGGGCGCTTGTGTACTTTCTTGTTGTAGGCTCTAGTCATTCTCAGACGGTATATCTCATGTCGCAGGGCAGCATTGCCCCTGCGTTCTAGGAGGGAGTCCAATGCAAGCCGCATGGCCTCCCAATTTGCCTCTTCATCATATAACATGATTCTTAGAGTGGGCTCATAGCGTTCAATGGGCAAGACAGCCTTAGCACCATAAACCATGAGAAATGGGGTTTCACCGGTTGCCCCCTTTGCAGTTGTCCGGATGGCCCATAGGACATGGATTAATTATTCCTCTGCCCATAAGCCACCGACTCTTTCAATTTTCTTCTTTATGCCGTCTGAGATAAGCTTGTTGAAGGCTTTAACTTGGCCATTTGCTTGAGGTCGGCCGACTGAAGCAAAGTAGCTGGAGATTCCCTGATCTCCCAACCAAGTTGTGAGTTGAGTTGTTTCAAACTGAGGGCCATTATCAAACACCATAGACATAGGTACCCCAAATCTGGTGATGATGTTCTTCCAAATGAAAGAGATGACATCCTTTGTCTTGATGTTCTTGACCACCTCTGCCTCCACCCACTTGGTGAAGTAATCCACAGCCACCAAAATATAGAGTTTTCCGCCTGGAGCAGGCGTATAAGGACCAAGGATGTCCATGCCCCATTTAGCAAACGGGACCGGGCTGTGGATTGCCGTCAGATCAGTAGCCGGACGGTGAATCATTTTGCCAAACCTTTGACACTTGTCACATTTTTTAACCATTTTCATGGCATCTGATTCAAGAGTTGGCCAGAAGTAATGCCGTCTGGCTCTGACAGCCAAAAACCTGCCGCCTATATGAGAGGCACAGAACCCCGCATGTAGGTCTTCGAGAATCTCCTTCCCCTTCTCTGGGGTAACACACTTCAACAGGGGCTTAAGGACACCAGCCTTGAAGAGTTCTCCGTTTCTCATCTCGAAGTTTGCATCTCGCTTTTTCAGGATGGCCGTCTCATGGGGTGAATCAGGAAGCGTTCCATCAGTAAGGTACGCCCGGATGCCATCCATCCAGGTGGAGCTTCGGTTAAGGATTCTAATGGGCTCTTCATGTATACTTCTTTTTTCTAGAACTTCCCAAAAGACTGACCGAGGTATGTCACAGCAGGCGGAGGATGCTAACTTAGACAATGCATCCGCCTGATTGTTGTCTGACATGGGAACTTGACTCAAGTGGAATTCTTCAAGTGTCCCGGCCTCCTCTTTGACCGCCTGAAGATATTTGATCATAGCCGGGTGGGTTGCTTCAAAGACACCCTCATACTGGCTAACAACCAATTGCGAATCAGAGTAGGCGTCAATTTTTGTTGCCCCAGCAGCCTTACACATTCGGATACCGGCTAGTAGGGCCTCATACTCCGCCTCATTGTTTGAGGCTTGGAACTTAAATCGTAGTGCATACTCAAATTTATCTTCTTGAGGAGACTCATAGATGACGCCTGCACCACAGCCATTTTTTGTAGAACTCCCGTCCACATACACTTTCCAAACCTGATTGGGATTATCCGGAGGAACCGGACGTGTCATTTCAACAATGAAGTCGGCGAACGCCTGACCCTTCACTGCCTTCCTCGGTTCGTAAGTGATTTCAAGACTTTGCACTTCAATAGCCCATTTTAACATTCTACCGGATGACTTTAAGGTTGACATTTGCCGCTTGAGAGTTTGGTCTGTATATATAACAACCGGATGTGCCAAGAAGTAAGGTTTCAACTTCTTAGATGCCATATAAAGAGCGAGGCCAAATTTTTCAACCATGGGGTACCGGAGCTCAGCATTCCTAAGAACATGGCTAACAAAATAGACAGGGAGCTGGATGCCGTCTCTTTCAGCAAGGAGAACAGCACTGAGGGCATGATCAGAGACCGCCAGATACATGAATAACATCTCCTTGGGTAGAGGGCTAACTAGCCTTGGCAAAGAGTGCAAGTGTTCTTTCAATTTCTGGAAGGTCGCCTCAGCATCACCCCCCCATTCAAACCTAGTCCTCTTCCTGATGGCTTGGAAGAAATAGAGGTATTTGTTACTTGACTGGCTGAGAAATCTTCCCAAGGCCGCCAGGCAACCGGTTAACTTTTGAACTTCTTTAACAGTGCGGGGCGACTTCGTGTCGATTACTGCCTGTATCTTCTCGGGGTTAGCCTCTATTCCCTTATGATCAATTAAAAATCCGAGAAACTTCCCAGACTCAACACCAAAAACACATTTCTTGGGATTTAACATAACCCTATGCCACCTGAGTATGGTGAAGGTTTCTTAGAGATCAGCAAGGTGATCCGCATGGAGCTTTGATTTAACTATCATATCATCAATGTACGCCTCTACATTCCTTCCAATTTGATTTATGAAAACCGTGTTGATCATTCGTTGGAAAGTAGCAGGCGCATTTTTCAAACCAAACGACATCACTATGTAACAGAACAACCCCTGATCAGTGACGAAGGCCGTATTCTCTTGATCTTTCTTCCATAGGGGGATCTGATGGAAACCTGAGTAGGCCTCCATGAAACTCATCAAGGCATGGCCGGCTGTAGAGTCGACAAGGCTGTCGATCTTTGGAAGAGGGTAGCTATCCTTGGGACATGCCTTGTTGAGATCCGTGTAGTCAACACACATGCGCTAGCTACCATTCGGCTTCTTAACAAGCACAACATTAGCAACCCAATCAGGGAAGTTACATGGCCGAATGAACCCAGCGTCTAACAATTTTTTCACTTCGGCGCCTGCCGCCTGACTTCTCTCCTCGCCGTGGTTTCTTTTCTTTTGCCGGATGGGCTTTCTCTTTGGATACACGGCGAGTTTGTGGACTACGAGATCCGGGCTGATGCATGGCATCTCTTCCACTTCAAAGGCAAAGATGTGTTTGAATTCTTTCAGTAGAAGGTGTAAGTCTACACCCAACTTAGCATAAGCAGCCGTCCCAACCTTTACTGTTCGATCCGGACAAGAGTCGTCCAGAGCGAGATCAATATGCTCACCAGCCGGCTGCGGACGGAGCTCATCTGACCGCTCTCCGGTCAGTGATAGCTATTTCTTTTCCTTCTTCACCTCCACAAGCTGGGTCATTTTTCTTTTCTTTCTGGCTGCTGGTGGGGCTTGGCTGGCATCCTTAACATCTTCAAGGTCTATTGGTTCTTGCCCCTGACCATCTAGGGCCACTGTATCTTTGACAGCCGAGAGATAGCACTCCCGGGCCGTCTTTTCATCCCCGTTCAAGGAACCAACAGAGCCATCATCCTTTTCATACTTGATCGGCATGAGTGAAGGGATGATTACTGCCTTGGCTTCGTTGAGGGTAGGCCGACCTAAAATAATGTTATAGGCGGTTAATTCCTCAAAGACCGAGAATTTGACGACCAGGTGTCGTCCTTCTCCTTTTTCTCCCAGCCGGATGGGTAAGTCAATTTGGCCGGCTGGGTACACCATTCCACCCCCAAAACTAACCAGGGGGTGGGATACCGGGTGCATGCTGCTGGGCTTGTACTTCAGCTTTTGCAAGCACTTGTAGGTGATGATGTCTGAGGAGCTACCGGTGTCTATAAGTATTCGTCCAACCAGCTGGTTGGCGATTTTACATTCAACGACGACCGGATCGTCATGTGGGCGGCGAACCCTGCCCCTGTCCTTCTCAGTAATCAAGACATCAGGGAAGGTGCTGTTAGCAGACGCCTGTTCCTCATCAACAGTCGAGCATCTGCCTTAGATGGCTCTTGGTGCCCCGAATATTAGGGCCTCCATAGGAGAATCCACCTGCTATGGTGTAGACCGGATCTTTATCAGTGTCCGTGCTACTAGTAGGCTGGACGGTCTTTGACGACTGTCTTGGATTCTTCCCCTTGGACTTGGAGATGTTTAACATCCCCTGGTCCGCCAGGCGATCCAACGCCCTTTGAAGACAAAAGTAGTCGTTGGTATCGTGGCCAACTTCCTCATGAAATTGGCAAAATTTATTCTTGTTCCGCTTTTGGAGGGAACTCTTCATAGGATTCATCTTCTCAAGGGATAGCTTATCCTTGATCTCCATGAAAATGGAGTTGCAATCCTTGTCAAACTCATACTTAGGGACGTACGGTTTAAACTCTTTCTTTTTCTTCCGGGACGGTTGATTTGAGTCATCCACCGCCCAGACTTCCTTTCTCTTCTTGTTCTCTTCCTTCTTTTTGGCCGGTTGGCTAGGCCGGCTGTCTTTTGGTTTGTCGGACTTCTTAGGGTCCGACTGATTTCCAGACGAGCAGAGGTCGGTCGCTTGTATAAAGCTTTCGGCCTCCCTCAATGCCGCATGTAGGGTGAATGCCCCTTTCATGACCAAGTCGAACTTAAACGATGTCCCGTCTTTCAGACCCTTGATAAAGTCTGTGAAAGCTACATCGTCAGACAACCCCTGGATTTGAACCCGGGTCAGGTTGAACCGCCTGACGTATGAGGTAAGGCCCTCCTTCTCACCCTGCTTAATGGTTCTCAAGTCAAGACTTGTTTTCTTTGCAGGTATGTTCATTGAGAAGTTGGAAGCGAACAAGAAGGCTAGCTTCTTGAAGCTATCAATGGATCCGGCTTGCAGATTGCCAAACCATTGCTGGGCAATGCCCTTCAATGTGGCCGGGAAGCAACGGCACCAAGTGGCATCATCCAACCCCTGCAAATACATGAGTTTGGTGTACGCCATGAGGTGGTCTTCTGGGTTGGCAGTATCGTCATACGTACCCACCAACACATTCTTAACCTTGGCAGGTTAAACTGCCTTGGTTATCTCCCTGGTGAATGCAGAAGGTTGTTCACCAAGTCTAAGCAGACGGAGCTGCCAGTCCAGAGGCTGGACGTATGCTGCCTGACCTCCAAAGGGGGCCGGCTGCATGAATTGTAGGTCATACTGACCATACTGCGCCTGGGGCGCATGTGGGGCGCGTCCGATCAGTTGGGGATCAAGCTGAGCGGACTTGCCACCAGTTCCACTCTCATGTAAGGACAATGAGTTCCTTACAGAGGTTTCTTTGAAGCTATCTGGAAAGCTCGAGGTTGAGGCTGACTCAGACAGCTGCTGATGTCTGCTTTGCTCGATGATATGTCAAGCGTCGTTAGATGATTTTTTGCTGGTTCCATTTTAAACTCGACATTCCATTCACGATCCAAATCAGGTTCCAATTCAAACAATTTACAAAATTCCACAAAAGAAAGTGTGATATTTCTATTATTAAGCCTAAAAATTAATTCGGGACCACTTTTATGATTTTGAATAACTAAAGAAGATAAGAATTCACATGTTAATTCACGGTATGTCGAATAATGCATATCTACAAATTTTCTCATACCAATATCATTTAAAAATCTCCTAACAAAACCATAAATTCCTAAGGCCTCTAAAGTAGGACGGTGTAACCACCGTGAGGGAATTACCTCTCGTCCATAGAGCACCTCCAGCTTTTCCCGTTGTTTCGGCGTCGTGATCTTGATCGTCGGCCATTGAGGGTGTTGCAAGACTGGATCATATTGTTGAGAAGAGCCGCTCGAGCTTCCTCCGAGTAGGTTCCTTGCTCTTTTAGCCATTAAAGTAGAGGTCAAAATTAAAATTTTGTGGATTTGGGTGAGAAATGAAGGAGAAAACTTAGAGAGAAGTTAGAGGAAATTAAGTTTTTTAGAGAGAGAAAATGGAGGAAGATGAGAAAGAAAGAAGAAAGAAAGGGGAAAAGGAAAGAAAAGAGGAAGAAGAAAAGAAGAAGACGGTTGCGAAGAGGATCGCATCCGGTCGGGCGGTTTGGGGCCCGGTCGGGCGATCAGATTAGATGGGAAATATTGTTCACATGCCCGGTCGGGCGCCTACTTCGCCCGATCGGGCGATCTTCTACGTCTTCCAATCTCCGTCTCGCGCCCGGTCGGGCGCCTCAACGCCCGATTGGGCGATTTTCCTCCAAATAACGAGCTGCTTCTCGCGCCCGGTCGGGCCAAATTAAACTCCGTACACGTCAAGTCTCGCGCCCGGTCGAGCATTCCTAACCCGGTCGGGCCAATTTGAAACTTTTCCATTCCCAACTCTCGCGCCCGGTCGGGCGATGCTCCGCCCGGCTGGGCCCGAGAGCAAGGTTAGTCGACCTAACTTTCTTCAAATTTTGGCTAACTCTTTTCCTCTAATCTGTACCAAAAACTCGTAAAACTCGTTAAATTCCCTCCTCTCTCCTCTCATAATAAAAAGAAGGAAAAATAAAAATAAAAACAAGTAAAATTCGGGCTGCCTCCCGCAAAGCGCTGGTTTATCCAGGTCCCGCACGACCTTCTTACCATAGTGTTTTCACGGTGAACTGGAACTAGTTAGGTGTAGTAGTTCAACTGCACCAACTGTAGCCCCGTCATGATATACCTTGAGTCTCTGACCATTTACCTTGAACTCATTACCATGCTCATCAAACAACTCTAGAGCCGAACTTGTTGGCCCTTTTTACAGTGAAAGGACCCGATCACCTTGACTTCAATTTTCCTGGGAAAAGTTTAAGCCTAGAGTTGAACAACAACACCTTATCACCCTCTTTAAGCCTAGAGTTTAAGTCTTGGTTTTGTTTTATTTCGTCCTTTATTTATTTTTATTTTATTTTATTCTTTTTCTTTGTCCTATTCCTTTCTCGGTTTTGTGTGTAGGGGTTCGGGTTTTATGTCAAGTGTGTTCGGGTTCCAAGTTGAGCCAAATGCCAAACAAACCTGCTGCCCCTTATCTATCACCACACCCTTCTTTATCCTACACCACCCCAAGCTACAGCATCTCACTCCCCTGCTCCCTCTCCTTAACTCACGCATCACACCCACTCCTCTCACCTACCAGCCCACCTTACCACCACCTCACAACACCAAAAACCCACTACAGCAACCACCTCTTCCCTGCAATTCCCAGCCAACAACAATCACTCACGCAACATCAATTACAACAGCAGCAACCTCCAGCCGAACCACCCAATCTCCTCCAGCCTGCAACCCCGCAAACACCACACACACCAGCTTCAACCACCGCCAAAACCGCCAGCATCTTCAACCACCAATTGCCATCCCGCAACATCCCTCACACCAGCCATAAACCAGCAACATCAACCATTAATTAACTCCACCTCACCACCGCGCAACAGAGCAGCCACCACCAGCATCAATTACAGCAGCAACGCTGCCTCCCCACTTCGCAACACCAGCAGCAGCAATTTGCGCCACATCAAACCACCAATTCACACAAGCAACGTCCAAAATTAGAGCAAATTTGATTTTAATCGGGTTCGGGCAAACCCATTGAAGAGTTCGATCGAATTAAAAGGGCGAAAACAAGCAGAATCATTCGATGTTTTCTGATTTTTAGAGGAGTGGTCGAACACACCCATGGTTCGATCGAACCAACCCATAGTTCGGCCGCACCTACTTTCGGTTCGATCGAACCATTTCACGAGCTTCGCACGCGATTGTTAATGAAGACCAACGACCTTGATTGATGCTCATAATAGGCGTTGATGATGCGATTGGTGGTGATAGCCGTTCATTTGGTGTTTGAGTGAAATCGGAGGGTGGTGATGCAATGATGGTGGAGCTTGGTGAAGTATGGTGCAGGGGATTATTTCCCCATTTGAGCAGCTAAAGAAATCGAAGAAGGAGGGTCTGATAAGATTTTGGGGGGATTTGTTTTGTTTGTTTTTAATTTCTTTTTCTTTAATTTTCCTGTTCCTTATTTTCTTTTTATTTCTCCTTTTTCTTTTAGTTTTATTTTTGTTTACTTTCCTTTTCTTATTTCTTTCTTTTATTTTATTTTCTTTATTTCTTTATTTTTCTTTTTCTCTTTTATTTTAAAGTTAGTATAAATACCCATTTTTGGGGTAATTAGAAGGGAGAACATTTTTTTAGCTATTATTCCACTCTCTAATTAGTTTTAGGAGAGCTTCTCTCTCTAGGTTTAGCTTAGGATTAGGGTAGTTTAGAGAGAGAAAGTGAGGGTTTCACCATTGTTGAACTTGGATATTGAAGAAGAAATTGATCATCTTTTCTATAGATTTACATCTTCAATCAATGAGAATCTCTAACTCTCTCTCCTCTACTTTTATTGCTTTATTTTGATTATTATTTTTGTTGTTGGTATTGCTTGTTAATCATGTTGATTCTTGGTTATTTGTTAATTAATCTTGTTATCATCATGATTAGTGAGTAATTTCCCCATTAAGGGGATGGTTGTGGTGTAGTTGGATCTTGAGCATGTTCTAGGTTTAGAGTTGATTTATTTGTGATTAAAGTCTTTATATGCTTGATATTCTTTAATCTTCTTGCAAGTGCACATTGTTGGTTGATTAAAGGTGAATCTTTGCTAACAAGGAATGGAAGTTGACTTAGTTAAGGTTCATTATTATTGATTGTTATTTGATAGTACCTCCTAGTATATGGTTCTAATGTGGAAGCATAGAGGCTATTTTAGGAGAAACCGATTAACCCCGGAAGGCGGTTAGATTGGACTTTACTTCGATATTCGAGCATGTTTAGTTCATAATTAATTCAATTTCTATGCCTTTATTTATGTTTAAGTGAATGTTATACCTAAACCATTTCCCTTAATGTTTTATTTCTTGTTTTAGCATATTTAGACTTTAGTTTATTTATCTCCTATTCTGGACTAGCTTAATTGTCGATAACATTTGGTGGTGTTTAACCGTTCTCTGTGGTTCGACCCCTATGCTTGCCTTATACTCGTATTAGGTTTGTTTAGGTTGTATAAATTGTATTTGATCTAGGGATAGACAATTGACGACGTGTTTATTCCCTTGTCAGCGGGCATCTTCAAGCGGTGTCTCGCCCCGCCTGGCCGGGCGCGCCTTCGGGCGATGCACTAGTGGTCCGGTCGAGGCTTTTTAGCCTCGGGCTTCTACCTTTGGGCCTCCGAACTCGGCCCAAGTGCTATCAAACTTAGCCCTTAGTCACCGATTTGATACCTCCAATCGGTCTTGGGCTATCAAATGTGGTCGCGGTCTTCCAACACTTGTAGATGCTCCTCGAAAACCCGGGAAAATGCTCCAAGTACGCAAATTCCTACAAAACTCAAGCAAAACTACCAAAGCACTGGAAAACACAAATTAGTAATAAAAGTGGCTCGAAGGAGCCAAAAACACTACTAATTAAGACCAAGGGACGGGGATAAATATATATATATATATATATATATATATATATATATATATATATATATATATATATATATATATATATATATATATATATATATATATATATATATATATATATATATATATATATATAATGAACACATCAAACTCCTGATATGACCAAAACAAGTTGATGCTTGTGCAGTATACGGAAATAAAAATCCGAGTTGACTCAAAGGAACTATGACTCGATTTTAGGCTTATTCATTAGTTCAAATTAATTAATCAATTAATTAAGCAAAGTCCTTTAGTCATTAGTTAGTTTATTTAAGCATATTTATGATCACATGTCAAACAAAACGGTTAGTTTATTCACATAATAAGTATGCACAAGTAAGGGATGCACAAGTAGTCAAGTAGTCACAATATGATGCAATGAGTTTGCAACCTAACCATGGCTCTAGTTCTCTAAAGTTCAAGGATATGGGTTACTTAAAGAGGGTCCATGGTTATGAGTGCAGATGCATCACGCGAAAGCCTTACCTTTGGAAGGGTTGGCGCGTATGGATGGAATCCCGCAAGTTAAACTTGCTTCCACGGTTTTGTGGATTCACAAACTTGGATGTACCCATCGTTTCCAAAGGCGTTCAATTGGGTAGATAGAGCGTAAACCCCTAGAGGGTTATGGCCATATGTAGAACACATATGGGTTTTAGAAAAGACAGAAAAACTCAATCAAGAAGTAGAATCGAGCCAACAGTGCTAAAATAAGTCAACACAAGAAGGCAGAGTTCTGGCTCGGTATTGGAAGAACTTGGCGCCAGACTACAGAGACTGTCACCAAAAAAACAACCCTGTCGCCATACGACAAAGCTATTTTACAGGCGACGAGCTCTGTTTTTTAGACGCTAGTTCCTACATGCCTCGGCAGGTATCTATGTTCTTAGAATTTTCCAGTTTTCGCAGTATTATTTTGATTCTAGTTGTGAAAGATATTTCTCAAATTTCCTACGCGTAAAAAGCCTGTGTTTTTGACTCATTTCGGATGGTATTTCCAATGAGGACCTTTTTTATGCATATGACAATAATGTTAATCAAAATTACGCACATGAAATACTTAGAACTTTTTGACAAGGGAATAAACGTGTCGTCAAAAGTCTATCCCTAGATCAAATATAATTTATACACCTAAACAAACCTAATACAAGTATAAGGCAAGTATAGGGGTCGAACCACAAGGAGACATGCATAAACACCACATTCACTACTTAATACTTAAGCTACCTCGGAACGAGAAGTGTGAAAAGCTAAGAAATTAGACTAGAGATTAAGAATGATTAAAAATCAATATAACTAAGCACCAAGGGAAGTAGGTAGATGTAGTTGCCAATTAATCATGCAATAACACGGAAGCAAAGCAATGGTAAACTAAGCATGCAAGAATATCGAATTAAAGCTCAATCTAACCGCCTTCCGGGGTTAATCAAATTCTCCTAACATAGCCTCCATGTTTCCACACTAGAACCATATATTAGAAGGTGCAATCAAAGAACTATCGATAACAATGAATCTTAACTAAGTCAACTTCCGTTTCTTGTTAGCAAATATTCACCTTTAATCAACTAACAATGTGCACTTGCAAGAAGATTAAAGAATATCAAACATATAAAGACTTTAATCACCATTAACAAAACCCCAACATCATAAGCATGAATCAATCAACAACTACACCATCCCCACACCCTTGGCTAGGTGACTACTCACAAATCATATTGAAAACAATATCAATCATCAAATCAATAAGCATCAACATGATCAATAAGCAATGAAGGAAAATCAAAATAAGCAAATAAAACTAAATACAAAAGCAAAGAAAGAGAGTAAGAGATTGCTCATTAATTGAAGATGAAGATTTACAAAGATTCAATCAAGCTCCTTCTTCAATATCCAAGTTCATCAATGGAAATCCACACTTTCTCTCTCTACTAATGAAGTTTCTCTCACTAGATTAGGGCTAAAATGTACATAATAGTCTCATTACCAAACTAGGGGTCTTAATATGCCCCTCACATTACTCTAAAGATGAGTTAAAATGCACGGAAATACCCACGAGAGCGGCCGCTCCATCGAGGGTGAGCGGACGCTCTAGAGGGTATTAATCAAAACAGCCGCCTTACTGGAGCGGGCGCTCTCCCAGTCAGGAGCGGGCGCTCCAGGTGTGGAGTGGGCGCTCCTCTCTAGTGGAGCGGACGCTCCATAAGTCTGGAAAACAGGGGATCAGATGAGAAAATGGAGCGGGCGCTCCTCTCTGGTGAGCAGCCGCTCCTCTTTAAAGCTCCGGACTCTTCTCCAAATCCATGCTCCTCTCTTCCGCTATTCCAATGCACTCAAAAGGTTGACTAAGCCTCGAGCAGGACCACACGAGCACTCCATCCAACCTACTCAAACACTCATACACAAACATAAGTATAGAAAAGAGGGAAAGCGGCAAAGCAAAGCCAAAAACAAAGTAAAAAGGAGGGGAAAACACAAAAAGGAACAAGGTAAAGCAAACTAAAACAAAGTGCTTGAAAAGGCTCAAACAAGTGCCAAGTGAAGGGAAAAATCCTTAAAGAAAAGGATAAAAGAGTGGTATAAATCCCACTCATCAAAATCCCCCACACTTGCCTCTTGCTTGTCCTCAAGCAAGAAGAATCAAAACAACGAGCAAACACAACAAACATAACATGACAAGGCTTACGACAATCGATCAAATACCACGGTGATAAATGCTCAATTCGGGCTCAAATATAATGACATTGATCAAAGAATACCTACCTTCTCAATTCAAGAGGGAAAACACGCTTTAAGATGCTCAAGGTTGAAAGAGACAAACCTAAGCTAAGCATAGAGAACTAATGATTTCATCCTCCACCCTAGCCCCATCCAAGACGATCCATGTTCTCTCCGCTAGCTTCAATTCATCCCCTAATTGGCTCCTCATGATTCCGCGAGGGAACCGGAAAAAAATAATTCTATGTGGAACAATGAGGCTATCCCGACATCTCAACTATGCGTACTCTCTTCATAGGGTTGAAATCCATCTCCCTCCACCGTTTCCTTGACCACGCCCCTCTAAAGTCCAAGGGTCTTAGTTAGGGTTGCAATGTCATGGCTAAAGGTTAAGGTAGGGAATTAATTTGAAAACTTTGGTGGAGACTCCTAAGTGAAGCATAAGAGTGGCCATCTCTCAATAACAACATAAGAATCTAACCTAAGTTTCAAATCACAACCTTCAATACAAATTACATGACAATACTACTCTCCTTTTTTCTTTTTTTTTTTTTTTTTTTTTTTTTTTTTTTGAAGATGTTCGGTTTTCATAGATTACAACTTCCTTGCCAAACCTTTTGCACGCTTTTTTTTTTCACGAATAGACTTTCAAGACCTCATTCGAACCAAATTGCACAACTTCCTTGCTTAAAATAAAGACTCTCAAACCCGAACCTCACAAGCCGATGCTTCACTAACTACAAGGGTTGGTAGGACATATGCCGCTAGGTTTGTAACGTGGTTTAACCAAGAAAGGGGAAATAAGGCTTAACATGGCTAGCAAGAAGGTACATGCAAAATAAAAACCAAATTTGTAACAAAACACAAGGAAAACAAAGAAAAATGAGAAGAGATGCCCTCTTCCTCCTCTAGAGTTATATGATCACGGTCTTGGGAGTTAGATACCAACACAAGGATTAAGACACGCATAGTTAAGGATCCAAAATGCCGCTCAACAAAAGTGATGGAGGCTTGAACAATAAATGCTCACATGGGATATGAAAGTAAGCAATTACCAACCAAGGGAATCCTATTCACTACGGAGAGCAACACCATCTTACCACTTTCCCGTGAACTAGGGGTTCAAACGTCCTCAAGAGTTCTAAACCGGGCTACCTTAGCTTAAAATGTGTCTAGTTCAACCCTAAGCACTCTCAAACCGTGAAGACCCTCTTCAACTAGGAAGATAAGCATTCAAAAATATGTCATAACAAAAGCATATAGGTCCACATTTCCAAATGAACGAGCAAATTCTCAATTTTCAAAATTTTTCTCTTGTCATGATTATGAATGTCACAAAAAGGAAAGAAGAAAAGCAACCCACAAAGGAAAAAGGAAGAAATCAAAACGGTTCATAAGAGAGGCATGTAAATCACATAAATCCCAATCGACATACAATGATCGTTGAATACAACATCAACGATCCCAGGTTCCTTAGAACCAAATCAAACAACCTCGAACCATTCAACTTCTTCCTAATCTAAACTAAACTATGCAACCATTCAAATATTTAAAGAGTTGAGAAGGGGAATTTGTCACCCAAATATGCTTAGAAAACGCAAGTCCACTATCAATGAAGCTCCATTGCTTGGAAAAATTTGGGGAATGCGCCAATAAGCCCTACAAAATGTCAAAATCCAACACAACTCGGCAAATATTCGGTTAGTAGCAAGAGAAAAAAAAGTGAAAAGAAAAGAAAGCAAAATAAAAAAAAAAAAAAAAACTACTAAAGAAAAAGAACAAAGAAAAGAAGAAAAGGTTTGGATTAAAGGGAAATTTGGATTTTTGAAAATGGGAGCAAAAACAACACAAGGTTATCATCAAATCATCAAAATTTTTTAGAGAACATAGAAGGTGAGCATCAACCAACACCGAGAAAAAAAAAACATGCAAGAGACACCTATTGGCCATGAATATGCCCCATAGAACAAAGCCCTTAAATGAAACAATGAATAAGCACCCCCCACACTTGAACGAAAAACCGTCCTCGGTTTGATCAAAAATAGGAAATAGGTGGGAGGAAGGGCTAAACTCGGCCCGAGGGCCCTAGTCCTCCATGTGAGAACTAGAGCCCTCTCCATATATATATGGACGCCACTCGTAGTCGACGTCGATAGGAGGGCCATGGGGGGTCCCAACCACCGGTGTAACCCGGTGGAAAACCACGGTTCCGGTACAACTCTTGTTGGTAGTCCGGAAGAGGGTCATAGGGAGGGGGCATCTCAAGAGGATCGGATGTGTACATGGGGAAGTTGGGGTCCCCACGGTAATCACACCCCCCCGGTGCCTTGTAATCATACCCCTCAGAGGTGGGGTAGTTCACACGGGGGGGCCCTTGAGATGAAGGCCCGGACCAATAAGGCCAAACCGGTCGACGGGGAGTCCCGTCAGCATGCGGTTCCTCGTGACAAGGAACCGGCCCCTGTTGGGGCGGAAAATACGGGTAGTTCACCGGTGGGTCAAAATGCCCTTGGTTTACATGCCAATCATAAATGTTGGCGTTGTAAACCGAGTTCCCATCGACGACTTCCGTCAACCGGTTTACTTGCATAGACAAATTTTGAAAAGCAGACTCGATGTTAAATGAGGAAGAAGAAGAAGAAGCCATACCTCCCCCACTAAAGGGGGGGATGTTCACTTGTTGAGACCCTTCCCCATAGTGGAAGGATTGATGCTCGAAATGTTGCTGAAAACCTTGTTGTTGTTGAAATTGTTGTTGTTCTTGGAATTGTTGTTGTTCTTGTTGGTCAAAGTGCTGCTTTTGCTGCCGCCTTTGCCTTGGGGCCCGGGGAGCTCTCTCCCTCAACGACAAGCTACCCTCCTCAAGGTTAGCTCGGGGAACGCGCCATTGATTTTCATCTTCTGGCGGGTTGGTGATGTAGTCGTTCGGGAGGAGGCACCAAGAAGAATCGCGGACCATCCAAACTCGCTCATCTCCCCCCACGCGAGTAGGCACCTCGCGAATCATCCCGGCCGTCTTGAGGGCCCCTAGGTTCAGGTAGGGCTGCTCATCGACTGGGGTAAGCTTGGCTAGCTCCGCTCCATAGCCTAACTTGTAGGCTATCCATGTAATCATCCCCCCCAACTAAACATCACCAGTGAGGGAGACACCAAGTTGCGTCTCATGGAAGCGGTCAGTGAGGAGGCCCCCGAAATTCATCCCATGGTCATAGTTGATGTACCCGTCGGTGGCCAACCACAGTAGAATGAGCTCTTCTTGGTTGATTTTCCCGAGCTCTTGGCGGGAAAATAAGGCATACACCATTAGCCTATGAAAATACCGGAGGGCCGGATGGATGATTTCCGACGCCTTTGCCGATCTTGATTTGAATTTGGTGTTGCTTTGGGTGATGGTGCCCCACCACTCTTGCTCGTCGTAGCCTTGCCACATCCTCTCGTTATCATAAGCTCTATGCACTGGGCTCTCGGGATACCACCCGAACATCCGATTGAGCTCGCTCATTGCAACCTTCCGTGGGTTGTTGAACATACGGAAGTTAAGCTCAAGTTCTTTCACCCCTCGCCTCTCGATGGATTGAAGATTGAATGAAGAGAGGAATTCGAGGGTGAGCTCCCGGTAGGTGAATGGTGCCTTGGGCTCGGCCTCCGGGTTGTGGGTGAATTTTGATGGAACCTTGATATTGAGGAAGGTTTGCCACCCGAAGGACTCGGCCATGTCTCGGACATCGGCATCGATGCCTAAAGCCTGACAACATTCCCTGTCATAGAAACGGGTGGACCGAACGGCCCGCTTGGAGAGCTCATTATAACACTTTTCTTGATAAGGTGAAGCAAACTTCACCTTATAGGGTTGAGGAGGTGTACTGGGCACCGCCGCAGAGCTAGATGCGGCTTGAGAGGATGACCCCTTTTGTGATTTTCGGGAGGAAGACCCGGGCAACAAATCTCTTAATCGGCGAGACATGACTGATGTTAGGAGCTTGCAACAACAAGGACTACAAAGGATAGGTACCTACAAACAACCAAGAATCCAACTTCAAACACTCATCTTATGAACATAAATCATCCACAATCAAGACAACTAGCCAAAAAGAGGGCATTAAATAGTGAAATGGAAACCACTCAACGAACAAAGATTAGGAAAAATTAGGACATGTGAGGGGGTTCAATCATCACTTCAAAACATTTGTACATTCAAAACAAGGTGATGGAAGCATTAACACTATCTAAATGCTTGATTTAGCATGTTGAATTAGGAGTAGTCATCCAAATAACAAAATGCTCAATAGAACAATTCATCTTAGCAAAAATCATACAAATACCAATATCATATCAAATCAAACAATACTAGCATGAATAGTTGTAGTTTAGCTTGAATTAAACACCAAGAACAAGTATTATGCTAGCATGAGCGAAAATTATCCTATGATACAAGTATGAAAATTTGCAAACGAAACCAACTACAAACTTCATCCAAACAACATTAAAGCCCAAACATGACAATTCCAAACACATACTACTCAATTTCAACCCATTCAATCACCATAAACTAGTAGTACATGAATGAACAAGTAGTCATGAAATTTAAACAAATTCGAGTCTTCAATACACAAATTAAGAAACAAAATGGATAGTGATACTTACAAAATCAATAAATAAGTGAAGTAGAGTAAGAAATTCATACCAAATTGCTTCAAATAAACTCAAAGAACAAAGACCCAAAACGGATGAATTTCGCCGATCTCGTAACCAAAAGATGAAGAGTTGAATTTGAGGTGAAATTTGGAGTGAAATGTGCGAATTTGATTGTGTGTGAGGGTGATTTGTAGTGAGGAAATGTGAGGAATGAGAGAAGAGGATTTCTTAGGGTTTGAGGGAGAATGAGAAATTAGGGAAAATGAAGAGGAAAGTGGGAAAAATCGAGCCTTAAGCTCAATTTTTTTCCGGAAAAGCAGTAGGAGCGGGCGCTCCACGAAGGGGAGCGGGCGCTCCTCACTGATAGGAGCGGACGCTCCCTAAGGTTGGAGCGGACTCTCCATTTGTCTGAGATTGGCTCTGAATTTGGGATAATGGTGCGGACGCTCCACAATGTGGAGCGGGCGCTCCACATACTCGGAGCGGGCGCTCCTCTCTAATGGAGCGGACGCTCCAATTGTCTGAAACGTACCTGAACTTCAGGAATGGTGCGGACGCTCCACAGGGGAGGAGCGGGCGCACCATTCAACTAGTTTTGCCCTCCAATTCCTTGGAATATGAACTCCTTTCCTTCACTTAGCCTTATTTTCTACTCCATTCCTACCCTACAACATCAAACAACAACAATCCAAGTAACCAAATATCCAAATTAATCCAAATCCACAAATCAAAAGACTAAAGAAAATAACGAGAAACTCGGGTTGCCTCCCGGAAGCGCTTTTGGTTAGCGTCGTTAGCTCGATGTTCCTCGAGTTGATCAAGGAGGGTTGTATTGACGATGCACGTCACTTAGAGTAACTGAAACTGGTTCATCACTTGGGGATCCTTCAAAATAAGGCTTGAGGCGGTGGCCGTTGACTTTGAAAGGGGAGTGGCCCTCTTGGGAAATTTCATAAGCTCCATACGGGAATACCTCCGTAACAATGTATGGCCCACTCCATCTTGACCGGAGCTTGCCTGGGAAGAGCTTCAACCTCGAGTTGAAGAGGAGCACCTTTTGCCCTTTGACAAAATCTTTCTTGATGATTTGAGCGTCATGCCACGCTTTTGATCTTGCCTTATACATACTTGCATTCTCATAGGCACTCAACCTCAACTCCTCTAGCTCGTGCAATTCTAAAAGCCTTTGCTCCCCCGCACTATGGAGATCCAAGTTGATTTGCTTGATCGCCCAATGAGCACGATGCTCCATCTCCACGGGCAAATGACAATTCTTCCCATATACAAGCTTGTAAGGGGTGGTCCCAATTGGCGTCTTGAAAGCGGTTCTATAAGCCCATAGAGAATCGATGAGCTTAGAGGACCAATCCTTCCTCGTTCTGGCAACTGTCTTCTCCAAGATCATTTTGAGCTCTCTATTTGTGACCTCCGCTTGACCACTTGTTTGGGGGTGATAAGGAAGCCCTCGCTTGTGAGATACCCCATATTTCTCAAGTAGTCGCACGAAGGTGTGGTGTTTGAAATGTTACCCCCCATCACTAATAATCGCCCTCGGAACGCCGAATCTTGGGAAGATCACTTTCTTGAAGAGGTTAACCACCACTTTTGAATCATTTGTTGGAGAAGCTACGGCCTCCGCCCATTTGGACACGTAGTCAACGGCAACCAAAATATATTTGTTCCCATTTGAGGAGATAAAAGGGCCCATGAAATCTATCGCCAACACATCGAAAACTTCAAGCTCAAGGATGGGGTTTTGTGGCATTTCATCCCTTCTCGAAATATTCCCCACCCTTTGACATCTATCGCAGGTCTTGACAAATATCCAAGAGTCCTTGAATAAGGAAGGCCAAAAGAGCATTGATTGGAGAACTTTTGAGGCGGTTTTCTGAGCACTCATATGCCCACCACAAGGAGAGGAGTGGCACATGTGGAGAACACTTTGAAACTCATCGTCGGGAACGCATCTCCTCAATAACCCATCAACCCCTCTCTTCAACAAAATCGGTTCATCCCAAATATATCTCTTTGCCTCGTGCTTGAGCTTTCGACGTTATTGTGAAGTGAAATCCGGATGTATGGCACCACAAGCCAAGTAATTCACAATATCTGCATACCATGGAGCCGACTTCACCTCAAGAACGTATAGCACATCATCCCTTAAAGCATCCTCTATTGGAAAACCATCATCCTTGAACCTTGCACCGCCCAACCTTGAAAGGTGATCCGCCACCACGTTCTCGGCTCCCTTTTTATCTCTCATTTCATAATCAAAGTCTTGGAGAACTAAAACCCATCTCAACAACCTTGGTTTAGCTTCCTTCTTCCCTATCAAATATTTGGGAGCCGAATGGTCGGTGTACACAATTGTCCTAGAACCAATGAGGTAGGTTCTAAACTTCTCAAATGAGTGAATAACCGCTAAGAATTCCTTCTCGGTGGTTGTGTAGTTTCGTTGGGCGTCATTGAGAGTTTTGGACAAATAATGTATGACATGAAGTTTCCCATCCTTTCGTTGCCCAAGAACCGAACCAATAGTCTCGTCGCTTGCATCACACATTAGCTCAAATGGAAGAGACCAATCCGGGCCTTGGACAATAGGGGCGGTGCAAAGGGCCTCTTTCAACCTACAAAAAGACTCTTGACAAGCATCATTAAATATAAACTCTTTATCTTGTTGCAATAGGGATGTGAGAGGCTTTGCAATCAAAGAAAAGTCTTTTATAAAAGGCCGATAGAACCCGGCATGGCCAAGGAAAGACCTCACTTCCCTCACGTTGGTGGGGGGAGGAAGTTTCTCAATGACCTCTACCTTGGCTCTATCAACCTCAATGCCGGCATGGGAAATTTTGTGCCCAAGAACAATCCCACTTTCTACCATAAAATGGCATTTTTCCCAATTTAACACGAGGTTAGCCCTCTCACATCTTTCTAAGCAACGAGATAAATTAGATAGACAATCTTCATAGGTGGCCCCTCCAACGGAGAAGTCATCCATAAAGACCTCTATCTCATCCTCAATCATATCACTAAAAATGGACATCATACAACGTTGGAATGTTGCGGGAGCATTACAAAGCCCAAAAGGCATCCTACGATACGCATAAGTACCGTAGGGACAAGTGAAAGTCGTCTTCTCTTGATCCTTGGGGTCAATCGGGATTTGGAAAAATCCCGAATAACCATCAAGAAAACAATAGAAGGAATGCTTTGTAAGCCTCTCCAACATTTGATCTGAACGGTAATGGTAAATGATCTTTGCATGTACTTGTGTTGAGTTGGCGATAGTCAATGGACATGCGCCAACCGGTTACAAGCCTAGTGGGGACTAGTTGATCATGATCATTTTTCACTACCGTCATTCCCCCTTTCTTAGTCACAACTTGCACAGGAGATACCCAATCACTATGAGCAATTGGGTATATAATTCCTGCATCAAGAAGCTTAGCCACTTCCTTCCGCACAACCTCTTGCATGGAAGGGTTAAGCTTCCTTTGCCTTTGCCTAACGGGTTTGGCATCTCCCTCTAGATCAATTTTGTGCATGCATAAAGAAGGACTTATACCTTTGATGTCATCAATGGTATAGCCTAAAGCTTTCTTGTGTTTTTTCAAAACATTGATCAAGAGGGAGGTTTGCTCCTCCGTTAGGTTGGAATTAACAATCACGGGGAAAGACTCATTAGAACCAAGAAATACATACCTCAAGCCCAAAGGTAGAGGTTTCAAGTCTACCTTTGGTGCTCCCTTACCATTGGTGCTCTCTTCTCTTTCCTCAACTTGAAAGAGGTCATGGGTGTGAAAAGCCTCCTCCTCCATGCTCTCATATATCCATGCACTCGCTCTTGCTTTCCTCTAGCAAATCCTCATAGAATTGAATGTCGTCCTTGTGAACACCTAGCTTATAATCATTCAACAATACACTCTCTAGGGGATCGTTAGAAGCATGCAAATGGGAACGAGAGAATTCACTAAGCATGGAATCTAGAACATCTACTCTAAAGCATTCACTACTTGAGGAAGGTTGTTGCATGACACTATTCAAATCAAACTCAATTGAATCATTGTCAATTTTCAAAGATATTTTGCCCTCCTTCACATCAATAATGGCCCTAGAGGTGGCTAAAAACGGCCTACCCAAGATAATAGGAATCCTTTCATCCTCATCCATTTCTAGCACATAAAAATCCACGGGGAATGTGAACTTCCCTACCCTAAAGGGGATGTCCTCAACTTTCCCCATGGGAAATTTAATGGACCGATCCGCTAGTTGGAGAGTGGTGTTAGTGGGGGAAAGGGTTCCTACACTAAGCTTTTGGTAGACGGAGTAGGGCATGAGGCTCACACTCGCTCCTAAATCACACAAAGCTTTGTCAAACTCAATGCCATTAATAGAACAAGGGATGGAAAAACTACCCGGATCCTTCAACTTAGCGGGAAGTTTGTTGGAAAGGATTGCACTACAATTGGCGGTCAAGCTCACCGTTTCACACTCCCTTCTCCCACTCAATAGTTCTTTCAAAAACTTAGAGTAATGGGGCATTTGTTTCATAGCATCTACAAAAGGAAGGGAAACATGCAAATTCTTGATCACATCCAAAAACTTCCCAAATTGAGCATCAAGCTTAGCTCTCACAAATCTTTGGGGAAAAGGTAGCCTCTCCTCTCTAGGTTGGAGATTTAGGGGCAAGGGGGTGGTCTCTTTTTCCTTTTGCACCTCAACATCCTTCTCCCTCTCAACATTAGAAGGTTCCTTGGTTCTCTCACCCCCCCTCTCCAACTCTACTTCATTTCGAGGTTCTTCCTCAACTAAGGGGTCACTCCCTACTACCTTTCCACTCCTTGTTGTCACGGCATACAAAGGTTTTGGGTTGACTCCTTGACTAGGGATAGAGGAAGAAGAAGAAGAAGAGGAATTGGAAGCAAGTTGGGCAATTTGGGTTTCAAGCATTTTCATATGAGCATTGGCTTGCTTTTTATCCTCCTCATTCCTCTTCTTTTCCTCCTCATGCATCTTCATGATGGCATCTAGCTTAGCCATCACGGGATCATTAGGAGGGGCCTCAATTTGAAGAGGTTGTTGAGGTGGAGGAAGTTGGGATTGATGGAAACCCGGAGGCCTATTGGTTTGGGCATAGTTAGAAACATTTTGGCCCCTATTGCCTCCGGTTCCTTGGTTGGGAACATTGCTTTGTCGATTATTTCCCATGTTACCTTGATCACCAAAATTTTGATTTTGATGGTCTTGGTATCGGGAGTTGGGTTGTTGGTTTTGGTAGCCATACCCTCTTTGGTTAGAGTAGCCTCTTCCATTGAAATTGGAAGGGCCTCCCCCACCATGGTATTGGTTACCATAACCACCACCACTTTGGTTCCAACCACGGTTTCCACCTTGATTCCAATTCCCCATTTGATTGGGGTTTGGCCTCAAGTTCCCTACATTTACCATTCTAGGAGCAAAATTCATAGCATTGACATCTTCTACATTATCATCATGTTCATAGGGAGGGGGTTGAACTTCACAAGCATACACACAATGGGAGGTATCATGATCATAGGTTTCACAATTTGAGCAAAACATGCATCCTTGAGGCATTTTATTATAAGAAGAGGGGGAAGAAGTGGCCATACCATTGCCTCCCTTGGTTGAAGGAGAGGTATTACCATGAGGGTTGGACCTTTCTTTCATCATTTCATCCATTTGCTTGGCCATCTTGGAGATTTGGGAAGAAAGGTTGTTGATTGCGTTGGCTTGCTCCAATGCATAGACACCTTTGCTAGAAGTGGCCTCCCTTTCTCCTTCGTACCAATCATCATAATGCTTTGCGGCCTCCTCTATGATGCATTCCACTTCATCCTCTCCCTTGTTCATGATTGGACCGCCGGCGGCGGCATCTAGGCTTGTTCTCCCTTGAGGTGAGAGACCTCCATAGAAAGTGTGGATGAGTTGATACTTGGGTATCCCATGATGTGGGCATTGGCGTTGAAGCTCCTTGTACCGGTCCCATGCCGCACTTAGAGTCTCACCACTCTTTTGGCGAAAGCCTTGAATCAACGATCGAGCCTCGGCGGTCTTCCTATGGTTATAAAATTTCCTCAAGAAAGCCGTAGTCACTTGGTCCCAAGTTGTGAGAGAGTTAGGGGGCACCTCCTTCTCTAGCCATTCTAGACCTCTCCCAATTAAAGAAAATGGAAACATCTTGAGGCGGATGTACTCTTGAGTCACCCCGTTGGCTTTGATTGTGTCACAATATTTCTCAAATTCTTTTAAATGCTCATGAGGGCTCTCAAATTTTCCACCCGAGAATTGTTTCCTCTCTATCAAAGCAATCAAATTGGGCTTGATTTCGAAATTGTTGGCTTGAGTGGTAGGATTTAGGATCCCACTTTGGGCTCTAAAGGCTTCGGGAGCCCTAAGACGACTCAAAGGTGTGTTCTCTCCCATTTTAGGACCTTCTTCACTTTCGGACTTAAAGTTTGAAAAGGGGTTGATTTCCGGACTTGATGGCGAATTAGGGCTATCTAAGTCTTCACTTGAGGGTGAAGATGGTGGAGTATCTTCCAATTCTCTTACTCCTTCTTTCGTTGGGGTGTGAGAATTTCTACTCCTCGCTCTCGCTTCTCTTCGAAGTAAGGACAAAGATCTTTCTAACTCCGGATCAATGGGAACCAAAGACCTTGAGCGAGTTCGTCCTCTGTTCATACAACAAAGCTAAGGAGAACGTAAGCACTGACAAGTAACAAGAAGTAACAAATACTAACAAACAAGGAATGAGATAGTCTCAAATAAAGTAATGAAAAAGTAATGGAAGCCGTCTCCCCGGCAACGGCGCCAATTTGACAAGGGAATAAACGTGTCGTCAAAAGTCTATCCCTAGATCAAATATAATTTATACACCTAAACAAACCTAATACAAGTATAAGGCAAGTATAGGGGTCGAACCACAAGGAGACATGCATAAACACCACATTCACTACTTAATACTTAAGCTACCTCGGAACGAGAAGTGTGAAAAGCTAAGAAATTAGACTAGAGATTAAGAATGATTAAAAATCAATATAACTAAGCACCAAGGGAAGTAGGTAGATGTAGTTGCCAATTAATCATGCAATAACACGGAAGCAAAGCAATGGTAAACTAAGCATGCAAGAATATCGAATTAAAGCTCAATCTAACCGCCTTCCGGGGTTAATCAAATTCTCCTAACATAGCCTCCATGTTTCCACACTAGAACCATATATTAGAAGGTGCAATCAAAGAACTATCGATAACAATGAATCTTAACTAAGTCAACTTCCGTTTCTTGTTAGCAAAGATTCACCTTTAATCAACTAACAATGTGCACTTGCAAGAAGATTAAAGAATATCAAACATACAAAGACTTTAATCACCATTAACAAAACCCCAACATCATAAGCATGAATCAATCAACAACTACACCATCCCCACACCCTTGGCTAGGTGACTACTCACAAATCATATTGAAAACAATATCAATCATCAAATCAATAAGCATCAACATGATCAATAAGCAATGAAGGAAAATCAAAATAAGCAAATAAAACTAAATACAAAAGCAAAGAAAGAGAGTAAGAGATTGCTCATTAATTGAAGATGAAGATTTACAAAGATTCAATCAAGCTCCTTCTTCAATATCCAAGTTCATCAATGGAAATCCACACTTTCTCTCTCTACTAATGAAGTTTCTCTCACTAGATTAGGGCTAAAATGTACATAATAGTCTCATTACCAAACTAGGGGTCTTAATATGCCCCTCACATTACTCTAAAGATGAGTTAAAATGCACGAAAATACCCACGAGAGCGGCCGCTCCATCGAGGGTGAGCGGACGCTCTAGAGGGTATTAATCAAAACAGCCGCCTTACTGGAGCGGGCGCTCTCCCAGTCAGGAGCGGGCGCTCCAGGTGTGGAGCGGGCGCTCCTCTCTGGTGGAGCGGACGCTCCATAAGTCTGGAAAACAGGGGATCAGATGAGAAAATGGAGCGGGCGCTCCTCTCTGGTGAGCAGCCGCTCCTCTTTAAAGCTCCGGACTCTTCTCCAAATCCATGCTCCTCTCTTCCGCTATTCCAATGCACTCAAAAGGTTGACTAAGCCTCGAGCAGGACCACACGAGCACTCCATCCAACCTACTCAAACACTCATACACAAACATAAGTATAGAAAAGAGGGAAAGCGGCAAAGCAAAGCCAAAAACAAAGTAAAAAGGAGGGGAAAACAAAAAAAGGAACAAGGCAAAGCAAACTAAAACAAAGTGCTTGAAAAGGCTCAAACAAGTGCCAAGTGAAGGGAAAAATCCTTAAAGAAAAGGATAAAAGAGTGGTATAAATACCACTCATCACTTTTCGAGTCTCATCCGCTCATTCTAAATCAATGCCGAAATAAATTTCAAGAATAAAAATAGAAATCCTCCCCAGCGGAGTCGCCAAAAGCTGTAGGGAATATTTCAAGCATTATCCTTAGTTATTGTGATCATACACTTAAGCATGGTGGCGTCAAAGGGAAATAAGCTAGAGCAAAAGAGTTGCCAAGAAGTTTTAGGAACTTGTAAACCGTTCACAAGGTGAAGGTTACACCCCTTAACGATCCATGAGATCGTCAACTCCAAAATGTCTGGAACCAATCAGGGTTCGGGGATGAGGGTACGAATCCAATCTAAAAGAGAAAGGACCCATCCTATAAAATAAGCCTCTACTTTATTCTACTCGAATTCATGTGCGCTTTCTAACTAACATGCAATCATTAGATTAACCCTAAACCTATTTAATCTATGTTGATTGAATATTAATGCACAAATATATCTATTATTAGCGATCACTTGAATTAAATCATATTAGCCTAAACCAAATTATTAATTTTCTTATTAGGTGTGATTTCAAGTACAAATTCCCTTTAAACAAGCATAAAAGACGTGATCAAGCAATAACAATAATATAAATCAAGCAACATGATAATAATCATAATCATCAAAATCATAATAATCATATCAACCCTAAAGCAAAAAAATAATAGCAAGATTCTAGGTGTTTTGGATGTTTTTGTCCCTCGGGAGAGTTACATCTCGAAGATTGGTCCGACTAGCTCTGTACCTGCAAAAACAACGGAGACTTCGGATGGGTGGAGCTCCGCCTCCAACGATCAAGTCAGTAACTTGAAGAAGGATAAAAAGCGCGGAAATTAAGGTGGGGATCTGCTTGGATTCCAAGCTTAGATATTCTCTAATGTGAGAGAAAATGGATGTAATAAATGATGGTGAATGCCCCCAAAATAGGGGAATATCTCCCTATTTATAGGGTCATGGGGAAAAGTGCCCTCCACTAGGTAATTCTAACCTAGGGCAGGTGGGCTACGCCGCAAAAGAGTGGATTTGGGGAATTGGGCCCTTGAAGGCCGCAATTCTTGAGGAGGTATCTGGGAGTGCCACGTGTCAGCTGGAGATTGGTCAGAGGTAACTTGCCAGCCTCTGACACGTGGCAGGCCCTCATTGGTCCAAGTGTCTAGGGTGAAAAATACCCCAAACATGTGCTCCTCACAGGGGTCACGTGACAGGTCACGTGACGCCTGTGACACGCGTCACCCCAGGAGGGGTGAACAGTTAAATTCCTTATTTAATGGAGGTGTGACGGGGATTCCACCGTTTCACCCCTCTATAAATAGGGATTTACCCCCCTTTCTCTCCTCTTCACTTTTCATCATTCATTGACTATTTAGAGGTCACGTGACCCCTGTGACACGCGTCACCCCAGGAGGGGTGAACAGTTAAATTCCTTATTTAATGGAGGTGTGACGGGGATTCCACTGTTTCACCCCTCTATAAATAGGGATTTACCCCCCTTTCTCTCCTCTTCACTTTTCATCATTCATTGACTATTTAGAGAGAGAAAGAGATTTTCTAGAGAGAGGTGCTCTGCTCCCGGTTGCGTTCTAGCAAATTCAAGATCTCCGTGTGATTTCTCAAAGTCACCCGGTCACCAACTGTTGCTGCTTTCAGATTTTCAGAACTTAAAGTAAGGTAACTATCTGTTCCCTTCTTTCAGTTTTTCCTTCTTTTAGATTATATATATTCATTTCCGGCTGTATACATTAGTTTTTCAAAAAATAAAATGGACTCTCCATCCGCACACACGGCACTGCCTAGGACGTTCAGCCGGTCTCCTAGTACGGCTGAGTCTAAAACCGGGGGTGCCTTTTATGGAGTTTCATAAATGCTTTTCTCATCTCCGGCTTCCTCTCTCTCTTTGTGTCTGTGCAGGACACAATGGCTAGAGTAAAACAAACGGCTACCAAACCCAGGCGACAACGCACTAGGAAAGTGCCCGCTGATGAAGTTGTGAGAGAAGAGGACTATGAAGGTCCTGATGAGCAAAGTGACTCCCAGGAGGATGCCCCCTCCACTTCCTCCAGTAACGAAATGGAAGAGGGAGACGGTGAGGAAGCCGCCTCCTCTCCAGGGCAAGAAAATAACTCAGACGACGAAGCCGCTGAGAGGTCAGAGGCCGAAGCATCCGACTCTGATCAAGAAGACTTTGCTGAGGTGAATCGCCGTTCAGCAAAAGTAATAGAAAATCCGGATCCTACGAAGACCAGGATGCGACCGGGAGATATTTCTCTTCTGGAAAGTGGATTAAGGCCTTCAAACAACAACATCCCTTTGGAAAGGGATGGGATATTATAGTCTCGCCTGCCAATGCTGTAATTGCTTGGGGGGACGATATTGACAACGCAAACAACTATTTTGTTTGCTATGAGGCGCTGATAGAAGTCGGCCTCCGCTTCCCCCTTCACAGAGGTATCAAAAAGATTTTGAAGGGGTATGACTTGGGAGTTTGGCAACTGACCCCAAACTCTTGGGTCAATATTCTGAGCTACATTGCCACCTGCGAGCTCCAGGATATTGAGCCCAGCTTCACTGCTTTCGCCCATATGCACTACCTGAAGAGTGCCCCAGGCCGATACGAGGCGTGGTATACTATTTCCACGCTCTCGGAGTACTTAATGACTTTGGACAAGGTGTCAAAATGGGGAGGATAGAAAGACAAGTAGTACTTGATCTGTTCCCCTTCCTTGAAGAAGAATGAGATTCTCCGGTGCTACAACAAGGAGCCGGCTTTGGTGGGCCAGAAATGCGTGCGCTCTACTCTGTCTACCAAGGCCAGGGAGCAGATAATAGAGCCGGAGTTTTTCAAGACTACAATTGAGCCCTTGGGGGATGGGTCTCATATAGTTGTACCAAAAAACTGGATCCCCCATCCGGATTTTTCCTCGGACAAGAGATTCTTGTCCGCCTGTGGGTTGAGCAACATGTTTCCCAAGGGTAGACTCACTCACCCACCCGTCAATTTAGCGTCTGCATTTTATACTTCAGTGGTTTCAATTATTTTTGTTCTAATCTTTTTTCTTTGATTTTTGCAGAAGAAGCAAGGAATATGGTGGACCCTGGTAAGACACCGGCTAAGTCTGCCGCCCAGCTCCGTAAGGAGTCGGTGCTGGCCAACAAGGCAGCCGATGAGGCCAAGGAGGCCAAGAAAGGCGGGGTAAGATGATCTATTTTTCTGTCTTGAATTTCTTAAAGTTCTTTTGATGCCGGTTGACTAACTTTCATGTTATTTTGCAGGCTCCTACTACCATCCTCCCCCGCTCCATCACAAAGGTCTTGATAAGACTTGGGGATGAGCAACTGAAAACACCGGCTGCCGAAGCCGGGAGGAAAAGCTCATCGATCTCTGGCTCTACTGCCAAAGACCGGCCCGTAACCGGAGGCAAGAGTCCCGCCACCATGAAGTCTCTAAGTGAAAGCTCAGAGAGAGAAGGCAAGAAATAGCCGGATGCCCTAGAGGCATCAAAGAGTGGCGAGCCACTTAAAGCTGCATGTGGTGCTACAGCCGGGGGGGGAGGAGATGGCGAGAGCTGACGCCAAAGGTAAGATTGAGATTCCTTGACCGCTTGACTTTATGAGAGTCAAGACAATGGTCGACCCTTTCGGGGGGTCAGTCAGCAGCCGGCAAAGAATGAATTCCAAGTACGCTGCTAGACTCTCACCAAATACTTCTTATGGTGCAGATGCTACTTCTAGGCTCCCTTGCACCGCCCAACCTTGAAAGGTGATCCGCCACCACGTTCTCGGCTCCCTTTTTATCTCTCATTTCATAATCAAAGTCTTGGAGAACTAAAACCCATCTCAACAACCTTGGTTTAGCTTCCTTCTTCCCTATCAAATATTTGAGAGCCGAATGGTCGGTGTACACAATTGTCCTAGAACCAATGAGGTAGGTTCTAAACTTCTCAAATGAGTGAATAACCGCTAAGAATTCCTTCTCGGTGGTTGTGTAGTTTCGTTGGGCGTCATTGAGAGTTTTGGACAAATAATGTATGACATGAAGTTTCCCATCCTTTCGTTGCCCAAGAACCGAACCAATAGTCTCGTCGCTTGCATCACACATTAGCTCAAATGGAAGAGACCAATCCGGGCCTTGGACAATAGGGGCGGTGCAAAGGGCCTCTTTCAACCTACAAAAAGACTCTTGACAAGCATCATTAAATATAAACTCTTTATCTTGTTGCAATAGGGATGTGAGAGGCTTTGCAATCAAAGAAAAGTCTTTTATAAAAGGCCGATAGAACCCGGCATGGCCAAGGAAAGACCTCACTTCCCTCACGTTGGTGGGGGGAGGAAGTTTCTCAATGACCTCTACCTTGTCTCTATCAACCTCAATGCCGGCATGGGAAATTTTGTGCCCAAGAACAATCCCACTTTCTACCATAAAATGGCATTTTTCCCAATTTAACACGAGGTTAGCCCTCTCACATCTTTCTAAGCAACGAGATAAATTAGATAGACAATCTTCATAGGTGGCCCCTCCAACGGAGAAGTCATCCATAAAGACCTCTATCTCATCCTCAATCATATCACTAAAAATGGACATCATACAACGTTGGAATGTTGCGGGAGCATTACAAAGCCCAAAAGGCATCCTACGATACGCATAAGTACCGTAGGGACAAGTGAAAGTCGTCTTCTCTTGATCCTTGGGGTCAATCGGGATTTGGAAAAATCCCGAATAACCATCAAGAAAACAATAGAAGGAATGCTTTGTAAGCCTCTCCAACATTTGATCTGAACGGTAATGGTAAATGATCTTTGCATGTACTTGTGTTGAGTTGGCGATAGTCAATGGACATGCGCCAACCGGTTACAAGCCTAGTGGGGACTAGTTGATCATGATCATTTTTCACTACCGTCATTCCCCCTTTCTTAGTCACAACTTGCACAGGAGATACCCAATCACTATGAGCAATTGGGTATATAATTCCCGCATCAAGAAGCTTAGCCACTTCCTTCCGCACAACCTCTTGCATGGAAGGGTTAAGCTTCCTTTGCCTTTGCCTAACGGGTTTGGCATCTCCCTCTAGATCAATTTTGTGCATGCATAAAGAAGGACTTATACCTTTGATGTCATCAATGGTATAGCCTAAAGCTTTCTTGTGTTTTTTCAAAACATTGATCAAGAGGGAGGTTTGCTCCTCCGTTAGGTTGGAATTAACAATCACGGGGAAAGACTCATTAGAACCAAGAAATACATACCTCAAGCCCAAAGGTAGAGGTTTCAAGTCTACCTTTGGTGCTCCCTTACCATTGGTGCTCTCTTCTCTTTCCTCAACTTGAAAGAGGTCATGGGTGTGAAAAGCCTCCTCCTCCATGCTCTCATATATCCATGCACTCGCTCTTGCTTTCCTCTAGCAAATCCTCATAGAATTGAATGTCGTCCTTGTGAACACCTAGCTTATAATCATTCAACAATACACTCTCTAGGGGATCGTTAGAAGCATGCAAATGGGAACGAGAGAATTCACTAAGCATGGAATCTAGAACATCTACTCTAAAGCATTCACTACTTGAGGAAGGTTGTTGCATGACACTATTCAAATCAAACTCAATTGAATCATTGTCAATTTTCAAAGATATTTTGCCCTCCTTCACATCAATAATGGCCCTAGAGGTGGCTAAAAACGGCCTACCCAAGATAATAGGAATCCTTTCATCCTCATCCATTTCTAGCACATAAAAATCCACGGGGAATGTGAACTTCCCTACCCTAAAGGGGATGTCCTCAACTTTCCCCATGGGAAATTTAATGGACCGATCCGCTAGTTGGAGAGTGGTGTTAGTGGGGGAAAGGGTTCCTACACTAAGCTTTTGGTAGACGGAGTAGGGCATGAGGCTCACACTCGCTCCTAAATCACACAAAGCTTTGTCAAACTCAATGCCATTAATAGAACAAGGGATGGAAAAACTACCCGGATCCTTCAACTTAGCGGGAAGTTTGTTGGAAAGGATTGCACTACAATTGGCGGTCAAGCTCACCGTTTCACACTCCCTTCTCCCACTCAATAGTTCTTTCAAAAACTTAGAGTAATGGGGCATTTGTTTCATAGCATCTACAAAAGGAAGGGAAACATGCAAATTCTTGATCACATCCAAAAACTTCCCAAATTGAGCATCAAGCTTAGCTCTCACAAATCTTTGGGGAAAAGGTAGCCTCTCCTCTCTAGGTTGGAGATTTAGGGGCAAGGGGGTGGTCTCTTTTTCCTTTTGCACCTCAACATCCTTCTCCCTCTCAACATTAGAAGGTTCCTTGGTTCTCTCACCCCCCCTCTCCAACTCTACTTCATTTCGAGGTTCTTCCTCAACTAAGGGGTCACTCCCTACTACCTTTCCACTCCTTGTTGTCACGGCATACAAAGGTTTTGGGTTGACTCCTTGACTAGGGATAGAGGAAGAAGAAGAAGAAGAGGAATTGGAAGCAAGTTGGGCAATTTGGGTTTCAAGCATTTTCATATGAGCATTGGCTTGCTTTTTATCCTCCTCATTCCTCTTCTTTTCCTCCTCATGCATCTTCATGATGGCATCTAGCTTAGCCATCACGGGATCATTAGGAGGGGCCTCAATTTGAAGAGGTTGTTGAGGTGGAGGAAGTTGGGATTGATGGAAACCCGGAGGCCTATTGGTTTGGGCATAGTTAGAAACATTTTGGCCCCTATTGCCTCCGGTTCCTTGGTTGGGAACATTGCTTTGTCGATTATTTCCCATGTTACCTTGATCACCAAAATTTTGATTTTGATGGTCTTGGTATCGGGAGTTGGGTTGTTGGTTTTGGTAGCCATACCCTCTTTGGTTAGAGTAGCCTCTTCCATTGAAATTGGAAGGGCCTCCCCCACCATGGTATTGGTTACCATAACCACCACCACTTTGGTTCCAACCACGGTTTCCACCTTGATTCCAATTCCCCATTTGATTGGGGTTTGGCCTCAAGTTCCCTACATTTACCATTCTAGGAGCAAAATTCATAGCATTGACATCTTCTACATTATCATCATGTTCATAGGGAGGGGGTTGAACTTCACAAGCATACACACAATGGGAGGTATCATGATCATAGGTTTCACAATTTGAGCAAAACATGCATCCTTGAGGCATTTTATTATAAGAAGAGGGGGAAGAAGTGGCCATACCATTGCCTCCCTTGGTTGAAGGAGAGGTATTACCATGAGGGTTGGACCTTTCTTTCATCATTTCATCCATTTGCTTGGCCATCTTGGAGATTTGGGAAGAAAGGTTGTTGATTGCGTTGGCTTGCTCCAATGCATAGACACCTTTGCTAGAAGTGGCCTCCCTTTCTCCTTCGTACCAATCATCATAATGCTTTGCGGCCTCCTCTATGATGCATTCCACTTCATCCTCTCCCTTGTTCATGATTGGACCGCCGGCGGCGGCATCTAGGCTTGTTCTCCCTTGAGGTGAGAGACCTCCATAGAAAGTGTGGATGAGTTGATACTTGGGTATCCCATGATGTGGGCATTGGCGTTGAAGCTCCTTGTACCGGTCCCATGCCGCACTTAGAGTCTCACCACTCTTTTGGCGAAAGCCTTGAATCAACGATCGAGCCTCGGCGGTCTTCCTATGGTTATAAAATTTCCTCAAGAAAGCCGTAGTCACTTGGTCCCAAGTTGTGAGAGAGTTAGGGGGCACCTCCTTCTCTAGCCATTCTAGACCTCTCCCAATTAAAGAAAATGGAAACATCTTGAGGCGGATGTACTCTTGAGTCACCCCGTTGGCTTTGATTGTGTCACAATATTTCTCAAATTCTTTTAAATGCTCATGAGGGCTCTCAAATTTTCCACCCGAGAATTGTTTCCTCTCTATCAAAGCAATCAAATTGGGCTTGATTTCGAAATTGTTGGCTTGAGTGGTAGGATTTAGGATCCCACTTTGGGCTCTAAAGGCTTCGGGAGCCCTAAGACGACTCAAAGGTGTGTTCTCTCCCATTTTAGGACCTTCTTCACTTTCGGACTTAAAGTTTGAAAAGGGGTTGATTTCCGGACTTGATGGCGAATTAGGGCTATCTAAGTCTTCACTTGAGGGTGAAGATGGTGGAGTATCTTCCAATTCTCTTACTCCTTCTTTCGTTGGGGTGTGAGAATTTCTACTCCTCGCTCTCGCTTCTCTTCGAAGTAAGGACAAAGATCTTTCTAACTCCGGATCAATGGGAACCAAAGACCTTGAGCGAGTTCGTCCTCTGTTCATACAACAAAGCTAAGGAGAACGTAAGCACTGACAAGTAACAAGAAGTAACAAATACTAACAAACAAGGAATGAGATAGTCTCAAATAAAGTAATGAAAAAGTAATGGAAGCCGTCTCCCCGGCAACGGCGCCAATTTGACAAGGGAATAAACGTGTCGTCAAAAGTCTATCCCTAGATCAAATATAATTTATACACCTAAACAAACCTAATACAAGTATAAGGCAAGTATAGGGGTCGAACCACAAGGAGACATGCATAAACACCACATTCACTACTTAATACTTAAGCTACCTCGGAACGAGAAGTGTGAAAAGCTAAGAAATTAGACTAGAGATTAAGAATGATTAAAAATCAATATAACTAAGCACCAAGGGAAGTAGGTAGATGTAGTTGCCAATTAATCATGCAATAACACGGAAGCAAAGCAATGGTAAACTAAGCATGCAAGAATATCGAATTAAAGCTCAATCTAACCGCCTTCCGGGGTTAATCAAATTCTCCTAACATAGCCTCCATGTTTCCACACTAGAACCATATATTAGAAGGTGCAATCAAAGAACTATCGATAACAATGAATCTTAACTAAGTCAACTTCCGTTTCTTGTTAGCAAAGATTCACCTTTAATCAACTAACAATGTGCACTTGCAAGAAGATTAAAGAATATCAAACATACAAAGACTTTAATCACCATTAACAAAACCCCAACATCATAAGCATGAATCAATCAACAACTACACCATCCCCACACCCTTGGCTAGGTGACTACTCACAAATCATATTGAAAACAATATCAATCATCAAATCAATAAGCATCAACATGATCAATAAGCAATGAAGGAAAATCAAAATAAGTAAATAAAACTAAATACAAAAGCAAAGAAAGAGAGTAAGAGATTGCTCATTAATTGAAGATGAAGATTTACAAAGATTCAATCAAGCTCCTTCTTCAATATCCAAGTTCATCAATGGAAATCCACACTTTCTCTCTCTACTAATGAAGTTTCTCTCACTAGATTAGGGCTAAAATGTACATAATAGTCTCATTACCAAACTAGGGGTCTTAATATGCCCCTCACATTACTCTAAAGATGAGTTAAAATGCACGAAAATACCCACGAGAGCGGCCGCTCCATCGAGGGTGAGCGGACGCTCTAGAGGGTATTAATCAAAACAGCCGCCTTACTGGAGCGGGCGCTCTCCCAGTCAGGAGCGGGCGCTCCTCTCTGGTGGAGCGGACGCTCCATAAGTCTGGAAAACAGGGGATCAGATGAGAAAATGGAGCGGGCGCTCCTCTCTGGTGAGCAGCCGCTCCTCTTTAAAGCTCCGGACTCTTCTCCAAATCCATGCTCCTCTCTTCCGCTATTCCAATGCACTCAAAAGGTTGACTAAGCCTCGAGCAGGACCACACGAGCACTCCATCCAACCTACTCAAACACTCATACACAAACATAAGTATAGAAAAGAGGGAAAGCGGCAAAGCAAAGCCAAAAACAAAGTAAAAAGGAGGGGAAAACAAAAAAAGGAACAAGGCAAAGCAAACTAAAACAAAGTGCTTGAAAAGGCTCAAACAAGTGCCAAGTGAAGGGAAAAATCCTTAAAGAAAAGGATAAAAGAGTGGTATAAATACCACTCATCACTTTTCGAGTCTCATCCGCTCATTCTAAATCAATGCCGAAATAAATTTCAAGAATAAAAATAGAAATCCTCCCCAGCGGAGTCGCCAAAAGCTGTAGGGAATATTTCAAGCATTATCCTTAGTTATTGTGATCATACACTTAAGCATGGTGGCGTCAAAGGGAAATAAGCTAGAGCAAAAGAGTTGCCAAGAAGTTTTAGGAACTTGTAAACCGTTCACAAGGTGAAGGTTACACCCCTTAACGATCCATGAGATCGTCAACTCCAAAATGTCTGGAACCAATCAGGGTTCGGGGATGAGGGTACGAATCCAATCTAAAAGAGAAAGGACCCATCCTATAAAATAAGCCTCTACTTTATTCTACTCGAATTCATGTGCGCTTTCTAACTAACATGCAATCATTAGATTAACCCTAAACCTATTTAATCTATGTTGATTGAATATTAATGCACAAATATATCTATTATTAGCGATCACTTGAATTAAATCATATTAGCCTAAACCAAATTATTAATTTTCTTATTAGGTGTGATTTCAAGTACAAATTCCCTTTAAACAAGCATAAAAGACGTGATCAAGCAATAACAATAATATAAATCAAGCAACATGATAATAATCATAATCATCAAAATCATAATAATCATATCAACCCTAAAGCAAAAAAATAATAGCAAGATTCTAGGTGTTTTGGATGTTTTTGTCCCTCGGGAGAGTTACATCTCGAAGATTGGTCCGACTAGCTCTGTACCTGCAAAAACAACGGAGACTTCGGATGGGTGGAGCTCCGCCTCCAACGATCAAGTCAGTAACTTGAAGAAGGATAAAAAGCGCGGAAATTAAGGTGGGGATCTGCTTGGATTCCAAGCTTAGATATTCTCTAATGTGAGAGAAAATGGATGTAATAAATGATGGTGAATGCCCCCAAAATAGGGGAATATCTCCCTATTTATAGGGTCATGGGGAAAAGTGCCCTCCACTAGGTAATTCTAACCTAGGGCAGGTGGGCTACGCCGCAAAAGAGTGGATTTGGGGAATTGGGCCCTTGAAGGCCGCAATTCTTGAGGAGGTATCTGGGAGTGCCACGTGTCAGCTGGAGATTGGTCAGAGGTAACTTGCCAGCCTCTGACACGTGGCAGGCCCTCATTGGTCCAAGTGTCTAGGGTGAAAAATACCCCAAACATGTGCTCCTCACAGGGGTCACGTGACAGGTCACGTGACGCCTGTGACACGCGTCACCCCAGGAGGGGTGAACAGTTAAATTCCTTATTTAATGGAGGTGTGACGGGGATTCCACCGTTTCACCCCTCTATAAATAGGGATTTACCCCCCTTTCTCTCCTCTTCACTTTTCATCATTCATTGACTATTTAGAGGTCACGTGACCCCTGTGACACGCGTCACCCCAGGAGGGGTGAACAGTTAAATTCCTTATTTAATGGAGGTGTGACGGGGATTCCACTGTTTCACCCCTCTATAAATAGGGATTTACCCCCCTTTCTCTCCTCTTCACTTTTCATCATTCATTGACTATTTAGAGAGAGAAAGAGATTTTCTAGAGAGAGGTGCTCTGCTCCCGGTTGCGTTCTAGAAAATTCAAGATCTCCGTGTGATTTCTCAAAGTCACCCGGTCACCAACTGTTGCTGCTTTCAGATTTTCAGAACTTAAAGTAAGGTAACTATCTGTTCCCTTCTTTCAGTTTTTCCTTCTTTTAGATTATATATATTCATTTCCGGCTGTATACATTAGTTTTTCAAAAAATAAAATGGACTCTCCATCCGCACACACGGCACTGCCTAGGACTATGAAGGTCCTGATGAGCAAAGTGACTCCCAGGAGGATGCCCCCTCCACTTCCTCCAGTAACGAAATGGAAGAGGGAGACGGTGAGGAAGCCGCCTCCTCTCCAGGGCAAGAAAATAACTCAGACGACGAAGCCGCTGAGAGGTCAGAGGCCGAAGCATCCGACTCTGATCAAGAAGACTTTGCTGAGGTGAATCGCCGTTCAGCAAAAGTAATAGAAAATCCGGATCCTACGAAGACCAGGATGCGGCCGGGAGATATTCCTCTTTTGGAAAGTGGATTAAGGCCTTCAAACAACAACATCCCTTTGGAAAGGGATGGGATATTATAGTCTCGCCTGCCAATGCTGTAATTGCTTGGGGGGACGATATTGACAACGCAAACAACTATTTTGTTTGCTATGAGGCGCTGATAGAAGTCGGCCTCCGCTTCCCCCTTCACAGAGGTATCAAAAAGATTTTGAAGGGGTATGACTTGGGAGTTTGGCAACTGACCCCAAACTCTTGGGTCAATATTCTGAGCTACATTGCCACCTGCGAGCTCCAGGATATTGAGCCCAGCTTCACTGCTTTCGCCCATATGCACTACCTGAAGAGTGCCCCAGGCCGATACGAGGCGTGGTATACTATTTCCACGCTCTCGGAGTACTTAATGACTTTGGACAAGGTGTCAAAATGGGGAGGATAGAAAGACAAGTAGTACTTGATCTGTTCCCCTTCCTTGAAGAAGAATGAGATTCTCCGGTGCTACAACAAGGAGCCGGCTTTGGTGGGCCAGAAATGCGTGCGCTCTGCTCTGTCTACCAAGGCCAGGGAGCAGATAATAGAGCCGGAGTTTTTCAAGACTACAATTGAGCCCTTGGGGGATGGGTCTCATATAGTTGTACCAAAAAACTGGATCCCCCATCCGGATTTTTCCTCGGACAAGAGATTCTTGTCCGCCTGTGGGTTGAGCAACATGTTTCCCAAGGGTAGACTCACTCACCCACCCGTCAATTTAGCGTCTGCATTTTATACTTCAGTGGTTTCAATTATTTTTGTTCTAATCTTTTTTCTTTGATTTTTGCAGAAGAAGCAAGGAATATGGTGGACCCTGGTAAGACACCGGCTAAGTCTGCCGCCCAGCTCCGTAAGGAGTCGGTGCTGGCCAACAAGGCAGCCGATGAGGCCAAGGAGGCCAAGAAAGGCGGGGTAAGATGATCTATTTTTCTGTCTTGAATTTCTTAAAGTTCTTTTGATGCCGGTTGACTAACTTTCATGTTATTTTGCAGGCTCCTACTACCATCCTCCCCCGCTCCATCACAAAGGTCTTGATAAGACTTGGGGATGAGCAACTGAAAACACCGGCTGCCGAAGCCGGGAGGAAAAGCTCATCGATCTCTGGCTCTACTGCCAAAGACCGGCCCGTAACCGGAGGCAAGAGTCCCGCCACCATGAAGTCTCTAAGTGAAAGCTCAGAGAGAGAAGGCAAGAAATAGCCGGATGCCCTAGAGGCATCAAAGAGTGGCGAGCCACTTAAAGCTGCATGTGGTGCTACAGCCGGGGGGGGGAGGAGATGGCGAGAGCTGACGCCAAAGGTAAGATTGAGATTCCTTGACCGCTTGACTTTATGAGAGTCAAGACAATGGTCGACCCTTTCGGGGGGTCAGTCAGCAGCCGGCAAAGAATGAATGCCAAGTACGCTGCTAGACTCTCACCAAGTACTTCTTATGGTGCAGATGCTACTTCTAGGCCCCCGAACATGGCGGGGTTTGCTAAGAGAATGATGAGAAATCTCACCTAGTCGGAGAAGAACTCCGTGCCCAACCGCCATGAGGTAGATTTTGTTAAGTGTTTGATTTTCCGGCTAACCCTGCTTAGGTTATGGTGCGGGTGGATGGGCTCCGAGTTCCCTTCAGGAAGAAACAAGATGAGGTAAATGATGCCAAGAAGAGGGCCCAACAAAACCTTAACTCTGCTGAATATGCATATTAGATGTCTGATCTTGCAATTAAAGCAGTGGAGTTGAAACAGGAGGAGCTGGTCAAGACCTGACGGCTGCTAACGACGCGGCTACCAACCGAATCAATGATCTTGAGCTGCAGCTGAAAAATGTCGGGTCGGATCTCAAAGCCTTGGAGGGAGTCGATAAGGAGAGTGTGAATCTCCGGAAGGATAACTCCCGGTTGGTTGATGAGTTGGCCACCTTGAAGGCTAAGCACAAAGAGGAGCTCGACGCTGAACACAGCCGGATCATCAGTGAGAATGAGCGGGACAATGAAGTCCGCCTGAAAATGGCCTGGCGGCTCCTCTACCCGGATGTTGATTTCGAGGTATACAAACTTCGGTATGACTACGCCACTGCGATGTATGATTCTGAAGTCCTTGGGGACCCAGCTCCACCTCGTTTCAAGGTTTGGGCAGCTGAGCAAGGGGCTGAGGTCTCAGATGATGAGGAGCCGGAGGAGGAAGAGGGGGAACAGGGCAACAAGGATGTCCAGCCTGACGAGGCTGTTGATCCTGATGGAGTTCCCCTAACAGGCCAGATCCAACCGGAGCAGCCCACTGAGTAGCTTTCCTTTTCTTTTATTTATGCGGCAGTATGCCATGTTACTTTCTTTCCGGCTTGTGTACCGAGTATTTCATGTATCTTTACCGACTATGTAGTCGGGTAACATTAGTTTCTTCACCGGATGTGATTCCGGTTAACAATTCTTTTGGCCTTTGTGCCAATTTTTAATATTTATGAAGTATACCGATTCAGTCGGTTTTTTATACTTGCACAATTTTTAGAATTTTTTCCAGTTTTCACTTTTGCATATATACTTTATATATACTTGTGATTTTGCCTAACTTATGAAAAGCATGCGGCAGGCACAAATACGGCTGTCCTTGCCCCTGGAACTGATTGATTGTCTTGGAAACTTCTTATACTTTTAAAGAGTATGAGATGTTTATAAGATAATCAATCACAATGGTGATTGCCCTAAACCAAGTACACAGCCGGACAAATAACAGGCGCAAAACCTCTGCCCCAGGCCATAGTTGACCGTCTGGGTAACAATCACAGCTATTACGCAAAAAGTTTTGCCCCAATAGGAGGAGTACGTAATTTAAAAAATGAAAAAAATCCTAAGTAAGAGCTTGTGATAATACTCCGACTGATGTCTAGGGACATCCGGAATTTCACAGTGTTAAACGTTCTTAGGAGCAATTCAAGTCAGACGACTATGAGGTGGCTAATTTAGCCGTTCAATCTTTGCCGTCTGTATGGATACATAGAACAAGCAGGTCGGCTGTTCTCTGCGACGATTGCACCCGGATGGATGTCGCCAGACGCCTTTATCCATGTTGGGATAGGCAAATTTTTGGAAAAGACAACCATCCAGCCATTGGCCCCTGGTCTAATTAGAGACCGGCTGCGTAGCCACTAAGCGGTTTTGTGTCTAGGATCTGGCCATAGGCCGCGTGTCACTATGGACATTTGAATTTTAGTAGGTTATCCGGCCATTAGCCTCATGTCATTCACACATTGAGTGTACTACTACAACTTTAGACAATGTTTCTTTTTTTTTTAAAATAAAAAGATCCGTATGGGGACAGCCCAGACGGAAATAAGAAAAACAAACATAATAGAAAACAAAAAGCACTTCTCATTAATACTCTTTGTTACAAAAAATTTACAATACTTAGAAGTAGTACTTTTTCAAGTTGTCTACATTCCAAGTTCTAGGAAGACGTCTACCGTCTGGGGTTTCCAAGCGGTATGTGCCATCCCTAACTTCTTCGTAGATTCGGTTGGGACCTTCCCACTTTGGAGTTAACTTTCCAAGCTCATTGGCCCTACCGGTTGCCTCCATTTTCCAGAACACAAAATCGTCCACTTTCAAAGGGCGTTTGTGTACTCTTTTGTTGTAGGCTCTAGTCATTCTCAGACGGTATATCTCATGACGCAAGGTAGCATTGCCCCTGCGTTCCAGGAGGGAGTCTAATGCCAACCGCATGGCCTCCCAATTTGCCTCTTCATCATAGAGCATCACTCTGAGCATGGGCTCATAGTGTTTAATGGGCAAGACGGCTTCAGCACCATACACCATGAGAAATGGAGTTTCTCCGGTTGACTCTTTGGCAGTTGTCCGGATGGCCCATAGGACATGAATTAATTCTTCTGCCCATAAACCACCGGCTCTTTCAATTTTCTTTTTAATGTCGTCTGAGATGAGTTTGTTGAAAACCTCAACCTGGCCATTTGCTTGAGGTCGGCCAATTGAGGCAAAGTAACTTGAGATCCCTTGATCTCCCAACTAAGTCTTGAGATGGGGCATCTCAAACTGAGGGCCGTTGTCAAATACCATAGATATAGGTACCCCAAACCGGGTGATAATGTTCTTCCAAATGAAAGAGATGACATCCTTTGTCTTGATATTCTTAACTGCCTCCGCCTCCACCCATTTGGTGAATTAATCCACAGCCACCAAAATATAGCACTTTTCGCCCGGAGTTGGTGTTTAAGGACCCAAAATGTCCATGCCCCATTTATCAAACGGGACTGGGCTGTGGATTGTCGTCAGATCAGTAGCCGGGTGATGTATAAGCTTGCCAAACCTTTGGCATTTGTCACATTTCTTCACAAATTCTTTGGCGTCTGCCTCAAGGGTAGGCCAAAAATAGTGCCGCCTGGCTCTGACGACTACGGACTTGCCGCCTATATGGGAGGCGCAAAATCCCGTATGCAGCTCTTTGAGAACTTCTTTCCCCTTTTCTAGGGTAACACACTTCAACGAGGGCTTGAGAAATCCAGCCTTGAAGAGTTCTCCGTTTCTCATCTCAAAGTTGGATGCTTCCTGTGGTGAATCAGGAAGTGTGCCGTCTGTTAGATACGCTTGGATGCCATCCATCCAGGTAGAACTTTGGTCCAGAATTCCAATGGGCTCTTCATATATAATTTTTTTTTCCAGAACTTCCCAAAAGACTGACCGAGGCGTATCATGGCAGGCGGAGGATGCCAATTTTGGAAATGTATCCGCCTGATTGTTATCTAACCGGGGCACTTGACTCAGTCAGAACTCTTCAAGTGACCCAGCCTCTTCTTTGACAGCTTGAAGATATTTGATCATAGCCGGATGAGTTGCTTCATATTTTCCCTCATATTGGCTAACAACCAACTGAGAATCAGAGAAGGCGTCAATCTTTGTTGCCCCTGCTGCCTTACACATGCGGATTCCGGCTAGCAGGGCTTCATACTCTGCCTCATTGTTTGACGCCTAAAACTTGAACCTAAAGATGGGCAACGGGCCGTGCCGTACCGCCGCGGGCCGTGCCTGGCGGTGCTGCGGTGGTACGCGTGCCGTGCCGGCTCCGCGGCGGGCTGTGCCGTGCCGTGCCTAAATTTGTCACACCCAGCCCACGGCACGACACGGCCCACGTGCCTGGCGTGCCGTGCCGTGCCAGGCCGCGGGCCAAACCGTACCATTTTTTTTATTTTTTACAAAAAATAAAGTAAATAAAAAACGATATATAAATATTTTTAAGTATAGCTTAATTTTATATAAATGATGTTATTAATTTATGTTTATGTTAATGTTAATTATTTTGTTTTGAACAACTTTATTTTAATTAAGGTTATATAAATTATTTATCTAATTATGTTTAAGTTTATATAAAAAAATTTATTAATTTAGCAAAAAACAACAATACATATAATAAAAATTAAATTACCAGGGTCGTGACAGGTCGTGCCACGTGTCGTGCCGGCGTGCCGACCCATGGGCTGGCCACCGTGCCCGTGCCGATTCCCAGATTTTTGTTCACGGCACGGCCCACGGCCCACAGGTGGGCCGCCGTGCCGTGTCGTGCCGGCGACCGTGCCGTGCTGGGCCCGTGCCGCCCGCGTGACGGCACGGCCCATGCCCAGCTTTACTTGAACCGTAGTGCATACACAAATTTATCTCCTTCAGGAGATTCATAGATAAGGCCTGCACCACAGCCGTTCTTTATAGAGCTCCTATCTACATACACCTTCCAAACCTGATCAATATTATCCGGAGGAACCGGACGAGTCATTTCAACAATGAAGTCGGCAACCGCTTGACCTTTCACTGCCTTCCTTTGTTCATAGGTGATTTCAAGACTTTACATTTCAGAAGCCCACTTTAACATTCTGCCGGATGACTCCAAGGTAGACATTGCCCGCTTGAGGGGCTGATCGGTGTAGATTACAACCGGATGTGCCAGAAAGTATGGCTTTAGCTTTTTGAAGGCCATATATAAAGCAAGACCAAAATTTTCAATCAAGGGGCACCGGAGTTCAGCATTCTTTAACACATGGCTAATGAAATATACCGGGAGCTGGATGCCGTCTCGTTTAGCAAGGAGAACGGCACTGAGGGCATGGTCTAAGACGGCTAGGTACATGTACAACTTTTCTCTAGGCAAAGGACTAACAAGCCTTGGCAAAGAGTGCAAGTGTTCTTTCAATTTATGGAAGGCCGCCTCAGCATCATCCCCCCTTTCAAATCTAGTCTTCTTCTTGATTGCTTGGAAGAAGTAAAGGCATTTGTCACCTGACCGGCTGAGGAACCTCCCCAATGCGGCCAAGCAATCGGTGAGTCTCTGGACTTCCTTAACAGTGCGGGGTGACTTCATGTCAATCACCGCCTGTATGTTCTTAGGATTAGCCTCTATCCCCCTTTGATCAATCAAGAATCCGAGAAACTTCCCAGACTCAACACCAAAGACACATTTCTTAGGATTTAACATAACCTTATGCCGCTTGAGTGTGGTGAATGTTTCTCGGAGATCAGCAAGGTATTCTGACTGCTGCTTGGATTTGACTATCATGTTATCAATATATGCCTCTACGTTCCTCCCAATTTGATTAATGAAGACTGTATTAATCATCCGTTGGAACGTAGTCGGCGCATTCTTCAAGCCAAACAGCATCATAGTATAACAGGATAACCTCTAATCAGTGACGAAGGCATAACCGGCTTTAGAATCGACTAAGCTGTCAATCTTTGGAAGTGGATAACTATCCTTCAGGCATGCCTTGTTGAGGTATGTGTAGTCAACACGCATTCGCCAGGTACCATTCGGCTTCTTTACAAGCACAACATTCGCCACCCATTCGAGGAAATTACATGGCCGAATGAACATAGCATCCAGCAGCTTTTTTACTTCGGCAGCTGCCACCTGACTTCTTTCCTCGCTGTGATTTCTTTTCTTTTGCCGGATGGGCTTCATTTTTGGATCCACGGCGAGTTTGTGGACAGTGAGATTCGAGCTGATGCCTGGCATCTCTTCCACTTCAAAGGCAAAAATGTCTTTGAATTCTTTCAGCAGAAGGTGCAAATCAGCACCCAGAACAGCATGAGCAATCGTCCCAACCTTTATAGTTTGCTCTAGACGGCTGTCATCCAAAGCAAGATCAATACATTCACCAGCCGTTAGGGGACGGAGCTCCTCTGACCGTTCACCGGTCAGTGATTGCTATTTCTTTTCTTTTTTCACCTCCACCAGCTGTGCAGCTTTCCTTTTCTTTCCGGCTGCTGGTGGGGCTGGACTGGCATCCTTGACATCGTCAAAGTCTATTAGTTCCTTCCCTTGTCTATCTGCGGCCACATTATCTTTGACGACTGAGAGGTAGCACTCCCGGACCGGCTTCTGATCCCCGTTCAGGGAACCAACAGAGCCATCATCCCGCTCATACTTGATGAGCATGAGAGATGGGATGATTACCGCTTTGGCTTCGTTGAGGGTTGGTCTGCCAAGAATAATGTTGTATGCGGTCAACTCCTCAATGACCAAGAATCTGACGACAATATGTCGTCCTTGGCCTTTTTCTCCCAGCCGGATGGGTAAGTCAATTCTACCGGCTGGGTAGACCATCCCACCCCCAAAACCAACCAAGGGGTGGGTGACCGGATGCATGCTGCTGGTGTTGTATTTCAGCTTCTGCAAGCATCGGAGGCTGATGATGTCCGACGAGCTGCCGCTGTCAATAAGGATACGCCCAACCAATTGGTTGGCGACCTTACATTCAATGACAACCAGGTCGTCATGCAGACGGAGGACGCTGCCCCTGTCCTTCTCAGTTATGAGGACGCCTGCTCATCATCATCCTTGTCCATCTTTCGAAGATGGCTTTTGGTGCCCCAGATGGTAGGGCCACCATAAGAGAATCCGCCTGCTACAGTGTAGATCGGATTTTATCGGTATCCGAGCTACTAGTAGGCTGGAGGGCAGTCTTGGAGGGCTGACCCTTGTTTTTCTTCTTTGCCCGGATTGGGGACTTAGAAATGTAGGACTTCAACATCCCTTTGTCAGCCAGACGGTCCAACGCCCGCCGAAGACTTAAATAGTCATTGGTGTCATGGCCAACCTCCTCATGGAATAGGCAGTATTTGTTCTTGTTTTGTGACTAGACGGAACTCTTCATTGGATTCGACTTCTCAATAAACAGTCGGTCCTTTATCTCCATGAGGATGGAGTTGCAGTCTTTGTTAAACTCGTACCGGGAAACGTACGGTTTAGACTCTTTCTTCTTCTTCTGGGACGGCTGCTCAGAATCACTAACCGCCTAAAATTTTTTTCTTTTCTTGCTCTCTTCTTTTTTCTTTGCCGGCTGAGCAGAACGGCTCTCTTTTTGCTTGTCGGACTTCTTGGAGTCCTACTGCCTACCAGGCGTGCAGAGGTCGGTTGCTTGAATATAGCTTTCCGCCTCCCTCAGGGCTGCCTGCAGCGTAAATGCCCCTTTTCTGACAAGGTCGAACTTGAAGTTCAACCTATCTCTCAGACCCTTAAAGAAGTCTGTAAATGCTACCTCGTCAGACAGCCCTGGATTTAAGTTCTGACCAGGTTGAATCGCCTGACATATGAGGGTAGCCCTTCTCTCTCTCCCTACTTAATGGTGCTTAAGTCCAAACTTGTTTTCTTAGTAGGGATGTTTATTGAGAAGTTGGTGGAAAACAAGAAGGCTAGCTTCTTGCAGCAATCAATAGATCCGGCTGGCAAGTTGCCAAACCATTGTTGGGCAATGCCCTTCAATGTAGCCGGAAAACAACGACACCAGGTGGCATCGTCCCAACCCTGTAAGCACATAAGGTTGGTGTACGCCATCAGGTGGTCTTCTCAGTTGGTGGTACCATCATAAGTACCCACCAACACATTCTTAACCTTGGTTGGCTGGGCCGCCTCGGTTATATTCTTGGCGAACGCAGAGGGCTGTTCCCTAAGCTTCAGCAGCCGGAGCTGCCAGTCCAATGGCTGGACATTGTTGTATGCCGCCTGAACTCCGAATGGGGTGGCTGCATAAACTGGAGGCCATATTACCCATACTGCGCTTGGGGTGCGTGTGGCATAGACCCTATCATGAGTTGAGGTTCGGTGTTGACGGTTTTGCCGCCTTTCCGACTCTCATGCAAGGACAGTGAGTTCCTTGTAGAAGTTTCTCTAAAGCTGTCTGGAAAGCTCGATGTAGAGGCTGACTTAGACAGCTGCTGCTGTCTCCTTTGCTCAATGATATGTCGAGCGTCGAAGGCAGACTTCTTGTTGGCCTCCGGTTGTTCTTGCCGGGGCTGCCTCTTGGGCAACAGAATTTTGGCCCAGTCAAGTTTTGCGGCCGCCTTCTCCTTGGGATGGGGAGTTGGCTCCCTGTCCTTGACTGGCTTTTTCCTCCCGACAGAGGGAGTCTTTTTAGCCGGCTGACCCTTTCCAAAGCCAACCTTGTTTTTGTTGATCATCTACTTGGTTTCACCCTTGAAGGAGTCCATTAATTTCATGACCTCATCCCGGGTGACCAGAGCTTCTTCTCTGGCCTTCCGGGTATCCCCTTCTGGCCGCCCAAAGGGCCGCCTGCTCGGACCCGCCTTGTCTTCATTGCGTTCCAATTGATCCTTGGAACGTATGGACTTGGAGATGAGGGAGCCATCCCTGGTTGTATATGTCTCTATATCATCATCATCATCCTCTTCTTCCTCACTAAAGACCTCCGACTGAGGTTGAGGCTGAGAAGAAAGCTGAGGAATTCCAAAGCTACCCGGTTGAATAACCGGCTGAACATTATCAAGGTTACCCAGTTGGGTAACCGGCTGCAGAGTAGTACAGTTAGGAATCGGTACAGAATCTTGAACCATCTTTGAGGTACTCTCCCTACAGACGGCGCCAAATGTTTTGGGTGTTTTTGTCCCTCGGGAGAGTTACAACACGATGACTGGTCCGACTGGCTCTGTACCTGCAAAAACAACGGAGACTCCGGACGGGTGGAGCTCCGCCTCCAACGATCAAGTTAGTAACTTGGTGAAGGATTAAAAGTGCGGAAATTTAGGTGGGGATCTGCTTGGATTCCAAGCTCAGATATTCTCTGATGTGAGAGAAAATGGATGTAATAAATGATTGTGACTGTCGCCAAAATGGGGGAATATCTCCCTATTTATAGGGTCATGGGGAAAAGTGCCCTTCACTAGGTCATTCTGACCTAGGGCGGGTGGGCTGCGCCGCAAAAGAGCAAATTTGGGGAATTGGGCCCTAGAAGGCCGCAATTCTTGAGGAGGTATCTGGGAGTGCCATGTGTCAGCAGGAGATTGGTCAGAGATGACTTGCCAGCCTCTGACACGTGGCAGGCCCTCATTGATCCAAGTGTCTAGGGTAAAAAATACCCCAAACACTAGGCATGATACTAACAAGATTAATAACAAACCCTAGCATGTCACTAAACAATAAAGATCAAAGCTTTAACCCTAACATGGTACTAACTTGATATTAGAAAAGCGGAAAAGGCAACCTAAGCATGATTCTAGAAAGCAATAAAAACATCGTAACATGATACTAGGAATGAAACGAATATAAGCATGTTTTCTACATTGAAATAATAAATAGGGTGTAAGGTGATTATTTACTTTGAAGCCTCGTACCTCTTTCTAATAACAAAATACACGCGTTAGTAAATTTCAAGAAAATATAAAATCAAACAATTAAATTAAATAATTGAAAGAAAGAGTTAAAAAGTTTATATTGGATTTGGGACCAAACCCTCAGAAATTATCAACCTTTCACGTCTAGGGAGAAGGCAACTTCGAACTTGGCTAGGTGTTTCTAGATCTTGCGATTGCGGTATTGTGTTTCCAAAAGGGGTTGGCTAGAAAGAGAGAGAAAAGCTATATCGCTTGAGAGAGAATAGAGAGAATTAGATGATTGTTGATGATTAAAAACGAAGGTCCAAGGACCCTATTTATAGGAAAATAGTCCAAAATTGATAGAAAAGAGTTAGAGTTTGAAAAGGAGTAAAACTCCATCTTGACGCCAACGACAGGCTTCATCGTCGGGCGACGAACCTGTCGCCAGGCGATGCAAGACAATTTTTTTGCGGGTTTTGTTTTTATCATATCTTTTTATCCAAAAGTCCAAATAAGGCATAAAATATGTTGTTGGAAATCTCTTGAAGTCTACTTTCCAACCCTATTAGAATCAGATTAAAATCCTTTGTAGATAAAAAGATATGTATGAAATAGTAGGACGGTGTTAGTTTTGGATAGAGTTTCGTATTTCTTTCATATCTTTTTATTTATAGCTCGGAATTAATATTATAATATATCATTGGAAAGATAATGTCAATATCTATCCAACCATATAAATTAAGATAAAGATTATGAGCATGAATAGTAATATCTGACTGTCTTTGAACGTTATTAAATTCAAATACAATTAGGACTTTCAAAAAGAGTTTTATTCAATTTCAAACTCTTTGAAACATAATTATCAATCCTAACTCCATTAGGATTTAAGATAACCTTATAGATTATTCTAGAAGACTATAATCAATCCTAATAGCTTTAGGAATGATAATTAATAATAGGCCCCCCTCTAGATCACTAGGCCGCATATAAGAACCAAATCGGGCCCAGTTTAGTAATTTGGCCATAACTTCCTCATTATTCATCAAAATTGAGCTTATAATATATCGTTGGAAAGGTCTTTTTGAGCCCAATCCAACTACACCATTATTGGACCCTTATCATGGACCCAACTAAACTGGACTAGCTATTTTCATAAAATAGAGCAGGTTTTCGAAAACAGAAAAAAGGTTTTTTAATAAAAATAACCGCAACACTAGACTTTTCACACTTTCACTTCATTAGATTATCATTTGACGTGAAAGATATTCATCACTAGGTTTTGTTTTGGGGAGATACAAATGGGTGTCTACACTCTACAGGATCAGAGGCGTTTGGCTCTAGTCAAGATAACTTTGCGGCTAACTACTAGCAACCGACTAGAGGGCTAGCTTCTACGGATCTCATGAAGACAAGAAATCTCCCTAAAGGCATAGCTCTGTTGGAGAGTAGATTTGATGCTTTCAAAGAGGCGCACCCCTTAGGACTGGGGTGGCAAATAGAGGTTCCACCTATGGAGGCGATGCTTGCTTGGGGGGACGAAATAGAGAACGTTGACAACTATTTCGTCTGCTATGAGGCTGTGATTATAGCTGGTCTCCACTTCCCTCTCCATAGGGGAATCAGGAAGATTTTAAAGGGGTATGACTTGGGAGCTCCCCAAACTTCTAGGTTAATATTCTGAGCTACATCGCCACCTGCGAGCTTCAGTATTTACAACCTAGCTTTGCTGCCTTCGCTCATATGCATTACATGAGTAGGGCACCAGGCGGCGATGGGGGGTAGTATACACTGACCACGCTCCCATAATACTTGATGACTTTGGACAAAGTGTCCAAGTGGAGCGTTTGGAAGGAGAATTTTTATTTGATCTCCTCACCCATGCTGAGACACAATTGGAGCTTGCGCCGGTACAATAAAGAGACGGCTCTTCTGGGCCGAAAGTACGCTCTTCCTCGTATCTCTTCCAGAGCCTACGAGCAAATAATGGAGTCGGGCTTCTTTGAGACCACAAATGAGGCCTTGGGGGATGGGACTCAAGTAATTGTTCCCAAAAACTGGATCCCCTATCCGGAGTTTTTCAAGGATGAAAGATTCCTTTCCGCCTGCGGGCTTGGCACGATGTTTCCAAAGGGCAGATTTACTATACAAATGGCAATTTGCCGTCTCTGTTTATGCACTTCAATTTTTGAGTTTATTTGACTAACTGTTTTGCTTGTTTCTTGCAGACGAAGCGCTGAGAATGGTGGACCCAAAAAAATCTTTGGCTAAGTCCGATGCGTAGCTGCGCAAGGAACAACTACTTGCAAAGAAAGCAGCCATCGAGGCCAAGGAGGCCAAAAAGGGCGAGGTAAGATCGTCTGATATTCAGCATTGATTTTTTTAATTTCTTATTAAGTTCTTTGCCGGTTGTAACCTTGTTGATTTACTTGTAGGGTGCTAGCAAGTCTATTCCTCGCTCCATCTCCAAGTTAATCAAACGTCCGGGGGAGGATTTGGCTAAGACCCCGGCTAAGTCTGCGAGGAAGGACTCTTCAAGGACCATCTCCTCATCCAATCCGGATCATCCTGCGACTAGGGGTAAATCTCTTTCAGCGCTGAAGGCTCTGAGTGAAAGTTCAGAGCGCCCTGGCATGAATGCGTCGGATGCCTCTAAGGCATCGAAGAGGGGTGTGCCACTCAATGTTGCAACCGGTGTTGCAACGGCTAGGGAGGGAGAGACCCCTAAGCCCCCGACCCAAGGCAAGAAATCTTCAAATGGCAAAAATAAGACCTGATGAGAAAGAAAAAGTGGATTTTAACATAAGAGGTTTGCCAATTGGTGTAAATAGAGCTTGTTTGGCAAGTTATTGTGGTTCCCTTGTACGAGATCCTCTTAATGCTCCACTTTATGAGGTGAAAGTAGTTTCAGAAATCCTGAAAGAAAATAAGTTGAAGATGCGACAACTTGTTCAGGTATTTTTTTTTTTTAAAAAAAAATTTATATCTTGCTACAAATAGATTATGTTTTCTTGCAAATTTTTTTTTTTTGTTCTAATAACTACATTTGTATGTATCGTCAATGCAAAATTTGATATAGGACTTGAGGATGATCAGTATGAAGAAGAACGTGAAAAGAAGTTAAAGGAAAAGGAAAAAGTACATCATAGAATCTTTCAATAAGAAGTACAAGAATTATCGCGCAAGATTGAAGAGTACATATTATGATACAGTGGATACAGATGAAGATCGACTTAAAGAAGAAAATATGCCTCCAAATGTCGATGATAATGACTTGAAATGGCTTGTTGAATATTTTGAGGCACCAAAATTTAAGGTATAGTATAATGTTATTATATATTTATTTATTTCTCTTTTAGTTTTGGACATCAATTATATATTACATTTCAAATTTAAAGGCCATAAGTAAAAGAAATGTTGACAATCGATCTTACCAAGATGCTTCATGGCGCGGTTAGCGGTGAAAAAGCGAAAGGGTCCTGATGTAGTGGGATCGTTCGGATTGGCTCTTCGCCCCAAACTTCTAACTGTGTTAACACAATGCTGGGACAAAGAGTTTTCTCAAAAAGCCGAAGACATGGTAATCTCTTTTTTTATATATATACAAAAAATAAAATTAATTTGATGATGTGACTTTTTATTATATCTGATCAAGTGTAACAAAGTAATGTCAAACATGTTGGATTTATATGAGGAAAAAAAAGTAAAAAAGAACCTATCACTGATGTGGCAAAAGAAACCATGATAAGAAATTACGTAATACATATAGTATAGAATAATAGTGAAAAATTATACTATATCTATAATATATTAGAAAAGCTACTTAATTCCTTATATTTTCAATTTTATTCTATATATTATTGAAGATAAAGTAACTATGAAAATAAATTGTGGAGGTGGTATATGTGTTGTGCTTGAAATGATGGTGGAGTTGTTTTATGTTTATTGTGTGACAAAGCAAGTTGAAATGACTATATTAAAGTTGGCTTTTAGTAATATTATAAGGGAAATGCTGTCAAAATTATGTAGAAGTAGAGATACATTTTATTTGTCATTAGTTAAAAAGACTTGTGACCTTATTTCTTTCTCTAGAATCAATCTTGTCTATAATTAATTAATTTTTTTATACAATCAAAAATTAAAGAGCTCCTTATGCAACATGAGGCGGGAGAAATAGATATGACCGATTAACAAATCTATGCAAAAGTTAAACCCATTGGTAAGCGTGGTCGTTATCGTGGCAAGGGAGTTAGGCCTTGTTTGGTTCACCTTATTTGTGCTTATCTGAACTTATTAGATCTGGTCTGATCTGCTCTGGCCTGATCTGATCTGATCTGAATGTCAAATTTGACCAAACTTTGACCTCAAATGTACGATAATCTATACGGAAAAAATATATCAAGTGGGGGTCTTGTTAGATTCGTAATAATGTGTATTTTATTAATATGTAATTTTCATAATTTTTTTCATTACGAAATTAAAAATATTTAGCGATAAAAAAGTGCACATAAAACAATGATCTGGTCTGAACTTATTTTTTCTGATTTGATCTGATCTGAACTTATTTTTTTCTGAAATAAGTATAAATAAGGTGAACTAAACAGGGCCTTAGTCCTTGTATTACATCATTATAAGGGACATTTAGTGAAGGAGAAAAGTTACGCAAAGAAGCTGATGAAGAAAAGAATGAGGCAATAAAGGCTAAAAAAGAGGCAAAAGAAGCTAATGTGAAAAATAAAGCCCTAACTAAAAAGATATTTATTTAGTCATAAGCCATGTAAAAGTATTACATTTATGCATCAATTATTGCTATAACATGCTTAAATTATTGTTAATTTATCATTCTAAGCACAATATAGGAAGAGGAATCAATTTAAATGGAACAACATCAAGAACTCACTTAAAAATTTGTATAAGCTAAGTATCAATAATGACGATAAATAGAAGGAAAATTAAACATAACCTCTCAACTACTTATGACTTAATCACCCAAAAAAAACAAAAAAACATAACTCGATCAAAAGTAGTTCACAATCAAGCCTAGAAGCATATAATTTTTCCAATGGCAGCAACTAATCATTAAATAAAAAAAAACCAAAAATAATAATGAATAAACATGATAATTGTAAAATCATGAGAAAGCAATATGCAATCAAACTGCTCTATCATGCATTCTTAGACAAATTAATTGTAGTTATAGCCTTGAAGGGTACTAGTAGTTACCTGGATTGGTTGGAGGAGTGCAACTGTGATTCAAGCCTACTCCTACTTGTTATCCATATTATCTTATTGTTCGTTGTCCCCTTCAATTTGCATCCAATAGCCGAATTCACTTAGTATTACATTTGAAGAGTAAAAGATGTAATAATGGAAATATACGATATAAACCAATATAGCACAATTAGCAGAATCTAACAAATCCTATTTTATAGTCTAGTACGTCGTACTCCCTGCACAACCCATCATCTAAATTAAAGAATCTAACTACTCCTCCTACAAGACCCATTTACTTAATTATAGAATCTAACAAATCCTATTTCTTTTTCATGCATCGTTTTCTAGAAACTCGTAATTTAGATGTGATTAAGAAAAAAATACTTAAAAAAAGCTCTACATAAACTCCATTACTTGTGCTTGTCGTAAATTCCTTCAGTTTTGAGTCATTGTAAATTATCACTTTTTACTAAGCTCAAATATTTCTAGCATTTTCCTGACTAAATTACTTTATCCCTCAGTGGTTCATGTGACAGCAACACCATATAACTTCAGCTATTTAGCTTTAATCAATCACACTAAAGTAGCCATTATCATTCATCTTTTAATTGTTGGTTCTAAACTCTGTATAATTTACTATATATGATACTTTTCTAGTTTTCTCAATTGAGGAAACAAAAACGAAATATCTTTCAAGGCCATATAATTGCAAAGTATGACCTTTTCTACTTTATTTATGTTTAAGGTGGGTTATTCTCTACAAATTATCTATTACTTGAGCTTGAATTGAGTCAAAAACGACAAAAAACTACTCCATAGCCCAAAACATCCCCCAATCCCAAACAAGCAGACTGCAAAACTCCTCAAACTACTATCCATAACATCACACCCTCAGTATAATCCAAAAACTCATAATTTAGATGTGATTAAGAAAAAAAAAGTAAAAATCTCATAAGGCAGCAATTTTAAAACTGTAATTTCTGAATATATACTTTAAAATTTCGTCAATTCGCAAATTAAACAGACAATTCATAATTTTAGGGAAAATTAAGAAGAAAAAAAACTGAAAAATTCAAGGGAGGGAACAAATCTAAACGTTTAACTAATTTGTAAATGTAATTGGTGATTTTATCAACATTTAAACTCATCTTTGACAATAATTTTCGTAACAGTAATCATAATTAAAACCCTAAAATCAATCTACACAAATCGAAGAAAAAAAAAAACAATCGAAGAAAATTAAATAGAAAACAATTACCTTTCAAAGATATGCAGTCGGCAAAACAAGATGATGAGCAATGATTATTCTTAGATTTTGGAGAATTCAAATATAAAATCAAAAGAGGGAAAAAGTTAGGGTTTTAGTGGAGAAGGTAACTGATGATTGAAAAGAGTAGTAGTACTGATGAGTGCGTGAGGCCTTCAATCTTTTTTTTATTTTTAATTTTCAATTAAGCACGTTTAACTTTTCCCAAATTTTCATTGGCGGGCTTGGAACAATTGGGCTTATTTTACCACAAGGGAAGTACGTGATACCTCGACGCTTTTAGTAGTCAGCAAAAGCTTATGACACTAAAAAGTGTCGAGGTGAACCGGGATTTGTATTTCCGCATTGACGGTATTCCATAGTGTCGAGGCTACAGTGTCGAGATTACATGGGTTTTGTAGTAGTGTGAGAGGCCTTCAAAAGGAAATGGAGGTCATGAAAGATTTCATGGGAAATATTTTGAGCCATCTATCTAGGCTATGATTTGTCTAAAATGAATATGGTTAAGGTATACTTCATTATTTAATAGGTTAATGATAATGTCGATGACGATGAGGATGATGATGAGGATGACGATGAGAATGATGATGCAGAGGATGATGAAATTCAAGTAGATAAAGAGTAACAGCACTACTTTTTTAATTCATTGTAAGTTTTGGGAAATAAATATTTGGAAAAATTGCTCCCATTAATCTGAACTTTGCCTCGTCCGCCGAAAATAATCCCAACTTTCGTTTATTATCTATTGCACCCAACTTTAGGGGGTATTAATTTTCGTTGCACCCAACAGGTCATCTAACCTGATGTAGCAGGTCACATAGCCACGTGTCAGCGTATGATTGGCTTAAATTTTTGTTTTTTTTAAAAAAACAAAAAAACAAAAGAAATAAAATAAAAACCCCACAAACCACCCATACCCAGCAGCCGGCCCCCCCACCCCCACCCCCACCCCGCCGGGAAATCACCCCCACCCCCGAAAAACCCCTCCCCAGGTGCCGGAAACCACCGCCCATCCCCGGAAAGCCCTCCCCCTCCCTCGAAACCCACCCCTTCCATTCCCCCACCCCCGAAAACCCCCTCCCCCACCCCCAAAATCCCCTCCCCCACCCACGAAAACTAGGGGTGCTCAAAACTACCCGACCCGTTTGACCCAACCCGCTGACCCGTTTACCCGCGAAGTACCCGACGGGTTTTTAAAATTTTTTCCCAATTTAGCGGGTCGGGTACCCGAACCACTAAAATTTCAGATTTGCGGGTCGGGTAATGGGCCGCCCACTGAGTGTAGCGGGTACCCGTTAAATACCCGGATTTTTTTTTTACTTATTCTTTTCTTGGCAGCACTTTACTCCTTTAGGGTTTGGGTTAGTAAGTAGCCGCTGCACAGTGCACACACACCTCATCCCTCTTCTCTCTCCTCTCTCCTCTCTCAAATACTCACTCTCAATTTCTCAAGCAACTAGCAACCACCGTACTCACTCCAAGCGACCACCGAACTCAATCTCACGCGACCACCATCATCACTTTCAAGCGACCACCGCGCCCTCACTCTCAAGCGACCATCGTCAGTCCTTCACCGTCAGCCGCATCAGGTTAGTTGTTGTTCGATTTTCTTTGGATTTTTTGTTTTATTTCTTTGCTGATGTTTGATTAGATTTAATTTATTATCAATTACATTTTTAGAGTTAAGTAATGATAGTTTGATTGTTAATTATTTGATCATAAAATGTCTTCTGATGACGTGACAGGGGAAAAATCGAATCAAACAAATGGAGATTGATGATTTTGAGGTATTGGAGGTGGCTTCATCAAGGCATAAGAAAAACAGAAAGCTTGCGAAGGAACTAAAAACTTGAAGATAGCTTCTTCAGTTTTTGTTTTTAATGAAAAAAAGTTTTTTTTTTCTTTTTAAATATAAAACAACAGTTTTTTAAAGCTAATTATAACAAGTTTATTTTTTTTTCAAAAAAAATATATATACTAAAATCCGGGTACTCGGGGAGGGTACCCGAAAAAAACGGGTACCCGATACCCGCTTTTACCGGGTCGGGTAATGGGCCGGCTAAAGCACTACCCGAAATTGCGAGTACCCGCACTTCCGGGTACCCGAAATCCCGGGTACCCGGTTATGAGCACCCCTAACGAAAACCCCCTCCCCTGCTAGTTAGGGATGTTGGGATGACGTTGTTGGTGATTATCAGCGGTTTATCGGTAGCTGGGTGGGATTTTCGGCGGCTGTGTGGGGGTTTTGACGAGTTTACGGTGGCTAGGTGCGATTTTCGGGGTGGTGATTATGGTGGTTTCTGGGGTGGGATTGTGCGATTTTCAGGGTAGGTTTTGTTGGTGGGGTGGTTTTCAATAGTTAGGGATTCCGGCCGGCTGTTTTCATGGGTTTATGGCGGCGGTCGGCCGGTGTTTGGTGGGGCTAGGGGAACAGTTTGGGTTTGACGGTGGTTGGGGGGGTTGCTGGTGGTGGTCGTTTTTTTACTTTTTTTTTGTTTGTTTTAAACTTTTTTTTTAATTATGTTTTTAATTTTTTTTGTTTTTTTTTATAATTATGTTTTTGATTTTTTTTTCTATTTTTTTCAACCAATTACATGTTGACACGTGTGCAAAAATAAAATTAGAAATGTTTACCTGATTTACCGGTTGCAGGTCATTTGGGTGCAACGAAAATTAATACCCCCTAAAGTTGGGTACAATAGATAATAAACGAAAGTTGGGACTATTTTCGGCGGATGAGGCAAAGTTCAGATTAATGGGAGCAATTTTTCCTAAATATTTTAATCTTTCTTTGGATTTTATAATTTTTATTAATGATAATTTATAGTTTTTTAATTTTATGGATTAGTGATTTATACTCATTTTAATTAAATTTTTCGTCATTATGACAAATTAATTTCATACTTTTTAATAACAGGAAATTATATAATGAAGATGGCTAGAGATTGAATTAGACGAAATTGAAGAAAATAATATTGTTTCAAGCTTATAGTTTTAGATGAAAACTCCCTCTTATTCACATACATACATTATCCAATTTTTTTATTATTATTTTTTATTTATATATTCATATGCATGTTTTGAAGTTAAGTAGTTTAGTAACTCCATTAAATTTTTTGGGATCAATTATGTTATGACTACTAAATTATTAATAATATCATTATTGTTTGATTCAATGAAATTAAATCAACTTTCTTTATAATTTACGTTATACTGACATGGTTAATTCTTTAAATTGATTTTGTCTATTAATGTACAAAAAATATACCATAAAATGTAATATTGTTGTAATATATATTTCTGTACATTTAGAATCAATAGATGAGAGACATATATCATGCATTCTGCCTCTAAGAACCTTTAATGTCAAATTTCTGATTTGCATCTAAATATCATTAGCATTAATATACAAGATTGCATATAATTATATTTTGAGACAAAATTACATGATTGCCTCTAAATGTATATGATATATAGAAGCAAATAGGTATAATTCCTCTAATTATATTTTAAGGAAAACTAATATGGCTGCCCCTAAATATATATGGTATTTAGAAGCAAATTTACAAAATGCCTCTAAATATATTTTGGGGCAATATTATATGGTTGCCTCTAATTATATTTAGGGGCAAGGTTATACGGTTGCCTCTAAATATATGGGCTTTTAGAAGCAATGCATTGTATTGCATCTAAAAGAGGCTTTAGGGGCAACCATCAATTAGTGACGGAATTTTTAGAGGCACTTGATTAATTATCTCTAAAAGGTACCAGAGGCAATATCATTATTATTAGAGGCATGTTTTACTTGCTTCTATAAGTAATTTTTTTTGTAGTGACCTCTTTTTCCAATAAGTGGAGGGAAACTTTCGCTTAAATGGTTGAAGTTCCTACTAAAAAAGAGTTTGTAAGGATGTTCATCAAGAACCTCCAAGAAAAGTATTCATAGCATTTGAAATACCAAAATAACTTGAATACTTTTAAGGTCGTCCGTAACATAGGTATTGATATTGAAGATAACCTTGCAAAACAGAAAGCTACTAACCATAGTAACAACATTGACTGGAAAGGAAAAAAGAACGACAATCCTTCTTCTTCCGAAAACACCTACTCTAGTAACAATTTTAGCACCTTTGATAAGATCTTAATGATGTCTTAGTTATGGATAATCAAGGACCTAAAAAGCAACTAAGGAAAGAATTCACCTCTATTGGGATGAGCTATGATGATACTACTTTCGATCGACTCCATACCAAGGGACTCATCACTTCCATTGGACCCATTCAAGATCATGCACTTGAAAAGAGTTTGCCTAGTTGGAACCCAAAAGCACACTGCAAGTACCATCAAGGTAGGGATCATACTACCAAGAGTTGTTGGAAGCTAGAAGAGGCCATCCAAAATTTGATTGATAATAACAAGCTTCCCATACCTCCAGCTAGCAAGAAGACCGAATGATGATAAAGCACAAGACAAAGGCGGGCTTCAGCGACAAGATTTCGTGATCCTTTTTTCTATTTTTTTGGTTTCCCTCTTCCCCAATAAGTCTAGCATAGGCATTCCCCATCTTCCTCATTAGTTTTATTAGAGTTTGATTTTAACCTTTTCCATTTTAATAAAATAAGCGTTTCGTTTCTTGCATATGATCATTATATTGCATTAAATAAATCATGCTAAACTAAGCACAAGGTATACTAATGATACGAGGCACCTTTGTAGCCAAATTGTATCTCCTTTCACCATTTAAAGATACAATGCTTCTTGATAAACCACTTTGAGCTTCATCTGACGATAGACCTTTCTTTTTTAAATCCATATCTACCTAACCTTGGGATGGGATGTGTTTCGGGGTTTTTTGTGATTCCCTCAGATACTGGTCGCGCTCTGTTGACAAAGACTCGGACACCTGCAAAACAACGAATATTCCAGTGATCGGAATATTCGCCTCCGACGCTCAAGTTAGTGAACGGAAACGGAAAAGGCTAGAGAGAGAAAGTAGAGAGAAGTTGGAGCGTTTTTAGAGCTCTTGCATTAATGTCACATCCAATTCCCCCCTCCCATCATAAATGATTGGGGTATATATAGGGGTGGGAGCATGTGCCCCCTAGGGTTTATGCCCTAAAATCTCGTGACATGATTGGTTGCGCAATCAAAGGTCGCCACGTGTCGTGGGGGGCGCCGTTTTACAGCTTTCAAGGCTTTCTCGGGATTTGGGCCTGAGGTTATCAGAGCCCTTTTCTCTTTCTGATTGTAGCTTTAGGGTATTTAGACATGGCTGACAGGTGTCACCATAACAGGTGGACACGTGCCTCACTTTCATAGGGCCACGTGTCACCTGTTAATTGGGCCACGTGTCACTATGAGATTGGGCCACGTACCAGGGGTATTTTTACCCTAAACATTTGCCCCTCAGAGGGGGTGGCTCGTACACTTACTGGCCGCCTCCTCTGATCTTGCATTCTGGACGTCCTGGTACTCTGGGTTGGATTTGCTTCCCATCTGCCCTGGACGTCCATATACTTTTGATTCAAGGCTCTTTTTGCTACGTGGACGTCCATATATTTTTCCCTGGACGTTCTCGTAGTCTGGAATGAGCTTGGCTTTTTGCTTATTTAGACGTCCGTACTTTGTAATGGACGCTCTCATACTCTGTGAGAGGCTTAACCTCTGAATTCATGCGATCGTCCACTGGACATCCTCACACTCTAGGAGGAGTTGATCTCCTACCTACCCAGAATGGCCACATAAATGAAACTGGACGTTCTGAGACTCTAGGAGGAGCTTATCTCCTAACCACCCAGAACGGCCACATAAATGAAACTGGACGTTCTGAGACTCTGGGAGGAGCTTATCTCCTAACCACCCAGAACGACCACATAAATGAAACTGGACGTTCTGAGACTCTAGGAGGAGCTTATCTCCTAACCACCCAGAACGGCCACTTATCTCCTTTGGGGTAAACTGGGCTTCCATGATTTCAGACGTACTTCTTGGCTTGCTAATCATGCTTCGTACGTCTGAATTCCTGTTTTAGACTGTACGTCTGAGAACTGGGCGAACGCTTTTCCTCTTAGATTTTCTCAAGTTGTGGAGACTAAGTGTTGAAGGTGTAAAATTCTTGAATCTTCCACTTAACTCATTTCAATTCACTTTAACGTGTCGTTAATTGTCCGTCTGGTCTTTTTCACAAGTTAACAGAACCCTAACGTCGTCCACTTATTTCTTCGAGTAATTTCTCAAGGAATTACTGTTTGAATGTTTAGGCGGGAAAAATGATTTTACCATTTTACCCCCATGAATTCATTCTATAAATATGGGAAGTAAATTCTCATTTTCACACTTTACCCAATTGTGAATTCTAGAGAGAAGGCAGAGCATTCTAGTGAGAGAAAGTGATTTTTCCCCTAATCTTCAAAAGCGCCGCCGTGAGTTTAAGTTTTCCGTTGAGTTTTCCGGGCATATTTGAGTTTTCCGGTCAATCTTCAAGAGCTTCACCACCACCTTCAAAGTTTTCAGAACGTAAAGAGGTAGGCCGTCTACATTGCCCTTTTTATTTTTCCTTGTTTTTCTTTTTCTTTTACTTCAATTTTGGATCCATACTCGGCTTCGTCCGACTCTTCTCATGAGGCCGGCCGTTCGCCTGGGACTAAGGAATCTAGAGTGGACGGAGAAGAGATGTCTCCCCCTTGGAGTGAGTCTATGTCTGATGTGTACATACTCACCCCCACTTATTCTTCATTGTCCCAACAGGCAATGGCAAGAACTATGCGTACGCGTGAGCGTTATGCGGCCAGGAACCCAGACGGCAGTCTGGTTCACCCTATGGTCCCCTACGACCCTAGTAATCCGAGTACCCTGGTGGAGACTAACTCCACCACTCAAACTACGACCGCCTCCACCGGCTCCCAACACTTGGCCGTGGAGATTACCTCTTCCTTCGAGGAACGCCTTGAAGCTGAAGGCGCCTCGTCCGCTCCTGTCTCGGAACTTAGGTTCCCTCAGTTCGCCGACTCGGTCATGGATGGGGCCGAGCTGGTAGCCTGCAAAGACAACCCTTCCAATCCTGGGGCGGACGCTTCTGGCTCGTCCGTCCCCACTTCTTCTTCTCGACCTCGGCCTCAACTGGGTGGGGCGGACAGACCCTTAACCGGAATCTCCATCCGAGAACCGTCCGCCCTGCCTATTCGCAACGCCCCTCCTTTGGGAAATGAGGCGGACGCTGCCAAGGATAAAGGCAAGCGTCCAAGGTTCGAGGAGGACGTTCCTTCTTCAATGGGAGTTCCAAGCTCAAGGGGCCGAAGCTCGGCCGAGGCAGCAGACTTGGATAGAGTGCTGTCTTCGGAGTTTGGGAATGCCCCTTCTCACAAAATGGAAGAAGAAGAAGTTGAGAAAGTGGCCGTGGGTGAGACGGCTGAAGGTGAGGCGGCGGCCGAGGAAGACGTCGCCAATGTAGACAACTTCAGGGAGCCGTACGCTTGTACAGTTGGGGAGACAGCCCTGAAGTTTTTAAGGATTTTGAGAAGTACAAGGAGTCCCTCCATTTGGGGGAGGGATTCGAAATTCAAGTCCCCAGGAAGGCCTTGGCTGTGGCTACCTTGGATGAGGAGAAGCCGCGCAAACGGGCGTTTTGCGTTTATAGGGCCACCTTGGACGTGGGGCTCTGCTTCCCTCTTCACCCGTTCGTCCGGACTCTCCTGGACGAGTATGACATCGGCCTCTTCCAACTGACGCCAAACAATTGGTTGAACATTTTTGGGTACTTGGTGACGTGCATCGCCAAAAAATTCACGCCAGACTTTGCGGTCTTCTATGAGATGCACTCACTTACTCGGCTAGAGAAGGATGTGGACGGTTGGCTCATCTTGAGTTCAACCCGGGACTATATGGTCGTGGTCGACCGTGTCAGCAAATAGAGGGACTGGAAGCACCGCTTTTACCGCATCAAAACTCAAGATGCGGAGTTCAACCTTCGCATGAACAGGTGCCGTCCAGAGCCTATTCAACTTGGACGCGGAGACCACAAGCCTGACAAGCCGCCCATCCACCCAAGCCACGAACACCAGCTCGAGTACTTCAAGGTCAACCGAGTCAAGCGGGGCAACAAAACTGAACGGGTCCCTAGCCATTGGGTTCCTCTTGCCAATTGGCTTAGGGACCCTGTCTTCATGTCTGCGTACGGCCTGTACCAGAACATGCCCCAAGGTGGACATTTAGAAATATAGACCCTTTTTTGTACGCATGTAGAATTTTTTAGAAAAATTTTCTAACACTTTTGCTTTTTGTCTTTGCAGCGGAGGCGTACGCTATGCTTGACTCGGCCCAGAAAGCTGAAGTGGAGATGTCCGAGGTGGACTTGGCTAGGTACAAAGCTCGTTTCAAGTTGTACGAGCAAATCAAAGAGGTAAACACTTAGATTATTTTTTGAATTTTTCATTCCTTGCCGTGGCCGTTCTGCTATATTGGGAGGAACCCACTTCCTGAGTTTGCACGGACACTTTATGTCCGTTCATGCATGCTGGAAGGGAGCTTCTTTCCCAAATCGCACGGACGCCATCTTGCGTTTTGACTTTGAAAATTTTTCTAACTTTGAATTCTTGGCAGACCTCCTCTTCCTCTCCGAAGGCCAAGCGGAAGCAGCCGGCCACGTCCACTCCGGATGCATCCGCACCCAAAAGGAGAAAGACGGTTGCTTCCAAGCCGTCTTCAAAGGCCGCGGCAACGGCAAAGTCGCAGACTGTTGCTACACAGTCTAAAGGAGAACAACCCCGGCTGATACAAAGCGGGGCCTCCAAGCCCATGGAACCTGTTGCTGATCAGGTCCATTAAGAGTCTGTCCCTTCGGACGGTGGGGATAGGTTAACCCCAGAACAAATGACCGGTCGCTGGATCGGGACGATGCTGGTCAACCAGCAGTCCAGCGATGCTGAAGAGAATCGTCCAGATGAGGGGGAGGCTCCTTTGCCGCCTCCTCCCACCAATCTTTCTCCTCCAACCTTCTCCACTGGTTAGCCATCTTCCTTCTCACTTTTTATAAGTCCTTGTTTACTTGTGAATTTTAGCTAACTTTTCTTACACGGTCGTCGGCAGATATATCAGAGGAGATGCAGTTGAAGGTACCCGGCCAGTCACTGACTGGCGCGGACAGGAAGGCCATGCGCGAGGCCATGGTACGCGCGGTCCCCCAGGCGCAGCGTGATAAGCTGCGGGGGATCAACGAAGGCTTCCTCGGCCCCATGCTGAATTGCAGCGCCGAGGTATATTTCTATCTCCTTATGCTTTTTCTTTCCAACACTTAGCAAATTTTTCTATATAGTTGACTAAGTTTCTTCTTTCTGTCCGCAGCTCTTCCTCCGTCTGAACGCCTTCCTAGATTGGAAGGACAAGGAGAACGAACGGTTGAAGAATGCTTGGCTTGAAATCAGAAAAGCCGAGGATGCTGTAACTGGGACGGCCGCCGTCCAAAGGGTACACTTTGAGACCCAGATAACCGCGCTGTCCAACAAAGCGGCGCGGTAAACAGAGGACCTGGTCAAACTGGGCAAGGCACTCGAACAGGAGTCCTTGGCCAGGGAGGCCATGAGGGTCGAAAGGGACGAGGCCGTCCTTAAGAAGGAAAAGTGGAAGTCGGGCTTCGAGGCGTCCGAGGCCTTGAAGAGTGAGCTGAAGTTGGCCCAAGCCAACCTTAAGTCTGCGCTAGATGAAGCGGACGCGCTGAAGGCCGAGGTGGAGACCTTGAAGAAGTCCCTTGCGGACTATGAGGAGCGACTTAAAGCTCCTCGGCCAATCAGCGTGGACGAAGTCATCCGCATAGAGCAGAACGCAGAAGACAGACTTAAGGCATACTTCTTTGATGCCTTCGACTTGATGGTGGACGAGGGTGAGGCCGCCTATTACGAGGAACGCTTCAAAAAGCGGCTTCAGTACGTCTGCCTTCGAGAAGATGCATTGAAGGCCGGCATGCCTCCTCCAGAGCTGGTCGTTACTTCCCCCGAGTCCGGAGAGGACGGGGATGAGGAGGAGGAGGCGGTCAACAAGGCTACCCCGGCCAAGGATGCCGAGAAGGTGGAGGAGCCTGCCAAAGATAACACGGCTAAGTAGAGCTCAGGTCCTCTGGCAGCCGTCTGCTCAGCTTTCAAGCTTTCCTTCTTTTTTCAGCTTACTTTGTAGTTAGCTTATTCTGTACTTCTTTTTTTTTGTGTTTTTAATTTGAAGTCGCCTGTTAGAGCGGTATTGTAAACATTTTGGCCGCCTTTGTGCGGTCTTATTAATGGAAATTTTGTCCACCTTTGCGCGGTTCTTTCACCTTTGCTTCATACTTAGCAATTTGTTTGCAATTTGCGCTTTTTGCACCCTTTTCGTACGCTCCTAGGGGTATGCCCCTTTATTCGGTGTTCGCCTAGTCCATTTTCTAAGAGGTTTGATTAACTTGGTAGTTTTTATACCTTAAAAGGGTATGACGACTAGCAAGTTAATCAAATCATAATAATGATTGCCCTTGGACTAGGTGAACACCGAATCAATTTAACTTTATTGTACGAGTAGTCCGTTGAATCTATCGCTCGGACGCACCCTAGAAATCCTAAGTATTATCTCAACTTAAAGATTCCTTGATCGGCCGGGCCAAACGCCTAGGTATGCCCTTGCCCTATTTGTAAAGGACACTTGCTTTCTACACAAGTTTGGAATACCTTGCCTCAATCGTCCGCCTAAAATTGGGGCGGACGCAATGTTCTCTGAATTTTAATTAGTTTTTTCTCTTCTTTTTTTTTTTTTTTTTTTTGCATGGCCGAATTGCTATATTGGGAGCAACCTTGCTTTCCTTTTTACCTCGGCCATTTAAAAAGAATGATAAGCCGTGTTACTATGTTGGAAGCAACTCAGTGAGTCATTTCATTCGGCCGTTAATCATAAATAAAAACAGGCAAATTAAAGCAAAACAACAAATAATTCAACAATGCCTGACTTTTCATTAACGTTGTCAAAAGTACATTGTTGTGGCCGTATGGCTTTAATTACAAGGCTCAGTCAGTAGACCTAACTGTATAAACAGCTTTTTGGCTAAGTACTTAAAGAAACAAAACTCAAACATAATACTTCTTCAAGTTATCAGTGTTCCACGTCCGTGGGATCTGACGGCCATCTATTGCCTCGAGGCGATATGTGCCATCTCGAACTTCTTCCCTGATTGTGTACGGCCCCTCCCAATTTGGAGTCAACTTGCCATCCTCATTGGCACGGCCAACAGCTTCCATTTTTCTCAACACCAGGTCCCCCACTTTGAGCGGCCGCTTAGACACTCGGCGATTATATGCCCTTGTCATCCTTAAGCGATAAATTTCATGCCTAAGCACCGCATTGCCCCTAGCTTCTGGAAGGAAATCTAGGGCGGTCTTCATGGCCTCCCAATTGGCCGATTCATAATAAAGCATTACTCGCAAAGTGGGCTCGTACATTTCAATTGGGAGTACAGCCTCGGCTCCATAGACCAAAAAGAATGGAGTCTCCCCAGTAGAACTCTTTGCTGTTGTCCGTATGGACCAAAGTAAATTGACCAACTCGTCTGCCCATAGGCCGCCTGCTTTTTCGAGCTTGCGTTAGATCCCGTTTGAAATAAACTTGTTATAGGCCTCAACTTCACCATTGGCTTGTGGTCGGCCGACTGAGGCAACACAATGAGTAATGCCTTGGTCTCCCAACCACTCTTTGAGTTGACGCGTCTCAAACTGGGGTCCATTGTCGAACACCATTGACTAAGGTACCCCGTACCGAGTGATTATGCTTTTCCAAATGAAGGCAGACACATCCGTCCATTTAATGCCCCGGACGGCCTCAGCTTAACCCATTTTGTGAAGTAGTCTACTGCCACTAGTACATATCGTCTCTGGCCGGATGCAGGAGTATACGGCCCCAAAATGTCCATGCCCCATTTGGCAAAGGGAAGCGGACTACTGATGGCTGATAGACTATTTGCTGGACGATGAATAAGGGTTGAAAATCTCTGGCACTTGTCACATTTTTTCACCATTTTCATGGCGTCCGACTTCAGGCTCGGCCAGTAATATCCCAAATGTGTTGCCTTTTCAGCTAAGGCTCGTCCTCCAATATGTGAACCACAATGGCCCTGATGAAGGTCATCCAACACATCATGCCTTCTTTCAGGAGTTATACATTTAAGGTAGGGCTTCACAAAAGCTCTTTTGAATAGTTCCCCATCCTTCATCTCAAACCAGGCCGCCTTCCTCTTCAATAGCCAACTCTCTTTTGGATCGTCCGGAAGTATTCCATCTCTTAAGTAGGAAATAATTCCGTCCATCCAGGTTGAACTTCTATCTATTATCTGAACAGGCTCGACATCAATGCTCCTTTTTTCCTTTACTTCCCAAAACACTGATCTTGGAGTATCACATGATGCCGAGGAAGCCAATTTGGAGAGGGCGTCCGCTTGATGATTTTCTAAGCGAGGAACTTGCTTGAGAGAAAAAAGTTCTAGGCCCTCGGCCTCATCCTTAACTAGCTGCATGTACTTCATCATGGCCGGCTCCTTGGCCTTGAAGCCACCATTGACTTGGTGGACTATCAGCCGGGAGTCCGAGCATACTTCAATTTTGGTTGCCCCGGCCGCTTTACACATCCTTAGGCCGGCCAACAATGCTTCGTACTCAGCTTCATTGTTTGACGCTTGGAACTGAAACCTCAACGCGTACTCATACTTATCTCCCTCAGGAGATTCACATATAATACCAGCGCCACACCCGGTCGCTGTTGCACTACCATCCACAAACACTTTCCAGACTTGGTCCCCGGCTGGCTGAAGATCAGGCCGTGTCATTTCAGCCAAAAAATCCGCAAAGGCTTGCCCCTTGATTGCCTTCCTTGGTTCAAACACCAAATCGAAACCTCTGAGCTCTAAGGCCCACTTGAGCATGCGGCCACTTGCCTCTAATGTTGAGAACGGCTTCTTCAAAGGTTGGTCTGTATAGACCACAATTGAATGGGCTAAAAAGTATGGTCGCAGCTTCTTTGATGCCATATACAAGGCCAGGCCAAATTTTTCTACTAGGGGGTACTTTAGCTCGGCGTTATGGAGTACATGACTGACGAAGTATATCGGGGCCTGATGGCCGTCCCTTTCAGCAAGAAGGACGGCACTTAGAGAGTGTTCGGAGATGGCAAGATAAATATATAGCTTCTCATTCTTGAGTGGACTGACGAGGCGGGGCAATGTATGCAAGTGATTTTTCAACTGTACTAGTGCTTCCTCGGCCTCTTCCGTCCACTCAAACATGGATTTCTTCTTAATGGTTTGGAAAAAATAACGGCACTTATCCCCTGATCTTGACAAAAATCTTCCAAGGGCTGCTAAACAGCCGGTCAGTCTTTGCACTTCCTTGATTGTTCTTGGAGACTTCATGTCAAGGACGGCTTGAATTTTTTCAGGGTTGGCCTCAATTCCACGTTGATCAATAAAAAATCCGAGAAACTTGCCGGACTCAACACCAAATACACACTTCTTTGGATTTAACATCATCTTATGCCGCCTGAGTTCGGTGAACGTTTCTCGTAGATCCTTGAGATGGTCGGCCGGCTCTTTCGACCTGACAATCATGTCATCAATATATGCCTCCATGTTCCGGCCGAGCTGATCTCTAAAGACCGTATTTACAAGCCTTTGAAATGTAGCAGGGGCATTCTTGAGGCCGAATGGCATAACCTTGTAACAGTACAACCCCTGCTCGGTCACAAAAGTTGTTTTCTCTTGGTCTTCTTCCCACAAAGGAATTTGATGGAATCCGGAGTATGCGTCCATGAAGCTCATAAGGGCGTGTCCGGCCGTAGATTCAACCAATCGGTCAATCTTAGGCAAGGGGAAGCTATCCTTTCGACACGCCTTGTTCAAGTCCGTGTAATCCACGCACATCCTCCAAGTTCCATTCGGCTTTTTCACAAGGACTACATTGGCTACCCAATCTGGGTAAAAGCATTGTCGAATGAAACCGGCGTCCAGCAGCTTTTTCACCTCTGTTGCGGCCGCCTGATTCCTCTCTTCTCCGTGATTTCTTTTCTTCTGGCGGACAGGCTTTATCAAAGGGTTCACGGCCAGCTTGTGTACGGCCAGGTCAGGACTTATTCCTGGCATTTCACCAACTTCAAATGCAAACACATCTTTGAATTCCCTAAACAACTGAACCAACTCATCCCCAAGCAATTCCAAGACTATAGTGCCGACACTTACTGTCCGTTCTGGGTAGTTGGAGTCAAGCACTATATCCTGGTGGCTGCCAGCCGGCTGGGGCCTCAACTCATCTGGCCGGCCGACAGTCATTAATTTCTAGGCTTCTTCTGCCCTGGTCGCCTTACGCTTCTGGCCGACCTGGTATGCTGGGAGAGAAGCTCCTTCCTCCTTATTCTCGGACAGTTTTGGGCCGCGTGCGGTTGGCTTCACGGCCAGCTGATTACATTCCTTAGCCATTTTCTGGCTTCCTTGAATTGTCCCAATTTTTCCGTTCGACCTTTCAAACTTCAGCAACATCAAATGGGGCACTATGACCGCCTTGGCTGCATTGAGAGTAGGGCGGCCAAGGATTACATTGTACCCAGTAAATTCTTTTACAACAAGGAAACGGACGACCATGTCTCTTCCTTCACCCTTCTGCCCAAAACGGACGGGAAGGTCATCCGTCCGACTGGATGAATGATATTCCCCCCAAATCCTACCAAGGGGTGAGTTATATCTTGGAGAGCATCTTCTGGGAAGCTTAAATTCCTCAAGGCAGAGAGACTTATGATATCGGCCAAACTACCCGTATCAATCAATATCCGTCCCACCTTTAAATTTGCTATCTTCATTACAAAGACCATGGGATCATTGTGCAAGGCTCTGACCTCTCCACGGTCAGCCTCACTTATGATCACTTCAGGAAATGGCTCGGCCTTAACAGCGTCCGTCTGCATTACATTTGACAAATTTCGAGCGTCCTGCTTGATTCCTTTCATGGTAGGGCCGCCCGAAGCAAAGCCTCCTGATATGACGGCAACAAAACCTGAATCAGTGCTATTCCCATCATCTTCCTTGTCATTCTTTTCATTTTGTTGCTTTTTCTCGGACGTGTTGTCTGTCCGTTTGAAGGTGAATTTGGACTTGGTCACATAGGGTTTCAGCAGACCCTTGTCGGCCAACTTATTCAACAGTCTCTTCAAGTTGATACACTCATTCGTGTCATGACCCACATCCTTGTGGTAATGACAATACTTGTTTTTGTTTCTGTATTGGGCCGAGCCTCTCAAAGGCTGAGGCTTCTCAAACTCAAACTTGTCTTTTATCTCCATCAAAATGGAGTAACCACCCTTGTTGAACTCATACTGAGGTTCGTACGTCTTTCTTTTCTTTGACTTGGGTTGCTTGTCATCAGCTACCCAGATTTCTTTTCTTTTGTTTCCTTCCTTCTTTCGGTCGGCCGAGTCTTGCTGAGAAGATTGCTTCTTCTCAGCCCCCTTGGCCGGCTGTTCTGATTTGGTGAGCGAACAAAAGTCCGCGGCCTCAATATAGGCTTCGGCTTCCCGCAATACACCTGCGTATGACCGAATCTTTTTCCTTACCAAATCAAACTTAAAACCATTATGCCTTAATCCCCGGAGAAATTCTAAGTAAGCCATTTCGTCCGGTAGATTATGAATTTGGGCTTTTTCTTGGTTAAACCTTTGGACGTACGAGCGTAGTCCTTCATTCTTTCCTTGGACAATTTTAGCCAAGTTGAGACTTGTCTTTCTTGGTGGGATGTTGTATGAGAAGTTTCCCACAAACAACAAACTGAGGGTGGTGAAGCAATTGATGCATCCGGCTGGAAGGCTGTTAAACCAATCCTGAGCCACCCCTTTGAGAGTGGCCGGGAAGCATCTAGCATCATCTACACTTTGCAAGTACATCAGATTCCTGTAGGAGGTAACATGCTCTTCGGGGTTGCCCGTACCATCATAGGCACCCACTAGTACACTCTTCACTTTTGCTGGTTGAAGGGACGCTAGTATGTCTTGCGAAAACGGAGGCGGCTTATCTCCCAAATTCAACAAACGCATCTGCCAATCAATAGGCTGAGGCTGAGCGGACGTTCCAGCCAGACAGGGAGCATGGCCGAACATCTGACCATACGGCCCATACTGCCCAAAGACTTGTGGAGTTGGTTGTACCAACCCATTGGGTACTTAAGGAGGCTGATATTGCAATGGCTGAATTAGACGGGGAGTAATAGTATGGCTCTTGCTGGAAGCAGCCGTGTTGGTGTATTGGGAGAAAGATTGGTTGGAGGCCTCATCCGGCATGGTTGGGGTAGAGGTCGTGTTAGAGTATGCGGCCCTCTCCCTTTGCTTGTGCCAAATGTAATCCCTTGCGTCCCTAAAGCGTTGTGACGGCTCAGTCTGAACTCTTTTTGGCTGTCTGCCCCTCCCCCCAGCCGACTGTGTTTTCGCCAGCAGGCCAGAGAAATTGGTCCGTGGGACTTGGGGAGACCTTCCGTGTGGACAACGGAATGGGGTGTTACCAGCATCAGTTGCATTGGTCTTGTTGTTGGCTTTCTTAGAGGTGCCTCCTCCCCCTTTTTGCTGGACAACCGCCAACTCCTTGCGGAGCTTAGTCAGCTCGGCCATTAAGGCAGCTGGGGTAGGTTGTTCGGCCTCTTCAAATGAGGCAGTCAAGGGATTGCTTGAGTGTATGGTAGTGCATATATCCTCTACATATCCATCCTCGCCTGGACGAGGTCCAGGGTTAGGTGTCTGACCATCTATTGCCATAACGGACGAGTATCCCCACAGACGGCGCCAAATGTTTCGGGGTTTTTTGTGATTCCCTCGGATACTGGTCGCGCTCTGTTGACAAAGACTCGGACACCTGCAAAACAACGAATATTCCGGTGATCGGAATATTCGCCTCTGACGCTCAAGTTAGTGAACGGAAACGGAAAAGGCTAGAGAGAGAAAGTAGAGAGAAGTTGGAGCGTTTTTAGAGCTCTTGCATTAATGTCACATCCAATTCCCCCCTCCCATCATAAATGATTGGGGTATATATAGGGGTGGGAGCATGTGCCCCCTAGGTTTTATGCCCTAAAATCTCGTGACATGATTGGCTGCGCAATCAGAGGTCACCACGTGTCGTGGGGGGCGCCGTTTTACGGCTTTCAAGGCTTTCTCGGGATTTGGGCCTGAGGTCATCAGAGCCCTTTTCTCTTTCTGATTGTAGCTTTAGGGTATTTAAAGATGGCTGACAGGTGTCACCATAACAGGTGGACACGTGCCTCACTCTCATAGGGCCACGTGTCACCTGTTAATTGGGCCACGTGTCACTATGAGATTGGGCCACGTACCAGGGGTATTTTTACCCTAAACAGGATGATTTGTAACTTATGCAGTCTTCAAATAACAAAAGCTTGAGTGATTTTACCGAAAGTTTCAAAAGATTAAAATAGAAAAAAATAAAAGTGTGCAAAAGGCAAGTGTTCCAATGTCTTTGATATGAACACGTCTCAGATTACGTCTCATATCGAGTGCTCGGTAGCATGCCTGAGAAACGTGAATACCAAGTGAGTGATAGACCGCATGATCAGAATTTCGCACACTTATCAAAAGAGACTCGAAAATATGACAAATTAAAAAAGCAAAAGCAAAGAGAGAGAGAGAGAGAGAGAGAGAGAGAGAGAGAGAGAGAGAGAGAGAGAGAGAGCAAAAAAAATAATAAAAAGAAAGAGAGTTAAAAAGTGAGAAAAACTCAAGCATATAAATACAAAGATTCAAAAGCAAGGTTACACACCTTGGGGGGCTTATCTAGGGTCTTGAGCCTTTATCCCTTTCTTATTCAACCTTTAGCCTTACCCCGTTACACTTGTGTGAGGTTCGGCTAGAGCTACATTCGGCTTAATTTATTCCTAACGGATACATAGGAAACCTCAAATTGGGGTGCGGCCGTAATAAAAATACATTCACATTCACATCCACATTCACATCATGATCATATCAAGGGATCTCCAATGCTCATCCCTATCCATTTAGAGCTGGACTTGGGGGCTTTATCCCTACATCATTAGCCTACCCATCCTAAGAGTCACCATCATTTAACTCTTCTCAACATACTTTTCTATACACTTAGCCTTTGCAACTTCGACTTAAGTATCACTTTCACATACATCACAGATATATGACCAAATAATCCTTCCCTTAGGAACCTTTTGTCATGACATCTTGACACAGCTTTGAAGCGTTCCTTGTAAACTTAGAGTCATTCATCACTCATTATCAACCATCATTGCACCACAAAGTATGAAGTACTTAGCCTCCTTGCCTAAGTTACTTAAATACTTTCATCATCGAGTCAACAATCGAGATAGTCTAGGATGTTATAATCCTTGCACCCTGAGATACAACAGTCGACGCATACATTTGACTAAGTTCATTCAACCTGCACCGCAAACACTTAAACACTTCACGTCTTTCTTTTTCAGGAGAAAGTTGGTAACCTCCACAAAAATGACGGAAAATTTTTTCTTTTCTACAATTTCGAGTTGCATGAGCATAATTACATTACAATGCACACACAAGTCATATCGTGTCATATCACATTGAGTTGAGTTTACACCTTGAGTCATGTCGAGTCGCATGTGTCAAAACACATTGAGTCGAGTAGAGTCCACATACGTGTGTCAAAACACATTGAGCCGAGTTGATTTAAACACATTAATTCGCACAATGAGTTAAATAACACCAAACCTTAGGTCAGCCCTAAGAAAAACATGAGCAAAGTCCTATAGTCCAAAATATAAATGCAGGTACACTAAGAGGCAATTTGATTGAGTGCAAATGCATAAAAAGAAATAAGCATTTGTTAGCTAAATGAGCAGGAAGAGTTTAAAAAGCTTTGACTTCGATTCAAGCGCATTGCAACATAAACAACGCAGCACGATGAACCCTGATGTAGTACGATGCATCCTGATACAGCACGATGTTCCCTGACACAACACGATGCACCCTGACGCAGCGCGACAAACTTGTTGCTGGGCGATAGACTTGTCACTATGCGATGGCTCTGATTTCGCCTGCGTCAGCCTTTGATGGTCTCACCACTTGGATTGGTTGGTCCGTGACTAATCCATTTGAGCCTCTTGATGAAGCATTTGATCCTTTTGAACAATTGTTAGAAAATAGATTGGTAATCGGCCTGATTACAGTCTTGATTGATGAACGGCCTGATGATGGTCATATTTTGATTAAATGAACACCTTTGAAATTACACCTTTGATTAGTAGTTAACCCGATTACATCTTGATTGATGATTGGCCTGATAACAATTAAAATATCGATTGAATATTGATTAAGCAGAGTTGAAAATTGATTAAGAGCATTTGAGTAGTGATTGATGATGATCACAAAGAATTCCTAGGATGGGAGATTTCTACAGTAATCAATTTAAATACTTTAAGAATCGTAGATATGGTTCTTAAGATGAATTTTTCGAAGCTGGAAGGTCAATTACTTCAAGGAGTAACGACAAGAAAATTTGAAGACTCAATCTTTAACAGGAGTCTCTAAGATTAAAGGGCCTCTTGCTTTGATTTGAGAAGGGCGGTTCGAGATGAAACGGTCTTTGGTAGCTTTCTTTATGATTGGGGAGGTTATCACTTGATTTGAGAAGATATCACGAGATGGGCGATCTTCGATGGCTTTCCCTAAGATTGTTGAGGTTGTCACTTGATTTGAGAAGATGGCAGGAGATGAGCGATCTTCAACAGCTTTTGCTAAGATTGTGGAGGTTATCACTTGATGGGCGATCTTCAACAGCTTTTGCTAAGATTGTGGAGGTTATCACTTGATTTGAGAAGATAACACGAGATGGGCGATCTTCGATGGCTTTCCCTAAGATTGTGGGGGTTGTCATTTGATTTGAGAATATGACACGAGATGAGAGGTCTTCGACAATGTTCGCTATGATTGTGGAGGTTATCACTCGAATTTGAGAAGAACGGTTCGTGATGAGGCGATCTTCGACGACGTTCGCTATGATTGTGGAGGTTGTCACCTTGATTCGAGAAAATAGCTCGTGATGTAGCAGACTTCAACGATGTTCACGAGGCACTATGGAGGATTGTCACTGAGATGAAGATAGCGAGGCACTTTTACCTTCATATCGCATTCAAGAGGCACTGTGGAGGTCGTCACACCAAAATGCAACAACAAAATCGGTCACTCCCGAGACTTGTACTTGACGATGCAAGATATGCGTTTCTAACTCTTTTACTTGTTTAACTAACGCTAGTTTTCCAGGTATCAGCGTTACAAGAATGATTTAGGATCGCAGAACGTTCTAAATCATTCCCATCCCTATCGTAACTTTAACTTTTGTTTTTGAAACTTACGTTTCTCCAAACGTAGTCAAAGTGGGGGCTTCTGTAGACACCCGATTGTGTGTCCCAAAAAACCAAACCCAGTGATGAATATCTTTCACGTCAATGATTAAACAAACAAGGTGAAATGTGAAAGAGTCTCGTGAATCCCTCTATTTTCTAAAATGTTTTTAATAGAAATAGTTTCATTTGTTTTCAAAAATCTTTCTTTTCGTACCCTGTGTATGAAAAACGTCCAATGCAATTTAGTTTGGTCCGTGATGTGGGTCCAACAAATTGTTATGCATTTGACTTTATTGGTTTTAGGAGGCAAAAAAGCAAAAATAGGGTGCATATTCATATTTTGGGGATCAAGTATGTCGGTTCAAACAAGTATGGTTTGTTGGAGGATTAATATCCGACTTACCCCCCTAAAAAAAATGACGGAAAACACGCGCACACAAGACTCTCTAGACATGGTGTATGATTTATTTGTGAGTGCAAGTGACATGCTTTGACTCTTGTGTATGACCATGGAACAAAGTGCTTAGACTCAATCAAGGACTAAACATGGCTACGGCCATTAATAAACTTGTTAAACCGATTAATAAACTTTTTAATTAGACTCGTCGTGAAGACTCGAGCAAGAAACTGGAATGTCACCAGAGCAACAGGACTGTTGTCGCGCACTAAAGCGCAGCGCCAGACGACAGAGACCAGTGTTTGGCACCTTTGCGTCATTGCTGGAACATTAATTTGGGACTGTTTCCAGTATTTTACTCTAAAAAGACAGGCCTTAAGTCATATTAAGTCAGGTTTATTAGACTTTAAACACTCAAATTAATTAATTAATTAAGCAAAGTCCTTTTATTCGTTAACACTACTAGAAAACAAGCCATTTTCGACGGAATTTTTCCGTTGGAAACATCCTTAATTCCGTCGGAAAAGCCCTTTCCGACAGAATTCCGTCGGAACAGGTTATCGGAAAACCCTTTATCGGAAATACGGCATATTCCGACGGAATTTCCGTCAGAAACCTTTGTACGACGGAATTTCTGACGGAATTCCGTTGTCGGAACAGATCTTCTAGCTCCAGCAAAGTCCGTCGCAACTTTCCGACGATATCGTGTCCGTCGGAAAGTTGCGACGGAATTTCCGTCGGAAAGCATTTCAGTTTAAATAAAAAAAAAACATGCCGCACCACCCAAGGGCACGACGTGTAACCACCGTAGCCCCAACAGCAGACCACCACCGCCTCTACCCCTCACCCACCGCCACTCTAGCCTAGATCTAAACTATCCTATCTTTACCCGAACCAGATCCACCCACCCACTAACCCGAACCAGACCCACCACCGTAACCCACCCCACCTAACCTAACCAGACCCACCACCGTAACCCACCCCACCTAACCATCCCAAACTGAACCCAATTCTAAAACCACCCACCACGGCCCACCTAAACCAGATCTAAACCCACCCACCGTAACCCCCACACTATGGACCACCTAAACCTGACCCACCCACCACCACCACCACCACAATTTCCTGACATAGACCACACACGAGTCCACCATCATAAAATTAAAAAAAAAAATCGCAAAATCGAAAAATTAGAAGAAAAAAACAACATACCTTGAATTTCATCAACAAAACCCCAAAATTGGCTTGATTTTGGGTTTTAAAGGTCAAATTCGACCATAAAAACTCAAGATCTAGAGTTTTCATGGTCGAATTTGACATGAAAAACCTTACTTTGTTCAAAAAAAATTAAACCTGCCTAGCATCGCAATGAATCGCAGAAGGGTGAAGAAGGGGCGAAGAAGAAGAGGAGCAGAATGAACAGCAGAAAAATGGAGGAAAAATGGAAAGAGAACATGAAATACGAAATGAGTAGTAAACAAGATGAAACGAGAATAATAAACAAGATGAAACGAGCTGAACAGAAAAAAGGAAAAGGGGCGGAGAAGAAAAAGAGGAGGAGGGAGAAGGAGAATAAGAAGAATAAGGGGAGGAGAGAGAACAGGAGAGAGGACAGTAAGAAGGAGGTTGAAAGAAGGAGAAGGGGGAAAAAGAAAGATAAGCGGCGCAAAGAGGGGTAGTTTTAGGGTTTTGTCCACTTTTAACAAAGTTTTATTTTTCAAAAACAATATGTTCCGACGGAAATTTCCGTCGGAAATCTCCAACGGATTTTAATTCCGTCGGAAATGTTACTTTACGACGAAAAAATCCGTCGGAAAGTACATATATTCCGACGGATTTATATTCCGTCGGAAATTTCCGACGGAATTGTTAATTTCGTCGGAAATATCCGACGGAATAAAAATCCGTCGGAAATTTAGAATTTTCCGACGGAATTATGGGTCCGTTGGAACCCATCCGTCAGAATTAGGCTGTTTTCTAGTAGTGTAATTGGTTTATTTAAAATTAATCACAAGTCAAACAAACGGTTAGTGTAAATACATATAGGTTATGCACAAGTAGTCACAATATGATGCAATGATTATGCGACCTAACCATGGATCTAGTTCTCTAAAGTTCAAGGATATGGGTTAGTCAAAGAGGGTCCATGGTTATGAGTCCGAATGCATCGCGCGGAAGCCTTACCTTTGGAAGGGTTGGCGCGTATGGATGGGACCCCGCAAGTTAAACTTGCTTCCATGGTTTGGTGGATTCACAAACTCGGATGTACCCGTCGTTGCAAGGAGCGTTCGATTGCGTAAATATAGCGTGAACCCCCAGAGGGTTATGGCCATATGTAGAACACATATGGGTTCAGAAAAGAGAGAAAAACTCAATTAGGAAGTAGAACCGAGCAAACAGTACTAGAACTAGTCAAAACAAGAACAGAAACTGGCGCCAAAAGATGACTCTGTATTGGAAGGAATTGGCGCGAGCCAATAGAGATTTCTGGCTCGGTATTAAAAGGACTTGGCGCGAGACAACAGAGACTGGCTCCAGAAGATGACTCTGTCGCCAGAAGACATTGTTGTCGCCAGGCGATAGAACCATCGCAAGGCGCTGGCTCTGTTTTATCGGCGCTAGTTCCTACATGACTCATCAGCTCTCTGTGTTCTTAGCATTTTCCAGTTTTTGCAGTATTATTTCGATTCTAGTTGTGAAAGATATTTCTCAAATTTCCTACTTGTAAAAAATCTTATGTTTTTAACTCATTACGGATGGTCTTTCCAATGAGGAATTGAGGACCTTTTTTATGCATATGACAATAATGTTAATCAAAATTACGCACATGAAATACCTAGAACTTTTCGATTCTTATCCGCTCATTCTAAATCATTGCCAAAATAAATTTTAGGAATTAAAATATATCGAAATCCTCCCTAGTGGAGTCGCCAAAAACTGTAGGGAATATTTCAAGCATTATTACCTTAAACTTGAACCCCACTGTGATCATACACTTAATCATGGTGGCGTCCAAAGGGAAGGAAGCTAGAGAAAAAGAGTCGCCAACAAGTTTTAGGAACTTGTAAACCGTTCACAGGGTGGTTACACCCCTTAACGATCCATGAGATCGTCAACTCCAATAGGTCTAGAACCATGACTGGTGTTCGGGGATGAGGGTACGAATCCAATGTAAAAGAGAAAAAACCCACCCTATAAATAGGCCTCTACTTTATTCTACTTGTATTCATGTGTGCTTTCTGACTAACATGTAATCATTAGATTAATCCTAAACCTGTTTAGTCTATGTTGGTTGAATATTAATTTACAAATAAAACTATTATTGGCGATCACTTGAATTAAAATCATATTAGTCTAAACCAAATTATTATTTATCTTATTAGGCGTGATTTCAAGTACAAATTCCCTTTGAACCTGCAGAAAAAGCGTGACCAAGCAATAACAACAATATACATCAGGCAACATGATCGTAATAAACATAATCACAATCATAATTATAATAACAACCATATTAACAATAAATCAATCAACATCATAATCATATCAATGCTAAAGCATAATAATAATAGCAAGATCCTAGGCATGATATGAACTAGATTAATAACAAATTCTAGCATGTCACAAAACATAAAAGATCAAAGCTTTAGAACTAACATGATACCAACATGCTATTAGAAAGAAGAAAGCATCCTAAACGTGATACTAGAAAGCAATAATAACATCCTAACATGATATTAGGAATTAATAAAATCTAAACATGATTTCTACATCAAAACAATAGATAAGTAAGCTAATTACTTACATTGAATCCTTGTGCCTCTTTCTAATAACAAAATACACGCGTTAGTAAACTTCAATACAATATTAAATCAAATTAAAGAATTAAATTAAAGAATTGAAAGAAAGAGTTAAAAAGTTTAGACTGGATTTGGGTCCAAACCCTCAGAAAAAATCAACCTTTCACGTCTAGGACGAAGGCAACTTTGAACTTGGCTAGGGGTGTCTTAGTCGATCTTGTGAATGAGTTAATTGTGTTTGCAAAAGGGTTGGCTTAAAAAGAGAGAGAGAAAGTCAAGAAAGAAGAGAGAGAATTAGGTGATTATTGATGAGAATTGATTATTGAAAACGGAGGTCCAAGGACCCCATTTATAAGAAAATATTTCGGAAACCGATAGAAAAGAGATTGAGTTTTAAACAGAGTAAAACACATTCTATCGCTTGGCGAAAGGTTTGTCGCCAAGCGACGATACCAGCGCCAGGCGCTGCACTGTAGCAGGCGACAAAACTGGCGTTAAGCGCTACTTCTGGAAAATCCCACGTTTTCCACACGGAATCCACTTCTTAATATAATTAAGTCGTAATATTCGTGTTTAAGGTTAAAATCGTATTTTCGTAAAAACACTTATTTTATTCCAAAATAAACTCATTAAAATATAATTATCAATCCTAATTTAATTAGGATTTAAGAGAACCTTCTAGATAATTCTAGAAGACTTTAATCAATCCTAATAGATTTAGGAATGATAATTAATAATAGGCCCTCTTCTAGATCATTAGGCCGCATGTAGAGGTGTTAAAAGCACACCTGACCTGACCCGATCCAAAACTGACCCGAAAAATATCCGATTCAGATTTGGACTCGCGTGGACATAATAACTTAGTATAACTCAACTTTAAAAATTTACCCGACCCGACCATATCAAACCCGATCCGATTATCCGAACTGACACCCCTAGCCGCATGTAAGAACCAAATCGGGCTCAGTTTAGTATTTTGGCCATAACTTCCTCAAAATTCATCGGAATCAGGCTTATAATATCTTGTTGGAAAGCTCTTTTCCAGCCCAATCCGACTACACTATTATTGGACCCTTATCATGTACCAAACTAAACTGGAATGGCTATTTTCATAAATAGAGCAGGTTTTCAAAAACAGAAAGAAAGATTTTTTAATAAAAACTACCAAATCACTAGACTTTTCACACTTTCACTTATTTGATTATCATTCGACACGAAAGGTATTCATCATTGGGTTTGGTTTTGGAGAGACACAATTCTGTGTCTACACATACTATCCAAAAATAGAAACAAGAATTATACTGTGGGACGGATGAAGTATTTACTATATATTAAAACCTATTTAACAATATATTATTTCATGATAAAATTAGTTTAAAGTTAGTAAGTGAATATTGAAAAGTCAAACTTTTTACTCATTTAGGAACGGAAGAAGGTGTAAAATTGATATATAGCAAGATGAAAAACCAAAGTGTTGCATTTATAAGAAAATGAGGGAAGTTGTACTTTAACATTCATAGACGAATAGAGTCTTCCTAGGGCTTGTTTAGTTCACCTTATTTTTACTTATGTGATTTTGATTTGTACTTATCTAGTTTGATATAATCTAATATGATATGATCTGGTCTAATCTGGTTGTTTGATTTTACCAAACTTGACCTTGTGTATACGATAATCAATAATTGAAAAAATTATACGTAGTATTTTAAGATTCATAATATTGTATATTTATTAATATATAATTTTTATAATTTTTTTAATAACGAAATTGAGGTATATAGCAATAAAAACAAATACTCCCCCCGTCCCCAAATGATAGTCCCTTTTGGCTTATTTTTAGTCCCAAATTGATAGTCCTATTTGCTTTTTTTCAAGTACCATTAATGTCAATTTTTTTTTTTATCAAAATTCCCTCCAATTGAACAATATTTGTGCAAATTTAACTTTTCCATGTTATTAAATTTTGTTTTTCAATGTACTTTTATTACTTTCTCTCTCTAGTATTTTACATTCCCAATGTAAATTTATCTTTTCAATGTAATTTTACTACTTTTATTTAAGTTTCTTAATTTCCGTGATTTTCGCCCATAAGGGACTATCATTTGGGGACGGAGGGAGTATAAAAAACACACACAAAACGATAGAGTATGTTAGTAGTAATTTTTTATACTTTATCCTAAATAAATAAATAAATAAAAGGTGAATTAAAATTTCACGTTCTTCAAAAAATAAAAATTCACGTAATAATTAGAAGGAAAATGATATACATAGCTCTTAAGAAGCTAAAAGAGGAAAATATAAACGAAATAGCTTCATTAATTACACTGATTTGCGCATGATTTTGTCTTGCATTCCTAAACTAATATGGAGACAATGGAGTACCAAATAAGGAAAGGTATATAATGATTATTTGTAACTGGTAGTTATTAAAGCACTAACTCTTCAGGGGGGGAGAAATGAGGGGCAGGGGGGTGGGGGGCGGAAAGTAATCTTTTACCCCTCTTTTGGGAGGAATGAATTACGGGCCTAAATTACACCCTCAATCCAGGTATGCCAAAAGCCCCATAATAATCTAATTATCAATCCCTACCCCCTAGAGTAGGGAACTCTACCTACACCCCCTATCAAAACATTACACTTAATCATCCTATCTCCATACCCACTACACACAAACTGATTTTACCCCTATACATACAAAGAAAAAAAAATCAAAACATCCTTTTGCATTTTCTCTCTCCTCACCCATTTGCCATCTTCTCTCTCCTCATCCATTTCTCAATCATTTTTCTCTCTCATCAAAAGCTTTAATGGCAAAATTGTTACAAAATTATCACAAGAATTTGTTCAATCACTTCGAAATTCATCAAAACAAAGGCAAAATGAGTAAGTTATTTTGTTCAAGTTTGGAATGAAAAAAAGTATAAACCTTAGATTTACTAATTTTTTGTTGCGATTGTATTTCGAGAATATAAATGAAAAATCAACCATGGAAAATGTATCAAGGTAAGTATAATAATATAGTTCTAGTAAAAAACCATTAAATTAAACTAATACATCCTTTATTTATTTATTTATTTGGAAAACAAAGGAAACAGTTTCAAAGATGAAAAATAAAGATTCTGGAGAAATGCAATTATTAATAAATTTAAATCATAGTGATTTTTTTTTTTTTTGTTCATTTCAATTTTGATAAATGTTCATTTGTGTATTAGTATATAGTCATTAACATATTAAATAGATAGATAATATATATAATATATATATATATGTGTGTGTGTATATATATATATGTGTATATATATATGTATATATATATATATATGTATATATATATATATATATATGTATATATGTATATATATATATATATGTATGTATATATGTATATATATGTATGTATATATATATATATATATATATATATATATATATATATATATATATATATATATATATATATATATATGTATGTATATATGTATATATATGTATGTATATATATATATATATATATATATATATATGTATGTATATATGTATATATATGTATGTATATATATATATATATATATATATATGTAATATATATATACACACACACATATATATATATATATATATATATATATATATATATATATATATATATAAGTTCAATTGTGTAGAAATGTTCATTCATATATTAGTACATAGTCATTCACGTAATAACATTCATTCTTATCATAGTTTGGAGTGGGAAAATATTGGATAAGTGTTTATTTTTATTTTGCTTGATGTTCAATTACATAATAGTATATGGTCATTCACAATTTCACATACTAGCATACAATTATTAAAATTTTGATAAATGCATGTTCATGTTTTTGTCATCTTCTTCAAATATTCCATGTTCATTTCAATTTTGAATTTCAATATATGTCTTTTCTCATGTGGACATATGGTCAATCACATATTCATAGCTTCAAGGGTGTTTATTTACTATATATTCTATGCATATATGTTCATCGTTTATGATATTTTCATGGTCATTTTCAAACTTATAAATGTTCATGTATATATCAATAAATGTTCTTATCCATGTTGAATTATGTAAATATGTTTATTTTTGTATTAATAGTTGTTCATTTTCATATTAATAGATGATCATTTCCACACTAATATATGTTCATTTATATATTAATTAATATATGTTCATTTGTATTCTAATAAATGTTAATTTTCATATCGACCATGTTTTATATTCATCCATGTTTATATTCATATGGTTCATTTTCAATATTTAATTTTGCTCAAATCCAATACAATATGTTTTTATTAGTTATACGAGAATTGTGCATAAAGTGAGTTCGACCTCACAATAGCAAGGAAAAAAGGTAGATGGCAAAAAGAAGGAAACCATGAAGACATGGAGTCGCCAAGCAACATGAACCAATATCACCAGATTGAATTTTTTGATTTGGATCAAGAAATTTATTGTGTTTAATAATAATTAATATATGTGGTGGAATTGTATTGTACATTAATTTAATATCAAATTGTTCAACTTTTTGGTGGTATACAATTTCATTTGATTTTATCAAGAAGGAAATGAATTTTTTCCCCCTTGAGTACTATTATAAATAGTCATCTAGAAACACAATTACAAAAATATAATAATTTGAATATTTCATATCGTACTATCATAACTAAACATTAATAATTATTCTATAGAATTGAGCACTTAATAATACAAAAGTGAACATTTGCAATGATGAAAATGAACATTTTATAGGTAATTCGGAACTGAAAAAACAATCAACATGACGTCATTAGGAAGGAGTGGGGGTGTAGGAAGCTCTGCCTACCCTTGGGTCTAGGCAAAAATTTGTAATAATAATCAACCCATAAAATTTTACCGGCTTTTAGCCTCAATCCAGGCTGGCTCTAAGTGCTACATGTATCATTACCTTAGTTAGAATATATAGGTAGAATATAAGATCGTAGTTTAGATTTTACTCCGATTGAACATTGACCATCCCTTGCAATCATCTACTCGATCTCAAATTTCACCTAATTAATGCATCGCACATAGTATCATACTCAACAAACCAAACCCAAAATCTCTCATACTTATTTCACGGCAAACGCAATTCATCAAAATTTCTCATTTCTCAAAATAAAATCTGCAAAATCAGTGGAAATTCTGACCATGAATTTTCGAAACTTAGATGATTTTTGGGCCTTTTACATGACTCAACACTCTAATCCATCAACAAGGCGTTGGCACTTTGCGGGAACACTTAGTGGAATTATAATCTCAATCTACTCCCTGTTTTTCGATTGGAAATTCTTGTTCTTGGTACCATTAATCGGTTACGGCTTCGCTTGGTACAGCCATTTCTTTATAGAAAGGAATGTTCCGGCGACATTTGGTCATCCAATTTGGTCATTCTTTTGTGATTTTAAGATGTTTGGATTAATACTTACCGGTCAAATGGATAGAGAGATCAAGAGACTTGGTAAACGGCCTGTTCTGTAACGTTTTTGGTTTTCGAGTTTTGTATATATTGTGATAATTACAATCCCCATTCAAGTATTTAAACATTGTAAACCTTTAATGAGATGATTACTTTTATTATTTAGCTTAATTGAATATTGTTTTGTGTTGTTTGCGTTTTCATATTAAAACATTTGGATTTTCCTTGTATATTATCCACCATGTTTGGGACTGTTCTTGCTCTCATGTGTCATAGCACTTATTCTTATTGTAGTTCTTATTGTAAGACTTAAGCAATACTTTGTGGCCTAATTATTTTCAAGTTTATGAACAAGACTTTAGCAACATTCATCGATTCGTGGGCTAAATGGAAAATTCTGCATAATTTCGCGGATTTTTCATGTTTTTGTGGCCTAATTATCTAGGGACTGTTCTTGCTCTCATGTGTCATATAAGCAGTGTATTCTTATTGTAGTTCAAGTTAGGGAACAAGACCTAAACAACAGTTGATTCGTGGGCTAAATGGATTGTAGCAGCACCATGGATTGTAAAAGCAATGATTATGGACCTCTTTTTACCGTTTGAACAAGAGAGAATTTTGTCTATTCCCATGAGTGAGCGTAGACCTGCTGACTGCTTGTGCTGGAATGGTAAGAAAGATGGCATTTATTCGGTCTGATCAGCCTATAAATTTATTTTTGATGGGGATTGTGAGGCAGCCAGTTTGAATGATGCTGTTGTTCGTAAGGCCTGGAATTTGATGTGGAGTGAGCCAGTTTTGCCAAGGGTTAAAGTTTTCTTTTGGAGAGCTTGTCATGAGGCGCTTCCTACCAAGAAGGGGCAATGTATCTGAATCAAGGATATTGATGAGGTGTGTGGTGTGTGTGGAGAAGAGAAGGAAGATGTTTCTCATGCCCTTCTTTGCTGTCCTCAAGCTATCAGCATTTGGGAGGAGTGCGCTTTGCTTGGGTGGCGGAGGGAAGGGGAGATCGTTAATGGACTGGGTCTTTTAGAAGTTCTGCTGTGTGGTTAGTGAGCATCGTAGCTGGGTGATGGTTCTCTGTTGGTCGATTTGGAGTTCCTGCAACTGTGGTTTATTTGAGAATGATTGGTGTGAGCCTAAAGGGATTGCTTCCTATGTGCACCAACTGATGAGTGATATGGGAAATTCTTTTGTGAAAAAGAAGGGTGACGCTGCACCAAAGCAATGAGGCTGCTGGTGCCTTCCTGCTGCAGGGCGTATTAAGGTTAACATTGATGCGGGCTTGTTGTGTGATCTGGGAATTGGTGTGGGGGTTGTTGCGAGAACTGATGAGGGGAGTGTCTTGTGGTGTGCAAGCATCAAGCTGGCGGAAAGGCTGGAGCCAAAGCTTGCAGAGGTGAAGGCCATCTTAGTGGGGATGAAGCTGGCTGCTGAGATGGGACATGATCAGGTCGAATTTTAGAATGATTGTGAGAATGTGGTAAATGCTAGCAGAAGGAAGGATAAAGGTAACAACTCTTTTCATCTTCTCATGGAGGATATTTTTGATGATGCAATTCGTTTCTCTTTTTGTGCTTGGAGTTGGATTCAAAGAGAAGGAAATAAAGTGGCGCATGAATTAGCTCATGCCCCACCTATTGTTTTAGGTATAAAGATTTGGTTGGATCAATTTCCTGATTTTATTTGTACTATGTTAAACTCTGATTTGAAGCAGAATATTGATTAATCCCTTGTGGATTTCCTCAAAAAAAAAAAAAAGAAGCAGCAATGATTATGGTTTAAGAACCAAGGTGAACGGTGAAGTAGTAAACTGCATTGTATATGCCAGAAGCCTAATTCAAGCAGAAGGGAATGAATAATCTGAGCTTGTCAATCTGGACTAAATGTGAGTTTGATCTTCTGCCATGTGCTGTCTTTTTAAACTCTCATACCCAGCATTGTTCTTGACATCGGCAATCGATAAACTGCAGGATTATACTTCAACTGTCCAGAGTTCAGTCACCTGAATGTCCTGAACCTTACGAACTGTCAAGATTTGCTTCCCGGTCTTTTATCTATTTTACTTAATTTATTTCTATTAGAGGGTGTAGATGCTTATGTTTGCTGGAAGTTTGAAAGTTTTGAGTAATGGTACTTGCTCTGTTTGGAGAGGTTCCAATTTAGAAAGCATTCATGTTGTGGACAGTGAAGATTCAATGTGTGACCTCATAATATTGAAGCTTAGGCATACCAGTTTGAAGCATCGAGCAGATACCGAGGGACTGCAGGAACAACAGATACTCGATTCCTTACTTAAAGCAATCAGATGTAACAATTCAGAACATCTTTTCTACTCTTGAGTAGATAACGTGTATTTGTTCCGTGATGAGTCCAAAGACCTCCTCTTTCAGCTGGTACCCTCACTAAATCTCGCACATAACTGAAGTATATATTTCTTATGAAATGAAAAAAATTGTCATCGTGTTCTTTGATCAACTTCATTTCCTTGTATGAAGGTGTCTGAGAGGAAAGTGGAATTTTTTGCTCCAAAGGAGAATGCCATTCTCCAAAATGAAGCGCCAACTGACTTCTGCATAGTTGTTAATGGCTCATTGGTAAACTTGTTGAACCAAATTAAGGCCTATTCATAGATTAGATAGCAAAAATGTTGCAATTTTCCTAATATAAATATATAGGATTTTTTGACATTTGCTACCACTAAAAACACCTCTCTTCAGATTCGGTACCAATTTAAAAAATTTTTTTTACTTTGTTACCACCAAAATCAGAATTTGTTAAAAATAACTATCACTTAACAAAATCCGTTAGGATTTCCGTTAAGTTAATTAAAAAAAATAATAATAAAATAAAAAAAATATTTTAAAAAAAAAAAACCAGCCACCTCATTGCCACCCCCTCCCCTAAACTGCCACCCACCCCTCCCCCTACCACCTGCCGTTGGCCGGCGCTGGCGACCTCACCCACGACCCACCACGACACCACCCTAACCCCCAAACCCAGACCACCACCACCACCGACAACCCTATACCCAAAACCCACGAACCTAGATCTCACCACCACCACGACACCACCCTAACCCCCAAACCCAGACCATCACCACTGACAACCCTATACCCACGAACCCAGACCACCACCATCGACAACCCTATACCCACAAACCCAGACCACCACCACCGACAACCCTATACCCACGCGAACCCTATACCCACAAACCCAGACCACAACTACCCATCGAAACCACTAAACCCAGACCGTGGGATCGGGTATCGAGGGGAAGGCTAAAGCCTTTTATATCTTATCCAAAAAAGCCAAACAAACTTTGATGCCCCTTTTTTGAAACTAAAGCCTTTTATATCTTATCCAAAAAAGCCAAACAAACTTTGATGCCCCTTTTTTGAAACTAAAGCCTTTTATATCTCTCTTATCCTTTTAATATCTTCTTAATTACACACTACGCCACGGCTCTCCGCGCACTTCGCAACGGTCGCCGCCAATTTTAGAGAATCACAACGGCGGAGGTTGAGGTGGCTGCAACACGGCGGCATAAGCAGTAGCACAACGACGGAGGTTTGCTTTTCATTTAAAATTTATTGTTCCGAATCATTTTTTTTAATCGTTGATTATGGTATTGAAATTCGAATTTGTTGATAGTTGAAGTTGATTTGAAGATATTCCACTTGATTTAGTGTTGTTTATCCATGGCTGTCACAATATCTAACGGTACATTCTTCGCCTTGTTCAAATTTTCTTTCTGGCTTTATTTATCAACTTACTGTTTTCTTTTGTTATTGCAGACACAATTCTTGACAAACTTAGAAATGGTAGTGCTAAATTTGAGCTTGTATCATCTGCTGTTGATTCAATTTCAACTCCCAACACAAATTCCAACCCTATTCAATTCTTTAACAACACCAGTTCTCGATTTTTCGCCCGAATTGGACCTCCGCAGTAAGTTCTTATCCACTTCTACTACCTCCGTTTTAAATTATTTGCAACGATTAGATACTTTCCGCTCACACTTTATGTCAAATCAACGCAAATAATATGAGGTAGTACTTAATTTGTATAATCAGGCAAATTTTTTTATTAAAATTATATATTTTCTTTTAAATTAAACTTCAGAAGTGGAGTTTCTTCTTCAAACATAAAGGTGGAGCGTTACGCAATTCAGAAGGTTACTGGGGATGGCCGTTGCATGTTTCGAGCACTCGTATGAATCTCTTCTTTTTAATTTGTTTATTTGTTTTTATTTTTTATTTTTTTATTTTTTAGAGAGACCCTTAAGGGCAATGATGTAGATGAAATCTTGTACAATTCAGGTTTGATAAACGCTTTGCTATTTACTTATAAGTTTCAACTTCGTTAAGGAAAGAGTTGCATCCTTTCTTCCCCATATTTTTTGTTTTGATTAGCCCTTCATTTCGTAGAGTGCGTTATCATGCCATTGGTTTTTGAAGGTATTGCGCTATAGTTAGCATAAATCTTTTCATTTTCTAGTATCTTGAAAGTGTGAGGGAAAGTGTCTAATCGTTGCATATAATATGTAATGGAGGTAGTATTTGTTCAAATATATGCGCTCAAGATGCATCTTAAATGTAGGCGTAGTGTAGAAGGCTGCAAACAATTCATTCCCCTTAACCTGCTATTGATTCTAATACATGATGCCCATATTAAGCCAAAAATCTATTTTGAATTTTTCTAGGATGATAGTCTACAGATTTGGCAAGTACTGTAGTATTACTGAAATAATGAAACTGGTTTAAAAAATCGAGCTTTGTGTGCGCGTGTGTGTTTGTGTTTTTTTTAATGTTATTGCTCTACTAATAATAAAATTCATTATGACATTAGGTTAAAGGCATGGCTAGGAACAAGGGAATAACTCTTACACCACAACAAGAAAGAGATAATGCTGGTATTTATTTATTTCCTACCCTTCTCACTCTTTCTTCCCTTTTTAATCTTGCTTAACGATTTCAGATACATAAATAGTGCCTATGTAGTGTGTATCTTTTCTAGTTATAATGGATTTGGTTGTTGAAGAGTTAGAATTTTCCTACAATCCAATTGATTTATAACTTGTAAACATCTCGTTATATCTAATTACTAGAAACTTGCTATTACAGATGAGTTAAGAGCTGCAGTGAAAGAAGTTATTTGTGAAAATGAAAATGAACGGCGTCAATATCAGGAGGCAGTCACTGCAATTACTGTTGATGAGCCTTTGCACCGGTTTGTTTATGTTTGGCTGCATCTTATGAAATTTGTGTAGTTAGCGTATTGGTTCTCAATGAGCTCAGCTATGTGCTTTTCGGTCTCATTTATAAGCTTCTTTGCAGATACTGCCAGCGCATTGGACGACATGACTTTTGGGGTGGAGAGTCCGAGCTACTGGTTAGTCCTCTCCAAAGCCTGGTGTATATTAGTATAGCATAGATGTATGAGTCAAGTAGTATGTAATTGTTTATATGCTCAACTGTTATAAGATGTAACCTGTTGACAAGTCCTTGACTAGAGTTGCTAGAACAACTTGTTCTTATGTACACAATGGCTTTATAACGCTAGTCTAAGAAAGGTAATCGACAAAATTACTCTCTTTCTAGCTCCTTTTAGAGTCTATCTGTCTCCTACCAACCAAATATCCCTCGTTACCTTCCTGTCTGGCTGTGTTTACCATTAATATGTCCTTTGTTTGTTCTAGATTCCTCCATCTCATACATAGAAAACCAGTGTAGCAAATCCTACTTTAAGAGCTATGGTAAAGAAAGATGCTCAAGTAAGGAACATACTAGTATATGATTAAATGAATGAGTAATCTGTGTCTTATAAACATGAATTAAAGAACAATATGAACGAACATATAGAAGGATGATACTTTGGAGTTAGCCTTTGGAGCACTAGTGTGAGACCTAGTATGTGATTTTTTTGGCAGTTTGAAACAATGAAATTGGAGGATGTGCAAGTTTCATAAAGGGATTTAAGTTTACAAAAAGATATGTTCATCAGAGAGCCATCTCCAGAAGTTCAATACAAACTTCAAATTCAAATAATTGAATCTACCAAGGAGATGGCTGATTTACAATAATTAAGTCTAACTCAAGTATATGGCGTGTTGAAAAGGCAAGAATGCAAGAGTCAACAATAGATGCCATGTTTAAGAAACAAAAACTTTCTTTTTGAATATATATGCTATAACAGTAACTTTTCCAAACAACACGCTGTTATCTAGTTTTAAATCTACACTAAGCCATAATAATGAATCTTATAACTTCTTACTTCGTAGGTTTCTAGATCAAACTTGGTGGTAAAAGTAACTTAGGGCCTTGCTATCAGTGTAATGACCCCCATTACCTTGTTTAACCTAAATCACAGTATGTTGACAACGACGAGAGAATTCAAGTGGAATGAGATGTGTGGCCTCATTTGTATGTGCATGGTTGGTCGGGCACATGATTAGGGTTAAAGCCTTAATTTCTTGCAAATCTATGGCTATCTTAAATTCTTAATCGAGTACGTAGCTTGGTATATCCTTTTGATGTCAAAGCAGAAAATTTGTTAATTACCTATGTATAATTGTGTTTGCATTATTAAATTATATTATACATTGTATTTGCATAATTGCATTATTAACCTACTATTGAATTTTATAACCCATTTTAAAATTACAACTACTTTTTAATTGTTGAAAATAAATATATGTCTTCATAAAGCTTTTAAGGTGAGGCAACTTGCTTATACTTCCTCCATTTATATTTAGATGTGAGGCATCTTCTTTTACTTACTCCATTTAGATTTAGGTGCAACATTTTGACATTTCCACTATTCACATAATTCAATTTGTTATATAAACAAGAAAAATCATAATCATATATCCACATGGGATCATTTCACATGTATCCCAATGATTATTTTAAAGATATTAACTTTTTATGGGATTTTAATTGTAAATTAAACATATTTGATGACATATTCAGATTTAATACGAAGAATGTTGTGAAAGAGCAGTAATAAATGTGGGGAAAGATTGAGTCTTTTCTATTTCATTCTTATTCTGAAAACCATAAGCTGCGTGCATCACATTCACCCCCATTATATACATGAGCACACCAATCCCTAGAATGATTACCCTAATACAAGAAAAGGACAACTGGCTGTACAAACCAGTGAAGAGAAAATAACAGAAGAAGACAAAGAAAATATAAGAGCAGGAAAGAAATAAGATAGTAGGTATCCTCCTTTCATCAATATTTATAGATATTAATCATTTAAGTATAAAGTTACAAGTGCAAAATGCAAAGTGTATTATTTTTAAGGATAACTAAAGATATGAATTGTCAGGTGAGCTAGCAAGCCAAAACTTTCATGACCCATGCTTTAATGAATAGAGGAAGACGTAAACTTGCATGTCTTGTCCTATACATGTATTTGGAAGGCCCTCCCATCTACTTTGATTGCTTGTTTTGGTGAATGGTGACAATGTAGCATAAATTTACTTAATTGAACCTGAAATAACATGTCAAATTGTCTGCAGAAGGCACAATTGCAAATTCTGCACCCTGCCAATTATTTTCTTGAAAATCTAAATAAAATGTAGGTATGGTCCAACCAATGGTTTCCTTCTTGTCCCAATTTCAACATGATCCCATTCCTCATTTTTGTGGGTGGGGGTATGGATGACTAGATGAGTTGTAGGGTAGGCTAGCAATCACTTTCTTCTTTAAGGCAGAGTTAGAGTTAGCCTGACACCTGACCAGTAAGCAGAAGTTGTGAATTACCTTGATGCACCAACTCTAATTATACATAGGTAACTTAAAAGGGAGAACTTTCTGGACGAAAATTTCCTTTGTCATAATGTCTAACATCTTTTTACTCCAACCAACCATATGGCACTTGGATCCATTTTGTGGCTCCTATTGTGAAGTTTGCTCATGAAACATGCCCCAAGGGATGAGACACTTAGATATAATGCACAAATGGTGATCACAGTTGAAATCAGTATCTTGCACAGTTGAAATAACAGTATTTCTAGGTTTTCACTGATAATTTTGATTCACAGTGTTCTATTTTTTCAATAGGATACTCTGATGCTTTTGTTTTCCTTTTGTTTTCTTTTTTTATTTTTATTTTTTTTAACAGAAATACAAAGAGAGTCTGTCCTTCCCCTTTTCTAACTGCTTTCTCTAGCCTCCCCTGTGATACAAAATTATTGTTAATGACCCAGCTAACACAATGGAACATGTATACTGGAACATGTATAATAGACCTTGTCCGGGTCGGGTCAATTTCGGGTCGGGTCATTTCGAGTTTCGGGACAAGATCGGGTCAACACTTCGGGTCGCTTTTGGGTCGGGTCAAGTTCGGGTAGGGTCAATTTGGGTTGGGTCATATCTGGTCGGGTCAATTTTTGAGTCGATATATCGGGTCAAGTTAGGTCAAGATCGAGTCAGGTTGTTGGGTCAATACTGGGATTATTCTAAAATAGTTACTCATATCGATCCAAATGATGCCTGAATAAACAGACAGGATTCGAACCCTTAAAATGTGAGTCGGATTGAGATTTGAACTTGGATCAACCGAATTCGGATCTGGATTTGAACCTGAGTCCACGATTCAGATAATAAGCAGATCGGATTCCGATTTAGCTACATCCGACCCGAGTCCGATCCATTGTCATTCCTAATTACGGTTATTTTCTATTTGGGTCTACTCGGGTCAAATATTTGGCTTAAATTGGTTAGGGTCATTTCAAGTATAAGGTAATTTTAGTTAGGTCACTTGTGGTTTCGAGTTTATTTTGGTCAATCAATTCAAGTTAAATTAAGGTAGGGTCACTTTGGGTATTGGGTCAATTTCGGGTCGGGTTACTTCGGGTTTTGGATCAAAGTCGGGTCAATTTCACTTTGGTTCGGGTATGGGTCGGGTCGGGTTGATTTCGGTTTTCGGGTCACTACTTTCGGGTCGATTTCGGGTCATTGAGTCTAGTCAGGATTGCCAGGTGTGTCTATTTTTATTGATAATTTTGATTCACAGTGTTATATTACTCCCTCCATTACGAATTACTCGCAACAAAGAGGAGGATTGCAAACTCCTAGGCAAAATATCTTAAGTGAGATTATTGAAAAATAAGAGGATATACTTATTATTAATCCGACCCAATAAAAAAATAAAAGATAAATAAACCAAAATAAAAAACCACCACCCAGCACCATGATACCACCACCACAACCTAGCCACACCACCACCCAACAACCACCATCCAACAGCACCACATGAACCACCCACGGTCGAACCACCCACTACACGAACCACCCACTGTCGAACCACCAAGCACCACCACCCAGCACCATGAAACATTGAAACCTAAACCACGGGCACCACCACCACCCAGCACATCACCTATCACGAACCACCCAGCACGCACACGAACCACCCAGCGAACCCAGAAAATTTGAACCACCAACCAAATCTAGAAAAATCGAACCACCAACCCACGAATTCAAACCTTGAAAACCACCAACCCAGCACCAAAGTCGAACCACCAACCACCAAAGTCGAACCACCAACGATCCACCAAATTCGAACCTAGGAAATTCGAACCCAGCTGGAAAATTCTAACCCACAAAAATTTGAATCCAGAAAAAGCTTTAGCAAAAATGACGAAACAACAACAAAAGGAACAGAGAGAAAACGAAGGCGGCGACAAGGAAGAACACAACGGCGGTGACTTCTGGCAATGGTAGCAGTCGCCATAGAAGGTTGCGCTGGTAGTGGTGGTGGTTGCCAATGAAGATAGAGTGGAGATCGGTGGTAGTGGTGGTTGCCAATGAAAGTGGTGATGAATTTATATGGAATGTAAAGATGTACAATTCGACTAGATCTACCAGAAAAACGCCCAAATTAATTTTAAAATTCGGCCTCTACTAGAAAAAACTCCCAAATTAATCCATAATTTCTCAAGAACATTAAAAATTATCCAACTTCTTTTTTACCAATAATATGATAAAACTATAAGAACAACTTCAGATCTACTAGACTACAACAAAAGATAGTAACAAAATGCAACTGCAATATTAAAAGCTGGTTCCTTGTTAAAATTCTCTTTTACTTTACTTGATCTTGATCCTTTATTTTTTCAATTCATATCCTGAGCTTAATATTTGATGAGTAATTATGAGCTTGCTTGAGATTTGAGAATGAAAGAGAAAAAACAAAGCAAAAATATAAGGGGAGAGGAGTATATAGCGGCTGTGAATGAACTTAGGAGGAGAAGTGTCTAGGGTTCTTTTTTGTAAGTGAATGAATGATAAGAGTAAGCAACTACTCTGTGTAGTACTAATTCCGGAGGAGTGACTTAGGGCCTGTTCTCATACGTTGAAAACTTGAAATTCAGTTAGTTCAGTTCAGCTCCTAATTTCCTTCTCTTATAAAATATTCATTTCATTTCATTTCAACTCAGCGTCAATGAGGAACAAACCCTTATTTTATTTTATTTTATCTTTTCCATATAAAATTGCTGTATTTTTTCTACATGCCACGTTTAATTTTTTATTTATTTATTTATTTATTTAATATTTTTTATGAAATTATATATAACATATTCATAATAAAAAATTATCGAGCAGCTCGGGAGCTTATCGAGTCGAGTAGTAGCTTGTGCGACTCGTGCTCATTAAGGTTATGAGTCGAGCCAACTCGAACTCGACTCCAGTTTTGACCGAGCGTTGACCAAGTCGATCGCGAGTTGCTCAACTCGATTAGCACCCCTAATACTGTATAATTGTTGCTTGATTTCAATTAATGGATTTCTGCAGTCAATCTGCCCATCTCCTTCCACAGTTAGCCAGCTTAGAAGTCTCCTGTCTATTGTGATGATATTAATGTGCAACTTATTCCTTTTCTGAGCTTTTGCTATGCTATACTGAAGTGCTTTAACTAAGGTTCCTTGCTCGTACTCAGGACTTCCTTTTCTCCTTGCCAAATAATTCCTTGTTCAGTCGTCATCATGTGTGCTACTGTTCCTCGATTCCTCATCTTCCAGACTCCTGCGCAAGAGATGTTTGTTCTTGTGTACTGTTCTTCACCCTGGATTAGCTCGTACTTCTCTTCATTCTCTCATATTTGCCTTGAGTTCAGTGTTTTCTGCTCTTTGTCTTCGACCTGTGTACTAGCTTTTTCCTTTAACAAAGACATTTGGAAAGGCAGTACCCTCTGGGTCTCTTGAGACGGTTGATCTCTCTATTAATTTCTTCTGCCCTTGCTATGATGTTTATCTCCATCAATGATTTGCAGGGTTCTGATCTATACCTTGGTTGACTATCCTGTTCCTAGACAGAACAGCCTTGGGGGTGCTGATGAGTAGTCCGTGCCAATATTGTTACTATCAGGCTCCTTCTGCAACTAAGTCGACCAGTTATTTCCAATCTGTCACAAGTCAACTATTTCTCGATTATCCACATTTAGATCTATATTACCACTCTTCCAGGTACTTTTGATTATTCGACTCATCTTCACAGCACATCATTTGCTGCTATATTTATTCCTCTTATTTTAAGCTCACTTCCAACTGGTTTGGCCTTGTTCAAAACTTTCCAGAGAAAGAGTATCTTACTAGGCTGATCCTTCCTTTTCCAGCTTTTGTTGTCTCTTTTTCTCCTCACTTCTCCTTCTTCACTCTTTGCAATGGCTTTAGCCTTTATATACCCAGTTCTAACTGTGTAGACTGTAGACTCCACTCCTCCCCTCCTTCCATACAATTTGATTACCTTCCTACTCCTTTTGGGCAATGAGAATGAATGTATTTCAACTACCATTCTCTCATTGTAGAGCTCTTTGCACCTATATATATATTCCATCAGGTACCTGACATTATACACCTCCCCCAATCGATCTTCAATTCTCCGCGGTGGCTCATGACCATCACCCAAGGATGGTGAATTTTTACTAGGCAACCAACCACAATTAGCCATGAACATCCCGAATTTAAAAACTGAATTCCCCATTTAAAGCCATAACTCTCCCTAGAATCGTCGAAGAAGTTTATCCTATTGATTTTGTACGTTTTTGCCCTGAAAAATGAGTTTTCACTTAGAAGCGAGTTCTCTTGTTGAATAATTTTCCAACCTTATTTAGCTAGGAGCACCTGGTTGAACCATCTATCATCCTTAATCCCAAGACCTCCTTCGTCATTTGGCTTACTAATGCAGTCCCACCTCTTCCAGTATATGCCTCTGTTTTTTGTCCACTAGAACTTGCCACTACTGTTTTATATATATAGGGTCAAACGAAAAGGGTCTTATAATTAGAAGGATTATATGCGCATATTTTTTGTACTAAATGTGCATATATTTTGAACTAAATGTGTCTTAAAAATTAAAAAACCTACGCCTTAAATAAAATTTCTCTTCCATTTTCAAGATCTTATCTACCTCTTCTCCGACCATTGTTAATGCTCATAACTTTCTCTCTCCTCCAAGCTCCAACAATGGTGGCCAATCTACTGTAACTCACTTGTACTTTCTCTCTCCAACACTTTCTTATTTGACGTAACCACCGCTCGATGCCCACTACAACCGTCAATCTCACTCCAATTCGCCCACCTCCTCTTCATAATCTTTCCTTCCACGGTCACCGAAATGATAATATTATTGCAACAAAGGTTGTTGAAATTTGTTGAAATGAATTTTTCGACATCAAATTTGAATTAAATGTTATTTTTGAGTTTTTATATAATAAGACCCCTTGCTCTAGGAGTATTAAGGTCGCATTCTGGACTTCTAGGAGGGGGGTGTAGTTAAGAGACACCTAGCCGTTCCACAAACAACAATGATGTAGAGTCGTAATAGGAGATTGGTGGTACTGTTAATGAATTTAACAAGAGGTTGATTATTCATATTGTGAAAAATGAATTTGCATAATTTTTAAATTAAATATGCATAATATTTGTATTAAATGTGCATTACTTTTGTTGAATAATGAATTTAAGGAGGTTTTTTCAAATAGTGAAAAATAAATGTGCATAATTTTTGTATTAATTGTGCATAATATTTATACTATATGTGCATTTCACAATGGTGAAATGTGAATCGTTGATTCATTTGAACGTTCAAGATTCTTTCTCATACTTCTCATTATAAGATCTTTCTCATTTCATATATATATATATATAATTGTAAGTTTGTATTCACTAATTTTTTTTATCATGTTATTTTGTAAAGGAAAAATGGTAAATAAAATGTTTTTGGCGGGAAAATTTTTATTGCGGATGCAACACATTTAATTTTGGGATAACTCCGGTGATTAAATTAGTATATAGTATAGATGCTCATTGGACATTTGAAAGCTGATAATACATTTGCTCCTAGAGAGCATAGAACTGAGTTAATTAAATTTAGAAGAAAATTTTAATTACATGTATTTGTTTAGACCTAAATCTAAGGCTGTAGGACCGTGTTGCCCGAGTGCTGTTCATTCTTTTTACAACACTCACATGGATCTTTTACCAGATTCGGATCTGGCAGTCTTCATTGTGGTGCTGCTGTTTCTTGCTGATATTCTGCATATGCCTGATGTCTTCAGAGACAAAAAAAGTATGATAGACATGCATTTATATTGCGGGTGACTTGTTTCTGTGCAGGTATTGTCAAAGTTGTGTAATAAGCGGATTATTGTGTATATACCAGAAACAGAGGTTAGTATTCTAGTTGGAGAAACAGATTATTTATTTTTTTGTCTATATTATGTTGTATAGTGAAGATTCTGCTTTCTGCCTTATAGCAATAGACTTTTTAGGGGTGCTTTAGTATTTTTGAAAGGAAAAATTGAAAACAATAATCCCACCTTTGCTCAGCCTGCTCAAAACGAGTCCACCTTTGGATATTGTGGGAACAAGCCCACCTTTGGATATTCTGGGAACAAGCCCACCTTTTACCCTTTGTTTTCTTAAAGCAAGCCTTCGACCGGTTTTTAATTTGGTAACTGATTTTAGAAGGTGGCATGCCATGTGTCACCTTCTATTGGCCCTATTTTTTAAAATAATTAACTAAAAAAAATAAAGGGTTTTTCTATACAGTGCCTCCGATTTGTAGGTGTAGTTGATCTAAAATTTATATACACCCAAGTTCAAATTGCACCTAAGATTATTTTCTACTCATTTTACATTTTTTGCTCATTTTATAAAGGAAATTTTGAGTTTTGCTACCATGAAAACACCATGTTTTGACTTTTGCTACCAATTTAAAATTTTATTTTGGTACCTCTTAAAGTACAAAATATAGCTTTTACTACCACTTAACATAATTCCTTAGGGCTTTGTTAAGTGGGGACCACTATTTAATTATTTTTTATTTAATTTATTAAAGAAAAAACTTCTAGCTAGCTCGCAGTCACCCTTCCCCTCTCCACTAGCTGACCCTACCCCCTCCCTTTCCCCCACCCACCTTGCCAGTGCCCACCAAACCCTTTACAATCTATGCAATCCTCTCATTGGCCTCAATTGAAACAAGGGTGAATTGGGTTGTAGAAAACGGAGGAATTTGTTTGAGGAATTGAGAATTAAGGGTTTGGATAAAGGGTTTAATGGGGTTTTGAGGGTAGCTACAATTATGGAGAAGAGGGTTTAATGGGTTTGTTGTTTAGCAATTTCAAGTTGCTTGATTTGGGAGATCCGGTGCTGTCGATCAGCGGTTGCTCGGTTTGCAAAATGTTGCTGTTGTTGCGCGGCTGCTTGTGTCTGCAACTAAGGTGGGTTCGATTGGTGGTGTTGTCTGCGCCTGTTGATAGTGATTGGAGTGGTAGTGGCAAGGTGATTTTGGTGAGGCTAATGTGTTGCGGCTGCTGCTTGTTGTGTTGGGGTTGTGTGAACGATGTCAATGAGATTGAAGGGCGAAGGAAGGCGGTGGAAGGGTCGCCGACACTGGGGGATTGTTTGGGCGCCGACAGCTGGCACGGAAAGGGTGGCTGAGGAGGGAGGGGTGGCTCTGGAAGGTGGCAGTGAGGGTGGCTGGTTGGGCCTTGCTAATAGAAATAGTCACCAATACATTAAATGGTAGCAAAACCTATATTTTTTTTTTTATTTTAGGTGGTAGTAAATTAAATAGTTTTTCTAAGCTATGCCCTTAAGGTAGTTGAGTTTTTAAAGTGTACTCATATTTTTTCAAATTTCTAATTTGTGCCCCTCAACTCACTACCATTAATGAACCCTCCTTGGGACTTCCACGTCACCTAAAATTAACTATAAACTTAATAGAATGATGATAAAAGGTAAGGAAATGGTAGGAGAAAGAAATCTTAGCCACCGCAACCCTAATAACGAAAACTGAAGCCACGAAAACACACTCTCAATTAACTTTTAAACAACTAATAAGGGTACTTTTTAGTATTGATAAGGAGTTAAAGGGCACAGCTTAGAAACTTGAAAAAGCATTGGTACACCTTAGAAACTCGAATACCTTAGGAGTATAGCTTAGAAAAACCCTAAAATAAAATAAAATTTTGAATGGGTAGCAAAAGTCAAAGAGGTGTATTTTTTATTAACCAAACAAAAATTACCCTTTGGTGCACCTACCTCTATGTTTACCTATGTGTATATATAAGATATTATATTGCTCGTGACATGATTTAAATTCTTGTTATTCCTTTTTGATCTAACCTTAACTAAGAGTCATATGCATACTATTTTTTTAATCTGAAAGCTGGTCTCTTAAGATTGATTTGAGAAAACAAGCCACCAAAACTGGATTATTCGAAAGTTGAAATTACCCCAAGACATAAGAAGAGTTCAATAAATCAATATTATTGATGTTAATTTTGTTGTTTACCTAGATTGATTTCTATGTGTAAATCACATTCTCAATAAACTAGCTTAAACTTATGTGCATAAATAAAATTTGTACAAAAAATTACTAACTCCTATCCTATCGTCTGTTTCATAATTAATAGTCATATTACTAGTTCAAATAGCATTATTAATGTTATTACAATTTCCACAACAATTCGTTACATGGGTTTTCAATTATTGGATTTTTAAAATTAAATTTTACTGTATTTTATTTAATTGTTCAATTTTAGTTTTTCCTAATGACGGTTTATTTTTGTAGCATAAAAGTGGCAAGTGGGGGTCTGGATTCATTCCAATTGCAGAATATGGAGCAGTAAAGAAAAAGCAACCACAACATGTTGTGAGATTACTTTACAGTGGAAGGAGCCATTATGATCTCCTTGTTTGATTATCATCTTCTATTTTGTCGAATGTTTAACAATGTTCCTAATGTAACTCCAACATCTTTGTATAATCCACTTTAAATATAAATTTTTTTTCAATTTTTTTTTTTACAAAAAAAAATTTATGGGTTAATCTACTGGTAACCCTGTTTTTTTCACTTTTCTACGTTGTGCCCCAACATATATGACTTTCTACACTGTAACCCCAATATACTTTTTGTTTCTATACGTTAACCTTGCCGTTAAAAAATTCCGTTAGTGGGGCCCACTATCCATTTATTAATATTATTTTTATCGAATTGGTATTCCGTCAAAGGTTTCGGGGCTATTTTGCTTCTTAGGGGTACAAATTGAGCTCAGATTTGGCAAAAAAATAATGTACATGCCTCGTTTTGCTTATTAAGAAATGTCTCGATTTACGTGTTGACATTTTAACACACAAAACGAGACATTTATGTTATTTTTTTGTCAAATCTGAGCTCAATTTGGTTCCCTAAGGACCAAAATAGCCCCCGAAACCTTTGACGGAATACCAATTCGATAAAAATCATATTAATAAATGGAGAGTGGGCCCCACTAACGGAATTTTTTAACGGCAACGTTACTGTATGGAAACAAAAAGTATATTGAGGTTACAGTGTAGAAAGTCATATATGTTAAGGCACAACGTAGAAAAGTGAAAAAAAAACAGGGTTACTGTATAGAAAAACCCTAATGGAAAAAAAAATCTTGAATGACGAGCACTAGAAATGAGAGAGCACAAGAAAATCAAGAATACTAAATTATTAGAGGCAGTAATACAAGAAAATAATTCACTTTTGTAGAAATAGGTTCACAAAGGAGTGATACAAAGAAGGTGTACCGTGTGTTGGATATACAATTGGGGAGTGTCTATGAGGACGAAATATCAGGGGCTCGGAAGATAAGGATGGACCATTCGCATATGATGGACAACATTTAAAGTTAGTAGTTGATGTATGGTGGTGGAAGTGTGGACCATTCGCATATGATGGACAACCATTAACTGAGGAGGGGCTTTCTAAAAAAAACTCTCGAGGCAGTTACTTTCCTTTGTTTTGCAGGACTCAGTTTGACTAGATGAGCCGGCTTCCTCACAACTTAGACCTCGAAATTCTATTGCATATACAATTGGTGTTGTTTGTGGGAACACGTCTAAGTCATGGTAACCACTCGTTCGAACCGATCTCTCTCAAAACATTGGTGGGTGGAATCGTACCAGGCCTAGTCACGCCCACCCCGCTAGCCGCGAAATAATTCGCAATCTAACTGTGAAGATCAAGGTGACAACATGGAGGTTGAACAACCCGTTGATTAAGGAGATCAGCCACTTGTGATATTGTTAATCACCATATTGCATGTTAATTTAAAGAGAATATTGTAATTGAATATCATGACTAATAGGATAAATTTGGATGACCGTTTTAAGTTCCTTTCTAATCTTGTTGTTTAATCAAGTGGTCACAAATATATAGAATTAAGTGTGCGTTAATATTCAACGAAATTAGCCTAATCTAGTTTGGATCAAATGGAATCTTTGTTTTTATGCCTTAGATCATAGGAAATACTTTTCACTATAAAAATCGAATATAGGCCAATACGGGAAAATGTGACTCTATGAATCTTATCATCATCCTCGATCCTCCTTTCGTGATTTCGAACCATATAAAGTTAATAATCTCATAAATTATGAATGACGTGTAACCCTCATGAGTCAATCGTTATTGCCTTTCATTGTCCCTAATTCGTGTTTGACTTAAATAATTCGTGAATGGTTTACAAGTTCCTTAAAACCTTGTTGGCGGCTCCCTACTTTCTTTGTCCATAATCGTATAATGTCAATTCTTACTTCGTATGATTGTCAAACATATTCACACATGCTTGAGTAGGTGCACTTCAATCGATGCCTACAGCTGGCCACACCGTAGTGTGTGTACGGTGTGGCCAGCTACATATTCTTAATTTTTTTTTCCCACATCTCACTCTTCATTATATTCTCTCTCCTACCTTCCACGAGGATGATTGTTACAACATACAAACAAATTCATTCAAAAAATTTACAAAAAAAGCAAGTAATTTGAAAACCCCCAAATCGAGAGCAAGTAATTTGAAAATCCCCAAATCCATTTTTAGGGGTTTTACGTGCAATTTTCGGCAAAATTTTTAAGCAATTCCGCACCTCATAGCTCCAATTTCGATTCAAATTGTTGGGTTTATAGGTTTGTTTGGTGGGTTCTGGGTTGGTTTCCACCTTCTCTTTCTCTTTTTCCTCAATTTTCAGCCATTTTTACGACCTTTAATTCTCTCTATTCTACTGTACACAGTTTGCATTGTCAAGTTATTTTTCGTTTTTTCCTCGTCAATTTGAGTTAATTTGTAAATTCAATAGATTTAAGTTTTTTTTTTTTTGGTTTAATAATGATTGAATTCGAGCTTCTACAACTTTCTCGACACTTTGTATAAAAAGCACAAGGGTTACTCGGTCAATTTGGGTTATTTGGTCAGAGATTACTCGATCGATCAGGGGTTACTAGGCAAGTCAAGAGTTACTTGATTAGGGGTTACTAGGTCATTCAGAGGTTTCCCGGTCAGTTGGGAGTTACTTGTGTGTGGCTAGCCAGTAGTTATTGCCCCATTATTAATGAAAATAACCTATATCTTATTCATAAAGTTGCTCTTGAAAGAATAAATAAATTAAAAGTGTGAAAGAAATGATATTATCCTAAGGGGTTTTTTTTTTTTTTAGAACATTAATAATTTAATATTGGTTAGTTTTTTTTTTTTTTTTTTTTTTTTTTTTTTTTTTTGACAAATAGAACAAAGAAAGAAACAAAACAAACAAAGAAAATATTGGTTAGTTGAAACATACTAAGGGGGCGTTTGGTTCGCGGATTATAAGTATAAGGTATGGGTTTAGAATGACCAAAACCCAAACCATATGTTTAGTTGTCAAAAATATGATTTTTAAACCCATATCTCAAACCCATGAGGTATGGGGTTTGGAAACCTTGGGGGAAGGTAGGTTTGGCTCATTCCATTCCCTTAGATATCAAATACATGAAATTAAGGGATGACATTTCATTCCAGAATTAAACCAAACACATGGTATTAAGTATCAAGTTCCAACCCGATACCACCTTAACCCTATTCCTGATTCCAAATCTATACCACTGTGCAAACCAAACGCCCCCTAATGGTTTTATTTTTTGAAAAATCATATAATTAGCAGCATAATTCAGCAGTAGAAATAGGCAAATAGCCCTATAAAATATTTTATTTCTTCAATATTTGTTTGAAAGGAAAAAGATACAACAATTTTTAGGAACTAATTAGTGCAAGGAATTGGTGTTATTTAGCTTGTAAAGCAGCTTAAGCAAAGCAATGGTTTACACAATGACCAGTTTGTATAGGAATTCGAAAAATAGACGCAAAATCCTAACAGCTTGAGTAGACAGCTGCTGGTTTAAAGCAAATGACTTAATATAGAAAGGGTGGTTAAAGATTGAAGCTTGGTACTCTATGGTTTCCAAAGAATAGTGGTTTCTGCAATCATGGAAGTGACAACATAAGGGTCCATGTTAGAAGCTGGCCTTCTGTCCTCGAAATATCCTTTTCCCTCCTTTTCAGTGTCTCGTCCAACACGAACTGATGCACCTCGGTTGGCTACTCCCTGCAGGTAATTAAGAATTCAATTTTACTGAGAAGTCTACCCTCATTTTATGTGACAATAACATTAACAGGGCTGGGAATTGAACACATACAAAAACAGGATGTAAAGAAAAGGTAAATACTAACAATACTGCAGAAACTGTAGTTACTACTAATACAAGGAATAATAAAATGCAGTATAAATTAGAATAACACTCTGAGATTGACATTTAGTGAAAAAGAATTAACACTTACCCACAAGAAGGTTGAAATGCTGGCTGTTTCGTGTTTACCAGTGAGACGGCGCTCATTTCCTTCACCATAAGCAGCAATGTGTTCCTTGTGCCTTAATCCAAGCTTTTCAATAGCTTGTTTAATGATTTCATAGCCACCATCTTCCCTCATGGACTTAGTGCTACAATCATCAAAATTGCCCTTTAGTGATACTTATTTAACATTGTGAAAACATTACTCCGTATATACAAATAGTACATGAAATGATTAATGCAAAAATCAAGCACCTGTAGTTTGTGTGAGCACCAGCACCGTTCCAATCACCTGGAATTGGCTTTGGATCAAAAGAAAGAGCCACTCCAGCAATCTCAGTAATCCTCTGTCAACATATAACCAATGGACATTTCATATTAACATTTGAAATTATGTTTTATACTAAAGAAAATGCACATTCACTTAGAAGAATACATAATTTGTCAAAATACCTCCAAAATGTAACGAGCTACCCATAACTCATCTCCAGCAGAGATTCCAACTGATGGACCGACTTGGAATTCCCACTACAGAAAGATAAAGATAACGGGTTTAACAAAACAGCAAACACAAAGTCAAGTTTCACAAGTCGTGCAGTTATTGAAAGCATTATTCACTTTACCTGTCCTGGCATCACTTCTCCATTGATTCCACTAATGTTAATTCCTGCATAAAGGCAAGCCTTGTAGTGTGAATCAACAATGTCCCTTCCAAAAGCTTTATCAGCACCAATACCACAGTAGTAGGGGCCCTGTATACAACACACGCAAGTAGTCACATTATTACCAGTCCTGTCCTTCATAAGCTAATTAAAATTTTAGTGACGTCCAAACCAGAAGACACTTACAACAACAAGCAAATTACATTGCAATTCTAAACAAGAAATAAATTTCATCAATGGATTGCCTAAACCTGATTTTCTAAATCTTACAAAAATCAAAAAGTTATTCTCGTCTATACTTCATTTTGGCTGTGTCCTGCTCGTATTTCTTAGGAGAAAGCACAAACAAATAATCAAACAAGTCAAATCACCTGTGGACCAGGAAAACCTCCAACAGGCCAGCCGATGGGCCAATTAACGTCCTTTTGCAGCAAGGTGTACTCCTGCTCAATACCGTACCTGTGCATTTCACAAGAATACAAGATTATAACTACATGAAGAATATCAAAACAAAAATTAGCCAAGCACCATTGCAGATAATTTTACCAAGGCACTTCAGCAGCTACATCTGGATGGCTGAATATCTTTGCAGCATCGTGTCTCTTGTTGGTTGGGATTGGTTCTCCTTGGGGAGTATATGCATCGCACATAACCTGGTGCCAGAATTAAAATGTAAATTGTCGTACAAACATATATAGCTTAATTACTAACAAATTTACACTAGAAAAGAAAGTTAAAAATGTTTTAACACGGTGAAAAAAGGGAAACTCACAAGAATATTGTTGCCCCTCCTGAATGGATCTTTGAAGATAGCTTGTGGGCTAATTCAAAAACAAAACAGAGTTAAAAATGAATAATCAACTAGACCAATGCAAGCCTGATAATCAGGTGGGCTATAATTAAATAAATCATTATTAAAACAGTTACCTCACAGATAAATTTACAAGGAAAAAAAAATTCCAAAATAAATATAAAAAAAACAAAACAAAACATTATTTCCAAATACTATTTCACTACAAATCATCATCTTCATGTCTCTATCTTCTCCTAAAATGTTAGGATACGAAAGCGATATTTGAGCTCGAAAACATTCCTGTGAACCTAGACAACAAGCCAACAATAAACTCATGGACCACTAAAACTATGATTAGATGATTGTTTGGGCAATATTTGAATTCGAGTAGGGCCGGAGTTCGCAACAGTGACCTATCAAGCATTGAATTATGAATATGATTGACGATTACACATAGTTTAATGAACATTCAGACAGATTTGAGTTTTATAGCTGTCCTCTCTACTTAAATGGTGTACATTATTTTTGTGTCAATAGGTATGTGTTACAGGTACTAGTTGTGCATATGGTTGAGGACATCAGGCTCCAGTTCAAAGCTAAGAGCAAGAATCATTCATACCATTTCTTGGTTATTTATTCATGCACAATTACTGTATATAATTCATGTCATCATCTCAAAGCTGTCTTAATATAACTACCTAGTTTTTCTTTTTTTTTTTTTTTTTTTTTTTTTTGTACATACAAGACTTGTGATTCACTAAACATTCACATTTTTAGTTTAAAATAGAACATTTATTAATGAATGCACAACCAAATAAAAGGTACGAACAAATAGCTTTTCAAATAGTCACGTGACATCTTGTTAGATTTGTAACTTTTTATAACGTTTACTTATCAATATGGTTACATATATGCATTAGCAAACGTGATAAAAGTAAATGTGTTAACTAATTTGGAATCGGCGAAACATGAATTAGGAATTACTTGAAAGAAAGGGAAGTGAAGTACGGAGTAAAATACAAAAGAACATACTAGAGAATGACTTCACTGTCTTCACCAGGAGCTTGACCAGTGCTAGATCCATCATAATTCCATTTTGGCAACTCTTTTGGATCAGAAATTGGTCCATTGAGTGTCTATACAAAACCATGTATAAAAACAAAATTATATTTTTTTGCCAACTTTCCAAAATAAACATTTTCCTTATAAAAATGATGGGTTTTATGTTTAATGACCAAAAATAAAACAAGGTAATCCTTACTCTTGCTTTACTTCTCATGTCCATACCAGATCCACCAATCCTGAAATAAATTTACAACACATGATTTCAGAGTATTCCAAATATTTAACAAAGAAATACTACTAAATTTGACCTGCCTAAAACCCCACTATTTATTTACAAATATTTTGTTGCCAATACTAACAGGTTGGTTAAAAATAATGGACACAATAAAGGGTATAATAATATAAACTATTTTGTACTTCTTGGAATTATTGGTATATACATTAAATTGTAAAAGAAAAAATGGCAAGAACAGAACGAATAACAATAGGCCAACCAAAAATTATCAGTGAGAAGTTTTTTTTTTTTTTTTTTTTTTTTTTTTTTGTATGAAAGGTGAATATTTTTGGAAATCAGTAATATTTAAGAAAAATCAGCTAGAACATAAGGAAAAATATTTTTTTTAAAAAAAAATATAGAAAGAAGAAGCTTGATATTGTGAAAAAGATGGTGTGTAGAAGTGAGGAAACTGACCATATGTACTCAGCAATCAGCTTATCAGTGGAGTCTGAGAGATTAAGGTTAACGAGATCTGAAAGAAGCGACATATTTTTCGGGGATTTGGATGAAAAATTTTGGAAAATAATATAGAGATCTTTCTCTTTTTATGAGACTTTCAGGAATATGATTCTTATGAGTTATGATTTTCAGAGACGTGGAGAAGTTCTAATTTATTTATAGATGAAATTTATGATTATTTATTGAATAGAATAGTGGGAGGAAGTCGTTAATACGGCCGAGAGCTGTCAAATCGGGGTGCGCTTTGGCTTTGTACCGAACCGAGTCGATTATGGATGGGATGGTTCATTCCTTGGTTTTGTTTGGTTGGAACTAGAGGCGTCAATTCGGTGTTTAGGTCGGATTCGATGAGGTCGGATTGGGTCCAATTTCAATATTAAGTAATGCTTAATTGCAACGTCGATACAAGTCGAAATCTGAATTATATATTTTTCGGGTCTGTTTCAAATTAGGTTGGTCAGATCAGGTTTTGACAAATCTAGTTCAAACGGTACCGGTTCTCTTTAATAATGTAGTCATAGTCATGTAAAGTGTTATTAGATTCATTTTAATTTACTACAATATCAAAGTTTATTATTTTAATCCTCTATAATATGACATAGTCATATGTTCCATAATCAGATGTGTCAACTCGGGTACGTAGATTGGTTTCGCTAAGACCAGGTCGATCGGATCGGGGTTTGTTTCAAAGTTTAGTCATGTTGTATTATAGGGTTCATATAAGGTAAAATCTTAATTGAGTTTTTCTCAAGTCATATCAGTTTAGGTTGATTAGAATAGTTTTTAACATCTGCTTATGACTTTGTGTATTATTTAGTAGTCACATAGTACATATCGAATTTGACGAACTTTTCATAATATCAAATTTCGTTAATATTAATAATACACAAATAAAAGTTATTAACGGTTAAAAAAATACGGAGTATGTCTCAACTTGAATTAAGAGTATATCAGTTAAAAAAATGAGGCCTCATTTTGTTGATGTAGAAAATAAATTCCCATGAGAATTCTAATTCATGGAATTCACTTCCTCTATTAAAATTTCTAGGAATTAAACAAATGTGTTTAGTTCTCATGTTGGAATTTGTAATCCTAGGAATTGTGAATGACCAAAAGTAGGGTGGTAAATAAATTCTCATATTTTGTGGTAAGTTAAAATTCCCATGAATTGTGTCTTCCACCAATTTTGTCTTTTAATGCCAACCAAACAACATGAACAACCAAACAACCACTAAATATCTAACATGTAGAGTATGTTATGATTATAAATAAAATAACGCTGTACTAGTATATTTATTTATTGAATTTTGTCTTATAAATTTTTTATTAGATTATTTTTTTTATCTGGAGTACACAAAACTCTATATGTGGTTGTCACACGGTGTGGTCACTCATAATAGGGGTTATTTCGTTAGTGTTATTGGGTTACTTGGTCATTGTTATGGGGGTCATTTGGTCAGTATTACAGGATTTCTTCGTAGTGTTATAAAGGTTACTTAGTCATTGTGATAAAGGTTACTTGGTAAGTATTATAAGGATTACTTTGTTATTTTACAGCTGGCCACACACAAGACGAGCTGTCTTGAGTATTGCACACATTTTACCTTGATTGAAGTATCACAATTTTGGATCAATCATTAATTAAGAAGTATGTTTTTTATGTTAATGTTAGCTTGTTGTTAGGTGACGCAACTTGGCAGGCGGGGGAAGAGAAAGTGTGATTGACTGATTGCTAACCCAAGAGATTGAGACTTCTTTAATAAAATAAAGTAGCAAAAAAGGCCAAAAAAACCAAATATATAAAAGAAGAAATAAGGAGCAAGCGTGTTTTTTACTACAATAATTGTACTTTCTTTTTTTTTTTTTTTTTTTTGTGACGGGATAATTGTACTTAACTTTTAATGAATAGTACTCCAATATAATCTATAAAATTCAATGGATTCTCGATATTCCATAAATATAATAGATAAAGGCATAAATATGATGGAATCTTTTCAGTATTGGAATAACAGTCATTCAACTTTTTTAGGGGGAGAAATGAGATGAGATAGGTTATTGAGAAGGTGATGTCCTTTTCAACGGTGAGCTATCTTTTTATATGAATTTTATTTCGCCAAGGAATCTACAACGGTTGGGACTTATGGGGCGGATACGGATACAACTTGGTTCCCTATCTTTATACCACATTCCCACCTATAATTTTATCGGATTTGTCATAAACCGATCCGATCAATCTAATTTGAAATTAACTTGAATAAAATTCAATTTAAACTAGATTAAGGGTCTGTTCTAATTGACTGAACTCAGCTGAACTGAACTGAACTGAACTGAACATATTTTATAAGAGAAGGAAATTAGGAGCTGAACTGAACTGAAATGAATTGAGCTGAACTGAACTGAACTGAACTGAACTCAGCTGAACTGAACTAAACTGAATTTCAACGTAAGAGAACAGGCCCTATTAAACCCCGGTAACGAAACATGCATCACTGCTTAATTTGGTCCGGGTTGTGTAATAATGGATAAAAAATTTGCTTGAATAAACTTTTGTTCTAACTAGGGATGGCAATGGGTCGGATCTGGACCGGGTCTGGATGGACCCGGATCCAGATCCGTTTTTGTATCTAGGATCCAGATCCGACCCGGATCCGTCGGGTCTGGAAAATGAAGACCCGGATCCAGATCCGACGGGTCCAACGGATTCGGGTCCGGATCTGGGTCCAAAACGGGTCCAATATATATTTTGCCTAATTTTTTGCAAAAAATTAATATTTGGGTAAAAAAATGCATTTAAAACTTCCGTCGGGGGTTATTAAGTTCAACCTAAATTTTAGTTATACAACAAATCTAAAAACACAAAGGTACCAACTTATACATTTATATTTTGAAATATAAATTATAAATAACGATAAAGGTACGATTTTAGTAATAGCTAGTGAATTTGATATGAGGCATCCAAAATTCATATCTTGAAAGGGCTTTATCAATACTAACATTGTCAACATATTTAATAATGAAACAAACAATTTTTATTTTTTTTAAAAAAAAAACGGGTAAACGGATCTGGATCCGGGTCTGGAGGCCAGACCCGGATCCAGATCCGTTTTTTTCAGCAGGACCCGGATCCGACCCGGATCCGTCGGGTCCAAAATTAGAAGACCCAGATCCGTGAAAAACGGATCTGGATCCACGGATCCGGGCCGGGTCCAGATCCACTGCCATCCCTAGTTCTAACTATAACTAAAACCATTTTGTTCGAGTTCAATAGCCTTTTTTTAAAGCAAATTTAGGGCATGTTCACATTTACTGAACTGAGCAGAACTGAACTGAACTGAATTGATTGGAACTAAACTGAATTGAGCTGAATTGAATATTTTATGTGAAAGGGAATTTAAGAGTTGAACTGAACTGAACTGAACTGATTGGAGCTGAACTGAACTGAACTGAAATGAACTGAAATTAAGTAAATATGAATAGGCCCTTAGCCTTTTTAATATTCCAATGCCTTTCATTAGCCCAAAATCCATATACCATAAGTCCATTTAAAAATTTCTATATGGAATATTTTAAAAAAAATAAAATTAAAAGACACACCAGAAATATTTATTTGAAAATATATTATTAAAAAAAATTAAAGTATAAAAATTTGTCTTATACTTTAGTTTTAGTTGGCAGTACATTTATGGATTATCTTAAATATATTATTAAATTTACCAATTGTCTAAAATAATACATTGTCTCTATTCTTTTTAATTGTAACATTTCATATTTTACACTATTTACATACACTATTTTGCTCATATTTTGTGATTTATACATTGGAATAAAACATAATTGTGGGAAGAATAAGGGGATTTCTATTCTCAAAACATCACAAGTCAGATCCAAACCTCCAACTTCAAGCTTAGAATATTTGTTTTGACAAAAATAGAAGTGTCATGGCCTTATTGGTATCTAGATCAGGTTAAGTTAGATCAGATTCATTTTAAATTTAAGTTGAATTATGCTAAATTATTGTGTCCATATAAATCTAATACGTAGTATATATATTTAAAATTGGCGAATGAGATTAAGTTTAAATTAATTAAATATTAAATATTAATTTTATCTAAATATATAACAAATTTTAGCTCATAAATAAATAAATAAATAAATAAATAAAAATCAAACAAGCCGTGCATCGCACGGGCTTAGGGTCTGTTCTCTTACGTTGAAATTCAGTTCAGTTCAGTTCAGCTGAGTTCAGTTCAGTTCAGCTCAATTCATTTCAGTTCAGTTCAGTTCAGTGTGCCTTATATAAATGTACTGCCAACTAAAAACTAAAGTATAAAACAAATTTTTTATTAACATAAATAAATGATTTAACGTGTCCTTCCATATTACTATATAGTAAAATGTGTATTTTAAAATATCTATTTGAAAAATAAGCTATTTTATAATAAATTCATTATGATATTTGTGTAAATTTACTTATACAGTGTTAATTTGAAAATAATTATTAAAAAAAATTTCTTGCATGGCACGGGATCTAATCTAGTGGTCTAAAATAGTGTTACTATGATAAAATTATCTAAATTTTCTTCACAAATATCATTAAAACATAATTAATACATTAAAATTATTAAAAGATTTTTTAAATAATTAATTTTGTAATTATTAGGGTATATGTTCACATTTTGCAGTGTTTTATTCGGCCTACTTGACTTATTATAGCAAAATGAGAATTGAATGCTAAGTTCGGGTAATATAAGTTGTGATATTGTTACTTGTTTAGCAAATTTCAAACAAATAAGTTCATATAATACTAGTATAATACTAAAACAAACACTATGAATGACACGTGTCAATTCATGATGCTGCTTTTTCCCTTCAAAAAATTCCCCTTCACCTTTTTATTTTTATTTTTTTGTCAATACCACCTACGACTTACTATAAAATTTGCACAAAATATTCAACATATCATATAATTGTAATAATTTTGATTCTTATAATTTCCATATTTATATTAAAATATTTTCCATATCTCTTACTTTGTACATTTTAATATTTAAATTAGAGATGAAAATTGTGTCGTGTTGTGTTCCTGTTCGATATTAAACGGGTTGGGATGCCTCAACACTAACCAAACCCATATAATGAGCGCATGGCATGCTGTTTCCACCCGTTTAATTAAATCTGCTTTTTTCGTGTCCGGCTCATGTCATGTTGTCGTGTTATATGAAAAAATATTGGCCTCATTCAATAAATTATCAAAATTTCCGTAATTTATTAGGATTTGTTCTTAATCAGGTTGAGTCGTATTAATAAATATATTATAGTTGTATTTCGTTATGATATTTTTATGAAAAATAATATGATTACTTTTCTAATTAAAAGTAGTGAAATTACCGTGCATAACACGGACCCTAATCTAATTTTTTTGTTCATATCTCATCCGTTTCAAACTGGAATTCGACTTATGATATACCATTAAAAAGCTTATTTTAAAGGCTATACATGCAATTTCATTTAAAAATTCTAATGCTCATAAATCAGATTAGTCTGATTTTTGACTAAGGTTATGAGAGAAAGAAATGGACTTATGGTATATGGATTTTGGGCTAATGAAAGGCATTGGAATATTAAAAAGGCTAAGGGCCTATTCATATTTACTTAATTTCAGTTCATTTCAGTTCAGCTCCAATCAGTTCAGCTCCAATCAGTTCAGTTCAGTTCAGTTCGATCAGTTCAGTTCAACTCTTAAATTCCCTCTCACATAAAATATTCAATTCAGCTCAATTCAGTTTAGTTCCAATCAATTTCAGTTCAGTAAATGTGAACATGTCCTAAATTTGCTTTTAAAAAAAGGCTATTGAACTCGAACAAAATGGTTTTAGTTATAGTTAGAACAAAAGTTTATTCAAGCAAATTTTTTATCCATTATTACACAACCCGGACCAAATTAAGCAGTGATGCATGTTTCGTTACCGGGGTTTAATTTGGAGTGCCAATTTTTGTGTTACAGTATTCGAACCTTACCTGTTTGATTGATGAGTATCATTATAATTTATAAGTGTTAAATTGTTATCCAATCCGATAATGATATAAATTCGAGTACTTAACCCATGTTCAGCCTTAATAAGACTATATAAAGTATTGTCTAATTGTCTATGTCTATATATGCCTGAGCAAGAGAGGATTATTATTTCCACTTTTAAAGGTTTGCAATAATTGCATTTCATTGTATTTGTGATTTACACGGCAAAACCACTATTTGTGCTGGCATTCATGTGGAATCCTAATACAGAAAGATCACTATAAAGTCTATTGGCTCTATATAAGGAAACAATAAATGTATTTAGTTTTTTTCAATAAGAAAAAGATTGGACAATCAACAAAAGATTATTTACATAAATAATTAGCAAAGCAAAAAAATTGTAATCATCAAACTTAAGTTTTTAAAAGCCCTAATCTTGGGGTTTTTTTTTAGCTTATAACAATGGTTCCTCCGTTCGAGAGGAACTTGTCTCCCTCGAAAGAAAGAATTTTTCTTCTTTAATTCGAAAGACAAGATTTTTTCATTCTCCTTCAAAGACAAGGTTTTTCAAACTCCATCTAAGGAAAGGTTAAAGACAAGATGTTCACTGCAGTTGGAAATATCAGGCTATGTAGGATTCAGGTTACAAAATTATCACAAGAATTTTCTTCATCCCAAAATTTTGATGCATTGGCGAATCCACTTGAAAAATTATACGAGATAATGAATTGAGAATATGCCAAATTGTTATATCTATGTATATGGATTCTTAGTTTTTCCTCCGTTAAATCTATTTCCTTTGTCGTGAATTGTCAATTGTAGATGTCGTATGGCTAAAAAAAAAAAAAAAGCCTATTTAACGTTTAGGACCGGAGACGTGTTAATTAGTTAAGAGTGATATTCAATAGCGTCAAGATATGAAATTAAATCCTCATATATCTTTTGTTCAATCTCAAAACAAAAAAGTTCCATTTTTTTTTTTTTGAGGGGGGTGGATTAAATTCATTAATAAAAAGCCATACGGCACTTACATAAGAGATCGTAATAAAAAAAGTTCCAATTTTCAATTAGTGAATTTTTTTTTTTTTTTTGAAGACTTCCTTACAATAGATGAAAATAGCCTAACTTCAATAATAAACATTAGATGAAAATAGAATATTTTATATTTAGATTTCCTTACAATAGTGTACTTCAACAACTACTATTTTAGATTTAGTAGCTATTATTAGTGCTGTCAAATTTCAAACCGAAACCGTTTAACCGCCCGAAACCGACCGACCCAAATGAGAACCGAACCGATTAAAAACCGATTTTTTTGAAATCGAAAACCGACCCGAACCGTATTTTAGTAAACCCGAAACCGAATCGACCCGAATAATGTTAAACCGTATAAAAACCGAACCCGTTAACAAACCGAACCAAATATAAACCGAACCGAAAGAAAACCGAACCGAAAAAAATCGAACCGTATCTAACCCAAAACCGGTTCCAACCCGAAACCGTTTAAACTGGCAAAAAAACCGCTTACACCGAACTGTTAGCAAACTGCTACCCGTTTGCACCGAACCATTTAAAAACCGAACTGATTGTAAACCGAACTGGTTATAAATCGAACCGTTTATGAACCAAACCACTTCTAAATCGAACCGTTTACAAACTTTTTTATATAATTACATGGATTTTTTTTTTGACGGGAATATAATTAAATCGAACCGTTTACAAACTTTTTTTTTTGACGGGAATATAACTAGTAAGATCAGTATGACTAAACTTGAAACAGAACATAATATGTATTTATAAAATCAATGAGAATTTGTTTATAATATGATGCCTGAAATGATTCACGACTTTATATAAAACTTGTGAACGCAAAAGGTTAGCAAATACTATCAAATTTCAAACTAAAACCATTTAACTGCCCGAATCCAAACAACTCGATAAACAATTAATTTTTTGAAACCGAAAACCGACCCGAATCGTAATTTAGTAAACTTGAAATGGAACCGATATGAATAATGTTAAAGTGGTTAAACCATCGAAGAACCGAACCAGTTATAAACTGAACCGAAAAAGAACCGAACCAGTTAAAAACTGAACCGAAAAAGAACCGAACCAGTTATAAACTGAACCAAAAAAGAACCGAACTGTTTCTAACCCGAAACCGTTTCCAACCCGAAACTGTTTGAATCGGGATAAAAACCGTTTACACCGCACCGTTAACAAACCGCAACCCGTCTGCACCGAACCGTTTACTACCCGGACTGTTTACAACCCGAACCGAATTAAAACCGCTTAAGAATAAACCGAAACCGAATCGAACCGATAACTATTTAAACCGAACCAAAACCGACCCGTGAGACAATTAAACCGATTCCAAACCGACCCGATTAAATACCGAACCGATTTCAAACCGAACCGAAACCGAACTGGCAAACCGTTTTGACAGTGCTAGCTATTATAGTTTAGAACTTTGACTTTATAAAGGGCAGCTCAACGTTTCAAGTTTCGGGAAGTTATTTGGCAGGCCTATGCAATTAATATTATAATTTCCATGGTCATAATCATGTTCTAACAATGATTTGTTTAATATTATTTTTTGTTTTAAATTTCTTCAAAAATATATTTTACTTCCTTTTTGTATCATTCGAATCATTGACGAAATTCTCATTATGTAAGTGATGAAATATGCAATCACGCTGCACCTTATTATTTCTGAATTGTGCACTAAAAGTCAAATAGTATTATTGATAAAATGTGTTGTGTGTATAGACGTATTGATATAACAAGTGTAAGGAAATGAAAATTCTACAATGAATGACGCAACGGTGGAACAAAAAATTGATGTATTGAATGTGTGAGATTTTAAAAATACTAGTTTTGTTCTTTGGAGACAAAATCGGAATACATATATTGATACAAATTATTTTCTACAACATAAAATTATCGTTAATGTAGGATATTTTCACATACAATATCATTAATTAATGCAAAAGTCCTTTATAAAATATAGATATAATACGTATTTGAGAACAAAATTGTACTTTTTGTGATTTAATTAGTATGATACGGAGAAATCCCTCCATCCCTTTTTTACATTCTTGTTTGTAAAATTATATGGGAATTAAGGAACTAAGAATAAAACAAATAACAATAAATTAAAACACAATGGGAAGTACAAAACATTAAATGATGTCTTTAAGTAAAACAAAGATAAATTAAAATGACAATACTCTTATGACTTAAAATGACATCATATTTTGATAAAATGATGTCATTATATCAGCTAAGACTCTTTTAATACTCATTCATATTTAACACTTTATCCCTAAACTCAATTAAGACTTCTCATACAATATATTATTATATTTTATATATTTATTTTATATTTTATATATTTATTTTTATTACTCTAAGTAATAATAAAAAAATAAGTAGGGCCCACACTTAAGTCTTAAGTTGAGTTTTGAATTTTCAAGACTCAACTTGAGACTTAGCAAAGATTTCTAAAGAAAAATGGGATCAAACAAAGAGTCTTGTCTTAAGACCCAAGATGATATATAATATCATGTGGAGTGTTAAGACTCAGGGCTAATATATTTTTATTACATTCATTACTCCCTTACAGAGTTATAGACAGTGATGTAGACATTATGTAATACTCATTCCATCTACAAATATTCTTCCCCTTTTAAATTTGCACGTTTGCCAATGCAAATCTTTGACCATAATTATTATCGTTAGTTGCTCTTTAGCTAGTGAGAAATCTAACAATTAAATTTTAATAAACTACATATTAAAAGGAATCAAATAAAAACTCGACATGACTATGTTGTGTCTTATATGGAGTATCTGAAGAGTAATTTAGGATATACTTGCTCCACTTTCCTTTTCCAGCCGTTTTTAAATACTTGTTCCATTTCCTTTTTTGGAAAGTTTTTATAAAATTTAATTTATTTCTCACACTTAGTGGACCCAACATAATACTCTCTCTCCTCCTATTCTTCCACTACTTTTGCTTACTACAATTTTTTTATTTTCTCAACTACCCCACTACCTCTATATTTTACTTTCTTCAATTTCTCCTAACACTCCGCGCATGGAAAAATGGAGCAAGTATTTAAAAACGGAGGGAGTAAGATAACAAATGGATAAAACAAAAAGGGACATGAGGAGTAGTAGCTGGTTATGGGTACAACCCCATAACAACGTTTCAGCTACTAGACTAGTTGACATCCATATTATTTAATTTTTTTTAAATGGTATTATTGTGAGTTGGTGCCAAATTATCAACTAAAGTTGATTAATTATACACCTAATTATTAAAAAGGGATAAACGGTATATAGATATGAACCAACAATAAAGATCTGAATGCCAACTAGCTAGTTTATTTGATAGAATTCTAAATATGACATCCTATACACAGGATCAAATCTCGTCTAAATTACTGGTCTTTGTTTGAGGATCAACCAACGATAGAGACGCATCACCTATCACCCACACCCCTTACAATAAGTTAGAGTGCATGATCGGATATGCTCAAAGCTCAGCCAACATTGAGTCCACTAAGTTAAAGTGGCAGTCGGAGTGGCATTTGATTATCACTAGCTAATGCCTATCCGATGTTGGTGCAACTCATCGTGGCAAATTTTACTTTAGAATCTGATGAGATTTATTATCTCTGGTTTCAAAATTATGCTGTAAAGTTGTTACTTTCTTGTCAATCGGTTTTCCTTTTTTCTTTGTTCGATCACTATTTCTATCTACATCAGTATAGTACGTGGTCCTTGGTGTTGTTTCATACGATTAGTAAATCCTAAATAGAGCAAGTTTAGATGATTCGCAGCATAAATAAGTCGGTTGGTGCAGATTAGTTGCCCGTCTAGACTTGCCATCGATATTATCAATTGGTATATTTTGTTACCATATTTCTAACGAATGTTTATGGGAAATAGAAGAGATAGCTTACCTTGCTTTGGCTGTGGACTTGCTATTAATATTACAAAAACTTTTGCATGTCTCCGTTTTACAATAATTTTAAGTGACTTTTTTTTTTTTTTTTTTTTTTTTTTTTTTTTTTTTTTTTGCAAAAGTGACTCATATTTTCACAAAATAGACCCTTTTTTGTCACAAAAGTGACCCTTTATTTTCACAAAAGTGACTTTTTTTTTTACAAAAGTGACCCCTTTTTTTTGCAAAAATAATTAGGCTACATATGCAAAGCAGAGTATCAAAATCAACAAAAATAAACACAAAATTAGCAATAGTAATGAAAAACTTGTAAGATGACTTAGAATGTGATTTCCTCACAATTTGATCCCAAACCTCTAAATATTTCTCAAAAATCAACAAAATAAGAAAATTGACAATATCAAGCAAGAAAAATACATTAAAATGAATCAAAAAAAAGAAATACTAGCATTTTAATAGGCTTCACTAGCAGGTGTATTTTTACCCAATTTCTTCATCAATTTGCTCGAAGTTGTTGAACTGCTGAAAAATCAACAAATAATAAAAAAAAAGCAATAATCTGAAGAAAAAATGCATAAAATTGAAAAAAAATCAGAAAATAGAGAATGATCAAATCAAAAACAATAACAACTTTCTCACTTGGTCCCCAAGGCAATTCACATGCATTTGTGAGCTAACCATGTGTCACCCAACCTTGAGCCCCAAGTTGGGTTCGTTGGGCCACATTCTTTTGGCCCGCGTCCATGACCCGTCACCCGGGTGCACGACCCCTTTTGACATATGCTGCCACCGTGGCGCGCTGCCAACGTGGCTGCCACGTGCACTGACACATGTGCTGCCACATGGGGTGCTACCATGTGTGCTGCCACGTGGCACACTCCTATTTGGCGCGCTTCCCTAGCCTTTCGCGTGGCTAGGATTTTACTTGTTACTTGAAGCATTTTCCCGTCTCGCCAAATCCTAAATTTTGGCTCGACATTTTAGGTTCTCCGATGCTCGGTTTCGACGCTCCACGCTCGAATTTCCGACGTCTAAATATAAATTACTCAGTCGACTCATTAATTCCTTCCGAATTAATTTGTCGCTTCGGCTCGTTAGTTGCTTGGGTGTGACCCGAAAGGTTCAGTCAAGATTAAACTGTTATATTAATTATGCATTAATATTACTGATTGGAATCGGCCTCCACCTAGGCATTCCGATCACTTGACCTTATTGAATTTGTTAGCTTTCTAATAATTCTGAACCCACTATTAAAATAATACACTTGTTCGAAGGACACCATTCTTTTTAGGGTGGATTGTGACATACCCTCAATAAGAGCACTAAAAGCTCCAACTTCTCTATACTTTCTCTCTCTACATTTATTCCGTTTCCGATCACTAACTAAATCGTCAGAGGCGAATCTCCGACAACCGGAGATACGTGTTTTTGTAGGTGTCCGAGTCTCGTTGCCAGGAAGAGCGTGACCAGTATCCCAAGGGGTCCCAAAATTCCCTGAAACAGAGCCCATTTGATCCCCACCAAGGTCAATGTCTTCCACATCTTCTTCTTCAGGCTGATGCGTCAGAAAGGCATCAGCCTCACACTGAATATCTTCAGCGAACTCTTCTCCAGCTACAGCAGCGGCGCTCTCCTCGGGTGCACCAGTGGCATCATCAGTCTCAGCTGCATTCTTCGCAGCACTTTCCTCCTCTTGAACCACCTCCTTTGGCTCAGGAGTCTTCTGATCAACCTCCATGTCCTGGGTGACGAAAGGTGGTGGGGGAGTCTTGGGAGGACTCCCAGGTGGAGGCTTCGGAGGAGCCCTGCCATCCTGGGGCTCTTGAATTTTGATTCCCCCAATCGGCGTCGGTGTAACATTGAATTGCCTAGGAGGGACCACCGCCCTTCTCTTCTTCCTCGGCGGCCCATCCATGTCTGAATCAGAATTGTCTGAATAAAAAAGGTCTTAGGAGGTTACAGGAGCTTTTCCTTCTCTTCTTTTTCTACCGCCCTCTCCTTCATTAGGCTGCAGAAAATGGGGAGCAGGAAGTAGTGTAAGTAAGCAGCCAAAGAAAACCTTCAGCAAAATAAAAAAATGTTAAGTCAATAGTTTGGAGGACTCACCGAGTTCACGCGTCTTCAGCAGTTGCCTCCTCTTGTCCTTCTGCCGCAGCGGAAGTCCCTTCTCCGCTTTCAAAAGCTTCAACTACCCTGGCTACCTCAGCAGCGGTACGTGATAGCAGCCTCTTCTTCTTCTTCAGTGGTAAGGCGGAAGAGAGGGTCCCACTTCTCCCACCAATGCTTCTGCTGCAGATTATGGGTGATCTGAAGCTTGTTGGAGTGCAGATGCAGAGGACAATCTTTGAAGTCAGTGATCTTCGGTGCGTTGTTCATCACAACCCGGTCGACATTGATTCGAAAACGCTAATAATTGACTCCAACATTACTCTCGTGTAGCACTGAAAGACAAATATGAAATTGTAACACCCCAATAATTCTCTCTTTAAACCTGTGAGGACCCTGAACAATATTCAAGAGAATTACTAACGTGCTACCGTCACGTGTTCAGACGTTAAGGCTTTATCAGAAAATAGCAGCGGAAAAAGTAAATCAGTTATAAATAAGTTTCAAAACCAACGAATGAAACCAAATTAAGTCATACAACTTGGAACCATTAAGGCCCTTATTCAAAACCCAATAAAAGTAGTAAGTGATTAAATTCAGTTTTCAAATAAATTCAAACCCAAAAGAAATAGTGTCGAATAAAATCGAATTAAAATAAATTCAAACTTGCAAAAGAAATAAAATGCAAACAACCAACTCTCTACTCAAGATCCCACAACCGTGATGAATGCTGCATCTGTAAGAACCTGTGGTAATTCTGCTCCCCAATATTACAAGTGTAAAAATTGGATTGTCACAGGGTCATTGAAAGGCAAAGGCCATGACCAAAGAAAGACACACAAAGCACGCAATCAGCAAAGCTGAGTACATACAAGCTGCAAAATAAATTAAGAAATCCATAACATGCTACTAAAAATCAATCATCATGCATCATTAAATTATATACTCAACACACGACTCAACTATTTATATTACTAAGACTCCATTAATTAAAATTAGGTAAATCATTATTTTTATTCATTGGATTATGCAATAGACAAGGCTGTCCAACCCATGCTCCATTGGAACATCAATAAAAGAAAAACCCCATGCCTCCTTTCGGAAACATCAATAAACATCCAACGACCACGACTCCGTGACCGTAGTTAGTATGAGATCTCACCTAACTCCTAGTTTTGAAAAATATTTGAAATAAGAGACTCGTAGATCAGACGGCCTCGAGAAAAGTACACGGCTAATACCCCATGTACCCCAACCCCTGATTGTCATTACTCCAGAAGTACACCAATCCAGAATTTTATTGCTCATCCATCTTGCACTTTACGTGATTTACAGGTTTAGACTTGGTGATGACTCATATGCATAACAATTCAATCAATCCAATACCAATTCAATCAAGTAAAACAACTTTTCAATTTCAATTCTTGATTTATTAGTAGCAAGCAACATTTATTATTTATTGCTTTACTACCTCGGTGTATAAACACCTTGATTGCATAAGGCACCCCAAAACCTCAACCTCGTCTTAGAAGACTTAAATTCTTCCTTTACTCATCCTGCTTGCATAATCATGAATGAGTAATAAATTAATCATTACACCAATCATATACCTTTGCCTCTAAGCGCACCTTGCATAATTAGAGCACAAATAATACTTGCAATATAAAATAGTGCACGTCATACGAAATTCACAATGTATAACCAAACAATTTAACCCAGTCATCCCTATACATGATACTAAGTTCTCGATCCGTCGTCCTTAAACATGCACCTAAAAGAAAGGTTTCGTAACTTGTACGTACCTTGAGCAAACGAATTGGTATGCCACTTTACTAACTAGAAATCACCTTCAATAAACTCCTCTCCTAAGCCAAACAATAACATCTCAATCAATACCCAATCAATCAAATTTACAGCAATACTAACTTACTTTAAAACCTTCAAAATCCAAATCAATCAACACTTTAAAACCTTCCCTTTTGTTAAAATTAAAGGCTTATATATAGTTCTTTAAATTTATTTTTTCATAAAAACCTTAAAATACACTCTTATACATGAAATTACAACAAGTTCAAAGTCTAATAAAAATCTGAAAATTATATAAAAACCCCTAAAAATCTCCCTTTTTAATGGGTGATTAAACCCTCTTTATAAGACATCAAAAGTAGTACTTAGAAACTATTTCCAACACTTAAAACTTCAATAAAAACATATATTTATCCTTAATTTACTTTAAACATAATTAATTTTATTAATCAAACTCAAGGATAATATTTTAAGTAAAAAGAACTTCGTTAAAATCAAAAACTGCCTGAAAATCATATTTAGAGGCTGAATTTGGCCACGAGAGGGTGGTGTTCACTACCAAAAGTAGTGAGTCTTTCTTAAAACGTTGTTTCCACATGGAAAACACTACTTTTTCATCGAAATCGGATGAGTTCAGAATCTGATCGGGATTAAAACGGGATTAATATTAACGAACGAAAATCTAAAAATTAAAACACGTATATAATCTGAAATTTTGCATCATCATATAAACATGTCAAAACTCATAAATTCATAATCTTTTATAACCCATGTATAATATCAAACCTTATTATTAATAAGTTAGAATCAAAATTAAACAAAGATTGAAACTTTAATATAAAAAACAAGAACTTATAAGAGAGGGAAAGAAAGAAGAGAAGAGAATATGGAACAAACGGTGGCTGCTCTGCGGTGGTTCAAGGGCGGCAATGGGTAGTCGCCGATGGTGGTGTGCTGGTGGTAGGAGCAACGTTCAATGCATTTTTTTTCTTGTGTTGATCGTGAACAGCAAGGAAGAAGGAGGAGGAGAAAAAGAAAAAGGGATTACGTGAAAGAGAGGGGAGAATTAAAGGGTTTTTGGGTTGTTTTTTTTATATGGGCTTGGTTTCCAAGTTTAAGTAAGAGTAGGATTAAAGAATTGGGCTTGAATAAAAGTTTAAGGTTTCTTAATTTTAAAGTGGGCTACAATATTATAAACAAGGAGAGTTGGACTTGAATAATCATTCATGATTGAAAATATGGGTAGAGAAATAACTTAATAAAAATAATTTTATTTACTTTATAAACATTAACTTTATTTGCTTATATAAAATAAATTTTGTAAATAAATGATCATAATTAAATATTCACATAAATATAATAAAATATAATTTTAAATTTCATAAAATTACGGGGGATTACAGAAATACATCAATACAACGAAGTAGATGCTCAAAGTACTAAAATATAAATCAAAAGCAAAAAAATTAAATCCTCGGCCCCAGCCCAAGATACTTACAGTCTCGGTACTTTCGGATAAGGCCGAAAACAGCAAGCATGTGATCCTGGAACACATAGAAAGAGCACGACAACCAGGTCTCGGGCACATGCTTCCATCGACTCGTCCCTCCGGGATTCTCCTTTTTCCGAAAGAGATTTACTTGGGCATAATTTGGATCCCTGGAAGCCCTAGGCTCTTCGGGACCAAGATCCTGCATTCTCGGATCAGGCTCTGACAGGTACCAAGGGGCACCAAAGAAGTTTGGAGATGAGGATCCGAAGGAGCCCTAACCCAGATCCATTGGCCTCGCCAGTCCTTGTCTAAAGTGTCATTCGGCTAAATGGTCAGGTGCTTCGGCAGACTCTCAATCCGCCACCAGCCAGGGCTGTGGTCCCCGTACCCTCTCTGACTATTCGGCACGAGTCTGTGCAGCTTCTTGAAACAATGAAGGTTCGGCTGAATGCCGTTAAACAAGCACACCCAGAGATAAGTCATTATCCTTCGGATGCTGACAGGTGTCAACTGACACAAAGAGATGCAGTACTTGTTTAGCAAATCTCTCATAAAGGGATGTAGTGGGAACCGAAGCCCATACGGCATCTGCCGAGTGTACACCCCCACATAGCCAGGGGGTGGACGATAAATTCTATCAGATGCGTAGGCATTCGGCACCAGTACCCATCTTCTTCCAAAATGTCGTAGAATAATTCAATTTGTTCAGCGAAACGGTAAGCTTCCCCGTTCTTCACCCACCAGGAGTAGGGGCTGCAAGTCATCAAGCCGAAGTTCTCTTCGGCTTTCACCCACTCAGTGGCCCCAGGGGGCAACTCCCAGGGCGCAAAGGCTAGGTTTTCAGTACGACATAAGGTGCCTGACCAGAGGTGCCTATCTCCCCCGTTCCTCGGGGAGGCACCGAAGTTATCAGTACGACAAGGGTTCCTTCCCTGCGAACTGGCTAAGGATTTTCTTCACCTTCGTTCGTGATTCCATCCCTAGGATGTCGAGCTCGACCTCGAGCCATGTTTCAAGTACTTGAAAATTCGAGAGAAAAATCGAAAAAAGAGGGGTGCTTCGAAATTCAAAGAAAACCGAAGAAAATTCGAAGAAAATTACATTAATCTGAAGCGAAATTCGGCGATCTACAAGTTCGGGGCAACGAATTTTGGGTTCGGAATATAAATTCCGGGGAATGAGCGAAAGTTTGAAATTGGAAGTGAGGGTTTTGCGTGAGTTTGGAGTGTGAATTAGTGAAGAAGTGAGGAGAGAGAATGGGATGGCAATTTAAATCTTTCCAGAGATGGTTATTCTAGGAGTCCGCGCCTTTAATCTTCCATTAAATCCTCGTTAAGTAGTGATGTGTTCATTTTATATATATATTTATCCCCGTCCCTTGGTCGTAATTAGTAGTGTTTTTGGCTCTTACGAGCCACTTTTATTACTAATTTGTGTTTTCCAGTGTTTTGGTAGTTTTGCTTGAGTTTTGTAGGAATTTGCGTACTTGGAGCAATTTCCCAAGCTTTTCGAGGAGCATCTACAAGTATTGGAAGACCGCGACCCCGTTCGATAGCCCAAGGCCGATTGGAGGGATCAAATCGGTGATTAAGGGCTCGGTTATGAAGATCCAAGTTCAGAGGCCCAAGAGTTGAAGATTCGGGGCCCAAAAGCCTCGCCCAAGAGTCACCTTCTCCGCCCGGACGGGCGCGAGAAGGCTGCTGAGGAAGAAACGCGGGCCCGGTCGGGCGAGCCCTTGCCCGACCGGGCGCGTGTAGATCTTTAGGGATTAGTTTTCCGATTAGTTTTGTTTAGCGAAGATTGTCTTGCTTAGTATTAATGTAATTTTATTAGGCAAGATTAGCACTTCTTCCTTAGTTTTATTTTCTCTTCCTTCTCTCTACTCAACTTTCTCTCTCTAGATTTTATTTTCTTTCTTGTTCCTTAACTCTACTGTAATTCCGTCGTCTTGGTACGATTTCTCCCTTAATTAATCTCAGTATTTATTTCTTTCCATTTCCCTTCATATTTTGTTTAATTATTATGTTTTGCTTAGTTTTAATTATGTCTGAGTAGTTTTCCTTCTAGGGTTTATGGGGATCTAATAAATAATGTGAAGGGGTAATTTTATGATTGTTGAATATTAATGCTTAATTGATTTCCTATTGATTGTTTATATGCTATGCAATTAGATTTGGCCAGGTTTAATTGTATGAGTTTAGCAATATTGATTCGAGATTCGAGAGATGAGAATTGATGTTTAGGCTTAGTTTCAATAGGCAGATTAATTTATAAATGGTTAGGTCGAGATTCGAGAGATGAGATTTAATACCGGTAAATTAATTCTATGATTGTAATACGTAGCGAAAGCCCTTTACGATCTGATTAATTAATGCATTGATGATTGATTATTGTGTTTTACCCTGGAATATTGTTTATTAGTGAACCTATGCCCTAGACTTTATTATTATTGATTTCTTCCTTAACTATTCCCTTTACTCATAATCTTCGTAGTTTAGTCTATAATCACAACAATTATTGGTTACTTTAATAATTTGGATTATAATAATTAATTAGGAATAGAAAGGCCAGTTTCCCTGTGGATTCGACCCTACTTCCCTATCTGCATAAGTTAGTGGACCTAGGTAATTATTTTTGATTAGGTGATACGACTTTAGCCTGTCAAGTAGTTGTTAAACGCACTCCCTCCCAGTTAGCTACCTACTATTCGTCCAACTTCCTTAATCATTATCCAAATAACAGTTATTTCACTAATAACTATGCAAATTCAAAATTTTTGATTAATTAAATCATTTATTTAATCATTAATTTTTTGACACTATCTTGGTTAACTGTCCACTGTCCGTCCAACTTCCCGTCATGCTTCCAAATCACGTCTGGGGGGCAAGTTGTTTGGGTCCAATTCAGCCTAATTGGGCCAGTCCATAAATGATTCAATTATAAAGCCCAAGGTTAAAGATTCAATTCTCCAATCCATGCCAAGTCAAGTCAATTGTCCGGTCAACGTGGTAAGCCCACTCGACTTTAGGCCCACATCTCTTATTGTGCAAAGGTATAAAAGCCTTCACTTCTCTCACATTACATTCATTCACATATAGCCTCAATCAATTAATTCTCTTGCATAACTTTCTCTTTAAACATTGTACTGACTTCGGCATCGAAGGGGCCTTCCTCGGCACAACTCCCGAGGCCAATTTATGTGTGTTTGATGTGTCATTACTTGGACCGGATCATTGTGATGGATTAGCAATTGGGTTGGCCCATTAAGGTTTACCAGTGAATGGCCAAGATGGGTCAAGTCACGGGTCAAGTAACGGGTCAAGTTAACCAAGTGGGCCAAGTGCAAGAAGTCAAAAGCAACGGGCACCAGGAGGAAGCAGAAATAGAATTGGAAGAGCAAGAAGAGCAGTAGCTTTTGGCATAGAAGTCAATTTGGGAAAGAGACAAGCTTGAAAAGGAAGAGACACCACTTTAGTAACCATGGCAAAAAGTTTGATCCTCCCTAAGCTTTGGAGGTCAACCATTATTAGTTTTAGGTTATGTTAGTGATTGAGTATAAATTGTAAGGTAGGTAGTATGAGCCGTTACCCAGAAATTTGTACGAGAAACTTCAAGAGAGTGGTAGCCTAAAGTTGCTAGTGAGACTAATAGCCTCAAGCTATTGCTATCTTGTAATCCTTTCGTTTCATTTGTTAATCAAAGCACTCAAGCTTACCTCTAAATTACTGTCGAATTATTTACAATTATTGTGCGAGAAAATGAGTCCTTGACAACTTGGTATCAGTGCAGGCGGTTATGGCAGGAGGACCGTCGCTGAGTCAGCGTGCCGACGCGGCGGAGGAAAGGCTGGAAACCGTCGAATCACGGCTGAAGTCGATCGAAGAGGCGCTCGCAGCCCAAGATGCCTCAATTGGGCGCGTCGTGGGTGAGGCTGTTAGCAAGGCCATGGTGGATGCTCAAAAGGCAATCACCGACAACTTCGCGGCATTGTTCGAAGTGGAAAAGAAGCGGCAGGAGGATGATAGAATTAGAATAGAAGGACGAATTGACCGATTCCGTGATGACTAGGAACTTCGCGCGACCATGGCGGCAAGGGCGAATGAGCAGTTCCGGGAGGAGGTTAAGGCTGCCGTAGCCGCTGTGACCACGAGGCCCGGAAATAGACCGCCACCGATTCCACTGGAGCCAGGAGAGAACAACCAGGCTAACAATGGTGAGAACGATGTGCGCACTCCTCTCATTGGGGGATTTGGGATGCCAGAGTGGAGGAATAGGGACCCCCGGGGTTGGATTGAGGAAGGTGGTGGAGGCGGAGGGCGGTGGAAACCGAAGAGGCTCGACATGCCGGTGTTTGATGGTAAGGATCCGGACAATTGGGTAATGAGGGCGAAGATGTATTTTGATTTTAATCATCTTTCCGACGCCGACCGGGTGACGGCGGCGGTGGTCGCAATGGAAGGACCAGCCTTGCAATGGTATCATTGGGAGAACAGAAGGCGTCCGTTCGCCCACTGGAATGACCTCTGACGTCGTCTTCTGAAGGAGTTCCGTTCCACTAATTCGGGAACCTTACAAGAGCAGTGGTTGGCCGTGACTCAAACGGCAACCGTCGAGGAGTATCGGAGAAAATTTATCAAATTAGCGTTCCCTTTAGAGGATATACCAGAGGAAATCATGAGGGGACAATTCATTAATGGGCTGAATGAGGAAATTAAAGCTGAGATCCGATTGTTGGATCCGGGAACGTTAGAACGGGCCATGGATCTGGCCGGAAAAATTAAGGCTCGAAACCGGGTTAACAAGGGGAAAGGAGGACTCGGACCGTGGCGAGCCGGAGCGAGTCAGACCGGACCGGGTTCGAGCGGGGCCAGCAGTAGTAGGCCACAAGGAGGGCTGATCTCAACCTATGGGCTACCTAGACATTCAACTCCTAACAAGAATTGGGCCAGGCCCACCGAATCTCAAGGGTCTGTTAATTGGAGTAAGTCCAGCAACAGCCCAGCTTTAAGACCCATGAATGAAACCCAAAAGATTAACTGAAGCAGAATTGCAAGAGAGGAGATCGAAGGGACTTTACTTTAGCTGTGATGAGAGATGGGGCGTGGGACATAGGTGCAAGAGGAGGGAGCTCAGTGTGCTCATGGTGTCCGACGGGCCGGAGGTGGAGGAAGAAGGGGACGAAAAGGAGTTAGAAGAGGCAGTTAAAATATCACTTTGTTCGGTGGTTGGGCTCACAAATCCGAAAACTATGAAGCTCAGGGGAGTCGTGCAAGGGAAGGAGGTCGTGGTGATGATAGACCCGGGAGCAACCCACAATTTTTTATCGCTCCGGGTTATCGAGGAAGCCAAGGTTCCACTAAGCAAAGGTGGAGAGTTTGATGTGTCACTAGGAAATGGGGAAACCGTGAGAGGGAGTGAAGTGTGTAGAGGGGTAAAGATCAAATTAAGTGGGGGAGTGACCTTGATAGAGGATTTTTTACCATTAGGTTTGGGGAACGCCGATGTCATCCTAGGGGTGCAATGGCTTGAGAAACTTGGAACGGTCACAACAAATTGGAAAACTCACGTTATGAGTTTTACCATTGCCGGTGTGCCTATCACTTTGGTGGGCGACCCAACACTAGAGAAAACGCAAGTATCCCTCAAAGCCATGATCCGAAATATTTGCAAGAATGGAGGTGGGGTGTTGGTAGAAATTAACCGTGTAGAAGGTGAGGAGAGACCGAAGGAAGGAGGAGTGGTGCCGGAGTGTTACCGTGGGGTGTTCGAAATGCCTAGTGGGTTGCCGCCCAACCGGGGGCATGAGCACGCCATCATCTTGAAGGAGGGAAGTAACCCCGTTAGTGTGAGACCCTATAGATACCCTCAAGTGCAAAAAGATGAGATAGAAAGACTCATCAAAGAGATGATGGATGCCGGAATTATCCGACCCTCTACTAGTCCTTTTAGTAGCCTGGTGTTGCTTGTGAAGAAGAAGGATGGGTCTTGGCGATTTTGTGTTGATTACCCTGCCTTGAACAAGGAAACGGTGCCGGATAAATATCCTATTCCGGTGATTGATGATCTCCTTGATGAGCTACATGGAGCGGTAATTTTCTCCAAGTTGGACTTAAAGTCCGGCTATCATCAAATTCGGGTGAGGCCCGAAGACACTCACAAGACGTCCTTTAGAACCCATGAAGGGCACTATGAGTTCTTATTAGTCATGCCCTTTGGGTTGACTAACGCTCCCGCTACTTTTCAATCATTGATGAATTATGTATTTAGGCCATTTTTGAGAAAGTCTGTCTTGGTGTTCTTTGATGACATTTTTATCTATAGTAAGAGTGAAGAGGAGCACGTGGAACATGTAAGAGTAGTGCTTGAAAAGTTGGCCGAAAACATGTTGTATGCCAACATTAAAAAGTGTGAGTTTGGAAGGAAAGAGGTAGCTTATCTTGGTCATGTAATTTCGGCCAAGGGTGTAGCCATGGATGGTGAGAAGGTAGAGGCAATCTTGAAGTGGAAAGCGCCAACAAATTTGAGGGAGTTGAGGGGTTTCCTCGGCCTCACGGGACATTATCGCAAGTTTGTAGCAAACTATGCCCAAATAGCGGCACCTGTCACGTCTCAACTCAAGAAGGATGCCTTTGGGTGGTCATTAGAGGCCACCAAAGCTTTTGAAGCTCTTAAAGGGGCTATGTTCAAGGCACCCGTGCTAGCCATGCCCGATTTCGCTAAGGCTTTCGTAGTAGAGACCGACGCTTTGGGTTTTGGTGTAGGGGTGGTGATGTTGCAAGAAGGGAGGCCGATAGCCTACTATAGCAAGTTGTTAGGGGTGAGAGCAAGTGAAAAGTCCATTTATGGGAAAGAGCTTATGGCAATTTTCTTGGCTATCATAAGGTGGAAACATTACCTTTTAGGGAGACACTTCATAGTTAGAACCGATCAACAAAGCCTTCGGTTCATCACACAACAAAGGGAGGTGGGGGGTAAGTACCAAAAATGGATGAGGAAGCTCGTGGGATTTGACTTTGAAGTGCAATATCGGCCGGGGGCGTCGAATAGGGTCGCCGATGCTCTTTCAAGAAGGGATCAAGGCAAGGTGCAGCTTAGTACCACGGTGCATTCACATTCTGTTGATTGGAAGGAGTTGGAAGCTGAAATTGAGAAGGATCAGTGGTTGGCCCAGATTCGAGTGGGCCTAGAAAAGAGAGAAGAAAGCCCAGTTGGATTCCATTTAGAGGGTCAGAGAGTTATGTTCAAAGGAAGAATTGTTCTACCAAAGAAGTCCACATTCATTCCACGGCTACTTCACGAGTATCATAACGCTCCAACTGGCGGTCATGAGGGGGAGGTCAAAACCTACCTCCGGCTCGCCGCCGACTGGTTTTGAGTGGGAATGCGGAGAATGATTGGTGATTATGTACGGAGCTGCGACGTGTGTCAGAGAAACAAGGCTGTGCAACGGAGTCCCCTTGGGCTACTTCAACCGTTGCCGATTCCGGCAGCCATATGGGAGGACATTTCCATGGATTTCGTGGAGGGTTTGCCGCTGTCAAAGGGGGTCGACTAGGTGCTAGTGGTGGTTGACCGCCTGTCAAAGTACATCCATTTCATTGGCTTGAAACATCCATTCAATGCCCTTAAAGTAGCAGATTTCTTCACCCGTGAGATCGTGCGATTGCACGGTTTTCCGTCCACCATAGTCTCCGATAGGGACCGTGTATTCATGAGCATTTTCTAGCGAGAACTCTTCCGACTCCAAGGGACCCATTTGAAGCGTAGCACCGCCTATCACCCTCAATCTGACGGTCAGACGGAGATCGTCAATAAGGGTTTGGAGACATACCTTCAGTGTTTCATCGCCGGAAAGCCCAAACAGTGGGCGGCGTGGTTGCATTGGGCTGAGTACGCCTACAACACTTCTCCCCATACTTCGACCAAATTGACACCGTTCAAGGTGGTTTATGGGCGGGATCCGCCAAAGCTCTGGAGGAATGGTTGAAAGAAAGAGATGCAATCTTGGATGAGTTGAGGGTCAATGTGTTAAAGGCCCAGCAATGTATGAAGGAGTATGCGGACAAACGCCGGCCAGACGAGCAATTCGAGCCCAAAGATGAAGTGTACTTGAAACTCCAGCCGTATCGGCAGCGGTCTCTGGCAATCCGCCCTCATGAGAAGTTAGGGGCGCGGTTCTATGGGCCGTTTCCGATCCTTGAGAAAGTGGGTAAGGTGGCTTACCGTCTGGATCTTTCGGCCACCTGCAAAATCCACCCTGTCTTCCATATTTCCCAGTTGAAGAGAGCAATTGGTGCGGCTCCGGTCAATCCCACAATTCCGGCTCAACTCACGGCGGACCTAGAACTCGTCGTAGAGCCAGAAGCAATGCATGAGGTGCATCAGAACAAGGGGGCAGGACAGCCTAGGGTGCAAGTTCTAATTAAATGGCAAGGGTTGCCACCATTTGAAGCGACTTGGGAAGATGCCGCCACCATCGTAGATCGTTTTCCGGCCTTCCACCTTGAGGACAAGGTGAATCTCGAGGCGGCGGGTATTGTGATGGATCAGCAATTGGGTCGGCCCATTAAGGTTTACCAGTGAAGGGCCAAGATGGGTCAAGTCACGGGTCAAGTAACGTGTCAAGTTAACCAAGTGGGCCAAGTGCAAGAAGTCAAAAGCAACGGTCACCAAGGAGGAAGCAGAAACAGAATTAGAAGAGCAAGAAGAGCAGTAGCTTTTGGCATAGAAGTCAATTTGGGAAAGAGACAAGCTTGAAAAGGAAGAGACACCACTTTAGTAACCATGGCAAAAAGTTTAATGCTCCCTAAGCTTTGGATGTCAACCATTATTAGTTTTAGGTTATGTTAGTGATTGAGTATAAATTGTAAGGTAGGTAGTATGAGCCGTTATCCAGAAATTTGTATGAGAAACTTCAAGAGAGCGGTAGCCTAAAGCTGCTAGTGAGACTAATAGCCTCAAGCTATTGCTATCTTGTAATCCTTTCGTTTCATTTGTTAATCAAGGTACTCAAGCTTACCTCTAAATTACTGTCGAATTATTTACAATTATTGTGCGAGAAAACGAGTCCTTGACAGATCAGTCTTCAGCCCATCAGAAAGGACCTTGCCGAAGGTCCTATTATTTTACCCGAGACAACTTATTTAATCCATATATAAACAAACAAAAAGACTCCACATGGATTTAAACCCCGACTTTAATCGATCGGACCAAATTGCCATCTCTACATGAGAGTGAGCATAGCGGTAATACACCCTAAGATCTTTAGTGCACCACATATACAACAAACACACCACATAAAATGACTCGTGCCGTCGTGCCACCCCCAGCATATACACAGAGGGGTATGATGGATGCTTTGAAATTATAAGATAAGTGGAGGAAAGCGAGTGGAAGAGGCTGATCACCTGAGACTGGCATTCAGATTCAGTCATAGTTATATTTCTTGTAAACAGGTAGAAAGTGTGGTTGCAATGTAGAAATATTGGTGCATATGCTGTCGCAGACTCGTAGGTATAAGGTATTACAGTATTATTATTACATAGTATCAACTGTAAGAACTGCTAAATTAGTAAGTTCAGATATAATACTCTCAATACCTAGGTTTGGTTAGTACAGCAGCAGAATGCTGAGTGACAGTAAAAGCAGCTCAAATCAATGAATCTGTACTGCAGTGTTAGTTCAAACTGGGTTTATAAGCAAATGTATCCTTCGTTAATCTAGTCTCTCTTTAGAGTTTTTGTCACGATTGTCTTGAAAATTTCAATGGCAAGATAAGAGAACCCTGTGATACCCAGACCTATTAGCAAGATAAGACGGTCATAAGCAGCATTTTGACGAGTATATACTCGAAGTCCAATGACATCCCAATTGCTTTCAGTCCAGACAGGGTCCGCCATGCTCATAGGATCTGTAGAATTCGGAGGCAGTAACTTCCAGGATCCAGACTCATACTGAAGACGGGTTGAAAATGCAGGGACATACCTGAATAAAAATGAAAACAAATCAATTAATATGACAATAAATTCAGCATAAGAATATTTTTATACCCTATAATATTACCCCAATCTATCATCATACTAAACATAAGATCTTTAGAATAAATATTGTAAGTAATAATAATGTCCTTGCCACCATTTCTCTTTTATTTACAGCAATTAGTCATGGGGAACTCAAGCATCCGTCATTAACTCTAGGAATTATTACCTTTTTATTTGGACATCCCAATATACCTTGTGACAATATGTTCAAGACAGAGGGTTTAGTTTTTTGGGGTCACATAGATGCAGCATCAATCATATTATACAATATTAGGCGAATATATGTGACTTATGATAAAAAGATTAACGAATAGAAACAGTCGCATATCAAAATGGAAGAAGCTAAAGTGCATGCTTCGGTCAAGCTAAAATCAGCAGTTTCTGGCGCTGGAAGTCTGGAACAGCAAGATACAGTAAAAATCAAAACATACTATTGGTTTGGAAGTCAGATATGAGATATATGTTACACAGATGAGCTCTCTTTCAAAAAGTCATTCATTTTTATTGCATTTCAAAAAGTCAATAACTGAGTAGCTAGAAACATTTGTGGAAGACTTCTGATGAATGAACTAATATGAGGGTAGAAATAGCAGTATTGCTTCTACCTGGTGGTGGATTTAACGCAGACACCTATGTTGTCAGTCTCTGCTTTAATGCAAACTTCACTTTCACTCCTACAGCCTTGTTGGCAGTTCAAACTAGTATTCTCCGTCTTGATGGCTGTCTTCTCAGCTAAAAAGTTCCAGATAAATCTGGATATATCGCTGGAATACCCACGATATGGAGGAGATGAAGGATCAGTAACAATAACTCCAACATAGCTGCTAGGGCATGCACCCGTAGGCGAAATAAACTTTTTCACCAGCCCACAAGACAAACCAGGATCACATTTCAACAGACAATCCAAAAGTTCATCTACCAAAGAGGCATTAACACTGACAGAATCCAGATCTGGGATTTTCATGTTCTGCATGTCAGTGGCAAGTATGTAAAGAGAACGGGCAACAAGAGCTGCAGCAGCTACAATGGATGAAGAGTTTATGTTTGCTGCAACAATATGAAAATTAGCAATTCTAGTTAAAACAGTATTTGGTATACATTTCCTGTAACACAGAGCAAACTCCAGGAATAGATATTAACTCACATATATCATCAAAGTGACTGTGATAGAATTCATTTGCAAACATGTCATCAAAATCTTCTAAGACGACACCAGATATTTTAGAATTCTGCAAGGCAAATGAACAGAATTAACAACAGTAATTCAGAATATTGGAGCCAATCAGTGGAGACTCTCAATCCCACAAGTATAGTCATTTGCAAGATTTAAGATTCAGCCTTCAAAGTTCAGATATGGTAAACAGGAAAAGTAATGCCTCCTCGGTCTCTTCAATATTGCAACAAGGAGGGCACTTTTAATATTTTTAATTATATAACGGTAATATATTGAGAAATATCTAGAAAACCCCAAACTGAGGAACATGTGAATAGTGTCAAAAGTGCAAACATTGGAATATTTAAAAAATGGAGAATAAATATATCATAGAAGTACAACAGGCAAATTAACTTCTGAAACATCAAATCAATATCATTTACAAAATTATACTAAGTACTTTTTTTTAACAAAGGTTCTTCTGGGGTTTATTTACTTCCCGGAAGAATTTCTACAATTCTTGACAATCCTGGATCTATTAGCAAACGTCTATCTGCTGAACCGTGACAGCTCCCTTCCAATACTTTACATAGAGTCTATATCTGGATAGACGGTATAACCGAAATATAGAACCATCAAGTGCTTATAGTAAAAACAAGGCCAAGTACATCAGCTATGTGTCATTCTACAATTATTCTCAACCATTATTTCAAACCAGGTGACAGTCAGATTTGTTTAATAAGCTCTTTGGCTAACTCACAATTTTTATGGGATAATGCCCAAAGTATTGCAAATATTCCTGGAATCTTTGAACAATCTGGAAAGGGAATAAGGTTAAACAGGAATATAGCTCAATACAATGGGCTCAAAACAAGGGCAACTGACTTTATGGGGCTTCATCAATGCAATAGCTTTGAGCTCCATCTCAAATCTTGGTTAGCTCTGATTAATCTAACATAGAGCTTGATTAAATTGGCAATTCTAGACCTATAGCTACCGTATATTTTCAACATAGTTGAAAGATAGTACAGCATATTGAAAGTTATCAAGCTGAACACACCCCTCTGCTAATGCACTCCAGAAAGAAAAGTAAGGGCATGGATGTGATTAGTAGCAGAAGATAGATATGGGGAAATTATAGCGGATATACACAAAGGTTGTTAAGAGCTGAGAGAATATCAGCACTACAAATAAGGAACAGTAGTAATACAGGCATTAAGAAAAGGTATTAATAATTGATAGCTTGGGGGAGAATCCTCTGACACGAGGATGGTTATTTCTTATAATTATTTTGATTAAGCAATACAATCCTGTTTTGTTGGCTTCTTTCTCTGATATACATTTAATCTCGGATTCTTAGTTAGATCCAAGTGCATTCCTAGCTTTTGGTAATGATTTTTCACAATAACCTCCCTTGCACAGTTGTACCACACAACTACCCCACATTGTTCCCCAGTCTTTAATTGGCCAGATTAATACTTTTCTTACTCCTTGACCTTGTTTATCATTCTCTCTTGACTTGCCTTAATTCATGTGCAAATACTAAATGTAAAGACCATTAAGAAGTAGTTTTGGTTAGCATTGTAGTAAGAATAATTAGACTTATTGCTCCTTAAAACATCTTTCAAGGAAACATTTTCTTCACAATAAAAATTTTATACAGTTAAATGAACTTCTTGATTGACACGCATTATTGATTTATTGGACACTAAATTTCAGAAAATATTGAGTGAATGCTTCCAAGAAAAAAAAAACAAAACAAAACAAAAAAACAAAACAAAACAAAAAAACAAAACAAAAAAACAAAACAAAAAAAAAACCAAAAAAAAGAAAAAGAAAAGAAAAGAAAATATTGAGCTATAAAGCGAGTTGGTTAATGTAAGGTTAGTGGACATGTGGGGGTGGAGGAAGTAAGTAGGGCATGGTAGGCAAAGTAAACAAAATAAAAAAAAAATAAATAAATTAATAATGATAAGTCATTTCTATATAATAAAAACTCGTTCCCTGTACAAATGCTCCAAGTGGAGGCATTTAGTCAAAGGTAAGAATATAAATTACATGGTACATATAACAGCTAGAAAATGCATCTTAACTAAAATACATACTTGTGCAACAATTCTAACCTTATTCAAAAATGACATCAATGAAGAGGGAGGAACTCCAGGATTCAAAATATTTGCGGCTGAAATTTTGATGTTGTCTGATTTTATAGAAATCTGTGCATTTTGCAAAGCATCAAACGTCTCATTTGCCACCTTTGTTCCCTAAAATAGTGATGCAAACCATTAATAAGAGAGCATTTTGGAGTATTGGATAAGCAGGTGAGCGGAAACAGGAACAAAAGGCAAAACTCATGTGATTTGCAATAAGATCCATACAACAGGATACCTAATGTAGAGGAATACTTAAATAAGGCTTTAAAATTATAAGCAGTACAGTATAAAGCAGCAATGCCTCATACCTGCCCCAAGTAAGCAAGAATTTGCACGACCAAAGGATTAAAGGGGCAGGTATGAGGTTAAAACCAATATCGGCGACAGGCAGTGGGATAAGGCATAAATTTTACACACTACATGCTCCTTTCCTGTCTTAATTTTGTAGTCCACCAAACAATAATCCATAGTGAAAATGGTTGAAACTTGGCATTAGCAGATTAGTGGTAGTCCAGTAGCAACAACACTGTTGCATGATATATTATGATTTATGAGTAATTTAAGTAGGAAGGTCATTAAATTCACGTGTCTTTTCTTCAATTCATTATTTCTGCATAACTTTTTCATTTTGGCCAAATTAACTTAAATTCCTTCCATTCCTTCATAATTTCCTGTGCATCATAAGCTCATAGCAACAAAAACCAAAGGGAGGTGAGTCTATGAAAGTGGGTCCCTATCTGCTTTTGGATAGGAAAGAGAATGAGGATTTAAGTGCGCTCAACAAAATAACAATGGTAGAAAAGGGAAATTCATTCACCAAATAAGGAATATAAAAAGAAGGAAGAACTTCATGAAACAAATGAGAACAGAAAGTAAGAGCTTCAAGAAATGGAGGGAGGCGAAAGCTATTAGCCTATTATGAAGTGTATATATAGCGAAGGTAACATGAGAGGATTGTCAGTTCAGTTCTAAATAGTTAAATTACAATTACCACGATTTCCAGGTATTGTTCGGGTCTATTTTAGGTTCTTTAGATCAGATATGAGTCAATCTTGTCAGATTTGTATTTTTAACTCCCAAGTCCCCAAAGATAGATAAGCTGAAATTAATTCATGTCGATCATCTATATACCTAACAAGAACAAGATCTTAATCAATAAAAGGATCAACATAACCCTAGAGCCCAGAAACCTGATTGATCAATAAGAGTCCTTATTTAACATGATATAAAAAATAATAATAATAATAATAATAATAATAATAATAATAATAATAAAAATAATAATAATAATAATAAAAATAATTATATATAAATAAATTAATTAATTAAAAAAAAAAAAAGTTCTTACACTGGATGAATGGACAAAAAAGTTCTTTACACCACCATTAAATCCCTTTCCAACGGATCCAATCTCCAAAACCTGAACCAAATGTAAAGGAAGTCGATGAGTAAGCAAAGATTATCAATAAACGGAACAAAATTTGCTCAGGTACAAGAAAATGAAACATAAAGTAGATTGTACAACATCTCCAATATGCAACACTATCTAATGGGTAGGAAAAAGTTAATTCCAAAAGCAACTAATTTATAAATGAGCCTGCATATAATTGGTAAATTTTGATCCATAAGCACAAAGAAATAAAACAAAGAATAAAATAAAATACAAAACAAAAAATTAACATAATTTCAGGACATATTAAAAACAAATAGCATCTGCGTTGTTATTATCACAATCTTAGTCTCATCAGAAAGTGGTCCACCAATTTCGAAAGGAACTTCTAAGCTAATGTTGTTCATCCTTCTTTTGAAATCCACACTTTTGACCTCTCGTAGGAAAGCCCATTAAACCATAAAAGGTACATTACACTTTTTAATAGAAGAGATTACAAACACATTGATCAGGAATCCAGAAAATATCTCACACAATGCTAAAAAAAAGACATTGTAGTCAATAGGATCCCAGTCCATTGTGCACTTTTAAATTCAAGAATTGGAACACAAATATGTAAGAGCGTATTCTCTTCTCAACATCTAATCTCTACAAAGGATCTAAGATATATTAGGAAATAATTTAACCGGAAACACTGACAAGAAACACACAACACAAGTGCAAGCAACACCACAGTCCACAGCTGTATCTTGTTTTTCTTCTGTTTGGCATCATACAGAGTAAGAGAAATTCATAATTTCATAAAGAGAAGAAGAATATAAAAGATAAGTCCCTAACAAAAGAGCCAGTTATAATGAGCAAAGCCCACCCAATCTTGCTAGTAACAGGGATATGGCTATCAGCCCAATTAACAATAATACAGAATACTGTGCATCCCAACACTTCATTTCATTGTAAAATAATTTATGTCATAAACTTGACACTCCCAAATGGATATGATTTGCATACATGGCACTTAAATATTCAGTAGTAAAGAGCCCTATATAAAATCAAATGTTGGAAGAGGGGAAAACAAAACGCGGGAGCGAGGATCAAAAGCTACTCTCCAATTCCAAATTACCTAAAAGTTAAGGTAATGCATGATTTGTAGGGCTTCTGGGTCAACCAAATTATATTTATCATGTGCAGGCTCAAAATGAATCAAACCCATCCGCATCCTTGAAACTAAAGATTTAAAAACATATTTGCAACTTATTTAAACTCACCCTGCAAATGCTGAAATCTGTCTTGGACAATTATATCACGATATGTATAGTTAGAATCCAGTAAAAGTTTAAATTGCTATATGCACAGAGATTATTGACATTTATAAAAAAAAAAACTTTATCCTATTTTTATTATGAAAAGCATTTGGAATTTTTTTTTTTTTTTAGTTTATAATTAACACTTCCACTAATTATGAGTGCAGCAGCAGTATTAAGCCATGTGTAGTTGTTTAATTAAATTTCTCATTAACACTCTCAGAGTAAGTTAAAAGTTTTCATAACAAATCCAGTCCAATCACTTTGCAAGAAATATGTTCTTAACGTCTTGGTGTGGTATGATAGTCACTTTTGAGATGGAATATAACTTACTGCATTTCAAAAAGTGATGGTAGAAGTATTTAATATTGTAAGAAAAATTTATGTCACGTGCAATATATTACCGTTTCAATAAATGTGTCATTGAGACCTGCAACAGCATCGGATTGCAGGTCAAGTTCATGCAAGAACCTTCGGCTACCAAGGAAACCCCAGGCCTCTCCAGTAAGAACCAGGAAAACAAGCTGCAAATAAGTAAGAAGCAAATAAGAAAAAAGGCAAGATAGTGAAAATCAACAGATATGCGTTCAAATGAGAGCTACTCCTTCTGTTTTCCTAAGTTCTACTCACTTTCCATTTTCATCAGTTTTTTTCTAAATTCTACTCACTTTTGCTTTATTTCTTTTACGACAAATTTTTATTCATTTTTTTATCATCTAGAGTCCCACTTAGAGGGGCTCAGTTTATTTAATCTCTTACTCTCTATCTCTCTCCACTTCAATACAAAAGCACTCACGTGCACGATCCACATTTTCACTTTTCCATGGTTTGCGTAGCTATAGTAACTGACTCAACAAAACTAAGGGAGTAATTTGTAAACCTCCTCGCCAGTCATGCAAAGGTAGTATTAATTCAGGAAAGGAAATCCATTTATTTAATTAAAATAAAACAAACAAGGAAAATTTGTCAATAAATACCTAATTAAATTGTGTTTTTGTCAAATTAGACTTGATTATTTTTTTCCCACTGTTTCTTTTTTTTTTTTTTTTTTTTTTTTTTTTTTGTGAAGTAGCACCTTCTTTGCTTGAAAACCCACATCATCTACCCTATAATAAACCCAATATAAAAAAAAAAAAAAAAAAAAAAAAAAACCACCAAACAACCAGAATTAGGAGAAAGATAATGATTTAAAATAAAATAAATAAATAAAGGGAGAAGGCGTTGGACTAGTAGAGAGGGAAGAGAAGGTGGTGGTGTAGCCAAGACATGAAAGTTAAAGAGGAGTCAGTCGGAATTTTGAGTCAAAGATCGGACACCGGCAAAGGTAGTCTTTGACCAAAAAAAAATGGTAAAGGTGTCTTCTTATCCAAAAGAAAGAAATTAAACAAAGAAGAGATAAGGGCGACAAACTCACTATGACACTTTCTGAATAACAGAAAAGTAGAAAACAAATGGAGAGATACTGAGAAAAGTAACAGAATAAATGGAGAGAGAAGATAAAGATGAGGGAAGCTAGTTGTTGTGATTGTAAAATAAACGTTGCAAATTCACTATGACACTTTCTAAATGAATTTGTCTTAATTCACCTCTTATATATTCAAGTCCTATATTCCATTCTCTCCTTCTCTAACTGATTATGATATCATGCAATACATGCCTAATAATTTCCAACATCATAACAAACTCATTTGCATAGTAGAGAACCAAGAATTTTCCATCTTTCCAGAATTCAAAAAAAGCTCGCTTCAGTTGTTGAAATGTAAAGATAGTGCATTGTGCTACTCCAACAATCATCATTCAATAGACAATGAGCTTATTAGACTTACTACTGTACACCTTCATAGAAATATTTAGTCATGCATAATAGTGATATTACCAAGCCTTAAACTAAATCTAAAAGCCAATAACACACCAAAGAACGTGACAAAATAATTTGGGCACATATCACAAATTTACAGATGTTTGAGATATTATTGCAGCTACACTACGAGACCTTTCAGAGTCCCAAGAGACTGCCCTTAAGAAAAAATTCGAATTACCCCATTAAGTGGCCAATAAGATTCAAAGAAAAACTCAATGAAAATCCATATGTGGCGCCTAATTACAAGGAAACTATAGTAACCTGCTTCTTAAAGCTCTTCAAATAATCTGAATGAGAAAGAGCATCAGCAGCTGCCAACAGAGCAACTAATCCCTACAATTATTTCAAAAGAGACAAGGATTAATTCAAACAAGAAAGAATTCCATACTTGTGAATACTCTCTAAACTATCACTACATCTAACATCAACATAAGCTTACAGATAAAGGTGAATCTGCACCAAGGCCTTTGTCACGAAAAAAAGAAGCAGAATCCATAGTTGCCATTGCCAAAATAATAGGCTTGGTTACATCCGAGGAAGACTGAATGATGGGAGGAAGAGACGACCAAACACTGCCCTTCAGATCAACAAACATCAACATAAGATTAACAAGACAAAACTTAGATTATAGGACAGAAGAAAACAACATATTATCCTTTTTGTTAAGTAAATAAAAAAGGCGGCTGAAAAATATGTGAAAAGAAAAACAAGAAGCTAACAGCAGATGGCCTGATAAAGATTCCCTATGCCTTAAGCCTATTGCACTCAATATCCAACTGTTCAACTGATAAAATATTACACAAGTCACATCATAATATTATAAGGGCCATTGGATTTTAAGTGACAAAAAGGGAAGGGAGAGAGATTGAGTATTCTTACTTCCCAAAAGAGTTTGATGAATGCAAAATTTTGTTACCCCCTTTCCCCATTTGAGTTTCTAAAACCCCAAAGCCCTTCTACATGATTCCCAATCCCTCCATAGAAAATAAGATTCCCTTTATAGGAAGATCACACAACAAAAGATTTTATCATTAACCCTCCCTGTAGAAAATAATTTTAAGTTTATAACAAATTATAAACACCGAAACCATCCGTAGAACTCAAGCATCAGTAAATCTCCCTAGACCAGCTATAGGCCTATAGCAGTCACTACTAAACAAAAAACAGCACCCCCTCTAAGTAAGAAGCACCAACCATAAAAAGCCTTTTCTTATTGCCTTTTCAGTATTTCACAAATTGCAGTTTGTATTCCTTTCCTTCCCCCTTACCCTTGTGTGATTTTAACAGCCTTTCATAGATTTGGATTAGATTATTCTTTACATTTAAGTCACTTTCTGTAATACTTTATTGATTCAGCTACTTATTCACTTCATGGTTATAACTTCTCTTAATCCATCATCGTATTTATATTATACCTCCAAAGGTGGCATTAAAGTGGTCAATCTTTAGGAGTCCCCTGTTTAACCTTCACAAAAATTCAAGACAGGGACCACCAAGTAAGTACTTATACTTTTAGAAGGAGAAAGACCGAAAGGGATTTATTACGTGTAATGGAGAATTTAGGGGAACGATGTGAGATAGGAGATAATAAAAATGAAAAAGATCGTCACAAAGAGAAAACAGTAAATGTAATTAAATAAAATAACCCAAAAGTAAGTAGAACTCAAGGAAACAGAGAGAGTATTAAGAAAGAATAACTACAAAGAAAAACAAATGACCTTCTACAAAAATGTACAATAATACAACAACAATTTAGGAGTAATTAGTAATTAATTATACTTAATATAATACTTACAATATTTTGTGTTGCTTTTCTTTCAAAGGCCATTTAGTATTGATATGGATTTAAGTAGGTTTGGTCAAATTTCAAAGTCAACACTATCCTTGAATTACTGTTGTTTACGGTTGGTTACATACGAGGATAGTTGGATGGTAAAGGATGATTAACGTGCACGTTAAACCTGCACTTATTAGGATAAGTCATATATTTTTACTGCCTTACTAGGAGTCCTACACAGTTTACTAGTCCCTTTAAGGATTGGAATTTACGTGTGTTACATCATTTTCAATTGGGCTGTTTGTATAGGGATTTCAAGGAGTTTCAACAGTAAGAACAATTAAGTTCATCCTCTTTCAACACTTTCGGTGCACCAGCAGCCGACTAGGTGTAGCATTAAGGGCTAAACCCAAAATAATCTCTTCGGTGCCTCTACCATTCCCTATTCAAATGGGCTAATAGTCCAGGTCACTTAAGACCACTATCACTCCCTACTCTTGAGCCACTGGGCTAGAGGTATTAAGAGTATGCTCAACCATTACATTCGGTGTCATTATGAGTCCCAAAATTGTTCGTATCAACAAGTGGTATTACAAAGACCTGCTAACTCATTCGAATTAAACATTCTAACCCCAAACCACCCCACATTGAACATAATCTCTCGTAGTCTCGTGTTTCACTCAAAAAGTACCTCCTATACAAAGACATTGTGATATATTTCCTCATGTCTCCCTGCTAATGTATCAAATACAATACTATTAACTCTAGCTATTCTAATAGCAAACTTAAAAATTAAATTTGCATCATGACAATCCACAATTAAAGCATCATATCTGTTTCACCAACAGTTTCCACAACCATTATAGACACCTACTATATTACACACTTCATTCTATTAAATAATGGAAAGGAAAATATTTAAATTCTAATAACAAGTCACTCTAAATAAAAGTCTCATTTCATTTGATTATTTTGTGGACTATCCCAAACCCTACCTTCATCAAATTTTTCCTCTATTTTTATTAAGTTGCACTTGTTTGACCTCTGCAATATTCACACAATCCACTTTGACTCTCTTAATTACTCCCTTTTTTTAAGTGCCCCACTTCCCAAAAACGGCCGTTTTATTTAAGTGCCCCAATACTAAAAGTGGAAACTCCGCCCACATTATATATTATTTCTATCTCTTCTTTTTAACCTCACTATCATTTTATAATATTTTCTCCCTCTTAAATTATTCCTAGTGGTCCCCATTCATATTTCTCTCTATTACTTTTTCCAAAAAAAAAATGTCCTAACCGTACCCACTCATGTATTATTGTATTCTTTTGCCTAAAACTGTGTGTCCAAGCCTCCAAGGGTATGACGCACTAAAAACACAACGGAGGGAGTATTTATTTCTAAGGGAAAATATGTAAATGTAGGGTCTAGTTAGATTCATCTCTATAAATACTTTCATGATTTTAAATTTTTATTATTTTCAAATTACACATCATCAAACGTTATATGACAAGTGTTTCAGCTAATGAATAATAGAGGAAGTATATACTTTCATCGCCCTCAAATAAATACAACCCGTGTTTCATAATTACTGCACATGTTGCCCAAAAAGCTCACATTTTGCGTTGAAGTGTTGAAACTTTTATCTAACATTAAAGTCTTGAGTTCATATAGATAATGATTCAATTTTTTGGTATATTTTAATTTTAATTTCCCTCTCCCATGTGATACTTCTCTCAAGTAATGGGTCTTCACTTTCCCTCACCTCTATTAAAAACATTAAACTAGACACAACCTTTTTTTAATCATATATGATCAACCAAACTCCACAACTTTAGGGCAATTGGGACTTTTAGTTGAGGACACGTGTATACTGAGTTATTTGGAAATGGAAAAATTTGGTGATATCTCACAACGGGGAGATTAGAGGGATAAGTGTCCAATAAATAGCCCCACCACTGTAAGCACACTATACTATTAAAACTTCGGCTCACATGCAAAATAACCATTATAGTTTATAAAAATAGGAGCATGAGTCACATTTTCTTGCATAGATTAACAATGGAAACGAATTCTCACCTATATCCACCTAAGGGAAGGCACGTGCCTGCTTTCAAACAAGATTCCGAATCACGAGTATCAGACTTTGTTGTCTAAGCCAAAAAAAAGTAAAAGATGTTATTGAATGCTAATGTTGACCAATTTCTTTTTTCTTAAAAATTGTAGAAGATTGAATGTTCTAAAACTAAGAATTACAGCGATGTATTTCACCTGCATAACAAGATCAAACTCAGCAACATCCTGACTGTATGACTTACTATTCTTTTCATTCTTAGAAGCAACCTGCATACATTAAATAGAAACCGGTTACAATACAGATAGCAAGGACACTGATGCATATAGTAAAACAGCAAAAGTGGCTAAACCGCTAAACGACTATTTAATCCCTTTTTCTTACTGCAATTCATTTCAATCATCATATGTATGACAAATAATAGAAAGGATGAATATCACAAGAATATAGAAGTAAAAATAGCCAAACAAACTTTAGGAGGTTTTTTTTTGTTTTTGTTTTTTTTTTTTTTTTCCACTAATCATTTAGTTAAAATTAGTTAAGGGAATTTTCACTTGCAAAATGGAAAACACACATACACATGCACATTCTTATCTACCTTCTAGGGGCTTTGCCTGGCTGATTTATGAAAGGCCAAGAGCTTATAGTGTTATTATAAATCAATACCATAAAGGGAAAAGATATCAACATTGTACAGGTCTGAAAGAGAAACAAATTTGTATCGTATATATCCATCTTATCAAAAACAACCTCTTCTATCCAAGAGAGGCAGAAAAGTATTGACACAATCCAAATTGTCTAACAACCTATTGGGTTTAGCCTATGTGAATCTCCAGTCATCCCTCTCTTGACCACGTATAACAACCGTTGGGATGAAAATGGTTATTTTGATGAGACAAATGTGAATGCTAGATTGCTAGTGAGTCCTTAACAATCACGTCTCATCCTCTTATTCCTTGTTACAGAAATTATACCCTTCAAGGTTACACTCATTAGAGGAAAGACTCTCCTGTTATGAATGTGGAGACATCAAAACAAGATTTGAAGAGATTCAAAGGATGCAAATGCGGATGCAAAAGCAATTGCTTTATACATTCTTATGAATCAATTTTAAGATACTTTCACTTCTTTGCATTATATTTTGTTAGGGGGGAAAAAAAACTATCCCACAGATTAGGAGTCTAGAAATTGGTTTGTATGAAAAGAGAAAACTTAGACATGTTAATTCGCGAATTTAAGTCAATTTCAATTCAGGTCATGTCTGAGGGTCACGTTATATATTTTGTTTTCTAAGGTGCAGATTCATTCAAGTAAAATTCAAGTTGGGTTTAATTTTCGTTTCAAGTTGCATCGAATTGGGTTTAGAGCGGGTTTATGGTAGATAATTCAGGTTAAAGTTGGATAACTTTCAATTCAAGTCATTTTTAAGTTGGGTTGAATAATATCAAGTCAAAATTATATAATTACACTTTCCATAATTGGACGGTTTGGACCAAGCGTAAATAACATGTTATCAAACTTATACATTTGCAAGCGAGAGGTATGTTATCGGATTGAACCAAAATTAGCAATGTATATTTTATCAAACAATTCTACAATGTCAAATCAATTTAATTTTTTTTAATGCTTTACCAATGTAATTAAATTAACCTCAATATTTATTTTAGTTGAACTTGTTTCACTTATTTTTGGGTAAGAATAGGTCATGTCGACATGAAATTTTATGTTAATTTAGGCTAGGTTAACAATTGGTGGGGATCCCTTGAGCTGCTACATTATAGGCACATGAGTGAGATTGATACGTGTCCTTGATGTATGGCTGAGCATGAATCTTTGGGGCATACATTTTTCTTTTGTAATGCTGTGCGTGACTTATGGCGTGAATTGGAGTGCGATTATTTGGTTCCAACTGATCAAGACATTGATTCTAAAGAAGTTCTTGTGAGCTGGCAAGAATTTAATTCGAAGAAGTGCCTCAAAGGAGTTGCCTTGTTAGAATTTAAGGAGTAGGAGGCTAGCCGCAGATTTTCAATGCAAAAGAAGTCCCTCAGTTGGTTGTGCAAGAGAGAGTTCTAAGATTGGTTGATGATTGCAGCAAGTATGCTGGAAAAATCTATGGTGCAGTGGGGGTAAAGAGGAAGAAAAGTCCCAAGATCTAATCCTCCCCTCCTGCTGATTTTGTGAAGGTGAACTGTGATGCGCATTTGCGTGATGAGGGCTGGGTGGGACTTGGAGCTGTTGTTCGCAACGCAGAAGGGGAGGTGCTGTGCACTGGGGCTCGAAGAACAAGGGGTAGCTGGCCGCCCCCCTGAGATAGCTGAATGCAAGGCAGTCCTGTTTGGGTTAAAGCTTGATCGCAGGTACAGGTATTCGAAGCTTGTAGTGGAGTCTGACAGTCATATTGTCATCAATAGAATCTTAAAAGCTAGTACTTATTTCTCTGATTTAGACTCGATATGGTGTGACGTTCTTTAGTAAAAATTTCGAGTTTAATTCGTGGTCTCATGTAAGAAGAGATGGGAATATTGTTGCCCATCATCTTGCTAGGATAGTACCGTTTGGTTTAGAGCAAGTGTGGGTGGATCATTGCCCCCCTACAATCGCCTCTTATGTACTCATGGACAAGTTGTCTATTTCTTAATTAACGGCACTTCTAGCGTTTCTCAAAAAAAAAAAAAAAAAAAAAAAAGAAAAAAGAAAAAAAGAAACAATGGGTGGGGATAAAATTGATCTACAAGTCATCACAAATCAATCCAATAACAAATGTATCAGGTTATAATCAGTTTCAGATATTTAATAGGTGCAGGTTCAATTCAGATCATAGATTATGAAATAGGCTGTCGGTAAATATCGGGTTTGGTTCGGTCAAGTTATGAATCACTGATATCTCCTATTGTTTAGGTAAAAGCCGGCTTGGGTTATTGCCACTTTAAGTCAGTTTTTCATGTCATTGTTCACAGCTCTACCCTCCATGTAATGGAGATTGAAGCAACTAATTAAGCAATAGGTACAAAACCACAATTGCTACATCCTACTTTAAATACTTTGGCCATAGAGATGTCCACATTAATTCTCCTCTTTATATAGTCATGATGAGGGTCAAACTTTTTATAGCAAAACCTATATCACAACACTTGGTCACTCATTCGACAAGAGTGTTTTTGGGTGGAGAGTAATCAAGCACTTCAATTTTAAAGTAGCATTAATCATGTTCTAGTGAGTAATTGTGAAACTAGTAGTATGAAGGTTAATCTAAGGCATTCCACTTATGGTTTGTCGAATTCTCAAGGTTATCAAATGTTATATCTACCAAGCACTAGACACTGAAGTATTCTAATTTCCAATTTTGTAGAGAGCAAATCACAAGCTTTGGTGGTCTATGTTTCCTAATTGTTATCAAATTCTAAAAGCACGTGATGTTCCATAGCCTCTAACAAGGCTCTAATACTACTTTGACTCAACTTACTCAACAAATGTGTACTAAAGGGCAATGCATAAAAAACTCAAGGAGCATTAAAGCAAGAGGGGTTCAGCTGCGCCTAGGAGTGCCTTTGAAGTGAGACGCACAACTATACGAATAATTTAACCTCTTGTGCGAATCGAGAGCGCCTCGGGTGCGCTTAACTATGCCTAACCACAAACGCCTCGCCGGATCAAGTAAGCACTAACCCCCTAGCGCCTTGCACCTGGGTTTGCCTTAGGCGCGCTTTTTAAAGCAGTGTTAAGGTGATGATAGTTGGTACTTTTAAGTAAAAGCTCCAAGGCCAAGACTCAAATTTGTTTGCTTCTTCACCATTTCTTGCGTGGAAGGAGCAGAGACTTCTCTCTAACAAGGATGGGAAAGAATCACTGACCACCATTCATGAAGCAATACAAGATCATTTACAAGCACGTTAGGAAGATCTACTAGCAGCTAAAGAGTTGAAAATTAAAATAGAAAAAGTTATACTTTGCAGCCGAAAAGAAGCAGCTGCTTATGTTTCTTCCCTTCATCCTTCTTTCCATGATCCCTCAGATTTCAGAGTGGAACAAATTGTAATGTTTTGATTGATCTCTTATTCTTACCTATCGAAAAGTTTTGTGAGTTTGTCGTTAAGCTATTCTATAATTACCATTCTACCACCACTATTGTTATAAATAGTTTCAATCATTCCCTTAGTCTTTTCAGTTTTGTCACTATTTTTTTACTGTGGGTGTTGTAAAAAGCTTGACTCATTTTTACTTTATTCCATTAGCCACTCTATAATTACCATTCTACCACCATTAGTATTATAAATAATTTCAATCATTCCCTTAGTCTATACAGTCTTGTCACTATTTTTTACTGAGGATGTAGTAAAAAGCTGGACTCACTTTTACTTTATTCCATTTTTGGCAAACCCTTTTTTACACAGACATTCATAAGTTGTATACTTGCAAAAGTGCACTTGTAACTCAAAGATAAAAGATTAGCTACACCATGTACATTTGTGTCACAATATCAAAGTAGAACTTCCAATTAGAAAATAGAAGTTTCATAATAATATTATTAGCACTATACGTCAGATGAAAAAGTAAAGGTAAGAAAATTACCTCCTTCAAGATTGACGTATTGTTTTCGGATAGCAAAAATACAGGGAAATTGTAGTGGTGCCACATGATGCCTGATCCCTGATAAAAACAAATAGTATAGTGTAACTTTCACGGGCAAAAAAGATAAATGAGAAATGACAATAAGCATGACCCTTTGGTACCAACGATTGTGCCTACACTAAATTGACAGATTGGCTACAAGTCTACACATACATTCCTATAAAATATTTAGAACATATAAGAAAAAAAATTAATTTCAGTTTATATTTTATTAGAAGTACATTTCTGAAAACAAATTACCCTTTAAAAAACTGTCCGTGAATAGCCACTTCCCCTGATTTCTGGTCAAATGCCACAAAAGTTCAATATCTGATAAAAAGGATCTAAATTTGATATCTTTAGCTATTCTTCCAAAAATTTTGAAAACAAAACACAGTAATCTCCAATTTTGAAACTATCCGTTACATATAAATTGCAACTTTGGAATTTTTTGTGTCCCTCAAATAATATCCTATACTCCAAAGTTGCAACTAATATATGTAACAGAGACTAAAATTTAACAATATTTACAGCACTTATTTTGTAGTACAAATGATATAACAAACATAGCTTGGACCAAAGACTAGTAAAGCTATTTACAAAAATAAAATAATAACAAAAAAGGGGGGCAAAAACTGGCAGTTGAAAGTTAAACATATTAAAAACATTGTTGTTTACCAATATTTATTCCCATACTCCAAAAGAAAATAACTTATTCCCAACATATATTTCTGTTTTATGCATTTTCTTTTCCAAGCAAGCTCGATTGTTGTTGTCTAATATTGATGATCTTTTTTAGTTTATTCCCTCCATCATAGGGAACGAATATGACAAGATTTCACTTCCACAAATATTCACATGAAGTAGAAATGAGAATCTTCAATATGATATGAAGTTATTCCTAAAATTTATCATAGAAGATACTATAGGTAATACAAATGGATGAACAAATTCATAATGATTTTAAGACACAAAATCAAAGCTAAATGGAAGAAATTTAGAAACTAAAAGGTCTTTTGTTATGGAAGCTAATATATAAAGTTAAATGAAAGCATTAAATATTAGCTACCACAATGAGTAATACAGCTAGATTTTGAACAAAACAGTGACGCTGAAAAGTTTGATGTGAATCTATGAGCACACTAGACAAGATCAGAGTAACAATCATCCAACTATACTCCATAGTCCATACTAACCAAGATAGATTGTATATATTCCAACCTTAATGCTGACTTCTACACACGGTAATGCCTTTTTGCTAGTCTTTAGGTTCTTTTTTCATTGTTCTTTATACATAAAAGGCATTCTACGTGTTAGAGTTTCAAATAATTCTGCAAAATCAAGTGAAAAAAAAAATATATGATGATAGAATACACCATACATTAGGATTCCATTCATAAGTGAGATTCTCATAGGGAGAAAATTTGGACTGAGGAAATTTTTCATCAGGAGAAAATCCTGCAAGAATAAAAATTGCTTGTAATTTCCAAACAAAAAGCATTAAACTTCTCAAACTGTCAGTGTCCTGAAAATCATGGCAATGCAAACCTTTTAACTTCTCTTCATTGGATCCTGCCTCAACTAATACACCACCGATGTGCCTTTCAAAATCAGCATCTGTAGCCACTCTAAGAGCAAGAAACACACAAAGTAATACAAACGTTAGCAAATAATGAGTTGCCAGATTTCCTTGTAGATTAATACAGATTCAATAATAAGACAGAAGCCAAAAAGTAGCATGGGTATTTCATCAACTAAAAGCTGTCAATATCGAAGAGGTACAAATGAAACACACCAAAATAAAGTGAAAGCAACATGCATCATGGATAAAAATTCCCAAATCCTGGATTAATGATAATAGATTATATCGTATATAGATTAGCACGGGGGAAAGAGGGGGGTGGGGGGGGGGGGGATCTAAATACTTGCCTTTGTTCTTTTAAGAGGTCAACCACAACCACATTATAACCATAAAAGGAAGTTCCACGGACGCAGTCACAATAAGACAGGAAAAACTTTTTTCAAAGGTTTGCAAAGGTCAGGGTTTTTTTATTTTTATTTTTATTAAACTTTTAAGAATGCTGGTCAAGGAAGACCAAGTTAGGAGGTACCAGATAATTCTAACAACCCCAGACATATTGACAAATTTCCAAGGGAAGTCATAATAGTCCAGCCAAAAGCTTTAAAATTTTACACATCATGATGAAGATTAAGCTCAAAATACATGCTTTTAAGGCAATCGTGTTGATGAAAATGTTGTGAAGAAACAGAATTGAGATATACATACGATGAACACTTCATTTTGAAGAAAACATACGATAATGTGTTTGAAAGCAGCCAATTTTGATAGTAAAGAACAGCACAGCCTCCAAAGCTCCAAGTCTCCAACAAAGTAAGAGAGTAGTCATTTGGCAGTCCTAGAGGAGGGTTATGCATTCAGGAATCAACATGGACACACTTAGGAAGTGTTTGATTCACTTTATCAAATGGAAACAATTTTGTCTTCATCAATTGTATGGTTGTCTCATGTACCAAATCGAGGTTATTCAATACCCTCTGAATACAACAGTCTAATAAATTTGATGAAAATGAGTTATGAAATTGTAGTAGCATAAATGATAAATCTAAGCCACAATTTGCAAGCTTGTTCCTAAATTATATATAATAAATAAATAAAAACCGTAGTTGTCACAACTCAACCTTGTTCTAATCATTTAAGCTCAATAATGTACAAGAGAAAGAGAGATCTTAATTCAGGAAAATTTTAGAGGTTAAAAGTAGACCAAGCACAAAAGGGAAATATAACAGCAAGCCACAGGAGATGAGCATATACCGGTTAAAGAAACTTTGAACTGCATCCACTGAGAGTAAGATGGTAGACAACTGATGTATCACAATACCATCACGATACCTCACAACAGGAGCAACAACTTTATCCCGCCCGGGATCTAGAAACATAAGTTCAAACACCTTCTATAAGACAAATGAAATTTAGTATCCCAGTAACGTAAACAACTGGAGTAGAAGGAATTTGAATTTTCATTTCCCTTACTTTTTCTTATTTCCATCTTCTCAGTCTTATTTCCTTTATTATTCCTTTACATTGGGGTGGGTGAGTAATTTTCCGAGACAAGGTAAATACCACTAATCAGTCTCAACCGTTCTAAAAAGTTGGGACAATAATCCTGCTGGAAATACAATGGAACTATCATTCAGGACAAAGAAAACTTACTAGCACAGCCAATCTCCCCGGAAAGATTCAGAAGTCTCACACAAGGAGATCCATCAATCACTTTATACATTGACTTCTCAAGATCAGGAACTGAATCAAATGAGTTACTCTGTCCTGAAGATGTTTAAATGCAATCATAGTCCCAGAAATTAGTAAGAGAATAACAACTTCTTTACAATTCTTTTCCATTAACAAAATTAATAAGCAAGCAATAGAAGAGAAATAAAAAAACAAATTGCGGAAAACAAAACCTACTTGGAACCAAGTTATAAAAACATATATGTTACTATGTCCTAGATAAAAATTAACAGGTCATTCCCAAAATAAACAGATATTTTACCATTTGTTTATGGTCTACTCTGTTTCCCTAAATTCAAAGTTTTAAGTACACACCACGCCTATGCTCATATACCTTGGTCGGAATAAGCTCGCTTCTTTGCATATCCACATAATCAGTTAAGCTTTCGTATCCTTACAACTTGCTTGCATAGTCTCACCAATATTATCGAATGTCATAACCAAACTCAACATACAGCAATTTTAAGGCCACATCCCAGCTCATAGACGCCACCAAAGTACAAAACTAATTCTTCATTTCATTTTGAGCTCTTTCTCCCTACTCGCCTCCATTGTTATAAAAGCACAGAAGTAGGAGATGCACAAGCAAGCAGCTTACATAATTAGATTATTCAAATAGTGGCTAGCTTTGCACATTTAAATGGTGATTGGAATGAACATTGTTGCTCTAATTCAAGCAACTATGTACACATTAGCGTAAGAATCAAACAAAGCAGTGGCCAGCATGTTTGATTGTTATATGTCAATTATGCCCATGAAAAAAAGCTAATTGCGAGAAGAATCAAACCCGAGAAGCAGCATTTTCTTATCTAAAGTGAAACTCGGTCTTTTGGTTGTTTAAGGCTATCTCCAAATATGGTTTATCTATCGATTTGGAATTCGTACAGCAGCTATTTTCAGCCAAAGTGTCTTACTCCAAATATTGCAAACGAGATATGTGTTCCAAGTTCACTTTTTGTTTTCGATTTTTTGTATGCAAAAAAATAGCATCATCTAGTGCACATTTCAATCATTATGCCTAAACTTTGGTTCATCAAAATGCGTAGAAATCTTATTACAATCAAAATTATTACAATCAACCAATAAAATTGACCTAAAATGAATCAAAATTATTACAATCAATCAATAAAATCTATCAACAACTACAATAAACAAGTATGAATAAAATTCGTAATTAATCAAGCAAATTCAGCAACACACTCACCTGAGAAAGAGACGGAAAACTGAACCAAAAAACATATGAGCAGACACGAATACTTGTAGTAAGACGCCATTGAAGGATTTAAAATCGTTAAAGATAATAGCAACATCCAATCCTTACACCATTGTAATTTGCATTTGTTCTTTCAAATCAGAGAAGTCAACTTATCCTATAGAAAATTGAATTGGAAATGTTGCTGATGATCAGAAATGCTGAAAAATTAGGGTTTTTCTCGAGTATCAACAAAAATTGCTGAGTAATAATAATCGATGAAACTGGAGTTGAAGACAACGATGGCTTTTTAGGCAGCGATGGTATTAAAAGGTGGGAATGGGATTGAGAATTAATTGATGGGAATACATGAAAATATCAATACCTTGTTTGAATAGTGGGTGACAATATATAGGGAATAAATAACAATTTTACATGTTTCAAAAAAAAAATAACAATTTTACAAGCGTGTTCGACGCTAGCTTTTGAGCAGCTTTTAGGTAGCTTTTAGTGGTCTAGTCAAACCACTACTTAACAAAAAATATGAGTGTTTGGCAAAGTAGTGGTTAAGATAGCTTTTAATGGTGGAGGTAGCTTTAATGAAAAGTTAGAAAGATTAGCTTTTGGAATTAGAGGTAGCTTTTGAGGTAGCCGTTTAAAATTTAATCTATAGTTTTAAAAATAAAATATTAATTTTTATACATAACAGCTAGTCAACTGCTACTTTATCGAACACTCATATCTAAATTATTTATTTTCACAGCTAACAGTTACCTACACATCTAACATCTACCTCCACAGCTATAGCTACCTTCACATCTATATTTTACCGAACATGCCCTAAGATTATTATTTTATTCTTTTCATTAATGGCAAAAATGTTATTTTCTCCCTATTTTCATTCCCATCCATTTATTACCTACCCTCCCTAGGTAATAAAATGGTGGGAACTGAGAATTCACCTATAAATAATCTCATTTCCAAACCCTTTTTTATTCTCATTCCCAAACCCTTTTTTATTCTCATTTCCACCAAACAAACAAGGCTTAAATTTTAAATTAGGATTAAAACTCACAATCTCACCCTCAATTAACCTAAATGCAGGATTTAAAAATACACACTTAATTATTCTAAAGACTATATTACCCTTTATATAAACCCAAACTAATTCATTCTCCTTTATTAATACGAAAATCGCTTCCCCTTCATCTCCTATTCTCCATCTCCATTGTACATACAAAGTACAGTACAACTATATAACTAAGACCAAGCTTAAAAGCTTCCCCGTTGCTCAAAGTCTCATCTTTTGGTAATTGATAAATAGAAGTAAACATTTATAATCTATAAAACAAAGGAAAGAAAAGTCAAATAATTAATCCCATTATTGTATGTATGTTCTTAGTGCTGCAATATAACGAAGATGAAAAACAAAGTTTAAAATCTTATAACTCATCAGTAAAGGCCTCAAATGTAGCGGTGGTAGACAGTAAATTAAGGACCCCGGAATATATCTCCGATAGGTAGTCTAGGGTCGTGGAAATTAACTCCGGTAGGTAGCAAAGGGCCCTGGAATTATATTCCTATAAAAGGTGATGAGGCCCGCAAATCGTCGCCGATATTAAGGTCAAGGCCTTGAAATTATTCTATGAACGGGCTTGAATATGAGTATCGTAAATGTTTGGTGATGATGGTTTTGGTGTTGAAAATTTGAAAAATATCCAATTTTGTCAATCTAGATACATGTACAGTATCCGAGATTTGTTTGTTGAGGATGAATGGTAGTAGGCCTTGAAGGTTGAAAACTATGAGATGTTTACTAGTTAAATGTCATGGGTCTAATTATATATCATTAGGTGTAGGTTTAAACAAGGGTAAGCTTGGGAAAATAAATTTTGACTAAAATTAATTTGTTCTGCATTTATGTTAAATCACACTTGCATTTAGTACCTCCCAAAAAAAAAAAAAAAAATTCAGCAAAAAGGAGTTTATCTAGTGTTATTTACTTATTTTTGTATATAAATAAACAATCTTTTTTTTTTTTGACAAAGGATAAAACACACTACATATCTATACTAATTAATTTGTTAAAAAAAAAAAAAAAAAAAAAAAAAACAAATTAAACACGATGAACACGGTGACGGTCTTGAAGGAATTATGTCTTCGATAAGTGCAATTACTAGATATATCAAGGATCACTATTATGGAGATAATAAGTTCATTCTATAGGGTCGTCAATATCTGGTGCTAGACATGATATTTGATCTTTGGGTTAGTTAAATAGCCCAAAGCCTTAATAGAGTGGATCCTATGAGGTCACACAACAAGGGTATTGGGTTAAACAAGTAAGAGGCCCATTAATGGGCCTCATGAGATTATGACATACCATGTAGAGTGTTGGGCTAGAGTAGTGTGTTTAGGATAAGGGTTTTGAGCTTTTGACATGGGCTCTTATTTAGAGATGTGATCTATAAATAAGATCCATGCCTAGGGTTGCATGATGGAGTAACAATCAACATACAATAGATTGTGAAAGAAGCAACCAAGCCCCAAAACCCTAAACACTCTCCTCCTTCACGGCCCTCCCCTCTCCCCTTCACGTCCGTACATGCGGTGCCCCTCATGATGGCTCGTGGTGTTCGTCGTGGTGGTTCATGGTTAGCTCGTGTCTCTCTTCTCCGTTGAAGGTTGATTGAAGCGTTCAGTCACGACTAACTAGCATTAGTGGAGGTTTAACTTGTGCTTGTGGACCAAGTAGAGGAATCACGCTTGGGGTTCTTTATCTCCCTTTGTTCTTGCTCGATCGCACGTGGAATCACGCTTCAAAGGTATGATTATGTGTTCTTTATGTGTTATGCAAAGATCCTTGGATTAAGTACCGTATGAATATGATTCATGTTTATTTCCGCTGCGTAGTACCTATAAACTCCTACAGGTCTGCCTTATGAACATTGCAATATTGAAAGGTTTCTCCAAGTCGTTTAATCTTGCAAATGAGCCAAAGGTAATCAATGTTTCCGTGCCCATCCTCACGAAGAAGGGTAACAAGATAATAGGAATTTGTTAAGACCGTGATGGAATGAAACTTATGATCCAAAGCCCATTGAAGGCCATACATGCAAGCCATCGCCTCTTCATGTAAGGCTTACGTACAAACCCCGAAGTTACTACCGCCAATGAATCGTTCTTCCAACGAATCTTTATCTAAGACCCATCCCATCCTAGCCCGTTGAGTATCTGGGAACCAAGAGCTAGTCGTCTACTTGTAATGACCGTAAAGCAAACCCTTGACTGAGTAAACCAAGATGAGCTATATAAAACCTAGGTGGGTGAGAAGCACCACCATCAGCCATCACCGTAGAGAGGTTGCTTCCAGAAGCTACTAGCGTAACATAAATTGTATCACTAGTAGAAAAATTGCTATTTGTAACCCCCTGTTTGTAACTGGCTTAATTTACGTTAGTTACAACAAGAGTATTAGTAACTGCCATAGAAAGTGTTGGTTACAAATAAAATACTATTAGTAACTGACATAACAAAGGTCAGTTACAAGTAGTAGATCAATGATAGGCTACCCAACTAGTAGTAATGAAAAAAAAGAAGGCTAGTTACAAATAATAAGTCAAACATTGTTGACCATAATACTTATAATAATGGACTTTATTTAGGTAGGTTACTAATTTCACCTTTTTTTTGTTTTTTTTTTTTGGAAATTAGTACTGTAGTAGTCTGTGATTCCTCTTACCTTCACCCTTATTCCTTTAAATCCTTTTACGCATTTTTTTTTCACATGAAATCGCAACTTTTCTCTCCCCCCCTCAAAAAACCGCTCTAAAACTCCTCTAAAACTTATTCATCAAGAATATCATCAAGGTATGCTCTCAATCTTCTCCTAATTTATAAATTTTTGATTAATTATGTGCGATTATTTGATAAAATAAAATAACTAAAAAGATTTCTAGGGTTTTTTCTTTTGTTTGTTAATTCATAATGGAAGTTTTGAGGTTTTATTTTATTTATTTTTTTTGAAACCAAGTTTTTGGTATTATAACTAAAAAGTTTCAAACTTGAGGTTCAAAGTGATCTGCCAGCAGGGAGCCCTACCATCGCAGCCGATACAACCTACAGGCGTTTGCAATTACCCTCAAGAGTGGTTCACACTATGATGGGCCTCCTATGCCCAAAGATGATGAACTTGTTTTAACAAAAGTTGCTAATCCTGATTCCATTATACCAAAGGATATTAATCCTTGCCCTGCATGGCTATAGGGTAGTACTAATATTTCTGATGCTACATTGTAGGGTAAATCTCTAGGGAAGGTTGCAACTAAAGAGAAGAGTAGCAATGCTCAAAAGACAATTATCAAACTTCCATTCCCCAAACGTCATTTGAAGACCAATTTGGATAAGCAGTTTGGTAAGTTCCCGGAGATGGTGAAAGATTTGCAGGTAACAGTTCCCTTTACAGAGTTAATTACACAAATTCCTGCATATGCAAAATTTATGAAAGAAATATTGACTAGGAAAAGGTCTATTAGTGAGGTAGAGATTGTCGCTTTTACTGCAGTATGTAGTGTCGTACTACAAAATAAATCTCCACCTAAACTAAAAGATCCGGGTAGTTTTTCTATCCCTTGTCATATTGGCAATTTAATGATTGATAATGCATTATGTGATTTGGGTGCTAATGTTAGTGTCATGCCATTATCTGTGTGTTCTAAGCTAAATATAGGTAAATTAAAGTCTATTAATATTACTCTACAAATGGCCGACCGTTCTTTTAAATACCCCTAGGTATTTTAGAGGATGAACCTGTTAGAGTGGGTAAATTTTGTATACCTGTTGATTTTGTTGTTCTTGATATGGCTGAGGATTTGCAAACCCCAATTATTTTGGGTAGACCCTTCCTTAATACTGCAAGAGCAATTATAGATGTGAAATGTGGTTAATTGACGCTATCAGTAGGGGATGATATAATTATTTTTAATTTGAATACTTCCCCTAAAAGCCCCATGAAAGAGGTGAAATGTTTTAGTGCGGATGCGGTTAATAATTGTTCGGTGAAGGTGGAACAACCAAGCTTTGAAGATGAAAAGGTGGAGACAAATAAGCAAGTTGCGGAAACTGAGCTTATAGTGAGAGTTCCACCAGATCGAGTTGCACTTGCTCAATCCAGTGACAAATCGAGGCAACCAACGATCAAAAAGGGTTCTTTATCGAACAATAGTGAAGAACCACCAGTTCAAGCCAAGGAGGATCCACCGCCGATAGGGTGAATTGGCGCCTTACAGAGTGTAGGCGTCGTTCGAAGTGCGCCTACGTTAAAGCATGTTGTGAATATCCTTGGCACTCATAGGAACTTGGAAAAAACATATAGATAGGGACAATGATTAGGGACAAGGAAAGTAGGGAGCCGCCAACAATTTTATAAGGAACTTGTAAACCGTTCACGGATCATTTATGGCAACCATGAATAAGGGATAACGATAGGCAACACCGATTGACTCGTGAAGGTTACGCCCCATTCATAATCCATGAGATTACTAACTCCATATGGTTCGAAACCACAAAATGAGGATCGGGGATGATGGTACGAAGTGAGTCATGGAGTCACATTCTCCCGTATTGGCCTTTACTCAATTCTTATTGTGAAAAGTGATTCCTGCGATCTCAAAGGCATGCAAACAAAGATTCAATTTGCTCCAAACTATTATTATGCTAAATTGGTTGAATATTAATGCACATATAATTCTATAATATCGTGATCACTTGATTAAATAACAAGATTAAAGGAACCTAAACCGGTTGTCCAAATTATCTTATTAGTCGTGATTTTCAATTACATATTCCCTTTAACATGTAATACGGTGATCATAAATAATAATAGAATAAACATTATCATTGGAAGCAATATAACAATAATATCGTTAGTCGAATCAAATAATAATAATAATCATGATACTAGCAATATTAAATTAAATAAGTAATTAAATAAATTCATTACTCACATTCCTCACGTTCTTTTAAATTGCTACATCATGAATAAATTGTTAGTAACTTCAATAAAAAATAAATCAAATTGAAACAAATTAAATAAAAGTAGATTTGATTTGGTCCAAACCCTCAGTTATTTGTACCTTTCACGCCTTGGTTTAAGGACGGAACCTCGGGTGTTGTATGGACTCCTTGGAGTGCTTAAGGGAAGAATAGTGTTTAAGAATATAGGTTTAAGGCTTAGAATATGAGAGAGAGAGAGAGATGAGAATGATTTTTGGTGTAAAAGAGAGGAGGAGAGAATTATTTGGTGATCAAGCTTGATGATGATTGAAAAAGGGGAGATATGACCTCTATATTTATAGGGAAAAAAGAGGGTCGAAGAATCAAGAAAAGATTGAGTTCGAATCGGAATAAACATCTTGCGATAGACAGAAGTGTTTGCGGTTTTTGTTTTTATCATATCTTTTGATCAAGAAATCAGAATAAGATAAATAAGATATCTTAAAGCTCTTGAAGTCTAATTTCTAACCCAATTAGAATCAGATAAAATATTATGTAGAACAAAAGATATAGCCGAAATAAAGGGACGGTGTCAGTTTTGGATAGAGTTTCGTATTTCGCTCATATCTTTTTTGCTATAGCTCGGAATTTATATTATAATTTGGAAACAAAATTTCAAGGGCTATCTAACCATATAAAATTCGGATAAAAACTATGAAGCACAAAAATAATATCTCACTATCTTTGAACGTCTTTCAATTCGAATAGAATTCAGACTTTCAAAAAGAAAAGTTTTATTCAATTTTAAACTCTTTTATCTTATCTTTTCAAAAAGTATAATTAAGATATTTTAGAAACTTATATAAGCTTATAATTAATCCTAATTGGATTAGAAGTGGGATTAAAGCCTTTGGACCCTCCATATGATCATTGGGTTGTAGGTAAGGTGGGCTTAGGTTCGATTTGGATTCAGTTTAGTATTTTTGGCCATAACTTATTCGTTATAACTCGGATTTGGGCTTAAATATATCGTTGGAAGATCTTTTCAAGCCCCATCTAAATATTCAATAATTTGACCCATATTATGGACCAAAATAAACTGGTCTAAACGTTTTATAAAAAGGACACGAAATGAATTATTTTGGGTTTAAAGGCACGAAAACAGGAAAATAAGTAATCGTTTGGGAAAATGGGCTATGGATTGGATTGGTTTATGAAATGTATTAAATGGAACATGGATTTAAGCACTTTAAAGATTACATACTCAACCCGATTAATAATGGCGGTGAAAGGTTGTTCATCATCGGGTTTGGTTCTGGGGAGACATTTTTAGGTGTCTACAGAAGCCCCCACTTTGACTGAGTTTGTAGAAACGTTAGTTTCGAAAACGATAGTCAAAGTATTTGGTAGGGACGGAGAATGATTTAAGACGTTCAGCGATACTAAATCACTTTGTATACATCGATTCCTGTAGAAAAATGTTAGTTCCACAAATAAAAGAGTAAACGGATAGAATGCATATCTGACACCAGTGTATCGGTGACAAATGAGTTTGGTAGCTTCCTATGCTTGAAGGAATCCACCAGATGATACTTTCCATGCTTGAGGAAAGTCGACGGATGATGTTGGAAATTTTCTATGCTTGAAGAAATCTACCAGTTGAGATATTTTCCATGCTTGAGGTAAGTCGGTAGATGAAATTTTCCATGCTTGAGGAAAAACTTGTCTGATGCTGAAATTGCAAGTCTATGTGTATCGAGAACCTTGCGCCGTGAATTGTCTTTGCTTGAGAGATGATCACTAAAATGATGATGGTTCAATTGTCCCCGAACGTGGGCTGTAGTTGGTTTGCTTGTCCCCGAACGTGGGCTGTAAAAGGTTCGCTTGTCCCCAAACGCGGGATGTAATTGTTTCGCTTGTCCCCGAACGCGGGCTGTAGATGATCCGCTTGTCCTCGGACGTGGGCTGTAGATGGTCCGCTTGTCCCCGAACGTGGGTTGTAGATGGTCCGCTTGTCCCCGGACGTGGGCTGTAGTTGAGACCTGCAAAATAAAATTTGCCAAGGGACTCGTATATATACTATGATTGACTTGACCAACTAACTTGACTAAGTTTGACTTGACATGACATGACATGTGTATGACTTGTGAGTGTGTGTGTTTGTGTGTGTGTATATGTATTATTTGAGTGTGTATGCAGACACAAGAAAACGAAGATGCAAAAGCAAAAATTTTCCGTCATTTTTTCCATGAGTGGAGGGTACTGACTTTCTCCGGAAAAAGAAAGACATGAAACAAAAAGTTTATTTTCGAACTTCCCTCGATGAGAAAATTAAAAACGTTTTTTAATTTCCCTAAAAGAAAACTTAAGAGAAAGGGAAAAAGTTTTGAACTTCTTCGTTGAGCAAGACGAAATGAATCGTATGGATTAAATTGCTTGTCTTGAAAATAATGTATGCATGATGCATGTTGTTTGGCCTGGAGGCGAAGAAAAATTACATCATGTGACACGATAGATGAATGAACTTAGGTCATGGAGATAAGCATCATATATGGTGTAAAGAAATTAAACGATCTTGAACGTCACGTAGGTCCTGAAGCTAAGCACGTATATAGATGAAGTGATTATTGCATAATGAACGTTTCTTAGGTCAAGGAGCTAAGCACGATATGCTTTGTATGATTAAAAATCATTGACATATAAATGTCGCTCAGCACATTATGCGATGCGTGAAACAATGAACATTGCTCAGGTCCAGGAAGTTAGGCAAGTATACAATGTTTCTTCTAATGAATGTTGTCTTGGAAGATGATGACATGCACAGTGTTGAAACAAGATTTTATGATAAAAGGGTTCTTAAAGGAAAGGATGATATGGCTATGTATGTGTGAGTAAAGTGAGTGAAAAATATACTAAGGTTGGCTGAAAACGTTGTGGTGATGGAAATAGATGTGAAAAGAATCAAAGATGATGACTCTCGTTAGGCTAGGTAAGCTAAGTGATGTGGGTTCAAGCCCTCAAGTCTAGCTCTAAATGGGTAGGGGTAAGCATTGAATATGACTCGATCATGCATGGATATGAATGTGGCCGCACCTTGATGTGAGGTTGCCTACGTATCCGTTAGGAATCAGGCCGAACGTAGCTCTAACCGAACTTTGCACAAGTATATGTACACCTCAAAGAGGTCTTTTAAGGGTTGTAGCGTGGTTAAGATGATGGTTTGAAGAAGAAAAGGGTAAAAGGCTAAAGACCTGAGAGAAGCCCCCCAAGGTGTGTAATTGTGAATTTGATCGAAAATTTGGATTCTGGAAGTTTTATTTTTCACATTTTTTTTCACTTTGAATTTTTTGTTGTTGTTATTCTTTTGAATTAATGTAGGCAATCTCGGATCATGTGGTCTATCACTCACTTAGCATTCATGTTTCTCAGGCACGGTACCAAGCACTCGATGAGAGACGCAATTCGAGACGTGTTCATATTAAAGACATTGGAACACTTGCCTTTAGACCTTTTTCATTTTTTTTGTTGAACATGCTTTCTGAATGTTACAAAAATTGCACACCTTCCCATCCTAGGGTTAGGTGAATGTGGATTGAATAAATGAGGCCAAACGTTAGACGAGGCTCAAAGTGGTTGATAAAGAAATGGATATGTGATTGAAAATGGTTTAAGGAGAATGATAGGGTTGCAAAGGTGCCTCAAATCATTTGTGTACCTTGTGTTTAGTTCAGCAATTGATTTTTTTTTGAATGAAAATTGCTATGATCGAGATATAAACGAATAATGCTCATATTATTGATGGAAATGGTGAATAGGCTAACGAAATTATCAAATTACAGGAAAAGGAAATCTAAATACTAAACTTATGAAGGGAAATCTATGCTAGACTTAAAAGGGGGAAAGGGAAAAAAAGATCATGAAATCCTGCACGAAGAGCTCGCCGCGCGCCTTGTCTTCATTGCTGCTTGTCACTTTTTACCACCCGGAGGGACTAGAAGTTTGGTGGCATCAACAAGATCCTGAATAGCATCCTTCAAATTCCAGCATTGTTCGGTAGAGTAGTGACCCCTTCCTTGATGGAACTTGAGGTTCCACTTGGCGCTCCTTTCTTCAGGTTTAGGCTCTGGAAATGGCCCAATAGGTGTGATCAAGCCTTGACTGTAAAGGCGATCAAAGGCCGCGTCATAAGTCATTCCTAAAGGAGTGTAGGTTCTCCTTTTCTTGGGCAATGGAGCATCAAGAGCTAATACTTCATTGAGATCAACTTGGCTTATATTATTGGTGGTACTTTCATGCTTAGAAGACGAAGAAGAAGAAGGAAGGTCGTTCTTCTTGTTTTTCCAAGTGTTATTATTGTTACTACCAGTAGTCTTTATCAGCTCGTCCTCGATATTGATGCTAATGTTATATACAGCTTCAAAAGTGTTTAATGGAAGAAATTTGAGATGTTGCTTGTACTTGTGAGTCAGATTTTGGATAAAGAGGCGAACCATCTCTTTTTCTTTGGGGGGATCTACCAAGAGTGCAGCCGTTTCCCTCTACCTGTTCATATAAGCAGTGAACCCTTCATTCTCTTTCTGTTTGAGAATGGAGAGCTCACGTTTAGACGTATTAGTTTGAATGTCACACTTGTAACGATTCATGAAATTGTCGATGACATCTTGCCAAGTTGCAGTATGCTTGGCATCTAGAGAATAAAACTATTGTTGGCAAGCATGCTCCAAGGAGAGAGGGAACACCGTAGTGAAAAGTGTTACGTCTAGTCCCTTGAGAGCCATGGTTGCAGAGACGCCTTCAAATGGAACATTGGGTTGTTAGTTGGCCTGAACTTGGAGATATCAGCAATGGAGAACTTGTCAGGCAGTCCGTCCTTTATATCCAAAGGAGTGGGAGGCCGTTTCACATAGGTGAAATCCTTAGAAATCTTGCTCATTTTCTCTTTGATCTTGTCCATTGCAGCCGCAGTAACATTGTTTGCTCTACTATGTTGAATCTGGTAGTGTGCGTTTGCATCATGGAAAACATTGCCTCGATGGACTTGTTGATATTCTCAATATCTTCCATGGTGGCCATTGGAACAAATTGAAAGTTGTTTGAAGATGATAAGTGATGTAGAGATGGCTAAGTTTTCTTTGGACGCTCTTAGACTTAAGAGGTTGCTGCGGTAATGACTCGAACCGTACCAATCTACCCCTGCTCCTTGACCAAGTACTGTGAAATGAAATAAATTCACTTAATTGTTTGACCCATTGCTCAAGATAGGAAAGAAAGGGGAAAACGTTAGTCATTTAAAAACAGGTGAGAAAAACCTCCACTCATCTTTTATTATGACGGAAAAAGGGTGCTTGAACCTAGTATACGATCATAAACGACATGGTGTATGACTTAAGTTGAAAAATAAAGAAAGTGTGTGGAATGTAGTTGACTCGTGAGTTTTAAGTGAGGTTATGGACGAGTGTTATGATCGTACGGCTAGACATGACATCAACGTATGAACCACATAAGTACGCACAAAGACCAAAAATAGACTGACAGGACACTTTTCCTGGGCACTGTGACACGGTGCTAACTGTCGTGACACGGTGCAGTCACTACCACAAAATGGAGAATAAATAACGCATAATACATAACGGTGAAGCTGGAAATGCGATCTCTAGAATTATATAGAACGCCTATCTTAGAAGAGCGTTTTGTAGGTTAAATTATATAGAGCGCCTCTCTATGTTAACCGTTCTATATGTCACTAATAGATTTTTCTTTTTTTTTTTAAAAAAAATAATTACCATACAATATAGAGCGCCTGTCAGACTTAACCGATCTATATGATTTTGACCAAGTGAAAATTACACGAGGCGCGCTAAATCCCGCGGAAGGAATAAGTAAATTAATTTTATATTTTCAAAAGAACCTAAAAATATTTCAAACCAAAAAAAAGTTAGAACCCAAAAGTTAGAACCCAAAAGTTAGGCGCTACTGCTTCTTCTCCACCGCCTCTCCAATTGAATCTCCATAGCTTCCATCTCCAAGAAGAACTAAGAGAAACGCTGCTACGAAGCCGACGCTGCTACTCAAAGCTACTACTCAACCTTAGGTTTGTTTTAATCTAATTAGTTACAATTTTAATTTTTCAAAGATGAACCCTTAGTATGTATTTGCATGTAATCTGTTTGAATCTTTGTCAATTTCGGTTTCTAGTGATGGAATTCTTGCTAGATATAGATGAATTTTGGTATTTTGTGTTAAATTTTAATTTTTGCTGAAGGTTGTCGGTTTTGATACTCCACAATTTCTGTTATGTTCTTGATTTTTACAATTTAGAACTATGTGTGAATTTAGAAGCTTCCTTTTGGTAAACTACTCTGACATGCATGTATATATATATATATATATATATATATATATATATATATATATATATATATATATATATATATATATATATATATATTCTTGAGTTTGGTGTATATACAATTTTTTGTTGTGAATTTAAAGTTTGGCAGATTGCTTGATTATTGGAATTATGGATATATATGCTTAGGAATTAGGACCTTAGGTAGATAATATCGTTTATAAATATATAGATAAACATAGGGATTTTGGATCATATTACATGATCTTATTAGAATATTAGTGAGTTAAGCTAAGTGTTATTATACCCAATGCCTTTGGCTGCATATTTATTAATATATATTGTTATTATAACTTTTAATATTTATTTTTATATTCTTCTTTTTATCTACTAGTGTTTTGAATGGATAAAAGTTGGATTACAACTACTAAACCCGGGGACCCAAAATATGATCAGGGAGTTGTGGATTTTATTAAATTTGCTGTAACGAATAATGAAGGTCGTGATTCTATGCCATGTCCTTGTTATACTTGCCATAATCTTAGTTATCACAAAGTCGATGTTATACTTGCTCATTTGAGTAAATGGGAATTTGATCGAACATATACTTATTGGTATCTCCATGGAAAAAGTAGAGAAGGAACATCACCAATGGGAAAAAAAAATGGATGATGGTCATATTGATTATGAAGGTGATAACTTAGAGGACATGATAGATGGGTTTGAGGAAAGGGTTGAGGATGATCCTGATGTGACCGTACAGGAATTAATTAGTGATTCTAAGAAGCCCTTATATCCAGGTTGTGATAAGTACACAAGATTGTCAAGTGTACTTAAGCTGTACAATTTAAAAGCAGGCCATGGTTGGACAGATACGAGTTTTAGCGCATTACTTGAGTTTTTATATGATGTGCTTCCTCCTGACAATGTTTTGCCAAGTAGTACATATGAGGCAAAAAAAAAATATTGTGTACAATGGGCTTGCGTTATGAAAAGATTCACGCATGTCCGAATGATTGCATACTTTTTCGAAAAAAATATGAATCTTTTGATAGTTGCCCAGAATGTAAGGTCTCAAGGTACAAATCTGAAGGAGTTCCAGCTAAGGTTTATGGTATTTTCCCATTATCCCTAGGTTTAAAAGGATGTATTCAAATCCAGATGAAGCTAAGAAGTTGACATGGCATAAATTTGGGCGAAAGAATGATGGGTTACTTAGACATCCAGCCGATTCTCCTCAGTGGAGACTTGTCGATGAGAAATGGAGTGATTTCGGTCAAGAAGAACGAAACCTACGCCTTGCAATGTCTACAGATGGTATGAATCCATACAGCTCTCTCAGTAGCCGCCATAGTACTTGGCCAGTTATGTTGGCCATTTACAACTTGCCCCCCTCCTTGTGCATGAAAAGAAAATACATTATACTCTCATTGATAATTCCTGGACCAACACAACCTGGAAATGATATTTGTGTGTACTTAGCACCTCTTATTGATGATTTGTTATTGTTGTGGGAAAGTGGAGTTGAAGTGTTTGATGCTAATCGAAAGGAAACTTTCAATTTAAGAGCATTGTTGTTTTGCACAATACAAGATTTTCCTGCATATGGTAACCTTTCGGGGTATAGTGTTAAAGGAACAGCCCCTTGTCCTATATGTGAAGACAATTGGAAGGGAGAGTATATGAAAGGATCTCATAAGACAGTGTACTTTGACCATCGTCCATTTCTTCCATGTGATCACTGCTATCGTAGAATGAAAAAGGCTTTTAATGGGAAACAAGAGTTTAATTGCCAGCCACATGTCTCTACCGGCCTTGAAGTGTATGAAAGGGTAAGACATTCAAACTACGTTTGGCAAGTTGAAGAAAAATAGAAACGCCCTTCCCAAATAGGGTTATAAGAAGTGTTCAGAGTTTTGGCGCCTTTCATATTGGAAACATCTATTTGTGCGACATTGTCTTGATGTGATGCACATTGAAAAAAATGTCTGTGATAGTTTGATAGGGACTTTACTAGATATTCCTGGAAAGACAAAAGATGGTAAAGGGGCTCGACTTGATTTGAAAAAAATGAAAATCAGAAGTGAACTCCATGCTGTTAAGTCTGGAAATAGAAAATATCTGCCCCCTGCTGCCTATACACTTTCCAGGAAAGAAAAGGCAGAACTTTGTGCATCTTTAGTTGGGGTAAAAGTGCCTGAGGGCTTTTCTTCTAATATCTCTTCTCTAGTTTCAATGCAAAATCTAAAACTTGTGGGTCTTAAGTCTCATGACTGTCATGTTTTGATGCAATATCTTTTACCTGTTGCTATTCGTTCCATTTTGCCAAAAAACGTGCGATATTCCATTATTAGATTATGTTCATTCTTTAATGCAATATACAACAAAGTCTTCAGACCAAGCGATTTGGATTCTATGGAAACAGAAATTGTTGTTATTTTGTGTCAGCTTGAGATGTATTTTCCACCCGCCTTTTTTGATATCATGGTTCATCTCCCTATTCACTTGGTGAGAGAGATTAAATATTGTGGTCCGGTGCATATGAGGAGTTCATGGCCTTTTGAAAGGAAAATGAAAACTTATAAAGATTATGTTAAGAATTTTTCTTGTCCAGAAGCTTGTATCGCGGAGAGAATGGTTTATGAATTAGCTATTGAATTTAGCATGGATCTTCTAGGAGATATGAAGACCATAGGGGTTCCTAAATCTCTACATTGTGGCCGACTTGATGGTAAAGGGACAATAGGTCGTAGAGATAGGGACTTGACTCGAGAGAAATGTCGTGTGGCACACACATATATTCTTCATAATGAAGACGAAGTAGCTCCTTATGTTGAGCGACACATGTCTTTTTTAAGGAGGTTGATTCGAAAGGCTAATCCGAAAGCAATTGCTGCTGAGCATAATAAATCATTTGGTATTTGGTTCAAAAATGAGGTAATGAAAGAGCTTCAAGGTTCATCACATGCCATTTCGGATCGTCTAAAGAGTTTGGCATACGGACCAGATTTTTCAGTCACTTTTTACTCTGGTTATGTCATTAATGGCTGGACGTTTTATACCAAGGACCAAGATGAGAAGAGTACAATGCAAAATAGTGGGGTATCTTTAGAAGCTGAAGCAATGCATTTTGCTAGTGCGAAAGACACTCGTCCGGTTTTGTGTAAAATGCAGTATTATGGGATAATTGAAGATATATGTGAGTTGCATTACTCTGATTTTTCACTACCAGTTTTTTGTTGCAAATGGGCTGATAGCAATAACGTTACATATGATGACATGGGGCATACTTTAGTGAACTTTGACAGGATTGGTCATAAGGAAGATCCTTATATTTTAGCTAGCCAAGCAAAACAAGTCTTTTACATGACTGACCCATCAGATAAGAGGAGGTCTGTTGTTATGTCACCAAGACCTCGATATTCCATTGATGATCATGAAGATAATGCTTTGTTTGAGGAAAGGTCTGGGTTGAATGACATCCAAGTTATGGAAGATGTTGATGATACATCAACCTATATTCGAAATGACCATGAAGAAGGAATTTGGGTTGAAAAAAAAAAACTTGTAAAAGACCTCAAAAGCGTCGCAAAAACAATGGTAAAAAGGCAGCAAACAATGCTACAAACATAGTGGCAACATAACTTCTTTTGTAATAACCTTAACCCTTCACCCTTCTTAATTTGCAATTAGGTTCTGATTGCTGCATAAAATGATGCATTGGAACTGCGTGTATATCTTATTTATTGCTTGCATTTTTTTGTTTCTATTTCTTTATTTATCTATGCTGACCAATTGTGTAATCATTAATAAAATTTTCTGTTTATTAGGTTGATGGCAAGTAAAAGAAAACAAATAAGTTCCTCTCAAGAGGTTGCTACACGTGAGAATCACAGGGGTCGTACAGTTCGTGCAGCAGTTGGAAGAGCAATTCAAAGTGGCAATAAAATCCCTTTACAATGGAATCACAGAAAATTGCCTTATGGAGATCATAAAACTGACTTTTCTACTTATATTGGTGTTGTTGTTCGCATCCGAGTAAGTATTAATTATAAGGAGTGGGAAGAAGTACCAAAAGAAGTTATCAATGAAGTTCTAGACTTTATTACGGTAAGAGCATACATTAATTAGCTGCACACTTTCATTAAATTTTTAAGTAAGTGTTTGCTTTTTTTTATCAAATAAAGTTGTATAGACCCCACGCTGCGACCAGGTTGTGGAATAGTTAAGTAGGTTGCAACCTACCTGTGGTCTGGTTTTTCTCTTCCTTTCATAAATTTTTAATTTTGTTAATTATTGTATATTTAGAACCTTTGTTTTCTGCTGGTTGTAAATTCTAATAAACTTAAGAGTGTGCTTATTTTAATTTTTGCAGAAAGGTTTCATTGTTCCTGAAGATCGTAAAGGATATGTGTTAAAACAAGCATCTAAGAGGTGGAGAGCATTCAAGGCTAGATTAAGAAAAGATTTTATGTACGAATTTGACGAGGAGGGAAATACTACAGATGTGATTATCTGGACACCACCGAGTTTGTATCCATGGATAACCGTAGATGATTGGAAAAAGTTCGTTGAAACAAGTATTGATGATAAGTTTAAGGTAATCTTACATTCGACACATAAATACTATGAAGTCATATAAGAATTAGCTAAGCTATTTACTAACATTATGTATATCGTACTGAAGGAATTGAGTGAACTGAATTGAGAAAGGGCTAAAAAGAGGAAGACTTCGTATCGTGGGGGTCGAAAAGGGTACTCTTATTATGAGGACGAGATTGTAAGTTTACAATACTCCATGCTTCTCGAACAATAAATACTATACAAATAAGACTATGACTTTTCAACTTTGTACTTTTTTCAGGCTAAGGAATTGCAGAATCAAGGAATTCAAGTTGTTGATGTACCTCGGCATTTGGTTTGGATTAGAGCTCATTCTAGAGAAGAGGGAGGAGTTCTAAAATTTGACAATCCGGCAAATTTGGAAATAGCTCAAGCAATTGTAAGATTATGTATCCATATATATGTTGCATAGTCATAGACCTCAAACAGATAGTATCTTTAATCATTCTAACACAACCAGGCTAATATCTATAAATTTCAGAAAGAATTGGAGGCTCAACATAATCAAGGAGAAATTGATGCATCAAGGCGCAATGATATATTGGCAAGAGCATTAAACACTCCCGAACATGGTGGTTGTGTGAGGGCCGTTGGAGGTCTCACAAACAAGGAGTATTTCGGGTACAAGAAGCCTACACCCGCTAACCAAGTGCAATTAGAGCTCAAGCAAGTCAAAACAAAGTTAGAAAATGTGACAAACACTCAAAATTTTCTGATGTCTTTTATTATGTCTAATTTTCAATTGACTCCGGAACAATTCCAACAAATTCAACTTGGTAGTTCAAGTGCCCAATTTGGGGGATTTGGTGTCAACCAGGATGTGTACAGTGCTACATTTAGTGAATTACTTAACAGCCATGGTTTAGATGGATAAGGTGATAGGCAAATAGTTGGTGAATTGGGTAAGAATCAATCAACTGGTGACTTTACTAATTATAGCTCACGTGGTAACCAAGGTAGAAATATGGCCACACATGGACTTCAAGGTTTCCAGTTCCAACTTGCTTCAAAGCCACAACATCACCAACAACTCGAGGTGCCAACAAAGTCATACCATATTGCTTCAAAGCCACAATATAATCAACAACTCGATGTGCCAACAGAGACATACCATGTATCATGGCCAGAGCCTGAGACAAACCATGAAAAGGAATATGTTCCAGAAAATTCATTTAACATAGAATCTCAAATTGAACAAACTATAAACCAAGCTTTTCCTGAGGTAATAAAAAGTTGATGGTATGTAAAATAATTTAACATATTTTTCCTTAACATATGTTGTCCATTTTTTTTTTGTGCTGTTTTTTTTTTTTTTTTTTTTTTTTTTTTTTTTTTTTTTTGTTTTGTGGCCAATATAATTTGTATATAACCCTCATATCTGCTTTAATAGATACAGATACTAACATCTTTACGCATTTAGGGTGTTAACAGTGATTGTTCTTTGGCAATTGAGCAAGATAATGGGGTCCAAATAGTTGCCATTGGAACAGTATATATTGGGAAAGGATCTGAAGTGGTCAAGCATCATTTTAAACCTGTGCCAAGTGGTTGTTACTGAGTTTGTATTAAAGAAGGAATTGAAATAGGTGCACCTTTGCCTTTTCCAGAAGGAAAAATCACATCTGTGTGTGAAGGAAAATATCATTTTCTTTTGTGGCCAGCTCACTTGGTTTATCCAATAGAGAAGGTACGAAATTGTTGCTTCTGTACATTTGTATTTATAAAATAACAATTATACTAAATTAGTGTTTATCTATACTTATTAAGGTTGACAAACAACCTGTGAAAGAGAGCATCACACCTTCTACTCATTCTATACTATCACAATCATCATCCACCAAGTATGTGATCACTCCCAAGGAGAAATTGAAGTTGACCACCAGTTTGGTGCGCGTTTGTAGGAAGTTAGCTATTGAAATGAAAAAGAGTGAAAAAACCATACCTATCAAAGTCCCGAAGAATGTGTTTTATAATGAGCAGGAAATTACCATTGATTATGAAGATATGCGTGATTGGTGCGTTCAGAGAAAGATAGGAACAAGTCACATGTCAACTTTTATGATGTAAGTGTGGTGATAATATAAATGGTGAATTTCACTTTACTTAGTTGATTTTTTTTCCTGTTCTAATTGATTTTTTGTTTTGGTTATTATTATTATTATTTTTATTTTTTTTTTTTTTTTTGAAAGGCACTTGAGTGAAATGGTTCATTCACTAGGTATCTCAGGAATCTATGCATTTTGTGATTCTAATTTCATATCCCCTGAAACTCCAACGCAAGAAAATGAAAATGATCGATGTGACTATTTGGTTAGAGTCTTTGCTCGCAATGATGCACAAAATCGAAACCAAATATTCTTTGCACCATACACTGATAAGTAAGTAGTTTGTTTAATGTGCTTATTATGTTATCATGATTTTATGACTCTTATGATTTCATGTCATTCAACTAACTTTATGTGTAGCATGCACTGGATGTTGGCGGTGATTTGTCCATGGGTTGGATTAGTACATTGGCTAGATCCAGCAGGAGCAGAACTTCAACCTCATCAATTTGTTCAAGATATCATCAATAAGTATATGCATGAGCTTTTAATTATTATATTGTAATCTTATTAGGGTATTAGTTCTGATATTAGAAGAAAAAAAAAAGAAACTAAACCAGTCCTTGTGGCAATATAGGGCAATTTTGAGATTTAACTTGGAGTACCGAGCAGAAATTAAGTGGAATAAGAATTCAGCCATTAAATGGAAACAAGTAGAGGTAATTGATCTTTACTTTATCTTTTGGGTTCACTTTTCTATGTATTGGGATTATAATTTAGAAGTATAATTGTATAACTCAAATTTATTATTGTAATAGTGCCCTCGTCAAGATTTCGACTTCGATTGTGGATATTATGTTTGTCGTTAGGTTACATGCTAGAGACAATTCAATCTAGAAAGTCATATGTACCGGACAAGGTATTACTCTTCCTTAATTGTATGCAGAGGTGAGCTTTAGGTCTTGCAAATTTAGACAACCTACTGGTAGTAACGAGCAATTTAATGTGATTTTTTTCAAGGTTTAACCGGTAATTTCTTGTTCATTTTCCTGCTTTATTTTCAACTACTATAATTCTTATCTCATTATGTAAAATCATATAGAGCATTCTTCTTGTGAATTCATTAAGGACCTGCATTATATTGCTTATTATATATGTTATGAAGATCTACATTTGCATTGGTTACCTAAATAATATTAGTTTGCTACTATATTAAGAATCTTTACTCTATATAAGAGTGTAACAAAGCTATATTTAGCTCACTTTTCTATAAAATCTTGACTGGAAAACTATCACCCAGAAAACTATCACTTAACTGCTTGATTGAAGGATTTTTGGCAATCAAGCAGAATATTCAGAGTACAAACTATCACCCAGAAAACTATCACTTGACTGGATATGCAATCTTTGATTCACAATTTCTACAGGATTCACAATCAGTTAAATTTATCAAAAATAACAGTTTTCAACAAGTTCTATAGCTTTCCTTTTAATTCAGAGTACAATAATCTATACTACCACTCATATTTTCTATGAAGCTTATTAGGTACCAAGTTACAAGTCTGCTAGACTAATAAAAGTGTATACCCATTACCCAGTTGGACAGTTAGCCCACCTACTTGCCTGTCTAGCTGCTAAGGCATTATGCTTAAAGCAGTTGGACAGTTAGCCCACCTAATTTTTCTCTGGATGTTCCAGTTCCTAAGGATAATATAAGTATCTGTTATAATCTGATGGTTTTATAGGGTAGAAATCAGGACTACCACTATGTATCTCATTTATATTTATATGTTTTTTTTTACATGTAGTATTTTGACAAAGCTCCTGTCAAATATTCTCAACAAATGATCGACGAGATTCGAGACATGTGGATCTTATTTGTTACAAGACATCAACCAACCGAGGAGGATGATGATGATCAGTGTGAGTTGTAAGTGGGCAGTACATATTAAGTACCTTAGGAATTTACTTTGGATATCTTGTATATGTGCTAATTAGATTTGGAATGGAACTAGAATGGACTTTGTTTTTGAACAAACTAGAATGAAACTTTTGACCATGTAAATATTTCTGATGAATGAAATTTTTTTTTTGGAAAAGTTGTGCAGTTGTAATTATTCTATAAGAAGCAGGTTGTATTTATTTTTAAACACAGCAAGTTGTATTTTATTTTTATGCAAAGCAGGTTTATGCAAAGCAGGATGTATACAGGGCAATATTGCATTTAAAAAATTACCCAAAAATGGGAAACCAATTTTATTATATTCATTATTTTTTTTTAATTTAAAAAAAAAAAAATCGATGCCCTAAACAAAAATTAATCAATAATCATTTTAATAAAAAAAATGAGAAAAAGCTAGAGAACGCCTATCTAAGATAGGCGTTTTTTTAATTAATATATATAGAGCGCCTATCACTAGTTAACCGTTTTGTTTTCCTTGTTTTTTATTCCTTTTTTACACAAAATAGAGAGCTGTTATCTTACACAGGCGCTCTATATTGTGTTTGATATAGAACGCCTGAAAGAGGCGCTCTATAAATGTTATAGGGCACCCCCTCAGAAGAGCGCCTCACAGGCGCTCTTTATTCCCTATTTTAGGCGTTCTCTAATCCTTATTTTGTGGTAGTGAGTATACTGTCAGATGGTAGAAAGCGCCGTGTCACGACACTGCATAACGTGGCGCGGCAGACCTGCCGTGACATGGTGAACAGTTCCAGGCCCGTTTTGTGACTTTTTCCAGATTTTATTCGATTTAGGTCCATATGAATTACTATGTGGAAATAAAAACTCTCGGTCATAGGTTAGTCCAAAAACAAAATGAACAAACACATGTGGGTTAGCACCAAATAAACCACGTAGCATTTAGTCACGATGATGCAAAAAGTTCTCAACCTAAGGTCAAGTTCTATGTTCGACTATGTTCAAGATATTTGGTGTCAAAGGGTACCATGGTTAAGAGTTTGGACGTGTTAGCAAGGCAGCCTCCCTTGAGGGTGTATGCCAACGGGCGGCTCCGCGAGTTCGTGATGAAATCGAACTCGACTCCATGGTTTGGGTGGATTTAAAAACTCGGATGAACTCTTATTGCCATGAGCGTTTTTGGGTTGATAGATGTTAAATCCCCCGGGGCTAAGACGTATGTAGAACAAACACGTTTTTTCAGAAAAATCGAAGGAAGTTGACTGTGAGAAGAGAAAACAAGCCACCAGACTAATTTTAGATGCTGTGACACGGCAGAGAGCACCGTGCCACGGATCTGCACACCGTTAGACGGTGTACTGCACTATGACACGGTTGTCAGAAAATCTGACTGGTGCCCTGTTTTCCTTCATACACAACCAAGTTATTCAATTCTTCCTACGGGAAAGACCTAAATGCGACGTTACAATGTCTATGCTTATGCAAAAATTCCAAATTAATCACAGGAATATTTTTCAAGAATCTTTCAAGTCTCATCCACTCATCTTAATTAAATATCGATCACTCATATCGATAAATAATCAAGAATCCTCCCCAGTGGAGTCGCCAAATTGTAGGTGTTGTTCAAAGTGCGCCTACATTAAAGCATGTTGTGAATATGCTTGGCACTCATAGGAAGTGGGAATTGACATATACGATAGGGACAACGATTAGGTACAAGGAAAGTAGGGTGTCGCCAACAAGTTTTTAAGGAACTTGTAAACCGTTCACGGATCATTTAAGGCAACCACGAATAAGGGACAACGATAGGCAACAACGATTGACCCGTGAAGGTTACACCCCATTCATAATCCATGAGATTAGTAACTCCATATGGTTCAGAACCATGAAAGGAGGATCGGAGATGATGGTACGAAGTGAGTCATGGAGTCACATTCGCCCGTATTGGCCTCTGCTCGATTCTTATTATGAAAAGTGATTCCTGTGATCTCAAAGGCATGCAAACAAAGATTCAATTTGCTCCAATTTATTATTATGATAAATTGGTTGAATATTAATGCACACATAATTCTATAATATCTTGATCACTTGATTAAATAATAAGATTAAAGGAACCTAAACCGGTTGTCCAAATTATCTTATTGTCGTGATTTTCAATTAAATATTCCCTTTAACATGAAATACGGTGATCATAAATAATAATAATAATAGAATAAACATTAATATTGGAAGGAATATAACAATAATAACGTTAGTCAAATCAAATAATAATAATAATCATGATGCTAGCAATATAAAATAAAATAAGTAATTAAATTAATTCATTACTCACATTCCGCAAGTTCCTTTAAATTGGTACATCATGAATAAACTGTTAGTAACTTCAATAAAAAATAAATCAAATTGAAATCAAATTAAATAAAACGCCTTGGTTTAAGGACGGAACCTCGGGTGTTGTATGGACTCCTTAGAGTGCTTAAGGGAAGAATATTGCTTAAGAATATAGGTATAAGGCTTAGAATATATGAGAGAGAGACAGAGAAGAGAATGATTTTTGGTGTAAAAGAGAGGAAGAGAGAATGATTTGGTGATCAAGCTTGTTTATGATTGAAAAAAGGGATATATGACCTCTATTTATATAGAAAAAAGAGGGTCGAAGAATCAAGAAAAGATCGAGTTCCACTACTAGAAAAACATTTATTTGCAGCGGTCAAAAATCATTAATTTGCTGCGATTTTTGGATGGCAGCAAACGCCAGGGCAGCAAACCTCTTGCGATAGACAGCAGTTTTTGCGGTGTTTGTTTTTATCATATCTTTTGATCAAGAAATCAGAATAAGGTATCGTTGGAAAGCTCTTGAAGTATATATAACCCAATTAGATTCAGATTAAAATATACTGCAGAACAAAAGATATGGCCAAAATAGTGGGACGGTGTCAGTTTTGGAAAGAGTTTCGTATTTCGCTCATATCTTTTTCGTTATAGCTCGGAATTTATATTATAATATATCATTGGAAAGATAATTTTAAGGGCTATCTAACCATATACAATTCGTATAAAAAGTATGAAGCACAAAAATAATATCTGACTATATTTGAACGTATTTCAATTCGAACACATTTAGGACTTTCAAAAAGAAAAGTTTAATTCAATTTTCAACTCTTCTATTTTATCTTTTTAAAAAGGATAATTAAGATATTTTAGAAACTTATATAAGATTCTAATTAATCCCAATTGGATTAGAAGTGGGATTAAAGCCTTTGGAGCCTCCACATGATCATTGGGTCGTAGGTAAGGTGGGCTTAGGTTCGATTTGGATTCAATTTAGTATTTTTGGCCATAACTTATTCGTTATAACTCTGATTTGGGCTTATAACATATCGTTGGAAAGATCTTTTCAAACCCCATCCAAATATTCAATAATTGGACCCATATTATGGACCAAAATAAACTGGTCTAAACGTTTTATAAAAAGGACACGAAATGAATGATTTTAATGGACACGAAATGAATTATTTATGGTTTGGGAAAATGGGATATGAATTGGATTGGTTTATGATATATATTGAATGGAGCATGGATTTAAGATTTCAGATTACATACTCAACCCGACCAATAATGGCGGTGAAAGGTTGTTCATCATCGGGTTTGGTTTTGGGGAGACATTTTTAGGTGTCTACACAAAGCTTGTTAGGAAGCTGAGTCGTGCCTAAAAACTGCTCGACCGAATGAGGAACCACCCAACCAGGCAATAGGCCAAGGGTCTTAACTTCTCAACATGTGGTAAGAGGGTCGTGCGAGACCTTGATAAACCAGCGCTTTGCGGGAGGTAACCCGTATTTTTCTTAGTCTAGTTTTCTTTCTTTCTTTTTCTTGTGAGAGGAGAGAGGAGGGAGTTTAATGAGTTTATTGAGTTCTACAGGTTTGAAGGACAAGATTTAGTCAAATTTGGAGAAAAGAGAGAGAAATTCTCGTACTTACAATGTTGTCTCGGGCCCGACCGGGCGAAGCCTCGCCCGACCGGGTGCGAGAGTCTAGAAGAGAATTCAGCAATTTTCGTCCCACTGGGCGAAAGGCGCCCGACCGGGCGCAAAGATTAGATCGCCCGACCGGGCGCGAGCTTCAGCAAAAATCCGTCCCCCTCTTTTCTTCCTCCTCCTTTCTTTTCTCATTTTTCCACCTTCCTCCATTGATTCCCTCTCTAAAAACCTTAAACTCTCTAACTTCTCTCTAAGATCTCCTCTCCATTTCTCACCCAAATCCAAAAATAATTACATATTTCTAATCCTCTCTTCATCCTCTACATTTCTATACCAAAATTCCCAAAATTCCAATCATAAATTTTCATACCCATTTTTCAAATATGGCATCAAAGAGGTCAAGATCGATTCTTGGGAGGAATTTTAGTTCAAGTCATCAATATGACCCGGAATTGCAACTGCAACAATGGCCAAACATCCGAATTGCAACCCCAGAGCAAAAGGAACGGCTTGAACAGCTCTACGGGCGTGAGGTAATCCCTTCACGGTGGTTACACCACCCTACTCTTAAATCTTTTGGTTTATAAGATTATATTAGGCGATTCATGAAGGACATAGAAATGAGAAAATTTGTTGATATGCATTATCCTACTTATCGTGAATTGACGTGTGAATTTCTTTCCTCTTTGAAGGTTGTAAATAGTAAAAATGGAATGAATTTGTTTTTTAGGTTGAACAACAAGAATGTTAGTTTAACTGATGATGAATTTTGTAAACTATTTGATTTGGATTCTGAATTACCTCACATCTGGCATGCTGATTATAAAATGGATGATATGTATCATGTTTTGACTGGTTTACCGACCTCGGATGCCCAACATGCTAGTACCAAACCTATTCATCACCATGTTCCTAAAATTTAGCAAAGATTTGCAGGTGTTTGTTTTTTTAGGTAGGAACGAACCTCATAACGCACCAAACTAACGAACTAAGTGTAATTGGACATTATGTGTTTGGATATGGTAAACTGAACATAGGTAGATACATCATCCACCACTTGAGTAGACATGCCACGGCTAATAACACGGCTAGTTCCCCTATTCGTTTAGAAGGCCTAATTACTAGGATAGCAGTCAAGAAGGTCGGGTTTGTTGAGAGTGGGCCGCACGGTCTCATTAACTGTGGAGCGGACACCTACATGACTGCTAGGTATCTTGTGGAATGGGTTGCGCAAGATTGGATAGCCAGCAAATTCCCCATTGGTGTATTAGGCCAGGAATAGAGCAACCATTGCCTATTTTTCCCCTGCTTAGTTTCGAGTTGATCGCTTTTCCCCCTGGGTAAGAGTCTTACACTTTTGACCTCTTAGTTGCTCACGCCCGAGGGCAAGTACCACCAGTTCCACCGCTCCACCCTGAGGTAGTGCATTCACCACCCCGTATGTCTCATATGCCTCCACCTCCCCCTTAGAGTGACTCTTAGACAGTTTGGGACCTTCAGAGTATAGGTCAGGCCATAGGACACATAGAGCATTCACATAGTGACCTTAGGAGGATGGTTAGCTCCCTGGATTCTCGATTAGGGTACCTTGAGAGGAACCAGGGTAGAGCCATGTATCCCATGTATGATGATTATACTCGTCGGGGTAATATTCCCGACGATGCTATTTACCTTGATTGGTTTCAGCCCCCACCCTAGGGATACGATAGAGATCCCACCGCCCGTGGTATTTATACTGACTATTCATCTTCCACGGGTATAGCTAGGACATTCTTTTTGGGGGATCGGCGGGGTGAGTTTTAACCCTAACTATTTTGGTGGTAGCTCTTTTGGTGCAGGTGGTAGTGGTGGAGGATTTGGCTCCATGGATGAGGATGATTAGGACTAGCCATATATGTTGGGCTAGTTCTCGAGCCAATGAGGACATAATCTGATTTTTGCTTGGGGGAGATTTTTGGATTTCGGTATCTTTCTTCTTCCCTTTCTTTTATTTTTAGTGTGTTTTTTAGAATAGATTTGTTGCTTTCTAGTATAGTTTTATTGCTTTCCTATATGAAATATACAAAAAAAATTGAAAAAATAAAAATACAAAATACGTTCCAATGAATTGTAAATCATGTTTCTTTGTGCCCCATACTTGATAATTGTTTTGATTCTTGGTATATTATGATGAGCATCAAGGATAGATTAGCCATGATTTGAATTTTGTTTGCTTGGATGTCTTAACATGCGTCAATTTTGTCCAACTGCTTGTGAATATAGTGCTTGACTAGTTGATTTGGTTAGACATGTGTGTTAGTTATTCCTGGTATGTCAACAAATTTGAGTATTGATTTGCAAAAATGAGTAGTGTTTCATGGCTCAATATTATGCACATTGTGGAGGACGAAGGCGTTCATTCTTTTAGGTAGCCTTCAGATGATAATAGATACATTTGTTCCCCTTCTTGCTACCCTTGTTGTTGCTTGTGCCCTTTTATTGTTTATTACCTATATTATAAGCCTAATTAGCCCCATTGGTTACTATTCCCAAGCTTGGCTTGGGGGAGCTATAGTTAGTGAGGTGAGGGATTTGTAGTGTGCACATTATTTGCACAATGTGGGAATACAAGATGAGTAATTTATTCTTTGATTTTGTGATTGGAAAAAGTAAGAATTTGTGGTTCAAAGTTGGAAATTTCCAATGTGAGACAAAAAAGAAAAAAATAGCAAAAGGAAAAAAATTATTTCAATGTTCAATGTGAAGGTTGCTCGAGAAAAAAAAGAAAAGAAAAGAAAAGTATCAAATTTGTAAAAAAAAAATGAGTTCGAACTTTGTTTATTCGCTCTAGTTCTACATTGTTATATTTGTATGAGTGAAATTGTAAGTGTTGGGATTGTTAGTTATGATTTGAGTTGTATTTGGTGAACTTTTGTTGGAGTTGAGTATGTTGGAGATAATTGGTCATTATTTATTTTTGACCTTGGTTTTATTATGATTTGGCTCCTTTTAAGCATGGGTTTTCTCTCACATTTTCCAAAATATTTCCTACCCTTTACCCTAGACTTACATTATAAGCTTAAAGACCTTCTGACCTTGTGCATAGAGTTGTGTGGATGTGAAAGTGTTGCCTATCAATGCAAGGAATGACTTGACATACTCTGAGTCGATGATCGGGGTTTAAAGTAGTGTCGTTGGTCTACTAACCCTAATCAAATTAATTATTTATAACCTAAACTACCCTAATACGAGTATAGGGGTAAGTAAATGGTCGAACCCAAAAGGACTAAGTGTATCAATTTGTGCTAATTAGACTACTAGGGAAAACTTGTGAGATAGAGAGAGGTTCAACTAAACACAACTAAGGACAAATAACTAAAACTAGGGAAAGTGGATTCCAATTACATCAATACGTTCAATAACATCAAACAATTAGATGAAAATGACCTCGATTAGGAACAATCAACACATTTAACTTACTCTCGCATAATTAAGCATGTTAATTATCCTACTAAACTAATTCACTCTCGTGCAACTAGCCTAGCAAAGGTATGGAAGAATTTAGACCCTCAACCAACTCACTCTCGCACAATTGATTGAAAGCACAATTAAAAGCATAGAATCAATTAGCTAGAAAGATTCTAATCCATTTAAGCACCATCCATACACAATAATCAAGAAACAATTTCATACAAATCACAATCAATCATTCAACTTATTAACATAATCTTCATCCATTTCCCTAGAACAAAATCTAAGCTAACATAATGAACAAAAACATGGAAAACAAGGTAAAATAATAATAAGGAAAAATTACTCCCATTAATCTGAACTTTGCCTCATCCGCCGAAAATAATTCCAACTTTCGTTTATTATCTATTGCACCCAACTTTAGGGGGTATTAATTTTCTTTGCACCCAAATGACCTGCAACCGGTAATTCAGGTAAACATTTCTAATTTTTTTTTGCACACGTGTCAACATGTAATTGGTTGAAAAGAATAAAAAAAAATTATAAACATAATTATAAAAAAAAACAAAAAAAATTAAAAACATAATTTAAAAAAAAAATTTAAAACAAAAAAAAAGTAAAAAAAAAAACGACCACCACCAGCAACCCCCCCAACCACCGCCAAACCCTAACCGTTCCCCTAGCCCCACCAAACACCGGCCAGCCGCCGCCATAAACCCATGAAAATGGCCGGCCGGAACCCCTAACTACTGAAAACCACCCCGCCAACAAAACCTGCCCTGAAAATCGCACAATCCCACCCCAGAAACCACCATAACCACCACCCCAGAAACCACCATAACCACCACCCAAAAACCGCCGATAATCACCAACAATGTCATCCCAACATCCCTAACCAGCAGGGGAGGGGATTTCGGGGGTGGGGGAGGGGGTTTTCGGGGGTGGGGGAAGGGAAGGGAAGGGGTGGGTTTCGAGGGAGGGGGAGGGGTTTCCGGGGATCGATGGGCGGTGGTTTCCGGCACCGGGGAAGGGTTTTCGGGGGTGGGGGTGATTTCCCGGCGGGGTGGGGGTGGGGGTGTGGTGGTCGGCTGCTGGGTATGGGTGGTTTGTGGGGTTTTAATTTTTTTTTTTTTGTTTTTTTTTTTAAAAAAAATTAAGCCAATCATACGCTGACACGTGGCTAGGTGACCTGCTACATCAGGTTAGATGACCTGTTGGGTGCAACGAAAATTAATACCCCCTAAAGTTGGGTGCAATAGATAATAAACGAAAGTTGGGATTATTTTCGGCGGACGAGGCAAAGTTCAGATTAATGGGAGCAATTTTTCCTAATAATAAAAGCAAGAATCAAATAACTAAACTAATTAATCTACTCAAATAAACAAATTAAAATGCAAAAACAATAATAAATGAAAGCAATAAAGGTGAGAGAAAGTTAGGAAGACTCATTGAATAAATGAGAAGAAAAATCCACCAAAAATGCTTCTTCAACCTCTCAAAACTCTATGAAAAATCCAAGCTTTCTCTCTCTAAACTACTCCTAAACTAGAGAGAGAAACTCCAAATTCCAACCCACGAAACAATCAGAGTATCAACCCCTCCAAACTCCTTCTTCACTTCGAATTCCTTGGCTGCTTTGTTCTCCATTGAAGCGCATCCATCATCACCGTTCATACTTCATCGTCATCAATCAAGCATCAATCAAGGCCGTTCAATTTTCATTAAAACTCGCGTGAGAAGCTCGTGATTGAACCCCCAATTGCGCACCCGCACAGACATCGCACAGAGGTCGCACAATAGCTACTGACTCGACTCTGATTTTGGAGTCCAATTGGTGCGCTTTCTGACAAGGCTGCGCGGCCTCGAGTAGCTGGGTTTGGCGAATTTGGAGTTGTTTGATGCTTAATTGTTGCAGGTTGTGTTGGTTGCGGTGGGAGGCGTGATTGGAGATGCGGGGCTAGTGGTTTGCGTGGTGGGTGCTGGTGTTGTTGGGGCTGAGATTGGTGGTGGTTGTGGTAGAAATAGGGGAGTTGCGATGTTGGTATTGTTGATGTTGTGTTTGGCGCTGCGTGGTGCTGGTGGTGTTGCGGGGTGTTGTGTTTGTTGCTGAGTTGGGATGCAGGGGAAGGTGAGACGCGTGGGTGTTGGTGTTGTTGGCGTTGGCTGATGGAAGTTGTTGTTGATGTTGCTGTTATCGTTGTTGTTTTTGTGTCTGGTGGTTTGGGTGGCGTTGTTGGTGTTTTGGAGTCGGTTCGTGTGGAGGAGATAGTGGCAGAGGTGGTGAGCTGTGAGTGGAGGGAAGGTTGTTGGAAGGAGGCAGCAGCAATTGTTGGCTGCTATTGTTGTAGTTTGTGGGGGCTGATTGGGAAACAGGGGAAGAGCAGGGGAGTGAGGCTGCTGATGTGGTGGAGGTTAAGAAAGATGTGGTGTAGGTTAAGCTGGCAGCAGGGGTGTTGCTTGGAAGCTTTTGTGCCTCGAACCTTGGACCCCGAACGCAAACTTGACTTTGAACATGAAAATCGAGCATCAACCCCAACACACCTACAAACAAAAACCAACACGAGGGTAGAACTACGAGATAAAATAAAATAAAGATAAAATAAAATAAAGTAAAATAAGAAAATAAAGTAAAATAAAATAAGATAAATAAAGTAAAATAAAATAAAATGCTAAAACTAAAGAAATAATAAAATTAAATGAAATAAAATAAAATAAAATAAAATAGAAACTAAAAGAAAATAAATAAAAAGAGAGAAGCAGGAAATTATTAACTAAAACTACAAAAATAAACTAAAAACTAATAAAAAAGCAAAAATACTCAAAATAAAGATAAAAGACGAGAATAATAAAATAATATAAATAAAGGATAAAAAGGGTGAAATTATTGGAAAATAAGCCGGAATACGACTCAATAAACACCCTAAAATTGACATAAAAGTCACTTATCAGTCAACTATTAGGTTGAGTGTATGTATTTTTAAACACACGAGAGTATGAGTCAGGAGTAGGCCAGGGATGACAATTTAATCCGTGTTCGATTCGAATCCGATCCGATCCGAAGAAAAAAATCCGATCCGAATCCGTTTTAAATTAGTTCGAATCCGAATTCGATAAAATAGATCCAAATCCGAATAGGAAGTGGATCGGACTTGGACCCTACGCAAAGTCCGACGGAGTCCGATCCGAATCTGAATCCAAGAGTATGAGCATATGTTTTATAACTTGGGACAATTGTTTGCTTATTTTGTTGTAAAATTTTATTATGTAACTTAGTTCATTATTTAAATATGTTATGTTTATACTTTATTTGGTATGACAATACAAGCAATTATAGGTACATGAAATTACAAAAAAAAATATTCGGATTATTTCGGAGGTTCGTATAAATGGATCGGATTCGGATCCAAAAATTACGAGTCGGATCGGATTCGGACTCGGATTTTTCAAATTCGGATCTGAGTCCAGGGTCCGTTTACTAAACGGATCGGATTCGGATTTAGCCACATCCGACTCGAACCGATCCGTTGCCATTCTTAGTTGGGAGGGCATTATTCACATTAAAGGGGTTGGGATGGAGAGCGATCGAGTACATCTTTTACTCGCCACATAGATGAGAGTTGAGTGTGTGAGCACTAGTCTTGAATTCTAAATGCTCTTGTGGTTTGCTCTACTTGACAATTGTTAGGGGGTATGAGTTATTGGATGGATGAGATTGGTTGATGAGCATGTTTATTAGATTTTCCTTGAATTGTTTGTTCTTGATTTTTACTATTTGGGGTGAAGCATGTATTATTTATTCATTGATGAGATATTTACTTAGGGACAAGCAAAGGTTTGGCTTGGGGGAGTTTGATATGTCTATTTTATATAGTATTTTACCCCCGTCCCTCGATCATAATTGGTAGTGTTTTTGGCTCTTGTAGACACCCATTTGTGTCTCCCCAAAACCAAACCCAGTGATGAATACATTTCGCGTCGAACCATAATCAAATGAAGTGAAAAGTGTGAAAAGTCTAGTGACGCAGTTAGTTTTTATTAAAAATCTTTCTTTCTGTTTTTGAAAACCAACTCTATTTTATGAAAATAGCTAATCCAGTTTAGTTTGGTCCATAATAAGGGTCTAATAATAGTGTAGTTGGATAGGGTTCGAAAAGACCTTTCCAACGATATATTATAAGCCCAATACCGATGAACAATGAGGAAGTTATGGCCAAAATACTAAATTAAACCCGGTTTGATCTTTACATACGGCCCAATGATCTAGGGGAGGGCCTATTATTATTCCTAAAGCTAGAAGGATTGATTAGTCTTCTAGAATCATCTAGAAGGTTCTTTTCATTTCCTAGTAGAATTAGGATTGATAATTATGTATACAAGTTTTACTTGGAATAAAATAACGTTTTATATGAAAATACGATTTTAGTCTTCGTACGGACTTTACGATTCAATTTTATTGACAAAGGGACTCCATATTGAAAGCGCGTTGAAAAACACAATTGTCGCTGGATGACAGTCTTTGTCGCCTCGCGACAAGGCTTGTCGCCTTGCGACAGTCTTGTCGTATGGCGACAAGGTTGGTTATTGGCGATAGAGTGGAGTTTCATTCCTCTTCAAATTCTAACTGTTTTCAATCGGATTCTGGACAATTATTCTATAAATAGGGTCCTTGGACCTCTGTTTTACATCAACCAATTCTCATTAACAATTCTCTCTTTTCTCTCTCTAGCAATACATGCTTTCTTTCTCTCTCTCTCTCTCTCTCTCTCTCTCTCTAGCTAGCTTTTACTAAACACAATTCCGCACTCACAAGTTCTAGAAACACCTTGCCAAGTTCGAAGTTGCCTTCGCCCTAGACGTTAAAGAAAGAGGTACGAGGCTTTAAAGTAAGTAATTAGCTTACTCCCTATTTATTTCAATATAGAAAGCATGCTTAGATTTGATTGATTCCTAGTATCATGTTAGGATGTTTTTATTGCTTTCTAGAATCATATTTAGGGTGCCTCTTATTATTTCCAATAGCATGCTAGCATCGTGTTAGGTTTAAAGTTTTGATCTTTATTGCTTAGTGATATTCTAGGGTTTGTTATTAATCTTGTTAGTATCATGCCTAGGATCTTGCTATTATTAAGCTTTATTATGCCTTATTATGATTGTGATTTTTATTATTGATATTATATTGCATGACATTTATTGTTATTGCTTGATCACGCTTTTTATGTATGGTTAAAGGAATTTGTACTTGAATTCACGGTTAATAAGATAATTAATTATTTGGTTTAGGCTAATATGATTTTAATTCAAGTGATCGCCAATAATAGTTTTATTTGTGCAGTAATATTCAACCAACATAGATTAAACAGGTTTAGGGTTAAACCTAATGATTGCATGTTAGTCAGAAAGCGCACATGAATACGAGTAGAATAAAGTAGAGGCCTATTTTATAGGGCGGGTTCTCTCTCTCTCTCTTAGATTGGATTCGTACCCTTATCCCCGAACACCAGTCTTGGTTCTAGACCTATTGGAGTTGACGATCTCATGGATCGTTAAGGGGTGTAGCCTTCACCTCGTGAACGGTTTACAAGTTCCTAAAACATGTTGGCGACTCTTTTGCTCTAGCTTTCTTCCCTTTGGACGCCATCATGCTTACGTGTGTGATCACAGAGGGGTTCAACTTTGGGGTAATGCTTGAAATATTCCCTACACTCTTTAGAGCCACTTTTATTACTAATTGGTGTTTTCTAGTGTTTTCGTAGTTTTGGTTGAGTTTTGTAGGGAATTGCACTTTTGGAGCATTTTCCCGGGATTTTAACGAGCATTGGAGGAGCACGACCACTTTTCGTAGCCCAAGGCCGGTTAGAGTCATCAAACCGGTGATTAATTAAGGGCTCGACATATGAGATTCCTAGGCATTTGGACCGAGTATTCAAGACCCGAAGATTAAATCCGGATTGGGCCGAAGAATCGATGCCTAATGAGAGTCCAAGTTAGCCCAAGTGGCCTTGCCCGACCAAAGAGGCCCTCGCCTAAAGGCGCGCCCAATCGGGCGGGGCGGAAGAAGAAATAAGCCTCGTGCCCTAGCTCGCGCCAGGCCGGGCGCGAGAGAAGACCCTTGATGAAGAAAAGGCGGGCCCGATCGGGAAACCTTTTGCCCGATCGGGCGCGTGTTTTTGAGGGTCGTTTTTCGACGATTACTTAGTTTCTAATTAGGATTGATTAGGAGCTTTGTATAAGTGCGATTTGGTGTTTTTAGTACTACTTACTTCTTCTCTTAGACTTTCTCTCTTCACTTAGTTTTCTCTCTTACTTTCTCTCTCTACAACTTTGTTCTTAACTTTACTCTTAATTGAACTCTTTATTTCCAATTACTTTGGTAACGATTTCTTCTCCTTTAATCTTAGTTATGTATTTTCTTCTTTCATCATGACTTGTTTAATTGCTTTTGTTAATTTAGATTTAATTATGCGTGAGTAGTTTCCTTTCTAGGGTTTGTGGGGATCCATAAATAATATGAAGGGGTAATTTATTGTTGTTAATTGTCAATGCTTGATTAATTTCCTATTGATTGATTTAATGCTTTGCAACTAGATTAGCGCTGGTCTTTTATGTATGAGTTTAGCAATATTGATTCGGGAGTTGAGAATTGATATCTAGGCTTAGTTTCAACAGGCAAGTTAATTTATAAATGGTTAAGTCGAGATTCGAGAGATGAGATTTAATGCCGGTAGATTAATTCTGTGATTGTAATATGTAGAGAAAGCCCTTTATGATCTGGTTAATTGATGCATTGATGATTGATTATTATGTTTTACCCTGGAATATTGTTTATTGGTGAACCTATGCCCTAGGTCTTTTATTCATTGATTTTCTCTATTCTTACTCTTCCCTACTGTTACACTTCGTAGTTTAGTTTCCCTTCGATTACAATATTTTGGTTACTTATTAATTTAGATTATAATAATTAGGAATAAAAAGACTTGTTTCCCTGTGGATTCGACCCTACTTCCCATTCTACATAGTTAGAGGATTTAGGAATTAGTTTTGATTGGGTGATACGACTTTAGCCTGTCAGTGGGATATGTCCATCTTCTCTAAGCGAGGAACATTGATTGAACATGATCATTACATGGAAAAATGATCGCTATCACTATCACACGTATACCTCACTAATCCTTATTTTTCGAAAACATGTCTAATTCTCTTTCTTTATTCTTCTATGGGAAAGTTGGATTCCCCTTCTTTTTTTACAAATCCGTCTTTTTTGTTCATTTCTTTTTTAGGGGGTAAGTCGGGAAGATCCCTCCCATTTGGCAACTAAAATACTCAAAAAATAGTATAATGTTTTCCCTCTTTGCCTCAAACTGGGGGATTAAAAAAGCCAGGACATCCCCACTTCTCTCTATTTACAGATTTGAACACGCTATTTATGCTGCGAAATCAGTGTCATGCAAAGCTTATTACGAACCATCTTAAAAAACTTTAAATGACAAAGGGAAGAATACCACTTCCTATTATTTGACCAAGATAATTAATTATGTTACTTGATCAAACAATTCATGATAAACATTATATGCAATTTTCCACAAATTAAAAATACAAAATCTTGGGGCTTCAAATAAACATGAGAAATATCCCCTAGCATGTGTATACATGAATTGCAAAAGCCACCTAAGGTTACACTTGGGGATACAAAAATATAGGTCTCACCTCAACTTTCGTTTTGAAATAAGACCATATTTTGGAAAGTGATTAGAACGATTTTATAAATTATTCTTACACTCTGATGAGTGACATTTATGGCATTCATTTGATCTCTTTTTGGATGAATTTCATTTCATTTTATAGCTCTTTTCTTTAGTTTTGCTCTTTATTTCTTCATTTTGTGCTTTTCGTAGTTAGTTTCTTTATTTTGTGCATTTTCTCGTTTATTTGTTGTTTTTCTCTATTATTTGCTTCTTTTCTTTTGTTTGTAGGTTATGATCGATCGTTCAAAGATTCCCGAGCTTCCCTTCAACGGTTATCATTGCTTTTGATGCCTTGTGCTAGTGCATTGAGCTTCAAGTCAAAAGGAACTCGAAGAGCAAGTTTCAAGACCGGTGCACACAAGCGGTGTGGACACCATTTATGCCTTGTGCCCACCAAAATTGCCATAAACTTGCTGCCTACTTCGTTGTTCATCACCATCACCAAAGGTCGTGTGCACCGGATGAGCAAGGATGAACAAGGGGGGATTTACACCCATATAGGTGCGGGCGCACAAGGGTGATGTGCGGCCGCACAAGTTGCGCGTGCGGGCGCAACCACATGGGTTTGTGCCCGTGCGCCCCCTTTCTCTCTCCTACGTGCGACCGCACCGGTGTGGGTCTATTTTTGGACGTCATAACCGACTTCTCCCTTGTAAATATAGTTATTTCCTTCTATTTTTAGATAAGTTTTACATTGGATTTCATTTGCTTAGTTTTTTATTAGATTTTTAGAGAGAGAAACTCAAGTTTGAAGAGAGAGAAATTCATGCTGTATTGTTGATGATTCAAGATTTCTTCATTGTAATTGATCTTTGATCAAGTTTTGTAAGGATTACTCATCTTTAATTTCAATATAAGTTTGATTTTAGTTGATTTCATTTGTTTTTCATATGATTGTTGATTGTTTGATGTTTGATTGAAGTTTAATTGAATTTTGTATTGATCTTTAGATTTCTAATATGTTGATGATGAAATTGTTGATTAGTGTTGTTTTGATCTTTATTTCTATGGCTAGTGAGTAGTTTACTTGCTAGGGTAATGGTGAAGCATGTATGAGTAATGGATTAGAGTAATTGGGGATAATTAATGGAGTTGATGATGTGATTAAACTTGGTTGATGATTCATGTGCATGTGTGTGATTGATTGAAGTTTGGCCATCTTTGATTGTTGCACTAGATTGCATTGTAAGCTCACATTGATACGGACCATTGATTTGTGACTTGCATTTTCACGATTGAGGTATCTTGTGATGTTTCCTAGTTAGAGTTTATCGTAGTTGACGCTAGTTAGACCTCTAGGAGAATAACTTGATATGCACTTTTGGATGCATGTTTGATCTTCCCTCACATCGATTGACATACATGTGGATCCTAGCCCTAGTGCCTATTACCTTTGATTTCATACAAATTCATTTGCATTATTAGCTCTAGCTCTAGTTCTAGCTTATTACCCCGCTTTTGACTTCGGAATAGCTTAGCATTAGGCAATAGACTTTCAATTACCATTCCCTTGGGTTCGACCTTGACTTACCACTATACTCATATAGGGGTTAGTTGAGTTTACAAATATTGTTTGATTGGGTTGTGAAGGTAGCCAACGACCTACCGTTTCGTCTCCCGTCAAAATGGCGCCGTTGTCGGGGAACGGTGTCTATGTTTGAGTTTTTTGACTGCTTGAGTCTAGGTCTTTGTTTATAATTTTCTTTTATTTGATTTCTTTTGTTTGCTTTATAAAAAATGGCATGTCTATCTTTTCCTCAATATGATAATGAGCCTTTTTGTGAATATTTATATACAGTAGGGAGATTTCTTGACTATCATTGTTGTAGTTTTCGGAAGGCTTGTGAGATTTGTTATTTTGGTTTGAATGAACAAACTAGGAATGAAATAGAATGCATGCATAATGGTAGATTTAGAGCATTATCAATTAATGGTGCTTGGGATTTCTATGTATGGTTTTCTATTTCCTCTATTGTTCATGATAACAAGGTGCATGCTCAAGTTGACAAATCTCATATGTTTGATTGTGCCCCCACCACCCAATGTGATGTACATGCTCATGATTTCAATGTTGATTCTTCCAACCTTGGTTGTACTTCTTCTTCTTTTGTTGAGCCTCAATCTTCTACACCTTTTGAATCTCTTATTGCTACCTTGGAAACTCAAATTAGGCATGTTGAGCTTAGTGATGATCTTGGGCCTAAAATGGAGTCTACTCTTAATTGTTTGAGAAGTCAATTGGAGATGATGAAAAAGAGTGAGGAGCGTCTTGGTGAGGGAAGAAGGAGAAATGAAGAGCTAGAAAGCCAATTGTCATATTTGATGCTTGTGTGTGAAAATTACAAATCCAATGTGTGTGTTCAGGATGATGATGGTGATTTCGAGCAACCAAGAGAGTGTGAGGATACCATTGGTGAGCATATGGGTGATGGTGAAGGAGTTGAGAGCGAAGAGAGTGTTGAATTTGAAAATCCCAACCCTCCCACCCATTGTAATGAGTCTCAAGTGTATGAATGTGACTCTTCTATCCATGAGTATTTAGACTCGTTTGAGGTTATGTCAAATGTGTTTACTGAGTGCGTAAGGAATAACCACAGCCTTTTAAGCAAGTTCATTGATGATGCTTCATGGGAGAGACATGATTTTGAGTATTATGTGCATCCATTCATGCATGGTTTTGAGACTCTAGGCTTTAAGGAAGTTGAGGGAGCTATTTTTCATGAAGGTAGTGGAGGAGATTATGTGGTTCCTCTTGGGAGTTGGATGTTTGAGGGAGATGGTGATCATGAGTGTTCTTCTTTTGAGGATTCTATGATTGATTTTCATGCCCTCATTGGCGATGTGAGACCTTGTGTTGAGGGAGTCGCGAACCCTTTACCTATTTCTCATACCCTTTCTCTCAAAAGTTTGACCACATCCCCTATTGCCCTATTTTTCTTCCTTCCTTTGTTGGTAAGCCTATTGGGGACCCTTTTTTCTATGAGGATTTGCATGCGCCTCATTTGTCTCCAATTGGGGAAGAGGGTGATGTTGTCACCCAAAATTATTCTAGTGATGAGGATTTACCTTTTTCTTTTTCTTTTCCCCCTTCTTCCTCTTATTTTCTTGTTTTTCCTTTTGATCCTTCTTCTTCCTTCTTTTGGCACCTCCCTTCTCACTTGCGTGCAATGATCTTGTTGCACGTTCTTTATTTGTCATGTGCGTACTTGCTCTCATATGAAATGTGTAGTAGTGCATTTGACAAGCTCTTGCGTGCGTTGAATTATTATTTTACTAGAGCGGTCAAGCTTGGACCTTAAGCAAGCCTTTCTCGGGAAGTAACCCGTGTTTTAGATTAGATTTTCCTTTTCTTTTTAGAATAGATTTTCTCTCATGGAAATTTTTGTGTGCCTTTTGCTAGGTACATGACTTGATATACTTTGGTGCTTCGATTTGGATCAAGAATCAAGGAAGGTTGACTCCTATTTTTGCGACCATATGGAGACAAGGTTCAATTCTTGAGAAATTAGCTTTGAAAGGTTTAATTTGGTCATTTGCGGGTATTTACACCCACCTCAAATCCGGTAATATCTTTCCTTGCTCTTTCTCTAGTGGATGATGACTTGTTGGACATAAGTTGGTTGGTTGGGTTGATCTCCTTGTTTTCCCCTCCCATGGATTATATGATTTATGTTTGAGTTTATTGTCTCATTCAAGCTTGGGGGAGGGTATTCTATCATGTTTGGTGGGATGTTGATCCTTATGTGTTATGCGCCTTTGTATATGCTTTTCCATGTTTCTTATATTTTGAAAAACTCCAAAAAGATTTTTGTTTCTATCAAGGAAAATTTGCAATGTGTTTTGTTTTGTTCTTGCTTTGGACATAATAACATTTGGACTTGTATGATTGAATGCTTTTCTTCTTAAATGGTAACGGTGTGCACGGTTTGAGAGTACGCTTGGTTGATTCTAGGATAAAGCATGCTAAGGTAGTTGGTTAGAACTAGTGGGAACATGAAGCCGGATTCTACTTGTTTGTGGCATGTTTGGTAGTTGCTTCCTATAGTCGATTTGACACCAATAATGAGTTTTTGCTACATTCGTGTGAGTTCTTTATTTTTCAAGCCTTCTACCTATGTTTGAATGAGCGGCATGGATCCTTGACTTCTTGCAAACCTAATCTTGAAGCTTGACTCATAGATCTTGAATCCGAGACTGATTCATTTAGGGAGGACAACGGCATGTTTTCGTGGTGGTATTTTTCTATTTCTAGGATAGTTTTATTCATTTTTGTTATTTTTGGGTTTCCATTTGCCTTCTTGCAACCATTTGAGCCTTATACCTTCTTTTCAAGCCACATCTATAGAACTTTGGCCTTTTGTTTCATTTTCTTTCTTTTCTTGGTTTTTTGTGAAGCAATTGATCATTCTTGATGGAGTTTGTGGTGGAGAAGTTGGAATATTTGGTTCTTATGAAAGCGAGATTGTGTTATGATTTCTTTGTGAATAATGGAAAGTGATTATAAAAGCCGTCCTACTTTACATGGACAAATAAGTGCAAAATCGAAAAAGCCATCCAAAGTTAAAAGAGGCGAGGACAAAGCACTATTGAAAAATGAAAAAAGAAAAAAAAAAGTGAAAAATGAAAAAATTCAAAAATATTTTGATGTGAGTTTTCTCCCTTTTTGAGCATTGAGGACAATGCTTCATTTAAGCTTGGGGGGAAGCGTTCTCACGTTTTTTGTGTATATGTTTGTGAGTATAGCTTTGAATAAGCTTGGGGGTGTTGTTGTTTTTGTTTGGTGATTACTTGGTTTTGGTGTAAAGAAATGTGCAATCTTTGCTTCACAATTTAGGTTAACCACCAAATTTTAAATTTTAGCCTACCTTCACCCTTTTGCCTTAACGTTACAACCTTGGGGAAAGACCTTTTGACCTAAGTGGTTGAGTCATTCATCGGAGGAGAGGAATGTGAGTCTTAGGAATAGGGAGAGGGGATGCAAGAGTCAAGATGTCGAGTAGCCTAAAAATTCTCTTTTTCCGGTTCCTTCGTGGAATTATTGGGTCGCTCATTAGAGGTCGATTTGAAGCTATTAGGAAGAACGCGGTAAGATCGTTTGGGATGAAAGTGGATTGTGAAAGCTAGTTCCTATGCTTAGCATATTTATGTTTCAATCAACCTTGGGTATCTTGGAACGTGCACTCCTTTACTTGTTTAGAAAGATTTGCATTCACTTGTGCTTGTACATTTGGAAAAGTCCTTTCATGAACATGTGTTTGTTTTGCTTTTCTCTTGATTTCTTTTCATGCTTTGCCTTGTTTGTATTATTATGAGAGTTATGGGTTAAACTCTTAGGATACCCTTACGAGAGCATCACTCGTCCTCTAGGGCGATCTAGGGGTTTAAATGGCTTGTCTTTAGTTGCTAAAATTGACCGTGATTCCTACGAAATTAAAGTGAGTTAGTGTATATTCTCATCTCGTCTCTTCTTTTGCTCGTTTGAATAAGCTCGTCATTTTCACTCCCTTTGCTCGAGGACGAACAAAAGGTAAGCTTGGGGGTATTTGATGTGTGTAATAAATGGCACACATTTGATGAGCATTTAGGTCCTTTTTATCCTCTTTTTATAGCTTTCTTGCTCAATAAATGTTTAGTTTTATGTTTTCTCTCTCTACTTTACCTTTCTTCTCTTATTTTACGGCTTTTGTGCATTTCTATGGTTTTCTAGTATTTTCTCCTTTATTTCTTCTATTTTCGTTATTTTAGTTGCTTTCTCTTTATTTTATATTTTATAGATTTAGTTTTATTTTTTAGTTTATTTTATTTCATTTTCATTTTCATTTCATTTTCTTTACTTTATTTTATTTTCATTTTATTATATTTTCCTTCTTTTATTATTTTCATTTTCATTTTATTTCTTTTACTTTTATTTGTTGGTTTTAGTTTTATTTTACTTTATTTTATTTCTCGATTTTATTTGCGTTTTTGTAGGTGTTTGTTCCAAATCCAAGTTGTTGCGCTCGCAAGAGGTGCTCGCAAGCCGGATAGCCTTGAACCCACCAATTTAGCGCTTAGCTACTGCACACTGTAGTGCGCATCACCATCACCCTTCGATGGTGATGCTCGTGCCCACCAAGCTACAACCCGCAACTACTCCCCTCCTTTCCCCTGTTCCTGCCTCCCTCAACCAAACCACCATTCACGCATTTCCCCAACTCCAATTCAACCGCAATTAACGACCACCAGCAGCGCAGCCCTGCTTCACTCCGACCACCACTCACCACGCACCTTCCCCTGTTTTCCTAGCCACCAAATCCGCCACCAATCATCCCGTAATTACCACCAATTGCCCCTGCTCCAGCCGCACCCAATCACCTCCAATTACACGCCACCAGCTCCCCCGCAACCCGCAACCAATTCTACTCACAACCTGCCACCTTCGCACCATATCTCCAGCCACAATCACCACTCACGCAACCTCCCTTATTTCCCCAAATCAAACACCAACAACTCCACCACGCAACCAAGCAGCAACAACTCCAACAACTATCTCCATTTCCGCCACTAATTGCAGCAAAACAACCGCCACCTGCTACCTCCATTTGCGCCACCAAATCAAGCACCAACGACAGCAGCAGCCCCATTTAACTCCCCTCGCAGCTAGCCACTTCGAACCTCAGCAGGTGCAGCTGCACACTCAATGAATGCGGCCGCACATAGCTGGGTATGGTATAATTAGGGGCCGTTGATTGATAATGATGAGTAGCTTCAATGATTCGGGCTTGATGTGTGCGAAACATGGGATTAATTCCCACATTTGATGGAGCAGCAATTTCGTGAGAAGAAGGGGATCAATTCCATTGAAGTAAGCAACCTTACTTCCGTTTCCTTTTTTATTTCTTTTATTTTGATTTCTTTTTATTTTAGTTTTCTTTTACTTTCCTTTTAATTTCTTATTTATTTTACTTTCTTATTTGTGAGAAAATTTTAAGGCATATTTTTCATTTTTATTTCTTTTGAATTGGACTTTATACATTGGACTTTGTCTTTTGCATGATTTTCTTCCTAGGTAGTAAAGGTATGCACAGTTTGAGACTATGTTCGGTTGACTCTAGGATAGGTGTATGCTAGAGTAGTTGGTTTGAACTAGGAGGATCATGAAGCCGGATTCTACTTGTTTGTGGCATGCTTGGTAGTTGCTCCCTATAGTCAATTTGACACCATTAGTGAGTTTTTGCTACATCCATGTGAGGCTCATTTTTTTTAAGCCTTCAACCTACTTTGTATAAGCGGCGTGGATCCTTGACTATGCAAACCTAATCTATAAAGCTTGATGTATGATTCTTAAAATCGAGACCGAGCTATCTAGAGAGGACAAAGGCACATTTTTCGGGATGGTAATTTTCATTTTTAGGATAGTTTGTTATTCTCTTTGTTTTTTGGTTTACATTTGCCTTCTTGCAACCATTTGAGCCTATTACCTTCTTTTCAAGCCACATCTTTTAGTTCTTTGACCTTTTGTTTCATTTTCTTTCTATTTGGTTTTTGTGAAGCAAATTGATCATTTATGATGGAGTTTATGGTGGATGAGTTGGAGATTTGGTTTCTATGAGTGCAAGTTTGTGATAATGTTTTCTTTGTGAATAGTGGCAAGTGTTTGTGAAAAAGCCGTCCTACTTCATAAAAGGCATGGACTAATAAGTTGCATTATAGAAAAAGCCATCCGAATTTAGCAAAAGGCAAGGACATTGCAAGTTCAAGTTATAAAAAAAAACAAAAAAATTGAAAAGTGAAAATTCAAAAATGTTATTGATGTATTCTTTTCTCCTTCTAAGCATTGAGGACAATGCTTCATTTTAGCTTGGGGGAGAAGCATTTACGCTTTTTGTATATATTTCTTTGTGAGTATAGCTTCAAGTAAGCTTGGGGGTGTTGTTTTTGTTTGGTAATTTCTTGATTGTGATGTTAAGGATTGATCACCCTTTTGCTTCACTTTTTAGGAAAATCACCAAATTTTAAATTTTAGCCTACCTTCACCCTTTATGCCTTACGTTACAACCTTGCATGGGGAAAGACCTTTCGACCTAGATAGTTGAGTCACTATTCGGGGGAGGGAATTATGGGTCATTGCCTAAGGAAAGGGGATGCATAGTAGAGATTGTCGAGTAGCCTAATAAAATTTCTTTTTCCGGTTCCTTCGAGGAATCATTGGGATGCTCACTAAGGGGAGATTTGAGACTAGTGGGGAGAACGCGGTAAGATTGTTTGGGATGAACGTGGATTGTGATGTCTAGTTCCTATGCCTAACATACCCTATGTTTCAATCAACCTTAGATATCTTGAAAAGTGCATACCTTAATTACTTGAGAAAGACTTTCTTTCATTTGCATTATAGTCTCTATGTAAGTCCATTTCGCAAAGGTTTTGTTTTCATTTTCTTTTCTTTTCTTTTTATGGTTTTGCCTCATTGATGTTTGGTGGAGAGTTATAGGTCAAACTCTTAGGATACCCTTACGAGACCTTACTCGTCCTCATATGCGACTTTGGGGTTTAAAGGGTTTGTTGTAGCTAAAAGCAACCGTGATTCCTACGAAAGTGAGTCTTAGCGCACATTCTTATCTTGAGTCTTTCTTTTTCATTTTCAATAAATTTTTCATCCTTGTTTTTTCTTGCTTTGTTTTGCTCGAGGACGAGCAAAAGTTTAGCTTGGGGGAATTTGATGAGTGACATTTATGGTACTCATTTGATCTCTTTTTGGATGAATTTCATTTCATTTCATAGCTCTTTTCTTTAGTTTTCTTTATTTTTGCTCTTTATTTCTTTATATTGTGCTTTTCGTAGTTAGTTTCTTTATTTTGTGCATTTTCTCGTTTATTTGTTGTTTTTCTCTATTATTTGCTTCTTTTCTTTTGTTTGTAGGTTATGATCGATCGTCCAAAGATTCCCGAACTTCCCTTCAACGGTTATCATTGCTTTTGATGCCTTGTGCTAGTGCATTGAGCTTCAAGTCAAGAGGAACTCGAAGAGCAAGTTTCAAGACCGGTGCACACAAGCGGTGTGGACACCATTTATGCCTTGTGCCACCAAAATTGCCATAAACTTGCTGCCTACTTCGTTGTTCATCACCATCACCAAAGGTCGTGTGCACCGGATGATCAAGGATGAAGAAGGGGGGGATTTATACCCATACAGGTGCGGGCGCACAAGGGTGATGTGCGGCCGCACAAGTGGCACGTGCGGGCGCACCCACATGGGTTTGTGCCCCTGCGCCCCCTTTCTCTTTTCTACGTGCGACCGCACCGGTGTGGGTCTATTTTTGGAAGTCATAACCGACTTCTCCCTTGTATATATAGTTATTTCCTTCTATTTTTGGATAATTTTTACATTAGATTTCATTTGCTTAGTTTTTTATTAGATTTTTAGAGAGAGAAACTCAAGTTTGAAGAGATAGAAATTCATGGTGTATTGTTGATGATTCAAGATTACTTCATTGTAATTGATCTTTGATCAAGTTTTTTAAGGATTACTCATCTTTGATTTCAATATAAGTTTGATTTTAGTTGATTTCATTTGTTTTTTATATGATTGTTGATTGTTTGATGTTTGATTGAAGTTTAATTGAATTTTGTATTGATCTTTAGATTTCTAATATGTTGATTATGAAATTGTTGATTAGTGTTGTTTTAATCTTAATTTCTATGGCTAGTGAGTAGTTTACTTGCTAGGTTAATGGTGAAGCATGTATGAGTAATGTATTAGAGTAATTGGGGATAATTAATGGAGTTGATGATGTGATTAAACTTGGTTGATGATTCATGTGCATGTGTGTTATTGATTGAAGTTTGGCCATCTTTGATTGTTGCACTAGATTGCATTGTAAGCTCACATTGATACGGACCATTGATTTGTGACTTGCATTTTCACGATTGAGGTATCTTGTGATGTTTCCTAGTTAGAGTTTATCGTAGTTGACGCTAGTTAGACCTCTAGGAGAATAGCTTGATATGCTCTTTTGGATGCATATTTGATCGTCCCTCACATCGATTGACATACATGTGGATCCTAGCCCTAGTGCCTATTACCTTTGATTTCATACAAATTCATTTGCATTATTAGCTCTAGCTCTAGTTCTAGCTTATTACCCCGCTTTTGACTTCGGAATAGCTTAGCATTAGGCAATAGACTTTCAATTACCATTCCCTTGGATTCGACCTTGACTTACCACAATACTCATATAGGGGTTAGTTGAGTTTACAAATATTGTTTGATTGGGTGGGGAAGGAAGCCCAACGACCTACCGTTTCGTCTCCCGTCACACTCCACCAAACCTAGTTTGATAAACATTCATTTTCAAACTACGGTACTTATTTAATTGAAAGAAATTTACTTTCAATTAAAGAAAAATAGAAATATAATTAGATATACGAAAGATTGCTCACATTTTCATATCCTTGTTGAAATAAGATGCAAATTATAACTTATCTTCATCAATCTTGGAAAAAAAAGTCACATTCAATTACGAGCTAGACTTTTCTTTCCAATTTGGGTCCATTTTTGAAAATAATATGATTATGTATTTTGCCTACTAGAAAAAGTTTCTTTGCAAAACAAACTTCGTTTAAATTATTGGACCCTCATCAAATTTTGAATTCTAGTTCGAAATAGCATGTGTCTAATAAAAAGTAGTATTCAAAATTTCCTTTCTCAATTTTTGTTTTGTTTTGTTTTTTTTTTTTGTTTTTTTTACAAATTAATAAATTTTCAGATTCTCAATAACCGTTTGGATAATACATGAATGTACATAAGTTTTTCCAAAAGGAATGAACTAAGATTCGACTTTTTCTTGACTCGAACTTGTTCTCGCGTAGTCCTCCTACGAACATTGGCCAAGGGATGGTAAACGAATCACCTACAAGACCAAAATCAAAGATTAATAAGAACAAAGAAAATATTTAATGTTCTAAATCAACTTTGAGAATAAATCACCACAATGATCTTTACAAACGATTAGACATTAAGTAAGATATACTAAACCTTAAACACAATTGTTTTTGGTTTGTAAACAAGCAAAAAACTAACTTGCTTTATTAAACATGACTTTAACTAAAATACAAAAGCCATGTCATTGTCCTAAATATCTCAAAAATAAAAATATGATATATACATAGGTCCATCTCAATATCATGATTATATGATTTGCTTAAACAATAGCAAGTCACTAGAACTACCCCAAATTGGGGGCTTCATGACTTGTGAAATAACAAGAATGCGCATAACCCGACACACGGGGTTCCAATATCAACAAAAAACAAAATGAGATATTCATGCCACTTTCGAGAATTGCCTAAATTACAAATGTTTTACGTAGATCTCGAGCCTTACAATTTTCAAATGTATCACAATGATTTAATAATCATGTTATTCCTTTGAAAACTAAGTTTGCAACTGAACTTGGCCATTAAATACGTTACATACTCGAGCCATTTTCAAGTTAGTAACTATCGAGTTAGGATTCTTCATTCGATTTCTCCATTTTATTGAGCAAGATCAAAGTCTGGTAGAATAAAAGGAGCAATATTTACTTTCCTTAGCTTTCAAACGACAACCAAAATGGAAAGATATCATAATTGGAGAAAGAGGAGAATAAGAGAGTTGGCTGCCGATTGCGCTTCTCCAAATCTTTTAACTAATTCAAATGTTGCGTGCAACTCATCAAGTTGCGCATGGCATCCCAGCGCAAACCAGTTTCTTACGCACGCTGTGAGCCTAGCCAGCGCGACCAACTAAGTTGCTTGCGGACACCGGTCACTTAAAAGACCGGTACTCATATTTTGATCTATATTTCCCAACGGTTTTGTACGTTGTTAGACGTACTAACGCGCGAATTATCAAAATCTTTTAAAATTTCTTTGCATCCGGTAGTTTTTTTCTCTTATTTGATAGTTTTTGCATCGTCCTGCATGCACACCGTGCTTTGTTCTTTCCCTAAGCATACGTTTTGGACGTTTTTCGTAAGCGTGTCTTAAGACGTTCGTAGTGGTGCTTTACGTAAAAAGCTCCCATAAACAGGTTTGTCATTTTACTGTACTGACTTCAGAAATGTTACATTCTTTTCTTTCTTTTTGGCGTCCACAGCAAAAAGGACGATGTTCATGCGGCGTAAAAATGTATGGCGTAGGTGTTGCTTAAAATTTCACCTTTTCCCAGCTCTACGTGATCTACCTCTCGTACCTAAAATGTAAAATTTCTTTACTTTACTTTAGGCATTAGCTAACGAGTCGACAGGCGCGCCGAACCATTCGAGAATAGACACTTCTTGATTGGAAGCTAATACGGTAGTTGGTGAGCTTACTAGCTTACCAAACAGTTAGGGTGTCGTCCACCCCTTGTATAAAGAAAGAAAATACAGTAGTAAGTGAGCTTACTAACTTGTCGGACAGTTAGGGTGTAATCCACCTGTTGTATAAAGAGCGACAAAACAATGTCTCATCTATCTAGGCATGTGCCCCCAGTCCTAAGACACTTTTTCACATCTTGTGGACAAAACTGTTAAGAGAGTTGCCGATTTTCTTCTCTCTCACTGGATTTGGATATATGCCTCTAATCCTGAAACATGTATCTCTATCTTGTGGACACCGAGTACTCCGTTTTGACGAGCGAATTGTCAAGAACTTTATTCATATGTTAGGCTGCGAAAGCCGAAACACCCCTTTTATCATCTTTATAACTTGTTAAAATCAGGCTAAAGTTTCAATGACATATAGAGGGACTTTAGACCAATGATGACATGCTTGAGAGGACATCACCCCCTGTATTCCTTTTTAAACCGATTTCTTCTCATGACATGACATCACCCAGAACACCTTTACTTGTAAAAGCGTTCTACACTTGAAAAGGATCGATCTAGATTCTTTAGCGCGTTAAGACTAGAAATAACTTTTCTAGCCTTAACAACTACTTGTTTCAAACACTTTGCGAATCATGGATCGTTTCGACATCCTTAACATTAATAAAAGATTCTCTATCCTTAGAGAACTTCGTAGAATGAGTCTCGGATTTATTTCCTTGACTACTTTGATCATCGTCTATTCTAGACTCGATCAAAGTGGGGGCTAACTGTACCTACTTTTGGCCTCTTGTCCCGAAAGGAAGTGCGATGATGTTACAAAAACCCGTTCTTCATGCTAGATCAAATTTGAAGTGTTTATGGACTACAAAAATGATGAGTGACATTTTTGGCACTCATTTGGTTTCTTTTTGGATGATTTTTATTTCATTTTATCTCTCTTTTCTTTAGTTTTCCTTAGTTTTATTCTTGTTTTCCTCTTTTTATGCCTTTTGTAGTTTATTTCTCTATTTCGTGTTTTTTTTCTTGTTTACTTGCTTTCTTTTCCCTTTTTACTTGCTTTTTATCCTTTGGTTGTAGGTTGTGATTGATTGTCCAAGGATTCCCGGGCTTCCTTTCCATAGTTTTCCATTGATTTTCATGCCTAAAGCTTGTGCAAGAAGTTTCAAGTCAATGTGGGGTTCAAGGAGCATGCTTCAAGGTCTTGATTATGCCTTCCTCATGGCTCATTTTCTTCAAGAAATTCAAGGAAGTTGCTGCCTACCTTGTCCTCCATCATCATCATCTAGGATGCGTGCACCTCGTGAGCAAGGGCAAAGAAGAAAGGAGGAAGCTGCAGCTGTGTGCGGGCGCACAAGAGGAATGTGCGGCCGCACATCTGTCGTGTGCGGCCGCACATCAGGTGTGTGCGGGCGCACATACCTGGGTGTGCCCCCGTGCGCACCATTCTCTCTCCTCCGAGCGCCCGCACCAACGTGGGTCTATTTTTGGACGTCTTTCCCAACTTCCTCTTGGGGATTATAGTTATTTATTTCCATTTTTAGAGAGAGGAGGAGAACTAGATTAGATTAGATTTTTAGAGAGAGAAAACATTAGTTCTTAGCATTTTTAGAGAGAGAAAGTGTGGGTTTGATGATTGATGATTGAAGATTGCTTCATTTGATTTGTTTTCTATCAAGTTTGAAAGGATTCTTTACTCTTTAATGCAATTCAAAGTTTGATTTCATTAGTATTGTTGTTTGATTTGGTTAATTGATAGTTTAATTGATTTGATTGAATTTGTTGGTTTCAATTTGATTTCAATTGATGAATTTGGGAATGATGATTAGTTTAGTTTTGATTTTGATGTTCTTTATGGATTGTGAGTAGTTTATTTGCTAGGGTGGTGGTGAAGCATGTATTGATGATGAATTGAGATTAATTTGGGGAAAATTGATTGAGTTGATAATGTGATTAAATTGGTTGATTGATTTTGTGCATGTGTGTGCTTGATTAGGCTTGATCACCCTTGTTATTCACACTAGATTGCATTGTGAGTTCACATTGATACGGACCATTGATTTGTGGCTTACATTTACTCGATTGAGATATCTTGTGATGTTTCCTAGCTAGTGTTTGATGTAGTTGACGCTAATTAGACCTCTAGGAGAATAGCTTGATGTACTCTCTTGGTTGCAATTTCGGTTTTCCCTCGCATTGTTTGACTTAATCGGTTAATTCCCCGAGTTGATTGAACTTCATCGTTGATGCATGTGGATCCATTCCCCTAGTGTCTTAGCATTCATTTAGTACTAGCATTTTTCATTGCCTAGCTTATTCTTAGTGTCTACCATATACCCCTACTAGATTTCGGAATAGCTCAATTTTGGCATCGTGCATTTATTCTCCATTCCCTAGGGTTCGACCTTGACTTGCCGCTACACTATTAGGGGTTAGTTAAGCTATAAATATTGTTTGATAGGGTGGGGTGGTAGCCCAACGACCTACCATTCTCCTTTCCATCAAAATGGCGCCGTTGCCGGGGAGTGGTGTTTTGTATGCATGTTGTTTTTGAGTCTATTCCACTCTATTTGCAAAATACAAAAAGATTTTACACTTAGGCTACATTTGTAGCCGTGCTACTAATATTGTCTTTGAGTTTTGTGTGTGTAGATCCCAAGTCATGGGAGGTAGTTCAAGGGTTACCTTGAAGGAGCTTGGAGTGCCCGGGGCTTATAGGCATGAGAGCGCAATAGCTCCACCTATGTCACCGGAGAATGACTTTGAAATAAAGCCGGCAATGATCACTCTTATTGAGAGGAGACAATATGGTGGGGCAAAGAACGAGAGCCCATTGAACCATCTTAAGGAGTTTGAAAAATATTGTAACACAATCAAGATTAATGGAGTTCCTCAAGAATTCATCCGCCTTATTTGTTCCCTTTCTCCCTCATAGGAAGATCTTTGGAATGGCTAGATAAAGAGATGAAGCCCAATTCTTTGAAAACTTGGGATGATGTCACCAAAGCTTTCTTGTTCCGTTTCTATCCTCAAAAGAAAACGGCGGAAGCAAGAGCTTTGATTCAAAGGTTCAAGCAAAAGCCTAATGAAAGCCTTTATGAAGCATGGGAAAGATTTAAGGATTATCAAAGGGAGTGTCCACACCATGGGATTCCTACCTACCAAATCATACATATCTTTTATGGTGGGTTGAGTTCTCATGGGAGAGCAAGTTTGGATGCCGGAGCCGGAGGCCCAATCATGAACAAGACGGAAGAAGAAGTGGTTGATGCTATTGATGAAGTAGCTCGTCATTATATGAATTGGCAAGAAGTGGAAAGGGAACCAACAAGCAAGGGTTACTCGATCGAACAACTTAGTGTCATCAATGATTTGACCACTTTGATTGAGGATTTAGGGAAAGAAGTTAAGTCCCTCAAGGAAAAGCTTGAGAAGCCTCCTTCCCAAGCTCCAATTCTTCCCTCCCAAATTAAGGGGAGAGGTACATCTTCTCACTCTAACTCCAATCTTTCTACTTGTTGCATGATTGTGGAATGTTGGCCGTGTCAATTATGTGGAATGAATGATCATAATGCTTCTATGTGCCCAAATGTTTCTTGTAGTGAATGTGATGGAAGTGAAATGGAACACATGAATTATGTCAATAATCATGCTTGTGAACCTAGAAATGATGTTCAAAGGAATATTGGAAATAGAAATTATCATATGAATCATCATGATTATAACCAAAATGGAGGTTATAGAAATCATGAATGCCAAGAGATTCATGGTAACTATAACCATCATGGTTGTAATGGTCATGGTCATGGCTATAGACATGGGGATCATAACCAAGGTTATGATAACTATGGTCAACAAATGAGCCAAAATGAAACTAGGGGTAATTGGAATAATCAATCTAGGGGATATTTTCAAGCAAGTTTTCAAGATGGTTCCTCAATTGATTTAGTTCCAAATGCTCAAAGTTTAAATGATAATTCCCATGACCAATCATTTTCTTCTAGGGAATTTTTGGAAAGTGTCATTGAGAAGCAAGCCAAGACCATGGAAATGTGTATGGTTTTGAATGAATAGAAATTTAATTACATGTTGGCTTATAACAAAGATTTGAGTGAAAAACTTTCTCAATTGACTAGTATATTCAAGGAATATGCAAACTCTTCTTCTTCTTTGACTCCGCCTAGCTTAGATTCTAGGAACCCTATGGATGCCATTGTTACTAGAAGTGGTAATGTAATACCCCGTATTTTCATACGTATTTTCCTAATTAATTAAGGATTATTTTATAAAAAGGGTATTTTAGTAAATTTATTATTTGGAGCCAAAATAATATTTGAATTTTGGCGCCAAAAGCATTTTGAAAACTAATCATTATTTTGGATAAGATTTATTATCCATTTATCTTATTTTAAAAACCGGATTATTTACATATTTCGGATATTTTAATTTAAGAAAAATAATATTTTATAAATTAATTATTATGGCCGAAAATTCCCATTTATTTAGCTAGGAAATTTGGATTTTCTATGTATAGAAAATATGATTTTCTTAGTTAATTATTGGTGAATAATTGGTATTTTAATTAATTATTTATTTATTTAATTATTCTATATTATTTACACAATTATTTTTATTCCTTAAACCGAGCAAAATCTTCCAAAATACTAGTAAGGGAATCTCCTATTTTCCTTAATTCTAATTCTCTATCTTTTTAGTATCCAATCATCATATTCTCTTGCCTTTTGTTCCTCTTGATTATTCCCCAAGTAATTCTAATTTCCTTATTATTTTTCATGACATACATATCTTCCATATTCAAGTATACACAATCACCTTAATATCCAAACTTTCCTTAATTCTTTATTCACTTCTCCAAGTTATCTCTTAAACCCTAATTACCATAATTCTTTCTACATTTTCCTACCATAATTCATGCTCATACTAGCCTATAAATACCCCTTCATACCTCTCACATTCTTCACACAAATTCTCTTCTTTTCTTCTCCTCAATTTTACACAAATCATCCCGTCCATCTTTGAAGCCAATTTTCGGGCACTTCTGGTCAGTTTTTGGGGTAGCGACGTTTCACAGAAGATTGTTCCTCTCGAAAAATCCTTGAGGTTAGGCTCAAGAATCACCCGATTCGGAGTTATATCAAAGGAGTTATAGCCTCTGCAAGTTGTGCCTATTATTTCCTACGAAATTCCAATTCTTCTCTTTTCCTTGGTTTCTTATCTTTTCTTCTTCTCTTCTTTTATTCAATTATTGTTATTATTATTATGGGAGATTAATATAAAATTATTATGAGTATTTTTAATTATATAAAATCATATTTTGATGATGTTTATGAGAAACTAATTAAAAGGTTCATGTACATATAGTGGGGGGGCTTTTAATTATTTGTTAACCTTATATTGATTAAGGTTATATTTATTTGTAGGGTGTGTTCGATCAAGATTCTTGAGGTTCTTTTGGTGTGTTTGCTAAGCAAGGATCAAGGTACGTTAGGTGGCTAGATACCTTTGAAAGTGATTGGATTGAATAACATGTTTTATATGATTTGATTGGTGATTGAATTAAATTGATTTGAATTGTGATTTTGAAATAAATTATGTTTGGAGGTATTGATAAAAGTATTTTGAATGATTGATTTTTAAATCATGTTTTGAATGGTTTGATCGAATTACTTATCATGTTTAAGGGAATTGATTTGAAAAGTTTATTGAATTAAATAGAAGGTTTTTCAAGGAAGAGTTATTGATTTTGAAATTTATTAATATGAGATTTTATTCTCAAGTATTTATTTAAGAGGTTTTGATTTTGAAAGTATGTGGAATTATTAAAAAGGAGTTTGAATTATATTGGATTTATTGAACCATTGAAATATTATTATTAATGCTTTATAAGCATGTTGGTAATCCCACTATGCGGATTTGGTTTATTGATAAGACTATGGACTTTGTATGACCTAGTCTTTCCTCAAGAATAGCCTTGTAATATAAGGAGACTAGCTTGGGGGGTGTGCACACTTGGGTGAGGAATTGGATTTAAAGAAATTGGTTCAAAAATGAATTGGATTTTTAAAGGAATTGGTTTATCAATTATTTTGAATGTTGAATCATTGAAATTGGTTTTGAATCTTGAGTTTTGGAATTATTGGATTATTTATTGGAAATTGGTTTTAAAGCATGTTTGCGAATAAATTGAGTTTACATTATCTTGCACTTATCGTACTTAGCATATTTTGCTAACTCGTACTTCTTATTTGTTTTGGTTCGCCCTGTTTACCGTAATGGTAAGCAGTGTTGCTTATTTTCAGGTTGGAGTCAATAAATGATGCATTGGAGTCCCGGGATTGGTTTTCACTAAATTAGGAATTTGGTCTTGTATCTATTTTAAGTACTCATAACTTTGGTTACTATTTATGGTTATTATTAATAAAGAAGAGTATTGAAGTTTCCGCTGCAAAGTATTGTTATTTTTAGTAAGATGAGTAGCCTTGCGTAATCACGCGGCGGTAACACGCCCAAGTCTATCTCTACGGTATAATTATACGTATTATATTAGTATGTTTGTAGAGGGAGATTTGGGGGTGTTATAGGTAAGGTCCTTGAGGGAGGTGTGCCTAAGAAGAGTGTTGCCAATGAGAGAACTAGTAAGAATTCCATTGAAATTGAAGGTGATGAATGCCCTTTGAGCGAAAATGTTGGTGAGGAACAAGTAGAGAAGGTGATAGAGAAAGAGAGAGAGGTTTGCAAACAAAGGCTTCCCTATCCTCAAAGATATAATAGATATAAGTTGGATGAGCAATTTGGGAAGTTTGTAGAGATGCTTAAGCAACTTCATTTAACTCTTCCTTTCACCGATGTTGTTGAACCAATGCCAAATTATGCTAAGTTCCTTAAGGAAATTTTGAGTGGAAAAAGGACTTGTGATGTGGCGGAGACCATTAGCCTTACCGAGCATTGTAGTGCAATCATCATGAATAAGATGCCTCCTAAGTTGAAGGATCCCGGAAATTTTTCCATCCCTTGTGCTATCAACAAGACCCAAATTGATAATGCCTTATGTGATTTAGGAGCTAGTGTTAGCCTTATGCCATATTCTGTTTATCAAAGGTTAGGTCTAGGAGAACTTCTACCTTCAAAGATTACCTTGCAATTAGCCGATAGATCAATCAAGATTCCTAAGGGAAAGGTAGAAGATGTGCCTTTAAGGGTTGGAAAATTTGTTATTCCGGTTGATTTTGTAGTGTTGGACATGGATGAAGATGCTACAATACCTATCATCTTAGGTAGACCTTTCCTTGCTACATCGGGGGCTATGATAGATGTGAAAAGTGCTAAGACATCTCTTAAGATAGGGGAGGAAGTAATTGAATTTGATTTGAATGAAGGAATGAAATATCCTTCCTCTTCTTTAGAAAATTGCATGAGAGTTGAAGTGCTTGATAATATTGTGAATTCCATGCATGAGCACTTGCTCACATCTAACGATCCTCTTGAGTGTGTTTTATTGAACAAGGAAAAGATAGGTATCTCAACCAAGAAAGAGCAATTGTATGAAAATTTGCTTAATGAAGGCGATATAGGGAGTGGAGAAGAAACTTGCATGGGGATATCAAGTCAAGATGCTTTGCAAGTGGCCTCAACCAAAGAAGGTAAAGGTGTTCCCATGGTAGAGCTAAAACCTCTACCATCACACCTTAGGTATGAATTCTTAGGCCCTAATTCTACATATCCCGTTATTGTTAGTGCATCCTTGAGTGAGAGCCAAGCTCAAGCGTTATGTGGTGTTTTGAGAAAGCACCAAGGTGCTTTGGGATACACAATTGATGATCTTAAAGGCATAAGCCCCGCCTTGTGTACACACCACATAACACTTGAGGAAGGCACCCTTCCTTCTATTGAACGACAAAGGAAACTACATCCCCAAATGGGAGAAGTAGTCAAGAAAGAGATCACCAAGCTTTTGGATGCGAGAATTATATTCCCCATTTCAAGCTCAAGGTGGGTCTCCCCCGTGCATGTCGTTCCTAAAAAGGGGGGTATGACCGTAGTTGAGAATGAGAAAGGTGAGCTCATTCCAACTCGAACGGTCACCGGTTGGAGGATGTGTATAGACTATAGACGTCTAAACACATCAACCAAAAAGGATCATTTCCCTCTCCCTTTTATTGACCAAATGCTTGAAAGGTTGACTAGGCACAAATTCTATTGCTTTCTTGATGGATATTCGGGATTCTTTCAAATTCCTATTCACCCCGAGGATCAAGAAAAGACAACCTTCACATGCCCCTATGGTACCTTTGCTTATAGAAGAATGCCCTTTGGGTTGTGTAATGCTCCGGCGACCTTTCAAAGGTGCATGATGAGCATTTTTGGGGACATGCTTGAAGAGGAAATGGAAGTCTTCATGGATGATTTTTCCGTGGGAGGTGTTTCATTTGAGGATTGCCTCAAAAATCTTGAAAGATGCTTAGAGAGATGTAAAAAGGTCAACTTGGTGCTTAATTGGGAAAAATGCCACTTCATGGTGGAAGAAGGGATTGTTCTAGGCCATAAAATTTCCAATAAAGGCATCGAGGTTGACAAGGCTAAGATTGAGGTGATAGAGAAGTTGCCTCCTCCGGTCAATGTGAAAGGGGTAAGATCATTCTTGGGTCATGCCGGATTTTATAGAAGGTTTATCAAAGACTTTTCTCTTATTGCTAAACCCTTAAATGATCTTCTCCAAAAAGATGTTGATTTTGTCTTTAATGATGCTTGCTTGGAAGCTTTTAATAAATTGAAGAAAGCTTTGACTTCTACTCCTATTGTCCAAGCCCCTAGATGGGATTTGCCATTTGAGCTCATGTGTGATGCAAGTGATACGGCTATAGGAGGTGTGTTGGGTCAAAGAATTGACAAGAAGCTCCATGTCATCTATTATATGTCAAAGACTCTCAATGGTGCTCAAAGAAATTACACAACAACGGAAAAGGAATTCTTGGCTATTGTTCATTCTTTTGAGAAATTTCGTTGTTACTTGTTGGGGGTCTAAGACTATAGTTTTCACCGATCATGCGGCTTTGAAGTATCTCTTTGGGAAAAAAGAATCCAAACCGAGGTTAATTCGTTGGGTCCTTGAGCTTCAATCTTTTGATCTTGAGATCCGAGATAAAAAAGGTGCTGAAAATGTTGTTGCGGATCATTTGTCTAGACTTGAAGATTTTCAAGTTCAAGACGATGGGTCTCCTATAGAGGACCGGATGTTGGATGATTCTTTGTATGTTATCAATATGAAGGAGCTCCCTTGGTTTGCCGATTTGGTGAATTTTCTTGCTTGTGGGGAGTTTCCTCTTTCTTTTTCCAACAATCAAAAGAGAAAGCTTAAGAGAGAAGCAAGGCACTATGTATGGGATGAGCCAATCTTGTACAAAAGAGGTGTGGATGGATTGTTGCGCCGATGTGTACCAAATGAGGAGATACCAAATTTTTTGAAGATGTGCCACTCGGATCCTAGTGGTGGTCATATGGGTGTTTCAAGAACGGCCTCTAAGGTGCTTCAATGTGGATTATGGTGGCCTAACCTCTTTAAGAATGCTTGGGAGTATGTCAAAAGTTGTGATCAATGCCAAAGGACCGGGAATATTTCAAGGAGGAATGAGATGCCCCAACAACCAATACTTGAATTGGAGATATTTGATGTTTGGGGTATAGATTTTATGGGTCCTTTTCCATCTTCTTATGGGAATCAATATATCCTTGTTGCCGTTGATTATGTGTCAAAGTGGGTGGAAGCCATTGCTTCTCCCACTAATGACCATAAAGTGGTGATGAAATTGTTCAAAAAGATAATATTCCCTAGGTTTGGCATCCCCAAAGCGGTTATAAGTGACAATGGCTCACATTTTGTGCACTATGCTTTCCGGAAGATGTTGAAGAAGCATGGAGTGAACCAACGATTTGGTCTTCCTTATCATCCTCAAACTAATGGGCAAGTTGAGGTATCTAATCGTCAAATTAAGTTAATTCTTGAGAAGACGGTTGCTAGGAGTAGGAAAGATTGGGCAAACAAGCTTGATGATGCTCTATGGGCATATAGAACGGCTTTCAAAACTCCTATTGGTACCACTCCTTATCGCTTGGTTTATGGGAAATCTTGTCACCTTCCGGTTGAGCTTGAGCACCGCACTCATTGGGCTATTAAAAAGATCAATTTTGATTTGGCTAGTGCGGGCGAGCAACGTTGGTTAGATCTTCATGAGTTAGAAGAGCTTCGATTGGATGCTTATGATTGTGCTAGCTTGTATAAAGCTAGAACTAAGGAGGTGCATGATAAGCTCATTGAGAAGAAAGAGTTTGTTCCGGGGGATAAGGTGCTTCTTTTCAATTCCAAAATGAGACTTTTTCCCGGAAAATTGATGTCTCGTTGGACCGGCCCTTTTGTTGTTCAAGAGGTGTTTTCAAATGGTTCTATCGAAATTTCTCCTTTGGATTTTTCAAGAACTTTTAAGGTTAACGGACATAGACTAAAGAGGTATTATGATGGAGTGTTCGTGGGGGTCATTCATGACATGACTCTCTATGATCCGCCTTAAAAGAGGTGGAGGATGTCTAGCTTAAGACTCTAAATTAAGCGCTTCACGGGAGGCAACCTGTGTTTTCTAACTTTTTCTTCCTTTTTCTTTTGGTTTTTCTTTGGGTTTTGATGATGATTTTGTGATCTAATTTTGTTGTGTTTGATGTTGTAGGATGGTTTGAGTTTAATTCCAACAATTTTGATGCCAATTTTGAGGTAAACTTGTCCCAATTCTTAAGTTGGAAAGGTGGGTAAGTATGGAGAATGGATAATACTTGTGTTTATTTTCATGATTTTCATGTTTTTCTTTCTCCAATATAAAGTGTAGCTACTGCCTATATGGTTCCTCATAACCATCATGGGGTGTGCGCACATGATGAGGGAGGAAGAAAATCGGGAATAAAACCCAGATTTTGTGCGCCCGCACAACAGCACTGTGCGGGCGCACATCCTTCTTGTGCGGCCGCACATTGCTGGGTATACGTGGGGAGTGTTTTTCCCTCCTCTCTTAACCCCGATTCTTCATTCTCTCTCTCTTCTATTTCATTCTCCTTCCTCCTTAAGTATATTGTGGTTGCTCATAGTTTCTCTCCATTCTCCTCATAATATTTTTCATTTTTCCTCATCAAATTTTCCATAATTCTCATTACTTTGCTCCCCAAGTCTTCATTCTACATCCTTAAAGGTAATTTTCTCACTCTTAGTTTGAAAATTTTGGGTACTTGTTAATTGAAACTTGTTGGTATGATTGTTGGGGATGTTTATGTGTAGTAGTGTTTTTCTTGCTTAATTGTTGTGATTTTCAATCAATTGAAAGTATAATTGCATGTTTTATGTGCTAAAGTTTCAATTTTCATATTTGAGCATGACTAGTACTACCCTCATACTCTCCACCATTACTACCTCTTGTTTTTATGATGATGAATGTGAAATTGTTGATGATGGTTTTGTGAAATTTATTTATGATGTTGATTTTACTTGAGCATTTACAAATTTTGGCACGAACCTTGTTGGATTTACATATGTTTAAGTTCTAGGGTGTTTTGTTGATGTTGATGGTGATAATGGAGAAAATGGTTGTTGGTAGTGTGGAGTATAGTTGCTTTTGTTAATTGTGATTTGGGGTAATACTTGTGTCAATTGTGATGCCTTGATTATGCATTTTTCACCACTATTGAAATTTTGCTTAAACTCATGTCATATTGTCCTTTTATTTTTCCCCATGTTCATGATTAAGTTTAGCACACCATTCCTACTATTGAAATCATTTTCATTGTGCATTATCTTATAGATGGGTGGTTCAAGACAAGGTAAGCGTGCAAAGGTCACAAAATCAAGGAACACAATTGATCCACCTTCTTCCATCAATGAAACCTATGGCATCAAGTTCACGGTCCAAGAGCATTGGGCTAGATTTGAAAGTCTTTCTTCAAGGAAATTGTATTCCACAAGATTCTATGATAGAGACACTACTACTCTTCTTGGGATAGATGATGATGTGAGGATGTTAGCTCAGAATTTGGGACTTGAGCATTTCATTGACCTTAATGCTCCCACCTATGCAAGGCTCACTTATGAGTTCCTTTCTTCACTCGAAGTGCAAGAGGATGGTGACGACAATGAATGCCCAACACTTACCTTCCAAGTATTCAATGAGGACTATTCCATCCCTCTTTCATTCCTAAACAAGATGTTCAACTTTCCGGAGCCTATTGATGGCAAGCCTTTGATCTATCCGGCTTATGAAGCTCTCCATCGAGACCATAGGTATGATGAGAACGATTGGTGGGATGATATTTCTATTGAGGATACTTATTGTGCCCAAACTTCCAAATCGGCCTCAATAGTCCGTGGAGCGATGCGCTATTTTAGCCGCATGCTAACCTATGCATTTTTCTCCAAGGAATCTCTTGGAGCTATTTCTCAAGAGCAATTAAGTTGGCTATGGTTGGCTCATCGATATAGGGATGATATGTTGGAGGACTTTGATGTAATTGATTTTGCTAGGCATTTGCTTGACCGCTTCATCGATATTCGTGACGGTTTCTTTCTCTCGGGAAGCATTCAAATTGGGGGTATGATCACCCTCATCGTGCTATCACTTAACAAGAAATATGCTTCCATGATTGGAGATCTTGTGGAGATTAAGGATCCTAGAGAGAAGTCTCCGTCTTGTTTGTTGGGTACTGTAGACACCTAAAAATTTCTCCCCAAAACCAAACCCGATGATGAACAACCTTTCACCGCCATTATTGGTCGGGTTGAGTATTTAATCTTTAGAGTGCTTAAATCCATGTTCATTCCCAATACATTTCATAAACCAACCCAATTTCTAACCCATTTCACCAAACCATAACTTATTTTCCTCTTATCATGCCTTTAAACCCATAATAATTCATTTCGTGTCCATTAAAAATCATTCATTTCGTGCCCTTTTTATAAAAATGTTTAGATCAGTTTATTTTGGTCCATAATCTGGGTCCAATGATTAAATATTTGGATAGGGCTTTAAAAGATCTTTCCAACGATGTATTATAAGCCCAAATCCGAGTTATAACGAATAAGTTATGGCCAAAATACTAAACTGAGTTTAAATCGAGCCTAAGCCCACCTTACCTACGACCCAATGATCATGTGGAGGGTCCAAAGGATTTAATCCCACTCCTAATCTAATTAGGATTAATTGGAAGCTTCTATAAGTTTCTAAAATATCTTAATTATCCTTTTTGAAAAGATAAGATTAAAGAGTTTGAAATAGAATAAAACTCCTCTAGTAATTCGATTCGAATTGAAAGACGTTCAAAGATTGACAGATATTATTTTCGTTCCTCACTGTTTTTATCTGATTCTTAGATGGTTGGATAGCTCTTAAAATTATCTTTCCAATGATATATTATAATATTAATTCCGAGCTATAACGAAAAAGATATAAAAGAAATACGAAACTATATCCAAAACTGACACCGTCCCACTATTTCGGCTATATCTTTTATTCTACAAAATATTTTAATCTGATTCTACTTGGGTTAGACAGTAGACTTCAAGAGCTTTCCAACGATATCTTATTCATCTTATTCCGATTTCTGGATCAAAAGATATGATAAAAACAAAAACCGCAAAAACTGCTGTCTATCGTGAGAGTTTTATCCGATTCGAATTCTTATCTTTTTCTTGATTCGACCCCCTCTTTTTTCCCTATAAATAGAGGTCATATCTCCCCTTTTTCAATCATCAACAAGCTTGATCACCAAAAATCATTCTCTCTCTCTACACCAAAAATCATTCTCTTGCTCTAGCCTAATTTCTAGCCACCCTTTTCTGTAATTTTATATCCCTTAAGCACTCTAAGGAGTCCATACAATACCCGAAGTTCTATACTTAAACCAAGGCGTGAAAGGTAGAATTAACTGAGGGTTTGGACCAAATCAACTCTACTTTTATTTAATTTAATTATTTCAATTTGATTTATTATTTATTGAAGTTACTAACAATTTATTCATGATGTAGCAATTTCAAGGAAACGCGGAAAGTGAGTAATTAATCACTTAATTACCCTTATTATTATTACTTATTGCTAGTATCATGATTAGGATTATTTTTATTTGATTTGACTAACGCTATTATTGTTAATTTGCTTCCAATATTAATGTTGGTTTCTATTGTTATTATGATCACCATATTGCATGTTTAAAGGGAATATGTATTTGAAAATCATGACTAATAAGATAACTTGGACGACCGGTTTAGGTTCCTTTAATCTTACTATTAAATCGAAGTGATCACCAATATTCTAGAATTATATGTTGCATTAATATTCAACCAATTTAGCATAATAATAGTTTGGAGCAAATTGAATCTTTGTTTGCATGCCTTTGAGATCACAGGAATACTTTTTAATATAAGAATCGAGTAGAGGCCAATACGGGCGAATGTGACTCCATGACTCACTTCGTACCATCATCCCCGATCCTCCTTTCGTGGTTCCGAACCATATGGAGTTAGTAATCTCATGGATTATGAATGGGGTGTAACCTTCACGGGTCAATCGTTGTTGCCTATCGTTGTCCCTTAATCGTGGTTGCCTTATAATGATCCGTGAACGGTTTACAAGTTCCTTAAAAACTTGTTGGCGGCTCCCTACTTTCCTTGTCCCTAATCGTGTCCCTAATCGTTATGTCAATTCCCACTTCCTATGAGTGCCAAGCATATTCACAACATGCTTTTACGTAGGCGCGCTTCGAATGACGCCTACAGGTACATTTGCCTTAATCAATCAAAAGTTCATCGAGCGCACTATTATGGACGATTTGTTTATTTGGAAGGTGTCTCGAACAACCGATTGGTGCCTCATTCCCTATGAAGGGTCGATGGTGAGAGACAAGAGTTCGCCCTATCCTTGGAAACCGCCCAAGAGAGACATTCCGGTTTCTTTTCGTCGGGGATCCGTGCCTTCTTCGGGTAATGTTCTTCCAAAGTCTAAGGCCTCTTCATCTAAGGGAGGTATCCCTCGAACTTCTTCTCCTACTCCTCTTCCTCCTTCGTCCCCTCCTTTGCATGATTTATCTAGCTTGCATGCCAAGATTGATGCCCTTTCTATTGCATTGTCTTCTTCTTCTTCTATGGGGAATACTTGTTTTGTGGATGGTTATGATTATCATGCTAGGAGGGTGTATGATTTTCATGTTTCAAGGGGGGATATTGAGCCTTATGTGAATTATCCTTATCTCCCGGTCCAAGAGGGCCCTGTCCCACAGTGGGAGCCTTTTGACAAGGCGGTGGGGCCCCGTCTTTGCTATCCCTACTGGGAGGGCCCGCATATGGCGCATAGTGCCATTCGTGGGACCTCTAAGGTGGATTACGATTACAGGAGGCCGGGAGGATGTGACTGTACTTATGATCCAGCAAACCCTGCTCCTTTCCCTTCCCCTGAGACAGAGGGGAGATGGGGTCGTTCAGGGCCCCCTGTCTTGGATGACTGGTCTGACTATTTTGCTGCTGTTGCCCTTAGGAGGTTGGGTAGGGCTAAGGGGAAGGAAGTTGTTTCGTCAGGTGGGGGGAGTACTAGTTCTACCCCTTACTTTAGTGCCGAGTGAGCCATTTTGGCTACCCCTCTCCGTATGCATGCTTTATGATTGTGTTTTGTGTTTGCCCTATGGTTGGGTTTAGCTTGGGGGAGGGGTGGCTCATTTCTAGCTTGGGGGAGTTGGTTTAGGTTGGTTATAGTTTGCACGGTTCTCCTCCTTGCTAGTGGTTTACTTTGCATTCTTCTTTCTTAGCCTCTATGTCCTCTGTCTGCTCTGGTGTCTCTGTGATGTTTTATCTGCTGTTTCTTTGATGATGACTCGCTCTGTTCTTTATCTATCTGCTCTGCTATTGCTCCGATGATTCTTGTTGCTGATGATGTTTCCCTGTCTCTGATATATATTTTTCATTTCCTGTCGTTATGCTGCCGAATTTTCGGCTGGTTTCATTTGGAAGTTACTAACAATTTTCTTTGTATATAGATTCTTTTATTCTCTTTTTCTCACTTGGTCTTTGGTAGAAGCTTTTGTTTATGGAATGCAACGAGGTGGCTTCTACTTACTTCGTTTATTTTTACTAAGCTTGGAGCCGGTGAGATCTTTCTTATTTTTCTCTTTATTTTCCCTGGTTGCATAGAATAGGATTAGTTTAGGAGAAGTTGAATGGTTCGAGGATGGATGCTTGTTAACACGTAATGTGTTTGGGATCGGTGACTTTGTTGTCTATCGATCACTTGTTTGTCGATTGGGATTTTTATGTGTTTAACATGCTTTCTAGACCTTTGCATGCTTTTCTCCTATGTTTTCCTTTCCTATGTCTCCATTTTCTTTTCTTTTACCTTCTTTTATTTTACCTTTTTCTTTTATTTTCTTTTATTTTTCTTTTTATTTTTGATGTGATTTTGAGGCATTGTTTTTCATTTCTTTTCTTTTGAGATGAACATTGCACATTGGACTTGTCTTTTGCATGACTTTCTTCCTAGGTTGTAAAGGTATGCACGGTTTGAGATTATGTTCGGTTGACTCTAGGATAGTGTATGCTAGGGTAGTTGGTTTGAACTAGGAGGATCATGAAGCCGGATTCTACTTGTTTGTGGTACGTTGGTAGTTGCTTCTCATGGTTGATTTGACACCATTAGTGAGTTTTTACCACATCCTTGTCAGGTTACTTGTTTTTCTAGCCTTCAACATTCCTTGTATGAGCGGCGTGGATCCTTGACTATGCAAACCTAATCTAATAAAGCTTGATGTATGATTCTCAAACTCGAGACCGAACTATCTAGGAAGGACAAAGGCACATTTTTCGGGGTGGTATTTTTCATTTTTAGGATAGTTTTTATTCATTTTCTTTATTTTTGGGTTTACATTTGCCTTCTTGCAACCATTTTAGCCTTATACCTTCTTTTCAAGCCACATCTTTAGATCTTTAGCCTTTTGTTTCATTTTCTTTCTTTTCTTGGTTTTTGTGAAGCAATTTGTTCATTCTTGATTGAGTTTGTGGAGGAGAAGTTGGAATGTTTGGTTCTTATGAAAGCAAGTTTGTGTTTTGTCTTCTTTGTGAATAATGGCAAATGAGTATGAGTAAAAGCCGTCCTATATTATAAAAGACATGGACAAATAAGTGCAAATTCGAAAGAGCCGTCCAAAGTTAAAAGAGGCGAGGACAAAGCACTATTAAAAAAAGAGAAGAAAAAAGTGAAAAATGAAAAATTCAAAAATATTTTGATGTGCGTTTTCATCCTTTTTGAGCATTGAGGACAATGCTCCATTTAAGCTTGGGGGGAAGCGTTCTCACGCTTTTTGTGTATATGTTTGTGGTTTATAGCTTTGAATAAGCTTGGGGGTGTGAGTATTTTTGTTTGGATTGGTGTTTACTTGATTGTGATTCTAAGAAAGGGCCCGTTCTTTGCTTCACTTTTAGGAAAACCACCAAATTTCAAATTTTAGCCTACCTTCACCCTGTATGCCTTACGTTACAACCTTGGGGAAAGACCTTTTGACCTAGATAGTTGAGCCACTATTCGGGGGAGGGCATCATGGGTCATTGCCTAAAGAAAGGGGATGCATAGTCAAGATGTCAAGTAGCCTAAAAATAATTCTTTTCCGGTTCCTTCGAGGAATCATTGGGACACTCACTAAGGGGAGATTTGAGACTAGTGGGAAGAACGCGGTAAGATTGTTTGGGATGAAAGTGAATTGTGATAACTAGTTCCTATGCCTAGCATACCCTATGTTTCAATCAACCTTGGATATCTTGAAACGTGCATACCTTAACTACTTGAGAAAGATTGTCATTCATTTGCTTTATAGTCTTTATGTTGATTCATTTCGTAAAGGTTTGTTTTTATTTCATTTTCTTTCTTTTAATTCTTTGGTTTGCCTCATTGATGTTTGGTGGAGAGTTATGGGTCAAACTCTTAGGATACCCTTACGAGACCTCACTCGTCCTCATAGGCGACTTTGGGGTTTAAAGGGCTTGTTGTAGCTAAAAACAACCGTGATTCCTACGACAATGAGTTTTAGTGTACATTCTTATCTTGAGTCTTTCTTTTTCGTTTTCAATAAAATTTTCATCCTCTCTTTTTCTTGCTTTGTTTTTCTCGAGGACGCGCAAAAGTTTAGCTTGGGGGAATTTGATGAGTGACATTTTTGGCACTCATTTGGTTTCTTTTTGGATGATTTTTATTTCATTTTATCTCTCTTTTCTTTAGTTTTCCTTAGTTTTATTCTTGTTTTCCTCTTTTTATGCCTTTTGTAGTTTATTTCTCTATTTCGTGTTTTTTTTCTTGTTTACTTGCTTTCTTTTCCCTTTTTACTTGCTTTTTATCCTTTGGTTGTAGGTTGTGATTGATTGTCCAAGGATTCCCGGGCTTCCTTTCCATAGTTTTCCATTGATTTTCATGCCTAAAGCTTGTGCAAGAAGTTTCAAGTCAATGTGGGGTTCAAGGAGCATGCTTCAAGGTCTTGATTATGCCTTCCTCATGGCTCATTTTCTTCAAGAAATTCAAGGAAGTTGCTGCCTACTTTGTCCTCCATCATCATCATCTAGGATGCGTGCACCTCGTGAGCAAGGGCAAAGAAGAAAGGAGGAAGCTGCAGCTGTGTGCGGGCGCACAAGAGGAATGTGCGGCCGCACATCTGTCGTGTGCGGCCGCACATCAGGTGTGTGCGGGCGCACATACCTGGGTGTGCCCCCGTGCGCACCATTCTCTCTCCTCCGAGCGCCCGCACCAACGTGGGTCTATTTTTGGACGTCTTTCCCAACTTCCTCTTGGGGATTATAGTTATTTATTTCCATTTTTAGAGAGAGGAGGAGAACTAGATTAGATTAGATTTTTAGAGAGAGAAAACATTAGTTCTTAGCATTTTTAGAGAGAGAAAGTGTGGGTTTGATGATTGATGATTGAAGATTGCTTCATTTGATTTGATTTCTATCAAGTTTGAAAGGATTCTTTACTCTTTAATGCAATTCAAAGTTTGATTTCATTAGTATTGTTGTTTGATTTGGTTAATTGATAGTTTAATTGATTTGATTGAATTTGTTGGTTTCAATTTGATTTCAATTGATGAATTTGGGAATGATGATTAGTTTAGTTTTGATTTTGATGTTCTTTATGGATTGTGAGTAGTTTATTTGCTAGGGTGGTGGTGAAGCATGTATTGATGATGAATTGAGATTAATTTGGGGAAAATTGATTGAGTTGATAATGTGATTAAATTGGTTGATTGATTTTGTGCATGTGTGTGCTTGATTAGGCTTGATCACCCTTGTTATTCACACTAGATTGCATTGTGAGTTCACATTGATACGGACCATTGATTTGTGGCTTACATTTACTCGATTGAGATATCTTGTGATGTTTCCTAGCTAGTGTTTGATGTAGTTGACGCTAATTAGACCTCTAGGAGAATAGCTTGATGTACTCTCTTGGTTGCAATTTCGGTTTTCCCTCGCATTGTTTGACTTAATCGGTTAATTCCCCGAGTTGATTGAACTTCATCGTTGATGCATGTGGATCCATTCCCCTAGTGTCTTAGCATTCATTTAGTACTAGCATTTTTCATTGCCTAGCTTATTCTTAGTGTCTACCATATACCCCTACTAGATTTCGGAATAGCTCAATTTTGGCATCGTGCATTTATTCTCCATTCCCTAGGGTTCGACCTTGACTTGCCGCTACACTATTAGGGGTTAGTTAAGCTATAAATATTGTTTGATAGGGTGGGGTGGTAGCCCAACGACCTACCATTCTCCTTTCCATCAAAAAAGCATTATGAAGTAAAGTAAAACCCGTACTTGAGACCAAATTATCTTAGAGCCTTGTCCGATTACTAGTTAGGCCTAAAATGTGTTCATATATGTTTAAACTTGATCAATAACGGACCTAAATGCGTTAAATGCAATGATTGGACTAATAGATCTTACATTATTGAAAACCGAGCCAAACAGATAAAACAACCATCAAATTTCAAAGAGCTTTTCACTGGCATATTATAAGCCCAATTCCGAGCTACAACGAAGAAGTTATGATCAAAACACTAAACCGAGCCCTAAAACCGACACCCTTGCACTCCAACGTCCATAACTTTTGATCCATAATAGATTCAGAGCTTTCCAATGATATCTTACATGCCTTAATCCGACTTCACAATCAAAAGTTATGGAAGTTTTAAAAACGCGTTTTCGTTTAAGGCAAACCGCACCCCAGCGCAACTTAATGAGTTGCGCGCGCCTGGCCATCGCCACCTGACGCCGCGACTCTAAAACCCTAAACCTAGATTCCTACGCCTATAAATAGGGGCTTTCGTTCAGCACTAAAGAGACAGAAAAATCAGAATTTTAAACCCCAATCCCGAAAACCCTAATCTCTCTCAAACCCTCTAACTATCATACTACTTTTTTTCTCTTTCTTCCGAACTAGTCTTCAACCCTAATTGAATCCATTGAAGCCCTGTGAGGTACAAAGAAGGTCCATAAAAATCCAAGACGGAGATCTAAGCATACAAAGAAGAACGGTTAGTTTCCTGAGCACTTAGATAAATCACTTTTCTTTTATTTTTTAAATAACTTTAAGGAAAATTTTTCAAAAATAACACAACCTTTAAGCGGTCTTCCCTAAATAACACCACCTTTTGATTATTCCATAGTAACAGCACCTTTGATCACATATGCCAAAAATAAAACATGACCAGTTCGTAACCTATTTAAAAGGTTACCCGTGACACGTGTCACACTACCAACGGTCAATTATTTTAACAATTTGTTTTTTTTTTTAAAAAAAAAAAACCTTAAAATTTTTATAAAAAAACCTTAAAATTAAAAAAAATAAAATAAAAAAAGAAAATCCCTCCCACCACCGCCACCTGCCAGGCTGCCATCACCGTCGGCGCCTGAAACCCCTCCCCCGTGCCAGCTTAACCTTTCGCCGGTTGCCTGCACCCTCTTTACCCCCTTAACGCACTACCATAAGGTCGAAAATCCTATAACCCTAAAATGATGAGTGACATTTATGGCACTCATTTGATCTCTTTTTGGATGAATTTCATTTCATTTTATAGCTCTTTTCTTTGATTAGTTTTCCTTAGTTTTGCTCTTTATTTCTTTACTTTGTGTTTTTCGTAGTTAGTTTCTTTATTTTGTGCATTTTCTTGTTTATTCGTTGTTTTTCTCTATTACTTGTTTGTTTTCTTTTGATTGTAAGTTATGATCGATCATCCAAAGATTTTCGAGCTTCCCTTCAACATTTATCATTGCTTTTGATGCCTTGTGCTAGTATTTTAAGCTTCAAGTCTAGAGGAACTCGGAGGGCAAGTTTTGAGACCAGTGCACACATGCAGTGGGGGCACCATCTATGCCTCAAACCCACCAAAATCTCCATGAACGTGCTGCCTATTTTGATGTTCATCACCATCACCAAAGTTGTGTGCACTAGGTGATCAAGGTTGAAGAAGGGGAAGGAAGACCCTCCTAGGTGCGGGCGCACAAGGGGGCTGTGCGGCCGCACAGGTGGCGCGTGCGGCCGCACAGGAGGCGCGTGCGAGCGCACCCCCCTGGGTCTGTGCTCGTGCGCCTCCTCTTCTCTGCTTTGTGCGGCCGCACCGGCGTGGGTCTATTTTTGGATGTAATAACCGACTTCTCCCTTGTGTATATAGTAGTTTCCTTCTATTTTTAGATACCTTTTTACCTATTATTCACTTGATTAGATTTTGATTAGATTTTTAGAGAGAGAGAGAATTAGAGCTTTGATCATATTTTTTAGAGAGAGAAACTCAAGTTTGAAGAGAGAGAAATTCATGGTGTATTGTTGATGATTCAAGATTTCTTCATTGCAATTGATCTTTGATCAAGTTTTGTAAGGATTACTCATCTTTGATTTCAATATAAGTTTGATTTTAGTTGATTTCATTTGTTTTTCATATGATTGTTGATTGTTTGATGTTTGATTGAAGTTTCATTGAAGTTTCATTGATTTTTGTATTGTTTTTTAGATTTCTAATATGTTGATGATGAAATTGTTGATTAGTTGTGTTTTGATCTTAATTACTATGATTAGTGAGTAGTTTACTTGCTAGGGTAATGGTGAAGCATGTATGAGTAATGGATTAGTGTTAATTGGGGATAATTAATGAAGTTGATTATGTGATTAAACTTGGTTGATGAATCATGTGCATGTGTGTGATTAATTGAGGATTGGACAACTTTGATTGTTGCACTAGATTGCATTGTAAGTTCAGATTGATACGAACCATTGATTTGTGACTTGCATTTACACGATTGAGGTCTTGTGATGTTTCCTAGCTAGAGTTTATCGTAGTTGACGCTAGTTAGACCTCTAGGAGAATAGCTTGATATGCTCTTTTGGTTGCATGATTGATTTTCCCTCACATCGATTGACTTAGTTGATTTGACCTCCCAATTATCCATCTCCATTACGAATACATGTGGATCCTAGCCCTAGTGTTTATCATCTTTGATTTTCATCAAGTTTATTTGCATCGTTAGCTCTGTTCTAGTTTACAACCCCGCTTTTGACTTCGGAATAGCTTAGCGTAAGACAATAGACTCTCAATCACTTTTACTCTGGGTTCGACCCTTGACTTGCTACTATACTTGTATAGGGGTTAGTTAAGTGTATAAATTTTGTTTGATTGATTGGGGGAGGTAGCCCAACGACCTACCATTCCACCACTCATCATAAAACCACTCGATTTTGGGGTTTTAGGGTTTTTGGATGGTGGTTCAAATGGGAAAGGAGGTGGAGACGGACGGTGGGGGGGGGGAAGTGGTTTCGCCGGCATAGGGGAGGGGGTTTGGCTGGTGGCCGTTGAGGAGAGGGGGGTTTTCGAGGGGAGGGAGAAAGGTTTTAAGGTGGAGGAAGGTGGTTCAAGGGAAGAGGAGGGGTTGGGTGGTCAGGCACTCAGGCTGGGTGGGCACGCTGGTATCGCCGGTGATGATCTCTAGTCGTCGGCAGTGGTGGTAGCCTTGGCAGGTGGTTGTGGGGTCGCTGCCGTTAAGGGGAGGAGTTTTCCTTTTTTTTCAGGTTTTTTTTTTTTTGTTTTATTTTGTTATGTTGTTTTTTTTAAATAATTTTAGATTTTTTTTAAAGTTTTAAAATTTAAGGTTTTTTTTTTAAAAAAAAAAAAATTCAACCAATCACACATGTGACATGTGTTAATTGTAACCTGTAAAACAGGTTGCAGGTTTTTTGTTCTATTTTTGGCAGATGTGTATCAAAGGTGGTGTTATTGTGGAATAATCAAAAGGTGGTGTTATTTAGGGAAGGCCGCTTAAAGGTGGTGTTATTTTTGACAAATTTTCTTAACTTTAATTGATTAATTAGTATTGTTTGATCACTATAAACAAACTTTAATTAATTAATTCACATAGTATTCTTTAATTAATCAAAGACTAGATTGAATTATTAATTGATTGTTTTATCACCTAAGTCAAGGCGAATATTGTTTACTTTTGTTATTCCACGAATTTGATTAAAAAGAATAACAACATTCGTTGCAATGCAATCTTTATTTGATTAACGCTTGTAAATAAAATCAAGGAAAAATTGTTAAAAACTACCTTTAAATGACATTTTTTGTCAAAAACTACCTTATAATTTTTTTTATGAGAACATACCATTAAACCAAAATTTTTTGTGAAGACATACCACTCACAGAATTTTCAAGTTTGACCTCAATAACATGGCGTTGACCAATCATGTGCCGGACACGTGACTTCATTCAACCCATTTTTTTTTCTATTATTTTTCCTCATCGATCTTTCTCGCCCCTTTCCCCTTAATGATTACCCAATACCTTCTCTGTCCTCAATTTATCTCTCCTCTAAACGCATTCCATTAGAATTTCTTCCAGAAATTACAAACAACAAGTCTAAATATCTTAATTCATATTTTTTGGCATCTTTGCCACAGTATATCGATGGAGTTATTGCAGGTGGGGATTAATTGAGGAGAGAGAAGGTTAGTCTGGGGTAAGGGGTGAAAAAGATGAAGGAAAATAATAGGAAAAAAGAAAAAAATTTGGGTTTATTGAAGTCACATGACCGGCATGTGACTGGTCAGCGCCATGATATGAGGTCAAACTTAAACATCTAGTGAGTGGTATGTCCTTACAAAAAATTTTGTTATAATGGTATGTTCTCACAAAAAAAATTTATACGGTAGTTTTTAACAAAAAAATGTCATCTAAAAGGTAGTTTTTAACAATTTTTCCTAAAATCAACTAAATTGGTTTTAGGTGTCACGTTGCATATATTGTTTGGTGATGAAATTGTGAAAATGGAAGAGTTAGTAGAGGCCGCACTAGGTCTAGAATAGCGATTCCTCCCTAAAAAGGAACTTTATTTTAGTACCCTTGCTCCCGAACTCATCTCTGGTACACGGAAGCTAATTTGGGCATGGGTAAACTTACGATTCACGCTAAATATCCCTTGAACTCTACTTGAGAGAAAAGCATGAACGAGGTTTATGAGTTTTTCTAAAACTCATGGGCGACTCCCTACTTGTTTCTTTTAAAAACCACGTGATGACAGGATCAATTCTAATTCAAGGTCCCCCAAACAGTCAGGAATTCAAATCCTAAAACACCCTAACAAGTGTAAAGTCCTAGGCTTTTAAAGGCCCATGTGCATTTAAGAAGAAGGATCCCCTACGATGGGAACACCCTCCTTACAATAGCACAACCTATCTTCACCAAGTATCTCTGCGCCCAGTAACAAAAGTCTTCATTCGTCGTATCTAGTACTTCCAAGGCTAAAATTGTGGAAGTGTCCTTAGGAACAAACAAATTGACAATTTTGTCGGTGTCCAACGTATTTTTCTTAGGATGGAGGAAAAAACTAACAGTACGATTTGTCGCAGTGTTTAATGAAAGTATGGGATTGAACTCTAGAATGCGGCCATTGACCCAATTTGTTGAGCCCGCTAGAGTAAAGAGGCCATTACCAGTTTTCCAGTTGCATCCCTGTTATAAAAGAGTGTCCTCCCTAAGTAACCCTCATAGGCTGAACGAATGGTGACTAGAGACCCAAGAGTTGTTATTAGAATTGCCACATAGAAAGGTAGTGCACGTAGCGAAGACTTTAGACGCTAAGAGTTGTGGGTTCGAAACAAATCTCCACACATGCTTCATTAGGAATGCCATATTTACGGAGGACAAGCAATGAATTCCCAATGTAAGCCACCCATACCTCGAGGGAGATGCATGGTGTCCTTATAAACCTAATGCATACCCTTAGCATCTAAATACGCCCATAAGAAGCGCATGAGCGAGGAATCAATTTTCCTTATTACCGAGATGGGAAGCTCATAGCAAGCAAGAACATGTGACGCCATAGCAACCAAAATAGAGTAAATAAAAATTAAATTTTGAGACTGAGATAGCCGTGTAGCATTTAAGCAATTAATTCTTCCGATAATTTTGTCAATAATAAATAGGAAATGGTCCCTCTTTTTGCCGATGAAATCAATTGGAGCCCCCAAATGGTGATCGAACACCTGAACATGCTTCATTTGGAATATAGATTTGAAGCTCTCCTGGTTTGGAAGAAAGACATTTGGGCTAAACTTAATTAAGGACATTAAAAGGTTAAGTTCCTCCCCCAAAATCCTAGTGAACCGTTGAATAATCAGCTTAATGTTAGTACACAAAAGAGTAGTTGCCCAGAAAAAGATTAAAGCATCATCCGCAAAGAATAGATGTAAGATAGACGGACTTGTTCTAGACAGTTTGATTCCTGGAAATAAATTCAGATCTTTCCCTAGGTGTAACATATGAGAAAAGATATCCATGCAGGAAAGGAAAAGGTACGAGGAGAGAAGATCACCTTGACGAAGACTACATTGTGGTTTAAAGGTGGCAGAGGTAGTACTAGGGACAAGGGATTTATAAGAAACCGTCGAGAGACATTGCTGATTTATCAGTAACCATCAATCCGGAAATCCATAGGCTCTCAAGATTCGTACAAGAAAACTCCAGTAAATTGTGTCATAAGCTTTGCTCATATCAATTTTAAGCGAAGCAAGCCAATTATTTCTTGAAGTAGAGCAATTTATCTTTCCATTAATTCATGGCTCAACAAGATATTATCAGTCATAACACGATCTTGAATAAAGGCATGATGAGAATTCGAAATAAGAAGATGAAGATATTGGCGTAGTCTTGCCACCAAGCATTTGGAGGCACACTTGTAAATAGTATTACAAAGGCTAATTGGTTGTAAATGGCCCATCTCTATTGGAGACCAATCATAGGAATGACTAAGAGAGATTGGTTCCATTCTTTCAGTAGAAACCCTATCTGAAAGAAACTTTGAATGCCTGAAACAATCGACTCTCCCACGACGTCCCAATGAATTTTGAGAAATTCAACAGTAATTCCATCCAAGCTAAGCCCGGAGATTTACAGTTACCCAAGGCAAACATGGCATTTCGAATTTCCGAAGCTGAGAAGGGACGGTCCATATTACTGAGCTAAGAGGGCGTGAAACAAGGAATATCTAATTCCCGTAGAACCATGTCAATTTCCTGGTCATACGGAGGCATAACATTACTCTTAGGTTTTCTTTAGCGATTGCATAGTAACTCGCTAAACGTCCGTGTGACCATGTTGGATGACACCTTGATCATCAAGTAAGGAGCAAATCTCATTCTGTTTCCGGCGGCTTTTGACCTTCGAAAGCAGGAGTTTAGAAGGGCAATCCCCTTTGAGAATCCAATTTTTCTTGCAACTTCGTCGCTAGAATTGAAGTTTCAACAAAATATTCTCCTTTGAAAGTCACTATATTAGCCATATCGAGAGAGGCTCTGTAACTGACTGGATTGACTCACCCTCATTAGAAAGTTCCGATGAGAAATTTTTCTATTCAACTCCCATAAATTTCTTATTGTTGAGACACCACTTCTGAACGAAAGACTTAACATGTTCTAAATTCTGTAAGAGGATGAACATAGGAGAGCCAAAGATGCTTCTCTGTCAAGTATTACAAACAAAGTCATGAGTTTCATCATAGTGAAGACGCAAGTTATCCAGCTGATAAGGGCGGTTTTATTGCCGTTGAGCGGGTGAGTCGTCAAAGAAAATAACAGCATGGTAAAAAATGAGGATCGGCTAATTGATTGATCGACTATCCGTATAATAATTATGAAACCAATCATAGATCATATACGCGCAATTTAAACGTTATAATATGAGTTGATCTGCATCCCTATTATTTTTCCAAGTATAGGGAGGCCCTTTAAAGGGTGTAATATCATATCATATTATATCGCTAACATATGAAGCCGGTCTCACAGCTAGGTCATGAGACAACGACACTTGGCATTCTAGTTTTTCGCCAACTCTCAAGCCACATAAGCGACAAATAAGAGGCTAAATGATGGAATTTTGGATAAACTTTTGAAGATAAAAATGTTGTATAAATTTTTATTATCGATACACCACTAAATTTTATTTATACAACATTAATCATAGAGTAACTTTTAATAAAAATCTAATAAATCGATTATATTTTAATCATAGAATTTATTTTAAAAGTTCTTTATACAATAAGATCCATTTATAGTATATTTAAAATAATAGAGAATTAGTTAAAATAAGTTTTAGTCGACGGTAGAAATATTTTCAATTTAGTAAAAATATTTAAGTATGATATCGCATGTCTAAATATCGTGCATTATCAAAAGTGATTCACTAGGTGAAAAAAGTAGATTGGCACCGCCCTAAGGCCACCGGTTTTAAAAACCGGTGAAGAAAATATGGGGAAAAATACGCGGGATTTTGAGGGGAGGTTCTTGCCACCGGTTCAAACTAAACCAGTGGGAAAAACCATTATTCCCACCAGTCCAAATCGGTGGCATTTGATTTATTAAAAAAAAGGCCCTTATATAAACCCTAACCCTACATACTCTCAAATCAGTCGGCCTCCCTCCTTCTCCTCTCCTCTCTCCTGATCTCCTCTCCTCTTTATCCTTCTCTCTCCTGATCTCCTCTCCCTCTCTCTCCTGCTCTCTCGTCTCACCAACACCGCCGATGTCATCTACTCTCTCGTCTCTCCTTCTTTCTCATCTCCCTCTCTCGTCTCTCCTTCTCTACTAACCACCCACCTTAAAACAACACCCACCTAAAACCACCACCACCGTTACTAACCACCCTCGATGACCCTCGAAGCTTTAGCTCCGACAACACCACCGTCGCTCTCGTGATGAGTATGTGTGTTTTTTTAATTTTTTTTTTTTTTACTTTTTTTTTCCTATTTTTGTTAATTTTTGGGCTGTTATTTACCTCAATGGTTGTTTTGGTGGGTGGTGGGGTAGTTCGGGTTTTTGGGGTTGGGGTGGCGAGATGGTTGGTAGATCTAGGTGTTCAAAGTTTTTGGATTTTCTGGGTTTATCGATTTTGGATTTTAATTTGATTTTTCTCGATTTTCCTGGGTACATGCATGCGTTTTTTTGGTTTTTTATTTTTTCTTTTGAGGTTTCTGGTTTTTTTATAAATTTAATTTAATTTTTTAATTTTTTTCGGGGATTTTTGGTTTATTTTCAATTTTTTAATTAATTTGAGTTTTTTGGATTTTTTTATTTATTTTTTTATTTTCAGTTTGTAAGCTCTATTAATTTTTGTATTTTTATTGAATGCAGGTATCAGTTCGAGGCTTTTTTTGGTTTTTATGTTGTAATTTTTTTTGGTTGTTATGTTGTAATATTTTTGGTTTTTATGTTGTAATTTTTAAGTTGTAATTTGAGTTCGTGAATTTTTTTGGTTTTTATGTTGTAATCTTTTTTTTTTTTTTTTTTTTTTGGTTATTGTACGATAACATTTAAATGATAATCATATTTCTGAGTATATTATATTTCGGCTGATTATGATATGTTTTTGATTTTGAGTTTTATTGGTATTCGATTATATATCAAGTGAAAAAAGAAAAAAAAATTCATGTATATTGCCACCAGTTAACCGGTGGCATTTTGATTTAATACCCCAAAAAGAATGCGGGAAGGTTTAATTGCCATCGGTTAAACAGTGGCAATTCTTATTTTTGCCACTGGTTTTGAACCAGTGGCAATTCTTATTTTTGCCACTGGTTTTGAACCAGTGGCTTTTCCATGGAAAATTGCCAACCCCCAAATGCCCAGCGGTTCAAAACCGGTGGCATGAGGGGGTTTTCAACTGGTAGGCATTTGCCTTTTTCTACTAGTGATTATATGATCGTATTCAACAATCAAGCCAGAAGGTTTATCCTAAAATTCAATAAACAACCTGGGCATCACCCAGGGCACAAAACAAGTATATAAATAGAGTAGGCATTTTTCGGGAGCATTCGCTGCGCTACATAAGCAAAAGTATTATTTCAACCAATTCAAAATTATCCTCCCAAGCCAAGGGTTGAGTTCGATTTAATCACAAACTTGGGGAGCCGCCCGTTGGTATACACCCTCAAGGGAGGCTGCCTTGCTAACGCGTCCAAACTCTTAACCATGGTACCCTTTTGACACCAAATAAACCTGACGTTTTGGTCTTCCGTGTTATTGGTTTTGGTCTAGTTAGTCTTGTTTTGGTCTTCCGTGCTATTTTGGTCCACGTGTCAGTCGTTTTGATACTGTTTACATGTCTAGCCATGCAATCATACCACAAGTCTTATAACGTCACTTAAATTAATCACTCACGTGTCAAGTACAACCCACACAATGATTTTTCGACTCGAGTCATGCACCATATCGTTTATGGTTGTATACTAGGTTCATGCATGTGCCTCCCTTTTCCATCAATAAACAAAATGATCGAGTGAAGTTCTTAGCTTCTCACATGTTTTCAAAAATAATTTCAATTCGGTAAAATTAATTTTAATTTAGCAAAAATAAGGTGAAATGAACAAGGCCTAAATTGAGAGGAATTAGATATGTCGTACATGGGTAACATGTTTTAAACAGTTCAATTAAAATTTTTGCAGAATCTAAATGTTTTAGTTTAAACGGTTTGTGGTTTAGAATCAGTTCAGTTTACATGTGTTATGGTTTAATGTGGTTCAATATAGACATAGTTTTCACCATGTTAAAACGGATATAGGATGGAAACAATTTGTATCAACAACGGTTCACCGTGATTGGCTCTGATTCGCTATTAGTTATTGTTCTTATACAGTTTAATTCAATCGTTAGTTCAGTTTTGGGTAGACTGTAAACAGTTCAATTTTTTTTTTTGGTTTCAAATCGATTTTTAATCGGTTATGTTCCAGCTGTTTCGAATCGGTAGCAAGTAATTTAAAGGTTTGATTTAAGAATTTACAGTGCTACAATGTTAGGTAGTGACTAGGGGTAAATACAGCATGGTTTGGTGCGGTTTGAGTCGATACCAAATTAAACCAAATTAAACCAAATCGCAAAATACGGTTTGGTCAAATTTTCAAACCAAACTAAACCATATTAGTATTGAAACCAGATCAAACCAAACCGTGATAATACGTTTTGTTGCGGTTTATAATGAGACGACATTTTTCCTAAAAATTGACAAATAATACTTCATTAACTTAAAATAAATTTTAAATCATTAGCCCAAATGAATTAAATCGTATGCCACTAATCCACCATACCATGTTGTATTATGATATTTCATTTTTTCACTTAAAAATTATATAAATATTAAAAGACGGTTTATTGGATACGGTTTTGTTTGATTTATAATTTTTGAAAAATCAAACCAACCGTATTTACAAAAAATCTGAAACTAAACCGTATTTTTATAAACCGTAAACCAAACCAAATCGCTAAGGCTTCGTTTGGCATCACTGTGGTTTTCTGTTTTTTGGTTTTTTGTTTTTCAAAATCATATAATATATGTCATATAATGGTTCAAAAATTAGTCAAACTTATCAAAATCATGATAATTTTGAAAACTGACAACAGAAAAGTGGAAATACCTTTTTCTTGTTTTCTGTTTTTGGTTTTTGATTTTGAAAAAAAACTGAAAACAAAAAACAATGTCAAACAAGCCCTAAATACAATTTGGTCCGATTTAATTATGGTTCAGACCAATACACTTTGTATACCCCTACTAGTGACAATTAAGACTAGTCGGTGAGCCCACAAAGATTTGGCAACATAACTTACAGCCTGTTCCCTTTGAGACTAAAATCTCAAAGAGCTGATGTGTGAAATTGGGGCCACTTAAAATGACAAAATTTTGCTAAATTAGGAAGGTTTGGTTGGCCACTGCCGTGGACGGCAACAATATTAGGAAAATTGTGTTCCTTAAAGTCCACTTACTTCTTTGGATTTTCATCAAAAGTAAGAAATTTTTTTTTGTCCCTTCTCTATTCCTCATTTTTTTGTCCCATCGCCCATTGACTTTTTACGGTTTTCAATACATGTTTTCAAACGTATACAATATGATACGATCTAACAAGATTTCACATAAATATATTATCAGTTATTGATTAACTTGAATTTTTGGCCAAAATTTTTAAAATTTGACCCATTTAATTACAATGAGGCAAAAAATAAGAGACGAACCGAGTATTAAGAATCCATATAAATACACTCCCCCCCTCCTCTATTCTTCCATACTTAGCTCATCTCTCTTTCTCTCCCTCTCTTCTACATTACTTGATTAGTGTGATAAGAAGACTAACATGGCCTCACAAAAACAACATCTTGGCTCGGGAAAAGACTACCATGACCCTCCACCAGCTCCATTATTCGACGCCGATGAACTAACCCAATGGTCATTCTATAGAGCTGTCATTGCAGAGTTTGTAGCTTCTCTTATCTTTCTCTACATCACAGTCCTTACAGTGATTGGAAACAAAGCCCAAACCGACCCCGCCACGAGCCTTGACGCTTGTGGTGGTGTTGGGATTCTTGGCATTGCTTGGGCTTTTGGTGGTATGATCTTTGTTCTTGTTTACTGCACCGCAGGTATTTCTGGTAAGATGCCTACAATCCTACAATAGCTTGGACGTTGGACATATCCGTTTAGATTTTCTTAATTTTACACTTTGTTTTGGTGAACGAATATGCATGATAAATCATAAATGTATTAGATATATAATCTCTCTTAGTTCTTTTTGTTAATTGTATGATAAATATATATACTAATTACCTACTAGATCATCAGCTTTTTATAAATAACACAAATTCTAGAATGAATAAGATGACTTTTTCATTCACTTATTGTAAGAGGTTAAAATTATTCTAAAAGTATTTATAGTTATACTTATATTATAAACATTATTATTCTGTAAACATAATTTTACCTTTAAAAAATCATAATTTATTAGATTAATCATATTAGTTTTTGTAACACGTATACATTCGTATCAAATTAAAATACAATTGTGCTTATTACACATCAACAATTACCCTTAAATGGGTTAAATTACCATAAAAATTATTAAATTTACCTTTTGATTAACCGTTTTTCAATAAGATTAACAAAAGTCCACCTTATAGAGTTATTGTATTGTTAAATGTATGATTGTCCTAATTATATATACTAGTTCCTGTCAAAAAAATTATATATACTAGTTAGCTAGATCTCTTTGTTCATTTTAATATAAATGTATGGTAAATATATACACTAGTTAGCTAGATTAAGGGATAATTCATGGGATATGATCCTATAATCGGAATGCATGCATTTTATAATGATGAGCTCATATACCTACTGGCTACTGCATGGATAAAGAGATATGAACTGTGAAACTATTTATTGGTCTTGCTTCCACAATAATCAAGTGCTATATAAGTAGGATTCAGGATGATTCTATCATTTCTATGGTAGTCAAGGATGACTAGTATTATTTCCTAAAAAAAAAAAAAAAAAAAAAAAAAAAAAAAAAAAAAAAAAAAAAAAAAAGAAGAAAGAAAGAAAGAAAGAAAAAAAGGGATGACTAGTTGACTACTATTCTATGAACTTTTTATTGGCTGATTTTGGTTTATCTTTTAATGTTAAAATTCTTTTATTAGTTTTGAAATTATTTTTGATTTTTTTCAATAACTTTAATAATCAATTTAAGAAATTCAACTTTTTTTATTACTGAAATTAAAATTTAATTGATATGAAAATATAAAAAAAAGTATTTTAATTAATTTTAACATTAAAATAAACAAAAAAAATTAATCAATTAAAAATTAGTTTAATGGTGGTGGTCATCAATTTTCATAGGATAGATTAAATGTTAGAGGAATCATTTAGCTATATTTACCGTCCAACTAGAGCATCGTATAATTACGTATAAGTAGGTTTACATATTATGTTTTCACAAATAAAAAAAAAAAAAAAAAAGAAAGAAAAAAAAGAGGTTTACATTTATGTGTAAAATTAAAATTGGTGAATTTTGATGAACTAGGTGGTCACATAAACCCAGCAGTGACATTCGGGCTGTTCTTGGCTCGAAAAGTCTCACTGCTGCGAGCCTTGTGTTATATGGTAGCGCAATGCTCAGGAGCCATATGTGGAGTAGCATTAGTTAGGGCGTTCCAAAGTACATACTACGACAAGTATGGTGGAGGGACGAACAAGCTGTCTACTGGGTTTAGCACCAGCACTGGTTTAGCCGCCGAGATCATCGGTACCTTCGTACTTGTTTATACTGTTTTTTCTGCTACTGATCCTAAGAGAAGTGCAAGGGACTCGCATATTCCTGTGAGTATGCTAATCTTGGTTTATTTATGATCATTTTACATGTAATTCTTAAAGTAATTTTTCAAAATGCAATTTTTGATCTCATTCGAACTCGTATGAAATACTCTCTCTGTCACTTCTTATTGTTTAATTACACATTAATTTTTGTGATCAACTTTTTAAAACTTTGATTATAAAAACTTTCTATTATAAATATCAAAACTATAACATGTGAGATATTGTTACATGCAGAAAATGTGGTTTCTAAATATTAAGTAATTTATCATAATTTTTGCTCACATTAATGTTATGGATCATTTTTATTGATTAAGTGAACTATGTGTCATTTTACATATACATGGCTAAGTCATACTCATATCCTGTACATTCTGCTGTTAGAATTTGTAAGTATGTTTATCATTTGATCAATTCATTATACCTTGTTTGATTTTAATTTAAACGTAATGTAACACACTAATACCTTTAGACCTTTAATTAAACCACTGATGATTTAGCTAACCTTCAATCTTCATATGCGTGCAGCTAGTGCTTAGTGGGCTGTCATTGTAGTGTTAACTTTATTCTATTTCAGGAAACATATCAACCAAAATAGAAATATATATACATACTTCAATTGCCTTAAATATTCAAATTTGCGTGATAAAATTTTCACCTAGCTCTTTTGTATTACTATGTTAGTATGTTACATACACACTCACGCACCACACATAGACACTTGACAAGTTGATGGTACAATATTATCTAGCAAAATTTTTGCATACACCCGGTTTTCAGTAATTTACTGTACATCGGGTACACTTTTGCCAGATTTAGTGTTACTTTTGTCAAATTTAGTGTTCATTTTGTCAAATTTACCAATGAAGCATAAATAACTCATATATATGTCAGGGTAACTTTTGTGCATTTTAGTGTAACTTTTGTACATTTTATTGTCACTTTATAACGGATGTTCGGCAATTTACTGAACATCCGTTTTATTTAAAAGTTTGTGTATTATCTATGAGCATTTAAAAATAACAGTACTCGTATATTAATATTAATATGTGCTAAACATATCTAATTTATCATGTTGTATATGAGAAATGATTCCATTTGAATACATAATGTATAACATGAAAGATCTAAATGAAGGTACTGGCACCACTTCCTATTGGATTTGTGGTATTCATGGTTCACCTTGCCACAATCCCGATCACCGGAACTGGCATTAATCCTGCTCGGAGTCTTGGAGCTGCTGTTATCTACAACAAGCACCAGATATGGAATGACCATGTTAGTACATATAAATCCGTCCTCTTTCTCTTTTTAAGTTCAATATATTATTGTACAATAACCTAGATTAGTTCGGAATAAATTATACATGCACACGTTTAATTTAAAATAAAACAATAGTTATCGAAAATCACATTTGATCTTTAATTACGAGAATCTATAGTTGGATACCAATTTTCTTACAAGTTACACAAAATCTTTATTAAGACAGATTGTCATTAAGGGGGCGTTTGGTTTGTATACTGGTATGGGGTTGGAATCAGGAATAAAACCATAGTGGTATGGGTTTGAAATTTGATTCTTAATAGCATATGTTTGGTATGATTATGAAATGCAATTTTTTTTTTTAATTTGATACCATATGTTTGGTATGATTATGTAAGATGGTTTAAAGTTTTTCTACAAATAAATAAAGTTACCTCTATATACTACAAAAATTGTCCTTATCTTAACATACATTTTACTCTTAAAAAACACTAAAATAAAGTAGTATAATATATTATAATAGATTAGTTTTATAAGCTTTTTTATAGCATGTATTCGTTAGAAATTACACATTAACATACAATCAAATTTCTTACAACTAAAACTAAAAGTTACCCTTAAAGTGATTAAGATTATCATAAAATTGTTACAGTTACTCTTAAGTTGACCGTCTTACAATAAAATTAATGTAAATCCGCCTTACACAAGACTTACTGTAAAAGTTATCTATACATGCATCAATTCTTAAGCCATTTCTAACGGGAATCATATGCTCCAAAACAGAAATCCTCAGATTCTATCCATTGCAAGAAAAAAATAAATAAATAAATAAAATAAAATCCATTTATTAATCACTATTAATTTATATCCCCTGCATTAATATATGTACATACTTGCAGTTGCATGAATTTATACAGATTTGTTGTGCTCGCTCATAATTTTTGGCAATGCAGTGGATATTTTGGGCTGGACCCTTCATCGGAGCAGCTATTGCGGCGTTCTACCACCAATTTATTCTTAGAGCTGGGGCCATCAAAGCTTTGGGATCATTCATGAGCAGCAGCTCACAAGTATAAATATACCCTTGAAAAAAGATTGGTCTTATTATTATTGAAATTGAAATTTGTTTGAATTATTTTTATAGAATTTATACGAATGTTGTAATTGTTGTTGGAACCCTATATATTCGATTTATAAATTTTGGAACTACATTAGTGTAATGCTAAAGACATATACTCCTTCTGCCCCTATTTTTTTTTGTTTCATTGGACTTTACATGGTCTCCAAAAAGGGTCTTGCAAAGGGAGTATAATACTCAATTGTTAACTTTTGGGATATTTTGTCGAAAACCTCCTTATTAAAAAACATTTATTATTTTTTGGATAAACCTCTTTATAATTTTTTTTTATTTAATTTTTTTTTGCAAAGTCATATACTTTAATTAATAAATTATTTTTTTTGTTTTTGCGAAGTCAAACCTTTTATGCTGAAAAATGGGGTTTGACCTTATTTTCGGCGTTGGCGTTGACTACCCCAATACTCCCACGAAACCGCACCCAACCCCACCCACAAAAACACCCTATCACAACGTCGACCACCCTAAACCCACCCATACATCCCAAGCCACCCCTCTCCCCCCCACTGTGGGCGTCAACACCCCAGCCGTCACCCTGAGACCTCACTCCTCCCTTTTCCCCACCCCATTCCCTTTTCTCTACCTCGATTACCCACTCTTAAACACCCCCTTCCTTCCCCCGCCTAAAAAAAACCCTGACCCCTTCCACCACCCCAGCCGCCCCAACCCTAAATTCACCCTAGAACCACCCTGAGGGGGTTCGATTTCATTGGTGGGGCTGAGTAGGTGAGGGGGTTTCGTGGGTGGGGCTGAGGAGGGAGTACGGTGATTTTGTGAGTGGGGTTGGGGAGAAGGTGATTTCGTGGGTGGGGTTGGGGTACTCAACATTTGAAAATTGGGTCAAATCCCTTTTTCCGGCATAAGTATGACATCACAAAAAAAAAAAAAATTATTCAGAGATTTTTCAAATAAGTGTTTTTATAAGGAGGTTTTGATAAATTTTCCTAACTTTAAGGCATTTTCTGATTTACTAAATTGAGCTGAACTAAAATGAACTAATTGGAGCTGAACTGAGCTGAATGGAGCTACTAAACTAAAGTGAGTTGAAATGAATTATTTATGAGAGAAGTAAATTAAGAACTGAACTGAAATTAAGGTGAAGAGAACAGACACTTATGAAACCAATTCTACACTAATTGATTATCTTATCATCATGTCACTAATGAAGCCTAATGTAGGTCATAACTCTCATAAGACAACAACACTCAAAATTGCTGATTTTTCAATTTTTTATTAAAAAAAAAAAGTAAAAAAGATCACGAACGACACGCAACAACCTCCATCATTGAATTGATTTTGGTATTACGTTCGATGTTCGAATAACTCCAAACCACGTTGGCCTTGGAATCTCTGGATCCGGGTTATAAAACCGACAAATAATTTGTAAATTGCCTAGAAAACCGCATTTTATCTATATCATTCGAGTGAGAGTGCGATCGAGAGAGAGAGAGCACGCAGCATAAAAGTGTGGTGGGATAAAGACTTAAGAGATGCATCTATGGCCATCGGTCAAGGTTAGGAACTCTTTCAAGTCTGATTACTTGCACAATATTCAACGAATCAACTCTGTCAAGAAAAAGCAGATACAATCTCAACCTCCTAATCAACTGCTTCATCATCACAAATTTGGCCTTTTCACTTTCTCTAGAAAACTTCTCATGATATTTACTAGTTGTTTTTGCTTTGGAGGTAACAATTCTAATCTCTCCTTTGTTTTCTTACTTTGATTAGTAATTCTACACCTAATAATCAATATCTTTCGAAGTAAGTAATCCATTTTTTAAAAAAAATTTGTGTTTTTTTTACTAAAAAATTGTGGGTTTCGTGTAGTAAATTGTACAGGAGCTAAGTTTGGGGATTGTTGAAATGATAATCTATATATCATGAATTTGTGATTGATGGCCAAATATTAAGTTACTAGGTTGACCCATTTGTGTCTCCCCAAAACCAAACCAAGTGATGAATACCTTTCGCGTCGAACCATAATGGAATGAAGTGAAAGTGTGGAAAGTCAAGTGATGCGGCTAGTTTTTAATAATATCTTTCGTTTTGTTTTCGAAAACCAACCTTATTTTTATGAAAATAGCCAGTCCAGTTTAGTTTGGTCCATGATAAAGGTCCAACAATACTGTAGTTGGATAGGGCTCGAAAAGACCTTTTCAACGATATATTATAAGCCCAATTCCGATGAATAATGAAGAAGTATGGCCAAAATACTAAACTGGGCCCGATTTGGTTCTTACATGCGGCCCAATGATCTAGAGGAGAGCCTATTATTAATTATCATTCCTAAAGCTATTAGGATTGATTAAAGTCTTTTAGAATACTCTAGAAGGTTCTCTTAAATCCTAATGGAGTTAGGATTGATAACTATGTTTTAAGGAATTTGAATTAAATAAAAACTATCCTTTTATTAAAACTTTCCTTTTTTAAGTCCTAATTCTATTCAAATTTAAAGATGTTCAATGACAGTCAGATATTATTTTTGTGCCTCGTAATATTTATCCAATTTTTATATGGTTGGATAGATCTTGAAATTATCTTTCCAATGATATATTCTCTCTGTCCCAGTTTACTTGCAACATTTTGACTGGACACGCTTGTCGATGCACATGTTTAACCGTTGATATATTTATTACATATTTATGTAAGTTATAAAAATTTTATATAATGAAACTATACATTAAAATAGACATAACACATCTTACATGATCACATTGACTTTCATATAATAGTTAAAAAAGACAGTCAAAGGGAGATGTGTGAATAGTGCAAAAAGTCAAATCGTTGCTAGTAATTTGGGACGGAGGGAGTATTATAATATTAATTCCGAGCTATAACGAAAAAGATATGAAAGAAATACGAAACTCTATCCAAAACGATATCTTTCACTATTTTTATCTACAAAAGATTTTAACCTGATTCCAATTGGGTTGAAAAGTAGACTTCAACAGCATTCCAACTACATATTATATGCCTTATTTGGACTTCTGGATCAAAAGATATGATAAAAACAAAATCCGCAAAAATTGTCTTTGTCGCCAAACGACAGGCTTGTCGCCACGCGACAAGGCTTGTCGCGTGGCGACAGCTGGTGACAAGGTTAGTTTTGCAGCGACAGCGTGGGGATTTATTCCTTATCAAATTCTACCTATTTTCGGACTATTTTTTTTTCTATAAATAGGGTCCCTGGACTTCCGTTTTCAATCATCAACTCTCATCTACAATTCACATCAACTCTCATCAAGGCATACTTGATATTCTCTCTCTTTCTAAAGTAGCTTTTTACCAAACACAATTTCGCATTCACAAGATCTAGACACACCTAGCCAAGTTCGAAGTTGCCTTCGCCCTAGATGTGAAAGGTTGATAATTTATGAGGGTTTGGTCCCAAATCCAGTCTAAACTTTTTAACTCTTTATTTCTATTCTTTAATTTAATTCTTTGATTTATTATTTTATTGAAGTTTATTAACTCGTGTATTTTGTGATTAGAAAGAAGTATGAGGCTCCAAAGTAAGTAATTAGCTTACTCCCTATTTATTTCGATGTAGAAAGCATGGTTAGATTTGTTTAATTAGGATGTTATTAGGATGTTATTTATTGCTTTCTAGTATCATGTTTAGGTTGTCTTTTACTCTTTTCTAATATCATGTTAGTATCATGTTAGGATTAAAGCTTTGATCTTTATTGTTTAGTGACATGCTAGGATTTGTTGTTAATCTTGTTAGTATCATGCCTAGGATCTTGCTATTATTATGCGTTAGCATTGATATGGTTATGATTATTCTTATTGTTATGTTGCTTGATTTATATTGTTGTAATTGCTTGATCACGCCTTTTATGCTTGTTTAAAGGGAATTTATACTTGAAATCACGCTTAATAAGATATTTAATAATTTGGTTTAGGCTATTATGATTTTAATTCAAGTGATCGCCAATAATAGATTTATTTGTGCATTAATATTCAACCAACATAGATTAAAATGGTTTATGGTTAACCTAATGATTGCATGTTAATCAGAAAGCGCACATGAATACGAGTAGCATAAAGTAGAGGCCTATTTTATAGGGCAGGTTCTTTCTTTTGTAGATTGGATATGACCCTCATCCCCGAACCCTATTTGGTTCAAGACCTTTTGGAGTTGACGATCTCATGGATCGTTAAGGGGTGTAACCTTCACCTCGTGAACGGTTTACAAGTTCCTAAAACTTGTTGGCGACTCTTTTGCTCTCTTTTCTTTCCCTTTGAACGCCACTATGCTTAAGTGTATGATCACAGTGGGGTTCAAGCTTGGGGTTATGATGCTTGAAATATTCCCTACAGGAGGTAACCGTTTTTGTTGCTGTATTTTGTTTTGATGTCCTTCCACAAGCTAGAGAACGTCATCCCGCTTGAAGACTGCTACGCTTGTAACTGCCTCCAATTTCTGCTGTGATAATCTTCCGCAAGCCAGGGAACACTGTCGAAGATTGCTTTGCTTGAAACGATTCTCTTCCGCTTTGTGACCATCTTCCACATCTTAGGGGACATGATTGAAGATAACTTCGCTCAAAATCACCTTTAGTTGTTGCGTTAATATTCTGAAGAAAATTCTTGAAGATCAACGCCTGACGATCTTTAAAGTTCGCTTAAACTTTGCTGTTGATGCTTTGGGTGATGACAATCCTCTTTTCTTTGGGAATAGTTGCCAACCACTACAAGAAAAAGACCGTTTTCCGACGGACTTTTTTCCTTGGAAACAACCTGTTTTCCGTCGGAAAGCGGGTTTCCGACGGAATTCCGTCGGTGTTGGTCCGTCGGAAAAGGCATCGTAGGAAAATGACATTTTCCGTCGTAAATTCCGTCGGAAACACTTTTCCGACGGAATTTTCCGTCTGAAGACAATTTTCGGCACTGGGAAAATCCGTCGTAAATTTCCGACGGATTTTAATTTCCGACGGGACTTCCGTTGGAAACAATGTCAACCGAAATAATAAAAAACGCCGCACCACCACTGGCACGGCGTTTAACCACCTCCAACAGACCTATATCCCCACCAATCCCCACCGCCAAACCACCCTACCAACAGACCTATGTCCCCACCGCCAAACCACCCCACCGCAACAAAAAAACAAACATAAAAAAAATCCCTAAACAAAACCCATATCTACCCACCACCATCTCCCTCCCTCCCTTCAGCACCAATTTAAACCCCACGTACCTAGATCTGCCGACCACGACACCGCAACCCAAAAAAAATCAAAAAAATCTGACCACACATCACTAACCCAACCCCCAAAATCGAAACTCCAACCACCACCACCACCACCATATATTTCAAAAAAAAACCCCAAAACAAAATAACAAAATAAAATCAAAATTAAGAGAAAAAAAAGATAAATACCTTAATTTGACAAAAAATAACCTCGAAATTGGGTTTATAAGCCAAATTCGACCATGAAAACTCTAGATCTAAAGTTTTCATGGTCGAATTTGACCCAAAACCTTCGTTGTTGATGTCATTGTTGGTGCCATTTTAGTTGATATCGATGTTGTTGGTGTTGTTGCGGCGGAACGGTGGTAGTAAGGTGGGTGAAAGAGATGAGAGAAGATGAACGAAAATATTAATAAGGAGGACAGAAGGAGATCGAAAAGGAGACAGATTGAGGTCGAAAGGGAAATAGAAGGAGAAAGAAAAAGAAGGAGAAGGGGGGCAGAAGGAGAAGGGGGCGGTGGTAGAGGTGAAAGGAAAGAGGAGAGAGAAGAGGACCGAGAGAATGAAAGAAGAGATAGAAGGGGAAGGGGGAAAGAGAGATTAGTGGCGGAAAAGTGAAGTGGGGGATTTAGGGTTTTTAGTTCTCAAGGAGTTTTTTTTTATTTATTTATAAATATGTTGCGACCGAAATTTCCGTCGGAAATTTCCGACGGATTTGTATTTCGTCGGAAAATGTAATTTCCGACCGAATATTCTGTCGGAAAGCCCATATATTCCTACGGATTTTTATTCCGTCGGAAATTTTCGACGGAATAAAAATCCGTCGGAATTTTTGAGTTTTCCGACGGAATTACATATCCGTCGGAACCAATCAGTCGGAAATAGGCCTATTTCTAGTAGTGAACACAACTCTTGAATGATTTGCGACAATCCGATTTAGGGAAAGTGGTCAATGCCATGTAACAATCTATCCTTGGAAATGTTGCCACGATGAAGCGACAATCCGTATCTCGGAAAATTTGCCAAATTCCAATTTACTTTTAACCAACTTCTATCTACTTTAAGAAATATAAAATTACAAGAAGTAATTTTCATTTTTTATCAGCATAAGATCATATCCTTCAAATATAGCAGCAAATTCATATGGACTATGCATCACTTCTTTTCACCTCAGTTAAGACTCTAGCAGCATATAGTCATAAACATACCTGGTGAAACCTGTAGCTAGCATTATAGAATCGTGTGGTGACTGCTCAAGAATGACGTTATTCTTGCTAGTCCAAGAGGACCAACATAATTTTGCAAACATTGAAAGCACATCCCCTGATAGTCTCTCTGCCACCCAGCTAAGTCAATCCTGAAACGAAGAGTTGGGAGCTTCTATAATCTGTTTTGAAAATTGACTCACCCAAATTAGGCTAGCACTTGCTTACTTTAAGAGAGGATTAGTTTACTGTTAGATGAATATAGTTTACTTTTATGAGATATATACTTTCATGGACATAGGTTAATAGGTACAAGACCTAGCACAAGAACATTGTACGTGAAGTAAGAAGTAAATAGCTTAAATTAGAAACTAGGCTTGCGAACTTGGAAACCAGCCACCGAAACAAGCTCACAGAGGGAAAATATTTGCTCTTGCCTGATTAGAAAATAAAGCAAAGTGTGCTCGAGAAGTCAGAGAAATTCGATAAATTGATGGCTGCTGCTGCAGCAGAGGCTGCTGAAGAAGAGGAGCAGGCATCGGATGTCCAACTGCAGTGCTCGATCAGTCATTTCAGTCTCTATTTATCTGTTTGCCACTGGTTTGTAAGGAACTCAGGGGTTGTCTTTTCTATAAAGTAAATTGTACTAACGGATTCAGCTACAACGGCTTTCCCTATCAATTTACCCTTTTAGACTGATTATGAACAAGAATGCCCTTCCTTTTCTTGTGTATGATCAACTTGTTTTTCGTTGTTTCTCACTCCTCTTCTTGGATTTCCTATTACAAGAGTTAAAATATAAAACTATAAGTTTTCGTGCTGAAACTATTAGAAAAAGAAAGGGGGGGGGGGGGGCTCTAGATCAATCTTGTGGCCTAGGCAGTGACAGAGAAGAAGAGATTCTTGTAGGAATTAAGCTCCATGAGATTTTAATTTCTGTCATAATGTTGTACCCACAGAGAAAGATATCGGACTAATGGGGAATTCTATAGAATTTTAGTCTTTAATTAGGATTTTACATGCTAAAAGGTTTTGCAAGGTTCAATTTTATACAAATCATCACTCTTATTTTAGAATAAACCTGGTTACTCATCTATGATAAGGGCTTTGTACAACTTATATTCGAGCATATAACGCTTGATTGCTTTGCTTAGGACTTTTTTTTGAGAAAAATGTGGGGGATAAAATTGATAAAGAAATCAGATTACAACAAGCTCCGCAATAGCAGATATACCATGCGGGAAAGAGTCTGTATAAACTAGTTCAGCCCCCCCCCCCCAATCAGATGCCTGGAAGCTAAGTGTGCGACGGAATTCCCCCTTCTTCTTACATGACTGCAAGAGAACACCTCAAAGACCTTCCCAAGCTCACAAATGTCTTCAATTGTAAGATCAGTGGGAGTTCTACCTGGCCTTTTCCAGCAAACAGCCTGAACAACTTCAATAGCATCACATTCTAGTTCCACCTTTCTGAAGCCAAGTTGTTGAGCGAGAGTAGCACCCCATCTAGCTGCAACAGCCTCTGCCAGCTTCACCGTACCATCATCTAGCACCCTTCGAACTGCGATAGCTAGCAGCCTCCCACCATCATCTCTGATGCACACACCCAACCTCACATCAACGCCATTAAAAACAGCAGCTTTGCTTACGATCGAACAACTTAATTATTGGACATAGAAAATGCCCCAACTCAATCATTGGGAAAATCTAGCAACTAAATGTGCTAAAGTATTAACCACTCTCTTAACATGACTTCATCGAAAATCATCAAATTAAGACATTGAATAAATAACACGACCAGTCAAGAGAAACAAATAGTTAAGCCTAGACATGTAATCCCCCGTATTTTTAAGTATATTATTAATGAAATTATATTTTATTCATAATATTTATTTGTACTTTTTTCGGATTTAATTTCAAAAGTTTCAAATTATTTTTGGGTTTGATGAATGATTTTATTACAAAGAACTTTTTATGGACCTTTCTTCTATAATTTATGTCCAACAAACAAACCAAACCCAGTTTACTTTCTTAATTGACCCATTAATTTTATGAGGCCCAATATCCTACTTACCCTATTATCCTCTCTCCTATAAATATCCCATACATCCCCAAAAATTTTCCCACACAAAAGGTTAGTCTTATTTTCTTTCTCCTTTATTTTATGAATTTGTGTAATTATAATTATTGATTATGGGTTTTGATTTTATTGTATGAAATCAATTTAATTAGTATCAAATTGTATTTTAATGATTAAACTGTATAATTTCAGATTTTATAAATGTAATAATTTTCAGATTTTGTAAATTTTATAACTTAGGGTTTTTAATTATTGAAAATCATGATTTTAGGGTTTTTATGAACAATTGATTTAGGGCTTTTATAGTAATGATGTTTTGAAATTTTGGTAATTATAACTACTAATTAGTTTAACTTAATTCCAGATTAATTTGAACACGTAAATTCGTGTTTTAATGTTTAGATTTCGGTTCGTTAATATTAATCTTGTTTTAATCCCGATCAGGTTCTGAACTCATCCGATTTTGACAAAAAAAGTAGTGTTTTCCATGTGGAAACAATGTTTTAAGAAAAACTCACTACCGTTGGTAGTGTGTACCACCCTCTCATGGCCAAATTCAGCCTCTAAATATGATTTTCGGGCAGTTTTTGATTTTTAACGAAGTTTTTTTATGCTTAAAATTTTATCCTTGAGTTTGATTAATAAAATTAATTATATTTAAAGTTAATTAAGCATAAATATATGTTTTTATTGAAGTTTTAAGAGGTTATTCATCATATTATATTGTTGGAAATTATTTGGGTTAGTAATATTAATTGGTGGTTGTTTTCTAGGAAGTGATTATTCCCTAGGAGAATTTTAAGTGATTAAAAGTGGCACAAAGGATTGTTTGTACGAGGTACGTACATGTCTACTTCATTATACGTAGTATCATGTTTAGGTACCAAAAGGAAAGAACTTAGTTTCATGATTAGGGAACACTTGGATGGAAATTGTTTGGTTACACATTGATTTAATTCATGTGCTTATGTTTTTGAGACATGTTTTGGTGAATTGATTATGTTTGTATGGAATTATGGATGCAAACATTTTGAATTATATTGGATTAATTGTATGTATGGAATGTCGATACAAGCATAGTTTTATTGGATTGGTTTATTAACCATGTTTGGATTATTAAAGGGTTGGAATTGAATGGTTTAAGTGGAATGAATTTATTAATTATTCCACAAGGTTATTATTTATTTATTTATTTATTTATTTATTTGTTACTCAATCATGACTTATAAGTATGTTGAGTAAAGGTGGATTAAGCCGAATGGCTAGGTGAGTTGACTATGTTCAACAATTTTGGATAATTTAGAAGTTTAATGGAATTAAAGGTCAATTTGTAATGTGATCACCATTGTCCTAAATAAGATTAAAAATGAATTGATGTATGATTGTTATGTATGGTGTTCTTGATTGAGTCGGCTATTAATTAAAATTGTAATCACGTAAAGTGAAACATGGATGAGCAATAAAACTCTGGAAAGCGTGCACTTCTAGAGTATTGACAATTATGGATTAGGGTACACGGTGGTAGCCCGTGGCTTTTTGAGGCTTGTTTGATCAACATGTCCTCTTCTCTTTTGATATTTACATTTTATTTTATAATAAAAGTTAGATGGGATCCTAGACTAACTTTGTGAGAATGGAGTCGCGCCCATTCTTGCATCGCGCTAAACTTTTATTTCAAATGGTCATTTGGGACCAAAATGATTTGGTGGATTGGACAACCTGGTCTATTGCTTACTCCAAATTAAATTAATTAAATTAAATATAAAGAGTCAAGTGTTTGGAATTGGTTAGTAAGTATGTTGAGTCAATTGAATTGTTTAAGTGTAGAGTCTTGATTAATGAATTCGAGTTGTATGTTTATTTACTTCAATTGGTTGAGCGTGCCAGGTTTTTGTGCGTTGTAGCTTGTATGTACTCAGCTTTCCTGATTGCGTGCTTTTGTATGTTTTCTTTTGGTCATGGCCTTCGCCTTTCAATGACCCTGTGATGATCCAATTATTACACTTGTATTATTGGGGAGCAGTATCACACAGGTTATCTTGATGATGTGAAGTTCGGGATTTGACATACGCATTGTCAAGGGTTTGGTGTGGTTATTGGGGAGCAGTATTCGATTCTTGTGTTGAACTTATTTATATTTTGCTATTTCATTTATGTTTTGGACTTTGATTATTGCTTTGGTTTTAAATAAGGGCCTTTATGGTTCCAATTTGTAAGCTTTGGCTTATTCGTTTTCCAAACTGTGTTATTTTAAAGACTTATGTTTAGTTTTCCGCTGCAATACTTTGATAAAGCCTTAACGTTTTAACACGTGGCGGTAACATGTCAATGGTTCTCCATTATTTTATTTAAAGTAAGTGGTTTGGAAAAGGGAGAATTATTGGGTGTTACAAGACATTTTCCCCTTAATTTTCTCAACGATAGTGAGAGCATCATTCTCCATCCACACCCTGCTATAGCCAAAACACCTGCTATAGCCAAAACTATATGACATCTCAACCCCATAACACAAAGCAACAGCAACACTTGGTTCCCACATGCTAGTTCTTCTCCTTACTAGAGTGTTTAAATTCTTGCCGTTTGAGTCCCGCACAACCACTCCAAGACCCACTTCCTTCCCATTAATGATTGCAAAAGTAGACTATGCATTTTGAATAACTTTAGAGCTAATGTGATTTATTTTAAGTTATTTCGATTTACTTCTGAGCTATTTGAATAACTTTAGAGTGTTTTAATATGTACTTTCAGAGAACCTATGTAGGAATTATACGTAAACTGCAATTGGTTTACTTGTACTTGGTTTATATCTACTTCTGGAATTGATGAATTTATTAGAGCACAAAAACCACCTTCATGGAGAAGTCAGCAACATCCAACAGCAGCAACCTAGCATCAAAGTAGCAATGAAGCTCCAAAAAGTACAAAAATGTAAGCTAAAACATCCAAAAATTCATATAAATTCAATCGATATAATTTTAAAACAAGAGTTCACTTAATTCACATAGAATTGTTCAAAAACTCACCAAAATTCACATAAATTTGGATGCCAGAGTAATCTTATCTAGTTGATTAGGTAAAATCTAGCAACAAAGTCAATCTGTAAAATCATTCTCTAATTGAGAACTGGTAATACTAAATGTAAATTGCATATCAAAATTGAACGTATGAAGAAATTCAAAGAGTTCAATTTAAGAATTAACGATAACCCTAAATAATGAAATCGAAATTTAATGATTACTACCAGAGAGAAATAAAATTCTTACCTCAGAAGTTGCTTCAATGGAGTAGAGAAAGCTCGGATTCCGCGTCGATGGAGTAGAGAAAGCTTGGAAGCCGCATCAATGGAGAATTATTCAGTGCACTTGCTTCAATGGAGGAGAGGAATTGACTAGAGGAGAGAATTTGAAGTGAGAAAGTTTCGTGATGAATCTAGGCCGTTAGATCACGCACCTTTTGTGTTAGATCCGACGGCCTAGATTAGTTCCTAGTTCCTATTATAGGATTGGTTCTCATTATAACCTGGTCTAATATATATATATATATATATATATATATAGACCAATCAAAATACAGTTAATATTATTTATATACATATTATGATTTGCATGAAATGTACATACGAGATAAACAAATAGTTCCCTCTAGGTTTTCTCTTTGAGAGGTTTTTTGGTTCCCTCTAGGGCTTATCTATTTGGAGGGTTTTGGTAGCCTACATTGCTAGATTTTTTTAGCCCTTTTTTTATAAAGTTTTTCCTTCACTCTTCTTTAACCTTTTCTCTCTTACTATTTCACGTCCTTTCTTCTGGTCACAATTGTAAACTGTTTTAGGGGCTTTCACCGGTATTTTTATTTGTGGTAAAGCTCTAAAAAGCTTTTTAATTGCTTTCAATAAATGGATCTCATCTTCATGATGATGTTTATTCTGTTAGGCTTAATTTCTTTGTTTATTTGTTTGCCAAAGGTTGAACATTAGGGTTTCATAATCTCCAGAATTATCTAGAAGACCATATGAATGTTTTTTTTTCACACCGAACGACGAATTAGTGCTAACTCACAAATTGTATTGCTTCGAATGAAGGTTTTTGTTAAGGCAATCGTTGATCGAATATGCGATGTAACTAGTTTTAAGATGATTTATACATATTTTGGAATTTTATTAGATTTTCTAAGAATTTTTTGTAAATATTGTTTGGCTAGCTTTTTGTTAATGAAATCCTTTTTCTTACTATCAAAATTTAAAAATAAAAAAGAAATGTTTTACATACAATATCCCTACCTTTTAATAAGTTTGAGAAAACAAAATAAATAGTGTTTTGATGAATATAACCTTTAAAATAATTATTTACTTATTTGCCCTCATTATTATAAATTGTCTCTTTTTCTAAACTATTAAGAATAGTGTGTGGACATTAATACCTCCAAAAATATTTGTTTATATAATTTCTCATCATTAATGCAATCAACAACTATATATGCGGCAAATTGTCAAATAAAAAGAGCTCATCAACACATGACTAAAGATAGTGTGTGCATTGCACGCGTTAGCCTCCCTAATTGGATATATAAAGACAATTTTCTATGTATCTTAAAATACCCAAAACACAATCTCTCTCTCTCTCTCTCCCCCTCTCTCTCTCTCTCTCTCTCTCTCTCTCTCTCTCTCTCTCTCTCTCTCTCTCTCTCTCTCTCTCTCTCTCTCTCTCTATCAACCACCACCCACACCAACAACTACCCACATACTACCGCACCACTGATTGATTAGCCCACACCAACCACTATTGATTGTTTCAACATATGTATAGCTAATGTTTTCTTTAACAATATATCTTAAGAAACAAAGGTTGAGTTATATTGACATGATAAACTTTACAAAATATATATTACAAAGATAGCTAATGAAGATAATGTAATATTCTTATTTTTTTTAATAAAAAAACATAATTCTTCACAATGCTCTAAGCTAGGTGATGGAGATTATATCCAACTCTATAAAAATAAAATTGTATAATCAATAATGGAAGTATATGTATACCTACATATTAACAGAGTCAAATATATAATTTGAAGAGATAATTAAGTGTTATCAAGGATAATATCACTACAAGTATTATTCTTTACATATTTAATGTTAGATTCTTGCTTAAATTTTCCAATGTTTACAAGTTTTATTTTTAATTTTTATATTATTATCATTTAGATAAGTTAAAAATTAGATATGTTTTAATTTTGTGATGATTGATTCTAATTGTGTAGTAAAAATGTAATGACTAACATAATAATGGTGATGGCCATCGCATAACAAAATAGATAAATATTCAGCAAAGAAAGCTTAAAAATTAATTATTTCTAATAATTATCAAAAAAAAAAAACAAAACAAATTTGAGTTTAACCAAAACTCAAAACATTGGTTTGGGTTAAGGAGTATTCGACATCAGGCTCAAAGTGATCCGGCTAGAAACACTTGGCCTGGTAAACCGACCCAACCAATCAGATAAAAAGGTTTATTTAAGGTATGCCAAAACTACTTTCTTTTAAACAAAATTCCATACTTTAATACAAATAAGGAATTTTTATAATATACATGCATTCTAAAAATACGTGTACATAACACTAGAATATACGAAGTACATGAGAGCCATGGTCTAAAATGATAATATTTGAATTTAGTGAGAAACATGTTCCAAAATAAGAATAGCTAGAGAGCCAGTTAATAAAGGTCAATTGATGCTCATAAGTAATAAGTCAATGTGCTTCCTGTGATATTAATTAGGGCCGGGGTGAGCAAAAAATCAGGGTACCCTGAATCAGAATCAAAACCTACTGTAGAAGAGGTTTTGATTGCAAGTAGTAAAAATGAAGAACATTAGCAATAGGCTTTGGTTCAGGTTTTGATCAGGAACTAGTAGGATACCCAGTAACTTGATAAAAATATCACTTAATTCTTAATTATACATCAATTGAAGCCCGATTTTCATTAAAATAATAATAATAATAATAATAATAATGATACATTTGCTAAAAAACTATTTTTGATTTGTTGTATTTAATTTGCAAGTTGTAAATTCATTACCATCCATTATTTTATTTGAAATAATTTTGCAAAAAAGTACGAAAGATACTAAAAGACAGGGGACCTTGAATCTCAACCGGAACCTACAGATTTGGTTCTCATTTTCCAGGCACCTATTGAATAGGTTCTGTTTCCCATTTAAAAAAACCTGTTGAATAGGTTCCACGTACCATTTTAAAGAACTTATTGCAACAATTTCCTGTTCCAGATCCAAAAATTTTAACAAGATACCTTGTTTGCTCACCCCTAATATTAATGGTGAATTGTAGTATTACTACTTCTTAAAATGAATCATTAAACAATTTTCCCTTGTTTTAAAAAGATAATTTTGTATATGACCATCCTTTAATTAATTAATTTATTTAGTTATTCATTTTATTTGTTTTTCTGTATATAAACACCCTTTAAAAAAATGTTGCAAAGAGCCACCAATTTTAAAAATTTTGTTGCAACCTTATGATAGAAAAAAAAAATGTTTTATCAATGAATTAATTATTTTTATATATAAGAAAATAAATTTGTCTTTTGTTAAGTTTAACCTTGGTAGTGTTTTGTACTTAATATCTTATTGTTATTCCTGGAAAAACTTATGCATAATGACAGTAAAATATGTGATAACTCTTTTAATATACCAAAGCCCAGTTAGTGATAGTATGCACTTTCAAATTCTAAGAAAATAACATTATGATGGTTTTATCATATAGTTTTAGATAATTAAATGTTCATATATAACACTATCTTTTGGTTGAAAGATAAATCAATGCAGCTAAAATATATTTAAATTATTAAAGTTTAATAAACTAGCTTATGTTGGAAATTTGATATCATAACATCGTTGACAGGAATCAAATTTTCAATCCAATTTCGCATATTAAGAACCTGCAATTTAATGATTCAAAGAATATGATTAAATCCAAATAAAATAAATGAGAACTTATGAAACCACAATAATAAATAAAAAAAATAATAAATTCAATATGTTGACTACATAAATGTTGCCTTCAAATTTGGGTGAGAACTTATTAAAATCTATTAGAAAAAGGAGATGTATAGTTTTTAGGGCATTCTTATAAACTATAATTTTTATCTAATTATTTGTAATAAAAGCAATATTTCATGATTAAGGTACTTTATATATTCATATTGATGATTTTTTTTAAATCTCTAATATTGTAAGATATTGTTAATATAATGCGCTTAATTAATTTCCTTGTCAATCTACAATTTTTTTTGAGAAAATTGTCAATCTACATTTTAATATATCACTTTGACATTATTTATTGATTGATTTAACTCTTATACTTTAACAAATATTTTTGTTTGGAAATTTTGTAAAATAACACAACCAAAAGGATAAAAAAAGGACTATGACACCAAAAAAATTATTATAATACTACTAAAAACCCCAAGAATTGAATTTTACCACCACTTAAATAGATCTTTTGGATAAAATCCGTCAGTAGGGCCCACAACAGACACGTGTCACAGATTTATTAGTTTTAAAAAAGAATTAGGTTGCCGGCAGTGGGGCTTGGCTAGGTGTTAGGTTTTAGGGGTTTCTTTTAATTTTATTTTCTATTTTTTAAAAAAAAACTATAAATCTATGACACATGTCTGTTGTAGGCCCTACTAACGATTTCTATCCAATAACTAGTGAAGTGGTGGTGAAATCTAATATTTTTTTTGATGTTATAATAAAAGTTTTTTTTAAAGGTGTTACAATCCATTTTTCTTATTTTTTGTGGTGTTATTTTGGAAAATTTCCTTTTTATTATCATTATAAAGGATAAATATTCAGATGACACAATTATTCAATTTTAAGAATGTTTAAATTAGAACATTTAAATGTATACAATTTTTGAGAAACTAGATACTACTTTTAAAAGTAATTTAAAATTTCATATTTAAAACCATTCATATATGTGTGCATGATATTGCCTTAGAAGATTTTAAATATATAACTATCACGAAAAAATTTAGAAAAATTGTTATTATTAATCTCAACTTTAGGCCATTTATTTTAATTAATCCCAACAATCGATTAATTCTGAATAATCCGAACTTGGGGGGAGGCGTTTCCTTTTATCTGGTCAAATGACCAGTGACCTGATTAAAAGGTAATTATTTTTATATTATTTTTCTCAAATGCGACGTGTTGTAATTTCACTCACAAAATATAGAAAAAAATATGAAAAAAACTAGAAAAAAAATTAAAAATTAACCCAACCACCTGCATCCCACCGCAGCCCCACCCCTTCCCTCTCTAGCCCCCACCAAAACCTCCATCTCCCTCCCAAATCCCACCGAAAACCATCGATTTCCCCCGACATCACTCGCTGCCTTACTCCCTTCCCCCGAAACCACCCGCAACCTCACTCCCTTCCCCAAAAACCACTCGAGGCCCCCACCGTTTTCTCTTGAAACTAGTCACAAGCCACCATTTTCACTCTTACCTTCTCTTGAAACCATCGAAACTTCAGCTTCCTTCGCCAAAACCATTTTCCATCGTTATACTCGAATCGACTAACCCAATAATCGGAATCTAAAGCATATCAGCCTCATTAATCATCGAAATTGTTGCAAACAAGGTGGGAGATGAAATCGATGGTATTGCAAAGAGAATTTAGGGTTCAGGTAGCTGAGGTTGAAAGGAATGGTTTCCTTCGAACAATTGTATTATTCTGATAGAGGGTTCAGAATTATTAGAAAGCTAATTATTCAGTAAGGTCTAGTGATCGGAATGCCAAAGTGGAGGCCGCTTCCGATCAGTATTACTAATGTACAATTAATATTATAGCTTAATCTTGACTTAACCCTTCGGGTCACACCCAAGCAACAAACGAATCGACACGACGAATTACTTCGGAAGGAATTTATGAGTCGCTCGAGTAATTAATATATCGTCGGAAGTCGAGTCGAAATAATAAAAGACGAGACGGTTAAATTACTAATTAATAAACAATTTTTCTAAAATACCCCTAGCATCAGAATTCCGTGAGCAAACCGAGTGCTAGGGGCCAAGGGTGCTAGCATGTGAACCACACCAAGGCAATGGTTTTTGGTGCGCATGGCTAGCTAGCTGTGACGTGCAGCTGGCCATGCTAGCAGCACTAGCCGCACGCGCGCAAGCAGCTGCCCGCATTGATGTGTGGCATGTTGCGCGCATGTGCGTGCTGGGTGTGTAGCATGCTTGCAGCCCCTAATAGCTAGCAGTGCGCTAGCATGCTAGCAGCCAGGTGCGCGCGCCTTGGCTAGCAGTTCTCAAGTGTGCGAGGCTTGCTGGGCCAAGGGCAGTAGTAAGCTTGCGCGGGCCAGTAGCCCAGCCAAGGCACAAGGCAGCCAGCTGGGCGCGCCTTGGTGCCTAAGGCTGGGTGCCACGTGGAAGCAGCCCATTGGGGGTGTTTCATATATGTGGCCGGTTATGGGGAGAGCTTGAGTTTGGTCCCCCCTTTCCCTAGTGGTCCTTACCTAACCCCTCCTCTAAGTGTGACACTTGTTGATTAATTAGTTGTTGGTTATTTTCTTTTGTTTTTGATTGAAATATAGAAGGAGAATATCAATTTTACCAACTCTCCCACATTGATGAGAGAGAGGATTTCACGTACATATGAGTTTTCCTATAAATACCTAACTTGGGACATGGGAAAACTCACATGAGTAAGAATTAGAAAAGGCATCTCCATTGAGAAAACCTTTAAACTCATAATTACTTAGGTAGTCTTATTTGGTCGGACTTGGGTAACCTCCAAGTAGTAGAGCTAGTCGGGGTAGTGTTGCGGGTGGATACCGAAAGAGGTTATCCCCCAAAGCGAGACTTAAGTTTTTTCAAATAAGAGCTCCGGGTACGAGCGATGCACGCTACAATGGTAATACTGCCTTTCCTGAATTCTTGTTTATTATGTTGATTATGTCTTTTGATTATGTAATTTGTGAGTTTGATCTTGGCTCGGGTTTTATTTTTCGCGATGAGTTGGACTCATCAAAAGCCAACAGCGGTTTCGGAGCCTTACTCATTTATTTTTATAATCATTATTTTCAAGGTGTTTTTATGGCTATATATTTGTAGTTTTATATTGCTAATTAGATTAGTAGCTCGATTTTATTAGTTTTAATCTCGTTTTTATGCTATTTTCGGCCTAGAACCCAGATTTTCGACCAAAATAGTGAATTTTGGGTGGAAAGGGCGTTCTGGAAATGTTTTCACCCATTTAGGACAGTGATTTAGGCTAAAATCTTACTAGAAATGCCTTTTACGAGGGATTTTTTGTTTTAACGAAAAATTTTAAGTCTTTTAAACCTTGAATCTTAATGGCATATTTATGGTGATTATGTATTTGGTTCTTTCCTTAATATTTCTGCATTATTGGACCTCTTTAAGCATGGATAATTGGTAGTAATTAGTGCTTGAAAGATTGGTTAAATTTTAACATAATTGCAAATTCATTGCATTAAGTGTGAAAATTTTATTATTTGAGGCTTCTAAGTACTAAAGATCCAATCTTTTATTGTTTTAAGTGATTGAAACTAGGAGTTATAAAATCCATGAATTTTTGTTGAACTTTGTCGATTTAATCATTTCTTAAGATGATTGAAATCATAAAGTTTCAATCTTGTGAAAGAAATATCATTAATCTTCATGTTGGAAGATGAATTTTTCAAGGATTCACAAGTTAAAGTTGGAATCTTTATTTGAACATTTGTGGTTATAATTCCAACTCCCCTTTATATTGTCAAATCTCATGATTAATTTAAGTTAATTAAATTAATAGTGAGTATTGCCCTTATTCTTTTTGTTGCATCAAGTTGAACCAATTTAATTAAAGAATAGTTCTTGGAAATAATTTTGGTTTAGTGCACTTGGATGAATTTATTTAAGTTAGACTTTTTATAATTTTTGTTTTTCTCATTAAATTAATTCTAAAATTAATTTGGAATTAATAAATTAAGTAACGCAAAATTCAATTTAAATCCCGAGGGTTTTGGCACGAAACTCGGGGCAAAAACCCTTAGCTAGCCGGGCTGCATAGCAGCCCACATGTGGCTGCCAAGGGGGCTGCCTTATATGTGTGCTACCATGTGTGGCTGCTGCTTGCTGCCAGAAGCATGGCACGCCATCCAGCAAGCAAAAAGCTACATGGCACAATAGCAACGATGATGTTGTGCATGCCATGCGTGCTGCTGTGCGCGCATGGCTGTGCGAGCATGGCTGGGAGAGCAAGCGAGCACTTGTCCGTGTGATGCTTGGTATGTTGTGAAGGGTCAAGCAGCCTTGTGCATGCTGACTTGCACCTTGCAACCCGTAGCAAACACTACTAGGCTCGGCCTAGCTAGTGCTACGTGGGGTGGTGCGAGCGCACGCACCAAGCCGCATAGCCGGGGCTGCTAGGCAGCCTTGGCTAGCATATGGCACGCACCTAGCTAGTCTAAGTGCGCGAGCCACTTCTGTGCGGTTGGCTATATGTTTGCTTATTTTTTCGTTTTAATTATTTAATTAATTTAATTGTGTTTGTTTACTTTAATTAAAATATTGGAGGCTAGGCAACGGCTTTGAGCGGCACTTGCAAAATTTAATTTGGGCAAAACTTTAGGTTTACCGGCTTAATTAATTGGATTAGTTAAGATGGATGTGGAATTCAGTGGGAGCTTCAACTGTTAATTGCGCTAAATTACATAATCGGTTAAACAACTTTGACTAGTTTTAATTAGGCGGGTTAATCAGATTGACCACCTAAGTTAGTTACTAGTTTACGTGTGTTTATACATTGTTACTTGTTTATCGTTGTAAAATGCATGGGCCATTCACAAATAGTGAAAGGATGAATGAATTGTTTATTCTCTCACATGTTTCTATGAAATGACAACTAGTGGGGCCAGATTAGGATAGAAAATACGGACTATGTTCCGTGATGTATTTTTGTAAATCTAAATACGGTCTACGAACTATTGAGTATTTTTGTACCTTAATATTTATACAGTCGTAATTGTAGATACTACTAGTTGCATAGTTTTGGTTAAGTCTTAAAGACGAAGGTTCTTGGAAAACGAAGCCAAGAAGGTGCAAAACAAGACCCTTGAAGACTCAAGGGGTCATGCTAGTTGCCAAATGCATCATTTACTTATGCTTTATATATTTATGCTTGTGCTTATATATATGGATGATATGTTAGAAACATGTTTACGATTTCATTATGTTGCGATGATTAATTAAGTTCACTTAAATCAACCAACAAACCAACATAGAAACCCTAGGTCCCTAAGAATATTGAGAAAAACTTGCCTTTCCAAAACAACACTAACCGACCGAACGAAGGTGGTGATGGGCTACGCCAAAGCGAGGCATCACCATCTCTCCAAGGAAAGTAAGGCACCGGGTGTGCATGTTGGTTTTGGTTGAACTCATCGGTATTAGTGAGGAGTCCTCACATATTGTGGCAAAAGAGATACATCGTCACGAGCGCATTAGAGGCGACGATTATCTAACCAAGAATGGCTTGGAGCCATTAGCAAGGTATTTCTTACCATGGGGTAATAACTGTTAGGACAAGCCAAACCATACCTAATTACTTGTTGATTCCCTTGGATCATGGAATCGCCTTATTTTCACAAAATAGGGACAATTTTATATGTGTAAATAAGACGTTAAATAAGTTTGAAATTTGCATGGATTAAATTCAATCTTATTTAGTATCATGAATGATTTTTCATTTCAAATTCTTTCAATTGTAGAATCATGTCTTCAAACAACTCAACCAACCAGTTTTCATTACGCTCAATTCTCGACAAGGAGAAGTTGAGTGGGCCAAATATTCTTGATTGGCAAAGAAATTTGCGTATTGTTCTTATGCAAGAATAGAAAGATTATGTCCTTGATGAGGAAATGCCCGAGGCTCCAAATGAGGAAGTGACTCAGGCCGCCCTTAACCGGCCGATTGCAAATTGTCAATAGGGATGTCAAGTGCATAATGCTGGCCACTATGTCTCTCGACCTTCAGAAAACTTTCTTCAGGAAGGAAACGGGCTATGAGATCATATCTGAGTTTCAGAATATGTTTCAAGAACAGGCACGAACTGAAAGGTTCGAAACCTACAAGCAGATCCTTGAGAGCAAGCTCAAGAAAGAGAGCCAATCAGCCCACATGTACTCAAAATGATTAGATTATTTCAGAACATGGAAAGGCTTGATGCGGGGTATTCGACCGAGATTGCCATTGACATCATTCTCTATTCCCTTCACAAAGTCTATGATCCGTTCAAGATGAACTATAATATGCATAGCATGGAGAAAACCCTCACTGAGCTTTATGGTATGTTGAAGTAAGCCAAGCAAACGCTCAAGGTTGAGGGGAAGCGTGATATGCTCATGATAACAAAGGGCAAGCCGTTCAAGAGCACGAGCAAGAAGAAGAAAGGCTTTAAGGGGAAAGGCTAGAAGAAATTTTCGCCTAAGCCAAAAGCTACCAAGGACATCAAGGAGAAGAAGGTAGCATCTTCTAAATCTGATTCCGCTATTGTAAGAAGAATGGACAATGGAAGAGAGATTGCCTCAAGTTCAAGAAAGATAAGAAGAACAGAACTATTACTTCTGGATCAGATATTTTCATTATAGACTTAAACTTCACTAGCTCAGCATTATGGGTATTAGATACCGGATGTGGCTCACACCTTTGTTACAATTCTCAAGGACTAAGGAGCACTGGAAGAGTAGCGAAGGGAGAGGTTGAACTCCGGGTCGGCAATGGAGCCAGAATTGAGGCCGTGCTAGTTTTTGCCCACCGGGCTAGTTTTGAAACTTGAAAACGTTTATTATGTTCCTAACATTACCAAAAACATAATTCTAATTACGGCGTTGGGCGCCAAAGGATGTGAATTTCGAGTAAAAGACAATTCATGATTATTTTATCTCGATAATGTTTTATATGGTACGACACATTCTGAAAGTTGTTTTTATGAGCTATCTTTAGACAAAGAAGTTTATGACATTAATAATCCCGCGAAGCAAGCTAAGACTACAAAGTCTAGTCAGACTTACTTCTGGCATTGTCTCCTTGGCCACATTAACATCAAACGCATCAAGAAGCTTTTTCAAGAAAGCATTCTTGACTCATTTGATTTGGAATATTTTGAGAATTGTGAAGGATGTTTACTAGGCAAGATGATAAAGCAACCATTCTCCAAGTTGAGAGAAAGGGTTGGTGACTTATTGGGCCTAATACATAATGATGTATGCAGACCAATGAGTACACCTGCAAGGAATGGTTATCGATACTTCATCACCTTCACATATAACTATAGTAGATATAGATATGTCTACCTAATGTCACACAAATCTGAATCATTTGATAAATTTAAAGAATTTCAGAGTGAAGTTGAAAATCAACTAGGGAAGAAAATCAACGCCCTTCAATCGGATCGAGGTGGCGAATATTTGAGCCATGAATTCGATGACCATCTGAAAGAACATGGTATTATTTTAGAACTAACACCTGGCCTCTTAAAACTTCTCAATGGAACGGAGTATCCAAAAGAAGAAATCGAACCTTGTTAGACATGGTACGATCGACTATGGGTCTAAGCGATCTTCCAATATCTTTATGGGGATATGCCTTTTTAACTGCGGCACTAACACTGAACCGCGCTCCGTCAAAAGCTATGGAAAAGACTCCATATGAATTATTGACGAAGAAACCTCCCAGGTTGTGTTTTCTCAAGATTTGGGGTTGCGAAGCATATGTCAAGAGATTAATGTCTGACAAACTTCACCCAAAATCTGACAAGTGTTTCTTAGTGGGGTATCCAAAGAAAACCAAGGGGTATAACTTCTACAACAAATCCGAGAACAAAGTGCTTGTTGCTTGAGATGGTGTCTTTTTGGAGAAGGAGCAATTTTCCAAAATTACAAGTGGGAGGAAAATTGAAGTCAACGAATTTTGAGAGGATGAGCAACAAAGAAAAACTGACAATCAAAGTGCTCTTGGAGCAACTATTGAAATTGGTCAGAGTTAAAATGTGTAAAGTCAAAACGACGATGCAAATGCTTAGTCGATTACCCTACGTAGGTCACAACGGCCAAGATCTCAACCAGATAAATATCTCGGTGTTGTATTAACCGAGGATCAGGACATCCTAGTAGTAGATGAAGATGATCCCGGCGACTTACAAGCAAGCTTTAACAAGCCTCATCTCTGCAAAATGGCAAGAGGCCATGAGATCCAAAATGGACTCCATATTTGAATATCAAGCATATGACTTGGTTGATTTACACAAAGGTTACACACCTATCGGATGTAAATGGATTTTCAAGTTGAAAACCGACAAAGATGGAAATGTATTAGTTTACAAAGCTAAACTAGTAGCAAAAGGTTACAAGCAAATTCACGGCGTCGATTATGACGAAACCTTTTCTCCAGTTGCAATGCTTAAGTCCGTTCGGATTATCCTAGCGATTGCTACATATTACGATTACGAAATATGGAAAATGGACGTCAAACCACCTTCCTTAATCGAATCTTGGAAGAAATTGTGTACATGACACAGCCTGAAGGTTTTGTCGACCAAAACAATGCTAGGAAGGTATGCAAGCTTAAGAAGTCCATTTATGGACTAAAGCAAGGAATCAAAAGTTGGAATCTGAGATTTGATGAATCCATCAGTAAGTTTGCTTTTATCAAGAATCAGATGAGTCTTGTGTTTACAAGAAGGTCAGTGGGAGTAACATCGCTTTCCTAATCTTATATGTTGATGACATATTGCTTGTTGGGAACAACATTCCAATGGAGCATGGCTTGCAAAATGTTTTTCAATGAAAAATTTAGGAGAGGCATAGTACATATTGGGTATCAAGATATATAAGGATAGATTAAAGAGGATAATTGCATTGAGCCGAAGTACTTACATCGATAAGGTACTAGCACGATTAAACATGCAGGAGGCCAAGAGAGGTCACCTACCCATGTCAAATGGCATAACCTTTAGTAAGAAGCAATGTCTAAAGACACCTGATGAGCGAGAAAGGATGAATAAGATTCCATATGCTTCTCTAATGGGATTGATCATGTATGCCATGATATATACTAGGCCGAATGTATCGTATGCTTTGAGTGCTAAGAGCCGATACCAATCACACCCAGGAGTGGTGCCTTGGACTACGGCCAAGAATATCCTAAAGTACCTGAAAAAGAATAAGGATAAATTTCTGGTCTATGGTGGCAAAGATGAATTGGTTGTTGAAGGTTACACCGACACAAGCTTCCAAACAGAAAGAGACGACTTCTAGTCACAGTCTGGGTAAATATTCTGTCTAAATGGAGGAGCGTTTAGTTGGAAAAGTGCTAAGCAAGCACAGCTGCAAAATTCTACAACTGAAGTTGAATACTTGGCAGCATCTGAGGCAGCTAAGGAGGCAGTTTTGATTTGCAAGTTCGTTGGTGAACTTGATGTTGTACCCTCCATCAAGGGTCCAATAGACCTTTATTGTGACAATAACGGAGCTATTGCTCAGAGAGCCACGAGAACATCAGAAGGTCAAACATGTCCAGAGGCGATATCACATTATAAGAGAATGGAAGTCAGAGGGTGAAATCAGAATTTGTAAAGTTTGAACGTACGACAATGTAGCTGATCCACTTACTAAAGTTTTGTCTCAAGTGAAGCATAACAAGCATGTTGAGGCAATGGGAATCAGGCACGTCGAAGACTGGCTTTAATTTCCTTTTTTAGTGTTTCAAATAATTTTTGGATACTTTTAATGTAAGACACTATGATCAACCATTCAGTTTTGAAATAATTAAATTTTCATGAAATTTTATCACTTCGTTGCTATTTAATTGTGGTTTAGAATTAAATTTTGAGTCCATTCGATTTTGGGAACATTCAAAATAGGGTATCATGACAATGTCTTGGATAAAGAAACACCTATTAAGTGAACATTGGATATTTTAATTGAAAATTATCCCTAATCAAGGTCATTTAAATGGTGGATGATTAATGATCACTTAAGATTAGTGTGTAGTATGATTGATAGCACCGTTTCTTGTGCTACGAGTACATGATTGGCATAAATCATTTGCGCAGGTATTGGTTTAGAACCATACCGAATAGACCTATGACAATACTTTAAGAGATTTAGAAATTGTCATAAGTACATTTCTCATTATATATGACTATTGGAACTTTTTTCCTCGACCATGAGTATTGTGAGTTCTCTTGTTTGAGTACTAGTCTGTTTTGATGTTAGTCAAACGTCTGCCGTACATAGGGATTATAACAACGGTAATCGAGCGGCTAGGTCCTCTTAGTAAGAGAAGCTGACATTACAAGACTCGGAATGTCCTCCTACTAACAATAGGGAACATGTCTTTGTTGTTTATAAGGCCTCTCGAAGAGCAAAAATGCATGGTCGTGCTCGGCTAGATCTTAGAAATCATCTGTTTATTGATAGTCAAACTCGGATTTCGAGAAACACTTCTGAACGTAATAAGGATAACGAATAATCTTATCTTATAGATCATGAAGAGAAATTAGACAAGGGTTATACACTTAAAGCACACTTGTCCGGAAGGACAAGTGGGAGATTGAAAGGAATGGTGTCCTTCGAACATGTGTAGTATTCTGATAGAGGGTTCGAAATTATTCGAAAGATAATTATTCAGTAAGTTCAAGTGATCGGAATGCCCAGGTGTAGGTCGCTTCCGATCAGTAAAATTAATGTATAATTAATTAATAGCTTAATCTTGACTGAACCCTTCGGGTCACACCCAAGAAACAAACAAACCGACATGACAAATTAATTCGGAAGGAATTAATGAGTTGCTCAAGTAATTACTATTTAGACGTCGGAAATCGAGGTAGGAGCATCATAACGGGCATTCCGAGTGCTAGGGGCCAAGGGTGCTAGCATGCACACCACACCAAGGCAATGGAGCTTGGTGCAAATGACTAGCTAGCTGTGGCACACAGATGGCCATGCTAGCAACACAAGCCGCAGGCACGCAAGCAGCAGCCCCATTAATGTGTTGCGGGTAGTAAGAGTTAGAAAAGGCATTTCTATTGAGAAATCCTTTAATCTTATAATTGCTCGGGTAGTTTTATTTAGTCGGACTTGGTTAACCTCCAAGTAGTAGACCTAGTCGGGGTTGTCTTGCGAGTGGATACCGAAGGAGGTTATCGCCCAAAGTGAGACTTAAGCTTTCTCAAGCAAGAGGTTATAACCTTGCCGTTAACCTTCTGTTACATGTAGCCGTTAGTGGGGCCCAATTTTTACCTTTTTATTTTTTTCTCAGTATTCGTGTTAAAAAAATGTCTCGTTAAAGGTTAGAATTCATAAAACGGGGCTTTTACGTTATGTTTTTGCAAAATCCGAGCTCAATTTGGATTCTTAAGGGCTAAAATGACACCTAAAGCCTTTAACGGGACTTTATTCAGCCCAAAAATCGAGAAAAATAAAATTAAATTTGTGTAAAGTGGGCCCCACTAACGGCAAAATATAACGAAGGGTTAATGACAAGGTTACAACGTAATTAATAAATGGGCCTTTAGGTTACATTGTGGAACTTTTAAAAGGAGGGGGCACAACGTGGAAAAGTGAACACCTCAGGCTTACAGAGTAAAATTTCCCAAAAAAATTTAAACCCTAAAACTAACCCAAACAGCCCCACTGCTAACGCCGATTGCCGTTCCCCACCCCCGGCACTAGCTTCCCATCACCATTGCCAGCACTAGTAACCCAATCTAGCCCTAGTATCAATCTTCTCCCTTTCCCCTACCCTCGACACCCCATTTCCCACCCCAGCCCCACCCCGACAATCTCTTCCCACCTTAGCATTACCTAGCACCCCTTCTCCACCTACCTAGACCCTAGTTAGGAGTGTATTTTATGGCATTCATATAATAGTTTTTTGCTTGATTTTCCCTACTTTTACAGCTTTTTTCTTAACATTTGTCTAGTTTCGCTCCTTTGTTGATTAGTTTCTTTATTTTTTCTTATTCTGTGTTTTCGATAATTTTTGTAGTTTTTTTCGTCTTTTCTCTTTCACTTGTTCTTTTTTTATGTTTGCAGGTCCTCATCAGGGCACAAGATTTGATCTTGGTGGTTTCTCGAGTTGAGTAAGGCTGAATTAGTGCATAATCATAACATTTTGGGAACACACGAAACAAAGGAAAGGGTGAAATCCTAGTGCATACTTTCGTGTTCTCAAGGCGTGCTCATACGTAAAGACTAATACACCCATATAAAGTGCATTTTTATCTTTGCCTTCAAGTTAAGCATCACGAGGCTCCGTGGTAGCACACACCTTTTAAGAAAGCATACAAGGCTTGTGGTTGTTATTGCGCGTGCGTGTAGCTATGAGCTCAGTTGTGAGTGCGCAAGGGGGTGTGAGCTTCTGCGCCTGGTAAATCTCTCGTGTGAGGGGGGTATAGTACGACCATGTCGTCTCCCTTGCTACTCTATCTCATATTTCTCGGATCTTCTATTGACTATATATGTACTTGACTTTATATTTTGGGGATTAATTAGATTTTTAGTTTAATTTTGACTTTCTAATTTCTGAGATATAAAGTGTAATTCAATATTGATTCATCAAGTTTCATTAAAATTCATGCTTTGATTTAAGTTCTTCTTCAAAATTTGCAATCTTTGTAAGTAGAATCCTTACTAGGGTAAAGGGCCATTGATGGTGATTTGACTTTCTTATTTTAGTCATAAGTAATTAGATTAGTGTTTAATATGACTTTATTAATTGTTGTTGCACATGACCTATATCCTTTGATAAGTTAAAAACCATAGTTTATTGTTTAGGGTTTGGGTAAAAACTCAATCCTGAATAATATAGGAATACTCTATAGATTTTGTATGATTATCTAATTTTACTAGAATTAATGCTTTTGCTATTAAATTGATCACTTGAATAATGCATGACATTGGAGTAAATTGTCTCAGTTAGCATAAAAGTGAAACCTAGTAATTAATTTCAATTAATCAACTCAATTTACTTGCAATTGGGGGTATGTTAGCATAGTGAGTCCATGATTGATGTCTTTATTAATGTCCTATTTTCTCTAATAAGAAATGAAGGGGGTGTACATTTAGTTAATAGGTGATTCATGATGTGTTTATGCATTATCTTGACATCCTTTCTTATTTTATAATAATTTTACATTTCAATCTCCTTTTTAACCTTTTTATTCACTTTTTTTTTTCTTACTTTAGTAGTTCTTTGACGTCTTCCGACTACTTTCGTGCGTAGCTTATTGCTTATTTAGGGTGAGCTAGTGTTTTGTTAGTCATAATGTTGGAAGAATAATATACTTTTATTATGGTTTTTTTTTTTAATTAATAAGGTATATTTTACTTTAGGTTGTTTATTATTGAATAAATATAAAACCCCTATTTAAGCTTTAAGAAATGGTTTGTTCATAGGCTTGCACAATAAATCCTAGTTTAAGTATATGAGGAACGAAGGTAAGCTTTGGAAAAAGTCAAGTTAGCTTTGTTTACCCATAACTTTTTTCTTCTCACAAGACGTCCTAATATTACCTCCGTTAATTGTTATCTGCAACTTTGGGGTAAGTAGTATAAAGGTTTGTATGTTAGTGTAAAACCTAGGGCCCGGGATAAGGGTGGGGCCTGTTGTCACAAAATGCACATCAAGGGTCAAAGATTATCTTCTCCTTTAGGCGCACTTTGTCCTCACTCATGCACACCTTGGGAAAATTTCCCAAGAGGTCACTCATGTAGCCCCAGAATTCTCCCCCGCTAGGCGACTGACATAGGATTAGTTATCCATGACAAGCAAGCGGTTATAGCTAGTGTTGCTCATATACCATTTGTAACACCCCGAGCCCTTGTGAAATGACCATGATTGTTGGGGTAATCTCTGTAGAAACCCTCAAGAAAGCATTACTTGTCTTATTAAGCAACTAAGTGGTAAATTTGGCTTGCTATTTATGCTGAAATTATTAATACAAACTTAAGATTTTTTTTTTCTTTAACATTAGGGAAAGATGTTGAGTCTTTAGCTAATTTTTGAAGTTGTGTGCTCAAACTTATGGGAGAATGATTAGCCATATTGTACTTATTGTAGGGTTATTCTGTTCCCAAGTTTTCTTTTTATTCGTCCTTTATCCCCTATCATTGAATTCTAGATATTTCATTAATCCCCCTCCCTTTTAGTAATAGTTTCTTATTTTTCTCTTTTCTCCTCAAAAACCACGCTTTTTTCTACTCCTTTGACGTTAGAACGTTTCGAAAACGTTCCTTTATCGTCCATCCTTGATTAGTTTAAACACTTCTTTTTTGCAATAGAAATACTACTATTACAATACATTTCTTTTTTCACTACCAAGAATTCAATGCCCCACTTCTTTCCACATTAAGTTAAATAATACCCGTCAATCTTCTACCACATAAGCTATGTTTTATAAAATAATGCTATACTACATATCTCCTTTTATATCCGCTATCCTTTAAATATTAACTATTAAATTTTCTAGCATATAGAGGGGGCTGCACGCCTACTCGCTTCTTTAATAAGGTTTTAAGCTCTAGTTGCTTTCAAGAGGAATGATTTACTATATTTCAGGACACATATTAGAGGACATGCTACAAATTTAGTTAATATTTTGTTCAATTGTGCAAGAGAAGAATATATACTTGGGATACACTTAGAGTTTCAACATTAATGAATAAAGCATTTTCCATTGTTCACTTAACTGTACAATTTGCAGACAAGGAAACAATTGCCAACAAAATTCATTGAAGTTTTTGTCAAATTTGCGATTTTCCTTTCTTTTCTTTGTTTTAATATTCCTTGAATTTTAAATCTCTTCATTGTTATGTATACTCGCTCTAAATTTAGTATGTTATTTCTGCAATATAAGGTTGTGATTTTGAGCGTGAGATGCATGGTTGACTAACAAGGATTAAGAAGAGAGAATGAAGAATAATAGCAAGAAAGATGAGAATAAACTTTGAAAGTGAAAAATGAGTTTGTGAAGGATAAGAGTATAAAAGAAGGGGAAACGTTAAAAAAATATATAAAAATAAATAAATAAAAGTGCTTAATGTTTTAGCAATATGGGTACATTTTTTGTACTAAAATGTGCATAAATTTTCAGATACATAACCTTACCTCTGGAAAATTTTGTAGTACTATTGAGTAGTGATTCAATGTTGAATATATTCTTTGAAGTACAGCTGTGAATGAATCTACAGTATCTCCGAGAATATCAACCTTAAAAATAACAAACAAGTCACTATTAACCATGGCCAATTGCCACATAATGTTTTAATATCATTATTTTTCTTATTCAATATGTGATTATATAAAATTTTATTCTACTTAAAAGAAAAAAATTAATATAGGTGAGACATAGAATCTCTTATATTTTAGCAATCTAGCAGTTTGTTCTATTAAGAATTTAATTGCCGAATTGAAATCATTATCTTGCTTCAGTATTTCGAGATTTATCTAATATATTTAAGGGTAATGCTGTATGTAGCCCTAAGGGCTATATATAAGCATTAAATACACTCTTGGAAATTGTACAAATTTAGGAATTCATGACAAAAACACGCGTAAATCAGTGTAATTAGTGTTTATTTTTTGATGATTTCTTAACTTTTTACGATTTTAAAGTGTAAATTTAATGCTTATATGTAGCCCTAAGGGCTAAGTATAGCATTTTCCTATATTTAAAGTAACATTTAAAATGGTTATATACCTCAATTTCAGCCTTTTGAAGGTTTTGGCATCTTTGTATAAAAGCATTCTTGTATATCATTTGTTCTCTCTTAATATACATGATTTCATGAGTTAAAATCTTAACATGATCATTTAATTTCTCCAACCTGCGATATGACATCAGTTAATCATGAATGATCACCATCATTTATAATGGTATTATTTGCTTTAGTGCAATTAATATGTTGATATAAAATATAATGTACAAACCTTGAATAACTTTGAGCTAACTTTTCCTGCAACATACTTCGAAAGTTATCTACTACATCATAAAACACTTGAGCACATAAAAAATCCTGATGAAATAAGAAATTAAGAAGATACCTTATTAGCTTAGTACGATACTTCTATTATTTAGAATTTGTATACCAGTATTATCATCATGATTTGTTCTCATTTCAATAAGACAAAGCTTGAATATATTAAAAGCATATTTTGTTACCTCATTATTTTCATTCAAGAAAGTATGTTGAGGCGATTTATCATCATTGGTGTAAAATCTTTGATTGCATGAAGAATCCACATGAGTTAGTCTAAAATATGGTAAAGTGTATTTCACCTCTTCTTCAACATTTTCAAAATCAATTTGTTCGCTTTTTATAATATCATCACTTCCTATTTCACTCAATTTTGCTTTGAATTCATCCAATTGTCGTAGAGCTTTTTCTAATGTAGAGGTACATTCCATTGAGGAGAAATCTTTATCTATCTTTTGGCCATCATATATTATATCACTATGATTACCAATAACTTCGATGAAAGTTAATTTCAAGTGATTATTCTCATTTCTTAATACACCACTTTTTCCTTGACCATAAAACAAAAATAGGGATTGAGAAATCTTTATTTTCTCAATTTCGAAATCACTTAATGGAAAACTAAGTTCATGAATTAAGGTATCAACTCCTTTTAAATAAGTAATATTCGAACTCTTTCTTGATAATAGTTCAGAATGTTTGACTGCCTCAGAAACTACACACCATTGAACGCATTCTCTAATTAGAAATTCGTATGTGTAATCTATACATTGTAAATTCCATAAATTAAGCATTTCTTTAAAATAAATCATTTTCAATTCCTCTTGAATTAATATAGGTATATGAGAATCTAAATCTTGAATTTGATGCACTTGCTGCGAAATACCTCTCCCATCTTGTTCTTTAGTACATATAATATTTGTAGATGTAGCTGTAGCCTTACACTCATTTATTATTTCCTTTAAAAAAAGATATAATAATCCTTCATTTAGATTGGAAATAAACGTACACTCTTCTAGATGATTAATTAATTCAATAGAATTTTTTTCCGTGTTTAGTCTCATCTCCTGAATTGCTTCCTTGAAAAATTTCGTTTGTATATCTTCTTTGATTAAGTTTTGTACCATATATTCATCTAATCTTATATCATAATCATGTGTCAAATCTTTTGAATTATTGGCTACCAAAAATCGTAAGTTCAATTTTTTCATATGTTGTCCAACTTCGTAATGATGTCTAGCTATAAGGTCTTTATGATCAGGATCTTTTGCAATCTTTTTGTCCCTTGTTGAACATTTTGATTTGTCATGATTCACACAATTATTACTTAAGCTAGAGTCCAAACTAATCATCCAAGTAATAATTTCATCCATTTTTCGTAAAATATTCTTAGCAATGTACTTTATTATAGCTTCATATTCATTCAAAACACAAGGTTTGCTCTTCTCAATATTACTTTTTTCTTTTCCATAGTCCTCATGAACATGCTGCCATAATTTGTCATCATGTATAATAATCTCCTTATGTAATTCCTGAATTTTCATATCTTTTTCTCTTCCCTCATATGAAAATTTCACCTTTTCCAAAACATCTTGTAATAAGGTCACATCGTGAATAAAATTTGACCATGTTTGAATACATAGAGGTCTAGTTGAAACCAAATGGTTATTTCCAATGTTATTTTTAACTTGTAACTCCTTGTTTAGAATTTCCACAAACTCTTTGAATAAGATAGTGAGTATATCTTTTTCTATCATATGTAACCACTGTTGTTCTAGAGGGTTATCATCATACCTTGAAATCATTTCAAAAGTTGTGTCCAACGTTTTCTTTAAACTATCAATCTCTAAACCTATATGACCAAAACCCGTGAGAAATTCATGTGAACATTCAAAATTGTTACCTATCTGCTTTACATAATCGTTTTCTCTATTGGCTCCAATTTGAGACTTAACATCGTTACCATGCTCTTTATTTTCAACACTTGTAAATGGGGAAGAGTCTGGTCCCAACCTTGCAGTTAATGAAATTCTTTCACCTTCAAAGTGTTGTTTTATATTCCAAACATGTTGATCCATTCTATACTTTAATTCACTAATGTTTTCATCAATTTTGCTATAGTCACTTTTTTGGTAATGTTGTAACTCCTTTTCTTTAGCTTTCAATATTTGTTGCAATCTTATTTCATTTGCGGACCTTTCAATCAATTCATTATCTTTTTCAGCTATTGCTAGCTCAGTTTCTTTTAACCTTTCCTCAAGTTTATCCTTCATTTCTAATAAGTCAAATAAAAGTCTCTCATGTGTAGTTTCAAGTATGTAATTACCTGTTTCCTCTTGGACAAACTTTAGGCAAGCCTCTAATTGCATGATGGCTAATTCATAGAACTTGGACTGCTCATTTAGTCTTTCAATTATCCCATCCTTTGATTGAACTTTTGCGTGTGCCTTGTTCATTGCTGAATGCAAAATGAACATCATAGTTGAATCTGCCATAGATACTCTGAACTTATTATCAACCTCCATTATAAACTCATCCATTTTTTTTATAATAATTGACCCTGATAGTAAATATAATTATTAAACTTAGAGGTTATTTAAACATGATAAATTATTGATAAAGCTAATTATCACCAATGAATTACGTGTAAACATTGTTATTTTATTCAATAGATTTTTGTGGGTATAGTTGAGATCCAAAAAACTAGTCACATTATTTGTTTTGTCCATAACAGCAAGGATGCGATATATAAATAACTTTGACCATTTCAATGATCTTGAAGTTAATAAAGCATACTATATTAAGAATAAGGGAATAATAATTTTAATTTATAAAACAAATATATTATATGCATTGTATTATTTGTTTTGGAAACAATAAAAAAGTAAGATTTTTAATTTGTGCCACAAATTTTGTTAATAAGTAAACAAGTAATTTAGAGGAATAAATTTAAACAATATATTAATATATTTGTACCAAAATATGTAGATTGGTGAATATTCATGACATTTGGTACAAGAATGGACTTTATTTTTTTCATAGTGGTATTGTTTATGTGTTATAAACTTTAGTTGACAATGATGATACCTTTATTTTTTATTGAGAACAATGGAGGTACTTGATTATCACATTAAATTAGTAAATTAGAATTAATAAATACAAATAATTCATAATTTTAATTACTATATAATTAAATTATATTAGCTTATTTTCCAAGTTTTAAAATTATATTACACTTCACATTTGTTAGTTCCATAAATATTGCATCACGTTGAATTATACACTTAGCAAAAGGACTTAAAATTAATGGATTTTTCAGCAAATATCCTTGAGTATATAATTCGCTTATTCACAATATACCCATGAAACGTTCCAAATACACAATATACCCCGAAGTTTGACAAAAATACCCCAAATACTCAAATAACTAACAAGCGTAAACTCTGTGAGTCATTAAGCTAAGGTTAATTGTGTCACGTGGCATTTGCTGATTGGTTGCTTTTAAAGCTATATAATTCATTTTTTAAAAATTGAAAAATCAATAATTAAAAAAAAAAATCAGCCCACAAACCCTAGCCACTACCACCGCTGCCTCCCTTGAACTCCACATTAACGCTGACGCAAATTCCCCTTATACCCCTACGCCGGCGCTAGACCTGGAAAACTTGACCCAGACCCGATGACCCGACCCGAATGACCCGACCCCTGACCCGAAATCAACCTGAAACCAGTGACCCGAAATTGATCCAAAACTCGAATGAACCAGACCCAACCCATACCCGACCCGAAGTGGAACTGGCCGGACCTTGACCCGAAACCCGAAATGACCCAACCCGAAACGACCCAACCCAAGATGACCCGACCTGAAGTTGACCAGAGACCCAAAGTTGACCCGACCTTTAACTTGAATGAATTGACCCAAATAGATTCGAAACCCAAAGTGATCTTAATCAAAATTATCTTATACCTGAAATGACCATAATTTATTTAAGCTAAAGACTTGACCTTAGCTAACCGAAATAGAAACAAGCCGCAATCAAATTGACTTAAATAAATATAGTGAGTTTTTCGTCAAAAAATAAATAAATATATATACAGAGTTGAATTTAACCCAATGTATCACCCGAATATGACCCGACTCGAAGTTGACCCGACCCGAAGTTGACCTGAAAATTGGAACCAAAAATTGACCCGACCCAAACTGACCCGACCCAAACTTGACCCGACCCGAACTCGACCCAAAGTGTTGACCCGATACCCGACCTGATTATTAGTCGACCCGAAATCAACCCGAAACCCGAAATGACCCGACCCGACCCGAACTTACCCCGATAACCTTTTGACCCGAATTTGACCCGACCTGAAATGACCTGACCCATACCCGACTCGAATGACCCATTTTCCAGGTCTAGCCGGCGCTAGTGCGACCTTGACCCCCTGATATCGCCCTTCCTTTTCCCCTAAACTGCCATCATCACAACCTAAAACCCGTCCCTCTCTAGAAACAACCTCCCTCCCCACCTTCTAATGCTCTAAAACCCCCCTTCCCCGTACTGGAGAACCCAATTTGACTCCCCTCCTAGCATCTCTGCCCTCCCCCCCTGACCTTTTTAGGAATTCAATTTTTCGGGTTAGTGAGACTGTGGGGCAATTGCTGGCGTGGGGGAGACTTTGCACTGCCGGGAGGGAATGTGTTCGACACTAGAGTAAGGGATTGAGTCTGGTGGGGCTAGTGTTGGTGACAAAGGGTAGCCATTTGACAAAGGTTTTAGTAGGGTTGTTAGACTAGCTTACCTATGTCGACAAAATTTATAAACCAAACCTTCACCTAGTCCAGGGAAAGTCCAAGTCGATCCACGGAGAATGGGTAGAAAATCACTATAGTTTCGCATTAAGCTACTTCGAAGCAATGGTATGAATATAGTATGAGCTAAACTAAACAAATCAAGTAATGAAGTGATGAGTGACATTTATGGCACTCATTTGATCTCTTTTTGGATGAATTTCATTTCATTTTATAACTCTTTTCTTTAGTTTTCCTTAGTTTTATTCTTAATTTCTTCATTTTATGCTTTTCATAGTTAGTTTCTCTATTTTGTGCATTTTCTAGTTTATTTGTTTTTTTTCCCTTTTATTTGCTTTTTCTCTTTTATTTGTAGGTTATGATTGATTGTCCGAGGATTCCCGAGCTTCCTTTCCATGGTTTTTATCGCTTTTGATGCCTTAAGCTAGTGCAAAGAGCTCCAAGTCAAGAGGGACCCGAAGAGCAAGCTTCAAGACCTTGGTTGGGCACTTTTCATGCCTTGTGCTTATCTAAAATTCCAACAAAAGTTGCTGCCCACTTTGTTCCCCATCACCATCATCAAGGGTGTGTGCACCAGATGAGCTAGGACGAAGAAGAGAGGAAGCTTACCCAGGCAGGTGCGGGCGCACACGGGGGGTGTGCGGCCGCACAGGTGTCGAGTGCGGCCGCACATCAGGCGCGTGCGGGCGCACCTGTGTGGGTGTTTTCCGTGCGCGCCTTTCTCTCTCCTACGAGTGGCCGCACCGGCGTGGGTCTATTTTTGGACGTCAAATCTAACTTCCCCTTTGTATATATAGTTATTTCCTTCTATTTTTAGGGGAAGGATTAGATCTTCATTAGTTAGAATTAGATTAGATTAGATCTTAGAGAGAGAAAAACACTTGTTCTTAGCTTTTTAGAGAGAGAAAATGTGGGTTTGATGATTGATGATTGAAGATTGCTACATTTGATTGATTTCTATCAAGTTTGTAAGGATTCTTTACTCTTTAATGCAATTTCATATTTGATTTCATTAGCATTGTTGTTTGATTTGGTTGATTAATAGTTTGATTGATTTGGTTTGAATTTGTTGATTTCAATTGATGAATTTGGGTATGATGATTAGTTTAGCTTTGATCTTGATGTTTTTCATAGATAGTGAGTAGTTTGATTGCTAGGGTAGTGGTGAAGCATGTATTAATGATGAATTGAGATTAATTTGGGGAAATTGATTGAGTTGATAATGTGATTAAATTGGTTGATTGATTTTGTGCATGTGTGTGCTTGATTAGGCTTGATCACTCTTGTTATTCACACTAGATTGCATTGTGAGTTCATATTGATACGGACCATTGATTTGTGGCTTACATTTACTCGATTGAGATATCTTGTGATGTTTCCTAGTTAGTGTTTGATGTAGTTGGCGCTAATTAGACCTCTAGGAGAATAGCATGATGTGCTCTTTTGGTTGCAATTTCGTTTTCCCTCACATTGCTTGACTTGATTGATTGACCTCCCAAGTTGATTGATTTTCATTATTGATGCATGTGATTTCCATTCCCCTAGTATCTTTACATTTGATTTAGTACAAGTTCATTGCATTGATTAGCTTAGTCTTAGTTCTTACCATAAACCCCGCACTTGACTTCGGAGTAGCTTAACGTTAGACAATAGGCATTCAATTTCCATTCCCTTGGGTTCGACCTCGACTTACTACTATACTCTTATAGGGGTTTGTTGAGTTATAAATATTGTTTGATTGGGTGGGGAGGTAGCCCAACGACCTACCGTTTCCGCGCCCATCATGAAATCGAGATAAAATCAAATACTCTGTGACGTTACGGATTAGGTTCCACATATAATCATGGTAGAATTGCCAAATTGGGGGTAATCGGAAGCAATTGAGCGTAGCAAAGACTAATGACAATTGCAATCAAAGAGTTCAAAAGACTATCATCTACTTGTAAAACTAGGGCTGCACTATGAATGACAAACTAGTAGAATCAAAATTCTAACCAATTGATAAATTAAACATGTAGTTTAATTAAACATGCATTCTAACATGCCATAAATAAAAGTGTATTCCATAAAATCATGCCAAAATATAATTTTCCAATCCATAATCCTTCACATTTAAATCATGCTTTGTAATTCAATCACCAATATCAAAAATCCACAATTTCAAACATAAACCTTAGCATGATACTTGTAAATAATTTAAGTCAAGTCTAGCATGATACTACATCACTAAAATATGATAAGTGCACGAACGTACCTTTAATACGATCTTAAAATCGCCAAGACTAATAAAAATTGCTCACTTCAAAGTCTCCTCCAATTTAAAATAATAGAAGAGTATTAAAATCCACTTTACACAAATTTCCAGCAATATATACTATTATAAAACCCTTCATAATTAATTAAAATAAGCTGAAATTATATTTAAAACATCATACTTTAGTCCCAGTTAATGGGTAAGAAATTTCTTAAAGAAACTTAATTTTAAATACTCTACTAAAAATTCCAGCACTTTACTTTAATTAAGACTTGCTGTAATTAAGCCTTAAAACACTTTAATCAAAGATCTAACTCATTATACATCATAATCTTTCAATAATTCATAAATCAAGAATCTAGGGTTTTAAAAATTGGGGCTTTTTTTTAAATTAAAAACATAATCTGAAAATTAGTCAACATAAACTTATAATCAAACATTAAAATCAAAACCCAAAACTCATAATTAACAATTAGATTTAAGCATAGATTAGTTTTTAACAATAAAGATTAAGTTTTTTTTTTTTAATCAAAAAGGGGAGAAGGAGGCAGGCAACGACGTCCACTTGTTGCCGGCGGTTGACGCTGCTAGCAGCGGCGACCACCTGCTGTCGGTGGTCGGCAGTGGTGGGGAAAGAGCAGCCGAAAAAAAAGAAAGGGGAAGGGGAAAAAGAAAAAGAAAAGAAAGAAAAATAAGGAGAAGAGAGAGAGAAGTTTACCTTGGGTTTTCTCCACTCTGAGCAAAGTTGATTTGCCTCATAAGTGGGATATTTATACTCCTTCTCTACCAACCTTTTTTCCTAAACTTTTCTCTTTTAATTTTCTTAATCCCTTCCTTAATAAATTTATTAAAATCATACTTTCCTAAAATAAACTCCAACTCTTATAAAATAATTAATTAAATAAACTTTCCTTTTATAAAAATAATTCCAAACTTACACAAAATAAATAATTAAAATACCATGATTAAAACATTAAAAATATTTAAATACTTTTACAAAATACATATTTTAAAAAAGTACGTATAAAAATATGGGGTATTACATTTTGGGTAAAACTCCAAGGAAGATCTTTTTTATAAACTACGAATGTCAAAATAATTTTTATGGTGCTGGAAGTGCGTGTGGTGGGTGTGGCTGGTAGGTGGGGGAAAGGGAGTAGGTGTGGTCGTCGTTGCCGCAGAAGTAGGGGGAGGGTGGCTGGGCTTTTTTAAGGGTGGCTGGTTTTTTATTTTTAATTTTTAAACACATAATTAAAAGATCCATTTTTTAATAAATTTTCAAGAAAAAAAAAGAATAATTAAAAAAATGAGTCACGGTTCCTCAACTTTTGCTGACTAGGCTAGGTCCTCAACTTTTGGCTAACAAACATCAAAGAAGGTGGTTGAGGGACTAAAATGACACAAAATAGTTTAGATGGACTAAAACGACACAAATACGACAGTTTAGGGACCGTATTTAGTCTTTACTCCTAAGATGTTCACTTTTTACTGTTTAATGGGCCCATTCAGTTTTTCTTTTCCCGCCTAACTGAACCCGTTATCTTGTTATGCATTTGTTCGTGCATAACGAAACTTCATTAATACTTCCTCAGCTCCTATGCATCATTATTACATGACAAATTTTGCCACGTGGCTTTAAACCATTTGCTCTCAAACTTCAATGGGCACCTCTATACCAATCAAAATATTCCAAGTGGCATAGTAAAAGTCTACTATGTTTCTCATCATATAAAGCAACCAACATGCAAGACAATTTGAAATACAAAATAAGAATGATGCGATTTTAGTCCCAATCATGTAGTAGTAGATCTAACCCTCAAACGTGCAATTATACTGCACAACTCTCCAACACGTTCTTCTGCACCATTTTACATATAAAAGATTTTTTTGTCAACACTTATTCTTCCTAGCAACCAAAAATGGCAACTCTCAAAACACTGCTATTGGTACTTCTCCCCCTCGTATTCCTCATCGCTACCCTCACTACCTCCGCCGATGAAACAGCAAAACGCATCGCGGAGGACGACGAGGATGAGGACTTGAGTTTCCTAGAAGTCCCTAAGGCGCCTAGAAACCACCCTTACTATGCTGACCCAAAGTATAAGCCCCAAGGGGATGATGAAATTGACCTTGACGACTTTCAAGCACCTTCTCCACCTGTTTTCGACGAAAAAGACGTGGTCGTCCTAAACAAGACCAACTTTGATGAGTTCATCAGCAAGACCAAGTACGTTATGGTTGAGTTTTATGCACCGTGGTGTGGGTACTGTAAGCAGCTTGTGCCGGAATATGCAGCGGCCGCTACCGAGCTGAAGAAGGGAGGTTCGGATGTCGTGCTTGCTAAGGTTGATGCTATTGAAGAGACTGAGTTGGCTGATAAGTATAATGTTGATGGATTTCCAGCTCTTTATTTCTTTGTTGATGGTGTATATAAGTCTTACGAGGGTGAAAGGACCAAGTGAGTTTCTTTTATTGTTTTTCGTCTTTTTTTTTTTTTTTTTTTTTTAATTATGGTTGATTGATTGGAAACTTAGGCCCTATTGAATTTACTTTATTTTTGCCGAACTATAACTATTATTTGCATTTATTTGGTGTCCATATTTTGATATGAAAAAATGAACTGATTATATTGTTTTATCATTCAAATACTTTTGGGGTTTTGTTAGATTACTTTTGGATATGAGGAATAAAAATTCCCTCTAACTGAAATTACTATAAAAAAATATTTGTTGGATTACAAATATTTAGCTATACACATTTTAAAAAGTACGACATAACTATGTTAGAACCCGTGCGATGTACGGTTTATATAAAATCTATTTTAATTTTAATTTGTACATTTTAAAAATAAATCACTATTATACATGAATATAAATAAGAATTACGTACCTTTTGCAATTTTAAAATTTTTTATTTTTATCAAAATTATGATATATAGATCGACGTTGTCTAATTCATAGTTCAATGTAGGATAAACTGATAGGTTTTAGTTGTAATGTAGAAGCTTTTAATATTTAAATTTCAAAAATGTAAAATATGATAACAAAAAAAAAAAAAAATTGACATCATCATTGCATTTAGGTGGGAAAATTTTTACTGAGAGAGCGACACGTGTGTAATGATGACGTCGTCAACTTCTGTTTTTAGTAATAGTTAATAGAGATTAACTAATTAATTAAGAAAGGAAATCATTTTTCATGTACTTGACAGGGAGGGCATAGTTTCCTGGCTAAAGAAGAAGACAGGCTATGCAGTAAACAACGTGATAACAGTTGAGGAAGCAGAGGATATCTTGCTTGCTGAATCTAAGCTCGTCGTTGCGTATGTTGATAGTCTAACAGTACGTTATATTTGTACTCCGTATTTCTGAAATCTTACACTCTTTGTTTTAGAGAAAAAGTCTGATATGTTTCGTACCAATTATTGGCAGGGCCTGGACAGCGAGGTTCTTAATGCTGCAGCCGAAGAAGAAGATGGTGTCAACTTCTACCAGACATCCAGTCCTGATGTAGCTCAAGTATTTCAAATTGACTCTAAGGCGAAACGCCCGGCCTTGGTTTTGTTGAAGAAGGAGGTTGAGAAGTTATCTCATTTTGGTATGTTTTATCATGTCACACTGATAGAGTATAAAACATATTCTTAGGCTTCAACCATAAACTTAAAGCTTTCGGTTGAGTTGGTCCTTTAACATGATATCAAAGCCAATGAACACTAAAAATGAATAATGAAAATGATCGAATTTACAATACATCATATATCAATGTAATCCGAATGTATAAAATTCCACCCTTTACATCATATATCAATATCTATTAATATTGCAGTGAATTTGAGTTCAATTTTTTAATTTAGTGTCTAAATGAGTTTGCATTGATGTTCACAGATGGTGCTTTCGCAAAATCAGCTATTCTAGACTTTGTGTCCAAAAGTAAACAGCCTCTGATAATCAATTTCAACATGGAAAGTGCTTCATACGTTTTTGAAAGCCCAATCCAGAAGCAGGTGCTATATATATAATTTCTCGTGAACATGTTCATACATTGTCTTTCTCTATACTCCACTCCGAATTTTAGGATACTGAGACCATATTGGTTGTTCTTGTCTAGTTGTTCCTTTTCGCTCCTGCCCAACATTTAGAGAATCTCACCCCTGCACTCGAGGAAGCAGCTAAAGCATTCAAGGGAAAGGTATGGATCGGATAATCTAATGAAGTCTTCAGCTTGGTAGTGTTGCAATGATCACCTCTCAAGTATTTGTATGCTAATTAAATTAAACGCAGTTATTTTGAATATTTAACAACTGATACTTTATCAACGCAAATAAAGAGTTAGTTTATCAAGTCATTTTCTACAAGTAATTCTCCTATAAAATCTGTTTTTTTTTTTTCTGCATTGCCTGTTTTTCAGATCATTTTCTCGTATGTGCAAATGGACAATAAAGAATACGGACAGGCAATGATGGATTTCTTTGGGGTCGAAGGAGATGCTCCAAGAGTAAGTCCCATCCTACACTACTTTTCTTCATTTCTGTCCTCGAGTTTTACCTGAATAATGCAACAATGTGCCTAATTTTGCAAAGTTTAGGTTCTTGCATACACTGGAAATGATGATCGTAGGAAGTTTTTCCTGGATGGGGATATTACATCTGACAGCGTTAAGGTAATAAGTTTACTGATCTCGAAAACTCGATCACTTATTTATCATCCAGTATTTGTTGGCGTAACAAATTTATGTCTTGTGCAGTTGTTTTCTGAGAACTTTTTGGCAGACAAGCTCGAGCCATTCTACAAATCCGATCCTATTCCAGAGAACGTGAGTGGCAGATCTTATTCTTCAGTGTCTTTCTGCTAAATGACATTGATTAAGTCTTTGAATTTTTGAAATTCTTATCGTGTTTTTATTTTTTTTGGCTTCAGAATGATGGTGATGTGAAAATTGTTGTGGGCAAAAACTTCGATGAGATTGTTATGGATGAATCAAAGGATGTACTTCTTGAGGTGATAAAATATTTATAAGTTGAAATCCAGTTACTAATAACGAACAACTATAACTAAATGTACTGATGCTCGCTCCATTGTCTACAATATTATTAGATATATGCTCCTTGGTGCTCTCATTGCAAAGCACTCGAGCCAACCTATACTAATCTTGCGGGACATTTGAAAGGAATTGAGTCTTTGGTTGTAGCAAAGATGGACGGCACTAAAAATGAGCATCCAAAAGCTAAGGTAAGTTTTGTTTAGTTGTAGGCGAAACTGTTCCATGTATCTTTGGTCTCGTTTAGATTGTTTTTCCTATGAGACTTATGGCTATTGAAAGAGGCAGTTGGAGTCTTAAGTATATCATATTCTTGTATATCTTCAGGCGCGGGGATTTCCCACCATTCTTTTATACCCTGCTGGAAAGAAGAGCTTTGATCCGGTCAGTAACCTTTGTTTAATTGACTTTTCTATTTCATATGATGACAGCAAATCTATCTCAATGCTGTTAGAATGTCTAAGGTAATGGTTATGGCTATTTGCAGATCATTTTTGACTCGAACCCAACTGGTGCGGAACTCTACAAGTTTATGAGAAAGCATGCTACAACTCCTTTCAAGATTCAAAAACCAATCTCTGCATCATCTGAAGGTTCTGAGCCGAACATTGTTGAGACATTCCCCACTACAGATGCCGCTGTCGGTAACCAAGATGCAAAGGATGAACTATAAACATACTAGTTAACATAATCTACAATGTATTAGGATCATATACCCTAAGTTCCAATTGATTATTTGGTCCACTTTATCTGGTTATCTTATTTATAGTTGAAAATTTTTGTTGGGAAAGAATGATTAACCTAGCTACTTGAATGAGTAATGGTTAAATTTTTGCACCAGTAGTCCAATTACTAGAAAATTGAAAAGTATAAACAAATTCACTTTCAAGTTGAATGGATAAAACTTAGTGACAAAAAGATAATTAATCTAGGTTAAAAGATCATGTTTCAATCAACCTGATTAGTAGCAAATAAGATCCAAGTTTGTGTTTTCAACTTGATAAATAGATTAAGGTACTACAAGTCTATAACCAACCGAACACAAAGCTTAATCCAGACAATCAAAGGTTAACAATGAAGTTAAGTATCATAAAATATACATTGCTTGACATTTCCTTTAGACAAAGTAGAGGTTCCAAGAAAGATTAACAAGTTTATCCAAAAGTTTCAAAAATAATAGTTAATGTTAATATTACCTCCGGTCCAAACTACTTGCAACTATTTCCTTTTTGGGCCGGTCCACATTACTCGCAACTTTCCCATTTCTTTCCTTTTATAGTAAATATTTGGGTGGCAATTGACCAATGTACCCTTACTTTTTTTTAAAAAAAACAACCTTATTAAATTACAAATATAATTTCATTATATTAAACCCCAAGCTTAATTAATAAAACCCTCATCCCCTTTAATTTTCTCTCTCCTCCAACCCCATTTTCATGTTGGCTTTGTGGTGTTAATAGCGATGGGGTTCGTCGGTAATAGTGAAGAGAATGAGGTTTCTCTCTACTCTCCTTCCTCCTGGGTTTCAAATCGGTGGGTTGGGGTTGGTGGTTTTCAAATGGTGGGTTGGGGTTTCAAATCGATGGGGTTGGGGTTGGTGGGTTTCAAATCGGTGGGTTGGGGTTCAAATCGATGGGTTTCGGGGTTGGTGGTTTCAATGTTGGTTGTTTCGGTGTGCTGGGTTGGTGGTTTGGTGGTCATGGCTGATGGGTTTATGGGGGTCGGTGGTTTGGTGGTCGTGGCTGATGGGTTTTTGGGGGTCAGTGGTTTGGTGGTCGTGGCTGGTGAAATCGAGGGTTTTCTGGGGTCGGTGGTTTGCTGGGTTTTGGGGGGTCGGTGATTTTCTGGTCGCACCGATTTCTGGGAGTCGGTGGTTTGGCAGGTTTCTGGGAATCGGTGGTTTTCTGGTTGTGGCGGGTGAAATCGGTGGTTTTCTGGGGGTCGGTGGTTTGTTAGGTTTTGAGGGCCTGTGGTTTGGTGGTCGTGGCTGGTGAAATCGGTGGGTTGGGGGTCGTTGTGTTTCTAGGGTCGGTGGTTTGGTGGTCGTGGCTGGATGGTCGTGGTGGGTTTCTTTTATAAAATTGGGTTGAATCTGTTTTTTTTTTTTTTTAATTACTTGATTAATATTTAAGTGTATACCCTTATCTTTCAATAAACATGCTTAGGAAATTTTACCTCGGCCTCCACAAACCCCCCAAAGTTGCAACTAAATTGGACCGGAGGTAGTACAAGGAATGCAATATAAAGACCAAAAACCAGAAGCTATACTAATGCTTACATAGTAGTGTAATCAATTGCAGAGCTTTTTTGACAATTCAATTGTTCCCTTGCGGAACAGAACTAATTTCGTAGCATGTCTAAACAATAAACAGTAGGGACAAACAAAATTTTACAAGAATTGCATGAGAAGGGGTTCTCTATAAGTTGAAATAATTATGTCAAAAAAAGGAAAAATGTAGAAAAGGGGAAAAAAAAAATGAAATAAGATACACATAGCATAAACCCAAGGTTCCTAATTTGCAGGCTTGCAAAACTCACAACCGCGAAACTTAAACGCTAGCCTCATCTAGCCTTGGTAACTCCATGGGTTCCTGCAGGGCAGAATTGATAGGGAATAGCTCACACTGCGCATATTGTGCCATCAACTGATCAACAAGCACTAGTGCCACCATTGCTTCCACCATTGGTACAGCTGGAACACATTTTTCAGAAAATTATGGAAGGATTAAAAAAAAAAAAATCTACTAACTTCAATTTTTTATTTATTTTTTTTTTAACAATTTTAAAAAAAATTAAATATTTGATTTTCATTCAATTAGTTTTGTTTGTAGAATTGCATTTCAAGGCGTTGCTTTGAAACCCATCATATGCAGGCGATAAGCATACTAGATTTGTGAAGCAAATAGTTAAAAATGGAAGCATACCTCGTGGGACAACACAAGGGTCATGTCGCCCTCGAGCGATAAGTTCTGTATCCTCTTTATTTCTTGTAACAGTATGTTGTTTCTTCTGCAAGACCATAAACCACCAAATTTACTTACATTCTTTTATACGCATTAGGTAAATTTAATACCTCAATAACTAGGGAAAACAATCAGTTTAAATTCAAAAACCGAGCAAAGAACATGAAAGGGAACTCACTGTAATTGTAGAGGTCGGCTTGAAACCTATTCTCATATAAATAGTTTCACCATTGGATATTCCACCCTGCTCATGGAGAAAATACAGCTCAACAATCCCAGGCAATATATGGAGTATCAATACACAGATGAAACAACGATCACATAAAACTAGTAAATGGTTTAACCTGGATACCACCAGAACGATTTGTTTTTGTCCTAATCTTCCCCTGTTCATTCATGTAAAACTCATCATTATGTTCACTCCCAGTCATAAAGGTACCTGCATAAAAACAATTCAAACTCTAATCAAAGAGTTGTAACAGAAAAAGTCAACTTCTCGGTAGGAAATTTTTACATCATCTACCTGCAAAACCACTGCCAAACTCAAAACCCTTTGTTGCAGGCAATGACAGAGCAGCTTTAGCTAGCTCAGCTTCAAGTTTGTCAAAAACTGGTGAGCCAAGTCCCTGGTAGTATATTATTTATTACCAAATTTAAAGAGACATTTAGTCAGTACTAAAATGGGCAAAGCCTTGGAATTTTATAAAAGCTTCTATGAGGATAACAATGGCTCATGGAACTAGTATCACAGGTAGAGCAAAGAGATCTTACACGTGGAGGATTTCTAACTATACAAGTGACAGCACCACCAACGGAATCTCCTTTTACTCGAACTGCATCTATAGCTGCAATCATTTTTTCTGCATATTCTGGATTAGGGCATCTGACAATATTACTTTCTATCTGAAAAGAATTGAGACAAAGAGAAACCTTGTCATGAATAATAGAAATTGACTTCATATCTAATTCCGGAAATTTAACTAACACATAATCATACTTTCTGCAAGGAAAATAAGAAACATAGAGATTGTATATTTCAAGAGTAACAGAATACACCTAAGAAATACACAAATAAAATAATTGTAGTAAATTGATGCAGCAGCTTCCAGTCACCAAACTTCAACTGTATAAAATAAAAGACCCTACATTTACACCCTTAAGCTAGAAGAAATATATAAACTCATCAGCCACTTCCATATGAAATAGCATTGATTGGTTCAAGAAGAAGATATAAGAAAGTGCAATCAGAATTACAGAAGCTTGGTGTTCATATACTTCTTTATGGTGTTTAAGTAACTTCCTGTAAACTAAATCCCCATGGGATAGGCATCAGTAGATATGGCCTTTAGAGGACTAGTGAGATCCACTGGCTGATTAAAGATGGATTCTTTCACTTGTTTCTCAAGCATACCTTCCTCTAGTAGTAACTGCATAAACCAAATATTTGAAACAATTGATTCAGTCTAGAGACCAAAAGTACCAAGATTTCGGCATTCCTCTTGCTTAATCTCTTAATTGGCCAACAGCTCAATTTACATAGAACTGAAGTATCAACTGACTTCTTACAAAGTGTTGCTTGTTTATTTGTTGCAAACGCCCAGTAATTTGGTCAAACTTCACCTATATTATCTCCAATCTGCTACATATTGGCTTATTCACTAGATCACCCAGATTTGGAAAACTGGGAATTGAAACTCAGTAATATACTAATATCAGTCAAATTTCCTCTTTGCTTGTTCCTTTAGTCTGATAAAATTGGAATATTTAAAAATAATAATTCCTGAAAAGAATATAAGAACAGAATCAGTTTTTGCCCATTCTCTATCCTGTCACTCATAAAACCTTGGAGGTTCTACATCTTTGGTCATGGAAGTCAGTAATTTGTGGAAATTACACTTAAGTCAAATATCTGCCACGTCAATAAATCCTTGTGAATGCCCATCCTTAAAATCTTTAACAGAAGTCCTTCAGCAAGAGAAACGGCCAAAAATCTCAAATTGGCTCAATACTACAATTCTAGTCCCAAAGCTAATACCCATTTCTTGCCATTTGTTGCCCAGGTTCAGGTGTATAGATTAACTTGGATTATTGGGGTTTTTGACCTTTTATAATTAAAACAATCACAGAGTTTATGAATCATAATCTCAGACTTATAAGCTAGCAGGGATTAGTCATTGCAAGCTGGCCTTTTTTTTAATTGATCGATTCAAAACAAAGTACTTTGCGACGGATTATCAAAGTGATTACTCACTTGGAGGGAATGTAGGAGCTTGAATTACAATGAGTTAGAAAATACCTATCATGCACGTAATGGTGGAAGAAAATTAAAGTTCTTTCTCTACCAACTAAAATCAATTGCTCTTGATTCTTAAACAGCAAAATGCTGAAATAAGCTTGAAGATGGGAATCCAGAAAAGAATCTAGTAGAGAAAGAGAAATCTCAAGAATTCAGTGTTACAGATTTCTTATATTATATGAAAATCCGTGAAATAATTCAAATTCATATTGAAGCAAGCAGTTTCAAAGTCTAAGCCTGTTACACAGCAGTTTTCAGAATTTCCTGTTTTTTTGCCTGGTCCACCATACATATTTATTCTACAGAATACAGAGTATGAAAAAGGACTATCCCTTGCTTTGAAAACTACACCTTAACCATAGAAAATGTCTTAAGTTTGATGAAGAAACTGAGACAGAATTATATAATGCAGGAAGGATTAATGAATTAATTTCTTTTTTCATCATATATTACCTAAGCTAGAGGAAGATGGTAGTGGATTCATATCCAACAAATAAGATATTTTCAGATTTAAATTCTTTACAACTATGTTCATGTCCTTACTACTACTTAAACAAAATAGGACTTGAGCTTTGATACTACTCAAAACCCATTCCCTCAACTCTATTTCTGAAACATGCAATACTTAACCCAACCCAGCATTTTTCAACCCCGTCTATCCAATTTAAACTAACCTTTCAATTTCCCCAACCCATGACCTTACAATTCCAAAAAAAACTCCACCAACCCCACCCAAACCATAGCTTTATCCAATAACAAGTCCTGGGATTACATTGCGATAGACTCATAACCAAGCCATTGGTGAATTTTAAATCTAAGCTGTAAAAGCTGCGATGCTAGATGAATCAGGGTCTTATTTCGAGTGCGATGAAAAGTGGGACAATGACCGTCTTTATAATCATGCTAAGTACTAGGCCTAAGTGAAATAAGAATTATGGTTTTGAAGATTTTGTTTGGACTAGTGAATGCCTTGAGGAAGAGAATTAGTTAGAAGATAGTAAATGGACCTAAATTTTTATAAATAGTTGGTAAATAGGAAGGAAAAACAGTATCTAAGGAGTTGAAATGCTGAATTAATGTGCTTGAATTTATTTGGGAAAGCTGAGCATCTCAGAAGCATGCATTCATTTAGTTTTTTTGGCATCCTCATTTATTACGTTTGAATGATTTTGAATATCAAAGACTGAGATATAATTTTCTTCTTTACTTTCCTGATTTCAGGTCATGATCCTATCCCATCTCTACTAAAGAGGCGAAGGTGTTATGCCTTGCACAAATCAAACACGATAGGGATTATGCCTTTTCGAACCTCAATGGCGCACTTATAAACCCAAAACATTATGCCTCTATGATAGTTAGACTACTATAATGGCAGAGGCCATAAATAACACAAGCTTTCAGGTAAAACTGGGGTAGATTTAACTTTTAAGATGCAGAGTGAAATCAGTAAATTTTAATATTTGCAGGGTCGAGTGACTTTCAATAGAAAATCAGGTGAAATCTGCACTGCCGTATACACCCAATAACCTATCCTTCGTAAAATTTCCACTGTTGAATTACCAAATTTTATTGAATCTATGTTATTCTAACTCTTCATTTGTATTATGCTCGTTATAAGTATCCAACAAGGATACATAAAGTTTTTCGATGTTTTCCACAACTACACACGAGGCTCCATATCAATAAAGGAGTTTTGCAAAATTACAAAGGTGAATTGGAGTCGTTAAGTAACAATTTTTTATTAAGCAAACAGGCAAACAATTTGATTTTAATGAAATTTATCCTCAACCTGAACCAATACAGATAGTATATAATTTATATTAAACACAATTTCATCAAGGTCAAGTTCTCCATTGAAAATTGGACTCGGGACAGCTGTGTTAGGTGTGTCCATCTTAGCATGCCTTATAAAAAGGTTAACCTGTGAGATTGAATGTCCTAACCATACCTGTTCAAGAGTCAATGTATCATTATCGATAATTCCCTCTGGCAGAACCACCTTGTGCACTTGGGATACGTAAGCAAGAACCTGTAAAGTATCATGTGTCAACAATTAAAGTCGTAAAATAAAGTGAAATATTTAAAACCCATAGGAAAAGAATGAGATAATAATTAATGGTGGAAGTACCAAAAAATGGTCATCTTTATTCTTGCACGTACTACATCAGACAAAAGTCATTTGTATTGACAAATTGGCAATTGTTACATAAATCTAATGCCAACTTGGCTTTTCAAATTTTGAAAGTGACTCAAAAATGTGGCAGGAAACAAGCAAATTATTTGAACAGAATAAAGCTACTTAAAGTCGCATGCCTAATGGGATGCAATAAAGTCACAACAATCCACACGAACCAATTAGATGCAAATGAAAGATTTACCTCAGTTCCAGCGAACTTCTTAAGTATCTTCTTAGCTATGGCTCCAGCTGCAACTCTTCCTATAGTTTCTCTGGCAGAAGACCTTCCACCACCCTGCAATTCCAGTGACAACAATTCAATATTTCACTATATGCAATTTTTCTGAAAAAATAAGATCAAATCAAATCAATTGGAGATTACCTGTACGGATCTAACACCATACTTGAAATCATAAGTTGCATCAGCATGAGATGGCCTATAAGCTTTTGACATTTCGCTATAGTCCTGTTAAGAGAGCAATGCCATAAGTCTTCGTAATTCAATCAAATAAAAAATAAATAAATAAATAAATAAAGAGCTTTGTCACTATAATAAAATTCTTATTATATTATTTTAATGTTTTATACACACTTCTTTTTATTTTCATATGAAACACCTGATTTTTAACTTGGTGACAGTCTGACACACTCTACTGTGATTTATACTCCTAGAAAAAACATATTCATACAGGATCTTGTTACCTAAATCTCAATGACTTTTAATGTACCAATGTTTATTACTTATCGATAATTTAACGTACCAATGGTTCAAGTTATGCACCAACAATTGTGAAAATGAAAGTATTTTGTTTAAAAAACAGAGAGAAAGTGCAATGAAAGGGGAGAATTAAAACTTTAAAAGGCACCCATCCGAACTAAAAAAAAAAAAATCTTAGACACAAATTTGTTTCCACTTAAAATCATTAACGGCCCCAACGTAAATCAAAGACCAAACAAAATATATCAATCAAATGCTATTATGATATTGATATACACATGTAGCATAAGCATATGATCATAATAGTAACAACTTTAAGCCAGTTCTTCTATCAATGTAATAATTATATCATTGTGTATAAGGAAAAGTTAACAACTTACTTTATTTTTTTTAAATGTCATCTTCAAATACTTAAGCAACTAATTCAGTGGCAGGACAATAACCAATAGTATTGCATGTCACGATGGACAATGTGTAATACAATAAAAATTCATTTTACATGTAGCCAGAAATACTTACACCCCCTCTTTGGTCAGTATTAGGTACATTTACTGCAATTGGTGATCCAGTAGTCATTCCTACAAGTTAAAATATCAACATTAAGGTGACAAGTGATAAGAACTAAAATTGCTAAATATTAAAAATCTACATAATTAATTTACCTTCAGCAACTCCAGAAATAATTTTGCAAGTATCTGTCTCTTTCCTTGGGGTAGTAATCCGGCTTTGGCCAGGCCTCCTAAATCACAAAATAAGGGGGAAAAAAAATCAAAAAGTTCCTTGAAATTAACAACCAAAATATATAACAAACAGCACAATAAGAATAATCCACAACACCAACAAAAACAAGGTGAAGCTCAGCAAGAATCCATTAATTTATACCAAAATCAAAAAATAGATACACTTCAATACCACTGAAAGTGTTTCATGAGTGTCTATTGGATGATTCAATAATGACCATTATAATGTAAAATCATACAGTTTTCTTCATTCCAATTCTCGCTTACACATTCAGTCATCCACTATTACGTAAGTATTGAGTCAAGGAAACGGTGCAGTTTAACCTCAATGTCAATTACCTTCTATCAAGATCTTCTTGTAAATCTTCCTCAGATAAGGGAAGTCGAGGTGGGACGCCATCAACCACACAACCAACGCCGCCACCATGTGATTCACCATATGTTGTAACACGGAAATAATTTCCATATGTACTTCCAGCAGCTTGAACTTCTGTGATGAACAAAGCAGAATGATAATTTCTACTAAGTTACTGCTTGTTTCTAATACACAAAAAGATATAGCTAAAATTTACAAAGTATTTACTAGGAATAGTTGATGTGTTCAGCTCAACAAAAATTTTAAAAATAAAAATATAAACAATATCATTGCCTTTACTTCAACTTCTATCATCTAGTGTTAACATTCACATGCCACAAGATGAAGTTCAATCCATCCATGAAGTTTTCATAAGGGTCTTCTCTATCCCTTCTTCTACTTTACAATTGATTCCCCTTGGAATTGTCAAGATCAAACACATGAAAGTTACATAAGTATATCCTTTTACTTCCAACTAGTTTCTTACTCATTTTTTTATTTTTTTTTCTTCCTAAACAAGCTGCAATAGAGCATCCCATATTCCGTAAGGCCGTAAATTGTTGGCTATCGTCATAAACATCACCTTGTACCTCTCAATAAAAAAAATGTCAAAGAACCCATGTTTTAATCCCGAGGAAGAATCAAATCTTCAGAGTTCTTCATTAACACTCCTACCATTAGCTATAGATTTCCTAAATTCTAGTTTTTGCAAATTTTCTTTCTAAAATAAACCTTGCCAATATTTATTCAACCGTGTACTAAAAAATATAATCACGTGATCTTGTTAGACTCATTTCAATAATGCCTTCACTAAACTTCAACTCCGTATACCATTCACATGCCACAAGACTCGTGGGGACTTCTTTCTATGTCGCACTTTCAAAAAGTTAAATGTAAATCCTGAGCAAGACGAGGCCACGGTTACCACCTTTGTTTCATTACACAACAAACTCGTACAAATCAAGGTCAAATTCTGGCCCCTATTTTTTTACAAAACATTATATATAATATCAATAAACACAACAAACAATCAGTCATAAACAAAATCAGCCATATAGATTGATATATCTATTTTCTGTGCTGTTTCAAACACTATCCTTAGAATTATCAAAAATCAAAGTTAATACCTGCCAAAACACTTTCATACATATCATCATTTATCTTGCTCAAAAGTCAAAACTATATCAAAAAGTCAAATGACTGCGCTTCTCTCCTACTCTTAACTTAATCAAACATATTGCATCAAAATTGTAATCAATGCATATTAAATTTCAATATTACTACAAATTGTGATTCTAGCAGCAAAAATTAATCAGTCAATCAGATATAAGCAATTAAAATACTGAAAAACAGCAAAATGATCCAAAAAATTACCAAATTTCCCAGATTTTCGGCGGAAAGAGATTTGAGCAGGAGGAGACGATAATTTGCGAAAGCCAGAATTAGCAGATCCGAGCGCATTCGAAGTTGCAGAACCCAAGAATTGTTTGGAAGAGAGAGAAGACGCCATTGAAGGTCGAAGCTTAGAGAAAAATAATTGAATTGTGGGTTGGAGTAGTAGAAAAGAAGAGATGTATTTGGAAATGAAAGAGGATGAATAAATTATGAAGTTAGGCTAATTTATTTAGTTGGAATTTATTTGGTTGGATTTATTTAAGTTTGTGAATGGAGGGGGTTGGTGAACATGAGAGGGTAGGTAAGTGGGTAGTTACAGGTTTGCCGTCGTGCCTTGTTCTCGTTCATTTTCTGCCACAATTTCGACCTTTTCAACTTGAGCCTAATCGACTACAATATCCAAAATTCTATGACCATGTTTGGTAACAGCTTATTGGGGGAAAATTGCCCAACTTTAGCTGATTGACTAGTCAAATAAGTTAATACTAGTGTTTGGTAGCAATTAGCATTTAGCAAGCTTATTTATCTCAATAAGTTAATAGCTTATTGGTGGCTTGTTTTATCTCAAAGGGCTGCCACGACAGTTGGCCTTCTGGCTTTGTACAAGGGTTGATGTGAGTAGAAAATGCATGTTGACTGTTGATGGACAAGTGTTACCATTGGACCCAATTCAAGTCCATTGGGTGTTGGGCCTTCCATATGGTCCTAAAGTAGTACCGAAGAAGGTGGTGAACTAGGAGTTGGAGGATAGACTCTGGAACACATATAGCACAAAAACAACACGCGGGACTAGAGGCATAACTAGGAAGACACTTGTGCAATATGTGGAGGGAAATTTTGCGAACAACTACCATTTAAATGACCACTTTTGAGAACAACTACCATTTAAAATTTTCTTTTAAAAAAACTACCACAAAAACACAAAAAGTTTGAGTAGCACTACCACATTTATTGTTTCCGACAAGCATCTCCGTTTTTGGGGCATATTTTATAAAATTTCCCTCAAAAAACCCAAATTAAATGATAATATTGCACTACATTGACCCTTAATTAGATTATACACTTCAATTGCCCCAAATCCCCCAATTTCATAAAGCCCTTAATTTAATTGTTTGACCATAAACCCTAATTTTAAGATTTAATTGAGAAATTAAATAAACTATAATGCAAAATTAAAGATAATTGATCTATAATTGTGTTTAACTATCGAAATCTCTTGTTTTCTATAACACAATTGATTGAAATTTTATAAACTAGGCTTTCTCAACCGAAAATTCTTCCCGAAAAATTAAACATGGTAGTGCTACTCAAAGTTTTTGTGACTTTGTGGTAGTTTTTTTAAAAGAAAATTTTAAATAATGGTAGTTGTTCTCAAAAGTGGTCATTTAAATGGTAGTTGTTGGCAAAATTTCCTATCTGGAGGGTCCTTGTGTGGATGAAGATGAGTTCAAGAAGGTGTTTCTAATGTATGTTTTGAGTGTACTCTGTTCATCGACATGCCATCGTATGAAGAAGCAATTTCTTCAGGGTGTATCAGTGGCAGACAATGCTCCTCTGTATAATTGGTGTGAGTTTGTGCTTGATGAGCTAATGAAAGCTCTAGGGCAGTTTAGCAAAAGGTTTTATGGTGATAATCTTAATTTTAATGCAAGTAGTGGTGGATTTACCTTGCTCTTGGCGGTAAGTTTAATTCAAATTGCAATGATAGATATGATGCTGATATCAATGAGTGTTTAATAACAGGCTATGTAAATTTGTAGGTGTTTTATTTGGACCGGCTTAATTGCTCACCCCTTAAATGGGGTGAGTTTCCTAGGATCAAAGTGTGGTCGAGGTAGGAGATGAACAAGGCTTCATCTGCTGATCAGTTTGATAGTGGTGATTATGGAGCCCTTGGTGTGAGTGTTTACAAACTTTATACATACACATATGTTGTAGTTACAAATGTGTTTGACTAACCATTTGTGTTAATTTTTTGCTAGTGTGTTAATGTGAATTATGGGCGGGATCACCCCTTAAAGGCAGGAGACATCTTACCTTGTAGGAGTAATCTTACCTTGTAGGAGTAAAAGATCAAAAGATTGTGTTGAGGTTTGTCTTTCTTCATAACTGTTTAGTGTTTGTGATTGAGGGTTGTGTGTTGATGATAGTCTGATTTTGTGATTTATTAATCTGTTTACTTAGGTTCTAAATGCTTTGAAGAGTGTGTTGAATGTTGAAGTGGATGTTGAACCGGATGAAGAGGAAGTAGATAGTAATCCCAAATCTATGAAGAGGAGAAGAATGGCAACCACCGATCAGCCGTTTGGTCGTGCTCCAAATTTAGGAGAAGGTTATTACATCTTCTCCTAAATCTATGTAGTAGTTAGATGTTTTAAAAAAGTATAAATTTTACAACTTGCAATCTGATTTTGTGATCATTTTGATCATATACGCAGCCAATCCAAAAGTTATGGATAATTTGGCTCAGGTGAAGAATGTGCAAATTATTGATGCAGACCCGGCGGGTGATTTGTAGAAGTCGACTAATGAGGTGGGGAATGTTGTGAAGGAGTTCAATTCTAACTCACTTGATAAAGATTTTTATCAAGTACAGAGTGAAGAGATTTTGTCAAACTCAAACGTAGATGTTGGACCGTTAGTGTGGACTATTACGCAATCTAGTCCATTTAATGGTGATGCATCTGCTCCTAATCATCAGTACATATTGATTGAGAATCCAATTAACCAGTACAGGGGACCTAAGTATACTTTGAGTAATGACTGCTTAAATTCTTCTGAAACCAATGTGTTTGATGGTATGTTCTCAAACATTAGGTTGGATAGCCCCCCAATTTGTGGTCAGGAGCAGGGAGTGGGTCAGCTCAAGGGAGTGGATAAGGAACAGGGAGAGGATAAGGAGAAGAAGGAAGATAGTTTATCTAAGGACAAAGGAGAGCAGAAGGAGATTTGGCAGCAGACATTGGAGAAGGATAAAAACTACACTAGAGAGGTATTGGATAAGGAGAAGGAGAGAGAGACTAAGAATGAGATAGATAATGAGATAGATAAAGAGAAGGAGAATGAGAAGGAGAAAAATGAGGAGAAGGAGAATGAGAAGGGGAATGAGAAGGAGAAGGAGAATGATAATATGAATGAGAAGGTGATTGAGAAGGAGAATGAGTATGTGAATGAGGTGAATGAGAACGAGAAAGAGAGTGAGAAAGTGAATGAGAATGTGGAGGAGAAAGAGAATGAGAAGGAGAAAGAGAATGAGGAAGAGAATGATAAGGTGGATGACAAGAAGACTGATAAGGTGAATGACAAAGAGACTGATAAGATGAATGACATGAAGAATGATAAGGTGAAGGGTCGGGAAGGACAGGAGAAGTGATTGGAGAATGGGAATGGTCCTGAATTATCTGATGATGGGGGGTTGCAGGAGATTACATTTGAATCTGAAGATAAACCGGTAACCCCATTAAAGCTCCAAACCGCTACATAAAAGGAGATGTTGAGGAGGAAAACTGAGTGTTGTAGGAGCCAAAGGAAGATGGTTGGGGTTCAAACACTGCTAATTGACTATGTTACACACTGGAGGCCAAAATATATTCGTAGGTTCTAGGAACCATTACTCCAGTATGTCATGGATAATTCATCCGGACGGCTACGGAGCCTGGAGTGAGTCCCTAGTTAACCAATTACTATCTTAGCCTCTTTCATGTCACCAATTTGATTTTATGCTAATGTACTACTTTTTAGCCAACTATGCTAAGCATTGATGGGCATATGGTGAAGTTGAATTTATGTGGAATGCTTGCTAGCTGTGTGGGAGCGGTTTGCGATCAGGTGACTATTTTAATTCTTACTTTAGAGCTCTAAACTTACTAATGTTTGTCTCATTTTGACATTTGCTATGGTTTTATGTAATCTAGTATGTTAGGGTTCCCAGCAAAATTTATGAAAAGGTCTGGGATAAGCAATTTGCTGGTAAAGTAGGCGTTTCATGCTAGATCCATCATTTAAAGTAAGTTGCATACCCAACTTCATATTTTCCTATAAGTTGGAATGTGGCTTATGTAATTTTGATTTTGTTGTATTGTCCTGCAGACTATGGTACTAAACACTAAAGGAGTGACTCAGAAAATTCAAAGGACTATCAAGGCTTATTGCAAACATATGATGGAAACCCCCACTAACAGAGTCAATGCGGTAAAATGCTTTAGATAATAAGTATGCTTTAGAAGTTATCTTTGAGCTGTGTGTTTGTAAGGTTTGGATAGATATTGAACTGCATCTCTTGGTATATAATCACCAGGTTTTTGTTCCTATATGTCGAGATGGTCATTGGTGGTGTGTTGCATTTTCGATGAACAGGGAAGAGGTTATTGTAATCGACTCCTTAGAGACAAAAAATGCATGTGACACTAGGAGTCTGGAGGTTCATCAACTGGTGAAGCATTTGAACTCTCATGGTCATTTGTTATGTAGATAAATTGCAATGTAATTACATGAAATACATCCAACTATCATAATTTTTGCAAGCTGTTGCAATGGATCTATTATTTCAGAGCATGGACCCTTGGCAAACTGGAACCGCTACAGATTGGCGAAGGTCATCTTTAGAAATGGAGCAACAAGGAGATATGTATGCTGTTGATATTACCCTCTCAAATTTATACAATGATCGATATCTATTTTGCTAATTGTTCATAGCTTGACATAATTTACTTGTCAAACAGACATAGCTGCGAGTGCACATGATAATAGCGGTCAAACGTAATGCTCACAAATTCCTTATAATTATGCCTCACGTAAGTTTTTTTAATCTAATTTTTTTTAATTTTACTAATTTTACACTCAGTACACTCTTTACTGTTGTGTGTTCACTTTTAAATTGATTGCACTATGGTTTGAAGGTTGAAGACATGTTGTTGGAGAGGTCTTGGATCCTTTGTGAAGATCTGCTATCGAAATTCAATGAATCGCGCAATGATGTCTTCGACATTATCAAGCCCCTGGTTTTGTAAAGCTCATTCCCTCATTTTTTGATGTCAATATTTTGCATCCCTGTTTATAATCACGGTTGGAAATTATATTTTTTTTGGTACAAGTTTGTGGGTTTTTTTTATGTTTTAATCAGTGTCCTATATATGCTGGAAATCAGTGTCCTTTTTTTTGGTGGAAACTGATTTTTTGAATAGTGTTTAGGGATCACAATTTTTGCTCCATTTTTAGACAGTGTTTAGGGCTCACAATTTATGCTCCTTGTTGTGGTAGTATAATAATTGTTGTTCATGTTATGTTGGTGCTTACTACTTGGACAGTTGATTTGTTGGGAAATATTCAACTATCAATACTATATTACTTGTTGATTTGATATGGTGTTCAATGTTACTTCTTGGTAGCAAGACTATATTGATATTGCTCTTTACATGTGTTTATAGTGTTTTGGGTTGTCTAAACCATGGGAGAGTCATCTTGGCTTGGTTTATTTGCTAAGGTTTCTGACTTTTAAGGAATTTTGGCCCTTTTTGTGGTATATTTATGTACACTTTGTTTAATTTTGTCAAATTTATTGAAGTCAAAGTTTTAAGTATTTGTTAGGTATTTAGGCTTAGTGTTCAATTTGGACTACGTGATCCATTTAGGTACTTGATAGGTATTTGGGCTTAGTGTTCTATTTGTGCTTATTGTTCAAATTAGGTATTTCTTAAGTATTTGGGCATAGTGTTCATTCGGCCCAATCTTAGTTTAATATTAGTGGTCCAAAATTCCCCTTAATGTGTGATTTTATCTTACCTCAAATCAGACTGATATATTTACGTACATTGCATCAATTTTATTTTCTTCAATTTTTTTTTAAAATCATTTGAAAAATTTATACATTTATATCATTTTATACTTTATCAAGATTTAATGATGTGACTTGTTTTTTATTTTAAGTCATATCATCCACTTGTGTGTATCTATTTTACTATTGGAATCATCATCTATTTTCTATCTTAATCATCTGCAATATCAAGATCCTATGTCCAATACATACTATTCAAAATTTCACCTATTTTTGTCTTAATTTATTTCTTGTATTTTTTTTTTTGTGATCAACTTTAATGACTTGAACTGTTTGCATAGGTATTAGTGGACCATTTTATGCCTAATAAATGACAAATTCATATCATCTTTTAATATTAGCATCATTATTTACAATTTTATATCATCATCTTTTTTTATTTTTTTTAAACATGTTCTTATCAAATTTGATGAACTGAACTGTTAGCATATTGTTATGACTGGGCCATTTTTGACTCATACCTTATTCTGATCAAATTTAATGAATTAAAATTATATATTTTTAATGAAATAATGAATTAATTTTGATCATCAATTTGATGAATTCTGATCAAATTTTTTACTCTAGTTTCAGCTAAGTAATGAATATCTGATCTAATTTTATGTTCTTTTCATCTTTTTAATTTCATTATCATCTATTATATCATCTTCAGATAATATCATCATCTTAATCTACCTTTTTACTAAATTACTAGTAAAATTCTTTACATTAATAAGTTCATAGACCTTCAACATAATTACATCATCCTTCATTGTAGAATAACTACTAACAATACTAACATTATAAGAACTACTTAGGTACATAATTTTAGAACTAAAATAGAACTTAGAAATTAGAAATAACATCACTTGGTTAGGACTACTATATTTTCATAGCTACACTAACTTAAGAACTTGAACACCATCACCTCCTTGAACACCATCTTGAACACCATCACCTTGAACTTCATCACCTGTAGTACTCTAGGTTAAATGCTATGTTGTCTCCTCTTTTTAATCTTTGTTGTTCAATGTGAGCCCACACCACTGCACCATCTATGAGTCCCTCTTCTGTAGTAGTTTTCTGGTCGTTTAAGTCTTCTCCATTGTACCAAAGTCGTACCCGCTGCTCACCGACATTGTGCTTGATCCCCCATTTGACGTAAATGTCTTTGATTTTTGTTTCATTTCTCATCACAAACTGATTGGATTCACGACCTCCGAAAGAAACAGTACAAATGGTGATATGCTTCTGATTGTGGGTTGGAACGTTGTTGGGGGTTCGACCGCTAGTGGATTCCCGTGCTGTACATGTCCAAGGAAAAATTAGAATATAGTTGATTTAAAGTTTAATGGTTAGACATGCAATACAAACGCTAGCACCGATTACCTTATCATATGCTAGCACAGTTTCACGCCGATACATCCCTACTTGGAACAGAGTTTCATCAGGTGAGAGCAGACGTTCCCTCCAGTACAAACGCAAGTCCTTAGGCCTTACACCAACTTGTTTCGCGTACTCGTAGTAGATGCTATGGAACGGTTGTCCACACTCATCACCATTGGTTGCCCACCATCATCGACATCACCTCCCTTGATTAACAGATCACACTTCTAAGTTGGTGACTGATCTTATATCACAACATCATCATCTTGTTCGTCTGTTAAGTCTAGTGACTCATCAAAATCACTATCCCAATCTGCTATGGAAACTTATTTGTGGAGATGAAAAGGAAGTGAAGAGAAAATGAAAAAAGGAAATGATAAGGAAATGACTTTTAAAGAACTTCACCTTTATTTATACTATTGGAGAGGAAGAGTGTCAATTTTTTTTTTTACGGTAGGGATTAGAGTTTTTTAGGGGTTGGTGGGAGGGTAATTAATTGCTACTACACATTTATTAATTGCTTTTATGAGTGTTCTAGCATAGTTAAATCCTCTTGTTATATAAGTGTCTACTCAGAATTAACGTGTGACATAACATTTAAATGCATACTACGATAATTTGAAGTCGCATATTAGGCAATTTTAAGTTGTAAAATTACCCGGTATTATGCCAATATTAATAACATCACTTCAAGGGTTACATATTCCATATTAAAGACTATTATTAAACATTGATTTCATTACATTACAGTTAAGCCATACTACTCAAATATTACAATTTTAGTTTTTACTCCGTATTACTATTTTATGAAGATTTTTAAAGACTATTATTAAACATTGGTTTCATTACAATAGTAGCCAAACTCTAATATTGTTAATTTAATACTACGATAATTTAACATTACCATAATTATAAACATCGATACCACTACAACAACTTAATTTTCATTATAACACTACATTAATCCAAGCTACCACTCATCTCCACTATCTGAGCTCTTGTACTCGTCAGATTCACGTCCGGAATCCGAGCTACCCCATTCACGCTCTAATAACTTCTTCCCCAAATTTTCAAAAGCATCCTGAATATTCTCAACATAACCTTGGGGGAAATATGTGGTCTTTATAGGTAAATTATTTACAATTCCATTTGCGATTGTAGGGTCTATATCATTCAAATTGCACATGTAGAGTATAAATTCCTTATACTCCCCCTCATTTTCGTTGAATAGCTTACAAAAGTCTTCATCCCCAAAACGAACCCAATTCACAATTCCCTTAGGTTTTTTTTCTCTTCTTCTCCATGATCAGCCTGCTCCTGTTTTCCGACACCTTGTTCATCTCCTTCCGCTTTCTCTTTTACAGCATCCAAGTGCAATGTTGAGAATTCCCTCCTAAAAGTCACTAAAGCCCATGCTCAACCACCATATCTTCTGTAACACCCCAATAATTCTCCCTTTTCCAAACCACTTACTTTATATAAAATAGGGGAGAACCATTGACATGTTACCGCCACGTGTTAAAACGTTAAGGCTTTATCAAAGTATCGCAGCGGAAAATCAAACTTAAGTCTTTAAAATAACATAGTTTAGAAAATCAATAAGTCAAAGCTTACAAATTGGAACCATATAAGACCCTTATTTAAAACCAAACTAATATTCAAAATCCCAAAACATTATTAAAATAGTAAAACATAAATAAATTAAACACAAAGAACGAATACTCTCAATCACACCAATCCCTTGACAATGCGTATGTCAAATCCCCGAACTTCACATCATCAAGCTAACCTGTGCAATACTGCTCCTCAATAATACAAGTGCAATAATTGGATCATCACAGGGTCATTGAAAGGCGAAGGCCATGACCAAAAGAAAACACACACAAAAGCACGCAATTAGCAAAGATGAGTACATACAAGCTACAACGTACAAAACCTAGCATGCTTAATTAATTATAATAAATAAACATACAACACGAATTCATTAATCAAGACTCCACACTTAGACAATTCAATTGACTCAACATACTTACTAATTAATTCCAAACACTTGACTCTATATTTAATTAGATTAATTTAGTTTGGAGTAAGCAATAGACTAGGTTGTCCAATCCACCAAATCATTTTGGTCCCAAATGACCATTTGAAATAAAAATTTAGGGCGATGCAAGAATGGGCGCGACTCCATTCTCACAAAGTTAGTCTAGGATCCCATCTAACTTTCATTATAAAATAAAATTTAAATACCAAAAGAGAAGAGGACATTTTGATCAAACAAGCCTCGAAAAGCCACGGGCTACCACCGTGTACCCCAACCCATAATTGTCATTACTCTAGAAGTGCACGCTTTCCAGAGTTTTATCGTTCATCCATGTTTCACTTTACGTGACTACAATTTTAATTAATATCCGACTCATTCAAGTAGACCATACATAACAATCATACATCAATTCACTTTTGATCTTATTTAGGACAATGGTGATCACATCACAAATTGACCTTTAATTCCATTAAACTTTCAAATTATCCAAAATTGTTGAACATAGTCAACTCACCTAGCCATTTCGGCTTAATCCACCTTTACTCAACATGCTAACAAGTTATGATTGAGTAATAAATAAATAATACTAACCTTGTGGAATAATTAATAAATTCATTCCACTTAAACCATTCAATTCCAATCCTTTAATAATCTAAATGTGGTTAGCAAACCAATCCAATAAAATATGTTTGTATCAACATTCAATACAAACAATTAATCTAATATAATTCCACATACTTGTATCCATAATTCCATACAAGCATAATTAATTCACCAAAACATGCCTCATACTTGTTGATGTGTTCATTTTATATATATATTTATCCCCGTCCCTTGGTCGTAATTAGTAGTGTTTTTGGCTCTTCCGAGCCACTTTTGTTACTAATTTGTGTTTTCCAGTGCTTTGGTAGTTTTGCTTGAGTTTTGTAGGAATTTGCGTACTTGGAGCATTTTCCCGGGCTTTTAGAGGAGCATCTACAAGTATTGGAAGACCGCGACCGCGTTCGATAGCCCAAGGCCGATTGGAGGGATCAAATCGGTGATTAAGGGCTCGGTTATGAAGATTTGAGGACTTGGGCCAAGTTCGGAGGCCCAAGAGTTGGAGATTTCGAAGCCCAAGAGCATCGCCCAAGTCCACTCTCTCCGCCCGGAGGCGCGCCCGGCCGGGCGGGCCAAATCAGTACGCGCCCGGTGCACGCGCCCGGCCGGGCGCGAGAAGCTACTTGAAGAGACAAAAGGCGGGCCCGGTCGGGCGAGCCCTTGCCCGACCGGGCGCGTGTTGTTCCTCAGCGACGATTAGCTTTCCGTTTTGTTTTGTTTTAGCGTTAACTCTTGCTTAGTATTAATGTAATTCTATTAGGCAAGATTGATCTATCTCTCTTCATTATTATTATTACTCTAGTTTTAGTTTTTCTCTTCCTTCTCTCTACTTAACTTTCTCTCTCTAGATTTTACTTTCCTTCTTGTTCCTCAACACTTTTGTAATTCCGCCGTCTTGGTACGATTTCTTCCTTAATTAATCTCAGTATTTTATTCTTTCCAATTTCCTTCATGTCTTGTTTTATTATTATGTTTTGTTTAGTTTTGATTATGTCCGAGTAGTTTAATTCTAGGGTTTATGGGGATCCATAATTAATATGAAGGGGTAATTTATTATTATTGATTATTGACTTTGCATGATAATTTCTTATTGAATTGTTTTAATTCTTTGCAATTAGATTATGAATCGAGCAGATGTAATTTGATTGTGAATGTTTAGCAATATTGAATTGATGAATCGAGCAGATGTTAATTTAATATTAAAGGCTATTTTCAATAGGAACTTAGATCTAGTAAATTGCGAGAGCCTGTTAGATCTATGTTGGTTAGTAAATTGCGAGAGCCTGTTAATCATGTTATTTGTGCAATGTTGATTGATTGATTGTTATGTTTTATCCCGGAATATTAATTATTGGTGAACCTGTGACCCTAGGCCTTCTTATATTTGATTTTCTCCCTAAACTTAATCTCCATAGGATAGTTTCACATTAAATACAACAAATTGGTTACCTTGATAATTTAGACTATATTAATTATTTAGGAGTAGAAAGACCAGTTTCCCTGTGGATTCGACCCTACTTCCCTATCTACTTTAGTTAGAGGATTTAGGTAATTCTTTTGATTAGGTGATACGACTTTAGCCTGTCAAAATTTGGCGCCGTTGCCGGGGAACGAACCCGGGTCACCCGCGTGACAGGCGGGAATACTTACCACTATACCAAAATTTGGCGCCGTTGCCGGGGAAACGGTTTTATTTTTATTTCTATTTGTTTTTATAGTTTAGATTATTTTTCTCTTTTGCCTCAAGGGACATTAGTTCTTTGAGGTAGTACTAATATCTGTTTTTTTTTAGTTCTTTGTTTATGCCCAGGTGTTCCAGATCAGGTTACATTCCGTTCGATCCTGAGATCGAACGCTCGTTTCATAGACAAAAGAATCTTTACAGGCAGATCTTAGCAGGTTCCGGGAGTAGTAATATTCCTGGAAATCCATTACCTACCTCTAGTGATTCGGAGCATTCTTCTGATTCAGAACTAGAGATGGGTACACCACCTCCACCTTGTAAGCTTAGCGATTATTCGCAACCATCGCTGACAGATTTTCCGCATCTTTCTCCTACGCCCGATCTCGAGGGAGTCCAGTTCGAGATCAAGCCCCAGTTCATAACGATGATAGAAAGAAAGCAATTCAGTGGAGCGAAGGGTGAAGATCCTAATCTTCACATTGCAGATTTCTGTCAATACTGCAATACTATTAGGCAGAATGGGGTAACGCAGGATCAAATCAGGGAGATTCTTTTTCCCTTTTCTTTATGTGGAAAAGCTAAATTATGGTTTAATGGTTTGAATAGAGCTGCACTTGGTATTACTAACTGGGAAACTCTTGCGTTGAATTTTTATAACAATAACCCTGCAGAGAAAACAGCTTTATTAAGAAGTGCCATCCAGAACTTTGCCCAGGAGACAGATGAAGCATTATATGAAGCTTGGGAAAGATTCAAAGATCTGCAGAGGGAGTGTCCCCACCACAATTTGGCGAAGTGGCAACTGATTCAAGCTTTTTACAATGGATTAGGAAATGCATCTAGGACAATTTTAGACTCCGCAGCTAGCGGTAGATTTATGAATTTAAATGTTGATGATGCAGGTCAGGTTATTGAAGATATGGCAATCCATAATTCCCAATATGGGAATGCTAGAGGTTTTGCTAACAAGGGCAAGCATCATGTTGATTCAGTCACTCTATTGCAAGCCCAGCTTACTTCTATTTGTCGGAAATTAGATAATCTTACCACTAACAATTCTAATTCTGTTGCTAATGTTTCTGCTGTTGCTAATAATGCTAATGATGCTTTTTGTGAAAATTGTGGAAGTGTAGGTCATTATGAACAAGATTGCAGGAGTTCAATGGAGCAAGTTAATGCTTTCCAAACTTACAAGCAAAATAACCCATACTCCAATTCCTACAATCCTGGCTACCGGAACCATCCCTACCTATCTTACCGTAGCACTAATGTTCAAAATCCGCCACCTCCACAACAACCACAACAAGCACCCCCTCCACAGCAGAAATATTACCATCCTCATGCCAATCAGAAACCCCCATCACAACCCCCTACTACATCTTCTGACCCTGCTTTATCAGAAATTAGGGCAATGCTGACTAATATGCAAAAACATATGGAGAGTAGAGACCAACAGATTGACTCTATTATAGCCCATAATAAAGTCATGGACACCTAAATTGCCCAATTGACCTCTACCCTTCAATCTCGTCAGCAGGGAGCTTTACCAGCGCAGGGAATGCAACCAACGGATCATGCAAATGCAATCACCCTAAGGAGTGGTTCACACTACGATGGGCCCCAAATGCCCAAAGAGGATGAACCTGAATTATCTGACATTGCTAATCCTGATTCCTTTGTACCAATTTCCCCTGCAGGGCTGCAGGGTAAAATTCCTGATGCTAATATTTTTGATGATTCATTGCAGGGTACAACCCCAGGGAAGGATGCACCCCAGGAGAAGAGTAGGGAAGCACCACCAGTTATCAAGCTACCTTTTCCCAACCGTCACTTGAAGACTAAGTTGGATAAACAGTTTTGTAAGTTTTTGGAGGTTGTTAAAAATTTGCAGGTAACAGTTCCTTTCACAGAACTTATTACTTAGGTTCCTGCATATGCTAAATTTATGAAAGACATTCGGACTAGGAAAAGGGCCTTTAATGAGGTAGAAACCGTAGCATTCACTGAGGAATGTAGTGCACTTTTACAGAATAAATCCCCTCCTAAATTAAAGGATCCCGGTAGTTTTTCTATCCCCTGTCATATTGGTAATGTCTTCATTGATAAAGCATTATGTGATCTAGGTGCTTCTGTTAGTGTAATGCCATCGTCTGTTTGTGCTAAATTAAATATGGGAGATTTAAAAGTTACTAATATAACATTGCAAATGGCAGACCGTTCTGTTAAATACCCCTTAGGTATTTTAGAGGATGTACCTGTTAGAGTCGGTAAATTTTTTATCCCCGTTGATTTTGTTGTTCTAGACATGGCTGAGGACACACAAATTCCCATTATATTAGGTAGACCTTTTCTCCATACTGCAGGAGCCATTATTGATGTCAAAAATGGTAAACTAACCCTTTCTGTAGGCGACGATAATATCACGTTTAATTTAGGGAAAGTTTTAAAAGGTCCAATGCTTGAAGAAAATTGTTATTTGATTGATGTGCTTGATATAATGGATGATATTTGTGAGGAAAGCTTACCACAGGTTCTTGCAAGGGACCCCTTGGAGGAAATTCTTTGTGGAAATTTGTCTGCAGGTGACATGAGCGTATGGAGCAAGGAGGTGGATGATATAGAAAGAGCTCTTGCCACCGAGGAATTTGATCTTAATGATTGTGTGAAGGTAGTAAATTTGGTTCAGGAATCAAAACCTGCAGAGGTGAAGAAACCTGAACTAAAACCTCTCCCTTCCCATTTAAAATATGTTTTCCTTGATGAGCAGGAATTGCACCCTGTGATCATTAGTACTGCACTGGATGACCCACAAATTTCTCAACTTCTAGAGGTTCTCCGAACCCACAAAAGGGCAATAGGGTACAGTATTGATGATCTCAAGGGTATAAGCCCCGATTTTTGTATGCACAGGATACACTTAGAGGACAATTACAAGCCCTGCGTTCAACCCCAGAGGAGGTTGAATCCTAATATGCAAGAGGTAGTCAAGAAGGAGGTTATGAAGTTACTTGATGCAGGTATCATCTATCCTATTTCTGACTCTAAATGGGTAAGTCCTGTACAGGTGGTTCCTAAGAAGGGTGGGATGACTGTCGTTAAAAATGATAAAAATGAATTAATTCCCACTAGAACTGTTACAGGGTGGCGTATGTGCATTGACTATCGTAGATTAAATATCGCCACTAAAAAGGACCACTTCCCTCTTCCCTTTATTGATCAAATGCTTGAGAGGTTAGCAAATCATAAGTTCTTTTGCTATTTGGATGGGTATTCGGGATTTTTCCAAATCCTGATCCACCCTGACGACCAGGAAAAGACTACATTTACATGCCCTTATGGCACTTTTGCATATCGTAGAATGCCCTTTGGTTTATGTAATGCACCTGCTACATTTCAACGTTGCATGATGAGTATCTTTTCTGAGTTCATAGAGTCTATCATGGAAGTTTTTATGGATGATTTTAGTGTTTATGGTTCCTCATTTGATGCATGTCTAATTAACCTAGCTAAAATCCTGAAAAGATGTGAAGAATGCAATTTGGTCTTAAATTGGGAGAAATGTCACTTTATGGTGACGGAGGGAGTAGTCTTGGGTCATATTGTATCTGATAAGGGCATACAGGTGGACAAAGCTAAGATTTCAGTGATTGAGCAATTACCTCCCCCAGTTAATGTTAAGGGAGTTAGGAGTTTCTTGGGTCATGCGGGGTTTTATCGCCGTTTTATCAAAGATTTTTCAAAAATTGCTAAACCACTAACTCAGCTTTTGCTTAAGGATGCCCCTTTTGTTTTTACTGACGAGTGTCTTGAGGCTTTTGACAGGATTAAGCAGGCTTTGATATCGGCACCCATCATATGTGCTCCCGATTGGAACCTTCCATTCGAGATTATGTGTGATGCAAGGGACTATGCTCTAGGAGCCGTGCTTGGACAAAGGAAGGATAAAGTTTTGCACGCTATTTATTATGCAAGCAAAACTTTAGATGAAGCCCAAGTCAACTATGCCACCACGGAAAAGGAGTTTCTTGCTGTTATATATGCTTTAGAAAAATTTAGATCATATCTTGTTGGTTCTAAAGTCATTGTTTTTACTGACCATGCAGCGTTGAAATATCTAATAGCTAAGGCGGAATCCAAGCCAAGGCTACTCCGGTGGGTTCTTTTGCTCCAAGATTTCAATATAGAAATAAGAGATAAAAAGGGAGCAGAGAACGTAGTGGCAGATCACTTGTCACGTATCAGGTATGATGAGGGTAAGGATTTTCTTCCTATAGATGATTCGTTCCCCGATGACAACCTGTATGCAGTAGTAGAGAATCACCCTTGGTATGCAGATTTTGCTAATTATTTGATGGGTGGTACTCTACCTCCTGACTTGTCCTACCAACAGAAAAAGAAATTCCTTTCTGATGTTAAACATTATTTTTGGGATGATCCTTTTTTGTTTCGTGAGTGTGCAGATGGATTATTTCGCAGGTGTGTTCCCGAATGGGAAGTTCACAGCGTCCTTACTAGTTGCCACACTTCACCCTATGGTGGACATCACGGCCCCTCTAGAACGGTGGCCAAGATTAACGAGTCAGGCTTCTTTTGGCCTACCATGTTTAAAGACGCTAACACTTTTGTGCAGGCTTGTGACTCTTGCCAGAGGACTGGCAACATTTCGCAGAGGCATGAGATGCCCCAAACTGGGATACTTGAAGTTGAAATATTTGACGTTTGGGGTATCGATTATATGGGACCGTTCCCATCTTCCAATGGGAATTGTTACATACTTGTAGCCGTAGATTATGTGTCCAAATGGGTCGAAGCCATAGCATCACCAACAAATGACTCCAAGGTAGTCATCAAGCTATTCAAGAAAATCATATTTCCCAGGTTTGGTGTCCCACGAGCTATTATTAGTGATGGGGGTTCCCACTTCCACGAGAGACAGTTGGACAACTTACTTAAGAAGTATGGTGTGTATCATAGAACCGGGCTTAGTTACCATCCCCAAACTAGCGGTCAAGATGAGGTCTCTAATAGAGAAATCAAGGCGATTTTAGAGAAGGTAGTAGCCAAGTCTAGGAAGGATTGGAGTATGAAGTTAGATGACACACTATGGGCATACCGAACGGCATTCAAGACACCGATTGGTACTTCACCTTATAGGCTACACTACTACAAAAAGCGTGCTTTTTAGACGCTTTTTAGCCTTTTTTTCGACACATAAAAGCGTCGCAAAAATCTTACTCGACGCTTCTTAAAAGCGTCGAAAAAACGTGAGTCGAAAATTTTGCTAGACACCAAAAAGCGTCGCAAATTTTGACGCTTTATTGTGTCTAAATTTTTATACGAAGCGTCGCAATTTGCCACGATTGGCGCACTTTCTTAACTTTGGCGACGCTTTTTCACGTCAAGAATTTTAAAATTGGTGACGCTTTTCTATGTCCAAATTTTCATACATTTGCTATTTAACATTTTGGCAACGTGTAATCCTGTCCATATTTTCAAATTTGGGGACGCTTTTTCTTGTCCATTTTTTTTTTTTTAAATGTCTAGAATACCAAAACAATTTTATTCACTAATAATTATTTCTATTATGCTAACATTACCAAAATAAATACATGTACAACAAATTTATGCCAACTTTTTTTTATTACATATAAATATATTATACCATATGTACAATATCTCATAGTAATGGGTTTTCTATTACAACAAGTACAATTCCAACTCCCCTAAAAAAAAAAGAAAAAGAGGTACAATTCCAACTTTAAATAGCTTAAATATATCTTTCTTTCATCCTTGAAGTATTGCAACATTAGTTGTCAGCCCTTTTTGCCGTTTCTTAGTACTCATGCATTTATGTCTACATAATCTTTTGACCCTGCAACACATTTCAGCATAAAGTATCAATCAATACATCAACAAGATACTAGGGAGCCATATGCCAAAAAAATAAAGAGAATACAATCTCTAAAAAAAATTTCCACCTAAAAATTTAAGCAAACCAAAATCACAACCAACTTTCATAACAAATTATGGAGTAAAAAACTTTCAAAAAGTAAGGGTTTTCCATACACTCAAAAGACAAGACATTCATTTGGATGTGTGACTGCACATAGTAGTGGACCTATTGAAAGAAATGTGATGCAAATAATAAATAATTATAGTATTATATACAAGAGTAATAAACTATAGAAGTTAAAAGCAGAGAGATCCTTTTAAGCCAAGCAATATATTTTGAACAATCACAGCATTACACCTTTTTTGGCCAAACAGACAAGATTTTTCCCTACCATTCCAAGCAGCATGCCATGGCAAGAAACAGAGAACCTACCAGGAATACCTAATCTTACAATCAATCATCAGTAATTTAGAACAGTTTAGTGAAGCTGCAATCAAGAAAACTGTCGGACTGCCCGTAAAACATCTTGTGTTTCTGATCTCATTGACTAATAAGTGACTTATAACTCAGTTCAACTATATCAATGACTCTACCCAGGCAAACAGAGTTTATCCAGAACATTAAAATAGCCAAAGTCTCAAACCATGAAGCATTAATCATCCACGAAATTAAATCAGTCTAATGAAGCTGCACAAAAGACAATAGCCCATGGGACATCTTGATCACAGTTCTATTATTTAATTAAGTGTCGAAATTCGATTCTTTTTTTAATTTTTTTTCTTTGCAATTATCCTGATGCAATAGCTGATACTGGAAGAAAAAAGATACATATAGAGCAACTCAATCCCCTAATTATCATTCAACACACTTTCTAAATGGTAAAAAGGGCCAAAAAGTGATTAACTTACGGATGCTTTGTCATATGTACTATGCCCCACACCGACAGCAATAACAGGCACACCCTGATAAACATCAAAACCACCTTTAGTTGAAATAATACAATTGCAATTCTGTATTGAGCAGTACTAAATGCACCCAGAGGATATAGATGAAGGTAGTTTACCTCTTTTGAGTAGCTTGAAAGTCATACTGTCTACCTTACCAAGATCAGCCTACAATCAGACTCAAGAATGAGCTTGTTAAAGCCCGAGTCAATAGCAATAACCAGCAAGTGTCTAGCAGCCATGGCTTCAGCAACATCAACCCGCATCTCGCCTTGGATCTTCAAGCAAGTAGCAGCAAGCACGTTGCCATTACAGTCACGCACAACTTCTCCAAGCCCTGTAATCACCACAGCAGGAGGCGTTAGAATTTAGCTTGAAAAGACCCATAGAAGGAGCAGCCCACTTGTGACGAGTAGTCAACCTATCCAAAGTCTAAGAGGGAAGCTAAGCGTTTGCTTTCTCAAACTCCCCAACACAGGAGACAGCCTTCTGAATCACAACTTCAATGGCACTAAAACCAACATTCTACCTTTGCTTTAGAGAGTGTTCGAAATCCATGGGTGCAAGAATGAGTGCAAGTATTATAATTATAAAATGCAGAAAGAATTATGCAGTATAGATCAAATAATTAAAATGCAAATGCATTCAGCCACGAAATTCAACAAAAATAAGCAGAACAGAATCAAAATTGGCAGAATAACCATATAATAATGAGAAATTGACAAAACCCAAAACATTCGTTAAATTGGTTGCCTGGGTTATAGCGAAGCATATGAAGATTAGGCAAAATTAAAAGGGGAAATTAAGCTAAACTGAACAATTAATGAAAAAACCTTTACCTTACGCTGAGAAAATTTAGAAAATCCAAACAAACAAGCCATATAAATCGCCATAAAACAAACAAACATATATGAAATAGAATGAAGATGGACCAAGCTACTTATGAATGTAACCATAATTAACATCACTATACGGTCGGGACAACATGGAGTCAGAAGTGAATATGAAATAGAATCAAGTTTTCCCCTTGCAAAGTATAGTATAGTAAAAAAAAAAAAAAAAAAGAAAAAAAAAGAAAAAAAGAAAAAAGAAAAAAAAAAGTGAACATACTATTAATTTTGAGGCTTTAGGTCGTTTACTTCATGTACCAGAAGTCAAGAACTCATATACATGGTTCTAAAGTACTTATATATAGTTTTTTAGCCACTTATATCCATTGTACTAGCCTAGAAACCTCAATTTTTATAACAGATGTGTTATGCTCATTTTATCTATAACCTCACTAACTCTAATTGTATTCTATCTTTAGATAAATAGTTCTCTAAAATTCATAAGGACAAGCCTACTTTGTGATTCACAAAGGAAATCCCTACAGCACTACGAAACAGGTGTAATTTATCACATTATGCAAATAAAGCAAATAGTTTAAAAAAGCAAAAAATGCAATCCCTTCAACACTATCCTCTACGCATGCAGCAGCAGTAGCAAACAATAGCAGCAGCAACATTAAACAAGAACAGAAACAGAACAATTAATAACAAAAGCAACAACACATACGTACCTGTAACACCCAACCTATTGCCATGAGGCTGCCATGTCACCAAGACAAAAGCAGCAGGGAGATCATCAAGTAGGCACCAAATTAGCAGAAAAGCAGCAAGTGGAGAAAAAACTTCTTCATACCCTCTTAATCACAGTCCCCAATACACCCTGAAAAAAGGAATTAGTTTGCAAAATTAATACCTTGATTAAGTCCCAATTGAGAATTCTGTTGAAATCAAATTACTAAAATAAATAAAAATTAAGCCACTAAATTACTGATTTAGCATGGAGTAATTCTCTCATTATCTCAAAGTTGATAAAATGTGGTCTTCAACTGAGTTCTTAGCTAAATAAAAAGAGTAGGCAAAGAGATGTACCCGTTGTCCAAGCAAATGGGATAACAACTTAAACATTACACCAACAACATCAAATCTTGGCTTCACCTTTTCAGAAATCCAATGCAAACTCCCAGAGCCATGTACAGATCACATGACAAGGGAAAACCAAAATTCAAAATGCCAAAAAAAGAAAAAAAAAACGACTACCTAATAGATATAGGAGATAAAATGTCAGTAGGAAGATAAACTAAATATGAAAATGTATGTAGTAGTAAATTGCTATGTAATCAGAAGTATAATTCATTATTGCACCCCATTGAAACATCATACACTAAGATGGGTGTTTAGCACTTAGAATTTCTAACTACAAGTTGATCTGTTTTTAAAATTTATAGAGGGATAAATCTAATTTCTCATTCAGTTTTTAGCTTTCAGGCATTATCATAAACTTGTAAACTCAAGCACCTAACATTCTCTAATTTCCATCACGAAATCAACTTCTGATTATATAATTTATTACTTGTAATTTCATTTTGAGTCAAAATTCTACAAAAATGTCAAGGAAAATAAACCCCTCAATTATGTGAAGAACAAAAAATAAAAATTGAGGGGAAAAAAAGAATGAAGAAAGCAAACCAAAATAATTTTAACATGTTATTTGATGCATAGATCTAAAGGAGCAATCAATTATATAAAAAAAATCATATCGTAACTAACAAAATTACAATTGATGAATTGAATTTGATTAAAACTAAGTAAAAATAACCAAATATCAATCAAACAACCAATTAAATACATATAGTCAAAAGGAACAAGAAGCTGCAAATTCCGGTTTGGTTCTATTTCAATTTCTTACTCCTCCTCAAAATCTCAACTTCTCTTTACAAATTTACTTCTAAATTTTTTATTTAATCAATAGAATATACACATTTCTTATAACCGAATACTTACCCAGATTCAAAAGTAAATTGCCGAATGAAGCATAACAATATATATAACTATAATTAAACCCTGTAATCTCTATTATTCATTAATCAAACAATATCAAATCATAATTTAGTGAAAAAAAAATTTGCTAAAAACTATTAAATAGACTTGAAATTCGAATTCTAAAACGAAATGTTTACCTTAAAATTAACGGCGGCATAGAGAGTGGCATAACTGATTGCAGTTTAAAGTGAGTAAAGAAATTTCACCAAGCATAATAAGGGGAGTTGCAGGGAGAGTTGAAATTAAGATCAGGATTTTAATCCATGAATTTAACGAAGAAGGAAGGTATAGTTAGGGTTGAGAACCGAGTAGGCTTTTTTTTTTGGGGGGGGGGGGTGATTGAAACGTGGGCTGAGTTGCGATTTGCGAGGTACTAAGTATTCACGTGCGTGACATGTGATTGTCCTCGACGCTTTATATCGACGAAAATCATCTTTCGTCACCTAAAAGCGTCGAAAAAACGCGGAGTCTAAATTTACCTGCAGACGCCCCTCACCTAGCGTCGAGGCATAAGCGTCGAAAAAACACTCGTTTTGTAGTAGTGCTAGTTTATGGTAAGGCATGTCATCTTCCCGTAGAATTGGAGTATAAAGCTTTTTGGGCAATCAAGGAGCTTAACATGGATTCTAAGGCCGCGGGCAAGAAGAGACTTCTCCAACTCAATGAGTTGGATGAGTTTAGATTGTCGGCATATGACAATGCACGCATCTACAAGGAGAAGACCAAGAAGTGGCATGACAAGAGGATCCTACCAAAAGAGTTTACACCGGGTGATAAGGTTCTTCTCTTTAACTCTAGATTGAAAATTTTTCCAGGAAAGTTGAAATCTAGGTGGTCCGGTCCCTTCACTGTCACAAAGGTGAACAAATTTGGTTCGGTCGAGTTGATGAATAACAAAGGTGAAGAGTTCAAGGTCAATGGCCAAAGATTAAAAGTGTATCATGATGGTGCTACTATTAGGGATGTGGAGGAGACTCTCCTAACTCCACTTCCTAAATGAGCTCAAAGGAGGTAAGAAGGTCGTGCGGGACCTAGATAAACCAGCGCTTTGCGGGAGGCAACCCGTATTTTACTTGCTTTTATTTTTGTTTTTCTTTTTTTTTTTCTTATGAGAGGAGAGAGGAGGGAATTTAATGAGTTTTATGAGCTTTTGGTACAGTTTACAGGAAAAGAGTTAGTCAAATTTTGAGGAAGAAAAATTTCGTCAAAACTTGCTGTCGGGCCCGACCGGGCGCGAGAGTTGACGTATACGGACTAAAAATTGGCCCGACCGGGCGCGAGAAGAAGTACGAAAATTTGAAGAAATTGGCCCGACCGGGCAGGGAGACGCCCGGCCGGGCGCGAGACAAAGGAAACTTTGGTGCGAAAGATCGCCCGATCGGGCGAAATGGCGCCCGACCGGGCGCGAGAGAGGGAGCAAATTGATGAATGCGATCGCCCGACCGGGCGAAACGGCGCCCGACCGGGCGCGAGAACCAAATGGCACATTTAACAAGATCGCCCGGCCGGGCGCACCTACATTCCCTCTCCCCCGTCCCCTTTTTCTTTCTCCTTCTTCTTTCTTTCTTCTCCCGTCTTTCATTTTTCTTGAACTTTATCTCTCTAAAAACTCTTATTTCCTCTGACTTCTCTCTAAGATTTCTTCTTATTCTCTTACCCAAATCCAAAACAAAATACATATTATTACTCCTCTCTTCATCCTCTACATTCTTACTTCAAAAATTTTCAAATTCCAAGAATATAAATTTTGACCACTTATAATGGCGGCTAAAAGAGCAAGAAGCTTACTCGGAGGCAGCTCCAGCTCCCAACAGTACGACCCGGCGCTCCAACTCCCTCAGTGGCCGACGATCAAAATCGCGACGGCGGAGCAACGGGAAAAACTAGAGGTGCTCTACGGACGCGAGGTAATCCCTTCACGGTGGTTACACCGCCCTACTTTAGAAGCTTTAGGAATTTTTGGTTTTGTTAGGAGATTTATGAATGATATTGGTATGAGAAAATTTGTAGATATGCATTATTCAACATACCGTGAATTGACTTGTGAATTCTTATCTTCTCTTGTTATTCAAAACCATAAAAGTGGTCCAAAATTAATATTAAGGCTTAATAATAAAAACATCACTCTTTCTTTTGCGGAATTTTGTAAATTGTTTGAACTGGAACCGGAATTAAACCGCCAATGGAATGCTGAATTTAAAATGGAGGATGTTTATTTAGCTTTAACTGGTATTCCACATGTGAACGCTCAACATGCTAGTGCTAGGCCTATTCATCACCCCATCCCCAAATTATGGCAAAGATTTGCCGGTGTATGTTTCCTAGGTAGAAATGAACCCCATAATTGTCAGACCAATGAACGAGCTGTAATTGGCCATTACATGTTTGGGTATGAAAAACTGAACATCGCCCGGTACATCATTCACCACCTAGGTAGGCACGCTACGGCCAGCAACCACCACACTACCCCTATCCGTCTTGGTGGCCTTATCACTAGGATAGCCATCAAGAAGGCCGGTTTTGTAGAGAGTGGACCTCACAGGATGACTAACATGGGGCCGGACACCTACATGACCTCTAGGTACCTTGAGGAGCTGGGGTGGTTGAGGGTAGACGAGAACCAGGTCACTCATTGGTGCATTAGGACAGGGACTGAACAACCCTTGCCTATTTTTGCTTTGCCCAACCCTGACCTGACCGCCTTTCCCCCAGGGCAAGAGTCTTATACTTATGCCCTGTTAGTTGCCCATGCTAGGGGTGAGGATCCACAGCAGGCCCAGCCACCTCCTGTATAGCCCATTCCACAGCCACCATCACCACCCCGACAGTCCTATTCCGTCCCTCACGGTGACTCTGACCCAGTTTGGGATTTACAGAGTATTGGCCAGGCCATAGGTCGCATAGAGCAGACCCAGACCGAGTTCAGACAGATGATTGGCTCTGTCGACCATAGGTTAGGCTACCTCGAGAGGAACCAGGGTAGGGGGCTCTACCCTATTTATGATGATTACGCTCGTCGGGGCAACATTCCCGACGATGCGGTTTACCCAGACTGGTTTCAGCCCCCACCCCAGGGATACGATAGGGATCCCACTGCCCATGGCATTTACACAGACTATTCCTCGTTCCATGGGTACGGACAGGACATTCCTTTTGGGGGACCGCCGGGGGGGACTTTTCACGCTAACTATTTTGGTAGTGGCTCTTTCGGTGCAGATGGTGCCGGTTCCAGTGGTGGAGCAGGTGGGTCCTCTCATATGGACCAGGATGAGGATGAGTAGCCAGCTGGGCTACTTTCGAGCCAATGAGGACATTGTCCGATCTTGGCTTGGGGGAGGATTTTTGGATTTGGTATATACTTTTCTCTTTCCTTTTCTTTATTTTTGTTTTTTTTTGGTGTGTTTTGTTAGTTTAGATTTATTGCTTTTTAGATTAGTTCATTGCTTTCCTTATATGAAAAATACAAAAAAAATTGAAAAATCAAAAAAATAAAAAATACGAACCAATGAACTGTAAATCATGCTTCCCTGTGCCCCATACTTGAGAAAAATTGTTTTGATTCTTGGTATTTGATTGTGAGCATTGTGGATTTGTTGATCATGATTTGAAGTTTAATTATTTGGATTCCTAAACATGCGTCAATTTTGTCCAACTACTTGTGAATATAGTGCTTGACTAGTTGATTTGGTTAGGAATGTGTGATTAGTTCCTGTATGTCAATGAATTTGAGTATTGGTTTGCAACTATGAGTAGTGTTTCATAACTCAATATTATGCACATGTGGAGGACAAAGGCATTTGTTCTTTTAGGTGGCCTTCAGATTTATTTAGATACATTTGTTCCCTTCTTGCTACCCATGTTGTTGCCTTGACTTTTTGTTGTTTATTAGCCACATTACAAGCCTATTTTGCCCCATTGGTTACTAGTCCCAAGCTTGGCTTGGGGGAGCTATTAGTGAGTGAGGTGAGGGAGTTTGTAGTGTGCACATTATTTGCACAATTTGGGTGGGTTTGAGAAGTTATTTGTTCTTGATCATATTTTTGTTAATATGAGTTTTATTGTGTATATATTTGAAAAATAAAAGTGTGATGGAAAAAGAAAAAAAAAAGAGAAGTTCAAAAAAAAGTGAGAAAATAAAAAAAAAAAAAGAAAGTGAACTTCTAGGAAAAAAAAGAAAAAAAAAAGAGCAAAAAGAAAAAAATAAGTTTGATGTTCAAATTGTCTAAGTGAAGGTTTATCGAAAAGAAAGAAAAACTTCTGAGTTTTATTGTAAATATTTGAGTTGAGTTCAAAGTTTGTTTATTCACTCTTGTTCCTTATTATTATATTTTTATGAGTGAAATTGTAAGTTTTGGGATTGATTTTTATGATTGGAGTATATTTGGTGATTTATGTTGGAGTTAGTTTTGTTGGAGATGATTATGACCATTATTTTTGGTCACGGGTTTATTAGGATATGGCTCCCTTTATGCATAGCTTTTCTCTCACATATTCCCAAATTTGTCCTACCCTTTTCCCTAGCCTTACATTACAAGCTTTAAAAGACCTTTTGACCTTGTGCATAGAGTTGTGTAAATATGAAAGTGTTGTTTATCAATGCAAGTTATGATTTGACATATTTCGAGTCGACTATTAGGTTGAGTGTATGTCTTTTTAAACACACGAGTGTTGTGAGCTTGGGAGGGCATTGTTCACATAAAGGGGTTGGATGGAGAGCGATCGAGTACATCTTTTACTCGCCACATAAATGAGAGTTGAGTGTGTGAGCACTAGTCTTGAATTCTATATGCTCTTGTGGTTTGCTCTACTTGACAATTGTTGGGGATGAAGGGTGATTAGATGGATAGGATTGGTTGATTTTGAAGCATGTTCACTTGATTTGCCTTGAATCGTTTGTGCTTGATTTTTATATTGGGGTGAGGCATGTTTTATTTGTTCATTGAGGAGCTCTTTGCTTAGGGACAAGCAAAGGTTTGGCTTGGGGGAGTTTGATGTGTTCATTTTATATATATATTTATCCCCGTCCCTTGGTCGTAATTAGTAGTGTTTTTGGCTCTTCCGAGCCACTTTTGTTACTAATTTGTGTTTTCCAGTGCTTTGGTAGTTTTGCTTCAGTTTTGTAGGAATTTGCGTACTTGGAGCATTTTCCCGGGCTTTTAGAGGAGCATCTACAAGTATTGGAAGACCGCGACCGCGTTCGATAGCCCAAGGCCGATTGGAGGGATCAAATCGGTGATTAAAGGCTCGGTTATGAAGATTTGAGGACTTGGACCAAGTTCGGAGGCCCAAGAGTTGGAGATTTCGAAGCCCAAGAGCATCGCCCAAGTCCACTCTCTCCGCCCGGAGGCGCGCCCGGCCGGGCGGGCCAAATCAATACGCGCCCGGTGCACGCGCCCGGCCGGGCGCGAGAAGCTACTTGAAGAGACAAAAGGCGGGCCCGGTCGAGCGAGCCCTTGCCCGACCGGGCGCGTGTCGTTCCTCAGCGACGATTAGCTTTCCGTTTTGTTTTGTTTTAGCGTTAACTCTTGCTTAGTATTAATGTAATTCTATTAGGCAAGATTGATCTATCTCTCTTCATTATTATTATTACCCTAGTTTTAGTTTTTCTCTTCCTTCTCTCTACTTAACTTTCTCTCTCTAGATTTTACTTTCCTTCTTGTTCCTCAACACTTTTGTAATTCCGCCGTCTTGGTACGATTTCTTCCTTAATTAATCTCAGTATTTTATTCTTTCCAATTTCCTTCATGTCTTGTTTTATTATTATGTTTTGTTTAGTTTTGATTATGTCCGAGTAGTTTAATTCTAGGGTTTATGGGGATCCATAATTAATATGAAGGGGTAATTTATTATTATTGATTATTGACTTTGCATGATAATTTCTTATTGAATTGTTTTAATTCTTTGCAATTAGATTATGAATCAAGCAGATGTAATTTGATTGTGAATGTTTAGCAATATTGAATTGATGAATCGAGCAGATGTTAATTTAATATTAAAGGCTATTTTCAATAGGAACTTAGATCTAGTAAATTGCGAGAGCCTGTTAGATCTATGTTGGTTAGTAAATTGCGAGAGCCTGTTAATCATGTTATTTGTGCAATGTTGATTGATTGATTGTTATGTTTTATCCCGGAATATTAATTATTGGTGAACCTGTGACCCTAGGCCTTCTTATATTTGATTTTCTCCCTAAACTTAATCTCCATAGCATAGTTTCACATTAAATACAACAAATTGGTTACCTTGATAATTTAGACTATATTAATTATTTAGGAGTAGAAAGACCAGTTTCCCTGTGGATTCGACCCTACTTCCCTATCTACTTTAGTTAGAGGATTTAGGTAATTCTTTTGATTAGGTGATACGACTTTAGCCTGTCACTTGTATCCATAATCTCAAGTGTATGTTTGTGACCCTTCAATCTACGAGTATATAGACTCTTTTGAGGTAATGTCCCACATATTTTTCGAGAGTCATATGAGGACTTATAGATTATTTGATGATTTCATCGAGAACGCTTCTTGGGACTTAGATGAGTTTGAGATGAATCTACCTCCATTCATGCATGATTTTGGGACCTTGGGTTTTGAGATAGTTGAAGGAAAAGTTGTCTATTGTGGTGAAAAGGAGGATAAGGTTGATTCCCTTGGAGTTTTTGAGCTTGAGGGAGGTGTAGATCGTGAGTGCCCTTTGTTTGAGGACTCTATGATTGATTTTCATGCCCTCATTGGCGATGTGAGGCCTTGTGGTGAGGGAGTAGCTACCCCTTTTCCCGTTTCTCATACCCCTTTTTCTCTAAGGTTTGACCACATCCTTCCTTACCCTTTTTCTCTCCCTTCCTATCTCAAAGAGCCTATTGGGGAGCCGCCCTCTATCGATGATTTTCATGCCCCTCCTTCCATCATTGTTGAGGATAAGAGGAATTTTGCCAACAAAAAATTTGTGATGAGGATTTGCCTTTTTCCTTTTCTTTCCATTCTTCTTTTCCTTCTTCTACTTCTTACTTTCTTGAGTTTCCTTTCGATCCTTCTTCTTCTTTCTTTTGGCATATCCCTCTTCACTTACGTGCAATGATTTTATTGCACATTCTTATTCCGTCATTTGCCTATCTACACCCCCATGAAATGTGTAGTAGTGCATTTGACAAGCTCTTGCGTGCGTTGAATTATTATTTCCTAGAGCGGTCTTGCTTGGACGTTAAGCAAGCCTTTGCGGGAAGTAACCCGTGTTTTATTGCTTTCATTTTCTTTTATTTTTAGATTAGATTTTCTCTCATGGACGTGTTTGTGTTCCTTGCTAGGTACACAACTTGATATACTCTTGTGCATTGGTGATGATCAAGAATCAAGGGAATGTGCCTCAACTTACCTATCATGTGGAATTCAAGCCTTATTTGTAGAGAGTGTGGCTCATATAAGGTTATTTCGGTTTTTTTGTGTGATTTTGCATTTATCCCATATCCGGTAATATCCTTCTTTTCCCTCTCTCTCTTACTTATTGTGACTTGAAGATCATGTGTTGGTAATGTTGGATTAATTTGTCCTTGTTTTCCCCTCCTTGGTTTCATTGTTTATGATTTGAGAGCTTGGTTTCATTCAAGCTTGGGGGAGGGTATTCTATCATGTTTGGTGGGATGTTGATTCATATATGCCATGCACGTGAGTATATGCATTTCCATGTTTTTCATGCTTTTGGAAAATCCAAAAAGATTTTTGTTTACTTCAAGGCAAGTTTAGCAAAAATGTGTTTTGTTTGTTCTTATTTTGGACATTATATCTTTTGGATTTGTTTACTCTTGAATGCCTTTCTTCCTAAGTGGTTAATGTGTGCACGGTTTGAGAGTGTCATTGGTTGACTCTAGGATATTACATGCTAAGGTAGCTGGGTTAAGAACTTTTAGGGCACCATGAAGCCTTAGTTCACGGGTATGTGGTAAGATGGTGTTGCTCTCTATAGTGGATTCGGCACCCTTAGTTGGTATTTGCTTAGTTATAATCCCGTGTGAGGTAACATTGTTCTAGCCTTCATCACTTTGTTGTGTGGCATATTTGGATCCTTAGCTATGCATGTCTTGATCCTTGTTTTGACTTATAACTCCCAAGATCGTGACCGAAGCACTCTAGGGGAGGAAAAGGGCACTTCTTTCTCATTTTTCTTTATCTTCTTTTATTTTGTTACAAATTTGATTTTCTATTTTGCATAAACCTACTTGCTAACCAATTTGAGCCTTATGTTTCCCGCTCTTGTTTAAACCACATTACAAACCTAATGGCCTATGTTTACCAACCTTTTAGTTAGTGAAGCATTGCATGTGAGGTTTGAAGTTTTGAGTTGTTGATCATAAACAAGAAGCACTTTGAGATTTGGTTAGAGTTGAGCTTGTAAAGAAATATGCAAATTTATGAAAATCAAGTGAAGTTTCAAGAAAAAGCCGTCCAAAATTAAAAAAGGCAAGGACAATGAATAAAGTTAAAAAAAAAAGAAAAAAAATTGAAAAAAAAAAAACAAAAACAACAAAAATATTTTAGTTGGTTTCATTTTCTTCCTTAGTTTAAGCATTGAGGACAATGCTTTGTTCAAGCTTGGGGGAATTTGAATATTGTGTGTTTGTGTTGAATAAGCTTGGGGGAATGGCAATAGTGGTGTTTTTGCTTGATATTTAGTGAATTCTTGAGTTATTTTTGAGTGTCGGCCGCACTTTTTGCTTCACTTAGGAATTTTCACCAAATTTTAAATTTTTACCCCGCCTTAACCCTTAGCCTTACGTTATAACCAATAAAAAGACCCTTAGACTCTAGTGGGTTAGGTCAAAAGAACGGTGGAGAGAGATAGACTTCAAACCTATGGAAAGAGTATGCATAGTTGAGACGTCGGGATTACCTTCTCAAAGTTTTTCATTTATTTATCTTTTTCCGGTTCCTTCGCGGAATCTTGAGAAGCTAGCTTAAGGGTTGATTTGAAGCTAGTGGAGAGAACGTGGCCCGATTGGTTGGGGCTAGGGTGGATTGAGTCCTAAGTAGTTCTCTATGCTTAGCATGTGTTATGTTTCAATCAACCATTGACATCTTGGAACGTGCATACATTTGTCCATTTAGTTTGGTTTGCATTCATTAGTACTTGTCCTTATCTCTTGTCCATATATGAGCTTGTGTTTGCTTTTTCTCTTCGTGTTTCTTTTCTTTCCTTTTGTTGCCTTGCCTTGGTTTTTCTCAAGAGTTGTGGGGTAAGCTCTTAGGAAACCCTCACGAGACCTCACTCGTCCTCATAGGCGACTTTGGGGTTTTAAGGGCTTGTTGTAGCTAAAAACAACCGTGATTCCTACGACAGTGAGTTAGTGTACATTCTTCTCTTTGTTTCTATTTTTGTTTCTTTTGGTTTCAATAATTCCATCTTGTTCTCTTTTGCCTTAGCTTTGCTCGAGGACGAGCAAAGGTTTAGCTTGGGGGAATTTGATAAGTGATATTTATGTCACTCCTAGGGGTAGTGTTTAGGTTATTTTCGTGTTTATTTTCCCTTATTTTACCTTTTATTCTCTTGTTTTCTCTTTAATAAAGCTTCTAGTTATTTTGGTAATTTTGGAGTGTTTTAGTTTTATTTTCTTTATTTAATTAGTTTTAGTCTATTTTCGTTTTTTTATTTTATTTTATTTGCTTGCGTAGTTTTAATTATTTTTAGTTTAGTTTTATGTCTCTTATTTTCTATTTTATTTTATTTTATTTATTTTATTTTATTTGTCTTGATTTTATTTTATTTCGTCCTTTATTTATTTTCATTTTATTTATTTCTATTTTATTTATTTTATTTTATTCTTTGTCCCGATTCTCCCTTATGTTTATTTGGTTGTGTAGGATCGTGCTCGGAGGTCGGAGGTTCGGGTTCAAGGTCCGAGTCCAAGGTTCGAGGCACAAGCTCACAAGCAAGCAGCTGCCCCTAACCAATACCCCTGCTGCCCCTTATCCATCACCACACCCTACCTTATCCTCCACCACAAGCCACACACACACACACCATTCACTGTCCCCTGCTTCTCCCCTACTCCTCAAACCACCACACAAAACAGCAGCCCACTCACTCACCTGCACAGCCACCTCGCAACAACCACACACACTCACAGCAACTGCAACAACAACACCAACAGCAGCCCTCACTCACTCAACAATAGCAACTGCAACAACGACAACCAACAGCACCAATTAAACCACCAATCAAACCTCCAGCCAGCCACCGCATCTCCAAACACACACCAGCAACCCCAATTACAGCAACCTTCCCCTGCTTCTCCACCGCAACCAAATCCCACAACGCCCAGCACCACCACCGCAATCACCCCATACAGCCATCACACCACCTCTGCACGCAGCAGCCGCAAATCAGCAGCACCAACCACCGCGTCCTCACAGCACATCATTCACCACCAATCGCAGCCCCAAATTTCCCCAAATCAGCCTAATTTAGCCCCAATTCTATTGGAACTACTCGCGGCCGCGCAGCCCTGTCAGAAGGCGCGCACATCGGAGTCCAAAACTAGAGTCGAGGCAGAAGGTTTGCGCGACTTCTGTGCGATGTCTGTGCGGGCGCGCAATTGTGGGTCAATCACGAGCTTTTCACGTGATTTTTATGAGGATTGGACAGCCACGATTGATGCTTGATTGATGACGATGAAGTATGAACGGTGATGATGGTTTCTTGCGTGGTGTTGGATGGAGGAGCAGCCAAGGAATTCGAAGTGAAGAAAGAGTTTGGAGGGGTCTGATGCTCTGATTTGTTTCGTGGGTTGGAATTGGGGATGTTTTTGTGGGTTTATTTTTCTTTTTCTTTTATTTTTATTTTTATTTGTTTTCCTTTTCCTTTTCTGATTTTCTTTTCTATTTTATTTCTTTTCTCTTTTATTCTCTTTTTATTTCCTTTTCTTTCTTTATTTATTTTCTTTATTTATTTTTCTATTTTTCCTAGTTTTATGAAGTTAGTATAAATACCCATTTTTGGGGTAATTAGAAGGAGAACATTTTTAGCTAAGATTATTCAACTCTCTAATTAGTTTTAGGAGAGTTTCTCTCTCTAGATTTAGCTTAGGATTAGAGTAATTTAGAGAGAGAAAGTGAGGGTTTCACCATTGTTGAGCTTGGATTTTGAAGAAGAAGATTGATCATCATGTTTGTAGACTTTCATCTTCAATCAATGAAAATCTCTAACTCTCTCTCCTCTATTTTTATTGTTTTATTTTGATTATTATTTTTGTTGTTGGTATTGCTTGTTGATCATGTTGATTCTTGATTATTTGTTGATTAATCTTGTTATTATCATGATTAGTGAGTAATTTCCCCATTGAGGGGATGGTTGTGTTGTAGTTGGATCTTGAGCATGTTCTAGGTTTATAGTTGATTTATTTGTGATTAAAGTCTTTATATGCTTGATATTCTTTAATCCTCTTGCAAGTGCACATTGTTGGTTGATTAAAGGTGAATCTTTGCTAACAAGGAACGGAAGTTGACTTAGTTAAGGTTCATTAGTATCGATTGTTATTTAATAGTACCTCCTAGTATATGGTTCTAATGTGGAAACATAGAGGCTATGTTAGGAGAAGCCAATTGACCCCGGAAGGCAGCTAGATTGGACTCTTTATTTCGATATTTGAGCATGTTTAGTTCATAATTAATTCAACTTCTATGCTTTTGTTTGTGTTCAAGTGAATGCTATACCTAAACCATTTCCCTTAATGTTTTATTTCTTGTTTTAGCATTTTTAGACTTTAGTTTATTTATCTCCTATTCCGAACTAGCTTAATTGTCGATAACATTTGGTGGTGTTTAACCGTTCTCTGTGGTTCGACCCCTATGCTTGCCTTATACTCGTATTAGGTTTGTTTAGGTTGTATAAATTGTATTTGATCTAGGTGTAGTCGTTTGACGACGCGATTATTCCCTTGTCAAATTCCTTCGTTGATGATGAGGTTATTCATGAGGGTAAAATATTCAAATCATTATAAGATGATAAAGACAATGACTACCTCCATGTTCGTTCTGTTAATTCTAAATTTTTAATAGAGGAAGTAAAAGGTTGTGGTGTATTTTCATCTCTTTCTTTTGATTTTTCTTTCTACCTTGAGTTCTCTTTATGTGCTCCTAACGTTTTCTTAGAAGGGATTAATGTGCTTGCAATTAAGCCCTATATAGTGCTAATGAAATGTTTGCAGGAGCGTTTGATAGGTTACTCAAGGCATTGAATTCTTCCGATTGAGAGGAGGAGTATGGTCGAGCAGGACCTTGATAAACTAGCGCTTTGCGGGAGGCATCCCGTATTTTGTTGCTTTTTTATTTTTATTTTTTTTTATTTATTTTTGTGTGTTTTCTTTTTGTTTTGTTTTAGAGAGGTAGAGGAGAGTATATCTTATATTTGTGGGAGTGTGATTTTGTGCAGAGATAACTAGAAAAGTTGAGAAAAGATCGAAGGGCTAAAGAAATCTCAGGGCAATTAGCAGCAACAAGCTGCCCCGTCAAATCAGTAGCACGGGCCCGATCGGGCAGAGCTCGCCCGATCGGGCGCTCGTACGCGTCAGCAAACTTCGTCAACTTCGATAGGCCATAACTTTTGCGTTTCTTATCCGATTTCGGTGTGTAACCTGTTGGAAAGCTCTTCAAGTCTACTTTCCAATGTAATTAGAATCACTGCATTATGATTTATAGATCAAAAGTTATGATCAGAATAGTGATTCTAACTCAAATTTAGACTTTTTGACTAACACTTTGTTTCATTCTTGCCAAATTTGTTCCAAAGAGATGCATTGCAATCCTCGAGGCTTTGGTGACATTGATGTGGTGATGATGATGAGTAGTCACCTTGACTACTAGCTTCCCTTTAATACAATGAGGACATAGTCCAATTTAGCTTGGGGGGAGGTTCTCGTGTTCACACACTGTAAGGGAATTATTTTCATTTTTTTTTGCTCCACTCATGTCAATTCAGTATAAAGTTCAAGTAATATATAGATTATATGCTAATTTGATAATTTGTTCTCTTAATGCAAGGATATGGCTAACAAAAATATGGACCTTACAACCATAATCTCAATCAATGATATTAGAAGTTACATAATAAATCAAACTTGAGGTAAACTCATCCGCTCTGTACAATACTGCAATATATGCTATGGGATTTTTTATGTTAATCAAAATATTATTGTGTTAAAAAATTCTCATTACTAACCCACTTATTATTATCATTTATTTATTTATTTATTATTTTTATTTATTTATTTATTTATTTTTTTTTGCAGAAAATTTAACATTTTGGGTCATCCGGTTACAATTTTTAACACTTTGGACTCTACAAGGGTTTTCTACCAATGTATTTTTTTTTTGAGTCAAGGACTATTGATTAATTTTATATTAAGAATTTTATCTCTTTGACAGTTGTAATCAACAAATTTAGGGAGATTTTTTATTTTTTTTATTTTTTTTATTTTTTTTATCAAGTGACCGGAATTTTGAATTCCAGTGATCGGTAATCCCCAAACTATGAAAAGTGAAAGGTGAGTCCTCAAACGAAGAAAAGTACAAAAGGTGAATCCCAAAAATGCATTTTACTCCTAAAATTTGCCCATAAGAGATTATCAAAAGGAGACGGAGGGAGTACTCATTACTACTTTCTCTCTCATCTCTATTCTACTTTTGCCTACTTTTTTTACTCCATAAGTACAATATTCCTTTTTTAACTACAATTGTACCTCTAGTGATTGAATTAAGACAAACTTTTAAATAGATCGGATGTACAATAATTATTGAACATCCGTTATAAAGTTACCCCTAAAATGAACAAAAGTTACCCTAATATGAATAAAAGTTACCCTGACATAAATAAAAGTTATGAAGTATTTATGCTTTGCTGATAAAAGTTACCCAAAAAATTGTAAAAATGACCCTAAACTTAATAAGAAGTGACCCCGATGTACAGTAAATTACTGTACACCGGATGTATACAAAAATTATTCTTGAATTTATGACAAACTTTACCTCAAATTTACAACGTAAAAAAAAATAAGGGAACGGAGGGAGTACGTCACTATTCCGTACATAGTAAAATCAACAGGGGAGTATTACTAGTATAAAAAAAAACGTTGCACCTCATCCACCACTCATTGCCACTTCCACTTCCCTTCAAAAAAAAAAAAAACACTGGCTTTAAATGGCGATGTAAAGACTATTTCACAGATCGACCCTGTTAAACAACAATGGCGGTGCTCGGATTTGCAGCACCAACATCAACAGCAACGATGTATACGAAGCCAAATTCAGCAGTAAAATGCAACACAACAACATGTCGGAGCAAATTCGTCATTTCTAAAGTCGGAAACCACAAGAAAAACCGAATTATGGGAAATTTCGATCAATTGTTTACAGTTGTAAAAAAGGATTGGGAATTCTTGAAGAATGGTGTTGATAAAAGTGTTAAATGGGCAAATGAGCATTTACATGTTCCCAAAATTGCTAAGAAAGTTGATGATGTTATTTGGCTTCGTAATTTGGAAAACCCTAACTCTCCTCCATTTCAGCCTCCTTCTTGGCCTCAACCTTGTTATCCAGGTTTGTCTATGTTTTTCTTCAATTGCTTTACAAATTTATTGCTATTATGATTTTTTTATTGGATGAATTGAAATCAAATGTCAAGTAAATTGTGCTACCTCCTTTAATTTTAAATTTAAATGTTAAAGAAATTATGTCTTGTGATGCTCTTTATGACGAACTTTTTATAGAGAAATTTTGGTTCGAGCAAGAGAGCGTGTTAAAGCGGGCTGGTCTAAGAAAAATAGACTGTTAGAGATATGGGATATCGGAAAATATACGTGTGATATAAATTCCGTAAATATCATTTTATGATTAGGGGAAAGAACATTGATTTTCTTTCCAAATTACATACGAATATGTTCCGTTTACCATTGTTTATGACCGGCTACCAAATGGGCCGTTAATGAAGAAATTTTGGGGAGTGAAAAAGTAGGGGTGTGAGAAAAAGGTAGATAAAGTAGGAGAAGATGAGGAGAGGTGTGTATAATTTATGGGGATAAGAGAGATACTGCAGTAAAGGAACTTTTACGAACAGTGTAAAAGGGAAGTGTTCAGATTATTTAAGAATGAAGGTGATCTTTATGCTTCACAGCATAATAATTTATATCGCTTCATTGCAGTTTTTTTTTTTTTTTTTTTTTTTTTTTTTAAATATATGTAATGAAGTAATTTTTGTCATGTAATTATGGATGGCTGTGCTACCTTAATTGCTTAAAGGATTTCCAATTTGGTTGGCTCATTATTTTATATAAGAAGTAGTATCATATAACTGCAAATTTTACTAATCATTTGTGATGTATAAACTACAAGTTGAAAATTATATAACATGCTAATTAGTCGAATTTGTGATTGCTTGAATAAGAGTAAACAATGAGTTTGGCAATGTATGAGATGTTAATCCGTAATCAAGTAGTAGGCAAGTAAAGGAGAGAATGGTATTATTGGTGGAGAACTAGGGTGGGAGTGTGGTCAGTTATTCCCAATTTATGGTTGTACTTGTTGCTTTGATGAGGTGGTCCAGCTGAGTTGATAATTCTTGCAATGCGCCACTGCAATATTAATTACGATTTTACGAGTCTATATGCTTAGCTTTGATTTAAGCTATGTTTATTGTTGAAGCCCATTTGTAATGTGAAGTAGTTGTGTCTTGTGGGCGGGTATGTGTATCAAAAGTCCCTTTTGCCCTATCCTCCTGCCTTGTATGAAAATAATTTTGTGTAGCTTGTAATTTTTTGATTGGAGAAGTTTAGCCAGTTTTAATTGCCATCCCCTCATCTGGGAACTTCTCATCGTTCATTATTGTGTCTTTGCCCCTCTAAGTTCAAAGTTTGATTCTTTAAAATCAATTCCTCCAACAAGGACGGTAAGTCACGTGTCAAGGAGAGTATGAAATCTTTTCTTGGTCAGCAGAGTTGCTGTCTCAAGGGCTAGAAAGGAAGAGAGGGTAAGTCACTTGTCAAGGAGAGTTGCTGTCTCGAGGACAAGGATAGTGAGCTCTTAATTGATTCACTAAAGGCTTAACCATCGTGAAACAATTAAGAGAAGCGAGCAGACTGCATTTTTTTAAAGGTGACACCATTCACAAATTAATCCACTCAATGCAAGCTTAAAGGTAATAACCACCAACTTTTACACAATTGATTGTCTTAAGAAAATATTTATAACCTTGAATAAAACTCTCAATGAACTCTGATTACAAGCGGCAGCCCCTATCGGGGCGTTTGGCAAGTGGGAATGGGAATTTGAGGATTACAGGGTTGGGAATGGGATTGGGATTTATAGTTGGGAATTCAATAAAATATTGACAATCCCTTGTTTGGGGTGTGAAGGGAATTGATTGGGAATAAGTAGCAAATTTACAATAACACCCTTACTAATATTATATCCTTATGCTTTCATTAATGGCAAAATGGTCTTTTTCTATATATTCCCAATCCCTATCTCTATTACTTGCCCACCCACCCCCCCCCCCCCCCCAAGTAATAAAATCATGGGGATACACCAATTTTATTCCCATTCCCAATCCCACCTACAATTCCCCTTCCCACAAAACAAACAAAGCAATACATACTCCCACCTCCTCAATTCCCATTCCCAAGCCCCAAACACCCCCATAGTGATATTATAGATGTCTAACAGTCTCTTAATAAGGTAAGGATAAGTCCTGAACTCTTACAAATTATGAAATCAAATAAATAACTTAGACTAGAACTAGATTTAGACTAAGTCAACATACTTATTTCACACACTTTAGGACCCTAGCTAAGAGAGGAACTCAACAGCAACCTAACTATTTTTATTACTGCTAGACTGACTAGATTAACAAGCCCAATTAAAATGGGTTATCGGTTCTCATTATAGGCTATGGTATTTTACTGCATCCTTTACTGAGTAAATCTAGGACTATGTGAGACAGAAATTTTACTGCATTCTTTACTGATTGCTACCATTTTATAAGAGACAGAAACTTAATGTGCAAAAATGCAGTTGATTTAATGTTTAATATGCTATTCTCTGTTTTCTGTCTTCCCTTATTTCTATTCAGTTTTCAGATCTAGTGGGTGGTTTACTTATTTTTAGACCATTTGGTGGATTCTATACATAACTTCAAAATGCATTTTCATCTGGCAGCACTCTCAGGGATGGATTTGTTGATGGCTGATATCGAAGCTTTGGCAGCATATGGTAGTTACTTTTACTGTATGTCAAAGGTTTGGCAAAGCCCACTGCCTGAGGTCTATGATGCTGAAGTCGTTTCTGACTATTTTAATTGTAGGCCTCATGTTGTTGCCCTTAGACTTATAGAGGTATTGATGTAATTTATTCATGCAGATGATCTTGATGGCATATTTGGATCCTGTCTGAGTAAAATATTGTTTTTCTTAAAATATTGCATAAGTTGTAGGCCTAAATCTGATTTGTGCGTTTGGGGGTGGGGGTGTGTGCTTGTGTGTGTGGCATTTTCTTTTATAGTTCTATCTGGAGTTTTGCACATCTTTGGATGTTTGTGGGTCATCATTTGTATCTTTTTTATTAATGACATATTTCTAAGGCAGAATAATATGTTGTAATAATAAAATTGACAATGCTATTTAATTTAGTTCTTTGTTAAATAATAAGTATTGGCTGTTAATTTTCATGCTTTTGAAGGTTTTTGCTGCATTCTCTTCTGCTGTAATTAAAATTCGTGCTTCAAGGATCAGAAGGCATGTCTTGAGGACTGATGATGATAGAATCAACAACTTGTCACAATATGATTTTGGAAAGGTTCTTAAAGAAACAATGCTTAGTTTGGGTCCCACGTTTATCAAAGGTTAGCAGTAGCTGAGAAACATTTTTTTTTCTTTGCCTTACTTGCTGTTACATGGCTTTTTGGAAAGAACATATGGACTACTTTAACTGAACTTGATAGGAGGTTCTGTTTTAATATTATCCTTTTGCTGGATTACACTGATGCAGTAGGACAGTCACTCTCAACAAGGCCAGATATTATTGGTTCTGATATCTCCAAGGTGAGATGCAGGGGTTTTCTCTCTCTCTCTCTCTCTCTCTCTCTCTCTCTCTCCTTTTCAAAGCTTTATTCTATTTTATGGCAACAAAATCCTTTTTCAATAAGGATTTAAAAACAGCTATCACTTACATACTGCATATATATATATTCACTATCGTACATTATTGCTCATTTTTACTTTTACATTACTGTTTCATTTTAACATTCTGAACAATGTATTCACCTAAGTGATGCTAGATAAATGTCATATGCTGGCTGACTGAAACACATTGTACCTTTTCTATATTGTGGCAAATATCATGGTCCAATGTGAAATTGATCCTGAGTGTAAAACATTTAGGTGGCGTTCTCTTCAACTAAATTTCACTTATTTAATACTGTTCAGTTCTTTATTAGTTGACACTCTTTTTATTTTTGACACACTAATTAAGGAGAAGTGGGAAAGAAAGGATGAAGACAACAATACCATTACTCATCCCTACTCACCCGCCCTTCTTCATATTCTTGTTGACCTGTTGAATTAACACCCAGCCACCTCCAAGATGCACCACCACCCCACCTTCATCTACTCAACCAGCATCACTCCTTTTACTTCACCTCAGACCTTATCTTGTCTCCCCATAAACTCCCAAAAAAATTTCATTCTCCTAATCAACTTGTACTATTGACCCATCCTAATAATTTTGTTAAAAACATAAATATTAATAAAAAAAAATCCTATGTCTACAATTTGTTGGTGCCGAAGACAAATTTACTAGTCTTTAAACAAAATCAAAAGAGGAGTAACAAACTTTTGTTGATGGTGAGAGATGATAAATTCCTGTGGATATCATTTTGGACATCAATTATCTTCGTCCAAAACCCTACGTTTTCGTTGAACTGAGATCCATTGATCCTCCACTAGAATGACGAAATTGAGTGTGATGGGTGTGCAATGTGAGCCTCTAGTAGATCAACAAAATCAAGATCTTAATAGTTAAGGGTTTTTATACATGGAGGAGAAAGAGGAGCAATAGTTAGCGGTAATATAGTGGAGTGGTGCGGTGTAGTGGAGTTAGGAGAGATAAGGAGGTAACGAGTGCCTGAGTGGAGGGAAGGAGAGATAAAATAGGGTTATTTTAGTTTTTATTGATTGGGTTGAGAGGAGAGAGAGATTGGGTTTGATATGGGGAGGACGGAGGAATGAGAATAAGAGGGAAATAAGAGTGAGTAAAATTAACCAACTATTTATTATAAAAATTTGCCTAAAATAAAAACGTGTAAAACAAAAGGAAACTTCCCAAAATGGAATACATGTCAATTAAAAAAGAATGGAAGAATTAGTATCTTAAGTCATTTGTATTATCTTATTTTACCTTATTTGAATTTATCTACCTTTGTCTTATAAAATTTTCCTTCATATTTATTTGTTGGACATATGGCCACTTGACACGTAGTTTAAGGAAGAGATTAGTGTACTCTAAATAAAAATAACTAGTACCACAACTATTTACTACAAAAAATATGCTTAAAATAGAAACGTGTTAAACAAAAAGTAACCTCTTAAAAATAATACTTGTCAACTAAAAAATGCTATTATCTTTTATTATTATTATTTTTTTAAAAATTATTTTTTTAAAAAATTTTATCCACCTCTATCTTATATAATATTTCCTTCACTTTTATTTACTTGATATTTAGCCCCTTGGCATATAATTTAAGGAAAAGATTGAAGAAGATATATATACACACTGAATAAGTACTTCCTCCGTTTATTTACTTGCAACACACTGCTTTGACAATCATTTAAATGAAGATATTAAGTTAGGTAAACATGTAAATTATTGACAACATTTTACCACTGATAAAAGAAAGGCAATTTTGCATTAAACCACCTTTTATAACCTTTTTTTTTTTTTTTTCTTTTTGCAGGGAACAACGCACCTTATAATTTTTTTTTTTTTTTTTTTTTTTTTTTTTTTGCAAAAACACACCTTAATCTAAATTTTTTTTGCAAGGCAACACCTTTGGCCGAAAAATAGACTTTGACCTTGTATTTTGGGGGTTGACCCGACCATGTGGCTCGCACGTGACGTCCTAAAACCGCTAACCCTCCCCTTTCCCCAACCACCCACTTCATGTCGCCGGCGATCGCATCCCCTCCCTTTCCCCATTCCCGTCCTTAACTCAACCCTCAAGCCCTAAACCCAATTCCCAAGCCCAATCCCGAACCTTCATGAAGTGCAACATCCATTGTGGTTGACGAACGACGGAGTTTGGGTCCGGGTCAATAAATCGAACGGTGGTGCTTTAGGTGGAAGAAGAGGAGAGAGAATTCGTGGGCGGCGCTTTAGGAAAGTGGGTGGTGGTGGATCTTGGGGTTCTAGTGGTGAGAGTGAAGGAAGTTTTGGTGGTTAGGTGGAAGAGGAGGAGAGAGAATTCGTGGTTTGGGGGAAAGGAGCAAGATCATCGGCGCTAGGGTATGGAGGTGGTCGCCGTGGGTGGGGAAATTGGTTGGTCGCCTGAAAAGGGACGGTTAGTGGTTTTAGGGTGTCACGTGCGAGGCACGTGGTCGAGTCAAATACAAGGTCAAAGTCTATTTTCCGGCAAAAGGTGTGTCCTTGCAAAAAAAATTCAAATTAAGGTGTGTTTTTGCGAAATTTTTTTTATAAACTGGTTTCTTGCAAACACATGGTTATAAAAGATGGTTTAATGCAAAATTTCCTAGTCTAATTATTTCCGGCAAAGGTGATATGTTGCTACTGTTTAATTATTATAGCTTAATTTGTTTGTTTACCTAGTCTAATCACTTCCTCAAATAACGTGCTACGAAGGTGTGTTGTAGGTATAAAAAAATGGTGGAAGTATAAGTTAATACCATAAAGCCTTAATTCAACCCTTTTATTGGCCATCATTTTTTTTGTTCTTAAAATTTTTTGTATATCTAATCTAATATGTTCCTCAAAATGTGTGTCATAAGAGTATGGGACTATAAATCAAGTATTAAAGAATAGGCGAAGTATAATATCAATAATCCCAATTTTAACCGATTTTCAGTAAATAATCTCAACTTTTGATTATAATTCTTTAATAATCCCAACTTATATAGGTATCTTCCTAAAATAATCCAAAGTGTTATTTTTGTTGCTTTTGCTGATCTCTTTTGGGACTAATATGTTTAACGAAATTAAAAGTTCGGATTACTATAAGGAGATACCTATATAAGTTGGATTATTTCAAGATAATCAAAAGTTAGGATTATTTAAAGAAAATCGGTCAAAAGTTGGAATTATTAAAATTAATTTTTCCTTTTTGATTGCAATGTTTGGGTATTCACTCCTGTCGATGCACATTTTATGCTATTTATATCTATGATTATACTTGACTGTAAATTATAGAAAGTTAATGTTTTAAAAGCATACACCGAGACAAATCTAATAGGACCCCATATGACTTTGTTTTTCTTCACGTATAAATCACTGAAGACTGTCTGATGATGAGTGTGAATAATGTAGAGTTTCTTATGTTGCGACTATAAAAGAAAGGAGGAAGTATTATATTTTCTAATTGGACTTTAATCTACCTTATTAGGCCTTATATAAGGTGTTATTAGGCCTTTATAGAATTTCTTAACCCGTATATTGTCTTACATGAACTTATCAATTCTTATCTTATTTTATTTGAACTTTTTAACCATTATATAATTTTATCTTAACTTATCTAAGTTTATTAACCCTTATCTTTTCTGAATTTCTTAGACTTGTAATAAGTGAAAATGGATTGAGGAGAACAAAACCTTAATAAAGTTTACCAAGGTAAAGGGATTTCACAAGTCCAAATGTCACAATACTCATGTTAGCTTCTTTTATAAGATATTAATGGGGTTATGCAGAGGACCCAAATTGGAATCTTTTTAGTGAGCACCAATGTGGAATACCCAATCTATATGAATCCAACAGTAAATTCATTGATTTTGGTTTATGCATATGGGAATTAACCTGATTTTTCCTTTTCAAATTGTTTTCGTTTTTGTTGTACTTCTCTTCCCAATTTTTTGTTTTGTATAAACTGTCAATGCAGGCGCTATCTGAGCTTCATGATCAAATCCCTCCTTTCCCTAGAGCTATTGCAATGAAAATTGTCGAGGATGAATTAGGAGCTCCCGTGGAAAGATTTTTTAGTCATATATCTGATGAACCTGTTGGTGCAGCTTCTTTTGGTCAGGTACATTTCCAGTTTTCAGTAGGCAAGCCTATTTTAAAAGTAAAAATCTCATTTGGAGGAGTTAAGTACTAAAATTATTCAGAAGATCACAAGTTGATGTTATACTCTAATAATTTTGGTCTTTTATCCTCAAAATTGATGCATTGGTTAGTTATATTCATACCAGTTTGATCAAGGTGATGGTTTTAATAGGATTTGTCTTTGCATAGTCTTTGAATGTTTTAAACATGGGTATAAGGATCATAATCCTCTCTGAATACACGTTTAATTGCTGAGAAAATTTACCAGAACAATGCATGGTTTCTGCTCTTTTGTGAGACTGCTTTGTGGGATTGACAATTTCTGCGTTGCTGTTATTTTATGTTGATTGAGTCTTTGTTCACATGCTTTTTGGTGCAACAGGTCTACAAAGGAACAACATATGAAGGCTATGCTGTGGCTATCAAAATTCAGCGACCAAATTTACATCATGTAGTTGCCCGAGATATATACATCCTTCGTCTTGGGGTTCGTGCTGACCTTTTTTTCTAATATGTTTGACTGATTTCTCTAAAGGAGTCTAAATTTCGATATTTTAGGTTATTTCAGCTTGGTCTTTTAAAAAAGATTGCCAAAAGGAAAAATGATATTCGCTTGTATGCTGATGAGCTTGGAAAAGGCTTAATGGGAGAGTTGGACTATAGATTGGAAGCTGCAAATGCATCCCGATTCTTGGTATTCTTCTATTCCTATTTTTTTTTTTTTTTTTTTTTATGTTTTCTACTCCCCTTGCAGTGTATTTAGATGTTAGCCATATGTTTGTCTTTTGTTCTCCATTTTTTTGCGACCTCGGTAGAAAGATAAAAAGACACCAAATCCTTCGATTTGGGATCTGATTATTAGACTCATAATGATATAGATTTTGGTAGAATTTGTATTTTTCTTGATTTAAGCTATAGAAACCTCCATACATCTGGATGGAAGCTGAAGTTTCCATCCAAGATAGGTTATTTTATTTGGTATTGAATTTAGTGATTGGTTAGTTAAAAGGAAGATAAATCCACGAGAAGATTAGCAAAATGTTATGAGTGGGGGAGGGGAGGTTATTTTAGATTATTATACTTCCATTACAAAGAATTCAAATTGTAATAGGTTTTTTTTTTTTTTTTTTTTTTTTTTTTTTTTTTTTTTTGTTTGTTTTATTTTATTTTTCCGCATCATAGAGTGATCATAACCCTAAGAGTGAGGGTTTTGGACAAGGATTCTTTCAATTCTTAGGTGAGACTTGTGTGACAAAAACTGGTTTTCCAAAGTAAGTGTTTGCTGTCTCATTAGCCTTTTTACTAGTGCCTACAAGATTGTGACAAAGGTGCTCCATTGTTTGGGATGGTTGTTATCTTTTATCTTACAGTATTTTATAGATATAATGTGAGGCAATAGCATTGGTGGTTCTTTTGAACTTATTGTAATTTTGGTCTGGATTCGGACATACATGTGTTTACCATTAAATTGGGGTTTTTTTTTTTTTTTTTCATGTTTCAACTTTCAAGCATATTAGGATTTTATAATCTTTAGATTTGTTTTTAGGATACAGTTTTACTTAATCTAGGACACTTAAGCATGTAAATCATATCATGTTCTACTAGGTATCTTAATTTCTAGGGTTGTAGTGCCTAGTGGCCACATATATATGTATTATTAATAAAATCAGATTTTGGAGTTTATGAAATTGATGAGTGTTAGCTATCGAGGTTTAACATACATACAACTGAAACTATTCTATCGTTTAATTTTTTGTTTTACTACTATAATTTTGTATCTTATAAGCGCCTATTGCTTAGACTTGGATTTGGATTTGGTGTCGTGCCTTGACATTGCGTTGGATCCTATGACACTCTAAAATATATAAAATTCTACATAAGGCCACTATATATTGTTAGGATTTGCTAGTATGTTTTAAACTCAAGTTAAACTCTAAGTTGCAAATTGGCTAGAATTTGTTATATTGTGTGGGAAAGAAGTAGAACAACAACAAAGGTTTTAACTTGGTACACTAACCACCAAGATTAATAAATCAAGGGTATTAATCTTGTCTTCACACAAAGTTTTGACTAGATAAAAAATAAATCACAAAAATTTATGATAGTCACTGAGATTATGGTCTTATTTGGCAAAACTAGCAGTAATGGGTAGCATTTAGTTGTTGAGTAATGGGTAGTAGCTGTTTGAGTAGCATGCAATTGTCAATTAGTAGTGATTACTAGTGGATAGAGGTTAGCTACCAAAGTAATGGTTGATATTATGAGTGTTTGATAAATTTAGCAGTTGAAATATTAATGTACAATAAAATTCATACATATAGTTTAAAGTAATCAAAGTTTGATAAGTGCTACTTGCTACATTTGAATCGCTAATATATTCAACGTTTGAGAAACAATACTCTTACCTCTACCACTAACTGCTACCTTGCCAACACTTTTATTTTGTCCAACCGCTAACTAGTGCCACATCTGTAATCGCTGAACGGGCCTATAGAGGAGAGCCAAAAATCTTATTCAAAGTTCCAAGTAGGCTAAAGTTTCATTTCAAGTGTTACTCTGCTCGTTATATATGGAAACAATAAGACCTACTAGGTTAAGCTTAAAATAATATAAAAATTGTCTGTAAAGTACAAAATTCAAAGGCTAATAATTAACTTTGACCACCTAAATGTTTGGGGTGAATCATGGGTAGTTGAGGGAACCTTCACGAGACTTAATTTTTGATTTTCTTTTGGTAAAAAGTTCGAGCAAACTCCAAAGTAGTTCTGGCTTAGCCTGGACAAATTAACTTCTAATGCTCAATTTCTCGCTCAAATTGGGTTTAGGTCTTATTGACGGAAAGCTCTTGGACTCTACTTTCATCTCTTAAGTTTTGGTACTAAGAAGATACAACTAAGTAATCCATTTTCGACCAAGTATTAGCCTTTCTTTTTTCACTATTGCTTCCATTATTCCGTGTTTTCAACAATGATCACTTGATCCTTAGGATTGTTAAACTCGATTATTATCGATTTAACCTCGTCTTAAAGGATCTATAATGTAATTATTATTGATTTAACATAATATGTGTGGTGAATCTTAACTCTATCATTGTATAATCAACCAGGAGGCTCATTCATCCTTCCCATTCATTCGCGTGCCTAAAGTTTATCCTCAATTCACAAGAAAAAAAGTGCTGACTATGGAATGGGTGGCTGGTGACAATCCAAATGATTTACTCTTAGCTTGTACAAGAGCTAAAGATAATAGTTCTGCATCATCAGAGAGACAGGCGGTTGAAGCGAAGCAACATCTTCTTGATTTGGTAAGATTTACTTGATTTCTAAGACTGTTAACGGGATCTATTCTTTTTGAGTGTGCTTTTCTGCATAATTATGTTTTACATCATACAGCTACATACATTATGAACTCTATGAATCCATTCATCTAAGGGTTTGGAGCTGGTGCTGTATGTTTTCTGGAGATATGCTTTACTTTAGAAGCTTTTTAGAATGGTAGTTGCTTTAACATGGAGGGTTAAAATCAATTTGCAGGACTAGGGGGAGGTTTTGTGGTTTTCAAGTTAAAATTTCAGTTATTGACTTATTGTATCGAAGATATTTAACTTTATATTTTGCTAATTTGCTGGATTTGTTGGGTTTACATTGAGGGGAAAATAAATTGGTGTCTATCTATTGGTAACTTGTAAGAAGGATATGTTTGGAAAATCATGTATGAGATGCTAGCTTGTAAATTCCCATGAAATATGTTTGTGGTTTAATAGTAATTTCTAGTGTAACAAATGTAGTTATAAGGGTGTTGAGAGGTTTATTTATTTATTTATTTATTTATATTTGGGAAATAGTACATGGTGGCCTTAAGGAAACAAGAATTCTATTTTTTTTTTTTTTTTTTTTTTTTTTTTTTTTTTTTTTGGCAAATGATATCTAGTGACCCTCTGTGTTTGCATTTATCATCAAAGTGCCCTTATTGATGTTTTATGGTCAACTTATGTTGTTTTATGGTTAATCTTTGATTAAATTTCATAACTTTACCAACTTACCCTACTAGTTAAACTGTCTCCTTCTCTCTTTAACCCAACAACAAACACCATCCATCCACCCCTTTTTGTCCGCCGACCCAACATACACATAGCAGCCACCGAAAACCACCATGCTGCCTTCTTAAACCCATACCTAGCAGCCACCTAAACCCACCATCAATTACCGCACTAGCTAGGACCCGCAACCCCTTCCCCCTCATCTGCTTTCCCTCTTGCCTTCCTCTCTCTCCTCCTACACCAGCCTTCTCAAGTGGGTTTGGTAGTTTTAGGTGTTAAGGGTTTGGTTCTGAGTGGGGTTGGGATTGGGGAGGGGTGGGGTGGGGTGGTTTGATTTCGGGTGGCCAGGTGGGGTGGTTTCGAGTGGGGGTTTGAGGTTTGGCTAGGTTGGGGTAGGTGGTAGTGGGTCTGTGCCGGTGGAGATTGTTTGGGAGGGAATAATTAATAGGGGTTAGGTCAGTCTTTTTATTAGATTCGTTTAGGTTTTAGCTCATTAAAGCTTAGGTAAGTCGGTTAATGAAATCAGAACACTCTAATGAATTTTTCCATTCTATAACGATTTTTAGTTTCCTGAAGGCTAGCAGGTAGAATTTCCCTTTATATATCATCTGATTAGATAACGTTGATGCACATCACATGGTTATTTTTCTTTTTCTGTTTGTATCATAGTCTTCTCTTGTGCACCCAGAGAAAACAATGTCCCTCGTGCTTCCAAGCAAGGAATCAGTATTAGGGGAAGGGTATGTTAGTCATAGCCTATTAGAGCAACTCCAATGGTTGCTTTTAGGGACTAGCTTGCAATTTTAATTATTTTCAAGCTAATAGCCAAACCATTGGAGGATAGTTTAACTATTAGCTTGGCCAAGCTAATGCCAAGCAAATTAGCTTAGTTAAGCTAATTAGCTTAGAAATTAATTGTCTCTAATAAAATATTAATTATTTAAAAAATAAAGCTGAAAAATCTAAATGCTAATTAGCTTAACCATTGTGGTATAAATTAGCTAGAAGGAAGAATAGCTTTGCAATACTAGGTGGCATGGCAATTAGCTTGCTTTTGGAGTTGCTCTTAGTAGTAGTTTGGGGAATAAGCTAGAGATTTGTTAAGAGGGAATTTCTATAAATAGGCCACATTAGGAGGGTAGAGGATCAGGTTGAACATTGTGTGGTTTTGTATTGGGAGACAGTGAGCCTCTCGAAAGTGGAATTATCATCCAATTTAGTGTAATTCTCATCTAATGAATATAATCAGCCTATTTCTTCTGTTTTTCTGCCATTTATACTGCTGGAAACCATGCTAATGCCTAGCATTCCACTTCTTAAATATTTGGTAAGTCTTGAAGGAGGTCACAGTCTTTCTGTACACTGGTCTGAGTTTGCAGCTTTGGGACCTAATTTTAAGTATTTTTCCCCTCATTTGGAATATGTCTTCCAAGTTATCTATATTTGAAGTAACGATCTAATTCTTGCTTTGGTGGATAATCTGTTTGTCTCTTTTCGTGTTTAGTTTAGGTGGCAGATTATTTTACCCATGCTAAGTTTCTAAAATAATCACTTTATTGGAAACTTTAAACCTTCAAGCCCTGATTATGTGTACTGTATTTGCAAGTCTAATGCCTCATATACTAAATGTCGACGGTACCAAAAATGTTTTCCCATCCCCAGGTGAAACAAGATTTAAAATGTATGGATGAGCCGATGAGTATGTCTTCAGCAGAAGACTTTTAATTAGTTAAAGGCACCTTGTTAGATGTACTTTTCTGTGTGCATTGCATATGCTAGAATGTATTGCATACCCTGTTACACTGGTTTATGGAGCTGCTTTGAATCATCTGCACAACTAAACTACTTGTGCATACCGCTGCTGTGTATAAATTCTGATGAGTTTTGACAGTGTCAATTTTGTGGTTTTAGGTTTGTTGGGATGGAGTGGGTTTGTCATACTACTCTTATGGACACCTTCAAGATTCTTATGTTAAGTTTGCTGCACATATAGGGACAAAACCTATTCGATGATAGCTTGTGAATCCTATGATTTCAGAGGAGTGATTGTAATTTCTAACATCAGTTTTCTTGCTGAGCTTTTTATAGACTATAAATATAGAATTCTTTTGATTAGCTTTTATTTTACTAACTTTTGGCGTTTTCTTGGAATGTTTGGGTTCTGTTAGTTTTTGGATCTTTTGTTGTGTATGTTAGAAAGTGCTTGTGATAATTGATACTCCAATCTGGTTTTGACTTTTGATTAAGAGTAAAATATTCTTTACCTTAAAACATGAAACATTGTGAATCAATGTGGTCACAAATGCTATAGTTACAGATTCTGGATTTGCTGGAGATTGCCACAGGAGCAATCACAGTATGATCCCATCATCTCGTGTGTGGGATACGGGATGCCAATTTGTATGCCAAATTTGCTGGAGATTGCCACAGGAGCAATCACAGAAGACCTTTCTCGTGCGTGGGATACGGGATGCCAGATATAAGCAGACATACCTGTTAAATAGCAAAGCAACTGATTCCCCTAATATTCTAAACTCAAAGTCTGTATGCCAATTCGTTATGTTTAAATATTACTGTTAGACTTTTATTCAAGTCCATCTAATCCAAATTTTATGAGTAACCTTTGGAATTAAACATCTTTGAAAGTTGTCTATGTCCGTATTGTTGTATTAAAAAGATCTATTATCAATTCATCCAGGTGAACAAAGGTGTAGAAGCATCACTTGTTCAACTTCTTGAGACAGGATTTATGCATGCTGATCCACATCCTGGGAATTTGCGTTACATAAGTACTGGGCAGATAGGGTACTCTTGTATATTCCAAGGCAAGAAATGAACTTTATGTTTTTTTACATCAATAGTAAGATATATATTTTTGCTGTCTCATTGTCAGGTTTCTTGATTTTGGACTCATGTGTCAAATGGAACGGAAACATCAGCTGGCAATGCTTGGTTCCATAATTCATATTGTGAATGGGGACTGGGCCGCTCTTGTTCAGGCTCTATCTGAAATGGATGTCATCGTCCCTGGCACCAATACTCGTCTTGTGACAATGGTATTTCAGTTGTACCTATCCCTCCATCATTTTAGCCTAACCCCCTCCCTAAAGAAAAAGGGTACACAGACATGCATTGTTATAATTCACTCTTTTTTATTTATTTACTAGGTTAGATTCCGTGCCATGCACGGTGATCTATAGTTATAGATTGTTGATTGAAATTAATATAATTATAAATGAATCGTCGAGGGATAATAAAAGTATGTGATAGGTTAATTTTTATATTTGTATTTTTTAGTTGTCGCTTACAATACACAAATAAATAAAAGTAGACAAAAAAAATCGATCAATCTTTTTTCTTGTTGCAATTTAAAGTATATAATTTTTGGTTTATAGCTGACTAACCTTTTTTTAGAAAGATTTGTGAAATATTTTTATTTTAATATACTAATAATTACCACATTAATATGGAATATGTATAAAAAAAATATATATTTTGAATGATTTGCTTACTTAATTAATAGGAAAATTTGTCAGAAACAACCTTTTAAAGTGTCTACTTTATTTAAAACAACCTTTTAAATTTTTTTTTGCAATTTCAGACCACATTATAAATTTTTTTTATCAAAGACAACCAAATGTTACTTTCCGGTTTCGACTCTATTTTTCCTTACATTGACCACGAGTGTGCGAGTCACGTGACCTCCTATATTGCTTAATACACCCCTTTTCCCTCCAATTAACTCCTATCAAAACCCCTGCTTCTCTTTCATCCCTCTTTTAGTACGAGTGAATTGGAGGGAAAATTGGTGTATTAAGCAATACATGAGGTCATGTGCGTTGCACACTAGTGGTCAACATCGGGGAAAATAGAATCAAGGCCGGAAAGTAGCACTTGGTTGTCTTTGATAAAAAATTTTTATAATGTGGTCTGAAGTTGCAAAAAAAAATTTAAAAGGTTGTTTTAAGTAAAGTGGGCACTTTAAAAGGTTGTTTATGACAAATTTTCCTAATTAATAAGTAGATTTTTTTATTAAAAAAAAGAAAAATAACTAAGGACACACCAGCAGATGACACGTGTCATTGTTGGTGTGTCATTTAGTATATAGTATTGATTTTTTTTTTTAATTATTATTATTATTATTTTTTATGAATATGATGCCTTCTTGTAGGGTATTGATGAATTATTCAATTTAAGAAATACACCAGTTGCTTTTTCTTTAGCACATGAGTTGATATTGGCCCCTTCTGTGCCCACTAACCTTCACATCAGTTCTAATATGTCTAAATTCACAGGTGGGTATTAAATTTTTTTTATTTGGGGGGGGGGGGGGGGGGGGGGATGGATTTTGGAGAAAACAAGGCTTTTTTCTTAAATTAATATATTTTTTTTTGATAACTTAATGGGTTCTTTGAACTGCATTTCAATGTTTAATAAAAGGGTTTTTTTTTTTTTTTTTTTTTTTTTTTTTTTTTTTTTTTGTGGGTTTAGGTGAAACTCATTATTTCGTATTCTTCCAAATAGGATATACAAAACCGCCCGGTCATCATGTATGATCCCAAAGAAATAGAAAAGAAACTTTGAAAAACCAGGTCAAGAAAAATTAAGATAGAAGAGAAATTCAGTGAAGCTAGGTGTTCTCCATGAGCATGAGGCGAGAGAGAGTCTAAATTCTCTCTGACACTTAACTAGACACCCATTTACAGAGTACCTATTATTTTTCTGCTGTCAAATTACCCATAAAATTGCTGAATATCTGACTGCCACAAAATTTAGGTTCTTTTTGGCTCCAAAAGCTTGTTTAATGACTTGAAATGTTCCAAAACATTTACTGGATTGGTCATTCTAATCCAAACAACACGCCTGTTGTCGTATGTGTTTAATTTTATATTGCAAGAATAGGTGATAGCTTTAAAATATTACCATGTTTCAATTTACTAACTTTGTATTTCCTCCATTTCTCATTACATGCATCATTTTGAAAGTTTTAACTTTTACCACATTTTATTACTATATGTGATACTAAATGTCATTATTTTAATTTGTAAACTAGTATGTATCCCGGGCGATGCCTTGGGTTGCTAATTAGTGCACTTCTTGCTTTAATTCAACAATTATGTTGGACTATTTGTGTTGTTAGTGTTTGTAGTGGTTCGGGCATTGCCTTGGATGTCACTTTTTTTTTTTCTTACATCATATGCATTTATATTTTAATCTTGTGAAAAATAAATGAATTATATTACCTCTAATTTACTTAATAAATGAAAGAAATATTATAATATTATGTGAAACTTGAAACATTAATAATAGTTGGTTGAGATGGTAAAAGTATTACCAATATATATTGGAGGTTATGGGTTCGAATCTTGTTGAAAGCATATTTTATTTTGTTAAATGAAGTGGCTAACTTACATTGTGCATATACGTTGGTTGATGACGTGGCATTGTGACATAGGCACACATACTTTGAAGTGTGCCACGTGGCACCGTTCCTTTAAAAGGAACGCCTTTTAATATATAGTATAGATTACTTTAAATAAATGTATAATTCCAAAATATCAACTTTAAATATCTTTGCAAATATATAATAAAAATAATGGTGTGCGATGCCAATCTTGAAATATAAAATGATGCATGCATTGAGAAGTAAAGTTGGTATAAGATATCGGAAACTAATATTTGATCAAAGAAAAAGCTACCTTAACCAAATTGGTTAAAGTTGGTGAACAGTTCTTAACATGTTAGCAGAAAAACCCGTTATTGCCCTTGAGTTGGTGAGGACCAGTGGAGCACTTAAGCTGTTGTTTCTTACATACTTTCATCAGATTATGTTTGAGGTTGTAAACTTGTAATATAATGATCTTTAGGTGCATAGGAATCAGGAAATCACTTCATACTTTAGATGATTAGGTCATTACCTTGGAGAATATATTCTAATGGCTAGAAATTAGGATATTTGTTCACTCAATGAAAGACTGAAAAACTCATTGGCTTTCATCTAATACTGTAAATGAAGAATAATTTGCTTATTTTGTTTTAAACATAACTTTATTTTGAATGTGCAGGAACTGGAAAATACTCTAGGAGAGGTAGAATTCATTGATGGTATACCTGATGTCAAGTTTAGTAAGGTAAGGTATTTTGATATAAATATATAATGTGTTATGCACTATTACTCTTTAGATTAATTAAGCTTTTGTTGTTCTTGAGTATGTTTCTATCTGTAGTCAATTTTATCAAAGACAATATTGAATGGCTTTTCGCACCATTCTTTGAATTATCTTTTTTTGTTGTGCAAATGCTACTTCTGGGCTTCAGGAAGAATGTGAACATGAAGGTGAAAATAATAAGCTGCATAAACCCACTGTTAAGGGTGGAATTGTGGTGTAAACAAGAAATGCATAACATTTTTCTTTTTCTTTTTTTTGTGAAACAGTTTCAAGGGCTTAGTTTTAAGTTATTAGTGTTTCCTGTAGGAAATCCATGTGAGTTACATATCCAAATGTATCCCAAGAATTTTTGACCCCCAAAGAAAATTAAATTCAGTTTGATCTATTTTGGCCTAAAATATTAATTACATTTTTATCCCATAATTTTTCATTCATATTTTGTTCTGCTTTTTTTTGTAAAGGTCCTTGGAAATATTTGGTCTGTGGCCTTCAAGTACAACTTTCGAATGCCAACATACTATACACTTTTGCTTCGCTCTCTGGCTTCACTGGAAGGTAATACTGTCATCATATCATTTTCACATTACTTGGTGTTTCAATCAATCAATCAATCAATCAAAGCCTTAATCTCGCAAGTGGGGTCGGCTAATATGAACCAAATTTGATTATTCCGTGTAGTCATCAACATAAATCTTTCTCCTCCATCCCTTACGATCCAAAGATTCATCCTCATGTAAATCCATGCACTTCATATCCTTACTAACTCCTTCCAACCAAGTCATTTTTGGTCTCCCTCTCCCTCATTTAATCCCTCCATGGTCCCACTCTTCCACTATTCGCACTTGTGTACCCTCGAGTCTCCGTCTCTTACATGTCCAAACTGGCGTAGGCAATTTTCCCTTAGTTTATCTGCAATGCCTGTCACACCTACTTTCTTGCGAATAACCTCATTTCTGATTCTGTCTCTTAAAATATATCCACACATCCACCTCAACATGCGCATTTTCGTAACCTCCATATTTTTAATATGTTCTTTCTTTAGAAGCTCAACATTTTGTACCATAGAGCAACACTGGTCTTATGGCGGTCCCGTAAAATTTTCCCTTCGACTGTAAGGGAATGCTTTGGTCGCATAACACTACCGTGGCCGTGGCCGTGGCTGTGGCCACGTCTTGATCAATGTCACCATTCTTCTGGATGATCGACCCAAGATACTTAAAACATTCACTCATGGTCAAATCCTTTCCATCCAAACTCATTACTTCGTTACTTGTCCCCCTCTATGTGCCAAAACGACATACCAAATATTCAGTCTTACTCCGTCTTAACTTAAACCTTCTAGATTCCAGCCTTTACCTCCATTGCTCCAACTTGGCATTAACCCCATCTTTAGAATCATCCACCAAAACAATATCATCGGCGAACAACATATACCATGGAACACCAGCCTTTGCCTCCATTGCTCCAACTTGGCATTAACCCTACCCTTGGAATCATCCACCAAAACAATATCATCCGCGAACAACATATACCATGGAACCTCATCTTGAATTGTTCTAGTTACTTCATCTAGAACCGTTGCAAAAAGAAAAGGGCTTAATGCAGATCCTTGATGCAATCTGATTGTAATAGGAAAATCTTTTGTTAACCCACCACATGTCCTCACATTTGTTGACACATCCCGATACATATCCTTAACTAGGTCCACGTACCTTCGTGGGATACCTTTCTTCAACATTGCCCACCAAAGTACCTCTCTTGGCACCTTGTCATATTTATATATAAATATTAGCTACGTTATATCACCATCATATCATGGTTATTCCTTTTACAGACACTATTGGTATTAATATTACAAATATTCTTGAAAGCAGCCATGACATACGTTAAGCTTATTTCTAAAGCTGAGTTTTTTTGTGTTTGTGTGTGTGTGTGTGTGTGTGTGTGTGTGAAATAGAGAGTTAAAAATTACTATTATCAAATAATAAATACATTAACTATAATGAAAGTATGTTATAGGAAAAATTTATTAAGGGCTTGGGTGTGGTAATTCAAAATCCTTTACAAATGTATTGTCGTGTATTTACACCTTTGGTTTGGGTGGTAGATCTGGTAGTTTTAATACATACTATTTGGTTTATGTGACTATTTGGTGACATTTTAGATAACAATTATTTTTTAAATGTATGCTCGACTTCGTCTGCTGTAAGGTAAGAGCTGTCGGTACTTCCTAGTCGAGAGTCGGTCCCATAGTTGGCTGATCATCGGTCCTCTCCTAGGAGGGGTTTCCAAGCTACCGACGAAAGTCGGGTGAAGAAGTGGCTACATATTGATTACAAAACTACCTTTATAGAATCCTCTAAAGTTTGATAGTGTTATTTCAAAATTATTATTAAATAATATATATTTGATTTGCCTCATTTCATATCTTAAGTGACGACTGTTAATTTAGAACTCTTAATTGATTTGCATGTTTTAATAATATTTAGTATAATATATCTAGCATATTTTTCTTCAAATGAATTTTTTGCTCGTGAGCTTTGGTTACACGTAGTATTAATATGTGAAATGTTTAATGTAAGTTCTTTAATGTTCTATGTGACTACGACTATTAAATATTTATATCTAAAACTAAAGTAACAACCACTTAGTTGAATAATTCCTATTAAATTCTCTCCATAATTAATACCGCTTTTTTCCTCCTTTTATTGATTTCTCTTAATTTTAAGATTTTTAAGTTCTTTTATACCTCTTGATAACATTTGCTCAAATATAACTATTTAATATGAATCCCATTCAAATTCCATAACACGTTGTATGTTTATGTGCCATCAAACTTCAAAAGCTAATAAATTTTAACAATAGTTGCAATTAAAGAACGACAATCAGATTTTAAACAAGAAGAGCAACCGCGAAGGAGTAAAAATAAACAGTCTCTTCGTACATACATTTTTTTTTTTTTTTTCTTTTTAGATAATAATACTAAAATATGAAGTACAAAGCTTTAGAATTTTAATATTAAAAAAAAAAAAATTGAATTAATTGATGATATATGTTTAATGAGAAAAAAACATTAAATATATTAATGATAGTGAACATATTAATGAGGGTAAAAAAGTAAATATACATTTTTATACATATTTTTAAACATATTTTTAAGGGTATAGTTGGTAGCACACTATTCCTAAGAGTTATTTTCTACTTTATATAAGGTAGGGATAGGGGTCCCATTGCATTCTTGCTTTCCATAAGCACAAAACTTGTAAAAAAAATTGTCAAAATAATACAACCTTTTGGCCATCTGTAAAAAATTAGTCAATTGTTGAATTATCTTAGAATAATGTAACATTTAGGGGGCATTCGTCAAAATGAAACATTACTGGTTTGTAACTTATTTAATAAATAGGTTACGTGTGACACATGTCACTAATTTACAGGTCTCAATATTTTGACCATTTTTTGGGTACTATTTAACTCTGAAAACATTGATTCATTATTCTTAAAATTTTTAAAATCTCTATTTCTCTTCTCCATCTCCCTTTGCTCTCTCCTCCCTCCAATGCCATAGCTTGCAGCCAACTAGCTACCCCTCCTCTAAACATCATCCCCAACTCTTTATCCCTTTGTTTCTCCTACTTGCGAATCCACTTTGGCATTACCCAGAATAACGTCCCAGCTATCTTTCCCGTCAAACTGACTATCCTCTTTAGTTCAAGCTTATAGTTAAGCCTCAATGCCATATATGGCGAAGAGCACTAGTTGTTTATTTATTTATATAATTTTATTATGCAAACCACAAAATCAAAACAGAATAACTACTTATGGACATAATTGCAAGAGGGTTATTGTTTAACAATCATTAATTTCTTTATTAGAAATTAAATAATCAATTCAGTAATAACAGTAGAACATGAAAAGCTGGTGAACCAGCTTAGAAAAGGAAGGAGCTTTTCAAGAGACGAGAGAGAAGATAGAAGTTGGTGAACCAGCTTGTTTACTGGTTGTGGTGGCAGAGTGAGGGTGTGCAAAGAAAGTGAGGCGGCTTGGTGGTTAAGGTGTTGGACTTGAGATCTTGATGGAGTTGTGGTGCTAGGGTCTATTTCCCAAGGTGGGAGGGTTTCCATTTCAGGATTAGAGGGTGGTTTTTTTGGTTTGTTATGGTTGTTTAGAATGACTATGTTTTAATTTAAGGTTAGTGGGGCAGTTATATGGGCAATCTTGGTGGTTGGGAGGTGGGGCTTGGTGGTGGTAAGTGGGAATGGGGTGGAGGTTTGTTTTTAAAAGAAAATTATTTATTTTACCCAATTACTTTTCATCCTGCTACAAACAGATAAGCCATTAAGATTGTATTATTATGATATGAAACAAAGCTTGACTTGTTTTCAGTGGACAGCCAAAAGATTGTATTAAATTTGATAGATTTTACAATTTGTTTTACTTTGTTTATCTTTGCCACCCGTTAGAAAACGAGTGGTGTATTAAACACACAACATATGGAATGGTGAGTTGAGCCAATCATAATGTGTGGTCCTTTTGGTTTATTTATTTATTTACATTATACCCTGATTTTGATTATTTCGAATGGAGTGTCATGGGGTCCTGTTAAATTCTTCTGGATACATTGTGATTTTTTTGTAAACGTTGTGGTAAATGGTTAGTTTTGAAAACTTTAGGGGTACATTATGAAAAAAACTTCTGGGGATGTTGTGAAATGCATTAGAAACTTTGCTATGAATCCGAAAGAATGCCTTTTGTGTCTAATATGAAATTACTGCCAAATATTGATAACTTCTGGGGACGTGATTTTTGTAAATAGAAACTTTGCTATGAATTCTAAAGATACAATAGTGCATGCAGAAATCATTTTCATATACATGCCTTTTGTATCTAATATAAAATAATGACTGCAAATTGGATCAGTCTTTCCAGTCGTAGCATAAGCAATCTGATGATTTTAACAAGATGAAATTCAGGGGATGGTACAAAAATAAAGGTAGTAAATGTATTGGGTGTTAGTTTTAGTCTTACATGCTGTTAACTGTAGTATACCTTATTTAATTTCAATATTAAGATCGTATATGTTGTATCTTAGGTTTAGCTATTGCTGCAAATGATAAATTCAAGACTTTTGAAGCAGCTTACCCGTATGTTGTACGCAAATTGCTAACTGATAATTCTGAGGCTTCGAGGAGAATTCTGCATTCAGTAAGTGTATATTTATCTAAAATGCTATTGATTGGATTCATACTACAGTAACTACATCTTGAACTTTCACTTTACGAGGTGATAGTGGAACTTTGATAAGACATATCTTATCTGGATTTAGCTTGAATATAATCTTTATCACAAACACTCCCTTAATTCATACTTACATAGTAGCTAGCTTAGTTTGCATTTAAAGTTTGATGAAAACTGAGAACTTGTTACTTGAAACTTGTGTGCTTTTACACCTAATTTGGGGTTTGTTTTCCTTGGAAACTTTTGTCCTTCCTCAGTCAAAAATTTGGTTTTATTTTGTTTGTTTTCTGGAATGAAAGGGCTTTGTGATCAATATGCCCTACTTATGTCAAAGTGTACTTTCCAACTGCGCCTTATCTTGAATCACATTATAGACTTTAGAGCCTAATCTTGATCAAATAATCTTCTGTATACCATCGCTACAAAGCCAGTGAGGGAGAGACAATGTGACTGAATCAGTTTTCAGGTAGTAAATGGGTATCCATGAGATGTTGACCCTTTAAGTACATGTTACAAGTGACTTTGAATTTAGGATTGCTGCATAGTGTAATTATACGGTTAAAGCCAAATGTGCAAAAGGAATCAGTAAGAGAAAAACTTAAATTGGTCTTGGCATAGGTCATTTTCTTTTGGCAAAAGCTATAAATAGAGCTGTACAATGTATAAATGTCCATATTATAATTAATGCATGTCGTTTACATGTTTGTTCCCCATCCATTTTGCAATATGAACCATCTGATCATGTCATTAATATGACATATGCAGCTTCAAAAGTTGACCTATGAGTTACCATGATTAGCTTATATGTACTGCTTCACTACGGCATATCGCCCCCATCTAGTTTATAGCCCTCGTCTAGCTTATGTTTTCAGATAAAATATAAGTTTCTTAATATTAACCTTGTGCTGGCCTACTCTTGCATTAAGTTGATGCAATAATTTCCAATGTATTCATTTTCTGCAGGTAATCTTAAATAAAAGGCGTGAATTCCAATGGAAGAGACTTGTTCTTTTCTTGAGAGTAGGTGCAACCAGGTACAACATTTTGCCTTACAAGTTACAATGACATTAACTTTCTGTGTTTTTTATGTTTGCGATGATGAGATGAAAGTAATGCAAATTATTATTTGTAACCTCAAATGTTATCAGTATTAGAAAAAGGATACTTGAAAATTCAAGATTTTGATTAGTGAAGTTATTTATAACTGCGATATGCTAAATATCTACACATCAACATCTCCTTTGGAAGTGTTATTCAATCTTGTGGTTTCTTAAGTTAGTTAAAAGCATTGCTTAAATTCAGTGGACACTTTCATATGATATTAACATACCTAGTAACTTCTTACACGTTTTCTATAAGGAATCATGCATCTACTTCAGCTTTGAAATATGAATTACCAGAAAACTTTTTATCAAGGTTTCTGCGTTTTGTATTGTGTGAAAGCACTTTCTGGTGTGGCCATATTGTATATGAATATTATTAAGCAATCTAGGGTTTGCCTATCAGTTGATCATTTAGCATGCAACAAGTTAAATTAGTGCAAACAAACCACTGTAAGAGGTATTCTTTTACGAAAGAAAAAGGATCATCTCTTTTGATTTCCCAATTAAAGGCAACAATACTTGAGTGAATATTCTCTCAAGTTACTTCTCCTTTTTATATACTTTTTGTCTCAAGTTGCTTCTCATGTTTATGCACTTGATAAATTTACTTTATCATTTGTTTGGTGCACATGTTCTTGTTTTATTTCAGTTGATGTTGCTCATTTCCTCATATCCATGTTTTAAGTTTAGGCATCTGGCTCACACTTCCAAAGTAAAATTATTACATAACATATTGTTACTTGTATATTATTTCATTTTTTTTTTATTACTATTGATATTTTTCTACTTTAATAATTGGGGTCTCTTTAATTACTGATAACTCTTGTGGAATTCATTTAAAATTTCTGAGATATACATGTGGCCTTGTTGGAGGTACTTAATGTTCTGTGGGGGCATCAACTGTGGCAGGAAACTCTTGCCCGTTTTGGAGTCTGCTAATGATGGCTTATCAGGATCCTCATGTAGCAATGATAATATCTTTAACGTTGCAACTTTTGTCTTAAAGCTACTACCGTCAAAAGAGGGTACTGTGCTTAGAAGGCTGTTGATGACTGCAGTAAGTTACCCCAAGCTTGATTGCATACAATTACTTTTATAGGTTTACATTTTTACTTTCATTTTAATGCACAATTGCATATAATTACTTTTATAGGTTTACTTTTTACTTTCATTTTAATGCAAGTAAGAAAAGTTAACCGTCAATATAAGCTATGATTGAGTAGTGTAAGTTTTTTTTTTTTTTTTTTTTTTTTTTTTTTTTTTTTTTTTTTGGAAAGGAAAAACAGCTTTAAAATAACCTTTTAATTGGTTATATCGAATTATACACAGGCGATACTTTATGCATTTTGAAAAATGATAAGTTACCCCCACACCCCACCCCCACCCCCCCACAAAAAAAAAAAAAAAAAAAAAAAAAAAAAAAAAAAAAAAAGATGGGGCAGGAATATATAACCTGGAAGAACAGTTTATACCAGAGTCGTCATCTAGGTCCAATTTTGGGGTGCCATAGTGGAAATTTGTTGAGGAATAATCCTTTGCAGGTCATCTGACTGCAATATTGTCATTCAAGGAGTATATTCGAAAAAGCGGGTGGTTTATCAATAGCAATGAAAAGCTATGTGAGTTGTGCGATTGATTTGGTATAGTTTAAAATAGATGAGGAAGGCCCATTTTCAGGCTTTGAAGTTGCCTTCTCACAAAAAGTTTGTGGAAAATTTGTCAAAACCAACTTTTTGTTGTTGTTGTTGTTGTTGTTGTTGTTGTTGTTGTTGTTGCTGTTGTTGTTGTTGTTGTTGTTGTTGTTGTTGTAAATAAGCCATCTTAATCATAATTTTTTTTTGTTTTTGTCAAAGACCACCTTTAGCTGGATTTCCACCTTTGACTCACTTTTTTCGACATTAACTCCCATTGAAATTTTCATTTTTTTTTTTTTTTTAATCCTTGGCTGTACCACCACCTCCTTTTCCCTCTTCACCACCACTTTTAACCTTTCCCCCACCAACATAGCAACCTTCCTTCTCCCCACCCCCTTCTCTTGCTTTCTTTTATTGTTTATCTCTCTCTTAATTATAGTTTGGTGGGTTTTGAGGTTTATTTAAGAGGAAGTCTATTTCAAAGTAAATAAGGTGGTTTTTATGAAGGTTAGGTTAAATTTTTTTATTGGGGTTGAATCGGTTGATTGTTGGGGGTAGATGGTTATGAAGGTAGTTAGTGGTTTAAAGGGTTTAAGGGTGGATTTTCGGTGGTGGGTGATTGGTTTCGGAGGTCTTTGGTTGGATTTAGGAGAGTTTGATGGGCGGCTTTGGTGGGTCGATTGGTGGTCTAGTGGAAATGGGTGTTCTTAGTGGTCACGTTACTCACGTGCATATCATGTGGGTGGTCAACACTGGAAAAAGAAATTCAACACCCTGGCATTAGGTGCTACTTCAAGATGTATGACCATTTCTTGAAATGTAATAATCTTGCCTCCTCTTCCACTTGCTTTCTCCCCCCCTCCCCCCCACTTGTTTAATACGTAGTATATACGGAGTATGTATAGTAGAGTAGAATATACATATACGGCGTGATTTTGTTTTAATTCATTTTCTGTTTATATATTCTTCTAAACAGGACGGTACATCATTGCTTAAGGCATTTCTTTCACCAGAAGCTGCTGCTGTCCGTCAACAATTCTGTAGGGCAATTGCAGATGTGCTGTACCAGTGGATGGCGGGAAATATTGTAAAGGATCCTTGTCTAACCACATCTTCTAACTCATTTTCAGCCAACTGCAAGTTACTCATAGCAGACCGTCGTCTCAAAGTGGTGTTTAACAAAGTACTTAATGATGCAAAGCGAGATTGGTTGTTGATGCTTCGCTTTTATGGGACATCCTTCGTCATATTTGTTATTGCTTCAGCTATGGCTTGCCATCGGTTACTAATTTCTCTCTCAAAAAGCAACGCAAGTCGATTATCATTTTCTCCCATCCAAGCCGTTGTCGCCACTTAAAAACATTTGCATATTGTGAGAACTATCGACTGTTACGAACTGGTTATTGAGGCCAAGATGAATGTGTCAATGAAGTCGACAAGTTTGGCCTTCCAAAAAAGGGACTGTAGTGATTAATTTTACCTTAAGATCTTAGAATACTGTAATCAAAGCCAGTTTACAAGCATGCAGCTATCGAGCTTCATTTCATGTACTCCGTACTAATTTACCTTTCATTGATGAATGCTCTAGGGACTTGCATAACACCTCATTAGCAAGAAAGATATAAATCTGTATCTCTATAAGGCTATTTGATTAAAATTTCTTACTTTCTAGTTTGGGAAATCAAAATTTTTATAAATATATAATATAACTGTTTTTTCTAGGTATCTGAATTTCGGTGATCTGATTGATCTTACTTCCTTTCGGACTGATCTGGATATTGACCCTATCAAAACTTTCAATTTGTGTGACGCTATGTTTGGATAGAGGGAAATGGAGGAAAAGGAAGAGAAGAGAAATGGAGGGATGCATCCTCCCTTGTTTGGATATCTAATACAGGGAGGGAATTGGAAGGATCCATTTTCCTTCCACTTTTAATGAATCAAACCGGCATTGTTGGAGAGATTTGGAAGGAAAATGGAAGGTCTCCTTCTCCCTCCCCTCACCTAGTCACCTCCCTTTACCTTCCCTCTTTTTCCTTCCCCTTCCTTTCCCTTCACTGTTGTTATCCAAACATAGTACGAGTCATGTTAGTCTTTAACTAGTGCATTGAGTAAATTAGCTTAGTGGAGCTACACTCACAATCCGTGGTCTCGACTCGGATCGAGCAGATCCCCTAGTACTCCCACCCACAGTTTCCTTCTGTGATAGGATAGGCTGTGTGGGACCCGCATACCTCTTCAAAAAATGTTAGTCTTAAACTACAGAAATTTAACTTAATACATTAGTGCACTTTAATTATCTAAGGCTTCTATTTAAAGAGTTTTGAAAAATAGCAGCTTTAAGAGTCCTAATAATATTCAACTAATGTAACAAGATAACATACCTTGGAGGCTTGGATAACTGGTGCAATTTCCTCATAGAACTTCAATTTCATGTATATACACAAAACTCTAAGGAAACAAGAACCACAGAACATGAATAATCTGTAAAACAATTATTTATAATCAAGGACCACTTTGATCCTCACTCTTTGAAGAAAGAGTGGATGTGATTAGGTAAGGTTGTTATGATATCATAGGTATTTGTCCAAGTTCATAACTCGACTACTTTATAAAAATTTCCAAACTTTGTTTGAGCCTAACAAAGTTGAATTCCTATGTGACTCCACTTATGTCAGAGTGTCAAAGATCCAACATCAATACTTGAGGTGACATGAATGTCTAGTAACACAAGGTCAAACCCAATGTACCTTATTTTCATGCCAACTACCATAGTAAGCTGGCCAAATTAGTGTCATATACTTCTGTTCTTGCTTTCTTCAATTCAAATCAACATGCCAACTAATTGGATCATAATTTCCCAAGCCATTTCTGCAAGTGCGATTTAAGTGTGGCTTAAACAGATATCTATGGGTTGCTTGAGGATTTTCGCCTTTTCTCACCGGCTTATTTGAATAAGTTTCTGTAAAAATAAGTTCAGTTCTGTATCAATAAGTTCAGTTCTGTAAAAATAAGGCTAGTTCATTAGTAATAAGTTTTGTTTAGTAGAAGTAAGTTCAATTCAATAAAAGTAAGTTTAGTTCATTAAAATTCAATTGACGTGAACATGGCGTTTGTATAAGATCATGCAACCTTTCTAACCATAAACCTTGATCAGGATATGTGAAGAGCTATGTTATGTATAGATGAGTCGGTCTGGGCGCATAGCAGCTATGGGTGAAGGAAGCATATAGGAGGGCAAAAGAGGAATGAACTCATGTTTGGTGGAATAAAAGATCACATGCCTTGCACGTGCCTCCGTTATATTTTGAATTGTAACGGGGCCTCGTTTTTGGCAATCGTACAAAGCAAGTCACATTTAATTTTCTCAGTTTTCAACTCATCGTGTTCCCTCTCTCTCTTCTCTCTCCTCTCTCTGTATCTCTTCATTTCATCTTCACTCCTCTCTGTGTCTTCTCATCTTCTCCAGTCCGACGAAGGGCGATCGCAGGGTTTTGGTGCTCAATTTACCGGCGCAGCGAAGGGTGGTTGTTTCCGGACAAAGAAGTTCCCAATTCAGAAGTAAATTGTGTTGCTTGTAAAAGGTATGACAAAAATCTCTCTACTCGAATGACGAAGGGTTATATGTGTTTGTAGATGTATTTTGAGTGGGTAATTAGTTAGAATTTCAATCAAATTGCGAATTTTTACTTAAATTAGGGTTAAGGTGAAGTATAACTTAGGGTTTATGTTAAAATAATTGAAAAATCGTTTTATTGCGGTGTGTTAATGTTGAAATTTTGGTTATGTATTGAAAGTAGAGTAAGGAATTATGCGAGTTCGATTAAGTGAACTATATTAGTAGGGTTTTTTGCGAGTTTAATGTACTGAGTTCATGCAACTGTGGGCTGTTTGATTTAGCTTTGTTTGGGGTGGGTTGATGTAGGTTAATATAGCAAATTCTTTGTTTGATTCTCAATTATTTGGAGGCGGCATGTTGAACATACGGATCTTTGGTTAGTCTCGACTCTCGAGGATTTGATATTGTGTAATTATATGGATGGTCCCTGTAATTGTAACAATTTTATTGTGTGCTTGCATGATTTAATTAATAATTGAAAAGGAATGATTGAAGTAAGTAAATTAATTTGTATATTTTTACATGTAATCAGAGTTAAATGTGTTATTGTTTAGGTTGTTTGATTTTGGTATGTCATTATTGGTGGTTATGTGTTTGGGTGTTTGAATGTAGTGGTTGATTATGATATAATGAAGTTTGACAAAACAAGTATGAGAGTTTGATAAAAATATCTTTAAGAGTTTGTCAAGTAGATGTGTTTGAAAAGTTTGATTGATAATGGGTGAATGCAAAGTTCCTTTGTGTTGATTAGGCCATTCAGTGATGGATTTTACAAGGCTTGCTGTTTATTTTAGTTGATTGCGGTTCCAATTGGTCGCCTTATGTGTTACAATAGAGATTGCTAACAAATAATTTAAGTTGACTTATGTGTTTTTTTATTACTTTGTTTGATACAATCATCCGTGTTTAAATTTAAAGTGATGTTAGTAATTTGGTTGAAGTGATGTGATTCAATTTATTTGTTTGATATGGAATCTGAATTTAGTTGTTTGTTTTAAGGGCAGTGTTAAATGGCGAAAAAGAGGAAGCATGTAGGTGGTGAAGGATCTGCAGGTGGTATTGTGAGGAAGAATATGGTGAGTTTTGTGTGAGAAATGCAATTGGTACATGTATTTATTTGTGGTTGTGCAACACTAAGTATCTGAAAACCTTGATGTAGGTTTCATCGAAAGGATCATCGAGTCGAGTAGATGAACAATGAACTAAAAGTAAAGCTGCTATTAAAGGGAAGAAAAAAAATCAGGAACCTGTGTTTGAAGTGGAGGAGTTGGAGGATACAACCTCAAATGAGGATGAAGCTGAGGAAGTCTCTGTTGATGATGATGGGGACGATGACTTTGATGGAGAGGAAGAAGAAGGTGGTTCCAGTGATGGTGAGGAAGATGAAACTAGGGAATCTGATAGTGAGGAAGAACCACCAGTTTCTCAGAAACCTTCATTGGAGGAGGTTTGCTTGATGTTGTTGCAAGACCGTGTGAAGAATGGAAAGCGAAAGCGGGGAGGAGATGGAAAAAAGAAAGGGAAGATGGCAAAGGTAAATGTAAGTTATGTTGTAAAAATTGTGCATGTATGGTATTTGAAGTGAAATTGTTTATAAGTTGGTAGAAATTGTCTCAGGTTCCTGTCCGGAGGAAGACGTTGGGTGAAAGGGTGAAAGAGGAAGGTGTTGTGGTAAAAACCCAGTCAAGAACTACACAAAAGGTATGGAGCTTTTATTTTTGATGCTAATTTTTTTTTAAAATGTTGGTGGTTTGCATTTGTGGTTGGTGAATTGGATGGTTACAATGATTTGTGAATTTGAGGTATTGCATTCAATGTGTGTATATATATAGCTCAATACTAAGGTTTTGTGATCATTTGGAAATTAGCACCATTTGTGGTGCAGTAGTACATTTCTTTGCATGTTCATGTAACACTGTTGGAAAAGCAATTGTTAATGATGTGTTTTTGATACTCCTTTTCTGAACTAAACATATGTTGTATATCAGTTTTCGAGTAAGCAGTTAGTATTTGAATTTTTCAGCAGCTGTACAGGAGTAGTACATTTGTCTACAAGTTGTTGTACTTATGTTCTAAAATAGCACTTTTCATCATTTCCCTGCAGCAGCATTTCCCTCATTAGTACATTCCCTGAATTTTGATTTACCATTGATCATGTATAATGAGATTATGAATCAGGTCACTATACTTTATTCAGTGTTTTAACTAAACTTTATTAGCAATGAGATAGTTGATGACATGGTTTTAGGGGATATGCTGTTTAAGAATTTGCTATATGTATTTTTAGTGGTCTTGAATTGCAGTTTGTATTTGTTGTTTGTTTTTATTTATTATATGGTACTTAATTATTTGTTGTTTTTATTTATTTGTTGTTTTTATTTATTATATGGTACTTGGTGAATGTAGGCACCAAATTTGAATGGTGTGAAGGCTTTTGGAAGTATTATTCAGAGGTTTGATGAGTCTAGGCAGAAGGTGGTAAAAGAAATGGGGTTTGGCGGGCTGTTAAGTATACCTGTCAGTTACTTACCCCGCAAATTTTCATATTGGCTGTTGTCAAGGGTGGAAGGAGATGGTTCTATTCAATTTGGAGATGGATATGTGTTTCCGCTTGGCCCCGTGCAGTTTGAATGTGTACTAGGAATCCCAAAGGGTAAGAATCCAGTACCGTCCTCGATTACGGAGGGCAATCAGGAATATGAAGCGTTGTTGCAGCGGGTTATTGCGCTGTATGGTAAGAATGGTGGTAACATATCCTTGGCTCGTGCTGCCGCTTCATTGGTTAAAACTGACAGTGAAGACAAAGTGTTGCCTTTGGCTGAAGAGGAGATAAGTGAGTTTAAGTTAGGTTTTTTGATTGTTGCTTTGGGGTACATATTGTGTGCCACGACGAATTCAAGTTTTCTGGCTGTGGCCCTGAGACCTGCACTGATGGTGTATGACGACACAGCAAGCTATGATTGGTGTAGTTGGACGTTTAGATGGATGTGCGATGCTGTGAGGAAGTTTCAGAAAAAATTCAAAGAAAGGGGTTATGTTGCAGGTTGCGGGGGATGTATATTGTTTGTGCTGGTAATGAATTGTTGACATATATATTATAAGGTACTTGTTTTTTTGAATAGGCAAACTGAGTGTATTTGTTTGGTTTGGGTGTAGATTTTCTACCTTGATCATTTGGCTCGCATTCCAAGGGCCTGGGGTATGATGCCGAGGTTGAGGGCTTGGACGCAGGAAGAGATAAATAGGGCGGCTGCTGATGACAAGTTTCCCAATGGGGACTATGGTAAGATGAAGGTGAGTTTTTGATCCGGAAGTCGATAAATTCTATCTCAGTCAATTCTTTTAACATGTATTTATTTTGTATATTTTTTTTTGTTTTGTTTTTTTGTTTTTGATGTTGTGAAGTCATTGAATATTGCTTATGGCGAGGAGCATCCTTTGGTGCTTCGAGATTTTTCACAAGGGGAGGGGTCAAAATCTAGGGCTAGTGCTCCAACAGCTGAAGCTCCCAAAGCTAAAGTATCTGAAGCTCCTGCAGTTGTGCAGCAGGTGGGAGCTGGTCCTGCAGCTGTGCAGCAGGTGGGAGCTAGTCCTGCAGGTGTGCATGAGGTGGGAGCAGGTCCTGCAGCTGTGCAGCAGGTGGGAGCTGGTGTTGGTGTGCAGCAGGTGGGAGCTGGTGTTGATGTGCATCAGATTACAGTTGAGGTATGGACCTTCCTTATTTTGTATTATTGATTTAATGGAGTATGTGTTGGATTTTGAATGAGTATAGAGTATAATTAAATACATGGTTGGCTTGGTTGTTGTAGGTGGCTAATAGGCTGGGTCCACAGTTGATGGCAGTTATAGATACCAAAGTTCAACATGTGTTTGATCGTATGTATGACCTAGTTGCACAGGCTGTTAGTGCTGCAAATGCTGCTGGCGTTTATAGGCAGGGTGGTTCCACATCACACCAAGTAGTTGCAGGTGTAAGTATTGGTAACCATCAGGGGAAGGGGGTAGGTGATTGTTTAGAAGAGAAGACGGAGGGGACTAGAAGTGAGGCTGTTTCAGTTACGGAGCAGGGGACTAGAACTGAGGGTGTTTCAGTTACGGAGCAGCAAGGGACTACAACTGAGAGTGGTTTAGAGAAGGAGATGGGTACTAGAATTCAGGGTCTGACAGAGGTCGTGAATATTGGAGATAAGGGTATTTCTGATAAGGTGGATACTAACAATCAGGTTGTTTCAGAAAGAGAACTTGATGTGGAGTTAGATTATGTAGTTTGCAAGATATCTGAGGATGTGTTTGTGGATGTAGGATCTGAGTTTTTGGTGGGGGATAACGAGGGCAACAATTTGCGGGAAGGGGGGGAGCGTAGTGGTGGTTCTGATTTGAAGGAAGACGATGACCAAATTGTGGCTGGACCAAAGGTGGTTATGGCTTCACTTGGTACAAGGGGGACTACTGCGTATGTTGCAAGTGGGAGTTGTGAGACTGCGGGTGATTCCTCTGAGGGAGAAGGGGATTCAAAGGGGGTGGCTGATGGAACGGCAGATAAGCGGGTAATGAAACCCACTGAAGCTGGTCTATCTGGGTTGTATAACAAGGGGGCAACCAGGAAGCATACAACCATTGAAACTCGTGCACTGCAGTATGTTCGGCGTTGGAAGGAGATGAACGACGAGCTTTGGTAAAATCCTTATTAGTTTTACATATTAGTTTGTGTACATGTATGCATATTTTGCAGAGGTACAGGCTCCCAGTTACACACATTTAGTTTTTTTATTTATTTATTATGCTTTTGCAGGTCTGGTGATGTGTTAATAAGGTGTGATAAGGTGGAGGCCAACCAGAAGGACTGCTTTGGTGTAGTTCACCCAAGAGCAAGAGTTGGGGATGGGTATGTGAGAATGGCAAGTGCTCTTTACAGCAGGCTTTGGTTAAACACTGAATTTGTGAATAGGAGCAAGCGTGTGTTGCTTGATCCCACATTCTCTGTAAGCAAGTCATCTGTATAGTAATATTTTTTTTGAGTGAAGTATGTTTAGAGGATATGAATGTGGAAATTGACATCTCGTTTTGTTTGCGGAATCGGGTGTTGTTGAATGAGGGGAAGGAAGCGTATGCGGCTAGTAAGTACTGCAAACTTTGTCTGAGCTATCCTCTCAATCAGATTAAAACGGTTAGTAGATTCTTTTAGTGGTTGTGTTTTCCCTGTTTGATAATTTAGTTGTGATTTATATCAAGTAATTTAGTGTGTTGAACTGTTTTTGATCTCTGCAGGTTTTTATTCCGGTGTTAGAAGTACCGAAGGACAATCCAGAAGCTGCACATTGGTGGTGCTTTGCTCTGGAGGTGAAGGCGAAAAAGACGTGGGTTATTGACTCAGTGTACAAGGATCCTTTCACCGAACATGCTGATAAGATTAAACTTCTGGTTTGTGGCAAGAAGATTGACTCAGTGTACAAGGATCCTTTCACCTTGTTTGGCTTGTTACAGCTTATGTTTTTGCATGCAGATTGGAGGGGCTGATGCTCTCTTCCAGCTAATGGATCCAAAGTGGAAGACTGGTCAGATTGATGATTGGAGCAAAAACATTGTTCAGATCATGGAACCTTCTGATGCGTGAGTATCTACAGATTATTAGATTAATTTTGATTAAAGTGCTGAGAGAGTGCAGGCAGTTGATGTATTGAATTTCCTTTTGATTCGTGCAGGGCGTATTGTGGTGTATTGATGCTTGGTTGCATCAAGTTTTGTGCAAGCAGGTTCACCACAAAGTTTGGGTTGGTAAGTACCTTAATTTTTTTCGAACTTACTCATAGCTATTTGTGGTTGTTTTTTTTTCCTAAGTGGTCCTATTTTGTAGGGCAAGATAAATGCTGCAAGAGCGAACCTTTTTCTGGATGATCTGCAATGTGATGCTAATGAGCTGAAGGACAAAATTGAAGAAATAGTCCCCACGTTGCGGAAGACAGAGAGAAAGCATTAAGTTTTTTTCTTTTTCTTTTTTGGTTTATGAAATGAACTGAGTTGTCTGTGGAGACTGCGGTTTTTGGTTACAAATCAGTCTGGAAGTGTTGGGGAACTTGGATGGTAATTTGGTTTAGTCTGTGTTTTTGGGACTTGTTTTGGTTGTAATGTACAAGCAATTATGTTAGTTAGGTACATTTCAGACACCACATTTTGAACCATTTGTGGTGCAGCAGTGCATATCTTTGCATGCAGCAGTACATAAAAATCCATGTTCATCATGTGACTTGTTCATATTAGATCCCCGTAGTAGTACATATCTTAGCATTATAGATGTACAACTGAACATTATTCCTCCTAGTAGTACATTTCTTAGCACTATAGATGTACAACTGAACATTATTCCTCCTAGTCGTACATTTCTTAGCACTATAGATGTACAACTGAACATTATTCCTCCTAGTAGTACATTTCTTAGTATTATAGATGTACCACTGAACATTATTACCCCTAGTAGTACTTTGTTATGCATTTTGATGTACCACTGAACATTATTCCCCCCTAGTAGTACTTTGTTATGCATTTTGATGCCCTCATTGGTACATTTTTATGCTTTTTTAATGTACCACTCATGAATAATTCTGTGGTACTTAGAAATTTTAAGTGAATAATTGAAGTGAACCTTGACACAATAGCATTGCAATGCAGTAAACACTAGCATCATTAAAATCCATATTGAACTGGAAATTAAGTGTACAACCATTCAACTACAACTGAAAATAAGTTTAACATCCATCCTGCACACCATCATTAACATCAAAGATCCTTCCCGAAGCCAATGTGGTGGACTGATCCATCGAATCCCAATCCCGCGTTGAAGTAGAAGGTGCCTGCCTCGTCTGAGCTGTCTGGATCATTGTTCAACTGGGGCTGATAGGGGATGTAGTTTGCATTGAAATTTGGAGGGACCCTTGCCTTCAATTGGAAATACAAAAACGGACTATTAACAACAACATAGCAAATGTGATTGAAAAAATAAGATTGTTTTTTACCATGTTGTTACCTGGAAAACGGCATCCAAGATCATTCCATTGGGGCTGTTTGACTTGTACGAGAAATTGCCAAAAATATCATTTGGCTTCCAAAACAACAACACCCCTCCTGGGTTTCCGTCTGGACCAGACGTCTCGATTTCATATTCACTTGACAGATCTCGGAGAAGCCAATTCTTTGCAAAGTGGCTTCCTACACGGGCTTCCAAAACGATTATAATGATGGGCGTAAAAATGTGATGCAGAGCAGTGAAATTACCAACAAACGATCGCCTTGTGCAACCTCTGGCATTCCAACAAATAACCATCGACCCTCATTGGACAACACCATGGGCAAGTGTTGTTACCAAATAATCTCCTCTATAGCTGACACGGTGGTAGCGTTTACGTATAGGAAGAATCTGGTGAACTTTCGGTGTTATTGTGCATCCAGCCACTTGCAGCCTGATGTGGGTATTGGCATTTTCAATCCTCATTAGGTGGAGCGTATCTGTGTACGACCCAACGAAGATATGGCGCCAATTCAAAGGGAAGGCATAGATTGGGGCCAAGTCGAAGTTCAGAATGGGCTGCAAGTCAATTGCTTGAGCCAGTTTGGTTGGGATCGTTTCCGCAGAAGGAGATGTATAGAAAGCTTGTATCATCCAGAAAATCACCACAACAGCCCCCTCATTGTAACATCCAACCAAATCCTCTAGGAGAGGAAGATGATCAAGTACAGTGCCCCCACCTTCGGTTACCATGAAATCAGTTGGGGAGCACATTGATTGAAGCAGTAGGGCTCTCAAGTTCCTGGCAGGGTGGTTCGTTTCGGAGTTATTGACGTAGTTTACTAAATTAATGTTAATTTCATTGGTTTTCCTTTGTAGTTTTTGAAAGTACATGATCGGTTGATCCGGGTGGGGTACGATCTGATGGTTGGTCACTCTGGCCATTGTAGTAATCAGACTCATTTGGAGGAGAGTTTGGGAGGGAAGGGGTCTACAAATGAGGGTTTGAAGTTTCAAATGAGGGAGGGAGTATTGGAGGGAGTTTTTTACTTTTTACCGTGCAGGCTACAGCGTATGAGCGCAGACATGTCTTGTCAAAACAAACACACTTTTATACCAATGGCACAATATATGTACCACCTGTAATTTTGAATAATGGTAAGGTCTGATGGCAATGAATGGTTTAATGATACGTGTAATGGTACTCAATATTTGTACACTTTTGTACAATGATACAAATATTACATTAAAAGGTACCACTACGGCACTCTTCCTCTAATTGTGATTAGGTTCATTAGGTTAGTGTGAAGAACAAGTAGTCGTGGAAGTTCCAATTTCATAAGGTGTTCAAAACATAAAAATATGAACCAACCAACCAACCAACCAATAACTAATTGTCTCAAACACCGACAACAGATAGACATATTTCTTATGTTACAAGTAAAATGGATGGGGAGGACACATATCACTTATGCATATTGTACTCAAACCACCTAACTCAAAACAATAACCTATATACATAAGATATAATGTTGCATACCGTGACCCCATTACTAATTGCTAAGGTATAAATGTTGAGAATGGAGGTGAGGTGATACAACATGTCATTGATACATACATGTAGTTCACATTAACTAAATGTATCTAATATCAAAAGTTGTCATTAATTGTTGTGCTTTGTTGAAGGTTTCTCAATGACATATTAGGCAAGGTAATATGTACCACTTAATGCAAGATCATGCCGCTGTACTGTCAACTACACAGTTAATAAGGAAAATGTGTACCACTTTGACGTTAATGGTACCCTAATAGTGTTAGTGGTACCCTCGACATCATCACAACCTTTACTTTTAACTTTGGAATCTTAGACAATATGAAATTGTACCAATTGGTACAATATGAACAAATAGGTTGGTTCTAAATGTACCAATAGATTGGGGAAACACATAACGAATACTAAATGGAGGTTAATTAATTGTGTGTTTGCATTAATTACGTATCTACATGCAATATCGAAGACACATAGCACGTAGCATGAATGATTAGTAGGTGTACTTGACTTCACGAATATAACGCGCACACTTGGCCGCAAGAACTGTTATAAATGTTGCCTACACATACTTATGCATATTGTACTGAAATTACCTAACTCAAAACAATAACCTATATACATAAGATATAATGTTGCATACCGTGACCCCATTACTAATTGCTAAGGTATAAATGTTGAGAATGGAGGTGAGGTGATACACCATGTCATTGATACATACATGTAGTTCACATTAACTAAATGTATCTAATATTAAAAGTTGTCATTAATTGTTGTGCTTTGTTGAAGGTTGGTTTCTCAATGACATATTAGGCAAGGTAATATGTACCACTTAATGCAAGATCATGCCGCTGTACTGTCAGCTACACAGTTAATAAGGAAAATTTGTACCACTTTGCCGTTAATGGTACCCTAATAGTGTTAGTGGTACCCTCGACATCATTACAACCTTTACTCTTAACTTTGGAATCCTAGACAAGATGAAATTGTACCAATTGGTACAATATGAACAAATAGGTTGGTTCTAAATGTACTATTACAGTTTTAATATACAGTTTTAATATGTATCATATCAGAGTTGATATCATATCAAATAACTAAAAGGGGCAGTTACTCGTTCAAGGGTCGTGTATGATCTCATGCAATGGTCAAATAACTTCCTCCTCCCACTATATTTATTTGTCTTCCATTACCAAATCGTTGTCCAAGTACTTTCTCTGTCTTCTTATTCTCCCTTTTCATAAGTTTTCCTTTCTTTAATTCCAAAAAATGGTGAAAGAAAACAAGGGAAAACAGCCAATGCTACAGTCAGACTCAGACACACCGAAATACTCAGAGTTAGAATTCCTTCAGTTGAAGGAGAAGTTGTTCACAGAGCAGTTAAACGACTATAAGGTGATATGCAATAGCCTGCAGGTTCAGTTGAATGATGTTTATATGGCCATTGACAACATTCAGAAACAAAAGGAAGAGAGCAACAAGAGCAACATCGCTCAAAGGGAAACCGTGAACAAAACTCCTCTGAGGAGGTCGGGGGCTAGGAAGAGAGTCACCAAGGTGGCAAATTCTGAGAGGGGTGCAGAATTTGGTGATGCTTCTGAACAAGGGCCAACAGTTGCTGTACAGGGACACACACATGCTGGTATTGTTAAATAATCTAAGACAACTAGATCTTATTTTATGTTTAACTATGGCATTGTTGGTGTTGAAGTTCATGTGTTTCTGTTTATGTTTTGCTTTTGTCTAAACATTGTTGTGTTTAATCATATTACTCAACTCATTCATATTATCTTTCTTAGTGGTTTTTTGTATAAATTGCTACCATTCATATAGAATAGTAGTGAAAAGTGTACCGCTGTGCTCAAGTACACTGGATGAAATTGTACCACTGTCACAGAAAACCGCAAAGAATAGATTAATTTAATACACCTTATAAATAATTTGAAAAGAATAGATTAATTGTGATACGATCCAGAAGTACCAGGAGTGAGACCAAGGAGAGAAGCAAAAACTCCACCAGAGTGTCCTCCCCTAACCGTAGTAAAGTATCCTAACGAACCATCCAAATCCCTCATTTGTATTCCTCCAACGGATCGAATATACTCACTTGTTCCTAATGATATGCTAGTTGGGGTCTGAGCAGCTTGCTTCCTGGCATCATTTTTCGCCTTATTAGCAGCCCTTTCTTTTCCTTTCTTCTCAGTGCACGATGGATATCTAACATTCGTAGTACGATGTGCCTTCTTCTTAGGCAAGGGTGGATCCTTAATCCTCCCTGCGCAGATACTTCGTAGCTTCCTTGGAATCCACTAACTGGAGTGGTGTTGTTACGTATTCCCGATGCCACTTTGAATGGTGTGTCTGTCCCATCAACCACTTTTTTCTGTGCCACAGAAGAAGGCGTGTGGACAACTCCATGTACACGTTCATCCTCACCAGGACCATTCTCATTCCCTGGTGTAACCTCCCTTTTTGCAACCATTGCTAGAACTTCCTCCACTCTGAGATCCATGAGCTGCAACATCTCTGTCACAGCCTGCATTGCCTCCTTACAAGTGGAAGCCTTAGAGCAAATCGGTTCATACATCCCCATAAGATTGTGATAAATTCTAACTTCATCAGTTTTCAATGGATCATGGTAAGCAACTTTCACTCGCGTGTGTTTCCGTTGTACATCCTTCCTCCAACGACGAAGTATATACCTCTCAGGAAAAACACTTACTCCACTAAGGTCATACACAAGAATCATATGTCGACAAATGATTCCGTGACACTCAAAGTGTTTACAGTCACATGCAACTTCATACGTACTACTATTATAAACAACACGGTAGCATCTACGAATCTTTGTCACGGACTCCTTTGCATTTTTAGGCTTGATCCAAACACGGTCTTCAATAACAAACTCAATTTCATTAGAACCAATTTCAAATTGATCTAGGCAACGAACATACAACATCTTCTTACACTGTCCCTGAACTTCTTTGAATTTTGCATCCGTGTAGCACTTTTGAAACAACACCTCGGCTGGGAAATCAGTCACTAAACGCCTGACATACCGCTGTGTGTTCGAGTCTGCCATTCTTTCGGCCTCGGCCCTTACTTGCATAGCATCGCAGTACCGAATCACAAACTCAGACAACGTTGTATTACTGTCAACATACCCTTTGAAGAAATGATTGAAACTCTCAGAACGTTGTGTCGTTTTCATCCCGGCCCAAAATAAGTGTTTCAAATACGCAAGAATCCACATAACTCTTTCCTCATAAAGCCCTATTCAAAATAACAACAACTATTAGTTATTTCCACCATAAACAACTTCAAGACAAACACCTTAGTACCTTACACACATACAGACACTGCCACTAATTACAGTGCTACACAAATTTTAACAGTGGTACAAATAAAATACCATTGGAACAACTACCTGCAACAAATACCCAGTGGTACATACATTTACAACAACCTGCAAAATGCTTATATTACAACTGCTCATACATTTACAACATCCAAACCATAAATCACAGTACCACAACAACAAAAACAGGCACCTATGACTAAAATAACCAGATCATCAAATACAAACACCCCACAATTTCATATAAAAATAAAAACTTCACTCAAAAAAATAAATTATAAACCATCAAGTGGAATAAACTAACCCTCTAGCCAAGTGTTGTCCTGTAGTTCGTAATGCTCAATTGCATCACACCATTGAGCTTCAAATTCTTCAGCATCTAAACTACCGTATATGAGGCTATCAAAGTCATCCGTTACAACTTCATAATCATCATGCTTCACATACTTGCCAAATTTCTGAAGGATGTGCCATATGCACCACCTATGGCACGTTTCAGTCATAGTACAATGCACAGCTTTCCTAATTGCCGGATCTTGATCCGTTAGAATCGATGAAGGGGCTTTACCACCCATACAATGCAGCCATGTCCTCATCACCCACTCATACGTTTCCGCAGTCTCTCGAGAGATCAATGCACATCCAAACAATATACTCTGTCTGTGGTGGTTCACACCAAGAAATACAGCAAAGGGCAAATGGAATTTGTTAGTCAAGTACGTACTATCAAAACAAACAACATCGCCAAACTCCTCATACGCAGCTCTACTCCTCGCATCAACCCATACTACATCTTGTAACGAACCATCCTTCCCAAACCTACAAAGATGGAAAAAATTTTGATTATCTGCACTCATTTTGTTGAAGTACTCAATCATCCCATTTGCATCACCCTCAGTAAGGTCAAGCCTCTTCTTCTGCTCCTCAGCCACCGCATTCGTCAAGCCTTTTTGAGTAAATGTCATCTCATCCACCCCATTCAGCTCCCTAGCAAAACAACCGTACATCTGGGAAACCTTCACCCTCGACTGCTTCGCCGAAACCACCTGTCTCACCAAGTGATTATGTTTGGTAACCAAATCGTGCTTCGGATACATAGAAACATCCTTGGACTTTCCCGATGTAACTATGTGGCCAGTGTGCTCCAAGTTTAGCCTACGAACAACCCAATTCCCTTCTGCATTAACACTAGCATACAACTCCACAGGACACCCACACTTTTTGGTTTTCCTATGTGTAACTGTCTCCTCATCTTGAATCAAGCCTTCTTTTAGTGGATCAACTTTACGCTTCCTAGAAGGTCTTCCATAGCAATCACAGGTCCACTTAGCATTCCTCCGCTCCTTACAACACTTTCCACTACCCAATTCCTTCTTCACCTTCACCCATCCAGAAGCAGCCCTAACTATGCCAAACCCCTTTTGCCTACCATAGCTCCAGAGACAAGTATCTAACTCATCCCAACTACCAACTACCATGCCCAAAGTTGGGGGTGGTATTTCCTCTTCCACACCAAACACAGTTTGCACCATTTCCCTGCCCTTCTTTGGTGTTATGAATGAAGAACCTCCTGCCTCTGCCCCTTCACCATCAACATCGTTTTCACCTTGTACTTCCTCATAATCTGACCCCTTATTTTCTCCATCATCTCCTTCTCCCATTTCATCCTCCTCCTCATCTCCTTCTGTAAATCCATCCCCACTCTCAACCCCCTCATCATAAACATATACATCATCCTCATCCTCACTATCTTCTCCAAATGGACCAACCTACAACACATATCACCAAAACAACACAATATAACCTACATCCACATCTCATTCAAGTGAACCATACATCAAAATAACAACACAATATAACCAAAACTTATCACACAGCCCATAAAGCCATCAATACTTACATAAAAAATAACCCAACATTATCATATCAACTTAACAACATGTTCTATTCCATCAATTCAACTACATTACCCTACCATCAATTATAAACAACAAATCTACAACTACAACAACGATAAAAATAGACTTCGCCAGTTACCCGAACTCCAAATTTAGTACCCACTCAACAATCATAATTTGGACAATAATTACAATTATTTACCCACCCCTAACAATTTGCCCAACATAATTACTCAATTACACACCCCTACCAATTTACCCAACATAATTACTCAATTACAAATACTCAACATAAACCCTAACCTCCTCTTACAGTCTTACCCAACCTTTAATTTTTACACTTCACAATTGCTTTATTTCATTCCCCCATTACCGCAAAGAAACAAACCACAAGCCAATAAAATACATTACTTACCATCTCAGAGTCGAATCTGAGCTCCCTTGCGCAACCATGTCCTTCTTCTCCATCTTCCCGAATTGCTTCCGCCAGATCGATACCCAACATATCTACTAGCCGATTACTCATTATGCTAATCCCCTGCTGCACTTCCGAGTTTACAACAATTCACACACGAATTTGATTTTCTCACCTACAGCTACAGTATGTCTCGCCATTGAAGAAAGAACTCTTCCATTTCTTTTTTTTTTTTACTGACGACATGCAAAGTGGGGACTTTACTTTTGACTTAGAATTACTTTTCCCGCTTCTATTTTCACTTCCCGTTTCACTTCAATGACCCCGTTATACAAATGGCCCACTTGCATGTTACAAACTTCCAACTAATTGCAAAAGTGCCATCCTATATGCCTCATAAATCCATAGTTGCTATGCGCCTATACTTAACCTGTATAGATCATGAGAAACCATCACTGCTTTAACACTAGCATATGCCCTTTATTTTAGAGCACCCATTGATCATGCGGTGGAAAAGGATGGTGAATTAAAAATGTTTTTGCTTGATTATGATGAGTGGCACAAAGTGAAAGTGATTAATGACTTCTTGAAGGTGTTTTATACTGTCATAACTGAATTCTCCTCTTCCTTAACTCCAACTTCAAATGTGTATTTCAAGGGGCATTGGGATATTCAATGCTTGTTACTTGAAACTATAAGTGGTCCACACTCATTCTTAGTTGACATATACAAAGAAATGAAAAAGAATGACAAGTATTAGTTAGATTATAATATATTGTTGTCTTGGGTTTAATTTGTGTTTTGGATCCTTGGTTTAAACTTGGATTGGTTAAGTATAGTATTGTTACACTATTCTTTAAGGAGATACACATGCTAAAGAGAAAGTGTCACAGATAAAATTTATTTTGTGCGATTTGCTTAAGGATTATAGAGATATTGATAAAATCAATTTTTATTTTTTTTTTCTCAAAATTCTCCTAATTTTCAACTTCCCTTCATATGATAATTTAATTGTCTGTCTTTTCAATCACTTACGTATAGGTATTTGTTTATTTATTTATTTATTATTTATTTTTTTTCCCAATTTTAGATTGATCATAGCAATGGATATGAACAATCAAACTTTGATTCTTCAAAATTAAATGTTATGTTAACAATTCAAATTTCACCTATATTATCCCAGCTCTAATTTCTGTTTGTGAAAAAAAAAAAATCAAATTACATTAATTGGGATAAACTACAATATTATCTAAATTTCAAGTTTTACTATTCATGATGTTTGGGTCCAATTTACTCCAATTGGGCCGATACACAAATGATTCAATTACAAAGCCCAAGGTCAAAGGTTCAACTCTCTCAAGCCATGCCATAATTGTATACTCCTAGACTCTAGTGTAGCTATTAGGGGTGAACATGGTCTGGTTTGGTGCGGTTTGCGTCTAAACCAAACCAAACCGCAAAATACGGTTTGGTCAATTTTCCAAACCAAACCAAACCATATTAGTATTGAAACCAAACCAAACCAAACCATAATAATGCGGTTTGGTGCGGTTTGGTTTGCGGTTTATGATGAGACGACATTTTTTCCTACAAAATTGTCAAATATTAATAAATTTATAATAAAGTTTAAATAATTAGCCAAAAGGGATTAAATTTTACTACAAAGTTTTAATAAAAATAACAACCAACTAATCAAGTGCTAAGTGCTAGCACAATAAGAGCAATATAAGTTCTATGACCTATTGAATTAAGTATTGATATTTGAGAATGAGTATAGAGTATAGTAGTATACTGACTATATAGTCTTCTAATGATTTTATTTATTTATTTTTTATAATATATAATAACCATTTTCATTTAATTAAAAATTATATAATTATTAAAATGCGGTTTTACTAGTTTACGGTTTGGTTTGGTTTATAATTTCGAAAAACCAAACCAAACCGCAAACCATATTTCCCCAAAAATCGAAACCAAACCATATTTTTCCAAACCGTAAACCAAACTGCTAGAATGCGGTTTGGTTCGGTTTGGTTACGGTCCAGACCAAACAGTGTACAGCCCTAGCAGTTATCTATCCCTACACCCTCACCCCTAAACAATGCATAAACAAACCCAACAAACCCATTTTCTGTAATTGTGTAGTAACCACACTTTTTACCCACCTATAGATAATAATAATAAAAAATTTCAAATCATCATTTCATTTCATTTCATTTTCTCTCTCCTTACCCATTTTCTCTCTCCACACCCATTTTCTCTCTCTAAACCCATTAATCTACTTTTTCAAACCCAAAATTTCTACGAATTTGAGACAAATTATCAATAAAAATTGTTCAATCACTACATAATTCAACAAAACAAGATTGAAATTCGAAAGAATAAGTGGTTTTGTTCATATTTGGTTCAAAAAAGAGTATGAAACCTAGGTTTTACTAGATTTTATTTGTTGTGATTGTATTTGAAGACAATTATTGAAACATCAACTGCGGAAAATGCATCATGTAAGTATTTACTATAGTGTTAGTAATTTTTGTTCAAAAACTAGTAAATCAAATCATTACATTCTTCATTTTTTTTTGGTACAATGAAGAAAACAGTTCCAGAGAAGGAAAACAATGATTCTGGAAAAATATAAGTATTAATAAATTAATTCGTAGTGAAAATTTTCTTTTGATAAATGTTCATTTCTATTTTGACAAATGCTCATTTATACATTAGTATACTACCATTCACATGTTTTTTTTTCTTCGAAAAAACTCTCATAGTGTCATTTATTTAATACTACCTCCGTTTTTTATTATGTGCAACTTTTACTATTTTTGTCTGTTTGCTATTATGTGCAACTTTCTATTTTATTTCTATTTTAAGTACTTAAAAAGCAATGATTTTACGATTTTAACCTTACTTATGAAATCTTAATTTTTTAAATTTTGCCCTTATTAACATAACATCTAAAATTAACCTAAACTAAACTAATTATACTAACCTAATTACTCCCTCCATTTATTATCCCATTTCCCCCCAATTAAATCCCCTTACCTAAAAACCCAACCACCCAACATTAATTGAGATGGCTGGGCTTCTGTATTTCTTCTGGAGAATTCTCCAGAAGAACCCTAGTTCTTCGTGTTTTTCATTCTCTCTCCTCTTCAAACCCAGATTTCTTCATCTTCTCTCTCCGCACTTCTTCATCTTCTCTCTTCCCTTCTCAGATCTAGTCCCTAATGTTCGATATGGTTTGCTTAAAACCTCTTGAAGATGCTTTTATGTTGGCTGAGGAAGCTGGAGAGCAGAACTTGATCCTCTCTCTCATTCAATCAATTGAGACGAAGTCCCCTTTTGCGCGTGATTTTCATGCTTCTGATGAGACCACTAACTACTGCACCTCCACCACCAAAAAGGCGTTGGCACTTGTGCTTGATAATCTGGATGAGGAGGAGAGATCTGCGAAGGGTGAGGGGTTTGGGGAGTCAGGGACTAAAAAAACCCTTGATTTTCATGATTTGACTGTTGAAGGAGTCCCTTCTGCTGGTGAGGGAAGCTCTGTGCAACCTAAGCAGCCCAGATCTAAGAGGGAGAGACCTCCAGTGAAGATCCGTGCCACGAGGAAGGCTGCTAGGGTCGCGCTGCGACGAATTAGGGGTCTGCCTGACCACGAAGTCATTGTTCTGTCCTCCGACGACGAGGTTGAGAGGGGGGTTTCACCACCTCCTCCTCCTGCTGCGGTGGCTCCATCCTCTCCTGTGACTCACTACGTGAGGCGGAGGAACCCTGGAGTTCCACCCTCTGAGTGACTGCTTGCGTAACGCTTTCTAACCCTAATCTTTTTGATCTTGTTAATAGTCCCTTGATTTTTGTTGCTGTTAGGATAATTGATGATTTTGGTACAATTTATGGTGGTTATGTTGTTACTGTTGCCTTTGATGCTGGATTTGTTGTTTATGTTGTTGAATTTGGCTATGATGTTGGTTGATTTGTTGTTTAATCTGTTGTTGTTGGTTATGTTGTTGGATATTGTTGATGGAATGTTGCTGTGTTGTTGGTTATGTTGTTGGATTTTGTTGCTGGGATGTTGCTGTGTTGTTGGTTATGTTGTTGTTGGGTTGTTGGTTATGTTGTTGATTGTAGTTGCTGGGATGTTGGTTGTTGTTGTTGATTAATGATGTTGGTTAGTGTTGTTGGTTATTCTTGATGAATAATGTTGCTGGGTTGTTGATCATTGATGTTGGTTATTGTTGCTGGGTTATTGTTGATGAGTAATGTTGCCTTCTGTTGAGTTGGTTGTTGATATTGCCTTCTGTTGAGTCCCCCATTGTTGATGGCTGTACCTAGGGATTTGATTGATGAATGATGAGACCTAGGCTATGATTTCCATATACCACATTATTTGTTGTTCTTAATGATCAATTAAGTAGAGAACATTGTCATTTCCTACACATCTAAGTTAATGAGTCCCCTGGATGATTGCCTGTTTTCATACCTGTAAATGAGTCCCCCAACATGATTTTTTTTAGCCAATCCATATGATGAAGGGACTCCTTTGAATTACACTACACACTTGAGTTTTGCTCCAACTAATCCTACATAGAAGTAGTTGTTGAGGTAACCTAGTGTTGAGGTGTTGTATTCAACACACTTGTTCTGTTCTGATGGATTTACATAGCATATTAGTCATTAACTTTGTTTTCAATTCATTCCAAAAGTTTCAAAATGAACAACAAGTGTCCCAAAATACATTTGACTGCCATAATTGCTAGACCTTTGACATTAATCAAAATACACCTAACCAAAATCAACTTACACAAAATGACAAACTGGTTATGTGTGGCAGTCAATGTTGTTGTTCATTTGACCCATGCTTCTCTTCTAGTCTGCATCTACTTCCATGGCTTCCTCTGCTGCTTCTTGATACCCCTGAGTTGCTGGCCTGAACATACTGTCCAGGTAGTCCACAGCCCCAAAAACAACTCCTCTGTGCACCTTCACTTGGTCTGGCAGAATGCCTAAGTTTTCCAACTTTTTCTTGTTCATATGTGGTATTTTGTACTTATTCCCTCCCTGATCCCTCAAAATCTTAATCATACATCTTTGCAAAGTAACCCAAATGTACTTGTTGACCTCTGGTTTGAATGTGTCATATGACTCAATGACTTTTGCAACTAGCTCATCTAAATTTTTTGGAAATGACTGGTATTGTAATGATTGAATTGATCTAAACAACCCTAAATCCAAAACATTGAGATCTGGTGATTGTGGTGGTTGGAATACAAATTGTATGTTGAACCCATTACCTGTTGTAGCAGCTATAAACTCAGGATCTGTAGGAATTTGATGAGGCCTTGCATTGTCCCACTGAATTGTCACACTCTTTGGCAGACTTTCTGGCCATTTTGCTATGATTGCTGGTATGACCTTGTGAATGAGCATGTCCCTGATCACTTCTCTGTTCACATTCTGATGTGCTTTTGTTTCCCATGTCCCTGCTGCTCTGTTCTTGCTGCTCTTCTTAGCTCTTTCCTTGTATGTGAAAGGAAAAGCCCCATACTTTCCATCATGTATGAGTCCCCCATTGCTGTCATACAATGGCTTCCCAATTACTGCCATGAACATAGCTTTTAGCTTGAACCTCCTAGATTGCTGGGCCATGTATGGGTCTTCTTCACTAGGAAGGAGGTAAAACCTTCTCTTATCAGGGTTCAAATAGAACCACTTCTCATCTATGTGTATGTGTTGGTGCATGTCAGTAAAAGTGGGGTCTTCATTTCCTGCTACTGGGTTGATATAGGATAAAACCCATTTCATCCTTGCCACTTTGTGTTCTGAGCTGAGTGCTGGCTTGTTGCTTGCTGTATGTGTCCTTAGTCTGCCCTTTTTCTTTAAATTATGCAGTGCAGCATGTGATATGTTTAGAGCAGCAGCATAGCTTCTCTCTGTTTGCCTTAGATGTAAGGGGATTGACCGTAGGAATTTATCTGTGAATACCCTTGGCTTTAGACCAACTCTGCCAATCTTCTTGGTCCTGACATCAATCAAATGGCCAGTTGCCATCTGTTTTTTAATGTCATTAAACACTCTTGTAATTGTAGACTTGTGCACATGAAACTGTTGTGATAATTGGATTCTAAAACCCTTTGGTAAATTACCATTTTGCATTTTTAGGAGCATAGCATCAACAATTTCCCTTTTTGTTGAAGTGAGAGTTGTTTTCTGTTGATGATTGCATTGCCTTGATGTGGAATGTGTTGCTCTTCATTTTCTGCTTGTGTGTATGTCTCTTCTTCATCCACTTCTTGCCTGTTTTCATTTTCTGATTCATACTCCTCTTCATCTTCATCTTGCCTTGCTTCTTCCTCTTCATAATAAATTTCAGCTAATTCTTCTTTTGTCAGCAATGCCTCTATTCCATAAAACTGATGTGGATCAAATTCTGCCATGGTTTGGGTGTTTTTTTTTTTTTTTTTTTTTTTTTTTTTTTTTCCAGATTGGTGTTGGCAGATTATAGGGTAGGCTGATGACGGTTTTTGAGAAGATGAAGCTGCCCTATGCTGTTTTTTTGTAAATAAAAGCCAAGCAAACAAGAAGAACGATGATGAAGATGGTAGATAATTAGCACTAACTTTAGTTAGGGGTATTTTTTTGGACAAATTGTACTTAGTGCTAACTTTTGGGATTAACAAAAACAATTGTTAAGTGTTTAAGGTTTCATGTTTAAGTTGTAAACTTTTGAAAACTTTTGGAACATTGATTGTAAGGGAGTAAATGAGGGCTGGTATTTATAGCCCTCATAAATGATGAATGTAGGAAGTAAATGCTTGGATTTGAAAGCTTTTGTGTGTTTTTAAAAAATTTCAATTGGAGGGAAATTCAAAATCCCCCAAAATTTTCATTCAAAAATTTTGGGATGAAAAAGTAGGAGGGAAAACAAATTCCCTCTTACTTTTTCTGATTTCCCACCCAAAATGCAAGTGGGGGGGACCTACTTTCTCTCTCCTCCCACTTTAATTACTCACCAACTTACCCACTTAATCTTTACCCTTTAAATTTTACATAGGTTTCCGTTATGTGCATGAAAGTTGCACTTAATAAAAAACGGAGGTAGTACAAATATTCATTCAATTCATATGTATTTAATAATTTATAGTCATTCGTGTAATAATGTTCAATTTTCATAGTTTGAAGTGGAGAATTATTTTGATGAATGTTGGTTTTTATTTTGGTAAATGTTCAATTACATAATAATACATGGTCATTCACAATTTCACATATTAATATACGATTATTAGAACATCAAAGGTGTTTGATGAATGTTCATTTTTATTGCAGTACGAAGGAAATAGTTTTAGAGAAGAACATAAAAAATCCAGAGAAAAGTAAGCATTAATTAAACTAGTTCGTAGTATGTTTTTTATTTAATAAATGTTCTTTTCCATTTTGATAGATGTTCATTTGTATGTTAGTATACAATCATTCAAATGTTAATAGATGATTAATAAAAATGTTTATATATATATATATATATATATATATATATATATATATATATATATATATATATATATATATATATTACTACATAGTCATTGTAATAATGTTCATTCAAATTATTCTGATGAATGTTCATTTGTATTTCATGTTCATTGATTGATATCTTTCATTGGCATTTTTAATCTAATGCATCTTCATTTATATATTAATAGATGGTCATTTTAATATTCAATTATCCAATTATGTTCATTTATGTATTAAGAGTTGTTCATTTCCATATATATCTATCATTTCAATTGTTCTACTATTCATATGAATATGAATATTGGTTCATTTCAACACTTATTCTTGCTCAAATCTAACTAAAAATTCATTTGTTTTTGCCTATTAGTTAAACAAATAGTCGTGGATATAGTGAGTTAATTACTGACCGGCTAAAGTCGTATCACCTAATCAAAAATAATTACCTAAGTCCACTAGCTTATGCAGATAGGGAAGTAGGGTCGAATCCACATGGAAACAAATCATTCTACTCCTAATTAATTAATATAGTCTAAATTATTAGAGTAACCAATATTTGTTGTGATTATAAACTATACTACGAAGATTATGAGCAAAGAGAATGATTAAGGAAGAAATAAAGCCTAGGGCATAGGTTCACTAATAAATAATATTCCAGGGCAAACACAATAATCAATCATCAATGCATTAATTAATCAGATCATAAAGGGCTTTCTCTACGTATTACAATCACAGAATTAATTTACCGGTATTAAATCTCATCTCTCGAATCTCGACCTAACCATTTATAAATTAATATGCCTATTGAAACTAAGCCTAAACATCAATTCTCAACTCTCGAATCTCAAATCAATATTGCTAAACTCATAAAATTAAATCTGGCCAAATCTAATTGCATAGCATTCAAACAATCAATAGGAAATCAATTAAGCATTAATGATCAACAATCATAAAATTACCCCTTCATATTATTTATTAGATCCCCATAAACCCTAGAAAAAAAACTACTCAGACATAATTAAAACTAAACAAAACATAATAATTAAACAAGGCATGAAGAAATTGAATGAATAGAAAACTGAGATTAATTAAGAGAGAAATCGTACCAAGACGGGGGAATTACAATTGAGTTAAGGAACAAGAGAGAATAAAAGTCTAGAGAGAGAAAGTCTAAGTAGAGAGAAGGAGAATAAAAACTAGAGTAAAAGAGTAATGAAGAGATGTCTAAACTTGCATAATAATAACATATTAATACTAAGCAAGTTTTGTTCGCTAAACAAAACTGAACGGAAATCACTAAACCCCTAAAAGCTACACGCACCCTGTCGGGCAAGGGGCCGCCCGACCGAGCCCGCCTTTGTTGTTATCTGATGGCTTCTCGCGCCCGTCCGGGCGCGTCTCCAGGTGGAGCTCTGTTGTTTCGCCCCGCCCGGCCGGGCGCGCCTTCGGGCGGAGCTCTTGGTCCGGGCAGGTTCTCTTGGGCCACCAAACGAACCTCGATTGGGCCTCTTATCCTTGGCCCTATCCGAGTTCCCTCCTTGTATCTTCATAACCGAGCCCTTAATCACCGATTTGATACCTCCAATCGGCCTTGGGCTATCGAACTGGTTCGCGGTCTTCCAACACTTGTAGATGCTCCTCGAAAAACCCGGGAAAATGCTCCAAGTACGCAAATTCCTACAAAACTCAAGCAAAACTACCAAAGCACTGGAAAACACAAATTAGTAATAAAAGTGGCTCGTAGGAGCCAAAAACACTACTAATTACGACCAAGGGACGGGGATAAATATATATATAAAATGAAAACATCAAACTCCCCCAAGCCAAACCTTTGCTTTTCCCTAAGCAAAGAGCTCCTCAATGAACAATAAAACATGCCTCACCCCAATATAAAAATCAATCACAAACGATTCAAGGCAAATCAAGTGAACATGCTTCAAAATCAACCAATCCTATCCATCTAATCACCCTTCCTCCCCAACAATTGTCAAGTAGAGCGAACCACAAGAGAATATAGAATTCAAGACTAGTGCTCACACACTCAACTCTCATTTATGTGGCGAGTAAAAGATGTACTCGATCGCTCTCCATCCCAACCCCTTTAATGTGAACAATGCCCTCCCAAACTCACAACACTCGTGTGTTTAAAAAGACATACACTCAAGATAATAGTCGACTCGGAATATGTCAAGTCATAACTTGCATTGATAAGCAACATTTTCACATCTACACAACTCTAATGCACAAGGTCGGAAGGTCTTTAAAGCTTGTAATGTAAGGCTAGGGTAAAGGGTAGGATAAATTTGGGAATATGTGAGAGGAAAGCCTTGCTAAAAGGGAGCCATATCCTAATAAACCTATGACCTAATATAATGATCATACACATCTCCAACAAAACTAACTCCAACACAAATCCACCGAATATACTCCAATCATAAAAACCAACCCAATACTTACAAAATTTCACTCATAAAAAATATAATAATATAAACTAGAGTGAATAAACAAACTCTAAACTCAAGCTCAATTATTTACAATGAAACTCAATTTTTTTCTTTCTTTTCTTTTGATAAACCTTCACTTAGATAATTTGAACATGAAACACTTTTCTTCTCTTTTTTTTTTTTTTCATTTTTTTCATTTTTTTCTTTTCTAGAAGTTCACTTTCTTTTTTTTCACTTTTTTTTTCTTGAACTTCTCTTTTTTTCATCACACTTTTATTTTTCAAATATATACACAATAAAACTCATCAAAACAAAAATATGATCAAGAACAAATAACTTCTCAAACCCACCCAAATTGTGCAAATAATGTGCACACTACAAACTCCCTCACCTCACTCACTAATAGCTCCCCCAAGCCAAGCTTGGGACTAGTAACCAATGGGGCAAACATGGCTTGTAATGTGGCTAATAAACAACAAAAAGTCAAGGCAACAACATGGGTAGCAAGAAGGGAACAAATGTATCTAAAATTATCTGAAGGCTACCTAAAGAACAAATGCCTTCGTCCTCCACATGTGCATAATAATGAGCCATGAAACATTACTCATAGTTGCAAACCAATACTCAAATTCATTGACATACTAGGAACTAACACACATTCCTAACCAAATCAACTAGTCAGGCACTATATTCACATGTAGTTGGGCAAAATTGACGCATGTTTAGGAATCCAAGTAACTAAACTTCAAATCATGATCAACAAATCCACAATGCTCAAAATCAAATACCAAGAATCAAAACAATTTTCTCAAGTATGGGGCACAGGGAAGCATGATTTACAGTTCATTGGTTCGTATTTTTTTTATTTTTTGAATTTTCAATTTTTTTGTATTTTTCATATAAGGAAAGCAATAAACTAATCTAAAAAGCAATAAATCTAAACTAACAAAACACACCAAAAAAAAAACAAAAATAAAGAAAAAGGAAGAAGAAAATATATACCAAATCCAAAAATCTCCCCCAAGCCAAGATCAGACAATGTCCTCATTGGCTCGAATGTAGCCCAGCTGGCTACTCATCCTCATCCTGATCCATCCGTGAGGACCCACCTGCTCCACCACTGGAACCTGCACCATCTGCACCAAAGGAGCTACCACCAAAATAGTTAGCATGAAAAGTCCCCCCCGGCGGTCCCCCAAAAGGAATGTCCTGGCGGTACCCATGGAACGAAGAGTAGTCTGTGTAAATACCATGGGCAGTGGGATCCCTATCGTATCCCTGAGGTGGGGGCTGGAACCAGTCTGGGTAAACAGCATCGTCGCGAATGTTGCCCCAACGAGCGTAATCATCATAAATGGGGTAGAGTCCCCTACCCTTGTTCCTCTCTAGGTAGCCTAGCCTATGGTCGACGGAACCAATCATCTGTCTAAACTCGGTCTGGGTCTGCTCTATGCGACCTATGGCCTGGCCAATACTCTGCAAATCCCAAACTAGGTCAGAGTCACCATGGGGGACGGAATAGGACTGTCGGGGTGGTGATGGTGGCTGTGGAATGGGCTGAACTACAGGCTGTGGCTGGGCCTGGGCCTGCTGTGGATCCTCGCCCCTAGCATGGGCAACTAACAGGGCATAAGTGTAGGACTCTTGCCCTGGGGGAAAGGCGGTCAGGTTGGGGTTGGACAAAGCAAAAATGGGTAAGGGTTGTTCAGTCCCTGTCCTAATGCACCAATGGGTGACCTGGCTCCCATCTACCCGCAACCACCCAAGCTCCTCAAGGTACCTAGAGGTTATGTAGGTGTCGGGTCCCATGTTAGTCATGCGGTGGGGTCCACTTCTACAAAACCGGCCTTCTTGATGGCTATCCTAGTGATAATGCCACCAAGACGGATGGGGGTAGTGGCCTGGTTGCTGGCCGTAGCGTGCCTACCTAGGTGGTGGATGATATACCGGGCTATGTTCAATTTCCCGTACCCAAACATATAGTGGTCAATCATACCTAATTCATTGGTTTGACAGTTGTGGGGTTCATTCCTACCTAGGAAACAGACACCGGCAAATCTTTGCCACATTTTAGGGACGGGGTGGTGAATAGGCCTAGCACTAGCATGTTGTGCAGAAACATGAGGAATACCAGTCAAAGCAAAATAAACATCCTCCATTTTAAACTCAGCATTCCATTGCCTATCTAATTCAGGTTCCAGTTCAAATAATTTACAAAATTCCACAAAAGAAAGAGTGATATTTCTATTATTAAGCCTAAAAATTAATTTTGGACCACTTTTATGATTTTGAATAACAAGAGAAGACAGAAATTCACAGGTTAATTCACGGTATGTCGAATAATGCATATCTACAAATTTACGCATACCAATATCATTCAAAAATCTCCTAACAAAACCATAAATACCTAAAGCTTCTAAAGTGGGACGGTGTAACCACCGTGAGGGAATTACCTCTCGTCCGCAGAGCACCTCCAACTTTTCCCTTTGTTCCGCCGTCGCGATCTTGATCATCGGCCATTGAGGGAGTTGCAAAGCTGGGTTGTATTGCTGAGAAGAGCCGCTCGAGCTTCCTCCTAGTAGGCTTCTTGCTCTTTTAGCTGCCATTTGTGTGGTGGTCAAAAATTAATTTTGTGGAAAATGGAAATTTTTGATATAGGAATGTAGAGGATGAAGAGAGGAGTATGAATATGTGAAAAGTTTTGGATTTGGATGAGAAATGGAGGAGAAATCTTAGAGAGAAGTTAGAGAATTTAAGTTTTTAGAGAGATAAAATGGAGGAAAGTGAGAAGAGAATGAAGAAAGAAAGGAGAAAGAGGAAAGAAAAGAGGAAAGAAAAGTGACGGACGAGCCGCGCCCGGTCGGGCAGTGGCGCGCCCGATCGGGCGATCTTTCGTCCTCTTAGTCTCTCGCTCTCGCGCCCGATCGGGCGGTGGCTCGCCCGATTGGGCGATCTTTCGTCCTCTTGCTAGCCCTTTCGTGCGCCCGGTCGGGCGCCTCACCGCCCAGTCGGGCCATTTTGTTCAAATTTTTGGATCTTCTTCTCGCGCCCGATCGGGCGTCATCCCGCCCGGTCGGGCCAATTTAAAGTCCGTATACGTCTACTCTCGCGCCCGGTCGGGCGTGGATCCGCCCGGCCGGGCCGGAGAACAAGTTGGGACGTTATATTTTCTTCTAATTTTAGCTAACTCTTTTCCTCAAATCTATACCAAAAACTCATTAAATTCCCTCCTCTCTCCTCTCATAAGAAAAAGAAGAAAAAAAAAATAATAGCAAGTAAAATACGGGTTGCCTCCCGCAAAGCGCTGGTTTATCTAGGTCTCGCACGACCTTCTTACCATATTGTTCTCAAGGTGAACTGGAACTAGTCAGGTGTAGTAATTCAACTGCACCAATTGTAGCCCCATCATGATATATCTTAAGCCGCTGACCATTTACCTTGAACTCATTACCAAGCTCATCAAATAACTCTACAGAACCGAACTTGTTGGCCCTTTTTACCGTGAAAGGACCCGACCACCTTGACTTCAACTTTCCTGGGAACAGTTTAAGCCTAGAGTTGAACAACAACACCTTATCACCCTCTTTGAATTCTCTCGGAAGGATCATCTTGTCGTGCCATCTCTTAGTCTTCTCCTTGTAGACTCGCACACTATCATAGGCCATCAACCTAAACTCATCAAGTTGGTTAAGTTGAAGAAGCATCTTTTCTCCCGCTAGCTTAGCGTCCAAATTGAGCTCCTTAATAGCCCAATATGCCTTGTACTCTAACTCTACCGGAAGATGACATGCTTTACCATACACAAGTCTATAGGGAGTGGTACCTATAGGGGTCTTAAATGCGGTTCTATATGCCCAAAGGGTGTCATCCAACTTATCGCTCCAATCTTTCCTAGATTTTGCTACCACCTTCCCTAAGATGACCTTAATCTCACGATTAGACACTTCAACTTGGCCACTAGTTTGGGGATGGTAGGCTAACCCTGTCCTATGGTAAACACCATACTTCTTTAGGAGGGTATCTAACTTCTGCTCATGAAAGTGGGATCCTCCGTCACTGATTATGGCTCTAGGCACTCCAAATCTAAGAAAAATAGTCTTCTTGAAAAGCCTATGGACCACCTTGGCATCATTGGTAGGAGTGGCAATGGCTTCTACCCACTTGGATACATAATCTACGGCGACTAGTATATAACGGTTCCCTCTAGAAGAAGGGAACGGTCCCATGTAATAAACACCCCAAACATCAAAAATTTCAACTTCTAAAATCCCAGTTTGAGGTATCTCATGCCGCCGCGAGATGTTGCCAGTCCTCTGGCAAGAGTCACAAGCCTGCACAAAAATGTTAGCATCCTTGAACATGGTGGGCCAATAAAATCCTGACTCATTTGTCTTGACCACTGTTTTAGAGGGACCATGATGTCCTCCATAAGGTGAAGTGTGGCAGCTAGTGAGAATACCATGTACCTCCCATTCGGGGACACACCTGCGAAATAATCCATCTGCACACTCACGAAACAAAAAAGGATCATCCCAAAAGTAATGTTTAACATCATAAAGGAATTTCTTTCTTTGTTGGTAGGACAAGTCAAGAGGTAGAGTACCACCCACTAAATAATTTGCAAAATCGACGTACCAGGGGTGTTGCTCTACAACTGCATACAGGTTGTCATCAGGGAATGAACAATCTATAGGAAGAAAATCCTTACCCTCATCATACCTGATTCGTGACAAGTGATCTGCCACTACGTTCTCTGCACCCTTTTTGTCCCTTATTTCAATGTTGAAATCCTGGAGCAAGAGAACCCACCGGAGTAGCCTAGGCTTTGATTCAGCTTTGGCTATCAAGTACTTTAGAGCTGCATGGTCAGTAAAAACAATAACTTTAGAACCAACTAGATATGATCTAAAAATAAGATCATAGGAAATCAATTAAGCATTAATGATCAACAATCATAAAATTACCCCTTCATATTATTTATTAGATCCCCATAAACCCTAGAAGAAAAACTAATCAGACATAATTAAAACTAAACAAAACATAATAATTAAACAAGGCATGAAGAAATTGAACGAATAAAAAACTGAGATTAATTAAGAGAGAAATCGTACCAAGACGGGGGAATTAAAATTGACTTAAGGAACAAGAGAGAATAAAAGTCTAGAGAGAGAAAGTCTAAGTAGAGAGAAGGAGAATAAAAACTAGAGTAAAAGAGTAATGAAGAGATGTCTAAACTTGCCTAATAATAACATATTAATACTAAGCAAGTATTGTTCGCTAAACAAAACTGAACGGAAATCACTAAACCCCTAAAAGCTACACGCGCCCGGTCGGGCAAGGGGCCGCCCGACCAGGCCCGCCTTTTTTGTTCTCTGATGGCTTCTCGCGCCCGTCCGGGCGCGTCTCCGGGCGGAGCTCTGTTGTTTCGCCTCGCCCGGCCGGGCGCGCCTTCGGGCGGAGCTCTTGGTCCGGGCAGGTTCTCTTGGGCCACCAAACGAACCTCGATTGGGCCTCTTATCCTTGGCCTAGTCCGAGTTCCCTCCTTGGATCTTCATAACCGAGCCCTTAATCACCGATTTGATACCTCCAATCGGCCTTGGGCTATCGAACTGGGTCGCGGTCTTCCAACACTTGTAGATGCTCCTCGAAAAACCCGGGATAATGCTCCAAGTACGCAAATTCCTAAAAAACTCAAGCAAACTACCAAAGCACTGGAAAACACAAATTAGTAATAAAATTGGCTCGTAGGAGCCAAACACTACTAATTACGACCAAGGGACGGGGATAAATATATATATAAAATGAACACATCAATTACACCACATAATAACAAGGAGAAAAAAGAAGACGACAAAAATAAGGAAATAATAAAAAAAGACATGGAGTTGCGCAACATGAACCAATAATACAAGCTTATATTTTTCAATTTTGGATTGAGAATTCAGTATGTATAATAACATGTGTGGAATTGTGTTGTATATTTTAATATCCAATATTTTAATTTTGGTGATATAAAATTTCTATTTGATTTTAATAAGAAGGAAATAAACTTTTTTTTCCCCAAAGTATTATTACAATTCACATCCTTCAAAAGCAAACATTTAAAAGGAAATAAACTTTTTCTCCCAAAGTATATATAATATTCATATTTTTTGATGACTTATATAATGTTCATGTTAGGAAAAAAATGTTAGGAAACATGTTCATAAACAAAAAACTAAATATTCATAACAACTTGAATTTGTAGTTGAGCATTTACAATTGTGGACTATGAACCATTATTCACTAACTATATGTATTAGATTATTTGACAGTATTAATAGAAAACAGTACAAAAGCTAAACATTCAGTTCTTGTATCAAGTTTCTCATAGGACATAATATTTCTACAATTATCATCTTTCTAACAATCATCATTAGAACAAAATATATTTTAATAGAAAATGAGTCATCCTTTTTTTTTTTTTTTTTTTTTTTGGGAAAGAAAATGAGTCATCTCTTTGCCTCTTACTACTCCCAACTCTGATTCCAAAACCTTTCATATAAGCATACTCATTATACATTCCATATGCATCATCTTCATAAGGAAATTGTTTTCCCCAAAAATTAAACTGACTTGATTTTTCAAAAATAACAGCATTCTCTTTAACCCACTGTGTAATTAAACATGTAACAAATGAACACATACAATAGCAATAATGGTCAGTCACAATAATGCATTTGATCAATTACAGTTAAATTACCAGATGTAAAAATATATCTGATCACCTATAGTTACATAACCGAACATTATTTATGAAACTACAAAACATTGATAATCGTTAAAAGTCACATGTACAACTTATAATCCCATAAACACAAATAAATATATAAATGGACATTTATAATTGCATAATTGAACATTATTACAAATACACAAAATAACAACTTTTAAAATATGTTCACTAGTTAAAATATATATGAGCATCTTTAAAAGTATAAAAATCATTGAAATTCACGCGTATAACTTTTATATTCAAATACAACTACAATAAACATATTGTTTACTACAGAAAACATACATTAAACATAAATTAACATTGGATGATGGAAATGTTCACTTTTGTGTTTATGAAAAAATTACATGTAATAGTATAGCTGTATGGAAATTGATGTGGCTAGGAATGGTAGGTCGTTGGGCTACCACCTTGCCCTATCAAACAATATTTATATGCTTAACCAACCCCTAATAGTCTAGCGGCAAGTCAAGGTTGAATCCCAAGGGAATGATGTTAAGTGCACGAAGTCTAGATTAAGCTATTTCGGAAACAAAAGGGGTTTGAAGTAGGACTAGGTCTAAACTAGGTATGCAAACTTGTATTTAATCGATCTAAAACACTAGGGCAATGGATCCACATACATTCACAATGGAATTGGTAATTTGGGAGGTCAAACCGACTAAGTCAATCGATATGAGGGAAAACTATCATGTATCCAAAAGAGCATGCTAAGGTGGTTCACCTAGAGGTCTAACTAGCGTCAACTATGCTAAACACTAACTAGGGAACTTAACAAAGCACCTCAATCGTGAAATTGCAAGTCTACTAATCAATTGTCCGTGTCATAGCATACTTACAATGCAATCTAGTGTATTAATCAAAGATGGCCAAACCTCAATTAATCACACACATGCACATGAAAAATCAACCAATTTAATCATATCATCAACTCCATCAATTATCCCCAAATTACACTATTCCATCATTCATGCATGCTTCACCATCTCCCTAGCTAGAGAACTACTCACTAGCCATAGAAATGGAGATCAAAACTACAACATTCATCAAATTAATCATCAACATGCTTGAATTCAAAGATTAAACTAACAATCAATCAAAATCAATCAAAATTCAATCAATAACCAAATCAATCATCAACAATATGAAAAACTAATGAAATCAACTAAAATCAAACTTGAATTGAGATTAAGAAGAAGATCCTTACAAAACTTTGATCAAAAGATCAAATACAATGATGAATTCTTGAACAAACACCAAAGATCATGAGTTTCTCTCTCTAGTTCTTGAGTTTCTCTCTCTAAAAGTTCTCCAAAAACTAACTATCTAATTCAATCTCAAAAACTTCCTTTTTCTAAAAATAGGTAGAAATAACTATATATACAAGGAGGAGGTCGGTAAAGACGCCCAAAAATAGACCCTCGTAAGTGCGGGCGCTCGGAGGAGGGAGAAAGGCACGCACGGGACACACCCAGGCATGTGCGCCCGCACGTGCCTGCTGTGCGGCCGCACACGACCACTGTGCGGCCGCACACTCCCTGTGTGCGCCCGCACGTTCCTGGGTTTCCTCCCCTTCTTCTCTTCGTCCTAGCTCAAGTGATGCACGCACCTATGATGATGATGATGGAGGACAAGGTGGGCAGAAACTTTCTTGAACTTCTTGAAGAATGAAAGCCATGAATAAGGCACAAACAAAGCCTTGAAGCTTGCCCCTTGGATCCACCTTTGACTTGAAACTTCTTGCACCTTCTCTAGGCATAAAAACAATGAAAAATAGTAGAGAGGAGGCTCGGGAATTCTTGGACAATCGATTACCACCTACAAGCAAAAGATAAAAAACAAGTAAAAGAGAAAAATAACAAATAAACTAGAAAAAGACATGAAAAAGAGAAATAAACTACAAAAAGCATAAAATGAGGAAAACAAGAATAAAACCAAGGAAAACTAAAGAAAAGAGAGATAAATGAAATAAAAATCATCCAAAAAGAAACCAAATGAGTGCCAAAAATGTCACTCATCAGAAATGCATTATTATTGTAATTAAATTGAATTTATTTTAGGATTTTTGGACTTTTACCACCAAAAAAATCAAAAAAATGTTTTTTACCACCAAAACTTCTAAAACTTTTATTTTACCACCAAATAAAAAATTAAAAGTTGTTTTTTACCACCTGTCGTAAAAAACTAACAGAATTTTTTAAATTGTTCGATTTTCGTGTTAAACACATTCTCTTTAGGGGTTTTGGGGGGCACTTTGCCCCTTTGGACTCAATTTGAGGTCAGAATTGACAAAAAATGATCGGAAATTCCTCATTTTGCGTGTTTAAAAAACCTTGATTTGCGTGAACACGCAAAACGAGGCAATTCCGATCATTTTTTGTCAATTTTGACCTCAAATTGAACCTATTGGTCCAAAGTGCCCCCCTAAACCTATGAAAAACATATTTTGCGCACGAAATTCGAAGGAAATTTTTTTAAGCCGTTAGATTTAACGGTTTTCTTGACGTTTGGTGGTAAAAAACAATTTTTAGAAATTTTTTTGGTGGTAAAATAAAAGTCTTAGAAGTTTTGGTGGTAAAAAACAATTTTTTGATTTTTTTTTGGTGGTAAAAGTCAAAATTTCCTTTAATTTATATCGGAAATTATTTTTAACAACTCTTTATTTATATAAATACAATTCTAAGACATATGTATTTGCATACATCTTACTATAAAACTTACACGCTCTTGAAATGAACATTTAATGATACAAAAATGAACATATGTTGAAACACGAATAAACAAAAATGTACATTGGATGATGCAATATTTCTAATAATAAAAATGATTTGAACGCAGCAATCCATATAAATAAATTTGTTCTCATTTTATTTGATAAAAAAAATTCTTAAAATGCAATTCATAAAATATATTAATTTGAACAAAAACTTCTTATTATAAAAATGAACATTTACCAATACAGAAATGAACATATTATAAAAAGTTTACAGAAAATTCATAATTGAAAAGGGGCGGGGGCGGGGCATGCGCGGAGGGGGGTGCAGGCAGTGTTCCCTGCCGTAGAGTGTAGGTAAAAATTTGTAGCCATGCCAAGTCAGTCGAAGGTCCAGTCAACATGGCAAACCCATTTGACTCAAGACCCATTTCTCCCATTATGCAAAGGTGTAAAAGCCATTAATCTTCTCACTCAACATTCATTCATATTAAGCCTCAAGCAATTAATATTCTTGCATAGGTTTCTCACTTTAAACAATGTACTAACTTCGGCATCGGAGGGGCCTTGCTCGGCACAACCCCCGAGGACAGTTTACGTGTGTTTTCTATGTAGGAAATTCTCGACCCAGTTATCATTTTGACTGAGACCAGTCTTCAGCCCACTAGAAAAGGACCTGTCTGAAGGTCCCATTGTTTTCAACCGAATCAATTTAGCGCCGTTTGTGGGGAAAACTTTCAAAAACAAGCCAAAAATTAGCCGATCTTAGCGTCCTTAACAACATGGGTAGAAATCGCAAGAATGGTAAAAACGCTAAATACAGCGGCCCTTGCCCTTCCTCCTCGAGGAAGAGTCCATGATTTCAGAGATAGACCCCCTCTCTTCACCGTTTAGGACCCCCTCTCCGTCCAATGATTCTCGGCAGCCGACCAATTCATATCGGCCGAGCCGGTCTAATTACAAGAGTCCGCCTCGAAGCATCCGCTCACGTTCTCACCCGAGGACGACACCTCAATCGAGGCCCTGTACGGAGGAGGTAGGTGGCAAGAGCCGTGGGGATCTTCATGGACCTCATGAAGTCCCATGCAGGCCACTTTCCACCACCCCGCGACCGTTCACCTCTTTTGCCGAGATAGCTGAGGAGGAGGATCGGGTAAGAGGAAGAAAGAAGACCTTCATCTTTAAAAGCTCAGGGACAAATGGGAAGAGGACACTTGGAGGACTGAACGGGAAAGAAAAAAGAATCCGCAGTTCTTAGGGGAGTCCAAACACCCAAGCTCCCGCAATTACAAAAGTAGCACCACCACCTCTACGCGGCAAGACCCTACTCGCCGAAGTGTCCATGAGTGTCTCGGCTCCAAGTAATTGAGCGTGCATAGTCGCCTCTCTTACCTAGAGGGCACTGAGCCTTACCCCGAATCGTCCTATCCGAGGAGAAAAACCACATCTACTCCTCTGAGATGGCGGAGCGAGGACTCGACGGCTAGGAACAAAGGGAAAGTCGTAATGCTTTCCATCAGTTTTCCAAGTGGATCCTGGAAAAGCACGTGCCGACGGTGAAAATTCCTTCGCACATTACTTATGATGGTACTTTGGATCCTTAGGACCACATTGTCTCTTACGAAGGGCACATGCATGCATCTGAAGCCCAGGTCCGAAGAGACCTGGTGCATATACTTCCCAACCACTCTTAAAGGTGTTGCATAAGCGTGGATCACCAAGGGGGTGAAGGAGGGCTCGATCACCGTTTGGGACGATCTCTCCAACAAATTTAAAAGCAAGTTTTCTGCAGCAAACCCTTGAGAAAAGACAATTGCAAAACTCATGGGCATGCAGCAACGGGAGGAAGAGAGCCTCCGAGACTATCTGACTCGCTTCAACAACGAGTCGTCCAAAATCACAATTATAGACCAAGGGTTCGTTAGTCGTTTTTTCTTTACAAAATGGGCTACAAGCTGGAAGCAAGTTCCTTGACTTCATGGTCATGCATCCCCCGCGAACTTTGGAGGAAGCTTTGGATGCCTCGGATAAATATATCCAAGCCGAAGAATTGAACAAAACCAAATGCCACTCCCAATTTGGGGCTGGGAAGACAAATCAACAACATTTCGAAGGCTAGAGCTAGAAGAAAGGGAAGGCGAAAGCCTCAGAACCGTCCTCGGCAACTGAGCCGAAAAACGAAAAATCTACCCCGTACGTGGGTAGATACAAATCATATACTCCTGTCACCCTTCCACGTGCTAAAATTTATAGCATAACGAAGGATGAGCAAAAGTACAAAAAGCCGAGGCCTCTACCATTGTGGAATAGTGATGGTGTGAGTTCCACGAATCATCGAGACACCACACCGGAGACACTATCCAACTGAGAGATCTAATCGAGGATATGGTCCGAAAAGGTTACTTAAAAAATACCAAGCGAAGCACCGCGAAGAGAAAAACAAACTGAGAAAGATCCTCGACAAGAACTGGACTTCCTCCGGAAGAAAAACAAGACTCAGGAGAAAGAAAATCCCAACATCTTTTTCATTTCAGGAGGAATAAACTCTCGAAGAACGCAAAAAAGCCAAGTGAGGGCCTTGACCCATCAAGTAGATCATGCTAACATCTGAGAACCTCAGTCTTTGGTCCGAACATTACGTTCACAGTCGAAGACTGCCTGGGGGTAACATTCCCCTATGAGGATCCACTGGTTACCATCACAATGGTAGCTAGCCACAACATTTGGCAAACCCTCGTCAATGGTGGTAGTGGTGCGAACATTCTATTTTTCAAAGCCTATAACCAGCTGAAGTTGAAGACCAAACACTTAACTATGGTACCCTACCCGGTATTAGGATTCAACGGGTCTACAACATATCCCAAAGGGAAAATTAGTCTTCTCGTGACCATCAGCCGTGATGCAGCAGCCAGGAACATTACGACTGAATTCTTGGTCATGGATATTCCATCTGTGTATAACGTGATCATGGGGAGACCCATGATTCACGACATTCAAGAAGTAGTCTCTGTTTAGGGTAAAAATAACCTAGACACTTGGACCAATGAGAGAGCTCCACGTGTCAAGGGCTGGAAGGTCATCAAAGAACACTCACCAGCTGACACATGGATATCTCAGATACTTACTAGAATTGCGGCCTTCAAGGGCCCAATTCCCAAGAATCCGCACTTTGCAGCGCAGCCCATTAGACCTAGGTTAGAGTGACCTAGGGAGGGACACATTTCCCAACGACCCTATAAATAAGGAGATATTCTCCCATTTTGGAGACATCTACAATAATTTATTACACCCACTTTCTCTCACATCAGAGAACTCCTGATCTCGAAATCCGAGAAGATACCCACCTAAATTTCCGCACTTTTTTATTCTATTTCAAATTACTAACTTGATCGTCAGAGGCGTAGCTCCAACAACCGGAGTCTTCATTTTTTTGCAGGTGCAACTCGAGCCTGACCAGTCTTTGTGACGTAACTCTCCTGAGGGACAAAAACACCTAAAATATTTGACGCCGTTTGTGGGGAGATTACCTCAAAGATGGTTCAAGAGTCTGTACCACTTCCTGATCCCAACAATCTACAACCGGTTATTCAATCGAGTAATCCATACAACCCTCAACCGGTTCACCAACCGAGTAACTCAAGCGTTTCTCAACCGGTACATCAGCTGGAGGTCTTTACTAACCAAGAAGATGATGATGATGATGATGATGTGGAGACATATGTGGCCAAGGATGGCTCATTCATTTCCATGTACACCCGTTTCAAAGATCAATTGGAACATCACACTAGCCAGGAGGGGCCAATTAGGCCCTCTAGGAGGCCAAAAGGGGAAACCCAAATGGCCAGAGGATCAGCCCCAGTCACCCGGGACAAACTCATGAAATTCTTGACTAGTTTCAAGGGTGAAATCAAGGATCTGATAAACCAAAACAAGGCTGGCTTTAGCAAGAGTCAGCTGGCTAAAAAGACTCCTCTAGTTGAGAGGAAGAAGGCAGTTAAGGGCAGGCGACCAACTCCACATCCCAAGGAGAAGGCAGCCGCAAAACTTGACTGGACAAAGATCCTTCTACCAAGGGTCCACAGAGAAACATCCGGCAAGATCAGCCTGGTAGGAGTAGGAAATCAGCCTCTGATGCTCTGCATATCATTGAGCGAAAGAGAAACCAGCAGCTGGCTGAGTCAGCCTCCACCTCAAGCTTTCCAGACAGGTTCAAAGAAACTTCTATAAGGAACTCACTGTCCTTACATGAGATTAGGACAGGCGGCAAGTCCGTCCATACCGATCCTCAGATGATGATTGGGTTCGTGTGATTTTCCATTCTTATAGCCGCCTCCCTTCGGAGGTCAGGCGAAACATAACAGCGTCCAGCCTTTGGACTGGCTGCTTCGTCTGCTCAAACTTGGTGAACAACCCTTTGGGTTCACTAAGAATATAACCGAGGCAGCACAACCGATAGAGGTTAAGAATGTGTTGGTGGTTACTTATGATGTTACCTCCAACCCAGAAGACCACCTTATGGCATACACCAACCTCATGTGTCTACAAGGGTGGGACGATGCCACTTGGTGTCGATGTTTCCTAGCTACGTTGAAGGGCATTGCCCAATAATGGTTTGGCAACTTGCCAGCCGGTTCTATTGATTGCTTCAAGAAGCTAGCCTTCTTGTTTGCCACCAACTTCTTAATGAACATCCTTGCTAAGAAAACAAGTCTTGACTTGAGCACCGTTAAGCAGGGAGAGAGAGTAGGGCTACGCTATTATGTCAACGGTTCAACCTAATAAGAATCCAGATCCACGGACTGTCTGACGAGGTAGCATTCACAGACTTCTTTAAGGGTCTGAGAGATAAGTCGACCTTTAAGCTCGACCTCGTCAAAAAAGGGGCATTCACACTGCAGGCGGCCTTAAGGGAGGCGGAAAGCTATATCTAAGCAACCGACCTTTGCACGCCTGGCAGCCAGTCAAACTCCAAGAAGTCTGACAAACAAAAAGAAAGCCGGTCTGCTCAGGCGGCAAAGAAGAAAGAAGAGAGCAAGAAGAGAAAAGAAGTCTGGGCGGTTAGTGACTCTAACCAGCCGTCCCAGAAGAAAAAGAAAGAATTTAAACCGTACGTTCCCCAAGAACGAGTTTAACAAGGACTGCAACTCCATCCTCATGGAGATAAAGGACCGGTTGTCTCTTGAAAAGCCGAATCCAATGAAGAGTTCCGTCCAGTCTCAGAACAAGAACAAATACTGCCAGTACCATGAGAAAGTTGGCCATGACACCAACGACTACTTCAGCCTTTAACGGGCGTTGGACCGTCTAGCTGACAAAGGGATGCTGAAGTCCTACATTATCAAGTCCGAAGGGACTAAGAGGAAGAACAAAGGGCAGTTGTCTAAGACTACCCAGCATACTAGTAGCTCGGACACTGACAAGAAGCTGGTCTACACTATAGCAGGCGGGTTCTCATTTGGTGGCCCTACAATCCGGGGCACCAAAAGCTATCTTCGAAAGATGGACAAGGATGATGATGAGCATGCGTCTGCCAGTTCCACCTTTACAAACGTCCTGATCATTAAGAAGGACAAGGGCAGCGTCCGCCGTCCACATGACAATCCGGTCGTCATTGAATGTAAGGTCGCCAATCAGCTGGTTGAGCGGATCCTTATAGACACCGGCAGCTCGTCGGACATCATCTGCTTTTAGTGCTTGCAAAAGATGAAATACAAGCCCAGCAGCATGCATCTGGTGACCCACCCCCTGGTTGGCTTTGGCAGGGGGATGGTTTACCCAGTCGATAGGATTGATTTACCCATCCGGCTAGGAGAAAAAGGAGGAGGACGACACCTGGTCGTCAAATTCTTAGTAGTTGAGGAACTGACTGCCTATAATATCATCTTAGGTCGTCCCACCCTCAACTCAACTAAGGCGGTAATCATCCCTTCTCTCATGCTAATGAAGTATGAGAGGGATGATGGTTCTGTTGGTTCCCTGAATGGGGATCATAAAACGGCCCGGGAATGCTACCTCACAGCCGTCAAGCGCACTGTGGCCTCAGACGGCCAAGGGCAGGAACCAATAGATCTTGATGATGTCAAGGATGCCAACCCAGCCCCACCAGCAGCCGGAAAGAAAAGAAAAGCTACTCAGTTGGTAAAGGTGAAGAAAGAGAAAAAAATAGCAATCACTAACCGGAGAGCGGTCAGATGAGCTCCGCCCCAACCGGCTGGTGAAAACATTGATCTCGCTCTGGATGACAGCTGTCTAGAGCTTATTGTAAAGGTTGGGACGGTTTCTTACGCTACATTAGGTGCAGACTTGCACCTTATGCTGAAGGAATTCAAAGACATTTTCGCCTTTGAAGTGGAAGAGATGCCAGGCGTTAGCCCGGATCTCGTTGTCCACAAAATCGCCGTGGATGCAAAAAAGAAGCCCATCCGGCAAAACAAAAGAAATCACGGGGAGGAAAGAAGTCAGGCGGCAGCTGCCGAAGTTAAAAAGCTGTTAGATGCTGGGTATATTTGACCATGTAATTTCCCCGACTGGGTGGAGAATGTTGTGCTTGTAAAGAAGCCGAATGGAACCTGGCGTATGTGTGTTGATTACACAGACCTCAACAAGGCATGTCCAAAGGATAGTTTCCCGCTTCCAAAGATCGACAGTCTTGTCGACTCTACAGCTGATCATGCCCTGATGAGTTTTATGGATGCCTACTCCAGCTTCCACCAGATACCCCTGCGGAAAATAGATTCAAAGAAGACGGCATTCGTCACTGATCAGGGGTTATTCTGCTATAATATGATGCTGTTTGGCTTGAAAAATGTGCCTGCTACTTTCCAACGGATGATAAATACAGTCTTCATAAATCAAATTGGGAGGAACGTAGAGGCGTACATTGATGACATGATAGTCAAATCCAAGCTACAGACAGATCATCTTGCTGACCTCTGAGAAACCTTCACCACCCTCAGGTGGCATAAGGTCATGTTGAATCCTAAGAAATGTGTCTTTGGTGTTGAGTTGGGAAGTTTCTCGGATTCTTGATTGATCAAAGGGGGATAGAGGCTAACCTTGAGAAGATACTGGCGGTAATTGACATAAAGTCACCCCGTACTGCCAAGGAAGTTCAGAGATTAACCGGTTGCCTGGCGGCATTAGGAAGATTCCTCAGCCGGTCAGGTGACAAATGCCTTTACTTTTTCCAAGCAATCAGGAAGAAGACTAGATTTGAATGGGGGGACGATGCTGAGGCGGCCTTCCAAAAACTGAAAGAACACTTGTTAGCCCTATACCCAAGGAGACGTTGTACATGTACCTAGCCGTCTCAAATCATGCCCTCAGTGCCGTTCTCCTTGCCAAGAGAGACAGTATTTAGCTCTCGTTTTATTTCATTAGCCATGTACTCAAAAATGCTGAACTCCGGTACCCTATGGTTGAAAAATTTAGTCTTGCTCTTTATATGGATTTCAAGAAGTTGAAGCCTTATTTATTGGCACATCCGGTTGTAATTTACACCGATCAGCCCCTCAAGCGGCCAATGTCCACCTTGGAGTCATCCGGCAGAATGTTGAAATGGGCTATTGAAATGTAAAGTCTTGAAATCTCCTACAAACCAAGAAAGGTACTGAAAGGTCAGGCGTTTGTCGACTTCATTGTTGAAATAACTCGTCTGGTTTCTCCAGATAATCTTGATCAGGTTTGGAAGTTGTATGTAGACAAGAGCTCTACGAAGAATGGCTGTGGTGTAGGCATTATCTACGAGTCCCCGAAGGGGAAAAATTTGAGTATGCACTACGGTTCAAGTTCCAGGCCTCAAACAATGAGGCAGAGTATGAAGCCCTACTAGCCGGAATCCGCATGTGTAAGGTGAAGGAGTTATTGATGAGCGTTGAAACGGTAGGTCGTTGGGCTACCTTCCCCACCCAATCAAACAATATTTATAAACTCAACTAACCCCTATACGAGTATAGTAGCAGGTCAAGGTCGAACCCAAGGGAATGGTAATTGAAAGTCTGTTGCCTAACGCTAAGCTATTCCGAAGTCAAGAGCGGGGTTAAAGCTAGAACTAGAGCTAATAATGCAAATGAACTTGTATGAATTAAAAGGTAATAGACACTAGGGCTAGGATCCACATGTATTTGTAATAGAGAAGGATAATTGGGGATGTCAAATCAACTAAGTCAATCGATTTGAGGGAAGATCAAACATGCATCCAAAAGAGCATATCAAGCTATTCTCCTAAAGGTCTAACTAGCGTCAACTACGATAAACTCTAACTAGGAAACATCACCATGGCACAAATGCAAGTCACAAATCAATGGTCCGTATCAATGTGAGCTTACAATGCAATCTAGTGCAACAATCAAAGGTGGCCAAACTTCAATCAATCACACACATGCACATGAATCATCAACCAAGTTTAATCACATCATCAACTCCATTACTTATCCCGAATTACTCTAATCCATTACTCATACATGCTTCACCATTACCCTAGCAAGTAAACTACTCACTAGCCATAGAAATTAAGATCAAAACAACACTAATCAATAATTTCATCATCAACATATTAGAAATCTAAAGATCAATACAAAAATTAATGGAACTGCAATCAAACATAAAACAATCAACAATCATATGAAAAGAAAATGAAATCAACTAAAATCAAACTTACATTGAAATCAAAGATGAGTAATCCTTACAAAAATTGATCAAAAATCAATTGCAATGAAGAAATCTTGAATCATCAACAATACACCATGAATCTCTCTCTCTTTAATCTTAAGTTTCTCTCTCTAAAAGTCTAATCAAAAACTAAGCAAATGAAATCAAATGTAAAAACTTATCCAAAAATAGAAGGAAATAACTATATATACAAGGGAGAAGTCGGTTATCACGTCCAAAAATAGACCCACGCCGGTGCAGTCGCACGTATGAGAGAGAAGGGGCGCACGGGCACAATACCCTTATGGGTGCGCCCGCACACGCCAGATGTGCGGCCGCACGTCCCACTTGTGCGGCCGCACATCACCCCTGTGCGCCCGCACCTGTATGGGTATAATTCCCCCTTCTTCATCTTTGCTCATCCGGTGCACACGACCTTTGGTGATGGTGATTAACAACGAAGTAGGCAGCAAGTTTATGGCCATTTTGGTGGGCACAAGGCATAGATGGTGTCCACACCGCTTGTGTGCACTGGTCTTGAAACTTGCTCTTCAAGTTCCTCTTGACTTAAAGCTCAATACACTAGCACAAGGCATCAAAAGCAATGATAATCGTTGAAGGGAAACTCGGGAATCTTTGGATAATCAATCATAACCTACAATCAAAAGAAAAGAAACAAATAATAGAGAAAAACAACAAATAAACGAGAAAATGCACAAAGTAAAGAAACTAACTACAAAAACCACAAAATATAGAAATAAAGAGCAAAACTAAGGAAAACTAAAGAAAAGAGCTATAAAATGAAATAAAATTTATCTAAAAAGAGATCAAATGAGTGCCACAAATGTCACTCATCAGTTATATCTTTGTCGTGTGCAATTATTAGATATATAATTGGATCAAATTATGGAGATAATTAAGTCCGGACATTTGGGTCGTCGTTTTGCCATAGCTAGAGGTACATACGATCTTTAGGCTAGTACAATAGTCCAAAGCCCAATTGGACAGATCCTATAAGGTCACACAAAGGGGCTATATCGATCATTAGAGGACGAGGCCCATCATGGGCCTCATTACTCTAGGTGGCCGGCCATGTAAGGGAATTGAGAGGGTTTTTGGGCTTCGTTCCCTAGTATAATTATAATGAGATTGTAAATAGACTAGGTGCCTAGGTTTGCAACTAAGAAGTTGATTGATCATTTGATCAAACCCTAATAAGCAAACATCAAACCCAACCCCTTTCATACTCCACTCTCACATGGCTCTCTCCTCCTCCTCGGCGCACGATGGTGTCTCGCGGCGGTGGTGGTTCGTGCAGTGGTCGGTTGTCCGAAAAGGTGTGATCGCGGTTTTCCTCAATCACTCGACCAATCTAGTATTGGTGGATGGCTCGTTCGAATCTCGTGGACTAAGTAGACGAGCAACACTTGGGGCTCTATTCTCACCCTGATTTGCCTGTCGAATAGCTACGTGGAATTCACGCTTCAAAGGTATGATTATGTGTCTTGTGTGTTATGCATGTGTAGACACCTAAATATGTCTCCCCAAAACCAAACCCAATGATGAACAACCTTTTATCGCCATTATTGTTCGGGTTGAGAATTTAATCTTTGGAGTGCTTAAGTCCATGTTCCATTCAATACATTTAATTAACCAACCTAATTCCTAGCCCATTTTCCCAAACCATAACTTATTTTCCTGTTTTCGTGCTTTAAACTCAAAATAATTCATTTCGTGTCCATTAAAATCATTCATTTCGTGTCGTTTTTATAAAACGTTTAACCAGCTTATTTTGGTCCATAATTTGGGTCCAATTATTGAATATTTTTATGGTGCTTGAAAAGAACTTTCCAACAATATATTATAAGCCCAAATCCGAGTTATAACGAATAAGTTATGGCCAAAATACTAAACTGAATCCAAACCGAACCTAAGCCGATCCAATGATCATGTACAGGGTCCAATTGATTTAATCCCATTCCTAAACCAATTAAGATTAATTGGAAGCTTCTATAAGCTTCTGAAAAATCTTAATTATCCTTTTTGAAAAGATAGATAAAAGAGTTTAAAATGGAATAAAACTCCTCTTTTTGAAAGTCCTATTTCTATTCTAATTGAAAGACGTTCAAAGATAGTCAGATATTATTTTGTTCTTCATAGTTTTTATCTGAATCTTATATTATTGGATAGACCTTGAAATTATCTTTCCAATGATATATTATAATATTAATTCCGAGCTAGAACAAAAAAGATATGAGCGTAATACGAAACTCTATCCAAAACTGACACCAACTCACTATTTTGGTCATATCTTTTATTCTACAAAATATTTTAATATGATTATAATTGGGTTAGAAAGTATACTTCAAGAGCTTTCCAACAATATATTATTTATTTTATTCAAATTTTTAGATCAAAAGACATGATAAAAACAAAAACCGTAAAAACTGCTGTCTATCGCAAGAGTTTTATTCCAATTCGAACTCGATCTTTTCTTGACTCTTTGACCTTATTTTTTCCCTATAAATAGAGGTCATATCACCCCTTTTTCAATCATCAACAAGCTTGATCACAAAATAATTCTCTCTTCCTCTCTTTTACACCAAAGATCACTCACTCTCTCTCTCTCTCTCTCCTTAAACCTATATTCTTAAACAGTATTGTTCCCTTAAACACTCCAAGGAGTTCATACTTAACTCGAGGTTCCGTGCTTAAACCAAGGCGTGAAGGGTACAAATAAATGAGGGTTTGGACCAAATCAACTCTACTTTTATTTAATTTAATTTCCATTTGATTTATTATTTATTGAAGTTACTAAGATGTAGCAATTAAAGGGAACGTGCGGAATGTGAGTAATTAATTTACTTAATTACTCTTATTATTTTATTATATTTCTAGTATCATGAGTAGGGTTATTATTTGATTTGACTAACGATTTATTGTTAAATTGTTTCCAATATTAATGTGTATTCTATTATTATTTATTGATCACGATGTTGCATGTTTAAAAGGAATATGTAATTGATTATAACGACTAATAAGATAATTTGGACAACCAGTTTAGGTTCCTTTAATCTTGTTATTTATTCAAGTGATCACTAATAATTAGAATTATTTGTTGTATTAATATTCATCCAATTTAGCATAATAATAGTTTGGAGCAAATTGAATATTTTTTTTTTGCATGCCTTTGAGATTACATGAATACTTTTCACTATAAGAATCGAGTAGAGGCCAATACGGGCGAATGCGACTCCATGACTCACTTCGTACCACCATCCCCGATTCTCCTTTCATAAACCGAATCATATGGAGTTAGAAATCTCATGGATTATGAATGGGGTGTAACCTTCATGGGTCAATCATTGTTGTCTTTCGTTGTCCCTTATTCGTGGTTGCCTTTTATGATCCGTGAACGGTTTACAAGTTCCTTACTTGTTGGCGGCTCCCTACTTTCCTTGTCCCTAATTGTTGTCCCTAATCGTATATGTCAATTCCCACTTCCTATGAGTGCCAAGCATATTCACAACATGCTTTAACGTAGACGCACTTCAAATGACGCCTAGAGCATGCGATTCTTGGGATTAGGTGCTTAATTGAATATGATTCATACTATTTCCGCTGCGTAGTACCTATAAACTCCTACAGTGGTATCTGTTAGCCTCTTGCATGAACGTGCTTGATCATAATAATACGATTATTTGATGTCCAGGTTAATTTTATAATAAATTAAGAGGGAGAAGTTAATTTAATTATGGTTCAATTGTTACATTTTATGTGATTAAACTTTTGGAATAGATTAAATGCGATTTATTTATGCTCAAAAGCCATGAAGAGGACCGAATTAAGCCCTAAAGTGTTCGAAATTTTCGAACGCCCTAACCCTAATTTTCGAAATTTTCGAAAATACTAGCCCTAAAATATGATTTTTGTGCTTGTTTATGATTTAATTCGATTTGTTGTACGTTTCATAATTTTGATTGGATTAATTTATGCATAAAAATATTTTGTGTATAATCAACGATTTAATTTTAAGAGTTAGAATTAAATTGGGGTTAAATTTATGATAAACCCTAATTTTAATATTGAATGATGATTTAAATTTCATGGACTGATTTAATTCAATTTTGATAAAATTTATTTTAATTAAATTAAAAACACAAAAAAAAAATATTTATGGCCGGCAACCGCGGCTGGGTGGCGCAGCCACGGTGGCTGCCGACCAGGTGGTCAGTCCAGAGGGAGGGGAAGGGGAAGGCGGACGTCCAGTGGCCGTGGACAGTAGTGTGCAAGTGTTGCACAACTGCTGCTGCTGCCTTGCGCGTAAGTGGCTGCTGCAAAGCAGCCAGCCACCATGGCTAGCCAATGCTAGCCAACCACGGTGGCCTGCAGCCCAGCAGAAGCTGCTGCCACAGTCCTGGCCTTGCGGCAGTGGCTGTTGTTGGCAGCCAGCCACCGTGGCTAGCTTCGGCTGGCCAACCACGGTGGCCAGTGTGTGGCTCGTTTTTCCAAAAAAAATCTATTTTTTGAAAAATATTTCAAGATAATTACAAATTATTTTGGGATAAAATCATTTTATTTTGGATAAAAATCGTTTATTTTGGGATAAAATCAAATATTTAAAAGTTGTTATATTTGATATTATCCATATTTAAAGTTGTTAAATTGGTAATTATCTTAATTAAAGTGGTTAATTTTGGATAAGATTGATTAGGATATTCTGAGCATATTCCAAAATTAAAGGATAATAATTGATTTAAATAATGTGATTATCCCATAATTAGAATAGGATATAATTGATTTTAAAATTATTTGATTGGCTAGTAATTAGGATAGAATCTCCTAAATTAGTAAGGATAATCATGGAAGATTAAATATGATTTATCTTTCTAGATTAAAATATGATTTGTAACTATCTCATGACTAAATTAAATATATGATATTTTATAAACCGTCATGAATAATATATGATATTATCTAATCATGATTAAAATATAAGATATTTTAGGAAATGCGTTAACTTTATTATGAACATTCGATGTTGTAGTTTAGACAAGCATGTTGAGTGATTTATTACATGGCACTTTTATAATATATGATATTATGTTGCTATATATAGACTAGTATGGCCCATAGATTCTAAAATACGATCTGCGCATCGTGATGTATTTTTGTAATCTAAATACGATCTGCGAACCGTTCAGTATTTTTGTAACTTTTATTTAAAGTAAGTAGTATAGTTATTCAAATAGTGTTGGTTCAAAGAAGCCCATGAAGTGAAGGCCCAAAGGAGCAAGATGGATGGAGATCCTTGATGATTCAAGTGGGATGGTTAATTATTCCACCAAGAATTACAAGAATTACAAGAATTGGAATCAATTATGAGATCAATGACAAGCGCGATGTGCCAAAGGAGGGTCGTGCATGTGATGTTGTCCTCTATTCCAGAGGATTGGGCTAGAAGATTCATGGACTATGAACCTTATCTCTTATTCAAGTGCTTACATGATGTTTGCTATGGAATTCTGAATTCCCATGTTGATGGAGAAATGGATGGAAACGTCATGGAAATCATTAATATGGTTCCCAAGAATGACGACTCCTGGACAGGAAGTATTAGGTTTGAAATCTACAGGCTCAATGGCGAGATAATTTCAAGAAAACTGTTGCCAGGCCAGTCAGTGCAAATTCATGTGGATACGATGGTTGATCTATTTGACCGCATGAGTATGTTAGGGAGACCATATGAAGATCATCAGGTTCAAAATATAATTATCATTCTCTACATGATGGTTTTGACCTCGATAAACTTTGTCAAGATAATCAAGATTCTGCAGTCATACTAGTTGATTTACTCAAGAACCATGCAGAGGATTACCTGAAAAAAGAATAAGCCAGTGCTTGAACAAGGATGTCCCCACTACGATAATTAATGAGGTAAGAGTTACCTAATGCTATAAACATTTTAGCTTTTACTTAAGTGTGTGATACCAAGTTCTAGTGCTTAACATTGTGATGTTGCGCAGGAACTGCAAACAAGTGAATCTAGCAAGGAAGTGGAGCTTGAAGGTGCACTAGAAGTTTTGAGTGGCCAGAGATAGCTTCATAGATTTATTTTCTGATTAGTTTATAATGACATTTAGAACAATTTTCTGTTCTTGATGAGATAATATTTCGGTTTTCTTGTTTTGAATACTGATTGTTTTACTTGGCTTGGACAAGTGTTGATTCATGACCAAGGAAATAATTTGTTTTCATTTTTGCTAGATATGAGTTAATTTTTTTTTTATAACATTGATATAAGTAGATCACAAAAGTAAAATTAGATGATTCAAAGTAAACTTACTTATAACTAAGTAAGGTTAAGTCACTTAAATCATTTGCACATCCAAAGTTATGGATGTACTTATATTCTTATATGATTATGAATCACTTAAGAATTAGAAGTCATGCTTAATAAGGTAAAATGACCAAGTTACTTTTAGTTGAAAGGGTAAAAGAGTTAAAATGACCTTTTGGAACACAAACATATGATGTGTGTGTACCATAAATTAAAGATTTAGCAAGAGATTTAACTAAATCATTGCTCTAATTAACGATTTAAGTTAATATGTTGATAATTACTTAATGAAATAAAAAGCTGGAATCATTGAAATGTTCAAAATTCCAAAAATGAAATGTAAAATCATTTTGAGATAAATAATTTAACACCACAATATGATTGTTGTGATAAATATTTAACTCAAAACAAATGATCATATAAAGGAATTGTTGAATTAGTTCACAATCCAGAAACATTACAATTAAATTGTAGTTTAAAGCAGGAATCAAACTTTGCATGCCATGGTTCGATCCAAGATTTAATGATTTACAAATATCGCTTTGAGGATATGCATTAGAACAACAACAATTGTGAATATACTAAAGAGAAACTTAACCAAAGCAGTAAAAAAGATGTCTTATGGATTGGAAATGTTCCAAAGTTATCTTTTCTAAACAAGATTGAGGGAGTATGAAATCTATGTAAAATTTTTACAAAGATGACATAATAAACCCTAAAGTTAGAGGTATTATTCCTACAATCGCGTAGAAACAAAATGTTTGTTGCTCGCGATAGTGTCTTTATAGAAAGAAATGTCTTCCTACAAAGCCAAGTGGGAGTAAAGTTAGATCTTGATAAGATTCGAGATGAGAATGGAATCAGCACAAGGTAAGATGGATTTAGGGGAGTAAACCATGATACATCTTATTGTAGAGGTTTGAGCCCCGATCATGTAGCGGCATACAACACAAGGTAAGATGGATTTAGGGGAAGCGGTGGTGGAGTAGCTTGGAGACAACCACCACGCACCCAGATTTACACCTCAACCTCAACAATGGAATCAACAACCTCAACCCTCATACAATTCCAGCCCTCAATACCAAAATCCACCTCCATCTCAACATCAAAATCCAAGAGGAAGCTACCCAAGGAGCAATTAATACAACAACAAAAAACAACCAAAACCAATACAATTATCAAAACCAAGTGCCTCAAAGAAGCCAAGAGCAAGCACCTCAAGCGGAGCCAACACAAACCCAACTCCTTCAAACCATGCATCAACAAATTTTAACTTTCGGGCAATAAATGCAAGAAATAAGAGCTCATAACAAGATGGTTGATTCATAACTAGCTCAATTGGCAGAGATAACCTTTTTTAATTCACCATCTACTCTACCCGGGAAAACACTAACTAACCCTTCTCACAACCAAAAACCCGATTCATGCAAGGCAATCACATTAAGGTCGGGAACTTATTATGATGGTCCGAAAGAGATGGATAGTGAGGAAAAGATGGGAGGAGAAGAGAGTGTGAATGAAGAAAAGGGAGGTGAGAAATAACAAGTTGATGAGAAAGAAGGAAGTTTAGAGAGGAAGAAGCTTGACAATGAGAAGACAACTTCAACTCCTAGTCAGACTAGGAATCTTGATGGGCCGGTTCCATTTCCCGGTCGACTTGCGGAGAGGAAGTGGAATGACAAGTTTGCAAAAATTCCTTAGTGTGATGAAGAATTTGCACATCAATCTCCCTTTCATTGAAGTTGTGACACAAATGTCATCTTACTCCAAGTTCCTCAATGATATTCTCACCAACAAGAGGAAGATCAATGATGAGCTCATCACCCTTCCACATCAAGTGAGTGCTCTTGTCCAACATTAGATCCCTAAGAAGGAAAAAGATCCGGGAAGCTTCACTTTGCCGGTTAAAATTGGGAACATGGAAGTTAGGGGCGCCTTAGCCGATCTTGGAGCAAGTGTTAGTTTAATCCCTCTATACATTGCTAAAAAACTCAACATAGAGATGATCCCTACAAGGAAGTGTAGACACCCATTTGTGTCTCCCCAAAACCAAACCCAGTGATGAATACCTATCACGTCGAACCATAATCGAATGAGGTAAAAGTGGTTGAAAGTCAAGTGTTGCGGTTTAGTTTTATTAAAATTCTCTTCTCTCCATTTTTTGAAAATAACTCTGTTTATTTGAAAATAGCCAAACCAGTTTAGTTTGGTCCATAATTAAGGTCTAATAATAGTGTAGTTGGATGGGGCTTTAAAAGAACTTTCCAACGATATATTATAAGCCCAATTCTGATGAATAATGAGGAAGTTATGGCCAAAATACTAAACTGGGCCCAAACCGGATTTTACCTACGACCTAATGATCATGTGGAGGGTCCAAAGGTTTAATCCTATTCCTAAACTAATTAGGATTGATTAGAATCTTCTATAAGTTTCTAAAATATCTTAATTATCCTTTTTTGAAAAGATAAGATCATGGAATTTGATTTGAATATAAACTTTCCTTTTTTAAAACTTTCCCTAATTCTATTCGGATTTAAAGATGTTCAAAGATAGTCAGATATTATTTTTGTGCCTCATATTTTTTATTCAAATTTTATATGGTTAGATAGATCTTGAAATTATCTTTCCAATTATATATTATAATATTAAATCCGAGCTATAACGAAAAAGATATGAAAGGAATACGAAACTCTATCCAAAACTAACACCCTTTCACTATTTCGGCCATATCGTTTTATCTACAAAATATTTTAATCTGATTCTAATTGAATTAGAAATTAGACTTTAAGAGCTTTCCAACGACATATTATATGACTTATTTGAACTTCTAGATCAAAAGATATCATAAAAACAAAATCCGCAAAAAATGTCTCTGTCGCCAAACAATAGGTTTGTCGCCTGGCGACAAGATAAATTTCTGGCGACAAGGTCGGTTTGTTAGCTACAGAGTGGAGTTTTATTCCTTATCAAATTCTATGATTTTTCGGACTATTTTCCTATAAATAGGGTCCCGAACCTCTGTTTTTATTCATCAACTTTCATCAATTCTAGCTATCAATTCTCCCAATCAATTCTCATCAACTATCAATTTTCATCAACTATCAACTTTCATCAACTCTCATCAAGAATTACTTAATTCTTATTTTTCTCTCTCTTTCTAAACCAACCTTTTTACAAAATACAATTCTGCATTCACAAGACTTAGAGTCTCTTAGCCAAATTCGAAGTTGCCTTCGCCCTAGACGTGCAAGGTTTGATAATTTCTGAGGGTTTGGTCCAAAACTAGTCAAAACTTTATTTAATTTGATTTCTATTTAATTCTTTAATTATTCTTTATTATTTTAATTGAAAGTTTACTAACTTGTGTATTTTGTTATTAGAAAGAGATACGAGGCTTCAAAGTAAGTAGATTATCTTACTCCCTATTTTATTAACAATGTAGATTGCATGCTTATTATTGTTTAATATTCCTAGTGTCATGTTAGGATGCTTTTAATGCTTTCTAGTATCATGTTAGGATGTTATTTTATGCTTTCTAGTATCATTTTAGGATGCCTTTTACTCTTTCTAATATAATGTTAGTACCATGTTAGGTTTAAAGCTTCGATCTTTATTGCTTAGTGACATGCTAGGATTTGTTATTAATCTTGTTAGTATCATGCCTAGGATCTTGCTATTATATTTAAGCTTTATTATTAACATGATGATTATTATTATATTATGATTATCCTTATGTTGCTTGATCTATATTTTATTGTTATTGCTTGATCACACCTTTTATGATTGTTAAAGGGAATTTGTACTTGGAATCACGCTTAATAAGATAATTATTAATTTTGTTTAGGCTAATGTGATCTTAATTCAAGTGATCGCCAATAATAGATTTATTTGTGCATTAATATTCAACCAACATAGATTAAACAGGGTAGGTTCAATATAATGTTTGTATGTTATTCGAAAAGCGCACATGAATACGAGCAGAACAAAGTAGAAGCCTATTTTATAGGGCGGGTCCTTTCTTTTGTAGATTGGATTCGTACCCTCATCCCCGAGCCCTATTTGGTTCAAGACCTTATGGAGTTGATGGTCCTTTTAGATTGTCTTTTGGGTTTACAAGTTCCTAAAACTTGTTGGCAACTCTTTTGCTCTCTTTTCCTTCCCTTTGGAGCGCCACCGTACTTTAGTGTATGATCACAGTGGGGTTCAAGTTTTGGGATCATGATGCTTGAAATATTCCCTACAGGAAGACAATCCAATTGGCCGATCGTTTGGTGAAATTACCTTGTGGAGAGCTTGAGGATGTTCCAATCCAAGTGGGGCACATCTATGTGCCTTGTGACTTCATAGTGATGGATATGGAGGAAGATGTTGACACTCTTTTGATCTTGGGACGTGATGCTATTAAAACTTTGGGGGCGGTCATCAATTGCAAAAACAACACCATCACATGTGAGGTGGCCGATGAGAAGATTGTCTTTGAGTTTTCTAAGTTGCTCAAGACCCCCATGGTTAAAAAATGCTATAGAGTTGATGTTGTGAATGAGGAGTTAGATCGCTTAGGAAGGGTCATGATGAAGCCTCAAGATCCAATGGTAGAAGCTCTTACATGCAAGGAAGAGTTTCATTCTTAAGAGGCAAGAGAACTTGTCATGGCAATGGAAGAGACTTTAAAGGAGGAAGAAGTTCAATAACAAGTAGAGATCGAGCTGGAGCATAAGGAGGAGAAATTGGAGGAGAGTTCTAAGTCTCCTCCCAAGGTAAAACTCAAACTCCTTCCCCCTTCTTTGAAATATGATTATCTTGATAATGAGGGAAAATACCCTATTATTGTCAATGCTACCCTTGATGAACTTGATTTGGAAAACTTGCTTGATATTTTGAGAAAATAGAAGGATGTGATAGGGTATAGAATTGATGATATCAAGGGTATTAGCCTTTCTTTGTGCATGCATCGTATTCATCTTGAAGATGATCATTCCACCTCCATTGAACCCCAAAGGAGGTTAAATCCCAACCCCCAAGAGGTTGTCAAGAAAGAAATTTTGAAACTACGTGAGGCGGGCATCATCTATGCTATCTTCAATAGCAAGTGGGTTAGCCTAGTTCATGTAGTTCCAAAAAAGGGGTGGGATGACCATAATCAAGGGTGAAGGAGGAGAGGAAATCTCTATTCGAACGGTGATCGGGTGGAGAATTTGTATTGACTATAGGAGGTTGAACATAAATACAAAGACCTTTTTCCTCTCCCATTCATGGACCAAATGCTTGAGAGACTCTCTCACCATGCTTTCTTTTGTTTCTTGGATGGGTACTCTGAATTTTTGTAAATCCCTATCCATCCAAGCGATCAAGAGAAAACAACCTTCACATGTCCATAAGGGACATTTTCATACCGAAGAATGCCATTCGGATTATGCAATGCTCCTTCCACCTTTCAAAGATACATGACCTCTATTTTCTTCGAAATGCTTGAAAAGGAAATTGAAGTTTTCATGGACGATTTTAGCGTTGGTGGCTCGTCTATTGACACTTGTCTATTTAATCGTGAAAATTAAAAGTTTTAAAAAGGTGTCAAGAGACGAGTTTGGTTTTGAATTGGAATAAGTTCCACTTTATGGCCGAGGAGGGTATTGTCCTTGGCCATAAAGTTTCAAAGAATTGCATTGAAGTTGATCCGGCCAAATGTCCTAGTGATTGAAAAGTTGCCCCCTCCTGCTTCAATCAATGCACGGGAGTAAAAGCTTTCCTTGGGCATGCCGGTTTCTACCGGAGATTAATCAAAGATTTTTTATCAATCGCCAAACCATTGACTGAATTACTCAAAAAAGATGTTGTTTTTAGATTCAATGAGGCTTGCCTTGAGGCATTTCATAAGCTCATGGAAGCTCTCATTTTCTCTCCCGTTGTGTAAGCTCTGGATTGGAGCTTGCCTTTTGAGCTAATGTGCGGTGCGAATGATTTTGCAGTGTGTGTCGTGGTTGGACAAAAGAAAGAAGGAAAGTCATGTGTCATCTACTATGGAAGTAGAACTCTTGATGAAGCTTAAAGGAACTATACAACAACGAAGACAGAAATGCTAGCGGTTGTGTTTGCCTTTGATAAGTTTAGGTCTTATCTTATTTGATCTAAGGTCATTGTGTACACGGATCATATTGCGGTTAAATATCTCATGACTAAGAAGAAAGCAAAGCCTCGCCTAATCCGTTGGATTCTCTCTCTTCAACATTTTCACATGGAAATGAGGGACAAGAAAGGAGAGGGGAACTATGTTACGGATCATTTGTTTAGGCTACCTTTTGAGAAAAAAGATGATGTACCAATAAATGATGAGATACGATTTAAAACTCTCATGGCTATGGCTTCAACATCTAGCCCTTGGTATACGGATATTGCCAATTATCTTGCGCGTGGAGTCATTCCTTCTGAGTTTTCTTCTCAACAAAAAGAAGAGGTTTTTCAAGGAAGTAAGGAGATACTTTTGGAATGACCCATACTTGTTCAAACAATGTGGAGATGGCCTTTTCCAAAAATGTGTTCCGGATCATGAAATTGAAGGTGTTCTGGAGCATTGCCATTCAGTACCATGTGGAGGACATGGGGGTGTTGATAAGACGGTGGCAAAGATTTCTCAATCTCTATTGTGGTGGCCTACGATGCATAAGGACGCCCACATGTTTGTTTCTCAATGTGATAGGTGTCAAAGAAGTGGCAGCATAACCAAGAGGGATGGAATGCCTCAACAAAATATTTTGGAAGTTGAGCCTTTTGATGTGTGGGGTGTCGACTTTATGGGGCCTTTTGTTTCTTCTTGTGGGAATTTGTACATCTTGGTAGCGGTTGATTATGAGACTAAGTGGATTGAAGCCATATCTTCTCCTACCAATGATCATGAGGTTGTGCTTAAGCTTCTAAAGAAGATCATTTTTCCTCAATTTGGGGTTCCAAGGGTGTTAATTAGTGATGGAGGCTCCCATTTTGCCAAAAAGCAACTTGAAGCTATTTTCAAGAGATATGGAGTTCATCACAAAGTTGGTCTTCCCTACCATCCTCAAACTCAAGGGCAAGTGGAGGTTTCGAATCGTGAAATCAAGAATCTTCTTGAAAGGATGGTGAACAAATCAAGGAAAGATTGGTGGCTCAAGCTCGATGACAAGCTTGGGCTCTTAGGACGACATACAAGACTCCAATTGGCATAACCCCATATAGGTTAGTGTATGGGAAGGCTTGTCACTTGCCGGTCGAATTGGAATACAAGGCTTAGCTTGGTGGGCTATCAAGGAGCTCAATATGGATTTATCCGTGGCCGGTGAGAAGAGATTGTTGAAGCTTAACAAACTCGAAGAGCTTAGAGATGATGCTTATAAGAGCTCAAGGTTGTATAAGGAGAAGACCAAAAAGTGGCATGACCAACATATACGAAACAAGAGCTTTGAGGTTGGAGATAAGGTTTTGCTTTTCAACTAACGGCTTTGTTTGTTTCCGGGAAACTCAATTCCCAGTGGTCGGGGCCTTTTGTGATATTAAAGACTACTCCTCATGGTTCCTTTGAGTTAGATGCGGATTGTAACAAGTTTTTGGTTAATGGCCATCACTTGAATTGAAGCACTAATTTTGCAAGGAAGAATTTGATCTCATTGAATGTCTAAGACTTGATCCTTTGGGTCCTAAGCCTCCCCCTTGATGAATTTTTCTCATGGTCAAGCTAGTGACCTCATAAAGAAGTGCTTCTCAGGAGGCAACCTGAGTTCTTAACTCTTTTCATCTTTACTTTTCTTTTTTTTGATCAGTTATGTTGATTTTTTTTTATCTTATGGATTTTGGTTTTTCTTTGTAGGTACTTGAACCCTTGGTTGCTACACGTATGGTTGGGGATTTGAGGCCGTATGATCGTGATTTGCAAAGCTAAATTTGAATTGAGGGAAGCCGAAAGAAGAGCCGCGCCTAAATGAGCCATCTTCAGTTACCCGCGGGGGCGGCTCAGAAAGGAGAGGGCGCGGCTACAACTTTTTAAGACCTCTCGAATCTTCGGTAGATTCCCAGCCGCGCCCCAGGAGAAGGCGCAGAGACAAAGCCCACGGGAGCGGCCCAGCGAGAGACGGCGCGGAAATCTGGGTTTCATCCCGATTAATTCAGCTACCTATGCTGATTTTACCTTATCCATCTCTCTTATTTCCAATCTCTTCACTCTCTCTCTCTAAAAACCACAATTCCTCAACCCTTACTACCAAAAATCCCTCAAATTCCTACATTCTCATCCCAAATTCCACAAAATCTCTTTATAAAACATCAAATTTATCATCAATTTTCGACCTCTATGACTACCGGGTTTTGGGTGGGAGTGACTATATGGTTGACCCAAACTACCCCTATGTTCACCCCGATCACCCCGCACTTTGTGTGCAACCCGAGCCATATGACCAATTATCCCCTTCCCAACTTGAGCTTTTTAAAGGTCATTATGGGTGGCCCCCCGGTTACACCAGTGGTTGGGACCCCCATGGCCCTCCCTCGGGTTTCTCATAAAATAGTTGGGATGGGGATAATGGTGGTGCCGGCCCTAGTGGCGAATAGTTTCCCCCTTAGTATGCATGTTTTCCCCTCCTCTTTTGGCTCCCTTTTGTTTATATTTGCATGTGAAGCATCGAGGACGATGCTCTTATCTAGTGTGGGGGGTGTTTGAGTCAAAAGGGAGTAGTTTTGAGTAAGTGTGGGGGAAAGCAACAAGTGTTTTGGGTGTTTTTTTCCCTTGGGAGAGTTACAACTCGAAGACTGGTCCTGCTGGCTCTGTACCTACAAAATCAACGGAGACACCGGTTGGGTGGTGCTCCGCCTCCAACGCTCAAGTTAGTAACTTGAAGGAGAGTAAAAAGTGCGGAAATTAAGGTGGGGATCTGCTTGTGTTCCAAGCTCAAGAGTTCTCTGATGTGAGAGAAAGTAGGGTATAATAAATGATTGTGAATTTCTGAATGTCCCCCAATTTGGGGGAATATCTCCCTATTTATAGGGTCGTTGGGAAAAGTGCCCTTTCCTAGGTCATTATGACCTAGGACTGATGGGTTGCGCCGCCAATTAGCGGATTTTGGGGAATTGGGCCCTTGAAGGCCGCAATTCTACGGAAATATCTAGAGAGGCCACGTGTCAGCTGGAGATTGGTCAAAGGTGACTTGCCAGCCTCTAACATGTGGCACCTCCTCATTGGTCCACTTGTCTAGGGTAAAAATACCCTAAACATTTGCCCCTTACAGGTGGCACGTGGCAGGCCACGTGGCGCCTGTGACACGTGTCAGCCCGTGATAGGTGAACAGTAAAAACGACTATTTTTTTACGGAGGTGACGGGGATTTAATTTCCACCGTTTTACCCCCTATAAATAGAGATTTACCCCCCCCCCCCCCCTCTCCTCTTCACTTTTTCACAATTCCTTGACTTTTTAGAGAGAGAAAGAGAGTTTCTTAGAGAGAGGTGCTGTAATCCTGGTTGCGTTTAAGCAAGTTCAAGATTTTCGTGTGCTCTTTCGAAGTCACCCGGTCACCGGTTACTTTGAGTTCTGAAAATCTGAAAACGGCAAAGTAACCTTCTTTAAGTTTTCTTCTTTTCTTTTTCTTTAGCCTGTATACATTCGTTTCTGGCTGTATACATGATTTTCAAAAATAAAATGGACTCTCCATTTGCACACACGGCACTGCCTAGGACGCTCAGCTGATCACCAGGGACGGCTGAGTCTAGAACCGGGGGTGCCTTCTCTGGAGTTTCTGGAGTGCCCTCTCTCTGTCTGTGCAGGACACAATGGCTAGGGTCAAACAGACGGCTATCAAGCCTAGACGGCGGCGCACTAGGGAAGTGCCTGCAGACGAGGTAGTGAGGGAGGAGGGCTATGAGGCGGCTGAGCAAAGTAACTCTGATGAGGATGCTCCCTCTACCTCCAGCAGTAGTGAATCAAGGGGAGACGGTGAGGAAACCGCCTCCTCTCTAGAACAACCAAATAACTCAGCCAACAAGGCTGCTAAAGAATCGGAGGAATCCGGCTTTGATAAAGAGGACCTTGCTGAGGCTTATCGCCAAACAGCAAAGAAAGCAATAAATCCAGATCCTCTGAAAACCCGGATGAGGCCAGGAGATATCTCTCTCCTGGAAAGTGGCTTTGAAACCTTTAAACAACAACACCTATTCGGGGAAGACTAGGATATTCTCGTCCCTTCGCCTGATGCTGTACTGGCTTGGGGGGACGACATTGATAACGCAGACAATTACTTTGTCTATTATGAGGCGGTAATAGAAGCTGGCCTCCGCTTCCCCCTTCACCGAGGCATCCGGAAAATCTTGAAGGGGTACGACTTGGGGGTGTGGCAATTGACATCCAACTCCTGGGTCAATATCCTGAGCTATATTGCCGCCTGCAAGCTCCAGGACATTGAGCCCAGCTTCACTGCCTTCGCCCACATGCACTACCTCAAGAGTACCCCAGGCGGATACGGGGCGTGGTACACTATTTCCACGCTCCCGGAATACTTGATGACCTTGGACAAGGTGTCCAAGTGGGGAGGTTGGAAAGACAAGTGGTATTTAGTCTCTTCCCCTTCTCTGAAAATGAATAGAATTCTCCGGCGATATAGCAAGGAGCCGGCTTTGGTAGGCCAGAATTGTGTACGCCCGGCTCTCTCTACCAAAGCCCGGGTGCAGATAATAGAGCCGAAATTCTTCAAGACAACAACTGAGCCCCTGGGGGATGTATCTCACATAGTTGTTCCGAAAAATTGGATCACCCATCCGGATTTCTTTGCGGATGAGAGATTCTTGTCCGCCTGCGGGTTGAGTCCCATGTTTCCAGAGGGTAGATACACTCACCCACCCGGCGGTTTTCCGTGTGCAATTTTAATACTTCCATGCCTTGAAGTTTTTTCTTGTTCTAACACTTTTCATGTTTTTCTGCAGCGGAAGCAAGAAAAATGGTTGACCCAGCCAAGACACAGGCTAAGTCAGCGGCTGTGCTCCGCAAGGAGCAGGTCATGGCCAAGAAGGCTTCTTTGGAGGCCAAGGAGGCCAAGAAAGGCGGGGTAAGATAAACTTCAATTCTTTTTGAATTCTTTCAAGTCTTTCCACTACCGGATGACTAATGGTTTACTTGTTTTTTGCAGGCTTCAACTGGCATCCTCCCCCGCTTAATGACAAACGTCTTAAAAAGACTAGGGGATGAGCAACTTCAAAAACCGGCTGCAAAAGCCGGGAGGAAGGCTAGCTCAACGGTCTCCGGCTCTGAAGCCTAAGACCGCCCAACAACCGGGGGAAAGGGCTCCAAGGCTATGGCAACTCTGAGTGAAAGCTCAGAGAAGTCAAGTAAGAAAAAGTCGGATGCTTCTGAAGCATCGAAGGGTGGCGAGCCACCCAAGGTTGCAGGTGGTGCTGTAGTCGGAGGAGAGGAGCTGGTGAGGGCCGACTCTAAAGGTAAAATAGAGATTCCTTGGCCGCTTAATTTTATGCGTGTCAAGAAAATGACTGACCCTTCCGGGGGTTCCGTAAGCAGCCGGCAAAGAATGAATGCAAAATATGCTGCTAATCTCTCACCGAGTCATTCTTATGGTGCAGATGCTACTTCTGGGCCCCAGGACTTGGCGGGGTTTACCAAGAGAATGGTGAGAACTCTTACCCAGTCGGAGAAGAACTCCATGCCCAACCGCCACGAGGTCGACTTCGACCAAATTCCGGGGCAGCTGGCTGAGGTAAGTAGGACTTGCCCCTTATCTTTTATTTCATTCCATTTCATTTTTCTTCTTTTTTTTGCTAAATGTTTGATTTCCCGGATGACCTTGCATAGGTTATTGTCCAGGTGGATGGACTTCGGGTGCCATTCTGGAAGAAGCAAGATGAGGTAACTGATGCCAATAAGAGGGCTTAACAAAACCTCAACTCTGCAAGTAGTGGAGTTGAAACAGGAGGAGCTGGTCAAGACTTTAACGACTGCTAATGATGCGGCTAATAACCGGATCAACGACCTGGAGCTCCAACTGAAAAACGCCGGCTCAGACCTCAAAGCCTTGGAGGGAGCAGACAAAGAGAATGCTGAACTCAGGAAGGAGAATTCCCGGCTGGTTGCCGAGATCGTCAGCCTGAAGAACCAGCACAAAGAGCAGCTCAAGGCTGAGCAAGAAAGGCTCATTACTGAGAATGAGCAGGATAATGAGATCCGCCTCCGGACGGCCTAGGGGCTTCTCTACCCTGAGGTAGACTTTGATGTCTTCAAACTGAGGTATGATTACGCCACTGCGGCGTATGATGCCAAGGTTCTTGGGGATCCTGCTCCGCCTCGGTTCAAGCCCTGGGCAGCGGAGAATGGCGCCGAGGTCTCACACACTGAAGAGCCGGACCTTGATGAGATAATAAAGGACAGGGAAACAAGGACAGCCAGCCTGAAGAGGCTGTGGTTCTGGAGGAAGTTCCTTCAACATCCCAGGCCCAGCCGGACCAGCCCCAAGAGTAGCTCTCCTCAACTTTTGTGGCAGTATGCTAACCATTTTTTTTCTTTCTTCAGCGGTTGTATGCCAACCTTTTGCTTTTCCGGCCTATGTGCTGAGTTTTTGTGTAATTTTTATTTTCTCTATATACCCGATGGGATCCGGCTAACAATCATTCCTAGCCTTGAGCCAGTTTAATTTATGAAGTATACCGACTCAGTCGACTTTTCTTATACTTGCACAATTTTTTAATTTTTTCACTTTTGCATATATACTCAATATATATACTTGTGATTTTGCCTATCTTATGAAAAGTATGCGACAGGTACAAATCCGGCTGTCCTTCCCCCTGGACGGCTGTGTTGTTGGTTTAATCTGAAAAAGGATTGATTGTCTTGGAAACTTCTCATACTTGAAAGAGTATGGGATGTTTGTAAGACAATCAATCACAATAGTGATTGCCCCAAACCAAGTACACAGCCGGTCAAATAGCAGGCATACAACCTCTGTCCTAGTCGGTACCAAATCGCCTGGGTATTCCATTATAGCCATTACACAAAAGAGTTTTGCCCCAATAGGGCCCAATAGGGGGAGTGCGCAACTTAAAGTTTATGATAGTTCTCCGGCTGATGTCTGAGAACATCCGAAGTTCCACAATAAAAAAATACTTAGAAAAAATTTAAGTTAGACAGCTATGAGTTGGCTAATTTAGCCGTTCAATCTTCGCCGCCTGCATGAGTACATAGAACGAGCAAGGAGGTTGTTCTCTGCGACGATTGCAACCGGAGGGGTGTCACCGGACGCCTATATCCATGACGGGATAGACGAATTTGTAAAAAAGACAACCATCTGGCCATTGGCCTCTGGTCTAGTTTGAGACTGGCTACATAGCCACTAGGCAGTTTTGTGCCTAGCTTTAAGGTTCTGGCCATTGGCCTCGTGTCACTATGGACATTTAATTTTAAACACTAAGTATCAAGCTTCGTTTTTTATCTGGCCATTGGCCTCAAGTTGTTCACATATTAAATTTGCTACTAAACTTTACAATACTTGTATGGGTAAACCTAGACGGAAAAAGACAATAATTGAAACAAAAGCATTTCCCATTAACACTTCTTGTTACAAAAAACATTACAATACTTAGAAGTAGTACCTTTTCAGGTTATCTACTTTCCATGTTCTAGGCAGGCGCCTACCGTCTGGGGTTTCCAGGCGGTATGTGTCATCCCTAACTTCTTCATAAATCCGGTAGGGGCCTTCCCAATTAGGAGTTAACTTTCCTAGTTCTTTGGCCCTACCGGTTGCCTCCATTTTTCGTAACACAAAATCGTCAACTTTCAAAGGACGTTTGTGTACTCTTTTGTTGTAGGCTCTTGTCATTCTCAGACGGTATATCTCATGTCGCAGGGCAGCATTGCCCCTGCGTTCCGGGAGGGAGGCCAATGCCAGCCGCATGGTCTCCCAATTTGCCTCTTCATCATAGAGCATCACTCTGAGCATAGGCTCATAGTGTTCAATGGGCAAAACGGCTTCAGCTCCCTATACCATGAGAAATGGGGTTTCTCCGGTTGAGCCCTTGGTAGTTGTCCGGATGGCCCATAGGACATGAATTAACTCTTCAGCCCATAAACCACCGGCTCTTTCAATTTTCTTTTTGATGTCGTCTGAGATGAGTTTGTTGAATGCCTCAACCTGACCGTTTGCTTGAGGACGGCCGACTGAGGCAAAGTAACTTTAGATACCTTGATCTCCCAACCATGTCTTGAGCTGAGTCGTTTCAAACTGAGGGCCGTTGTCAAATACCATAGACATAGGTACCCCAAACCGGGTGATGATGTTCTTCCAGATAAAAGAGATGACATCCTTTGTCTTAATATTCTTAACTGCCTCCGGCTCCACCCATTTGGTTAAATAGTCCACAACCACCAAGATATAGCGTTTTCCGCCTGGCCCAGGCGTATAAGGACCCAAAATGTCCATGCGCCATTTTGAAAACGGGACTGGGCTGTGGATTGCCGTCAGATCAGTAGCCAGGTGATGTATTAGCTTGCTAAACCTTTGGCATTTACACATTTCTTCACAAACTCTTTGGCATCTGCCTCAAGGGTAGGCCAAAAATAGTGCCGCCTGGCTCTGACGGCTAGGGACTTGCCGCCTATATGGCAGGCGCAGAATCCCGCCTGCAGCTCTTCGAGAACTTCTTTCCCCTTCTCTGGGATAACACACTTCAACAAGGGCTTGAGAAATCCAGCCTTGAAGAGTTCTCCGTTTCTCAACTCAAAGTTAGCTGCTCTCTTTTTCATGACGGCTGCCTCTTGAGGTGAATCAGGGAGCGTACCGTCTACAAGATACGCCCGGATGCCATCCATCCAAGTAGAACTTCAATCCAGAATTCCAATAGGCTCTTCATAAAACTTCTTTTATCAAGAACTTTCCAAAAGACTTACCGAGGCGTATCATGGCAGGCGGAAGATGCCAATTTTGACAGTGCATCCGCTGGGTTGTTATCTGACCGGGGCACTTGATTCAATCGAAATTCCTCAAGTGTCCCAACCTCATCTTTGACAGCCTGAAGATATTTGATCATAGCCGGATGAGTTGCTTCATAAGTGCCCTCATACTGGCTAACAACCAACTGAGAATCAGAATGGGCGTCAATCTTTGTTGCCCCTACCGCCTTACACATGCGGATTTCGGCTAGCAGGACTTTGAACCGTAGTGCATACTCATACTTATCTCCTTCTGGAGATTCACAAACAATGCCTGCACCACAGACGTTCTTTGTAGAGCTCCCATCTACATACACCTTCCAAACCTGATCAATATTATCCGGAAGAACCGGACGAGTCATTTCAACAATGAAGTTGGTAAACGCCTAACCTTTCACTGCTTTCCTTGGTTCGTAGGTGATTTCAAGACTTTGCATTTCAATAGCCCACTTTAACATTCTTTCGAATGACTCGAGAGTAGACATTGGCCGCTTGAGGGGCTGGTCGGTATAAATTACAACCGAATGTGCCAGAAAGTATGGCTTCAACTTTTTGAAGGCCATATATAAAGCAAGACCAAATTTTTCCACCATGGGGTATCGGAGTTCAGCATTTTTTAACACATAGCTAATTAAATATACCGGGAGCTGAGAACCGTCTTGTTCAGCAAGGAGAACAGCACTGAGGGCATGGTGTGAGACGGCTAAGTACATGTACAACTTTTCTCTAGGCAAAGGGCTGACAAGCCATGGCAAAGAGTGCAAGTGTTCTTTCAATTTCTGGAAGGCCGCCTTAGCATCATCTCCCCATTCAAATCTAGTCTTCTTCCTGATTGCTTGGAAGAAGTAAAGGCATTTGTGACCTGACCGGCTGAGGAACCTCCCCAAGGCGGCCAGGCCACCGGTGAGTCTCTGTACTTCCTTAACAGTGCGGGGTGACTTCATGTCAATTACCGCCTGTATCGTCTCAAGGTTAGCGTCTTTCCCCCTTTGATCAATCAGGAATCCGAGAAACTTCCCAGACTTAACACCAAAGACGCATTTCTTAGGATTTAACATAACCTTATGCCGCCTGAGTGTGGAGAAGGTTTCTCGGAGATCAGCAAGGTGATTCGCCTGCTACTTGGATTTGACTATCATGTCATCAATATATGCCTCTACGTTCCTCCCAATTTGATTAATAAAGACTGTATTAATCATCTGTTGGAACGTAGCCGGCGCATTCTTCAAGCCAAACGGCATCACAGTATAACAGAATAACCCCTGATCAGTGACGAAGGCCGTCTTTTCTTGATCTTTGTTCCACAGGGGTATCTGATGGAGGCCGGAATAGGCATCCATGAAACTGATCAAGGCATGACCGGCTGTTAAATCAACCAAGTTGTTAATTTTTGGAAGTGGATAGCTATCCTTTGGGCATGCCTTGTTGAGGTCTGTGTAGTCTACACACATCCGCCAGGTACCATTCAACTTCATTACAAGCACAACGTTTGCCATCCAGTCGGGGAAATTACAGGGCTGAATGAACTTGGCATCCAGCAGCTTTTTTACTTCGGCAGCTGCCCCCTGACTTCTTTCCTCACCGTGATTCCTCTTCTTTTGCCGGATAGGCTTCATTTTTGGATCCACGGCGAGCTTATGGACAGCAAGATCTGGGCTGATGCCTGGCACCTCTTCCAGTTCAAAGGCAAACACATCTTTGAAATCCTTCAACAGAAGGTGCAAATCTGCACCTAGAACAGCATTAGCAACCGTCCCAACCTTAACAGTTTGCTCTGGACGGCTGTCGTCCAGAACAAGATCAATACTTTCACCAGCCGGTTGAGGACGGAGCTCCTCTGACCGTTCGCCAGTCAGGTATTGCTATTTCTTTTCTTTTACCTCCACCAACTCTACAGCTTTTCTCTTTTTTCCGGCTGCTGGTGGGGGTGAATTGGCATCCTTGACATTGTCAAGGTCTATTGGTTCCTTCCCTTGGCCATCTGCGGCCACAGTATCTTTAACGGCTGAGAGATATCACTCTTGGGCCGTCTTCTGATCCCCGTTTTGGGAACCAACAAAGCCATCATCCCTCTCATACTTGATGAGCATAAGAGACGGGATGATCATCGCCTTGGCTTCGTTGAGGGTTGGCCTCCCAAGGATAATGTTGTAGGTGGTCAACTCCTCAACGACCAAGAATCTGACGACAATATGTCGTCCCTGACCCTTTTCTCCAAGCCGGATGGGTAAGTCAGTTCTTCCGGCTGGGTAGACCATCCCACCCCCAAAACCAACCAAGGGGTGGGTGACCGGATGCATGCTGCTGGTGTTGTATTTCAGCTTTTTCAAGCACCGGAGGCTGATGATGTTCGACGAGCTGCCAGTGTCAATAAGGATGCGTCCAACTAATTGGTTGGCGACCTTACATTCAATGACAACCGGGTCGTCATGCGGACGGCGGACGCTGCCCCTGTCCTTCTCAGTAATGAGGACATCCGGAAAGGTGGAGCTGGCAGACGCCTGCTCATCATCATCCTTATCCATCTTTCGAAGATGGCTTTTAGTGCCCCGGATGGTAGGGCCACGACAAGAGAATCCACCTGCTATAGTGTAGACCAGATCCTTGTCGGTATCCGAACTACTAGTAGGCTGGGGGGTAGTCTTGGAGGACTGACCCTTATTTTTCTTTTTTGCCCCGGCTGGGGACTTAGAAATATAGGACTTTAACATCCCTTTGTCAGCCAGACGGTCCAGCGCCCGTTGAAGGCTGAAGCAGTCGTTGGTGTCATGGCCAACTTCCTCATGGAACTAGCAGTACTTGTTCTTGTTCCGTGACAGGACAGAACTTTTCATTGGATTTGGCTTCTCAATAGACAGCCGGTCATTTACCTCCATGTGGATGGAGTTGCAGTCTTTGTCAAACTCGTATTGGGGGACGTACGGTTTAAACTCTTTTTTAATCTTCTTGGACGGCTGCTCAGAATCACTGACCGCCCAGACTTCTTTTCTTTTCTATCTCTCTTCTTTTTTCTTTGCCAGCTGAGTTGACCGGCTCTCTTTTTGCTTGTCGGACTTCTTGGAGTCTGACTGACTACCAGGCGTGCAGAGGTCGGTTGCTTGGATATAGCTTTCCGCCTCCCTCAAGGCCGCCTGTAGGGTAAATGCCCCTTTTCTAACAAGGTCGAACTTAAAAGTCGACCCGTCTCTCAGACCCTTGAAGAAGTCTGTAAATGCTACCTCATCAGACAGCCCCGGCCCTGGATCTGAATCCTGACTAGGTTGAACCGCCTGACATATGAGCGTAGCCCTTCTCTCTCTCCCTACTTAATGGTGCTCAAGTCTAAACTTGTTTTCTTAGCAGGGATGTTCATTGAGAAGTTGGTGGCAAACAAGAAGGCTAGCTTCATGAAGCAGTCAATGGACCCGGCTGGGAAGTTGCCAAACCATTGCTGGGCAATGCCCTTCAATGTATCCGGGAAACAACGACACCAAGAGGTATCGTCCCAACCTTGTAAGCACATTAGGTTGGTATATGCCATCAGGTGGTCTTCCGGTTGGTGGTGCCATCATAAGCACCAACCAACACATTTTTAACCTTGGCCGGCTGGGCCACCTCAGTTATACTTGCTGCAAAGGCAGACGGCTGTTCGCCTAGCCTCATCAGCCGTAGCTGCCAGTCCAGTGGCTGGACATTGATGTATGCCGCCTGACCTCCGAATTGTGGTGGCTGCATAAACTGGAGGCCATATTGCCCATACTGCGCCTGGGGTGCGTATGGCATAGACCCTATCATGAGTTGAAGTTCGGTGTTGACGGATTAACAGCCTGTCTCACTCTCACGCAAGGACATGGAACTTTTTGTAGAAGCTTCTTTGAAGCTATCTGGAAAGCTTGAGGTAGAAGCTAAGTCAAACTGTTGCTGTCTCCTTCGATTGATGACATGTCTGGCATCGAAGGCAGACGCCTTGTTGGCCTCCGGCTGGGGCTGCAAGGGCTGCCTCTGGGGCATCAAAATCTTGGTCCAGTCAAGTTTTGCGGCTGCCTTCTCCTTTGGATGAGGAGTTGGCTTCCTATCCCTGACCGACTTCTTCTTCTTCCCATCATTGGGAGTCTTTTAAGGTGGAGGACTCTTGCTAGAGCCAGCCTTGTTGTTGATCATCTCCTTGATTTCACCCTTAAAGGAGTTCATGAATTTCATGAGCTCATTCCGGGTGACTGGAGCTTCTCCTCTGGTCTTTCGGGTTTCCCCGTCTGACCTCCCAGGGGGCCGCCTGCTTGAACCCGCCTGGTCTTGATTTCGCTCCAGTTGATCCATGGAACGAATGGATTTAGAGATGAGGGAGCCGTTTTTGGTTATGTAGGTCTCCACATCATTGTCCTCTTCATCCTCCTCCTCAGTAAATACCTCTGGCTGAGGCTGAGGTTGAGGGATTTCCAAGCCTGCCGGTTGAATAACCGGTTGTATGTCCTCCTGGTTACTTGCCTGAGTAACCGAACGCAGAGAAGTAGAGTTAGAAATTGATACAGAATCTTGAACCATCTTGAGGTATGAAAGGAATGGTGTCCTTCGAACAAGTGTATTATTCTGATAGCGGGTTCAAAATTAATAGAAAGCTAATATATTCAGCAAGGTCAAGTGATCGGAATTCCTGGGTGGAGGCCACTTCCGATCAATAATACTAATATAATTAATATTACAGCTTAATCTTGGCTGAACCCTTCTGGTCACACCCAAGCAAAAAATATACGAACCGACTCAACGAATTAATTCGGAAGAAATTAATTTGTCGCCAGAGTGTTAAACATTTAGACGTCGGAAATTTGAGCTTGGAGCGTCAAAACCGAGCGTCGGAGAATCTCAAATGTCGAGCCAAAATTTAGGATTTGGTGAGACGGGAAAATGCATCAAGTAACGAGTAAAATCCTAGCCACGCAAAAAGGCTAGGAATGCATGCCCAATAGGAGCATGCCACGTGGAAGCACACATGGAAAAAAAAACGCCATGTGGCAGCACACGTGGCCGCCACGTTGGCAGCCACCAAGTGGCAGCAGCAACGTTGGCAGCCGCCACATTGGCAGCCACCAAGTGGCAACGTGCCACGTGGCAGCTCCATGGTGGCGGCGCGCCACGGTGGCGACACATGTGGCAATGGCCGTGGACCCGGGTTGATGGGTCATGGACACGGGTCAAAATAAAATGGGCCAACCGAACCCAACTTGGGGCTCAAGGTTGGGTGACACATGGTTAGTTCACATTGCATGTGAAATTCCTTGGGGACCAAGTGAGAAAGTGGTCCATTCCTAACCATGTGACACTTGTTACTTGTTCCTTTGTTTATTTAACTAAGGGTTGAATTCACAAATCTTTCCATGTGGGATCTTTTTGTCAAAAATCCCACATTGAAAGATGAGTGAAATTCACAAGGCATACTTCCTTATAAATAGTCATGGCATGGCTTGAGAATTCTTTGCTTGAGTGGGAGTTAGAAATAGCATTCCATATTTTTGGGAAAACTCTTAAACTCTAATAACACTCGGGTTTTGATCGGACCTTGCTAACTCCAAGGTAGCGGACCTTAAAGTCGCGTGTTCGTCCTTTGTGGGTGGATATCGTTGGAGGCACGGCATTTGCGGTGCTCAAGACTTTCAAGTAAGAGCCCGTTTTGTGAGGGCGAAGCTCGCTTAAAGGGTATGATTCGTTCTTCCTTTTCTTATGATTATTTATTTATGCTTTATGGGTTTATTAATTACGAGTGGTTCCTTGGGTCGGGGTTGTTTTCGCGGTGAGTCGGACTCACCAAACCCCAACAAGGTACTTTCCCCACAGACGGCGCCAAATGTTTTGGGTGATTTTGTCCCCTGGGAGAGTTACGGCTCGAAGACTGGTCCTACTGGCTCTGTACCTGCAAAATCAACGTAGACACCGGTTGGGTGGTGCTCCGCCTCCAACGCTCAAGTTAGTAACTTTAAGGAGAGTAAAAGGTGCGGAAATTAAGGTGGGGATCTTCTTGGGTTCCAAGCTTAGGATTTCTCTAATGTGAGAGAAAGTAGGGTATGATAAATGATTGTGAATTTCTGAATATCTCCCTATTTATAGGGTCGTTGGGAAAAGTGCCCTCTCCTAGGTCATTCTGACCTAAGACTGATGGGCTGCGCCGCCAAATAGCGAATTTTGGGGACACTAGGCGAAAAACCTAATTGGCCACCGGTTCAAAACCCCCCTTTGCCACCGGTTTTGAACCGGTGGCCAGTGGGGGGGTGGCAAATCCTAGAACAAAAGGCCACCGGTTCAAAACCGGTGGCAAAATTAAGTATTGCCACCGGTTAACCGGTGGCAAAAACAGTTGGCGCTTTAATTTTTTTTTTTTGTATTAAAGATAAATGCCACCGGTTAACCGGTGGCAATGTACCTTTTTTTTTTTTTTTTGCCTTTTCAAAAAGAAATATAATAATAGAATAATTAAATCAAAAAAAAAAATTAGAACATCAAAATCCAAATACAAACAATAACGATAAATATGATTGAAAATTTATAATATATAATAAAAAAAAAATTACAATATACAGATCAATGAAATCAAAAGTATTTCCTACCAAAAAAAAATCGAATAATTACAACATATTAGTCAAAAAATTTACAATATAAAAAAAAAAATTTACAACATCAAAATCAAACTTCTTGCATCTTGATTCATCAGCTTGATTCTTTTTTTTTTGACAAATCGGCTTGATTCTTCGATTTAAATTAAATCAATATACCTGCGTTTATGACAACAAACAAATAAATCTATTAAAATTAATAAACTGCAAAAAAAATAAAAACCAAAAAAAAACAAAAACAAAAAAAAACAAGAATGATTTGCATCTACCCTTTAATCCAATAAAATCAACCCCACATATTAGTTAAAAACCCAGAAAAAAAAAACAGAAATTGATGACCAAAAACTGATAAAAAAACCAGATTTTAAATCGAAATCAAATCGATTAAAATAAAAAAAATTCGACTTCAAATCGATTAAAACCATCCCAGAAAATCCCAAAATAGATTTAAACAAATCGATTAAAATCGATTTTAAACCCAGAAAAATATACTCAAAAATTAAAACAAAACCCAAATATTAAATCAAAACCCAGAAAAATAACTCAGAAAAAACCCAGAAAAAAAAATAAACAAAATCCCAAAAACCCAGAACTAAAATTGATTATAATCGATTTAAAATCAAATTAAAATCGATTAAGATACTCAAACAATTCCAAAAATGATTAATTAAACCCAGAAATTAAAAATCAATCAATTAAACCCAACAAAATCCGATTAATTAACCCAAAAAATTGATTAATTAAACACAAACCTCGTGCATGTCTTCGTGGTGTATTGTTGCGGTGGTGGTCGAGATGAGCGAGAAACATCAGTTCGTTGATGTGGTGGTGGTGATTTTCAGACTCTTTTTCTCAAGATTTCGAGCAAGAGAAGGAGGAGATCGAAGAAGGAGATGAAAAAGAAAAAGAGAAGTAGGAGATAGAAGAAGGAGGAGGTAGAAGAAGGAGCTCGAAGGAGGAGGTAGAAGAAGGAGCTCGAAGGAGGAGATAGAAGAAGGAGGAGGACGAATTGAAAGAGAAAGAAGAGAGGGGAGAGCAGGAGAGAGAAAGAGGAGAGGGGAGACGCGGCTGATGTGAGGAATGAGAGTAGGGTTTGGTGTTTATAAGGGGGGCGGTTTTTTTTTAATTGATTATTGCCACGGGTTCAAACCGGTGGCCTTTATCATTTTTGCCACGGGTTCGGTTTGAACCGGTGGCAATTTAAATTAGCCTATCCCGCCCATTTTTAAGCCACCGGTTTTCGAAAACCGGTGGCCATAGAGCGGTGCTTCTTTGAATTTTTCTACTAGTGGGAATTAGGCCCTTGAAGGCCGCAATTCTACGAAAATATCTAGAGAGGCCACGTGTTAGCTGGAGATTGGTCAAAGGTGACTTGCCAGCCTCTGACACGTGGCACCTCCTCATTAGTCCACTTGTCTAGGGTAAAAATACCCTAAACACCAAGGACTCGTGGGAACGTTTGAGAAACTTATGTTGGGTATTGTTGTTAAGCGTCGGGTTGTATAGCTTTTGGATTGTTTTATGATGATGATGATGATGATGTCTTCTTTGATTATGATTTGGGTAATTGGTTATGCCTAAGGATCAAGTTTGTTAGTTTTTTTTGTCTTTCTTTTCTATTTTGCTAACCCTTTTTCTTTGTATAATGTTTGTTTTTGCCTTTCTCTCTCTCTCTTTTGTAGCTTTGAAGAACGATGGAAGCAACACTTGAAGCTTTGGTAAATGGTTTGGTTGCTTTATTTATCTTTAAGAGACATTTGGGTGAGATCTTTCCATTTCCCTCTTTACTTTTTCTTTGAGTGCTTAGTTTAGGTCTAGCTTAGGAAGAAGTTGCATGGTTCGAGGTTGTTTGAATTTTGTTCTAAGGAACCTGGGATCGTTGATGTTGTTATCAACGATCACTTGTATGAGGATTGGGATTTACTTTGATCATATGCCTCGTTTGTTAACCTTTTGGATTTCTTCCTCTTTCTTTCGTTTTGTTTTCCTTTTTGTGTGACAAGCATGACTATGACAAAATGAAATGATTTTGATTTGGAAATTGCTCATGCATTTGGAATTGGTTGTTTTTATGATTTGCCAATGAATGCTTTTCTTCCTAGTTGATGGTGGCCGACACGGTTTAAGATTTCTTGTGGTTGAGATGGAAAAATTTTAAGCTAAGCCAGTAAGGTTAAGAACTATAGAGGACGTTTGAACCCTTAGTTCACGAGAAAGTGGTAAACTGGTGTTGCTCTCTATAGTGGATATGAAGCTCTTTAGTTGGTATTTGCTAGTTTCCATCCCTTGTGAGGTTTAAATTGTTTAAGACTTCATCAATCTTGTTGAGCGACATTTAGGATCCTTGACTATGCATAGCTTAATCCTTGTGTTGTCCTCTAGCTCCCAAGATCGTGACCAAGCAACTTTAAGGGAGCAAAAGGGAACCTTTTCTCATTTTTCTTTATTTTCTTATTGTTTTGTTACAAATTTGGTTTTCTATTTTGCATCAACCTACTTGCTAACCAATTTGGGCCTTATTTCCCTTTTTTGTCTTAACCATATTATTAACCTAACAGCTTATGTTCTACCAACCTTTTTAGTTCGTGAGCATTGGCATGTGAAGTTTGAGGCCAGGTTTGAGAGTGTTGAACATGAGCAAGAAAACTTTGTGAATTGGATTAAGTAAAGGTTTTGAAAGTTGAACTTGGAAAGAACATGCAAAAAGTTTCAGAAGAGAGTTGCAATTTAAGAAAACCAAGTGAAGTTTCAAGAAAGAGCTGTCCTTAGTTGAAAGAGGCAAGGACATAAAATAAAAGTCTATGCAATGAAAAAAAAAATTTAAAAAAAAGAAAAGAAAAGGTTTTGTTGTTCCTTTCCAATAAATGGATGTAGTTAGGGATGTCAATTTAATCGGAATTCGATTCGAATCCGATCCGATCGAAGAAAAAAAATATGATCCGAATCCGTTTAAAATTAGTCTGAATCCGAATTTGATAAAATACATCCGAACGAATAGGAGGCAGAACGGACTTAGACCCTACGCCCTACGGAGTCCGATCCGAGTCCGAATCCGAGAGTATGAGCGTATGCTTTATAACTTGTGACAATTGTTTGCTTGTTTTGTAGAAAAATTTGTTATGTAACTTAGTTCATAATTTAAATATGTTATGTTTATAATTTAATTGGTATGACAATACAAGCAATTTTAGGTACATATGACATTACCGAAAAAAAATACAAAATTCTTATTATTTCGGAGGTCCATATAAACGGACTGGATTTGGATCCGAAAATCACGAGTCGGATCGGATTCGGACTCGGATTCGAATCCAAGTCCAAGGTCCGTTTACTAAATGGATCAGATTCGGATTTAGCCACATCCGACCCGAATCCGATCTGTTTCCATCCCTAGTTGTAGTAATGTTGTGAGGTTTGTATTGAAGGTTGTTAGTTTGAGATTAGGTTCAATTCTTAGTTTGTTCTTGAGAGATGGCCACTCTTTTGCTTCACATAGGAATTGCCACAAAAATTTTCAAGTTGATTTCCAGCCTTTACCCCTAGCCATAACATTAGAACCCTTGTAAAGATGACAAGGGAATAAACACGTCGTCAATTGTCTTTCCCTAGATCAAATACAATTTATACAACCTAAACAAACCTAATACGAGTATAAGGCAAGCATAGGGGCCGAACCACAGAGAACGGATAAACACCACCAAATGTTATCGACAATTAAGCTAGTCCGGAATAGGAGATAAATAAACTAAAGTCTAAAAATGCTAAAACAAGAAATAAAACATTAAGGGAAATGGTTTAGGTATAGCATTCACTTGAACATAAACAAAAGCATAGAAGTTGAATTAATTATGAACTAAACATGCTCAAATATCGAAATAAAAGATCCAATCTAGCCGCCTTCCGGGGTCAATTGGCTTCTCCTTACATAGCCTCTATGTTTCCACACTAGAACCATATATTAGAAGGTGCAATCAAAGAACTATCGATAACAATGAACCTTAACTAAGTCAACTTTCGTTTCTTGTTAGCAAAGATTCACCTTTAATCAACTAACAATGTGCACTTGCAAGAAGATTAAAGAATATCAAACTAACATACAAAGACTTTAATCACAAATAAATCAACTCTAAACCTAGAACATGCTCAAAATCCAACTACACCACAACCATCCCCTTAATGGGGAAATTACTCACTAATCATGATAATAACGAGATTAATTAACAAATAACCAAGAATCAACATGATTAACAAGTAATACCAACAACTAAAATAATAATAAAAATAAAGCAATAAAAATAGAGGAGAGAGAGTTAGAGATTCTCATTGATTGAAGATGTAAATCAATAGAAAAGATGATCAATTTCTTCTTCAAAATCCAAGTTCAACAATGGTGAAACCCTCACTTTCTCTCTCTAAACTACCCTAATCCTAAGCTAAACCTAGAGAGAGAAGCTCTCCTAAAACTAATTAGAGAGAGTAGAATAATATGGATGATTGAAAAGTTCTTTCTAATTACCCCAAAAATGGGTAAATATACTAAGCTAATAAAAATAAGAAAAATAAATAAAGAAAACAAATAAAATAAAAATAATTAAAATAATTAAAACTAAAAATAAAAAGGGAAAATAAAGCCCAAAACCCCCCAAATCCCATCAGACCCACGACCTTCATCATCCTCGATTTTTTGGAGGCTCTCATTCAATCACCAACCATCAAGCATCATCAACCATCATCTTCACCGTTCATCATCAATCATCATCAGCAATCATCACTTAATCGCCACCGTTCAACATTAATGACCACCTCCATTCTCGTGCAAATCACATGAGAATTGACAAAGATAAGACCCGCAACGGAGCGGCCGCGGCTAGGCATCTCCCAGGCATCTACTGAAAGTTGGAGTAAGTGGAGAGAACAGAGGGCCGCGCCCGCGGCAGCAGCAGCCGCGCCCGCGGTGGTCTGGGTTGCTCCTCGCTGCTGCGGTGCTGCTACTCTGTTGTTGTTGTTCTTGGCGCTGTGTGGTGGTGTGTCGGGGATGAATTGGAGGTGGTTCGGTTGTGAATTGGTGTTGTTGGTTGTTTGTGAAGTGGGGAGGCAGCGTTGCTGCTGTAATTGATGCTGGTGGTGGCTGCTATGTTGCGCGGTGGTGAGGTGGAGTTAATTAATGGTTGCTGTTGCTGGTTTGTGGCTGGTGTGAGGGATGTTGCGAGATGGCAATTGGTGGTTGAAGATGCTGGCGGTTTTGGCGGTGGTTGGTGCTGGTGTGTGTGGTGTTTGCGGGGTTGCAGGCTGGAGGAGATTGGGTGGTTCGGCTGGTGATTGTTGTTGTTGTAATTGATGTTGCGTGAGTGATTGTTGTTGGCTTGGTGTTGTGAGGTGGTGGTAAGGTGGGCTGTTAGGTGAGAGGAGTGGGTGTGATGCGTGAGTGAAGGAGAGGGAGCAGGGGAGTGAGATGATGTAGCTTGGGGTGGTGTAGGATAAAGAAGGGTGTGGTGATGGATAAGGGGCAGCAGGTTTGTTTGGCGTTTGGCTCAACTTGGAACCCGAACACACTTGACATAAAACCCGAACCCCTACACACAAAACCGAGAAAGGATTGGGACAAAGAAAAAGAATAAAATAAAATAAAAATAAATAAAGGACGAAATAAAACAAAACCAAGACAAATAAAATAGAAATAAATATAATAGAAATAAATAAAATAAAATAGGAAAATAGACTAAAACTAATAAAATAAAGAAAATAAAGTAAAACACACCAAAATTACCAAAATAAACTAGAGACTTTATTAAAGAGAAAACAAGAGAATAAAAGGTAAAATAAGGGAAAATAAACACGAAAATAACCTAAACACTACCCCTAGGAGTGACATAAATATCACTTATCAAAAGACCCTTGGACTTTAGTGGGGCGAGGTCAAAAACCGGTCGAGGGAGATAGATTTCAACCCTGTGGAGAGAGTATGCATAGTTGAGATGTCGGGAAGACCTTATGATTCAACATAAAAATTTCTTTTTCCGATTCCTTCGAGGAATCATGAGGAGCTGATAGGGGTGATTTGAAGCTACTGATGAGAACGTGGACCATCTTAGATGGGGCTAGGGCGGAGAATGAAATCACTAGTTCTTTATGCTTAGCTTAGGTTTGACTCTTTCAACCATGAGCATCTTGGAACATGTTTTCCCTCATTGTACTGAGAAAGGTGAGTATTCTTTGGTGCATGTCTCTTCGTTTGAGTCTAAATGGAGCATTTTATGCCTTAAAGCTTGATTGGTTATCTTAAACCTTATCATTGATGAGTGACATTTTTGGCACTCATTTGGTTCCTTTTTGGATGATTTTTATTTCTTTTTATCTTTCTTTTCTTTAGTTTTCCTTAGTTTTATTCTTGTTTTCCTCTTTTTATGCCTTTTGTAGTTTATTTCTCTATTTCGTGCTTTTTCTTGTTTACTTGCTTTCTTTTCCCTTTTTACTTGCTTTTTATCCTTTGGTTGTAGGTTGTGATTGATTGTCCAAGGATTCCCGAGCTTCCTTTCCATGGTTTTCCATTGATTTTCATGCTTAAAGCTCGTGCAAGAAGTTTCAAGTCAATGTGGGGTTCAAGGAGCATGCTTCAAGGTCTTTATTATGCCTTCCTCATGGCTCATTTTCTTCAAGAAATTCAAGGAAGTTGCTGCCTACCTTGTCCTCCATCATCATCATCTAGGATGCGTGCACCTCGTGAGCAAGGGCAAAGAAGAAAGGAGGATGCTACAGCTGTGTGCGGGCGCACAAGAGTGATGTGCGGCCGCACATCAGGTGTGTGCGGGCGCACATCCCTGGGTGTGCTCCCGTGCACACCATTCTCTCTCCTCCGAGCGCCCGCACCGACGTGGGTCTATTTTTGGACGTCTTTCCCAACTTCCTCTTGGGATTATAGTTATTTCTTTCCTTATTTAGAGAGAGAAAGAGATCTTCAATTGGGATTGAATTAGATTAGATTAGATTTTTAGAGAGAGAAAACATTAGTTCTTAGCATTTTTAGAGAGAGAAAGTGTGGGTTTGATGATTGATGATTGAAGATTGCTTCATTTGATTTGATTTCTATCAAGTTTGTAAGGATTCTTTACTCTTTAATGCAATTTAAAGTTTGATTTCATTAGTATTGTTGTTTGATTTGGTTAATTGATAATTTAATTGATTTGATTGAATTTGTTGGTTTCAATTTGATTTCAATTGATGAATTTGGGAATGATGATTAGTTTAGTTTTGATTTTGATGTTCTTTATGGATTGTGAGTAGTTTATTTGCTAGGGTGGTGGTGAAGCATGTATTGATGATGAATTGAGATTAATTTGGGGGAAATTGATTGAGTTGATAATGTGATTAAATTGGTTGATTGATTTTGTGCATGTGTGTGCTTGATTAGGCTTGATCACCCTTGTTATTCACACTAGATTGCATTGTGAGTTCACATTGATACGGACCATTGATTTGTGGCTTACATTTACTCGATTGAGATATCTTGTGATGTTTCCTAGCTAGTGTTTGATGTAGTTGACGCTAATTAGACCTCTAGGAGAATAGCTTGATGTACTCTCTTGGTTGCAATTTCGGTTTTCCCTCGCATTGTTTGACTTAATCGGTAAATTCCCCGAGTTGATTGAACTTCATCATTGATGCATGTGGATCCATTCCCCTAGTGTCTTAGCATTCATTTAATACTAGCATTTTTCATTGCCTAGCCTATTCTTAGTGTCTACCATATACCCCTACTAGATTTCGGAATAGCTTAATTTTGGCACCATGCATTTATTCTCCATTCCCTAGGGTTCGACCTTGACTTGCCGCTACACTATTAGGGGTTGGTTAAGCTATAAATATTGTTTGATAGGGCGGGGTGGTAGCCCAACGACCTACCATTCTTAGCCACATCAATCATGTTATGTTTGTTTTGTTTGTCTCTTTATTTTAGTTCTCCTTGCTTGAGGACAAGCAAAATCCAAATGTAAGGGATTTTGATGAGTGGCATTTATTCCATTCTTTTATCCTTTTTCTCTAAGGATTCTCCCCACTTTTGCACTTGTTTAAGCCTTTTCTATGCATTTCATCTTAGTTTTGCTATCTTTTATTCATTCTCGTGTTTCTCTTCCTTTTCCCCTTTTTCTTTGGTTTTCTTAGTGTTTCTTCGTTGTTTTTTAGGTTGTTGGCCCTTTTGCTTGAACATATGGATGCACACCAAGCTATGGAAGGGAAAAGAGATGCTCAACGAGGGTGTAATAGCCATGCAGGAGCCGCGCGCGCGGAGAGCTATCATGAAGACTTCTCAGACTTTTAGTAGATGTCAAGCCGCACCCTGGAAGAGGTCTCTCCTTCTAGACTCGCAGGCGCGGCACTTGGGGTCACAGGCGCGGCGTCTTGAGGGTAAATTTTTTCCCTGCTCCCAGACCGCGACCTCTCCTCAACAGGAGAGGTCTCTCCTACATTCACCCACGGGTGCCGCCTCTTAAGCCACTATAGACACCCATTTGTGTCTCCCCAAAACCAAACCCTATGATGAATGCCTTTCATGTCGAACCATTATCGAATGAGGTGAAAGTGTGGAAAAGTCAAGTGTTGCGGTTTAGTTTTATTAAAAATTCTCTTCTCTCTGTTTTTGAAAATAACTCTATTTTAATTAAAATAGCCAATCAAGTTTAGTTTGGTCCATGATAAGGGTCGAATAATAGTGTAATTGGATGGGGCTCGAAAAGACCTTTCCAACGATATGTTATAAGCCCAATTCCGATGAGTATTGAGGAAGTTATGGCCAAAATACTAAACTGGGCCCGGTTCATTATTTACATACGGCCCAATGATCTAGAGGAGGGCCCAACGTTAATTATTATTATTTCTAAAATAATTAGGATTAATTGTAAGTTTCTAGGAGATCATTTTAAATTCTGATATTATTAGATTTAATAATTATTTTAAGATGGATTTTTATTTGGAATGAAATATTATTGTTTTATTATTTTTAAGGATACGTTTTATCTTCTGTACGGATTCCGTAGATCAAATTTGGTTAAAGGTCGGATTCCGCGTGGAAAGCGCGTGCAAGCCAGGGTGTCGCCAAACGACAAGTCTGTCGCCTGGCGACAGACTTTATCGCCTCGCGACAGAGTGAATTTTTGGTGACAACGTGTAGTTTTATTCTTTATCAAATTCTGTCAATTTCCGGACTATTTTCCTTATAAATAGGGTCCTCGACCTCCATTTTTAATCATCAATTCTCATCAAGAATTACTTGATTCTCTCTAATCTCTCTCTTGAGCAATATATTCTTTGTTTCTCTCTCTTTTTCTAAACCAACCTTTTATTAAACACAATTCCGCAAACACAAGATTTAGAATCATCTAGCCAAGTTCGAAGTTGCCTTCGCCCTAGACGTGCAAGGTTTAATATTTTCTGACGGTTTTGTCCAAATCTAGTTTAAACTTTATTTACTTTGATTCTAATTTAATTCTTTATTATTTTCATTGAAGTTTACTAACTTGTGTATTTTGTTATTAGAAAGATGTACGAGGCCTCAAAGTAAGTAGACTAGCTTACTCCCTATTTTCTTTCAATGTAGAAAGTTTTGTTATTATTGTTTCAATTCCTAGTATCATGTTAGGATGTTTTCAATGCTTTCTAGTATCATGTTTAAGGTGCCTTTATTTATTTCTAATAGCATGTTAGTACCATGTTAGGTTTAAAGCTTTGATCTTTATTGTTACTGACATGCTAGGATTTGTTATTAATCTTGTTAGTATCATGCCTAGGATCTTGCTAGTATATTTAAGCTTTATTATTATTGATTATTATGTTGCTTGATCATATATTATTGTTATTGCTTGATCACACCTTTTATACTTGTTAAAGGGAATTTGTACTTGAAATCACGCTTAATAAGATAATTAATAATATGATTTAGGCTAATGTGATTTTAATTCAAGTGATCGCTAATAATAGTTTTATTTGTGCATTAATATTCAACCAACATAGATTAAACAGGTTTAGGGTTAATATAATGTTTGCAAGTTAGTCAGAAAGCGCACATGAATACGAGTAGAACAAAGTAGAGGCCTATTTTATAGGGCGGGTCCTTTCTTTTGTAGATTGGATTCATACCCTCATCCCCGAACCCTATTTGGTTCCTGGCCTTATGGAGTTGACGATCTCCTGGATCGTTTTGGGTTTACAAGTTCCTAAAACTTGTTGGCGACTCTTTTGCTCTAGCTTTCTTCCCTTTGGAATTCCACCATACTTAAGTGTATGATCACAGTGGGGTTCAAGCTTAGGGTTATAGTGCTTGAAATATTCCCTACAGTTTTTGGCTATGAGGGTTGTTCATGAAGGAATATGTGGAACACATGTTAATGGCAAAATGCTAGTCCGAAAGATAATGAGAGAAGGATACTATTAGACTACCATGAATAGGGACTGTCATCAATATGTAAAAAGATGTCCCAAATGCCAAATCTATGCAAATTTGCAACATGTTCCTCCATCTCTTCTCTACACATACACCTCTTGGGACAGGAGGTCATGAATACATTTTAGTCGCAATAGATTACTTCACAAAGTGGGTTGAAGCACAATCATATGCTAAAATCACTTCAAAACATGTAACACTCTTTATTGAAAGAAACATAATTTGTCGATACGGAGTCCCGCATGAAATGATAAGTGACAATGGAACTCACTTTCAAGCCGAATGTGAAAAATTGCTACAAAAATATGTTATTTAACATCACCATTCTTCCCCTATAGGCCTCAAGCGAATGGAGCAGTTGAGGCCGCCAATAAGAATTTAAAGACTATCATCGAAAAAATGAGAGAGAATACAAAGATTGGCCTGACAAACTCCACTTTGCACTGTGGGGTTATCGCACGACAATCCGAACATCCACAGGGAATACGTCATTCAACTTGGTGAATGGAATGGATGTCGTACAACCTGTGGAGTTAGAAATACCTTCTCTACGCATTGCGTTAGAAAGTAAACTCGATGAAGTTGAATGGACTAGAGCATGGTATGAAGAGCTAATTCTACATGATGAAAAACGACTAGAAGCTTTACATCATACCCAATGTTACCAGACTCTTATGGCTAGATACTTCAACAAAAAGGTCAAGAATAGAAATATCAAAGTTGGGGACTTGGTATTAAAGGCACTAAGAAAAAATGTTTTGGATCCAAGAGGCAAGTTTAGGCCTAATTGGTCTGGACCATACGTTGTCAAGACAATCCTGTCAGGAGGCGCAGCTCAATTAACTGACATGGATGGAAATGAGTTTTCAAATATGACAAATCTTGACCAACTTAAGAAATACTACCAATAGTCACTTGAGTAAAACACTCAAGAGAGCTACGTTTGGCCTGATTCCTTAAGAAAGGATACGTAGGCAACCTTTAAAAAGGTGCAGCCACTTTAATTTTTCAAATTCTCGCATCCCACAATTGAAATATTTATGACTGCAAAGAAACAGGACTGGCGCCAGAAAAAAAGGCTATGTCGCCAGACGACAACTTTGTCGCCAGGCGACAAAAGGAATATTCCGGCGACAGAATCAAAACCTGAAGATTTGGATCACTTGGTATGTGGGGATTCCGTGGTGAGGGCACTCCCTTTGATACTCTTTGAATCTCTCCCATGCTTCGTAAAGGCTTTCACTTGGCCTTTGCTTGAACCCTTGAATCAAGGCTCTTGCATCCGCCGTCTTCTTTTGGGGGTAGAAGCGGGACAAGAAAGCCTTTGTGACATCGTCCCAAGTTCTCAAGGAGTTGGGCTTCACCTCTTTGTCTAGCCACTCCAAAGATCTTCCTATTAGAGAGAAAGGGAACAACTTGAGGCAGATGAATTCTTGAGAAACCCCATTGACTTTGATGGTGTTGCAATATTTTTCAAAATCCTTTAGATGGTTCAATGGGCTCTCATTCTTGGCCCCACTATATTGCCTTCTCTCAATCAAGGTGATCATTGCCGGCCGGATTTCGAAGTCATTTTCCGGTGTAGTAGGCGGAGCTATTCCGCTCTCAAACCTATATGCCCCGGGCACTCCAAGCTCCTTCAAGGCCACTCTAGGATTTTCACCCATGCCTTGCTCTTCTTGAATTTCTTCTTCACTTGAAGAGTTATAACCCAAGGATCTATTAGCCACTCTTCTTCTTGAAAGAGTTCTCTCAATTTCCGGATCAAGGGGAACAAAGGAATGATCACGGGTTCTATGCATGCAAAACTCAAAGAAAAATATTAGTAGCACGGCTACAAGTGTAGCCTAAAGAAACAAAATCTTTTTGTATTTTTTTTGTAGAATGAAGTAGAATCAACAACAAAAGCTAAGAACCAATAGCACTCCCCGGCAACGGCGCCATTTTGACAAGAGGAAAATGCATGTCGTTATCTACCCTTTCCCCAAGCCAAACTAAATTTGTAAACAGCTGACCAACCTTATATGAGTATAGGGCAAGTTAAGGGTCGATCCCAAGGGAATGCAATGATGAAAACTAAAGTCTAAGTCAAGCTACCTCGAAGTCGAAAATGAGATTATGGTTGGTGCTAAAATGAACTAGATCAAATTCAACAAGTAATCAAGGGTCTAAACACTAGGGATATGGGTTCCACATGCAAGATCAATGATAATGCTAGATTAAAGCTCAATCAATTAATTCAAGTATTACAATGGACAATCAATAGTAGCAATCAAGAGAGTTCAAATTCTATCTCCTATAGGCCAATCTAGTGGTCACTATGAAAGGCAAACCAAGAAGAATCACAAGCAAACTCAATCAATTAGAGCAACCTTCAAATCAATTGGTCATGTCATTAAGAGTTGCAATGCAATCTAGATTAATCTTATAGGGTGATCAATCCTAATCTAATCAATCTCATGCAAAACTATGTCAAACAATTTAATTGCAACAAATCAACCAATCAAAGAGCATCAACTAGCATTTCCATTAATCAAACATGCTTCCCCCTTTCCCTAGCAACTAATCTACTCACTAATCATGGTGAGATTCAAAACCAAATAACTAGAAATTGTATTGAGCATCATTCTATATCAAAATCTAATAGAAATCAAAGTATTCAATATTATAAAACTCAAATTCAAGAAAAACAAGCATCAAGCAAAAAGAATCAAATAGCAAGTAAGTAAGAGATGAAAGAAGGAAGAGATTCTCACTAATATTGATGATTGAAAATGAAGAAATCCAAACTTGATTGATCAAATGTTGAGTTACAAATCCAAAACCAAGAACTCCTCTCTAACTTCTCTCTAACTTCTCTCCCTAAAACTAAGCTAATGAAATATTATCAAAAAGTTGGATTCAAAAAGGAAATACAATTCTATTTATAAGCTAAGAAGAAATCGGCAGCTCCCGCGCCCTCTTTCGATAGACCCGCGCCCGCGGAAAAATGGGTACGGAACCCTCCGCGGGCTGTCTGGGCAGCACCCGCGCCCGCGACATCAGGGGCCCGCGCCCGCGGGGAGATAACCCGCTCCCGCGGCATGATCCCCTGCTCCCAAAAGCTGATCAGGGGGCCACGGTCTCTCTGAGCGGAGAGGCCTCTCCATTTTGCCTGCGCCCGCGGGAAGCCCTCGGGGCTACCGCGGCTAGTTCCTGCCAAGTTTTGGCATTTTTTAGCATCATAGGCCCGCGCCCGCGGCTTGATGACCCGCGCCCGCGGCCTGGTGGTAATGCCTTGGAGACCTCTTCGAGGCCTCTCCAAGGCCTCTTTAAGCCCTCTCTAGCCAAATGTTTCTTCCTTACTTGATCATTGAGGTCCCGAATTGTATCCTTTGCCAAGGTGAATCTCACAATACCTACACAAGTAAACAAAGGAAGGAAATAAAAGGGAAAAAGAGCAAAATAAAGGAAAGCACGATAAAAACACGAGAATCATAAAGAAAAGAGAAAAAAGGAGAAACTAAAGGAAAAAGGACCAAAACTAAGAGAAAAAAGCAACAAAAAGGGAAAGAAATAACCTAAAAGACTACCCTATGGCCTATGAGTGCCATAAATGACACTCATCACAATCACGAAAAGACTTAAGCATTTTGATTGGTGAATATGTTATTATTAAAATCAACTCCTTGATATTAATTATATCCTTTTCAACCAATCTAGCTATGGATGCATATACATTTCCACATTTGTCAGTTTTCTCCTTGAATACTTATTTGCAATCGATGGATCTTTCATCGTTCATGCAAATTAATCAAGTTTCGAACATGATTTTCAAACATGGATTCTATTTTGGATTTTCATGGCCTCTAACGATCATTCGGAATTCGGATTTGTCGTAGCTATCTTACAAGACACTATTCCTTTACTATCTAATAGTAAATAGTATGCTTGTAAGTCTTAAGTTTATTTCTAACTTAATAGAAAATTTATAGGATTCAATCCAAGCCTTTGGTGAATTCTATACCTATACGGGGTAATTGCATCAAACACTGAGTTTTAAGGTGCTTTCAAAGCCCTTTTATTATGTTGATCTTACTCCAACATTTTTAATGTTTTGTGAGTAATGAATTCTCTTTTAAGGCACTTGTAAAGTCCTTTTGAGTATTCTTGATCAAGCATTCTCATGAAATCCTTTAAGGTCTTCCGAGATTTTCATTTCTAGTTTGTTGCTAAGATCGATGGTCATCGGGTTCACTTTTCTCCCACTTGTCGTTTTGGAAACGTGTTACTTTCCAGAAAGACGCCACTTAGAGCAACAAACATTTTTTGTTCTCAATAAGGTTGTGGAGGTAATGTCCGTAGTCTCACTTGAATGCTTACAAAGAGACATGTATATTGTCTTTGGGTAAAAGTTCGTTGTGAAACAAACAGTTAGCTCCCACTTGAGCTAACTTAGTCTTTATTGAGTCATTCAGCTCCCACTAAGCCACCTAGCTCCCACTGAGCCACTTAGCTCCCACTGAGCTAGTGAACTCCCACTAAGACTAAGAGCCTTAGATATATACTTGAAAAGACTTTTAGAAGTTATTTCTATCCATAACTGAATATGGCGTCCTTTCTTAGCAACAACATATTGTTTAGCGTAACATTAGTCATTTGTGCAAATCTTTAAGAACTTTATAGGAAGGGTTGTGAACCATCATCGTTCGAGTCATTTTCAATTGATACCGAGGTCTCCGTGAAGACACACTATGTTCTTTGTAGAGTTATTTATGAAAATTTTCATTCATAACTTTGAGATGGTAACGCTTGGCTCAAGCAAACATCGCTCGATCTAATCTAGATGTTTTGATATCTTGCCAAGTCGATTCTGTACTTCAATGGACTCTTGAGCTACTCAAGTCAAGTTTGTTCACATTTGATGAATATAGCCATATTCTTTCAAATTCTTTGTGAAACGTCAAAGTAATTGAATCCTCTTAAGCCTTCGGAGTCAATTGTCTATACCAAGAACAATAGCTCTCTGCTTTGTCGGTTTCAACAAGTAAGACTTGCTTGTCTTAGAACAATTCCAATTTGAGCAACTTATCAAGAGCCTATCTAATAGAGCCTTGAGTACGTTCTTGTCGACGTGACATTGCTAAAGATGTTTGGAATGCAAATCAAGCCCATGACTTGAACTTAGTGAGTTTATCGTGTTAGGGAAATGTTTGTTTATAATCAAGCATTCTTGACTCAACGCTTGGATAACCATGCCATTCAAATAATCTCGCAACTATTGCTCATTACTTTGATTGTGAGTCTTTCCGTGTGTAAACAGATTAATTGCTGATTATGGAACATAATAACCATTACTTGTTCCAGCCTTTGGCTTAAAAGCTCTTTAAACAAAACATACGACTTTACAACTGATGTAGCTCTACTTGCTTAACTTCAATAGTTTGAGGTCACTATCATAGTGGAACACTCAAGCAGTATCCGATACTTATGAAGATAATGAACTGCTAAGTTAACTATAATAACATGAACTCATGAGTTGAAATGAAATCTAATTCCTTTTCTTCGTTCCTTCTTTCCTATAATTCTTATCATACAATATCTTATAATCTTACTTTAAGAATCATTTCTTTAATTACCTTGACTCTTATACTTTGTTAGGCATAATCAAGCACCTAGTGCGCCGTAAAACAAAGTTCCATCTTTTCCATTAATTCTTACTCGAATTACCACATCAATGAGTCCTACTCAATTATGTATGATGCGAAAAGATACGTTGGTTGTCAAACATTATTGACAATCTTGAGTTTGCAACTCAATACCTCATGCTTTATCAAAACTACCTAGTATTTTGAATACATGATGTCCAACCGTCCGTTCGGACTTAGTTATAAAAGTCATTTATGAGAATTGTATTTTAGAAATGCTTTCCCTTTCTTTGAGAACTATTCTCAAGGATTTCGTTTACCAATCATGGAAACAACATTATTTGATTTAGAGTACTATAAATATAAGTGCAAAGTATGACCATTTATCAAGAACATAACAAGTTTGAAATTTAAAAGCATTCATGCAAACTTCAATCTTATTAAATGTCTTATTTACGCATAAAAATTGTCCCTATTCGGCGAAAATAAGGCGATTCCAAGATCCGAAGAAACAAAGAGTGGTTAAGCATGCTTTGGCTTATCTTAAACACTCAATCTTCTAGGGTAAGCATTGCCTTGCTAATGGCTCTAAGCCACTCTTGGTTAGACAATCGTCGCATCTAATGCATCTTTGACGATGTATCTCTTTTGCCACAGTATGTGAGGACTCCTCACTCATACCGATGAGTTAAACCAAAACCATCGTGCACACCCGATGTGCCTTATGAGCCTTGGAGAAGTGATGGCACCTCGCTTTAATTTGGCGTAGCCTACCATCACCCTCGTCCGGTTGGTAAGTGTTGTTTTGGAAAGGCAAGTTTGACTCAATATTATTAGGGATCTAGGATTTCTATGTTGGTTGATTTAAGTGAACTTAACTAATCATTGCAACATAAAGAAAACCTAAACATGCATCTAACGAATAATTCACATGTATATGTATAAACATAAAATATAAAGCGAAATTATAGATGCATATTGACAACTAGCATGACCCCTTGAATTCTTCAAGTTTTCAAAAGGTCTTCATTTGTAATTCAAGGCTTTGTCTTCAAAGATACGCCGTCTTCAAGACTTAACCAAACTATACAAATACTAGTGTCTACGACTAGGAATAATCTAAATATTAAGGTACAAAAATACTTAACGGTGCGTAGACCGTATTTAGATTTACAAAAATACATAACGGCACGTAGTCCGTATTTTCTATCCTAGTCGGGTCCCACTAGTTGCCATTTTATAAAACCTGTGAAAGAGAATATACATTCCATTCATCCATTCACTATTTGTGAATGGCCTATGCAATTTACAAAATCAAACAAGTAAAATGCATTTAAACAACGTGCGCACTAGTAACTAAACAAGTAAAATGCATTTAAACACGCCTAATTAAAACTAGTCAAAGTTGTTTAACCGATTATGTAATTGACGTCATTAATAATTGAAGCTCCCACTAAATTCTGCATTTCCCTTAATTAATCCAATTAATTAAGTCGGTAGCACCCAAACTTGTCAAAATAAAATTTTGCCAATGCCGCTCAAAAATCGAGGCCTAGCCTCCCAAAATTTTAATTAAAATAAACAAAATTAATTAAAATAAATAAAACGGCAAAATAAGCAATATTAAGCCAACCGCATTTCAAGTGGCTTTCGCTTTAAGCGTTTTGCCAAGGAAACTCGAATAATCGCGGCTCATGCAAACCAAGCATATTACGGCTAGTCACCTCACCGCACCAAGCATATGCACACACCCAAAAATCCGCACACACGGCCCGCGACAAGCAGCCATAGTCTGCTGCCACCGCACACACACGGCTGTTGCGGCCCGTGTGCTGCTGCCGCACGTGTGGCCGCACACAAGGCGGGGCAGCCACCTTGGCAGCCACATGCGGGCTGCTATGCAGCCCAGCTAGCCAAGTTGGTTCTTTGCCTCGTTTTGCGTGTCATGGCCTCGAGATTTGATCCCTTTTCGCGAGACATAATTCATTAATTCTAAATTAATTTTAGAACTAACTTAATGAGCAAAATTAAAAATTTTAAGCAAGTCTAACTTAATAAAATTTTCAAAGTGCAAATAACCAAAATAATTCCAAGAACCATTCTTAATTAAATTTGTTTAGCTTGGTGCAATAACAAAAGTTGAGGCAATTTCTCACTTTTAATTTAATCAATTTAAATTAACTTGAGAATTTGACAAAGTAAGGGGAAGTTGGAAAAATATGAACTTTAATTTTCAAATGAAAATTCCAACATCTAAATTTTGTGAATCCTTGAAAATTATATCTTCCAACATGAAGATAACCAAATTTCTATCACAAAAATTGAAACTTTATGTTTCCAATCAACTCAAAATGATTAAAACAACAAAGTTTAACACAAAATAACATGGAATTTAGTGGTTTTAAAAGTTTCAATCACTTATCACAAATAAAGATTGAATCTTTAACACTTAGGAAGCCTTAAAAATAAAATTTTCACACTAAAAAGCAATTAGTTTGCAATTATGTGAAAATAAATCAGCCTTTATGCATCAAATACTACCAAGTAATTGTGCTTTAAGGGGACTTAAAATTGCAGAAAATAATGCAAATAATCAACCACATAATCAATAAGTTATGCCATTAATTTCAAGGTTAGAAAAGACTTAAAATTTTTCGTCAAAAACAAAAATATCCCTCAAAATAGGCATTCTGATCAGAATTTGGCTAAAATCACATTTCCTAAGGGGTAAAAACCTTTCCAGAACACCTTTTCCAACCAAAATTCACTAGTTTTGGGCGAAAATCTAGGTTCTGGGCCAAATTCGACATTAAAAACGGTATTAAAATAAATAAAACCGAGCTACTAATCTAATTAGCAACTTAAACCAGAAAAATAAGCCAAAATAAACCTTGAAAAACATGATTATAAAAATAAACGAGCGGGGCTCCGATACCGCTGTTGGGGTTTGGTGAGTTCGACTCACCGCGGAAACAACCCCGACCCAAGGAACCACTCGTAATTAATAAAACCATAAAGCATAAATGATTAATCACAAGAAAAGGAAGAACGAATCATACCCTTGAAGTAAGCTTCGCCCTCACAAAACGGGCTCTTACTCGAAAGCCTTGAACACCGCAAATGCCGTGCCTCCAACGGTATCCACCCACAAAGGACGAACATGACTTTTTAGGTCCGCTACCTTGGAGTTAGCAAGGTCCGACCAAAACCCAAGTGTTAATGGAGTTTAAGAGTTTTCCCAATAATATGGAATACTCTTTCTAACTCCCACTCAAGCAAAGAATTCTCAAGCCATGCCATGACTATTTATAAGGAAGTATGCTTTGTGAATTCCACTCATCTCTCAATGTGGGACTTTTCACAAAAAGATCCCACATGGAAAGATTGGTGAATTCAACCCTTAGTTAAATAAACCAAGGAACTAGTAACAAGTTTCACATGGTTAGGAGTGGACCACTTTCTCACTTGGTCCCCAAGGCATTTCACATGCAATGTGAATTAACCATGTGTCACCCAACCTTGAGCCCCAAGTTGGGTTCGGTTGGCCCCATTTCATTTTGGCCCGAGTCCATGACCCATCAACCCGGGTCCACGGCCATTGCCACATGTGTCGCCACCGTGGCGAGCCGCCACCATGGCGCTGCCACGTGGCACGCTTCCACTTGGCGGCTGCCATGCGTGCTTCCACGTGGCACGCTCCTATTGGGCATACATTCCTAGCCTTTTTCGTGGCTAGGATTTTACTTGTTACTTGAAGCATTTTCCCGTCTCGCCAAACCCTAAATTTTGGCTCAACATTTGAGATTCTCCGACACTCAGTTTCGACGCTCCACGCTCGAATTTCCGACGTCTAAATGATTAATATTCGGGCGACGAATTAATTCGTCGAGTCGGTTCGTATATTTTGCTTGGGTGTGACCCGAAGGGTTCAGTCAAGATTAAGCTGTAATATTAATTATATTAATATTACTGATAGGAAGCGGCCTCCACCCAGGCATTTCGATCACTTGACCTTGCTGAATATATTAGCTTTCTAATAATTCTGAACCCGCTATCTGAATAATACACTTGTTCGAAGGACACCATTCCTTTCAATTATATACTATATTACTGTATAAAAATAGTAGGCTTCAATGCCTACATCTGATGGACCTAGTATCTCTTGTGTAATAAAAGGTAGAGAACTACTTAGAAGCATTGTTGAGTGATAACTGGGAAATTCATGGAAAGTTAAAATTGGATATTATCAGAGGAGCATAAGATAGTTTACAGCATGCTAAGATACAATACAACGCTAAAATACTAGTGCAGTTTCGCTTGTGATCCTCTCCTCTGGATTTAACTGAAGAAATATGGATGTTATAGGGCATCATCGCTTGTGATACTCTCCTCTGGATTTAACTGAATCTATAAACAAATGCAAGCATATCAGAGATTCAAATACAAACGATAAAGAAGACTACAAATTTTGTTTAATGCCAATAAATCTATCGACCTTTGTACGACTCTCACTTAAATATCTTGCACTTTTTCCTTAGTGAAATTAGATTGATGTAATCTACAAAATTCTTTTAGTGCCACAAAGCAACGGAATCTAGTTACTACAACAAAAATACATACATATATATATATATGTATATATATGTATATATGTATATATATGTATATATGTATATATATGTATATATATATATATGTATATATAGTATATATGTATATATATGTATATATATATATATATGTATATATATATATATGTATATATATATATATGTATATATATATATATATATATTATACATATATATACATATATACATATATATATATATATATATCTATATATATATATATTTGTCTTTATATATATATATATACATATATATATATATATATATATATATATATATATTTATAAGGTAACAATGCCCTGATTATTTTAAGATTTATTTAGAGAAAGACACTATCCACGTATCCCAAAATTTACACTAGCAAGTCCTAGAGATCTGGAATATTTTTTAGACAAAAGACTTCTCATCTCAAACCAACAGATCAGGAAAGTCACTAAGGAAAACATGTTTAACATTTATCACCATATTAAATGTTGGATTAAGTAAGAAAAATCTTTATAATTCATGATAGGAACAGGCTTAGGGGTAAATGTCAAAAACAATATCAAAGAAAAGTTTAATGGCAGAATTCCATTTGATTTCAGAACATTATAGAAGGGTCAAATACTTAAATAGTAATCATTCTTAGCAAATTATATCTTCATGAACTACTTATGATCTTAGCCAAAGGACGGCTTTAATTTCTCTTGGGAAAGATAACAGCTAAAAGAGGTTTGCAAAAATCTTTACAAAAACTATTGCTATGTTTTTCACAAACACAAAGATAAAGTCTTATATTCAACATCCATTGTACACTTTTACAATTAAGTGCTTTACATAACCTGCCGACCGTGCATATAGTGACAAAAGGATATTAAAAGTCTCACATATAAGAGAAAACATACCGAAAGAAGATCAACTCCATCAGCTTTTAAGTGCGGGAACTTTACGTTCAAATCCTAAAGAAATTGTTATATCTTTTAAGAAACAGTATAAAATACTACCATAAGTGCAAAGATAAATAACTCAAACATGTGCAAATTATTACATTTAGACTCTTCTTTAGAAATGTCTCAAGTAAGTCTCTCAGAGCTGCATCAGGAATTAGGTCCTCATCTGGATTCCCCAATAGACTACAAATAAAAGAACATGTATAACACAAATCATTATAATGCTAGTGTAGGAAATAAAATGTTTAAAATGAACACATTAAATATAAATACTTATGGATGGACTCAACACGATCGAAGATAATAAGAATTGTAAACAACTCCTTACCGCAAATCATCTCACCAAATATAAAACCAACATACCACATATGCAGTACAGACTGATGGTTAAAAGTTTGATATCTATACAATATCTCTATAGTCTTGAAGCAACCATTCATCTCCTAAAATAGATTTTTTAAAAAAAAAAACCAAATTTATTTTATACATAAAAAAGACAATGTTAAGTTATCAACCACAAAAGATAATTAATAAGTACCAACATAAACAAATTACATAATAAAAAAAAAAAAGTTATGACAAAAATCTATTCCTGGAACAAAATAATGATTATAATAAATTTTATAGTATCATACTAAGTGGAACTAAGTGACTTATGATCATCACTTAAGAAATTTAGATAAGCTAGTATACATTTTTTTGTCCACAAGGAATGAACTAGTGGCCACATTGATTACAAGTTTTACTTATAATTTTATCTCGCCATCAAACTTAGCTTCTACATGTAGAGAAAGTAAGATTCACAACTTCGAAAAACACATATTAAAATTTCTTTACTATAGAACACTTGGAGACTAACGAGGACGTGAAAAAATTGATAGCAAAGCGTGTCTCATTTCTCATCATCTACATTCAAACACACAGTTTGTTAATTGTTGCTATAGAATTCACATTAAATGCTTTTTTTCTAATTTATACAATACATTGAATTATTTAACATGAAAGGATAATATGAAAATTATTTCGATCGATACACATAATACATGTCAATATAATATAAATGTATAGTTTCATATAATTTGTTAATGTATAAATAATTATATTTAGGGTTTAGGGTTTTTAGGGTTTAAGGTTATGTTGGATTACCTATATTTTTTATTATCAGTCGTGCAATAGTTGGATAAAAAAGTGTAATCATTGGGAAATAACTCTATTCCAGCTCTACATTTCTTTTACTCTTTTTTATGAAAGAAAGACACATAATTACAATTGGGTTTCCCTTCTCTCAAGACTTAGGCTTAATCTATTAGATTAAAGGTAATAAGAAAATTAATTGTCTACAAAATGGTTTATTAGTTGGTGGCTATATGTTCTATCTTTATGTTGCCCTTTATAATTTGCAACATATTGGCTTCTCTATAGAAGTATTTGGACCAGAAATTCTAAAACTGTTATAAGATAATCTTAACTTCCTCTTTTTTGGTTGCTCAATCTTTCTCTAACTAATTTCTCACTTCTCTTCCCCAAGGGCATTTACAATCTCCACCTTTCTCTTTACTTCTTTTTACCCTTAAAGTATTTCCAATAATCATGAGTAGGTCATGGCCATGCCCACTTGTTCAGTATGGGCATTACGTGTTATTATGAAACTTGTCCAACTAAGAGTGGTTGCTGTTTTTTTTTTTTTTAATTTAGATGAGCTCACGTGGGAATTAGGAGCAGAGAGGAAAGATGGGTAAATTTTATTGGAAAGTGATACATGGCAGCAGATTGTTGATTTTGCAATTTTAAATCCAATTGTAGCTCAAGTTTGGGGGTAATTATAGGCAAGAAAATCGACAATAATGTTTTATTGCAATTTTAGAATTATCTTGTATTGAATTGAATATGGATTTAAGCACTCCAAAGATTAAATACTCAACCCAACTAATAATGGCGGTAAAAGGTTGTTCACCATCGAGTTTGGTTTTGGGGAGACATTTTTAGGTGTCTACAGAAGCCCCCGGAAACATAAGTTTTGAAAACGATAGTCATAGTAGTTGATATGTCAATTTTATATAGTGATTTACCTCCGTCCCTTGGTCATAATTAGTAGTGTTTTTGGCTCTTTCGAGCCACTTTTATTACTAATTGGTGTTTTCTAATGTATTCATAGTTTTGGTTGAGTTTTTGTAGGAAATTGCACTTTTGGAGCATTTTCCCGGATTTTCATGGAGCGACTACGAGCATTGCAGGAGTACGACCACCCTTTGAAGCCCAAGGCCGATTAGAGTTATCGAACCGGTGATTAAGGGCTCGGTACTTGAGATTTTGAGGCATTTTGGACCAAGTGTTAAAGACCCGAAGAGGAAATACCGATTAGGCCGAAGATTCAGAAGCCCAATCGAAGTCCAAGAAGTGCCTAAAGTTAGGGCCCGGTGCCCTGGTGCGTCGCCCGAAGGCGCGCCCGGCCGGGCAGGGCGAGAGGACTATAGCAGCATCAGCGCCCAGAGGCGCGCCCGATCGGGCGCGAGAAGGGGTAACCCGAGCAAAAATGTGGGCCCGGCCGGGCGGTGTGGTGCCCGACCGGGCGCGTGTTTTTGTTGGTGATTAAGGCTCTGGATTAATTTGTTTTAGCTTAGGATCTCTTGCTTAGTATAAATGCAATTTTGTTAAGCAAGTTTAGTACTTTTCTTTTACACACTTTTACTCTTATTCTTGGCTCCGCTTTGTAATTTCGTCGATTCGGTAACGATTTCTCCTTTATTAATTTTAGTATTTTTATTTCTTTAATTCCTTATGACTTGTTTAATTGCTTTGTTTAGTTTATTCTTAATCATGTCTGAGTAGTTTACTTTCTAGGGTTTATGGGTATCTAATAAATAATATGAAGGGGTAATTTATGATTGTTGATTGTCAATGCTTAATTAATTTCCTATTGATTGGTTTAATGTTATGAAATTAGATTAGGCTTGGTTTAATTGTATGAGTTTGGCAATATTGATTCGAGATTCGAGAGATGAGAATTGATGTTTAGGCTTACTTTCAATAGGAAGACTAATTTATAAATGGTTAGGTCGAGATTCGAGAGATGAGATTTAATACCGGTAAATTAACTATGTGATTGTAATACGTAGCGAAAGCCCTTTAGGATCTGATTACTTGATACATTGATGATTGATTGTTATGCTTTACCCTGGAATATTGTTTATTAGTGAACCTATGCCCTAGGCCTTTTATTATTTTATTTCACTATACGTGAGATTTTCAAAGCTATAAGTTTTCTTCTATTATTTACCCTACTCATATTCTTCGTAGTATAGTCTTTAATTACAACAACATTGGTTACCTTGATAATTTAGATTATAATAATTAATTAGGAATAGAAAGACTTGTTTCCCTGTGGATTCGACCCTACTTCCCTATCTGCATTAGTTAGAGGACTTAGTTAATACTTTACCCTGTCAGTAGTCGATTGGGACGGAGAATGATTTACGAACAACTACGATCCCCAATCACTTTGTATATGCCGACACTTGTAGAAAAGCGTTAGTTCCATAGATAAAGTAGTGAAGGGATAGAATACGTATCTAACACCAGTACATAGCGACAAGCACACTTTAGTAGTTTTCTACGCCTCGAGAAATCCACCAAATGAAGATTGTTATGAATTTTTTATTTCCTGCCTCGGGAATGTTATTAGATAATGATTCCATGCCTTTGGAACGCTGTTAGATGATGATTTTTCCCTGCCTTGGGAATGTTGTTAGGTGATATAATCGCTGACTTCTTTGCCTTGAGAGGTGTCAACGATTGACAATTTTCTACGCCGTGTGAAAAACTTGTCAGATTGAAGATAATTCCCTTAGGAAAAACTATCGTGAGCATAATCTTTTACTTTTTTGTCTCGAGAGATGGCAACGACTGACAATTCTCTCTGCCTTGTGAAAACTTGTCTGAATGGAGATAGTTCCCTCGAAAAAAAACTATCGTGAGCATAATCGCTGACTTCTTCACCTTGAAAGGTGGCAACGACAGAAAATTCTATCCGCCTTGTAAAAAACTTGTCTAAATAAAGATAGTTCCCTCTGGAAAAACTATCGTGAGCTTAATCGCTGACTTCTTCACCTTTAAGAGGTGGCAACGACCGACAATTCTCTCTACCTTGTGAAAAACTTGTCTAATAATGAGATAGTTCCCTGAGGAAAAACTATCGTGAGCATAATCGCTGTCTTCTTCGCCTTGAGAGGTGGCGGCGACTGATAATTCTCTCTGCCTCGTGAAAAACTTGTCTGATAATGAGAGATTACAAGTCTTTGCGTCTCGTGAATAGTCCTCGCCTCGGAAGATAGGTACTAGATGTTTGATAAATGTTTGATGGTGGTTCGATTATACCCCGAACGTGGGCTGCAGATGATGATGGTTCGCTTGTCCCCAAACGTGGGCTATAGATGAGGCCTGAAAATGAAATTTGCCAAGGGACTCATATATACTTTGATTGACTTGACCAACTGACTTTACAAAGCTTGACTTGACATGACATGACATGTGTATGACTTGTGATTGTGTGTGTATGTGTATTGAGTGATTGTGTGCACAGATACAAGAAGATGAAGATGCAAAAGCAAAATATTTCCGTCATTTTTGTCATGAGTGGAAGGTCAAAAGAAAGACGTGAAAAAAAGCAGTCTTGTCATGAGTGGAGGGTCAAAACATTTCCATAATTTTTGTCATGAGTGGAGGGTCAAAACATTTCTGTCTTTCTTTTTCTCTCGAAAAAGAAAGACGTGAAAAAAAAAAAAAAGCAGTTTTGTCTTTTTGAATTTCCCTCGATAAATAATTTGAAGAAGTTTTTCAACTTCCCCAAAAGAAAATACATTAAAAAGGGAAGAAGTTTTGAAATTCCTCGTTGAGCAAAGCAAGATGAATCGCACGGATTTTCTTCTTGTCGAATTTAATTGCTCGTCTTTAAAATACTGTATGCATAATGCATGTTATTAGGAAAGGAGACTAAGGACAATTACATCATGTGACACGATAAATGAATGGACTTAGGTCATGGAGCTAAGCATAACATATAATGTAAAGAAACGATCTTGAACGTCAATTAGGTGTGGAAGCTAAGCACGTATATTGATGCATAATGAATGTTGCTTAGGTTAAAGAGCTAATTTAGCACGATATGCAATATATGAAACAATGAATATGCTTAGGTTTGGAAGCTAAGCAAGTATAAAACATTTCTTTGAATGTTGTCTTGAAAGATGATGAAGCATGCGCGGTAGGGGCTACAGATAAAACTCGAAATGCTATAGTCTATCTAGTTTAGGTGTCTTTTTAGCGTCCAACATTCTTTTTTTTTCTTTGTATCTTTTCGTGTCAAGATAGTATCATCCAATCTTCTACTTCTCTTAGTCTTCTAATCCGTGTCAATTTGTATAATATAGGACTATAGATTTTTTTTTTTTTTATTTATTCCCATGAGTCCTAACTCTTTTAGAATTCTAATCATCTTATTAGTCTTTTGGTGATTATTGTGCTAACCTTATCATGTATTCTTTGTCTTCGATTGTGGTTGATCTTATTTATGACTAACGATTGCCAATGGACCGTTTTTACCTATTAAATAACATAAATTTTAAAATAATTGGACAAAATTAATCAAGTTAGTGTGTCTTTTAGTCTTCCGTGCTATTTAATCCTTGAGTCCTTTGTTTTTTTTTTCACAGCGTCCTCATGTCTTGCCATACGATCATACAACAAGTCTCTGTAAACTCACCAAATGGTACTTGTTGAGTCGTTGCACACACTTTGTCTTTGAGTAATACACTATATTGGTTTTTCAAAATTCTTTTATACACCCTTCCTTTCCAATCCGAGTATATTAAGTCAATGTATTTCGTTCCACAACCCAACAATCACTAGGCAAGAGTTGGAAGAATAAGGGGAACATCATTCCTTCCTTATTTTCTTCCAATCAAAGCATCAACAATAACAAACTTCTTGCCCCTCCTGGAGATAACTAGTAATTCATAAGCAACCGTGAAAACAAAGCAAAAGACAGGTTTCCAAGCATGATTTCATGCTCTTTTCTTCTTTCGTTACAACCTTTTCCCCCTAATAAGTCTATCATAGGTTCTCCTTATCCTTCTGTATATGTGTCATATTCCATCAATGAGCATTTCTTCCCTTTGCATTCGATCTAGAGTAGTCAAAAACTGACCCGACGCGAGAATCCGACCTGAACCGACAATGATCTGAACCCAACCTGTACCCGAACAATGGGATGAAACAAGTGACCTATAACCCGACCTGAACCTACCTGATCTTAAATGAAAACCGATTTGATCCAATACGTTTTGACCTGAACCCAAACCTGCACTCGACCTGATAGTAACCGTCAACGGATTTAATAGACCTGACAACAATCCGAACTCAAACTAGTACCCGACCCAATCAAAACCTGTACCCAAATCATGGAATATTAAATAAAGGTTTATATACCTTTTATTCAGCTTATATACTGGTATAATTCTATAAACCCTCAATCGGATTTAATAAAATCTCTTGTTCAGCTTATATACCTTTTGTTCTCTATTACTTGTACATAGGTTTTATAAAATCTTGATGATGCTTGATGAAATTATGGAAGGCGTAATTATATAGTTCAACATGACCACATCGATATTTATTAGAATTGAACTTGAACCAAAATCTGACTAAACACTAACCCGAACCCGAATGTATCATCTTATTAACCCATCCAAACTCGGCTCAACACAACCTGAACTTGAAATTAAACTTGATTTGAATTTGACTCGAATTGAACCCAACCTATATCTGAAATGGTGAACTACCCGTTATAACTTGAACTGAAATTGATCCGACCCGAACCTGAAGCTTGTCTGATGCTAGTGTAACACCTCAATAATTCTCCCTTTTCCAAACCACTTACTTTAAATAAAATAGTGGAGAACCATTGACATGTTACCGCCACGTGTTAAAACGTTAAGGCTTTATCAAAGTATCGTAGCGGAAAAATCAAACTTAAGTATTTAAAATAACGTTGTTTAGAAAACGAATAAGCCAAAACTTACAAATCGGAACCATAAAGGCCCTTATTTAAAATCAAACCAATAATCAAAGTCCAAAACATAAATGAAATAGCAAAATATAAATAAGTTTGACACAAAGAACGAATACACTCAATCACACCATCCCTTGACAATGCGATTGTCAAATCCCGAACTTCACATCATCAAGCTAACCTGTGCAATACTGCTCCCCAATAATACAAGTGTAATAATTGGATCATCACAGGGTCATTGAAAGGCAAAGGCCATGACCAAAGAAAACACACACAAAAGCACGCAATCAGCAAAGCTGAGTACATACAAGTTACAACGTACAAAACCTAGCATGCTCAATTAATTATAAAAAATAAACATACAACACGAATTCATTAATTAAGACTCCACACTTAGACAATTCAACTATCTCAACATACTTACTAACTAATTCCAAACACTTGACTCTTTATATTTAATTTACTTAATTTAGTTTGGAGTAAGCAATAGACCAGGTTGTCCAATCCAGGTCCCAAATGACCATTTGAAATAAAAGTTTAGCGCGATGCAAGAATGGGCGCGACTCCATTCTCACAAAGTTAGTCTAGGATCCCATCTAACTTTCATTATAAAATAAAATGTAAATACCAAAAGAGAAGAGGACATGTTGATCAAACAAGCCTCGAAAAGCCACGGGCTACCACCGTGTACCCCCAACCCATAATTGTCAATACTCTAGAAGTGCACGCTTTCCAGAGTTTTATTGCTCATCCATGTTTCACTTTACGTGATTACAATTTTAATTAATAGCCGACTCATTCAAGAAGACCATACATAACAATCATACATCAATTCATTTTTAATCTTATTTAGGACAATGGTGATCACATCACAAATTGACCTTTAATTCCAATTAAACTTCCAAATTATTCAAAATTGTTGAACATAGTCAACCCACCTAGCCATTTCGGCTTAATCCACCTTTACTCAACATACTAACAAGTTATGATTGAGTAATAAATAAATAATAATAACCTTGTGGAATAATTAATAAATTCATTCCACTTAAACCATTAAATTCCAATCCTTTAATAATCCAAATGTGGTTGACAAACCAATCCAATAAAATATGTTTGTATCAACATTCCATACAAACAATTAATCCAATATAATTCAACATGTTTGCATCCATAGTTCCATACAAACATAACCAATTCACCAAAACATGTTCCATAAACATAAATACATAAATTAATTAAATATATAACCAAACAATTTCCATCCAAGTGTTCTCTAATCAAGAAACTAAGTTCTTTTCTTTGGTACCTAAACATGATACTACTTACAACGAAGTAGACATGTACGTACCTCGTACAAACAATCATTTGAGCCACTTTTAATCACTTAAAATTCTCCTAGGGAATAATCACTTCCTAGAAAACAACCAACAATTAATATAACTATCCCAAGTAATTTCCAACAATATAATATGATGAAAAACTTATTAAAATAAAAAAATAAAAAAACATATTTATATGCTTAATTAACTTTAAACATAATTAATTTTATTAATCAAAATCAAGGATAAAATTTTAAGCATAAAAAAAACTTCGTTAAAAATGAAAAACTGCCCGAAAATCATATTTAGAAGCTGAATTTGGCCTCGAAAGGGTGGTGCTTACTACCATAGGTAGTGAGTCTTTCTTAAAACGTGGTTTCCACATGGAAAACACTACTTTTTTGTCAAAATCGGATGAGTTTAGAACCTGATCGAGATTAAAACGGGATTAATATTAACGAACCGAAATCTAAACATTAAAACACGAATTTACGTGTTCAAAATAATCTGGAATTAAGTTAAACTAATTAGTAGTTATAATCACCAAAATTTCATAACATCGTTACTATAAAAGCCCTAAATCAATTGTTCATAAAAACCCTAAAATCATGATTTTCAATAATTAAAAACCCCAGGTTATTAAATTTACAAATTCTGAAAATTATAACATTTATAAAATCTGAAATTATAAAGTTTAATCATCAAAATACAATTTGATACTAATTAAAATTAATTTCAAACAATAAAATCAAAACCCATAATCAATAATTATAATTACACAAATTAATAAAACAAAAGAGAAAGAAAATAAGACTAACCTTTTGTGTGGGGAAATTTTGGGGATGTATGGGGTATTTATAAGAAAGGGAGTGGTGTAGGGTTAGTTTTAAGGTTGGGCCTCATAAAATTAATGGGTCAATTAAGAAAGTAAAGTGGGTTTGGTTTGTTTGTTGGACATAAATTATTGAAGAAAGGTTCATAAAAAGTTCTTTATAATAAAATTGTTCATCAAACCCAAAAATAATTTGAAACTTTTGAAATTAAATCCGAAAAAAATACAAATAAATATTATGAATAAAATATAATTTCATTAATAATATATTTAAAAATACGAGGGATTACAGCTAGATTGACCTGACATAACCTGATCCTGATTTAACCCAAGACTTGATTTGACCCGACCTGAACCCGACTTGAATACTCGAATGACAGCTCTAATGTCATTCGTATAAAAAAAAATCAATTACCAAACTAAACACAAGTTACACTAATGATTTAAGGCACCTTTGCAACCCTATCATTCCCCTAAAACCATTTTCAAACACTCATTCCAATTCTTCATGAACTACTTTAATCCTCATCCAACGTTTGGCCTCATTTATTCAACCCACATTTACCTAACCATGGGATGGGAAGGTGTGTAATTTGTATAACATTCAAAAGCAAGTTAAAAAAATGTCTAAGTGCAAGTGTTTCAATGTCCTTGATACGAACATGTCTCGAATTGCATCTCTCATCGAGTGCTTGGTACCGTGCCTGAGAAACATAAATGCTAAGTGATTGATAGACTGCATAATCCGGGATTGCCCACATTGATTAAAAAAAATAATAATAACAAAAATTCAACGGAAAAAAAAATGCGAAAAAATAAAACGTGCAAATTTCAAATACACTATCACACATTTTGGGGGCTTCTCTCGGGTCTTGAGCCTTTTACCCCTTTCTTCCTTAAACCATAAGCCTTAACCACAGTAAAACCCACTAAAGACCTCTTAAGGTGTATATACACTTGTGCAAAGTTCGATTATAGCTACATTCGGCCTGATTCCTAACGGATGTGTAAGCAACCTCACATCGAGGTGCGTCCACATTCATATTCACATCCATATCCATGCATGATCGAGTTAAAACATTTCCAATGCTCATCCATACCCATATAGAGCTAGAGATAACATTCAAAGCAACAAGTTAAATCTTTTTGGGGTCACAGATTCATAGGTTGCACGGCACGTAACTCTGTCTAGAACTCCGGATATGACCAAACGAAGTTGACGCTTGTGAAGGGTACTAGAATAAAAATCCAGGTTGACTTTGTTGGGTTTCGGAAAGTCCGACCTCCTGCAGAATACAAAACCCGACCCCTAGACCCACTCACAATTAATATAACTAATAAGCATAAGTACCAAAACAATTGACAAAAGGGAGAAAGACTATATTACCCTTGGCGCGTGCTTCGCTCCCTTATGAGCTCAAACTGTGAAAGCCACAAGCTCCGCAATCGCGAGAACCTCCCTCAAAAATAAGAGCCGTAACGACGACTCGTCCGGCCCTTACCCAGAGCTTAGCCGAGCTAGACCAATATTAGACTACTCGAGTTTTATATGAACTTAAAGGTTTTCTCGCCTTATGGGAAATGCCATATTGAGTTCAAATCAAGTAAAGTTCTCAAATCCCAATGCTTGGTATTTATAGAGAAATTCTTATTAACATTCTTCTCTCCCATCAATGTGGGAGAGTTGGTAAAATTCCTTTTTCCATTTTATTTTTAAATCAAAAATCAAACGAAAAAGCAATGCAATCAATAATCAACAAGTGTAACGCCAAGAGGAAGAGAGTAGGTGAGGACCACAAGGGGAGGGACCAACTACCTTGCTCCCCAAGCTCCCCTCACACACCCCTCACACTCTTTCAAGTCAAACGAAAACACGCCAACTGGACACGGCTAGCCTTGGGTGCCAAGGCAGCCTTGCTGGCCCCTAGTGCCCTCGGCTGGGCTTGCTGAACATTGGCGCGGGTTGCTGCCTCGGCCCAGCGTGCTCCGCATGCATGCACGCTGCTGGGCGAGGCCCTTGCTCGCCTATCGCTAGCAGCAACTAGCATGGCCTAGCAAGCTGCTAGCCTGCTAGCGTTGGTAGCTTGCTAACACGCTAGTGTGCACCAGCGATGCTAGTATGCTGCTGCTAGCAATGCTAGCTTGTTGCGCCCGCAGCACTGCTAAAAGCCTTGAGATGTTGCGGCACGCATGCTAGCACCTATGCCCCTAGAACTCGGTTTGCTCGGGATATTCCGATGCTAGGGGTATTTTTTGTAGTTGTTGATTACTTGATTTATACTGTCTTGTCGTCTTATTCATTCGACTCGACTTGTGATGCTCAATCTTAATGCTCTTAGCTCGATATCCGACGTCTATGCTCACAATACTCGAGTGACTCATTAATTCCTTTAACGGATTGTCTGTTTGCTTGGGTGTGACCCGAAGGGTTCAGTCAAGATTAAGCTGTAATATTAATCAATATTACTTATCGAAAGCGGCCTTTAACTAGGAATTCCGATCACATAACCTCACTGAACAATTAGCTTTCTAATAATTTCGAACCCTCTATCGAAATATTACACTTTGAAGGACACCATTCCTATCAGACTCAATATTAAAAAAAAATAAAAAAAAATAAAAAAGAAGAAGAAAAGAAAAAAATAACTATGACTTGACTCTAAAAAAGGAGGGTTAGTTAAGGAAAAAATAAAGAAGTCAATAAAAATATGCACACATAAGCATATTGTCACGCATGATGAAATGAACTTCGCAACCTAAAGTCAAGTTCTATATTCCACTATGGTCAAGCTTATTTGGGTGTCAAAGGGTACCATGGTTAAGAGTTTAGACGCGTTAGCAAGGCAGCCTCCTATGAGGGTGTATGCCAACGGGTGGCTCCGCAAGTTCGTGATGAAGTCGAACTCGACTCCATGGTTTAGGTGGATTTAAAAACTAGGATGAAACCTTATTGTCAAGAATGTTTTCCGGTTGATAGAGCTTAAATCCCCCGGGCTAGCCACCTACGTAGAACACGTATTATTGTGGCAAAAAAGGTAAGCTAAAATTTATTTGCATTTGTGACAATGCAAAATTAAATCGCAGGAATACAATTTAAGAATTCTCAAGTCTCATCCACTCATCTCAATTAAATAATTATCACTCAAATCGATAAATAACCAAGAATCCTCCCCAGTGGAGTCGCCAAATTATAAGCGTCTTTCGAAGCGCACCTACGTTAAGCATAGTGATGAATATGCTTGTCACTCATAGAAAGGGGGATTTGACATATACGATTAGGGACAACGATTAGGGACAAATAACGTAGGGAGCTGCCAACAAGTTTTTAATGAACTTATAAACCGTTCACGGATCATTTAAGGCAACCACGAATAAGGGGCAACAATTGACCTGTGAAGGTTACACCACATTCATAGTCCATGAGATTACTAACTCTATATGGTTCGGAACCACGAAAGGAGGATTGGGGATGATTTGGAAGTGAGTCATGGAGTTACATTCGCCCGTATTGGCCTCTACTCGATTCTTATAGTGAAAAGTATTTTCTGCGATCTGAAAGACAAGCAAACAAGGATTCAATTTGCTCCAAACTATTATTATGCTAAATTGGTTGAATAATAATGCAACACATAATTCTAAAATATTCGTGATCACTTGGTTAAATATATAACAAGATTTAAAAGGAACCTAAACCGGTTGTCCAAATTATCTTATTGGTTGTGATGTTTCAATTATGTATATCCTTTATCATGCAATATGGTGATCAATAAAAAATAAATTAACATTAATATTGGAAGCAATTTAATAATAATAACGTTAGTCAAATCAAATAATAATTGACATAATCATGATACTAGCAACAAGAATAATAAAAAGAGTAATTAAATGAATAAATTACTCACGTTCTGCGTTTCCTTGAATTGCTACATCATGAATAAATTGTTAGTAACTTCAATTAAAAATATAAACCAAATTGAAAAAATTAAATTAAATAAAAGTAGAGTTGATTTGGCCCAACCCTTAGTTAATTCTACCTTTCACGCCTTGGTTTAAGGACTGAACCTCGGGTAACTATGGACTCCTTGGAGTGCTTAGGGAAGGAATAGTGTAGTTAAGAATATATGTATCAGGCTTAGAATATGAGAAGGAAGAGAGAATGATTTTTTTGTGTATAAGAGAGGAAGATAGAATGATTTTTTGTGTAGCGGGAGAGAGAATGATTTTTTGGTGCCCCGAAACTAAGGAAGTCAGCCTCGTATTTATAGTGAAAATGAGTAGGGTGAAGCACGAAACCCTAGATGTGAAGGCACCGTGAAGAAAAGCCTAGAAAAAATAACGTGTCACGGTGTGTGTAACGTGACACGGTACAAAGCACCATTACACGTGTTAATCTACAGTGTCACGGTATAGATACCGCCACGCGGTATTTCCAGTTTTCACGGGTTTTTAAAACCATGATAACTTTTGATCCATAACTCAAAATAAAGATTATAACATATCGTTGGAAAGCTTATCAAGTCTAATTTCTAACTCAATTATAATCATGTCAGAATCATTTGTAAATTTTAAGATATGGCCATTTTAGTGCAAGAGTATCAGTTTTGGGTCAAGTATTAGTGTTTTGCTCATATTTTATTCGTTTTAAATCGAAATTGGGCTTATGATATACCATTGGAAAGATTTTTTTCAAGGCCTATCCGATAAAATAATATTTTGATCAAAATTATAGGGTAAAAAATCATTTATCCCGGTTTTGTGATGTGGACACGAAAAGAGGAATATAAGTAATCGTTTGGAGATGGGCTAAGAATTTGGTTGGTTTATGAAATGTATTGAATTGAATATGGATTAAAGCACTCCAAAGATTAAATATTCAACCTAACCAATAATGGTGGTGAAAGCTTGTTCATCATCGGGTTTGATTTTAGGGAGACATTTTTAGGTGTCTACACTATCACACATGGCAAATCTTCACTAACTATACGCGTCCAAATGCAAGTTCAACATCCTTCCTAGCTACTGCTTGTTTATCTGCAAACAACTTAACCTTGTCTTGTTGCGGATACTTGATACCTTGAATAATATTTGCCCAATTTAAATATGTATTTTAATCCATTAAGTAGTAACCCATGTTGTACACATGATCGTTTACCATAAAATTAATTACCGGTGCCCGACCTTTCATAACATTGTTAAATACCGGAGAACGATACAGGACGTTAGAATCATTACAAGAGCCAAGGATTCCAAAGAATGCATGCCAATTCTAAATCTTGATCTGCAAAAGCTTTTGTAGACACTAACTTTTGGCCTCTTGCCCCGAAAAGGAAGTGTGATGACGTTACAAAAACCTGTTCTTCATGCTAGATCAAAGTTGAAGTGTTTATGGACTACGAAAAGCATTATGAAGTAAGTTAAAACCCATATTTGAGACCAAGTTATCTTAAAGCCTTGTCCTATTACTAATTAGGCCTAAAACGTTTTCATACATGTTTAAACTTGATTAATAACGGACCCAAATGCGTCAAATGCAATGATTGGATCCAATGGAACCTACATTGTTGAAAAACTGAGCCAAACAGATAAACCAACCATCAAATTCTTGTGCAAGGCCTATACAGATGGATATCCCTTTCAAAGAGCTTTTTAAAGGTATATTATAAGCCCAATTCGAGCCAAAACGAAGAAGTTATGATCAAAACACTAAACCGGACCCAAAACCGACACCCTTTCACTCCAACGGCCATTACCTTTGATCCATAACATATTTTAACCTAATTCCAATAGAATTGGAAAGTAGACATTCAGAGCTTTCAAAAGATATCTCACACGCCTTAATCTAACTCCGCAATCAAAAGTTATAGAAGTTTTAAAAACGCATTTTCGTATAAGGCAAAACACAAACCAACGCAACAAGATAAGTTGCGCGCGCAACTCATTGAGATGCGCGCAGCACCCAGCGTGACTCAGAGAGTTGCGCGCGCAACCTGATGCCACGGCTCTAAAACCCTAAACCTAGATTCCTACGCCTATAAAAAGGGGTCTTCGTTCAGCTCTAAACTGACAGATTAATCAGAATCCTAAACCCTAGCATTCTTAAAACCCTAATCTCTCAAGTTCTCTTACTATCATACTACTTTTCCCTCTTTCTTCCCAACTACTTTTCAACCCTAATCCATCCATTGAAGATCTTGAAGGTACGAAAAAGAAAGAAATTCCGTAAACGCATAAGATTGAGATTTACCATAAAAGAAGAACGGTTAGTTTCCTGAGCACTTAGATAAATCACTTTATCTTTTATTGTTTAAATAACTTTAATTGATTAATTAGTGTTGTTTGATCACTTTAAACAAACTTTTAATTAATTAATTCACAAAGTACTCTTCCATTAATCAAGACTAGAATTTGATAATTAATTGTTGTTTTATCACTTAAGACAAGGCGAATCTTGTTTATTTATTGTTCTTTCACGAATAACGACTTTTGCAATGTAATTCTTACATGATTAATGCGTGTAAATAAAATTAACTAACTTAGTGTTTAGTTATCACATTGCATATATTGTTTGGTGATGAAATTATGAAAAAGGAAGAGCTAGTAGAGGCTGCACTAGGGCTAGAATAGTGATTCCCCTCTAAAGGGAACGTTAGTTTAGTACCCTCGCTTCCGAACTCATTTCTGGTTTATGTAGACCAATTTGGGCATGGGTAAACTTACGATTTGTGCTAATTATTCCGTGAACTCCACATGGAAGAAAGGCATGAACGAGGTTTATGAGTTTTCCTAAAATTCATTAGCAACTCCCTACTTGTTTCTTATAAAAAAAGCGTGATGACAAGATCAATTCTAATTCAAGGTCCCCAAAATAGTCAGGAATCCAAATCCTACTACAACTTAACAAGTGTAAAGTCCTGGGCTTTTAAAGGGCCATAGGCATTTAAGGAGAAGATCCCCTACGATGGGAACACCTTCCTTACAGTGGCGACTCCGCTGGGGACTTAGAGGTTACAAGATTAGTTCTTAGTTATGGTCCAAGGTTTCCAACACCAGGTTACCTATGAGTTGTAACGATGGCTAACTTGAATAATCTCTAGTTAGAGAGCGAGACTTGAACGCAGAATATCTTCCTTTTTCACAAAAGTAAAAACCAAACAAGCAACATTGCATCATGCATAGCATAACACACTTTAACCATTGGGGATTGGCTCATTGATTAGGGGCTGCCAACACTAGGCTTCTATCCCAAAATTAATAACAATCATCCTACCCATATCGCCAACAAAATGGTGGGAGGGCTATGTTATGGGTCAACACGTTGAGTGATTGATTCATGCATCGTCTCTTAAGATATGGTACCCTTGCACACCCAAGCCTTGACCTTAGAATGACATTGTATGCTTTGACGATTCTGTTTATGTGCTTATGTGACTACATGAATATGTGCTTCGTGTCTAATCTAACTAATTCCAACTTGTTACCTAGAGATATAATTTAAAAAAAAAAATTCGCAAAAAATTGTGGTTCGATAAAAAAAATAAAAAAAATTGTCTGCACTTCGATTTTCAACAAAAAAAAATTAAAATAAATTGTCGAACCTACCAGGTTGCACGCACAAGTTCAGAAGTTGTGCGCGGCATCTCCGCGCAACTGTGTGTCTTGCGCGCGCCCACTGTTCAATGTTGACTTTGACTCGTTACGAGCAATATCATACGGAGAAAACGATATTACCACTTCAAAATTAATCGTTAAGTGGGTGCTAAAAATATCTCAACAACGTTGTCTAACTTTTACATTGATCGTCTTTTTTGTTTTTTCTTTTTTTTCGAAAAATCCAAAATCACGTTTTTTTATCGTTCTCCTTGCGTTTACACAATAAAAAAAAATAAATAAAAAACGCATGTGGCAGATGCTACTCTAGAAGTTGCACTTTCCACCTTAGTGCAAGACGGAATATTGCGCGCGATACTATATTTGGTTATGATGATTCGTTTACGTGCTTTGTAATCGAACTGATGACATTACTTCTCATGATTTTCGTCATTACAAGTTCGCATCCCTTAATAGGACATCATATTTATTCTAAAACGTGTCTATTTTCGTGTTCATCTTTTTTTTAGTTGCAATTGGTCAACCTTGATTTAAGAGTATAATTTATTACCTCTTCTATGGTTTAAAAACAAAATCTCGAGAACTTTACTTGGGATGATTGCCTCACACAAAATTAAAAAAAAAAAAAAGAGAGAAATAGAACGAAAAAAAAAAAAAAGAGAGTATGATACAAAAAAAAAATATTTCTCCACAAAAAATAAAAACAAAAAAATAAAAAAAATAAAGAAAAAAAAAGAGAAAATAATGAATGATAATACCGAGAAAATGATTTAATTATTTCTTGGATTTTACATTCGGAGGCCGTCATTCTTTTTAAGCAAATAGTAATATATTATCCTTTGAAGATAAGCAATATGAGAATCATATTTATTATAAAAAAAATAAAAAAAAATAAAAAAATAAAAAGATATTTTGATCTCTATTGTAATCAAAATGATCAACAAATACTATAGTATATTTGATCATTTTAAGGAATGTGTTCGGGTCGATTAATATTTCTAAAAATTTGATGCGCACTTTTAATCCAACTTTCTTCTCTTTCCCTTCAACCTTTTTCGAAAACAATTCATATATAGTAAAATCCTTAGATGATTACCTTGAATTCAACGCAAATCATAACATTCCATTAATGATTGTTCGTGAATTTTTTGACATTCTTCATCAACAAACTTGCTTAAAGTGAATTCGTATTACAAGGATAGAAAAAAAAAAGTAAAACAATCATTTTGACTTTGGTTCATTGTTTGAATGCTTGGCATAAGAGGTTTAAGTGAATGCGCTCAATTTCTCATGACACACATTACTAGGTCATATTCCACATTCGCATACTAGTCCAATCATGGGTGACAAAACAACATTGGAGAAACTTAGACATGAACTCCAACACCTAAAGTCCCTATAAGAAGAAGAAGCCCAATTTAAGGCTCATAAAAAAGCAGAAAAGGCTAAAATAAAAGCAGAGAAAGAAAAAGAAAACATTCTGGAAGAAAAAGTAAGAGCCGAAAATTAAGCTAGAGACCTTGGAGAAACTTGTCCTTCGAGCTAGCTCAGGGGCTAAGTACTTCAATTATGAGCTTGCATCACAACCTAGTGGCAAGACTCTCCCAGAAAAGTTCTTGACTACGGATTTGCCAACCTTTAAGGTTACAGAGAATCCTAGGACTCACTTAATGAGGTTTATTGGAATTATGGCACTGAAAGGAGTTGAGCAAAGCCTATACGCATGTACTTTTCCTCTTTCATTTGACCCAACTGCTAGATCATGGTTTTATAATCTCGATGCAAAACAAACTTCCACTTGGAGTGACATGGTAAAAGAGTTTTTAACCCAATATGGAGATAACATCGAAATCAATCATCAAAATCAAATGAAACAACATGAAATTAAACAAAGCAATAAAGATAAGAGAAAGTTAGAAATGCTCATTGAATAGATGAGAAGAAGTTCGACAAATTTGCTTCTTCAACCTCTCACATCTCCATTGAAATCCAAGCTTTCTCTCTCTAAAACTACTCCTACACTGGAGAGAGAAAATCCTATTCAATCCTAATCCTAATTACAAGAGAGAGAAAATGTCCAAATCTTAAAATATTACATGAATAAAGTCTAAAGAAGGTCGTCCAATATAAATGCAAGAAGAAACACGAAATAAAATCGAAGTTAAAAACCGAACAAAACTCATAAAATCGCGCCCGCGGGGAGCTAGTTAGGGACAGCGCGCATGTATGGAGGTCGCTCCCGCGTGTGGCCATCTTTCTTCCATCTCCACTTTGTGGTGTGGCTGGGAGCGCAGGAAACCACGCCCGCAAGTGGCTGGGCCACGTCCGCGCTGCCTGCTGCTCGGAGTTGTTGCACTGCACTTGGGGCTGATCATGCTTGCTCCCGAGATGCTCGGGGATGCTTTGGCGAGCTCGCTAGCATGCTTGGCTTCCCGAACTTGACTTCGTTGACTTCCTTCGATGTGTAATCCCCCACAATTATGTAAAATTAATAATTATATTTTATTGTAATTATGAGAATATTATATATATATATATGTATTTATATAAGTTATTTTTATATAATTAAGCAATTATTTATGTACATTTAAGGAGAAATACTTAAATGAGAAATAATTTAATTTTAGGAAAATTTGGATTTTGGTACCTCAAAAATGGGGGTAATTGAATTTAGTACCCATCTAAAATTTTATTTTAAATTGGTAACTCAAAAATGACTAAACTATAGATATCAATACCTCCGTTAGTATTCTGTCAACTTTACCGTTAGTGGGTCCCATTATTTAATTATTTAATAATTTAATTTATTAAAAAAAATTTAATTAAAAAAAATCTTTTAAAATGAAAAACTTAAAAAATAATTTTAAAAAAAAAACTTAAAAAAATAATAGTACCCCGCCACCCACCCCTACCTCCCCGCGCAGACACCACACCCCCCCCCCAGCCGTGCCTCCCCGCAACGACGCCAAACCACCCTCCCACCAGCCCTGCTTCCCCGCGACGACACCACCCCCCACCCACCTGATCTGAAAACCACTCTTGGCTGCCTCGACATCACCCCTTCCCCCTTTCCCCCAAATCAATTTTTAGGGTTTTAGGGTTAAATTTCTGGGTTGTGGGTGGTGGGTTTCGGGGTTCGTGGGTGGTAGGGTGGTGGGTTTCTGGGTTCGTGGGTTGTGGGTGGTGGGTTTAGGGGTTCGTGGGTGGTCGGGTTGTGGGTTTCGGGGATTTGTGGGTGGTGGGGTGTGGTGGATTTCGAGGTTCATGGGTGGTGGGTTTCTAGGTTCTTGGGTTCGTGGGTGGTGGGTTTATGGGCACCCCTGCCTGGCCGCGGCGGCAGCTACTGTGGCTGGGCTTTGTGCCTAGTCGTGGCGGCAGCTGCCGTGGTTGGTGGTCGCCGTTGGCCAGAATAAGGAGGGAAGCGTGGCTGGTGGTTTTATTTTATTAGTTTTTTATTTTGTTTTTTTATTTTAAAAATGTTTTTCTTTTTTTTTAATAATTTAAATTACTAAATAATTAGATAATGGGCCCCACTAACGAAAAACTTAACGGAACATGGACGGAGGTACCAAAACTTATAAAGTTACACTTTTGGAGGTACCAATTTAAAATAAAATTTTAGATGGGTACTAAAATTCAATTACCCCCATATTCGAGGTACCAAAATTCAAATTTTCCTTAATTTTACTAATCTATTTGTACTAACTATTCTTATCTCCTATAACCTACTAATGAGCCCAAGTAAAAATCCTAGTCCAATTAGGATTAAGAAAACCCATTAACACATTAAAGCCTTTATACCAATTCCCTAACTCCCAACTAGGGCCCGTTCACATTTACTTAATTTCAGTTCAGTTCAGTTCAGCTCCAATCAGTTCAGTTCAGTTCAATTCAATTCAATTCCTATCAGTTCAGTTCAGTTCAGTTCAGCTCTTAATTTCCCTCTCACATAAATTATTTATTTCAGCTCAATTCAATTCAGTTCAGTTCCAATCAGTTCAGTTCAGTTCAGTTTAGCTCCAATCAGTTCAGTTCAGTTCAGTTCAGCTCAGTTCAATAAATATGAACAGGCCCTAAAACCCACAAAAATTTCTTCTAAATACTACTATTGCTGCTACTTCCTACGGATTCACACATAGTAGTATAAATAAAAAAATATATATATATAAAATATTAAAAAAAATAAATAAATAAAAAAAAATAAAAAACAACAACAACAACTTCTCCTTGCTACCCCTAAAATGAATATTTAGTATATATAAATAAACACATAAGCAAATGAACATGTTTAAAAGCAGCTATGAACATGTAATATATTAAAAATGAACATGATTTTCAAAGTATATTCATACAGGTTCAAATTCATTATATATAATTATTAGCAAAATATAAAGATAGATATCATTAAAATATGTTCATTTTTTATATACTAATGTCCCTATTTAGTGTATTAAATGTTCATTTTGTACAAAATATTCAATTTTAAAGTAATGCATGTTCAATTTTTTTATAGAACATAAGTTCGATTGTAATTGTTTTACTGTAAAAATTTGAATATCCAATTTAAATTTAATCTTGATTCATCATAGAATTATCTATTTATAGGAATCACAAATGCAAAATTGATGAAGAAAAAAAAAATCAACAATTTTATAACATTCACATATTTTTAAACCAAAATAAATAAATAAATAAATTACCTCAAGTTTTGCGATCGCGACGAAGACGTTGATGATGATGGAGAATGCTAAAATGCTGACGAATTGGAGAATATCCAAAATAGGACAAAAAAGTATAAAGATTGTAGGAAAGTGAGGTAAGAAAAAAATACTAACTTATAAAAAATGAAAGAGGAGAGATAAAATTTCAGATGGAGAGAAATTAGAGAAGAGAGGAAATTAATAGAGGTAAGAATGAAAAAGAGAGAGTTAAGATATAAGGAAAGAAAAAAATAAATATAAGTTCATGTTTAAAGTACTATATGTTCATAATATGGGTGCAGTAATGCAGCTAGCTAGTTAGCTATGAATTTGCACGTCAGAAGTGCTACAACAATGACACCAAACAGCAGCAGCAACTTGAGCTGAGCTTCAAAAGCCCAAGTGTAATACAGAGAAATCTCATATTCATACATAGTATAACCTTAGTTTAATTAGATTCTGCACTCTGCAGCAATCTAAAATTGGTCAAATAGATGAGTTGGTTGTTTGCATCCCTACTTCACTAGTTAGAGTTTAAGTTATACATATATAAAGAGCATGTCTACACAATCGTACAGTCAAATAGCCTACTGCACAATGCCTCAATGTTTAATGTGTTATGTATGTACATGTGTGCACGATATTATACACAAATTCTGACAAGGAATCACCGAATCAGAAACTTTTTTTTTTTTTCTTTTGAAACCACCGAATCAGAAACTTAGATACAGCACAAACCAAAAAAAAGATTAACAACAAGCTACACTGCCCACTAAAAACCACAAGAGGTATAGAAGGCTTCAAAGAGGAAGAGTGTCCAAAGGTTTGATAGCTGCAACACCACCAAACTCTGGGTGTATATACTTGTCATAAGTGACCTTCAAAAGACCTGCACTTGCAGCTTTGTGGATTCGGAGAATCATCTCCGCACAATCCCTGCAGAAAATAAATCAGTAAAGTGCAGAAGTCATGGGGGAAATCATAAAGGTTTATCAGCAAAGCTCAATGGTGATAACTTGCCTGATTTGATGTTCCTCATGATGTGTATGCTTTCCAAGCAATGAAGTCCATCCTGGAATCTCATTTAGGGTACAACGGGCAACATATACAGCTGCAGCACATAACAATGACGGTCTGAACCTCAAAGTTTCATATTTAACCAAGCATAACTCGATCAGGTAAAATGAGAGATGTTCATGCTGGAAGCCAAGGTAAAAAGTTGCAAGTTAGAAGCTACAGAAATTCTGGAAAAACGTAAATACAAGATTAAAATATAAATAAATAAATAATTAACACACCCTTTTGTCTGACTGAGAAGCCTTGAGAAACCTTAGCATGAAGACATAAGCTGTTGGCAAATTCAACCGAAATTTCAGCTTCTTGAGGATGCTCTTTTCCTGTGAATACGTTAAGCATCAAAGCCACTATTTTGCAAATATATATATATATAATGAAAACACAAATCAAAACTAGAGTTCCCAACGGTATTTTTAAATCCAGGAAATTAACTACATAATATTCAGAATTGATCTAATGTTCCTAATATGAATTGCAACTGGAAAAGAGAATTTCCCAGAATCCCCTGTATAATATATATAATTGAACAATGGGCATTGATAGCTGTATGAATTTCCAATTGACATGTTATATTTGCCATATAGTATTACAAGTAGCAAAAGTTTACCACATCACCAAATCCAAAGACATACCATTTCAAGCATTTGCTTTCGGGTATATGACTCTGCTGAGATGCTAATCAAGTCTTTGACCTAAGCCAAATAAACAATGTAAGAAATTATTTCACACTAAAAGCACAAGGAATAATATTTACAAATATCACTACCCACCCTTGGATGCCAAAAATCTTCGTACTTTGATGCAAGTAAAAGGGATGCAAGACCAACCAACTGAAATTCATTTTTCTTTATTGTAACTATTGAGAGATATCTGTCCAGCAGAGCTACTGTGAGGTAAAGTGTTTCTGGCATCAGATCAAATTTGAAGTGTACCTGTTAAAGAACAAACATATGTATAGAATAAGGTAAAGCTTAAGAGAATTACATAAAATGGTTTCTCCAACTATTAGCCACCTACCTCTATAAGCCAATTAATCAATAAGCCCCGCATTTGTGGAGTAACATCTGTTTGAATCATCATATAATTTTCTGGTAGTGTACTCTGTGCCTGGAAAAAAATGACTAATTTCTTGTAAATAAAATGATTACTTCAAAACAAATCAATTGGAATGAATATAAATTATAACCCCAAATCAAGACCTGCCTAAAGCTAAGAAGAGCAATGACATTTTGTAGCTATCAGAGAATTCTGCCAATTAGCAATTCATGCCCACAGTTTCATGTCCGAGACAATTTCCAGTAGTGAAACATTTTTTAGGCAAAAAGTGATGGGCATCCCTTGCATAAGGATAAGGGAAATCAATATCTTCAAGAGAAATGGCCACTGTCTAAGTCATGAAACATATACCGTGCTCAGAAGGCACTCTCTAGTCCAAAGCTTTCCTAGTACCAAGGACCTACATCCACAATTGTTCTTAAAAAGCCCAGGGTGATAACAATCAGAATTTCACAGTTCCAGATTACAAGAATACATATGTTCATAAAAAAATCTTTACAAGATATAATTACAAATTACACCTGCTAATTGTCAGAAATTATTCCACAGGGAAATGCAGAAGAGTTCCGCAAGTTTTACACAAACAGATTATCTTATCAGCTATGTAGCCAATATCAAATTCTATGCTTCAAAGTACTCAGAAGAAGACACTTTCAATATCAGGTTTTATAGCTGTAGCAAGTCAAGCTAGTCTATAGTCTTAGTAAGGTAGCAATTTATACAAGTTAATTAAGAATTCTGCTTAGCTGCATTGAATATTCTAGAGACTGAAATATAAGTAGAAACCTAAACACATAAAATATACAAAAATGGATAAGAAATTGATGAAGAGGATGATAATCACCTCCATCATCCAATAATACTCATAGATGTCATCAACATACTCTGCAACTTCAAGAGGATTACCCTCATCATCAATATTCAGCAACAGTTCATGTTCCCTGGCTTCACTGCTTGATTTTAGAAGCTGCACAACTCATCCAATTTTTTGTTAAATTAGATTCTGCTAAATGCTAGTTGAGGAAATAAATAATGAATATTGGGTTTGACCTTTGATCTTGATATAAGCGAATATGTGTATGAATTTCTGCGCCCCGTGTTTTTGCTGACAGTAGTCTCTGATGACTGTGATTGCAAGTTGTCACTGCTTTTTGCTGGAATTCCTCTTCCTCCAACTTCTTCAAGAGAACCTGTACTCTTCAAAGTTTTGGCAACAGAATTGGGAACCTTCACTTTTCTAGCAGGTGTTGTACCAAATGATTTATCCAAATTACAGATGCTCTTGGATTTAGACTTCTTTTGGTCATTGGAAATTTGTAATCGATTTCTTGCAATTGGCTGAATTACAAGATAAATGCATCATTCGGATTGCTAGGACAGAAAGAAAAATACTATAGTCTCTGAAGAATCAAACACAACGAACAAAGCCTCAATCAAATGCACAAATCTCAAACCCACAAGGCCACAAATCTAAGATACTTCCTCCTTTTTTATTGTTGAACCATGTGTGTTGGGAGGAGAAGGGGGAAGGGGGGACCACAGAACCTGTTTGATTTATTAAAAAGCCCAAGTAGGTAAGAGAGGAATTGTCAGCCAGGGGCTCAGTGCATATTGGGTAGTTGATATGTGAAGGTTTACTAAAATAGGTATAGTACAATTATGCTACTTCCAAAAAAGGGCAGATGGTGAAAAGAAAAGAAAAGAAAATTATTAAGGCCCTATCAACCCCTTATCCGCATCAAGATACAAATGCTACAATGAAAACGAATAGTTTTATTCAGTGTAGAGTAATGTTCAACAGCCTCAATACTTTGAAGTTTAATATATGCTAAGTTAAGACAGAATACTAAGTAATACTTCCGCCATTCCCTAAACATTGCAACATGGGGATGGGACACAGATTTTAAAGAGAGAGATAAGGACTCGTGTGAAGAGAGAAAAAGAAAAAATGTGCAAATAAGGAATTATTGCAGTATTTGAGAAACTTCCTAAAATGGTAATTGTTGCAATACTTGTGGAATGGAGGAAGTATAATGCTGTCTTTGAGTTCAACATAGAGACTGGATTTCCAGTAATAATTGAGTTGGGGCATTGAGCCAAGAAAATGTGCCCCACCCACAGTTAAATGAACTAAGAGTAGGATTTCACATCTTTTACATTATAAATCTGACCCAAAACAGAAACTATCAAATTCATTCACACGGAATGCTTATTAGTTACAAGTTTTTACAGACAAGCTTTTGCCATTTTACTCAAGTGACATAAATATTCAGCAGATATACGCAAGAGTTATAATCCAATCCAATCAATCAAAGCCTTAATCCCATAAGTGGGGTCGGCTAATTTAACCAAATTTGATTATTCCGTGTAGTCACAAAAATCTTCCTTCTTCATCCCTTATGATCCAAGACTTCATCCTCATGCAAATCCATATACTTCATATCCTTCCTAAGTCCTAACTCCTTCCAACCAAGTCATTTTCAGTCTCTTTCTCCCTCTTTTAACCCCTCCATGGTCCCACTCTTCCACTCTTCGAACCGGTGTACCCTTGGGTCTCCGTATTACATGCCCAAACAAGAGCACGTGACTGACTTGCATACACACATAACAACTAATCATACTAACAGAAACTATCAATAACCAAAGGGAAAGAATCACCTTCAAAGCAACTCTGAAATATTAATTTCATTATGTACCACTACAGAAGTACAAGGCATGGATTTCCTTACCCTATTTGATTCAAGCACCGGTGATGGGACCAATCACTAATCAAGGTCCAAAGATACCTCAACCAAATAAATCTACAAAATTACTTCTATACATCTCTTCACAACTTTTTTTCACTTCAGGATTCATAAGTTGCTAAGTTAAGATAGAATACTAAATTACTAAGTATTAAAAAGTTGCATCAAATGAAAAGTTACAAATCCACAATTTGCACTCAGTTAAGGAATTTATTAAAGCTGAGAACATTCGCTAAGAGTATTAGAGAACATTAAACGAAGGCTTTCTTGACCATTTCTTGGTGTAATTGGCTGAACGTATACATATTTGGGACACATCCCTGAAACATAGTATCAATTACCTCTAGTAATTTTTTCTATAAGTGAAATCTTGCAATATGAATTTTAAAATTTAAATTTTAAAAGAAAAATTTCCTCTTTTTTTTTTTTTCATTACTTGCAACCTAATGAGTTGGAGCAGAAACCAAGGAAAAGTAGATATGTAGTCAAAATGATTAATTTGCCTACAAGTCTACCTTCTCTCTTCTCTTTACTAGCTCCATCAAAACAACAATCAAGCAATTTCTGATTTTCTCCACCAGCCCAAACACCAGCCTGCTGCCTTTCTTCACCCACTTTCCCCCCACCGTTAGAGTTAACTTTAGGGTGTTGGTGTAGTTTCTGGGTGGGTTAGATGCCTTTTAGCGTGGAAGAAATGGTTTATTGGTGTGTGAAGTGATTTTGACGTGTGGGGGTGGTTGTCAAGGGTGGTTTGGCCGAGTGATTTTCGAGAATGATTAAGGTTGTTTAGGAAAGGCTTGGGTGGTTTTTGCATGGGTGGAGTGATTGTAAGGTGGTTAGGGCCGATTTGCAGTGCATTGGGGGTATTTGGAGTGGGTGAGGTTGTTTTCAAGATGGTGAGGTGGTTTTTTGGGGGGGGGTGGGATAAACTTCAGGGTTGGTTGTGGTTATTCGGGTGGGTTGTGGGAGGCGAAGAGGTGATGTTTCTATGTGGCGTGGTTGTGCTATTGAGCACCTGCAGTGGTTGGGTGGGAGGAGGGCAGTCTGGGAAGGGGGAGGGGAAGGGTTGAGCCGTTGAGGAGAGAGTGGTAGTAGGGAGGATGTCCAAGTAAGGGCAATATTGATATTGTGCCACATCAAACTTACTAAATATGGCTTGGTTGCAAGTAATTAGAGTTATTAGACATTGCCCTTAAAAGAAATGTGTTGCAAGCACAAAAAAAAAAAAAAAAAAAAAAAAAAAAAAAAAAAAGGAGGAAGTACCTTATCAAAACATTTTGTTTTTGAAAAGTGTCATACTGCCATCTTTGCTGATTCATTTTCTTAGTGATCACAACATTAAAACTGATCAATTGTTAGTTAATCATCACTTTGTTGCTAAAGGGCAGTATGGTGATTGTTATATTTATACAGAAAATCTAAAAATAAATAAATGTATAGAGTACTTAATATATTAATATATTAGCAGAATTACTATATAAATGGTATTTAGGTGTAAAAAATATCAATCCATCTGTTTGAACTTGATCCAAATTGGGGGTGCTTGATATTTTTGTCACCTACAAAGTAGTGGTAGTTATAATAAGGAAAGTTATTTAATAGGATATCCGAAAACAGAAAGTTGGCAACTCTTTAGTTCAAACAACATAAAATAATCCATCACTAACACCCCCCAAATTCCACCAAATTCCAAAAAAATATAAGCAAAAAAAAGTGCTTTATCATGAAACATTGTGAGCAGCAGATACGATGATATTGTGGTGTGTTAGTGTTCAACAAGACTTGGTGATCTAAATGCTGCAATATCAAGTAATTATGTAAGGTTTACTACAAATTGGCTAAAGTTCTTTCAAGTGCACTTTTGGAGAGAGAGAGATTCATTGAATACAGTAATCATCAAGTACCTTGACTGGTATTTTTACCCCTCCAAAAGCATCCTTGTTAGTTTGAATTCTCAGTGACCTATACCAGACAGGATAACATGCAATTAATTAAGATACCCCATTATTTAATCTATTACCAATAAACAGCTTAGCCACATTCATTTCAAAAAATCAAACATAAAAGGAGCATCACTCTGGACAATACAGAATTTAAAAGCATGTAAGCAGAAAATTCTTGAAGGTGTTACTTTCATTCATAAGAGTAAAATGAAGAAGGGGGGGGAGGGGGCGACTTATCAAGCATGCACGTATAAACAAACACACAACTCATTAACATCAAAAGCTCCAGGTGTGTAGTAAAAGTAAGTTATACTTAACTCAGCATATCATGTAAGAGTAGAAAAGGTTCTTCATAATCTACCAAGATGAACTTTCAGTTAGAGAGCTTCCTAGACTTCCTAGACTGACATCTTCACCAAAAAGCTATTATGCTATCTTGTCCTAATAAATTATCACACTAAACTGGGAAAAATCCAACATTGCACTCTAATGATTAAACAGCATAAACAACAGCATATTTATCATAGTTCCTAAACCACTGAGAAGCTGAGATTAAAGCAAACGACAACAAAGAGTCGTAACTAAAGGATCTAATTAAACTAATTTTCAATAATCATGCCAAGAGGCAAGAGCATCCAAGAAAAACATCAATCATTGCTGACTTCTTGACCTCTACCTAATAGATACCACACCTAGTCTGACCACTAAACAAGAAGAAAAAATTACAGGTGAAATTCGGGTTTGACAGAACAAAAGAGGCAGCAAAAGTTTCCTTCATACTTCAGACATAAACCAATCCAGAAATTACATAGAAAGGAGCTATAGGTCCAAAAAAATTAACATAATAACATCCATGGGTAAAGATTTCCTGCAGTAATACTCACTTTGGTGGGAAGTTGTCATTCACTTTTTCCTTTGAAACTTTGCCACTGAGATTGCTCATTTGGGGAGCTAATTTTCCACCAACCTTTGCTTTTACTTAGGCAATAAAGAGAGTAAGTTGAAATCTTTCCATACATTATACCTATATGTTCAACCAAGGGAAATTTACAAAGTACTATACTCACTTGGGAAACCAATTTTTTTTGTAGACCTCTCCTCACTTGTTTTGTCTACCTGTCATACAAATATACACCAGTCATATTATATCACATAATTTATACATAATGTTAAAACTTAAAGGAAAGCCATGACACCTCTATATGTGTCGCTATTACTTGACATGACATTGTGCCATGTCATGCGCACACATTAACTAATATTGCGCCATCACCAAAAAAAAAAAAAAAAAAAAAAGATGTTGGTTTCAGCACTCAAAGTCATGACCTCGCGTTCATTAATGTAAAATCTTAACTACTATTCCATTGATAGAATTTATGACTCTGGATCACTCAATAAAGAGAAAGGACTATTTATAAATATTACAACTTTAATGCCTAAATAACTTCTTCATCTACTTAAATAATACATTATTTTTCTTAGAGTTATTAAAATCATAAACAAAACTTAGGTAAATAGGTAACTGCGAAAGGGATTAGGAAAAAATGTTGCAATCTTTAGATAACCAAATCTGTTATGCGTTTCCTAATTTACAAATTTCTCTTTAAACAATGCCCATTTTTTAAAAACTAATATTCAATTTCCAGCTTAAGATAAATTTTATAAGCTACATGTAGAATGCAAAAAGAGTCATTTTCTATACAAATCAAGTAAACTACTTCAAAATGTAGTTTAATAATTGTTAGCTAACCAATTTGCATTTTAAGATCACATAACTTGAAATCTATAATTTTATTTCTCACCAAATACAAAAAATAATAATGTGAAACTACATACAACAACTCGACCACCCAAAGCATTGCCCGGGGAACAACTAGTTCTACCCAATAACTAAACCTTAGGCTTTACACGTAAACAAGGATGTGCTCCCTGAATAAGAAAATATAATGAGTAAACTAAAGCATACTCTGACTTTTATCTTCATGAGGAGCAACAATAGAAGCTACCTTTATGTCACTGGAATCCAGCTGACTAGCCTTCTTCATTACTGGAAAAGACTTCCTTTAAATCATGCATGAACAAAACAGATAATGAGAAAAGTTGCATCAATATAACAGAAGGAAACTTGCAGGGAGTCAAATCACAAGTTTCATGAAAGCAACAAACCTTGTAATTGTATTACTACTCTTAGAAATCTGCCTGAAGACAAAAAGGATAATAAAAAATATGCATTATGCTACAGCTTATGAGAATAGAAACAATTGTTTGTATAAACAAGTTCATAGTTCATCAAATAGAAAATACAAGGCACAAAAGAGCCAAAACCTGGTTATGTTTTCCATAATTTCATTCACTTTGACCCTGTGGAAATTTGAAGATGTCCTCTGAGCTTTGGTGGTAGCTGTAGCCACTAAAGCACAGGATAACAGTCACTAAAAAAGACATGGTGATAGTACCATATAAAACCACAAATTAATTCTTACCTTTTACAGCAGTGTTTGAGACGGAAACACCTCGAGTTAAGTTTCCCTTAAGATTTCCCTGTTCAAAGATAGAGTCAAAGTAAGGAAAAGGACGCAAGAGATAGTGTCTCTAGCATGGATTTGTAACTCACTTATAACTTAACGTCATTTTTCCCTTTATGATATTCATAACACGGCATCATTATCCAACCGAGATTGACATTTAATAACGTTTCCTCATAAGCAATGCCACAGATAATTTTTTGCAATATTGAAAGGACTCACAGCCCCCCAACAACAGACAGACAGACACACACACACACACACACACACACTTCCCCGGAAATACCCAATATGCAGGCTCCTACATAAAATCTCCTTTCTCAGAATTGGCTGCCAAAACGGCATTTGCAGAGACAGATTTATGCAGAAGACATAAGAGCTAAAATGACCATAGCCCTTAAACTGTAAAACTGTCAGGGATTAGAAAGGTCTAAAATCTCGGACTGTAGCCTAATATAGAGCTTTGAGCAGTATGAGCATACAATGATAAAACATATAAATTGATCTTTTAGCATTGCATACCACGCTATTCGTTTCCTTTGGTAAAACCATAAAACAATACATGGTTTATTTGGATTATTATGGGCAAAATAAAAAAATTGGATCATTACATTGTCTATGCTTCATACATTGGATAGTAGACTATAGTAACTTTTTAGATTAAGAGTCAATTGGAAATAGTCACTCCGTTATGCAATGGTAAGATTGCATAATGGAAAGATCTAATGGAAAGATTCCATACATGTGTACCCCTTACCTAAGCTAGAATAGGAACGTGTTTCAGAATAATATTGAGTTGATACTTGAAAGTAATATATAATGTTCATAATAGTTCAATATAAAGCCAACAAAGAGACTTTTTAAGAACTTTCAATATTAAATATGCCAAACTAAAGCAATAAGACCATTCAAAGTAAATTAGCAAACAATTGGCATACCGCTTGAGATTGACTAGATGAACCAGTATTGGTAAGAGTGCCAAAAGCCACTGAATTCCTGAAAAATTTATTACAATTAGCGTATTCAACTATGTTCCCATTCCCATACACATTAGAATTCTTCTTTTTATATTCCCATATATTCAAGATGAGAAAATAGATTTGCGGATAGAATAGCCCACTTTAGATATTTGGAAAAGGTTTATCAATAAACATATAATTGCATTATAATTTTTGCTGAACCTTCAAAAAACAATTGACAATGCAAAAGCAAACTTGGCATAACCAGGATACCCATACAACCAAGTCAAAGGAATGTCCTTTTTGAACTTTTTTGTACGCTTTAAGCCTGCGGCATTTTGATGTAGTCAGCAGAAAAATATTTACTTGTCCATACCAAATTTACTTTAATTTTAGTGAGGTACTAGCTTATTAACCACCCCCCATATAAAGTACAAGTGATCTCTTTTTGTCCATTTAATACAATTACAACATCCAACAGATTCTGTAAAAACAATGCTAGCCATGATTTGCGCTCACCTCGAACCACTAGGTTTCTCAAATCTAGATGATTGCCTCCGTATATTGCTGACATCGGCCAATGCTTTTCTTCCAACCTTTGGCTTGTCTGCACTAAAAGGGAAGTGTGTAAAAGAACATAAAACAAAAAAGTTATGTCAAACATGTAGCCAAAAGTCATACCAAGAGCACCATGACAGCTTGTAGTTAACTCAGCACCACGGACTTGGATCTTCGTCTTGAAAACAAAGTACCGAATTGCATAAGCACAAATATTACCAAAGTAATTTCAGCAGCAAATACACAAACGAGCATGGCTATTTAATACCTTAGTCCCAACAGTACTAGGCGGTACAGTCGCCTTCTTTTTTGACACAAGGGATGTCCTCCTGTCGCACAAATGACCATATTATTCATGATAAATCCATCCAAATCTACCATAACTATCGACAATTTTGTTCGTAACAAATCTACTATCCCTAAACTAAACAAATCAATTGTCTTAGTGTTCTGAATCACACATACTACGACAACAACAACAACAACAACAAAGCTATAATCCCAAAATGATTTGGGTTCCGCTAACATGAATTGTCGTAAGGAATCGTACCATATAAAGAAAAGGACATAACAAAATAATCATTTGAAACAGTTTGAAAAAGGTGAGTAAAGAAGAACAAAAATGAAATTAAAGACGGAACTTACGGAAGCTTAGCATCGGCATCATCGCTACTACGACCATTAACCTTCTGTCTATCCGAATAAACCTTAAATTTACTCATAGCAACTATCCCAAGAACAATAAAACAAAATGCACAAATCAATAAACTACTATACTTCACTGAAATGCTAAAAACACAAAATTGAAAAAACGACACAAATACATTACCATTCTTACTAGTTCCCCAATTCTCTGTAGTCTTGGTTTGCCTAGTAACAGTTTTTTCCTTCAATAAACACAATAAACATTAAAATTTCAACAACAAAAAAAAAAAAATCAAATTAGAACAAAAATTAGGGTTTATGAAAACCTTGAGAAGCACCATTTTTGCTTCTTCTTCTGATTCTTCCTGCTGTCTTCGATCAAAATAAACAAAAATGTATAAGAAAACTAGCAGTAATTTGTAATTTTAGATTCGAATTGTAAGAAATTGAAATAAATATTATGGTTTGTGTAGCTTGAAGAATAGAGCTAGATCATTTCTTTTCGCTAAAATTAAACTATGTATGTTTCTGAATGTATGTTTTTGAGCATTGACGGAGTTGAATTTTGAAAGAGAAGACGAAATTTTAGAAGAATAAAACTCAGATGCCCATAAATGAAAATGCCCGCCTTCTTTAGTTTTTGAATTTATTTTTGGAAAATTTGTCTAAGACAATTAGACAACCTTTTAAAAGACATTTTTTGTTTAAAACAACCTTATAAAATTTTTTTGGCAAAGTCAGATCCAATTTTGTACAAATTCTTAAATGGACTTGGTTCACAATAATTTATTGTAGACCACTAACATTAGAGAAACTATGATTATTTTATTTATAAAAAAAAAGTCACTATGATAAAATGAAGGTCACTATGTTGAAAATAAAAGTCATTTTTATAATATATAGGCTATAAGAGGTTAATTTTTTAATGATATATTTTATAAGGTCAATATAAATAATAAAGGTCACTATGATAAAATTAGGATCATAACGCCGGACTTCAAGTTCACAATAGTATTAACGTTATACAACTTTTAATAAAGGTTACTATGTTAAAAATAAGGTTACTATGTTAAAAATAAGGGTCACTATGTTCAATGTAATGTCAGCTGCGTGTGTATAAAGCTCGGGTCCACAATAATATTATTGTGGACCAGGTCCACGCAAGTATTTCTGCCAATTTTAAAAAAAAAATTGTTAAGGGCAACCAACCTCCATTTCCGGGCATTGACCCACTGGATTCCGGCGTTGACCCACGTGGGCTGCACGTGACCCTTATTTCTCCTAATTACACCCCTTTCCCCTCCATTTTTTTCACATAAACCCCAATTCTTCTTCTGTTGAACCAACGAAAATTTTTCCCCAAATTAGAAAATCAAAAACGGTATTCCACAATTCAGAGTTGGTGGGATTGATCTTCGCATTAAGGTGAGTAATTTCATAATAATTGTTCCAATTTTGTCAATTTCAAAAATTAGGGTTTTGATTTGGGTTTCATTTCATAGAAATTGCTTCTCAATATGGCTCGATTTGACCCCAAATCGATTAAAAATTCACAAAATAGAACTATATTGGTACCTGGATTTGTCGATAATGACGTAATTAGTCCCCCAATTAGGAGAAATAAGGGTCACGTGCAGCCCACGTGGGAGTCAACGTTGGAATCCAATGGGTCAATGTCTGAAAGTGAAGGTTGGTCGCCATTAGCCCATTAACAAATTTTTTTTTATTTGGATCTGACTTTGCCAAAAAAAATTTATAAGGTTGTCTTAAACAAAAAATGTTTTTTAAAAAGTTGTCTTAGACAAATTTTCCTTTATTTATTTAGCTTTCATAAGTGCCCTCCTGGCTCTTTCAAAGGAAGTCTTAAACTCCTACTTCTTCTGTTTTTTTTTTTATACACTTTTTATCACGCTTTTTAAGGATATGATTAAAGTAGGTAAATGAATGAATAAATCTATGAAATTTAAAGCATAACAACTTATCCCTTTCTTCTTATAGGTGCTAAAATTTCGTAAATTAATTAATTCGTTTACCTAGTCTAATATGTTCCTTAAAATATGTGTCAAAGGGATGTGTTGCAACTAAATAAAAACGGGGGAAGTAATAATCACCGTTAGACACAATCCAAATTGCATAACAACTTTTTATATTACGTTACTACTAAAAGCATATATATAGTACTACTTTAAAAAAAATAAAAAAAATAAAAAAAAGGGTAAGATAAAAAAAACATTAGGATGTCCTCCTCACGAGGAGCAAACCTAATGTATCAAAAGACATAATTGAAAATAAACTACAGTTATTAAAAACATCAATATTCATACTATCAGGAGCTAAGTGTCCCACAATAACGATCCAATTTGCTACACGGTTTGCCTTCCGCTAGATGTGATGGATACTCTTATTGGAAAACTTGGAGAGAAAGAGTTTCTTTGATAAGATACTCGATCTGCCAAGGGAGTTGTAACACCCCCGATTTACTAATTAATAACAAACAAGAATTAAAGAAAAATTAACGACCTTTAAAATAAAATTGCGGAAGCATACATCTAAATCGGAGGTATTACTGCCACACTCGACAACCTGTCAAGTGTTAAGGCTTACAAAATCCCATAAATAACAACTCAATAAACTAGGTGAGCTATTTTTAAACCTTTACAAACTCGTTATAAACAAATTAATCGAAACACTGGAACTCCTTTAGCTACGATCACTTGATCAACCTGCTTAAACAACCTTGTCTGCTCACCATTAAGGACAAATTCCAAAGTAGATCGTTGCAAGGCCACCATAAGAAAAAGACATGGCTGCAAACACAAGTAGCACAACAAAACAAACAAACACACACACACACGTCGGCAGAGAGCTGAGTAATCATCACATATCAGAACATAGAGTATAATAGAATAATTGACAATATTAGCTCAATTAAATAATGTAGTTTGAAATTACATTACACATTATATTCTAAAAAAAATAACCTTTATCAACTCAACCTCGAATAATAATACGAACCTTTTACTCAATCAACTCATATAACCCAAAAGTGTGTCATGCTCGTTGTTCTATACCTAGCCTTGGACATGAGTAATTCGAATAATAAACCAACAAGTATAAAAACTTGAATACTCTCAATAACCAGAAAACACCTTGAACCAGACCACATACGGGCCAATTCCCATTGTAGGGGACCATTAAAAAAATAAGGGAAATTCTCAATGGTAGCCATATACTTTTGCCCATTCTCAATGGTAACAAAATATTTGACAAATTCTCCCAAATAGCATTATATTTTAAAAGTTTCTCTAACATAACAATATGTTTACAATTATCAACTAATTAACTTAATTAGACCAGAATTAAACTAATAAAATTAATATATATATATATATATGCCTTCCTTTTCCCTTTCCCTTCCACCTTCATAATCAACCATGACTGCCGGACTACAACTTCTGCCCACCTCCTCTTCCTCGTCCTTATGCCTTCTCATTCAACCCTGCCTCAACCCCACCAGCCACACGAAACCCACAATATCCCACCCCTTAAAATAATGAAAATCAAGGTTTTAAGCTGAACCATGTAATTTCGGAAATCGGGGTGGGTTTTGAGATGGACTTTGAGAGAGTTTTGGGGAGATTAAGGAGGTTATGGCTGTGTTTCAGAGAGATTGGTGAGGTGGCTATGGGTGGATTTCGCGGAGAACGAAGTTGTTTCGGGTGGGTTTTTGGGAGAATGAGGTGTTTTTGGGATAGCTATGCGGGGTTTTTAGGTTTCCGGCGGTGGGCTAGCCGACGCCATGGAGGTGGCTACTTGGCAGAAGGTTTTAGTCCCATTTTTTTAAAATATCTTTTTTTCTTTTAATTATTAGGCTAATTCTTGTGTTTTTTTAAGCTAATTACTTGCAAATTATACAACTATTGTCAAGTTAGAGAAACATATAAAAAGTAATGTTATTTGGGAGGATTTGCAAAATATTTTGTTACCACTGAGAATGAGCAAAAGTATATAGCTACCATTGACAATTCCCCAAAAAATAAATAATAAAGATTGTACCTCATTCTTAACTCATGATTATCATCTCCTTACCAACATGCCAAGGACTAAGGTCGATAACGCCGAGCCTCAAACCAAGAACAAAATAATAATTTCTCAACCTTTTTATCTCATACTTGATTAAATAATAATTTCACAATCTACTAATAATATCTCAATAATGGCACATGTTCCCAAATAACATAACGATTCGATTCAAAAACATCTCAACTCTTATTGGACAATAATACTAGCACCCGAAAATAATCAAATCTCAACCCAAAAATAATACTCTGCATTAGGAACTCTAAAACCTCAATATAACAATACTCCTCCCTATAGAAACAACATTAAAAACCCTTTAAATTATAACACAATCAATCAATACAACAATTAAATCATATAATACAATACAATACAATTATCACATGTATATAAATCTTGATCTTACAAATAACAATTCATAAAATTTGCATACAATAATACGAAATACAATCAATACAAACAATAATCTATAATCAAACAGCTCCAAGAACATCGTATGATTACCTTCGGAAACTAATACTCCAAGGTTTATATTTGAATTTAATGTCACGCAAAAGAACATTTTGCACAAATAATGCTTTTCAACTTTTAATTTGCTGATGCACTTGCATACAAAATGAAACCACGAAGTCGACGTCATCAAAGGAACTTGAATCCCACGAATTAAAGTGTTATGCGTGAAACAAAGAGGCATGTGGAGGTAATTTGCAAAGATTAAACTATTAATATAAACCACGGCTGCACTAACTATTGAGTAATTTTATATACGAAATATAAAACTTTTAGGGTTTTAAACAATTACAGTAGATAAAAAATTTAAGTCTTGTTTAAATAAAATAGAATTTAAAAACTTTCCAAACTCTAAAATAAAAATATGAGACTAACAAAGTTATAAAAATAATTTATTTTTCAATAAAATATATTGTATAAAGTCATAAAATATTCGGGTATTACAGGAGTGCTCATATGCCTTTTATTGCGTTAATAACTAGAAGATTATCACCTTAAATTTGAATGTTTTAGATGCCACATTGATGAGCTAGTTGAACTCCTTTATGAAGAGTTACAACTTCTGTTATGAAAGCTTTGGTGCTCCCAAGCTTGAAAGTAGAAGCCTTAAGAAGAATGTCGTTATCTCTAATGATGATTCCTACTGTTTTTGAGTTTATTACGAACCGACCCGTCAAAATTGAGCTTAAAGAGGTCGATGGGAGGTGTCTTCCATTATACTAGAATGGAAGTTGGGGAGAGTAAATAGGGAGAATGGTTGTGGGTTCTCGGGATGGGAGAACCCATAGAAGAAAAGTTATCTATGAGACATCTTTGGTTCCACTCATTGAACGGAATTGCGCTTAGTGGTAAATCCTTAAACTGTTAAAAGTGTCATTATAGAAGATTATAGCATTCCGCTCTTTCCTAATACTCCAAATGAGGAATATAAGTTTCCCTAATGTGTTGGGATGTTTTCTTAGAACATGAACGGGTCGATTAAATTTACAAAGGAAATTATACAATCTAACCATTTTTAATTAGGGGAATAATTCATAATTCTCAAATTCTGGAGAATTTGAGGAAGAGATGATCAATTGTTTCATCATCACCTATAGGACAAGCTATTATTGGGATAACGTTTATTTTATGAATTAGAGTGTCTTGGAAACTTAAACTATTATGAAAAATTTGCCGTAAGAAAATCTGAATTTTGGGTGGAATGACTATTTTCCAAATCCATCGATGGGGCCAAATATTATCTTCAGGGAGAGTCGCTCATATTTTTAAGCGGTAAAGGAATGCCCATGATTTGGTCGTTATGTTTTCAGGAAGTATGTCTCTTTATTTTTGTCTATTCCACTGCTTATTTAGCAAATAAAGTCTGAAACTTTACTATCGAGATTAACTTGGGATCCATCTATGTGGAGTAATTCTAATAGACTTTTATCAACTACCCAGTTGTCAATCCAAAAGAAATTTTTTTTGCCATCGCCTATTTTCCAGCGGATGCCCTTCTGCAAAATCTCTCGTTGCGCAAGGATCGTCCTCCAGATGTCAAAATCTTTTGCACTATGTTTAAACTTAAAAAATGATGTTCTGTGCAAATATTTAGCTCTAATGATTTTTACCCAAAGTGTAACACCCCCGATTTACTAACTAATAATAAACAAGAATTAAAGGAAAAATAAACAACTTTGAATAAAACTGCGGAAGCATACACCTAAATCGGAGGTATTACCGCCACACTCGACAACCTGTCAAGTGTTAAGGCTTACAAAATCCCATTAATTACAACCCAATACATCTAGGTGAGCTATTTATACACCTTTACAAACTTGTTATAACAAACTAATCGAAACACTTGAGCTCCTTTAGCTACGATCACCTGATCAACCTGCTAAAACAATCTTGTCTGCTCACCATTAAGGACAAATTCCAAAATAGATCGTCGCAGGGCCACCATAAGAAAAAGACATGGCCGGAAACACAAGTAGCATAGCAAAACAACACACACACGTCAGCAAAAAGCCGAGTAATCACCGCTTATAAAATATACAATGAAATAATATAATAATTAATAATATAATTAGTTGAGTGACTGTGTAGTTCGAAACTACATTCACCAAAATATTAAACTAATTACGACACTACACATGACTATCCTTGATAAAATCCCACCTCAAAAATAATAATATGATACTCTGCTCAATTAACTCATCTAATCAATAAGTGTGCCATGCTCTTTGTTTTATACCTAGCCTTGGACATGGGTAATTCGAATAACAAACCAACAAGTATAAAAATTTGAATACTCTCAATAACCAGAAAACACCTTGAACCAGACCACATACGGGCCAATTCCCACTGTAGGGGACCATATAAAAATAAATAATAAAGATTGTACCTCATTCTTAACCCATGATCATCATCCTTTTACCAACATGCCAAGGACCAAAGTATATAACGCCGAGCCTCAAACCAAGAACAATATAATAATTCTCAATCTTTTGATCTCATACATCGATCAAATAATCATTCTCAAACTAATAGATTATATCTCAACAATGGCACGGGTTCCCAAATAATTACATGACAATTCATACTCCGTTCAATCATAGTATATCTCAACTCTGATATGACAATAAAACTAATACCCAAATATAATTAACTCACAACCCAAAAATTATACTCTGCATTAACAACCCGAAAACCTCGATAGAACAATACTCCCTATAACAACAACATTAAAACCCTAGAAATAGTTGTACAATTAATTATATACAACAAATATAATACGATATTCAAATAATCCAATCAAATCATATAATACCACACACTTATATATATGTAAAATTGTAAATCTTGATCATACAAATAACAATTCATAAATTTACATGCAATAATACAAAATATAATCAAACAACTCCAAGAAATTAATAGTATGATTACATATAATAATTAATATGATCAAACAACTTCAAAGGGCCGAGCATGATTACCTTCCGGAAAGCCGAATTCAAGATCACACGAGCATACATCTTAAAAATTGCAATAATCTACATACATACATGAGGCTGATGCTCCTTGTAGAATACTTGATTAGATTCCCACAAAGAATTACTCGTACAAGAAATATGATGACTTATATGAAATATGCAAAGTGCTTATAATTTGCATGACTGCGGTTACGACTTAGGATAAGTAATGGGTTGGGCTTCTTGATGAGTTGACTTTGTTTATGCTAGAAGAGTTATAGAATGATGAAGATCAAGGTATATATGATCGTGTGATGATGGGTAAAATTTTGGTTGAATAATGAATCAAGATAAATATAATATAGGTTTAGAGGTATAGCTTGGTAAAGAAATCAATCACAAAAGATATGCAAACGGCAGAAGTAGAAAATAAATCATAAAGCAACAATATCAATTAAAATAATTAGGGTTTAGTAATATATATAGATGTTGATAAAGAGTCCTATTTAAATTAAAATAGGGTTTTAACACTTTCTGAACCCTAAAATAAAAAAAATAAAAAAAAAAGAGATTAGGAAAGTTATATAATAGATAAAAAAATAAACTATATTATATAAAATCATAAAATATTCGGGTATTACACAAAGGTTGTTAGGATCTGACATGATTTTCCACCCTAATTTAGCCATAAAAGCTCTATTAAGTGGGAGAGTTCGACGGAGGCTCAAACCTCTCACATTCTTTGGTCTACAAATTTTATCCCAAGAAAATCAGTGTCAAACTATTTTTATCTTTTTGTTGTCACCAAAAGAAGTTACACTGTAGAGAATCAAATTTTGAAGCTACCTCACTTTGTAAAAGCGAGGAGGAGCACTAGTAAGAGGGTATAGCTTCTAAGTTGCTTTGGATTAGAGTATGGCGTCAAACTTTGGACAAAAAGCCTGGTTCCCAATGTTGAATTCTTTAGTTTTTTGAAGGCCAAGATTATAGTCTTCTTTTTTGGGAACATATGAGCTAAAATGTACTCCAAGATAACGACCCATACATGACTTTTAGCGAATAGTGGTCTCCTGGGCGAAGGCCTCTTGATGGTTAAAACCATTTACTAGATGTGTCGTTGATTTTTAGCGAATAAGAGACTTTATTTTGTGACACATTCTTTTACCCAAGCAATCCATTGTTGTAATATAAAGAGGGTCTAGAACAAATAGTTAACAAAATGAACAAGGGGAGAGAAAATAATACTCAAAGAAATTTCAGTGTGGCGTGATAATCATCACTGACTTGAAAATGATATCCGGCTTAACTAGGTTGCACAATTGTATTCGCCGGTACATTCCCTAAGGTTACACACACCACTCCCACACAAAGGCACTTTTGGGTGGTAGGTTGGAGACTAGTAAACTTATGCCCAAAGAGAGAACTGTGTTTAGCTCAATGTGTTTTATGATTGTGGTGATTAGATTTTTCCAACCATGAAAATATATAATGGAAGATGGGATAGTCAAGAGTTGAAGAATCCAAAGAGACAAAGCTTTTAATCAAAAATTAAAGTGAGCAAACCCCTTAAAATATCCCTTTAATTAATTATGGGTATTAAGGGGGAGTTACTAAGGAAGAGGAAGTGGAAGAGTCGTTGGTAATCTGACGTGTTTCCGCGCCCGGTCGAGCGATACATAATCTCAACTTTGCTCTCGCACCCTGTCGGGCGAGCTCCGCCCGATAGGGCGATCACCGCCTAATAGTGCACATGGCAGGGCGATCACCCACCCGGTGGGGCGGACGAATCAACTTTACTCTAGCGCTCGGTGAGCGCCCAGACGTATAAAAATACTTGTTGTCACGCCCGATCGGGGCGAGATGTCAGCTACTTTTCCTCTCTTCTCTCCAGCATCCATTGTGAAGGAAAACCAAGGGCTTTTAAACATTCCCCAAGGAAATCTCATTCTACTCTATCATAAGCCTTTTCCATATCAAGCTTGAGGGCACACCACCTTGTTTTATTATTGGACTTATAAAAAGTGTTTAACACTTCTTGAATAATTAGAATGTTTTCATGGATGGAACGATCGGGAGTAAGAGCATTTTGCAATGGACTCACCTTTTCTTTTATATTCATTAGAATTTTTGAAATTGCCTTGTAAATTGTGTTTACAAGACTTATTGACCGAAAATGACTTGGCAATTCCGGCAATTCGATTTTGGGATAAGCGTAATAAGCGTGTGCTCAAAGAAGGTGGAAGCTTCCCGTGGTGAATAAGCCCTTGAATTGCTAAAAGTATATCTTTTTTGATGATGATTGACCAGTATTCTTGAAAAAATTTAGCCCCAAACCCATCTTACCCTGGGGATTTGTCTGGATTCATATCAAAAAAGGCTTTTGTAATTTCATCCTCGGTTAATACGAGGGTTGTAATAGAATTACAGTTGTCGATTATAGTAATGGGTTCTAGGAAAGACAAGTCAATCTGTCTTGGAGTACTATGATATGATTTGAATCTAGATTTGAACGAATTTATAAGAATGGAATAAATTTCATCTTTGGTGTCTACCCAAATGTTGTATTCATTTTTTGATTAGTTTATAAATGGTAGGGTTTGCAATCTTCTTTCTCATTCGATGGTGGAAAAACCTAGTATTTATATCACCTTGGGTTAACCACTTTTCCGATTGATATTTCCCTAAGATTTTTGTCCATATAAGAGAAGTTTTTCTCGCTTTTTAATCGTTCCATTTATGTGGCTGACAAGAATAGAGTTAAACGATTGTGTACGGAGGCTATTTTCAAGTTGTTATATTTTCTCCTCATTTGCAATTAACTTGTTATTTTTGTTTCCGTATCTTTAATGCACCCATTCAATTCTTTCAAATGAGTTTTTACTCTAGACATTTTCTGTTGAATGTTATAAAAACAAAAACCCAAAATAGGAGTGGGCTACACTTTTTTAATTATTGAAAGTGATTCTTTCTCTATTGCCCAAAAGTTTTGAAATCGAAATAGACGAGGGTTATAATTTCGTTCATCATAATTGAATTAAAAAAAATAAAGGAGCATGATCAGATGCTGTAAAAGTACCATAGGAAGCTCGACTATTTGGAAATATTGTCATCAAATCATGACTGCCTAATACCCTATCGATTGTCATCAAATCATGACAGCCTAATACCCTATCAAGCCTTTCGTAAACTGTATTCTTACCATGACATTGCTTCCATGAAAAGGCATATTGTAAACAAGGAGTATCAATAGCAATTGTTGCATTTAGAAAATGGGGGAGTAGTTTTAGTTGATGGCTAGCTAAGGGACGTCCCTCTAATTTATCGTCGTAATTAAGCATTTCATTAAAATCACCAATAAGCATCCATGGCATATGGATATCTTTTACTAAAGGTTTCCAAGTATTCCCAAAAAATGTTTGTATCATTCTCTTGAACAGGACAATAAGCCTCTAAAATAAGTACGTTTTTATTTAATGGTTTGTACATAATATGTAGATGAGCACATCTATGTTTGAATTCCATATTACGAATAATAATGTTGTCATTATTCCAACAAACCCAAATTCCACATGCATGATTAATCAGTTCGATAACAAACTTGTTATCAAAATGTAGGACTGATAAGATTTTTTTGCTATTTATCGAATTTGTCAAAGTTTCTAGTACAAGACAACATATGGCCTAATATTTCAAATGGACTAATTCTGCTAAGGTTGGGGGCTTTTTCTCACCTTGAATATTTCAACTTAGAACTCTTATATATCCGATATGGTCGCAATAATGTGCGTCCAAAATACATGTCGTATCCATACTGAGTGATAATCACATGTTTCCAAGGGGTAAAAATGAACCCAAAAGACCATAGTCTTATTATACTTCCATTAATAAAGCAAGATAAGACCAAATACTTATAAATGAGGTGAAGGATGCATAAAAGAGAGTTTTTTTTTATTATTATTATTTTTTTTTACCAAAAAAAAAAATCAAAAAATTGGTTTTTACCACCAAAACTTTTATTTTACCACATAAAATTGTTTTTTACCACCCGTCGTAAAAAAATCGGTAAACCTAACTGTAGGCGTCGTTTGAAGTGCGCCTACGTAAAAGCATGCTATGAATATGTTTGGCACTCATAGGAAGTGGGAATTGACATAACGATTAGGGACACGATTAGGGACAAGGAAAGTAGGAAGCCGCCAACAAGCTTTTAAGGAACTTGTCAACCGTTCATGGATCATAAAAGACAACCACGAATAAAGGGATGGACAACGATAGGCAACAACGATTGACTCGTGAAGGTTACACCCCATTCATAATCCATGAGATTACTAACTCCATATGGTTCGCAACCACGAAAAGAGGATCGGGGATGATGGTACGAAGTGAGTCATGGAGTCACATTAGCCCGTATTGGCCTCTACTCAATTCTTATAATGAAAAGTATTCCTGTAATCTCAAAGGCATACAAACAAAATATTTAATTTGCTCCAAACTATTATTAAGCTAAATTGGTTGAATATTAATGCAACATATAATTCTACAATATCGTGATTTGTGACTACTTGATTTAGTAACAAGATTAAAGGAACCTAAACCGGTCGTCCAAATTATCTTATTAGTCGTGATTTTCAATTACATATTCCCTTTAAACATGCATGGTGATCATAAATAATAATAGAATAAACATTAATATTGGAAGCAATTTAACAATAATAGCGTTAGTCAAATCAAATAATAATAATAATAATCATGATATTAGCAATATAAAATAATAATAAGTAATTAAATTAATTAATTACTCACATTACGTGTGCTCCTTAAAATTGCTACATCATGAATAAATTGTTAGTAACTTCAATAAAAATAAATCAAATTGAAATAATTAAATTAAATAAAAGTAGAGTTGATTTGGTCCAAACTCTCAGTTATTTGTACCTTTTACACCTTGGTTTATGGACGGAACCTCGGGTTAAGTATGGACTCCATGGAGTGCTTAAGGGAAGAATAGTGTTTAAGAATATAGGTTTAAGGCTTAGAATATGAGAGAGAGAGAGAGAGAGAGAGAGAGAGAATGATTTTTGGTGTAAAAGAGAGGAAGAGAGAATGATTTTGTGCCCCGAACTGCAGAAATCAGGGTCTTATTTCTAGGGAAAATGAGCAGAGGGAACACAAACCCTAAACAGATAAAAACCCTAAAAAAGGCTACCGTGACACGGTAGATTCTACTGCTACACGGCGGGTCCTACCGTGTCACGGGGGAAATTAGTGTGTCGCGGAGAAAATTAGAGTGACGCGGGAAGTATTTGACCTACGGGAGTAAAAACGCGTGAAGGGTTTACGCAGAAAAGACACGAGAAGATTCCGTGACACGGCACAGGTACCGTGACACAGTATGGGAAACGCGGAAATTACACGAAAACAGCACCTCGTGACACGGTGGAAAAAGCTGTGACGCGGGAGTTGTTTAGGTACGAGGAACGCAAAAAGGACACAGAATAGCCCCGTGTCACAGCAGGGGCACCGTGTCACGGGGAATCCCACCATCAGATGGTGCAATTTCCCGTGACACTGTGGAATTACACTGTGCGCGGTGATTCCAGATTTTTACCCGTTTTTAAAATCATCATAACTTTTGATCCGTAACTCGGAATGAGACATATAATATATCATTGGAAATCTTATCAAGTCTAATTTTTAATCCAATTAGAATCGGGTCAAAATCATTTGTAGATTTTAAGATATGGTCGTTTTAGTAGAAAAGTGTCGGTTTTGGGCCGAGTTTAGTGTTTTGCTCATATCTTTTTCGTTATAGCTCGGAATTGGGCTTATGATATATGGTTGGAAAGCTTATTTCTAGCTAGGCCTATCCAACCAAACAATAATTGGATCAAAATTATATAGCCATAAAATCATTTCAGCTTGGTTTTGAGATGTGGATATGGAAAGTGGAAAGTAAGTTATGGTTTAGGGAAATGAGCTAGGAAATTGATTAATTTATGAAAAGTATTGGATAGAAACATGGATTTAAGCACTCCAAATATTAAATACTCAACCCAACCAATAATGGTGGTGATTGGTTTTGGGGAGACATTTTTAGGTGTCTACACTAACGGAATATTTTAAATTCTTCGGTTTTCGTGCCGGACACATGGTTTTTATGGGTTTTGGGGTATTTTGGCCCTTTGAATCCAATATGTGGTCAAAACTGACAAAAAATGATCATAAATGGCCTGTTTTTCCTACTTAAAAATACCCCGATTTGCGTGAAATGCGAAAAATGAGGCATTTATGATCATTTTTTGTCAATTTCTGTCCTTAAAGTGGGCCCCTAGAGCTAAAATGCACCCTAAACCTATGAAGAGCGTGTTTTGCGCACAAAAATCGAAGAATTTTTCTTAAACCATTAGATTTAACGGTTTTCTTGACAGTTGGAGGTAAAAAAAAATTAGAATTTTTTTGGTGATGGTAAAATAAAAGTTTTAGAAGTTTTGGTGGTAAAATACAAATTTTGGATTTTTTTTTGTGGTAAAAGTAAATAAAAAAAAAAAATCCTAAAAGAGATAAGAAAAATACAATGATCCAATTAATAAGAGATTAAACTATTCTTATCAGTACAAAGAAGGTTAAAAATAAAACATCGGCAGAAGTGAATTGAATCACGGAATGCAAGGGTTGTGAAATTTACAATTATGTCAAGACCAAAATTAATACTAACACAATTACAAGGAAGATGAATTTTCATAAATAACTTATTAAGCATTATACAAAGTGAGAAACAACAAAAATATGATCAATTAAACTAGTGCTGAGTCTCATACTACAATTTAAGATAAGGAGAAAGAAAAAGAGCACTAGAATTCATAGTACAACGTGTTAGGGGTCCAGCCCAAGTTATGGTAAAATGTTAATTATTTTGGTATTCATGAATGGCCCAAATTTTATTACATTTTACTTGTTATTATGAGTCCATCTTGGGGCTTATTTTTGTGGCTTGTTTAGCAAGCTTGTCAAGGGGTAATTCTTGCTAAGAGTGGGCAGCAAGTGCAGTAAGAAGAGCAGAACAAAAACACACACAAAAGTGAGGGTTTTGAGTGAAGGTGGTCTTCGAATTTTAAGGGACAGCTTTCAGAGATTTGTCCGTCACCGGAAATTCCACCGTTGGATCGTCCCCAAATTTTGACAGCTTACTTCTGACATCAAGGGCTTCATTTTGGACGGTTGGATCGTTGTTTTGAGGTCTGGTTTGGTCAGAATTTGCTTCGGACAGAACTGTTGTTTCTTGGGTGAAATCTACTCTTTTGCTCTCTATTTTTGATCTCTTGTTGTTTGTTGTTATTGGTGGGTTGTTAAACCTTTTGTAGACTGATTTGGATTTACTTTACCCTCAATTATCAATAAGAGAAGCTAGGGTGAACTCCTTAAACGGTCCCGTGGTTTTTATCCTTCACATCGAAGGGGTTTTCCACGTATAATCCGTGTGTGTTGATTATTGTTGTTTCTTCCGATTATTGTTGGTATTGTTGTTCATTTGCTACTGCCCTATTGCTGTCTTGGTGTTGCTATATTGGTTGTGTGATAATTTTGGTTTCATTATATTGAATTTGGGTTGATTGTCTTGGTTGTGTGACATAGTGGGTGTCGTAGTGACCCCTTCCGATCCCTACAACTTGGTATCAGAGCCGGAATTTTATTTGTCACAGTATGGAGTCGACTAGTGGTAGTTCGATGGTTAAATTGACATCAACTAATTATTCAATTTGGAGACCTATGATGGAAGATTTGTTATATTGTAAAGACTTGCATGAACCGATAGAAACAACCACAAAGACAAATGGTAGCATTGTTAAACCAACAAAACTTGAAAAGATGGATGATAAAGATTGAGCTAAGTTGAAAATAAAGCCTTTAGGGACTATTAGACAATGGATTGATATTAGCATATTCAACCATGTGTCACAGGAGTCCGACCCATATGATTTGTGGAAGAAACTTGAAGGTCTTTATTTTAGGAAGACCGCACATAACAAAGCTTCATTGATTAAGAAACTTGTTAATTTGAAATTGAAGGGTGGAAAGTCAGTTTCTGAGCATCTTAATGACTTCTAGGATATTATTAACAAGTTGACTACTATGAAGATTGTTCTTGATGATGAATTGCAGGCTTTGTTCTTATTGAGTTCTTTGCCAGATAGTTGGGAAACTTTGGCTGTGACTATTAGTAACTCTGCTCCAAAAGGTGTGATATCATTGGATGTGATCAAGGAGAGCATGTTCAATGAAGAAATCAGAAGAAAGGAGATGGGAGTTGATAATTCACAAGCTCTTGTTGTTGAGAACAGAGGAAGAGGCAAGAGTAGGGGTCCCAAAGGCCGTGATAACTCAAGGAGTAGGTCCAAATCCAGTGATGGAAGAAATGTGACTACATGCAACTACTGCAAGAAGCCTGGTCATATCAAGAAGTATTGTTTCCGTTTGAAAAAGGAACAAAGAAAAAAAAAATGATTCACCGAAAGAGGGAGATGATAAAAACACTGCAGCAACAGCTTCTAAGAGTGATGATGAGGTCACTTTGATTTGTGCAACTAGTGAGTGTCATCATGTTGATAGTTCAGACACATGTGGCTCGTAGATACAGGGGCTTCATACCATTGTGTTCCCAGGAGAGAGTACTTCATGAACTACAAGTCTGGTGACTTTGGTAGTGTGAAGATGGGAAATCAGAGCTCAGCAAGCATTGTTGGGTTAGGTGATATTCGTGTGAAGACAAGTGTTGGGTGTGTGCTTACATTAAGGAATGTGCGCCATATTCCAGATCTACGCCTTAATTTGTTGTCTGCTAATGTTCTTGATTTAGAGGGCTTCCGACATACTTTTGGTGATGGTAAGTGGAAGTTGTCTAAGGGTTCGATGACAGTTGCTCGAGGCGAGTTGTGTTGCTCTTTGTATAAGCCATACTTGACTGTATGTTCTGGTGAGCTGAATGCAGTTGAAGAGAAGAATTCTCCTAATCTGTGGCATCGAAGATTGGGACATATGAGTGACAAGGGATTGAAATTTTTAGCAGGTAAAGCATTGATTCTTGTTGATAAAACTGTTTCTCTTGACCCTTGTGATCACTGTTTGGCAGGAAAGCAGCATAGAGCTTCCTTTTCTAGGAAGTCTACTAGAAAGTAAGCCAAGTTGGAGTTAGTACACTCCGATGTTTGTGGTCCCATTGAAGTTGAATCGATCTCTTGATGGCAATAGATATTTTGTCACTTTCATTGATGATGCTACTCGAAGAACTTGGGTATATATGTTGAAGACAAAAAGCCAAGTGTTCGAGGTTTTCAAGAAATTTCATGCCATGGTAGAAAGAGAGACAGAAAGAAAGCTGAAGCGTCTCCGAACTGATAATGGTGGTGAGGTTACTTCAAAAGAGTTCAAGAATTATTGCTCACAGCATGGCATTAGACATGAGAAGACAGAGCCCGGTACACCACAACACAATGGAGTTGTAGAAAGGATGAACAGAACCATTGTGGAGAAAGTGAGATGTATGCTTAGAATGTCTGATCTTCCTAAGACATTCTGGGCTGAAGCAGTTCAGTGTGCCGTGTATTTGATCAACCGTTCTCCATCAGTTCCTCTTGGTCTTGACATTCCAGATAGAGCATGGAAAGTGTGTGATCCTTCATATTCACACTTGAGAGTCTTTGGATGCAAGGCATACATGCATGTGCCGAAAGATCAGAGATTGAAGCTTGATTCCAAGACCAACCCATGTGTTTTGTTTGGCTATGGTGATGAAGAGTATGGTTTACGACTATATGATCCTGAAAAGAAGAAGGTTGTGAGAAGCAGAGATGTAGTATTCTTTGAGCATGAGAAGGGTGCAGATCTTCTGAGTACGAGGTATACTTCTACTTCTGAATTGACTTTTGATACTACTGATGATGTTTCTTCTCCTATGCCTCCTGTAAATCAGCCAGCTGATGAGAATGTTGAGGAGAATCATGAAGATGTTGGTGAGGTACAACCTGATGGTGATGTACCAGTTCATGATGAGGATGGTGTTCATGATGATGATGGTGGTGTTGATCTTGACGAGTCTTCATCAGATGAGGAAGAAGTTCATGAAGAAGAGGTTCATGAGCAGGGGGAGCAGCCTACCCCTCAAGTTGAGGATACACAGGTTCGAAGGTCAACCAGAGAGCGCAAACCTTCAACAAAGTATCCAAGCTCAGAGTTCATTCTACTCACCGAGGACGGAGAGCCAGAAAACTATCAAGAAGTGTTGTCTCTTGAAGAGAAAGATATGTGGCTCGATGCAATGAAGGAAGAAATGGAGTCCTTACAGAAGAATGAAACTTATGAGTTGGTGATGCCTCCCAAGGGCAAGAAAGTCTTGAAAAACAGGTGGGTTTTCAAGAACAAGAAAGATGGTGAGAAGATAGTGAAGTGCAAAGCCAGATTGGTGGTAAAGGGATGCAACCAGAAAAAGGGCATTGACTTTGATGAGATCTTCTCTCCTGTTGTCAAAATGACTTCTATCAGAACCGTGCTGGGATTAGCTGCAAGTCTTGACCTTGAGTTGGAGCAGCTTGATGTTAAAACTGCTTTTTTACATGGTGACTTGCATGAAGAAATCTACATGGAGCAACCTGAAGGATTTGAAGAGAAAGGGAAAGAAAAGTTTGTTTGCAAACTGAAGAAGAGTCTTTATGGGCTTAAACAGGCACCAAGGCAATGGTACAAGAAATTTGATTCGTTTATGACAAGCAATGGTTATAAACGAACTTTGGCAGATCCTTGTGTGTACATTAGAAAATTTCCTGGAGGTAACTTCATCATCCTTCTTTTGTATGTAGATGATATGCTGATAGTTGGACAAGATGCAGAAATGATTCAAAGTTTGAAGAAAGACTTGTCCAAATCATTTGACATGAAAGACTAGGGTCCTGCAAAGCAAATCTTAGGCATGGAGATTGCTCGTGACAGGAAGGCTGGAAAGTTGTGGCTTTCACAAGAAAAGTATATTGAACGGGTGCTTGAAAGGTTCAATATGAAGCATGCCAAGCCTGTTAGTACGCCACTAGCAACACATTTCAAGCTAAGTAAGAGAGCTTGTCTTACAACAGAGAAGGAGAAAGAAAGTATGTCATCCATTCCTTACTCTTCTGTTGTTGGTTCTTTGATGTATGCTATGGTGTGTACTAGGACAGATATCGCACATTATGTGGGTTTAGTGAGCAGATACTTATCTAATCCGGGTAAGGCTCACTGGGAAGCAGTGAAGTGGATTTTCAGATACTTGCGTGGCACCTCCAAACTTTGCATGTGTTATGGAGGTGGTAAACCTATTCTTGAAGGCTATACAAATGCTAACATGGCAGGTGATCTTGATAACAGAAAATCTACCTCAGGTTATGTGTTTACATTTTCAGGGGGAGCCATTTCATGGCAATCCAAGCTACAAAAATGTGTAGCATTGTCAACAACTGAGGCAGAGTACATTGCAGCTGTGGAAGCGGGCAAAGAGATGCTATCGCTTAAGAGGTTCCTTCGAGAGCTGGGATTGAAGCAAGGAGAATATGTAGTACTTTGTGACAGTCAAAGTGCTATAGATTTGAGTAAAAATGCTATGTACCATGCTCGTACCAAGCATATTGATGTTAGATATCATTGGTTACGAGATGTGATTGAAGAGAAGCATTTGAAACTGAAGAAAGTCCACACTGACAAGAATGGTGCAGATATGTTAACAAAAGTGGTTTCCGGGAGCAAGCTTGATGTTTGTAGCAAGCTTGTGGGAATGAGCTTGAAGTGATGATTGAAGCGTGTTACTCTTCCCCGTGTTGGGCTGGAGGGGGAGATTGTTAGGGGTCCAGCCCAAGTTATGGTAAAATGTTAATTATTTTGGTATTCATGAATGGCCCAAATTTTATTACATTTTACTTGTTATTATGAATCCATCTTGGGGCTTATTTTTGTGGCTTGTTTAGCAAGCTTTTCAAGGTTTAATTCTTGCTAAGAGTGGGCAGCAAGTGCAGTAAGAAGAGCAGAACAAAAACACACACAAAAGTGAGGGTTTTGAGTGAAGGTGGTCTTCGGATTTTAAGGGACAGCTTTCAGAGATTTGTCCGTCACCGGAAATTCCACCGTTGGATCGTCGCCAAATTTTGACAGCTTACACCTGACATCAAGTGCTTCATTTTGGACGGTTGGATCGTCGTTTTGAGGTCTGGTTTGGTCAGAATTTTCTTCGGACAGAACTGTTGTTTCTTGGGTGAAATCTACTCTTTTGCTCTCTATTTTTTATCTCTTGTTGTTTGTTGTTATTGGTGGGTTGTTAAACCTTTTGTAGACTGATTTGGGTTTACTTTACCCTCAATTATCAATAAGAGAAGCTAGGGTGGACTCCTTAAACGGTCCCGTGGTTTTTATCCTTCACATCGAAGGGGTTTTCCACGTATAATCCGTGTGTGTTGATTATTGTTGTTTCTTCCGATTATTGTTGGTATTGTTGTTCATTTGCTACTGCCCTATTGCTGTCTTGGTGTTGCTATATTGGTTGTGTGATAATTTTGGTTTCATTATATTGAATTTGGGTTGATTGTCTTGGTTGTGTGACATAGTGGGTGTCGTAGTGACCCCTTCCGATCCCTACACAACGAAAAGGATCTCAACACAGTAAAAGACAAAAGAGAAATCTAACACATCACGATCATGGAGTAGGAATAAAGTTGAAAGGGGAGGAGGCTCCCTCATCCCTATTCCTTCTTTTAGGAAAATCCAAAGTTCAGCAAGAGGAGATCGGCCCTTGTCACATTAGCATCAAAACCAATGTCAGTGTCGTGATGAATGGCTCACAAGGACGAGACGAAAGCATCATCCAGGTTATCTTCTATGTAATCAACATTATTTTCGGGATCATAAGAAGCCGAGGGAGGATGAATTAAGGTGATAGGTTGGCCTGCAAATATATAGAATTCACTAAGAGTTGCAAAAGCATTAGAGGTTGGGACAATATAGCATCAGTGGCAGAAGAAGTGTTGTTACTAATATATAATTAGGAGATACTTGCGAAGAAGAGGGGACAAGAGACCCCCTCTGGAAATAAGGTGAGTTTGGTTTGTCCTAGATTAAGGGGCTAAGTGAGAGCTACGCCTACGCCTACCCCTTCCCCTACCTCATCTCCTAGCAAAAAAAAAGCTTTGCCTATCCTTTGCGGCTTGACATAGACCTATTCATTAGATTAAGAAGGAGAACGATTAACCGCATAATTTACATTGCCAGCTTGAAACTAGCAATTACCAATTCAAATTTAGACAAGGAGCAGGGTTTTTGGAGCAAGCACTTAGAGAGTGGTCATTGTTACCACATAATGGACAAACCTCATGCACACCCTCATAAGACATAAATGAATCAAGCTTTTCATCCTCACTATATAGAGTTAGGGTGTAAGGAACAAGTTTAGGAATGTAAATATTGAGACAAATTCGAGCAAATTGAACAATCTCATCATTCTGGTATATGAACTTATCAAGTTTGACAAGCCTACCAATGCGACTGGTAAGCTCAGATAAATGATTCCATGACCATTATTCATTAGGCAAGAAAGGTATTTCAATCCATTGATCAACATGGGTGATATGAGCAAAGAAAGGTCTGAAATTTTTTCTCCGGGGAATTAAAATGAAATTTGGACCCTGCACAAACCAAGGCGTACGATCGCAGACTTCAGTTCCATCTAAGGGGTTAGAAAACTTAACGATAAACCAACCGTTCGCATAATAAGTGATAGAGACTTCACCTTTGATAAAGCTCCAATACCTTAGCAAGCGGGAGGTAATAGCAGCAAAAGGAATAAAATCACCCCAGATTTTGCAATAAAGGACATAAGACATGAGGCAGGTCTTTTCACCCTCAGAAAGAATAGGAACATGAACCTCCAATACTACAAAATATAGCTAAGAAACCATTCTAAATGGGGGCACCCCAGCTGCTCTTCTTGAGAAACAAGAAGAGTTTCTCTAGTGGCAATTATGTAATAAAAACACTTTGGGAATTGTAAACAAATAGTATTATAATCTGAATATTTGCTGGTTGTGGGTTCCACTAATCTGGTGAGGTGGACCATTGTAGACGGTGAAATTAACGTCGTTTGTTCAACATTTGTCAAAGTTATATTTACCCCCACCGTAGAAATATTATCATTCAATTTACCAAAAAAAAAAAAAAATCATCATTCATATTCACCGATTTTCAGATCGGAGCAAACCAACAATTCCAGATCTGAAAATTGTCTTTCACCTCCACCGACAACACCATCACCTTCCTCTTTCGTCTTTCACCTCCATCGACAACAAACACCAACACCATCTTCCTCTTTCGTCAAATCGTCTCCATCAACCACAACCACCATCATCGGCGGCATAGGCGGCTCGCCGCCAAAATCAAATTAAAAACCCTATAACAAAGGGTAAAATTTATGGCATGGTCAACCCAAAGGGTAAGGGTGATCGTCCTCCATTGAAGCTTCGCCGCCAAAGCTCGAATTCTTCCATTGAATGGCGGCCGCCGGAATTTAACGAAAAACCCTAAAGAAAATATTGAAATTAAGGGTATGTTTAACCCCTTATGGATAGGTGTTAGGCGCTTGTGAGCTTTCCCTCCTCCATTGAAGCTCCTACATACGAAGTCTGATCACTGCCGCAAACAGCAACGCTTTGGGTTGTCCAAGTTTTATGAACAGAGATGGAGGAGGTAACTCTCAAGGGGGTAAAAATTACAAGTTAAAACACTAAACATTCCGTCAAAATTGAGACTTAACGGCTTTATCAATGAAAATATGTAGTCATACTAAAATGTCAGTTATACCCTCATATCCCAGCAAAAACGGACCAAATTACCCTCATGAGAGACGCTCCTTGTTTCTCAAGAAGAGAAACTGGGAATTACCCATTCTAAATAGGCCTAAGAGACCAATATTTGTATGGTTTATATCTCAATGGTCTCTTAGAATAAGAGACCATAAGTTTTATATGGTTTGTTAGATTCGATAAAGAAACCAAGCTTGTATGACGTATGGTTTCTTAGATACCTCTTTTATTAACGAATCACGGAGGCAAAGAGACCACTTTATGTAGGAAGTGGTTTCTTTGGCCAAGAGATAAGAGACCACATTTTTAAGAAGTTTAGTCTCTTAAAACAATAAAATTTAAAAAAAAAAAAAATTGGAAAGCCTTGCACTTTCCCCGTAATTACCACTCATTTCCCAAGACCTCCAAAATACTTTTGACTCACGCACCACCGTCATTCTAAAAACTTGTTCAAATCCATCTTGAACATCACCGATACAAAGCCAAAAAAAATATATTGATTTATGTACTGTAGGAAAATCATAGATGAAATAACAGACTTTATAAATGAAAGAGAAATTCTTATACAGATCGAGTACTACACATAACTCATCTAATACTATGTTCATAGTCTAGATCTATAAAATTTAATAACCGCACATGAGCCTCAAAATTACAAAATTGAAAATAATAAAAATAGGCTCAATGTAGCCCAAATTCCGACCAAGTTGAAGCATTTTATTATCTTGGCATTATTATGTTCAACTGTATATATATATATCCTTTTAAAGGTGACTTGGTAAGATTTAATCTAGTTTCACTGCAAAAACAAAGTTGCAAAAATCAGTCAAATTTATACAAAATAAATAAATATAAAACCTAAAATATTGCGATAGACATTTTTTTTTAAAAAAAAGAGTAGGTATAAACTTTCTAGAAAAAATTATAATACCATAATTTAAGGGTTTTTTATACCTTCTTTTTAAACAAAGTAATTTAATTTTGAAGTAATTAATAAAACGGAAAAAAATCGAGTTTGAAAGAAATTTGACTGGGAAATTCGAAGTTGTGTTCTCGCTAAGAGCATGACGGGCGATCATCTGCGTGCTTAAACGTATGCTGACTGATCACCAGAAAGAGATGAGAGATGGGAGATTAGAGATGTGTGAGGGGAAAAAAAATGAAGATCTATAGTTAAGAGGGAGGAGCGATTATGTTTTAATTTTGACAAAAAAGGGAAGTAGGATTTTTTTAATTTTGGTATTTCAATAAATCAAGGGGTGGGTGGTGGTTTATACCGTAGTGTAGTTTAGATTGCAATTGTTTATAAAATTTTTATATTAATTAAAATCTAAGAAACCATATTTTGTCATATATGGTTTCTTATTTTTTACCTAAGAAACCATATATCATTATGTAAGGTTACTTAATCTAAGAAATCACATTAGTTGTTTTTATGGTTTTGTAGCCAATTTTTGTAGTAGTGCTCTACACTAGCGTGAACTGAATCTGAAATTGACGGTGAAGGAGGACGTGCAACGTCTATACGTAGGACTAGAAACATTACCTCCCATAATGTGTTTAGAGGCAGAGTGGGAGAACTGGTTGTTAGAGAAGTGACTATGATAGCTATCCATACCACCACTTTCATATTCAACAAAACCCTAGGTTGGGGGAGAAGAAACGACAGTATAAGGAAGTTGTTTTGTAAGAACATCAGCATAGCTTATAGAAGGAATAAAATCTGACATGAAACAGGAACAAGGATGAATAGTGGAAATAAAACTGCAGAGATACAGGGAAATAGGAGAGGCTAAAAGAGAATTAGGCTTAGCTTAAAAAGGGAAGCAGAATGATGAAGTCTAAGAGTATAAGGATGCGGTATATATAATCCCCTAAAGAAACTCCCCATGCAAGGTAGAGGCGTAATAAAATAATGAAAACAAGGAAGGGGAAAAGACAAAATAGAGAGTAGGGCTGTCCATAATTCGGATAAAAACCGAAATCCAATCCAATCCAAACCGAATTATCAATTCGGATCGGATCCAAACTTTAAATCAGATCGGATCGGATTGAGATTTTTTGAAAATTCGGATTTTCGGATCGGATCGGATTGACCCTATTCGGATCCAATTAAAACCGAACACCGAAATTTAGATATCAACATTCTTAAGTTGTTGTGCCTGCTACTGCCTTCTGTTGGAAGTTGGTGAAGTCTTGAACAGAAAGTTGCTGCTACTTATTTTGAACAAAAATGTTGCTACTTAATTGTTGTAATGAACTCTTAGTGTTGACATTTAGTTGTACTACTTATTTTGAACAATTTAATTTGACTTGATGTTAAACAATTTATGTTAATCATGACTACTATTTTATGTTATCGTAGTACTTTATTAGACGTTATAAATCAACTTAGTTTAATTCGGATTTCGGAGTGGATCCAAAATAACCGAATTTTAATTCGGATTGGATTGGAAAAGTAATTTAGATTGGATCGGATTAAAAAATGAAAACTGAAATATAACTCGGATCGAATTGGATTTGGCCTAAATCCAAATCGAAAACCGAATGGACACCCCTAATAGAGAGGGGGAAATATCTAGAAGGCAAAAAATAATCAATATTAAAAAAAAAAACTCACGAAATAGGAAAAAAAACATATTAACACAAAGATAATACCCAAAAACGATTATGGACCAATCAAACAAAATATAAATAATACAAATACAAGTATATGAGTACTCCTCTATGAAGCGTGTTGGAGAATGAAGTTGTTATATGGTGAATCGTCGTTTCTCGAAGAGTTTCTTACATTGGGTATACCGAAGAGGATAATCATTTTAACAATAATTAACCATAATCTAATTAGGGGTGTAAATGAGCCGAGTTGAGCCGAGTACTACCTTGTTCATGTTCAAGTTCAATTAACTTAGACGAGTTTGAGCACGATTATGAGCTTTCAAGCGAGCCCAAAAATCTGTTCAAGCTCGGCTCCTTTAGTATACTGTATGTTCGTGAACGAATCGTGAACGGCTCATTTATTAAACAAGTTTATTATAACCGAACGTTTCATGCATGAGTCTAGTAATAAACGAGCTTTGTACTTTGACATTTGAAGATCTTAAAAAGTAGCATAATAATTAAATCCTAATTATAAACCTAAAAATTAAATCTTAGGGTTCGTTTGGCATCACTGTGGTTTTCTGTTTTTTGGTTTTTTGTTTTTCAAAATCATATAATATATGTCATATAATGATTAAAAAATTAGTCAAACTTATCAAAATTATGATAATTTTGAAAACTGACAACAGAAAAGTGGAAACACCTTTTTCTTGTTTCCTGTTTTTGGTTTTTGGTTTTCTAAAAAACAAAAAACTGAAAAACAAAAAACTGAAAACAAAAAACAATGCCAAACAAGCCATTAATTATTAAAAAACTTAAGAATTAAATAAACAATTGTGAATAAATCAATTCATGATTATAGATAAATGAGTAGTTCGTAAACATAAATAAACGAGTTGTTCATGAACTTATCTGAACGAACATATCTATGTTTGTGTTCAAGCTCATTTATTAAACGAGCTTCAAAATTTGTTCAAGCTCGACTCATTTATCAAATAAACAAACATGAACGAGCTTCAATAGAGCTTAAACCCGAGTAGTTTATTGATCGGCTTGGTTCATTTACACCCCTAAATCTAATTAAATTTAAGAAATAGCCTCGCTTGATCCCGAGAGAACTCATAGCCAAGAGGATTGGAACCGTTTTTCCTTCATAATTTAGAGATCTTAAGCTTTGGATTTTCAGAAAAGGGGATTAGCTTTTTGAGCAAAATTGAACCAGGCCGAATCCTTAATTGACCATTGGGGGAAGGCGGTTTAGTATCATTATTATCTGAGATCTTAATATGAGTGGTACACAAAATGGGGCTAGATAAATTCTTGGGAAGAATAAAAGTAGACAAATGAAAAAAGCTTGATAAAAATGGTGGGATTGAAGGTGTAGGGGAGATGATAAGAAAATGGGTTTTTCTTTTTCTTTTTCTTTCTCTTCTCTTTCTATCTCTAAGAAGTCTAGAGTATCTCATGTTTCTTTCAAATATATATATATAGAACTAGTGAGAATGATTAGTAACACTATATTACCTTTTGCTAGTACTCTCATAATGTCTTTATTTACGAAATTGTCATTGTTATGTATTTGCTTGTGTGTTAATAGTGATGTATTAGGACTTCCTAGGCATTTTATGGCGTTTATGGCAAATTAGCCCCATAACGTGACTTATGCCTTGTTCACTCCACCTTAATAAAATACTTACTCTATATTTTATTACTTGCTTCATTTCTCCAGACACGGAGTTTTAAAAGGTATTGTTGAAAATATTATATTATGATGGAAGTGTAGTTAGTTAAAGATAACTTAATTTGAAAAAGCAAAAGTGAGTATAAATGGAAAGGAGAGAGAATATGAAACATTAGCTCCATAACTTGACTTAGGCCTAGTTCACTTCAACTTAAAAAAATAATCCCTCCATATTTTTTTACTTGCTTCATTTATCCAGACACGAAGTTAAATTAAAAGAGATATAACTGAAAATATTATTTTTACAAAATTAGTAATTTAAAAACAAAATCATTTCAATACATATCACATTTATCGCCATATAAAAAAATAAATGATAATGCAAAAGTTAACAATCAAACAAACCACTTACCAAATGAGGCACAATACAATCCTTATAACCAGCTCTATAACCCTGTTTCTTAAAGCTTTTTTTATTTTTTTTTTTATTTTTTTTTTTTTTTGAAAAGTTGTCTTGTTACTACACATTGAATCATAAATGAATGTTCCCCAATCATACTCGCTTGCTTCATGAGCAACTGTGATAGAGGAAAGTAGCGTTGCAGCCAAATTTGAACTTGTAGCGCATAATTAGCTATTTCCCAAGTGCAAACAAAAAAAAATTGTCCTTCACACCATACAAACTCCCACTAACACTAGCAACCATATATATCTTCACTGTCCTTATCTAGCTTTGTCGCATAGTGTAGACACCTAAAAATGTCTCCCCAAAACCAAACCCGCACTAGTAGAAAAATCGAATTAGGCACCGGTTCAAACCCCCCATAACCCACCGATTTTGAACCGGTGCCTTATTGGGGGGTGGCAATACTCCAGTAAAAAAGCCACCGGTTCAAAACCGGTGGCAAAAACAATAATTGCCACCGGTTAACCGGTGGCAAAAATGCTACCCATAATTTTTTTTTAAAAAAATTAACATAAATGCCACCGGTTAACCGGTGGCAATAACATGTATATATATATATTTTTTTTTTTGTATTTTTGACTTTAAACACAATCGAATGCAATAAACTAAAAAAAATTCAACATCAAAATATAAATCAAACTATTTCATTCATTATAATCGATAACTTATAACATTTAATAAAAAAATAATTACAACACAAATCGATAATCAAACAATCAATTACAACGGTATAATAAAAAAAATTAACAATATAAAAAAAAAAAAAAAGAATTACAACATCAAAATGAAATAACCCTATACATCTCATTCTTCAATTTATCTTGCTTCTTGAAATATACCTGCATCAATTAAAACAAAAATAATTAATTTTTCTGACTGATTAAATCGAAAAACATGCTACCCGAGCCAAAATATACTTCCTCCATACTAGTTGCACCCCTTTTAATTTCCCTGAATCAAAAGTGAAAAATGCCAAAAACCAGTTCAGCAATAGAGTGTGGAATTGAAAGAGCACAGGGAAATAATTTTCTCAACAATAGCAACAAAAAAAAATAAATAAAAAAAAATCAGGAATTAGTTCAACAATAGAACTTTAGACATGAATAAATGATGAGACTTCCAAAAAACTAACCCAAAAGGCTAGACAGTAAACATATGCTAAGAGTCAAATGTCATCAGGTAACAGTTTTTCAGATCACCATCAGCAGTAATTGAGAATACATCTTAAATTAAAATTGAAACCAAGGCAAGCTTTTCCAATACCTTATAATTGTAGATGCTATTACTGCTATTAGGCTTCTCAATTTCTTGAGTTTCTTAGCACCTGAACATAAGCAAACAACTGCATGCATGAACCTAGAAATCCCCCCAAAAAAAACCTAAAATACCAGAAAACTGGAAAAAAAAAACCGCATGCATGAACCCCAAAAAATGATTTTTTTAATTGAAAATTAACCAAGAAAAATCAAAATGCTAGCAATAACCCAAAATTCGATTAATTAACCAAGAAAAATCGAAAATTAACACATAACTAGATTAATTAACCCAAAAAACGATTATTTTAATCGAAAATTAACCACCAAAAATCGAAATAAAATCTGAAGATAGATCTAAATCATTTAATGAAACCCAGAAATTAGAATTAAAATCCAAAAATCGATTTAAATCGATTAATTAAACCCATAAAAATCCAATTAAACCCAAAACTCGATTGACCACGACCTAACCAAAGCTCCATTGCTTGCTTTGGCAGCCGCATTTTAGCTAGTGTCCAAAGAATCCTCAAACCCAGAAAACTCAAAATAAATAAAAAAATTAAATAAACCCAAAAAACACATGCATGTACCCAGAAAAATCAATTAATTAAACCAAAAATCAAACCCAGAAAAATTAAACCCACCTCGATTAAAGTCGGTGTTATATGTTGATGTCTTCGTTAGTGTTCTTGGTGGTCTTGGTGGTGGTCTTCGAAGGTGGCCTTTGGTGGTTTTCGTGGTGAATTGGGGACGAGAATTGGGGACGAACGAAAGAGAGAGAGAAGGAGATGAGATCGAAGGAAACAAGGAGAAAGAAGGAGAAGAGCTAGATCAAAGCAGGAGGATTTCGGGAAAAAAAAAAGAAATCGAAGTAGGAGATGAACAGAGAAGAGAAGGAGGAGAGAGGAAGAGGAGGAGGAGAGAGAAAGAGAAGTGGGCGGCTGAGGAGTTTGTTTGTGAATTAGGGTACGTTTATATGGGTTCATATGGGGCGGTTTATAAAAAAATTAAAAAAGCCACCGGTTTGAACCGGTGGGTTTAAAGCAAACCGGTGGCAATTCCCTTCCCTCGTTTTTTCCCACTTTTTTCCCCCTCCGATTCTTAAGAACCGGTGGCCTTAGGGCGGTGCCAATTACGTTTTTTCACCTAGTGCCGATGATAAAAAAAACTTTTCACCGCCATCATTGGGCAGGTCGAGTATTTCATCTCGGGAGTGCTTAGAAATCCATATTCAATTAAACACATTCAACAAATCAGTCAATAGATCAATCCAATCCATCTGCTTTTATCTAATTTAGTTTTAATTTGATTTATATTTTTATTAAAGTTACTAACAATTTATCCATGATGTAGCAATTTAAAGGAGCGCGCAGAACGTGGTAATTAATTCACTTAATTACTCTTATTTTTATTCTTATTGCTAGTATCATGATTAGGTTTATTATGATTTGATTTGACTAACGTTAATATGGTTAAATTGCTTCCAATATTGATGTTATTCTGTTGTTAATTGTTGATCACCATATTGCATGTTTAAAGGGAACTAGTTTAGTGCTCCGCGCGCGTTGCATGCACACCGTTTTGCTAATCAAAATTAGGATGCTAACAGGGAATCACTAAATAAATATATTTGGATGCTTTCAATATATATGTGTATATATATATATATATATATATATATATATATATATATATATATATATATATATATATATATTTGGATTAGCCTTTATTGATTTGTGTTAAATATCTTGTTGTGGATATATATACCTTGATGATATTTTTTGGAGTACGTAAGAACACAAGAATAAGAATGATCCTAATTTGAAATGTTAAGATAGGAAAGTCCAAAAGAATTGGTTAGCTTATGAGTTTTATGGATAGATAGATAAAAGGGATTTGATAACCCCTCGAGTAACCCCTCAAGTAACCTAACCACTCACTAAGTAGAACCTGACCGAACTCCTTTAGTAACCCTGACTTAATTACTCGAGTAACCCCTAACACAACTCCTTAAATAACCCCTGATCTAGTAGCTTGAGTAACCCTTGACCGAGTAGCTCGAGTAACCCATGACCGATACCTTGAGTAACCCCTAATCAAGTAACTCGAGTAATCCCTGATCGAGTAACCCATACAAGGTCATTGAAAGGCAAAGGTCATGACCAAGAAAAAGGCACACAAAATCATGCGGTCAGCAACCTACGAAGTATAACAAAGAATTCCTAACATGCTACTAATTATAAATCACACACAACAATTTAATTATTGACTCAAAAACATGACTCAATTGTTAACATTACTAAGACTTTTCCAATTAGTACTAGTCATTTCATTTTAATTTATTCATTGGATTAAGCAATAGACAAAGTTATCTCCCCATGCTCTAATTTGGAACATCAATAAAAGAAAAACCTCATGCTTCCTTTCGGTAATATCAATAAACATCCAAAGGTAGACGGGCGTAACTCCGTGACCATAGCTAATATGAGATCTCATCTAACTCCTTGTAGTTTTAGAAAGTATTTGAAAACAAGAGACTTGTAGATCAGACGGCCTCTGGAAAAGTGCACGGCTAATACCCTGTGTACCCCAACCCCTATTTGTCATTACTCTAGATGTGTACAAATCCAGAGTTTTATTGCTCATCCATCTTGCACTTTACGTGAGTTATAGGTTTAAATTTGGTGGTGACCATTTACAAAAGCAATACAACCAATCAAGCATTAATCATTCAAGCAAGTTCAATTTTCCAATTTAATTCTTGAATTATTAGTGACAAACAACAATTAGTGTTGAATCCTTTAAACTACCTTGGTGTTTTATACACCTTAAGTGCATAAGGTACATACCTCAAATCCTCAACCTCGTCTTATAAGACTTTAATTCTCCCTTTACTTATTCCATTTCAATAGTCATGAACGAGTAATAAAATAATTCATTCCACATATTCACGTACCTTTGTCTCTAAGCTCATCTTGCAAGTTAATGCATAAATAACACCTCCAAGATAAATCAATACGTATTTCTCATACATGAATCACAACCAGGCCAATCATCACATTAATCACCAATCAAACTTGCTACCATACAATTTCAACCAATCCACAAGTTCCCTAACATGATTTTAAATTTTCCAAGTGTAACACTCCCAAAATTTGAGTCTTTTAAAAACAATAGGAGTAACCTTTAACTTTCAAACTGAACCATCGAAATGAAATAATATATAAATAAATTAAGTGGTCTAATTGGTGGCAAATAAAAGAGTCATTACATCAAAACTGCAATTATTTTGAAAACAATAGTTAAAAGGAAATAATTAAACTCGGAAATAAACTAAATTGTCTTAGCTACGTGATTATTCTAACATCTCCTCACACGTAACCGAACACCCTCTTACCAACCTACAGAATAAATCAGATTCAAGAAAAAGAGAGAAAACTCCCAAAAATCAGATAAATTGAGTAATTTTAACTCCATCCCGTAAAATAAATAGTTTTGGTTCAAAAGCATATTATAAATAATATAGCCTCATAGACATTATAATACTCGACCAAGTTCAAATTATCACATAACATATTATTTCTTTATTTAAGAAAGGAAAAGAGGACGCCAGTAAGTCGGGACTAGTCCCTGTCACCACCTACTTTATAGAGGGTCGCGCGTAACCCCAAATGGCCATAAAATAAAACAGAATGTCCCTAGTGTGCACACCCCTCACTAATACCCAGTGATTAGGAGGAAGACTAACAGTAATGTACAATAATTAAAACCAACTAGTAGCAACTATAACCACTAGTGGGCAACCTGTTCTTCACCCTTTCGGGTTTCATTTCCCTTCTTAAATTAAATTTCACTGTACATTTTGTTAGGTTACATTGTCCGATCCCATTACACACAAGTATTGCACAAATCAATTTAATACCAAGTAACAACATTTCAATTTCAGTGTTACTAAACCATAGTCATTCTAAATGACATAGAAACTATCAATCACATATAATCCATTATCCAATTCCCAAGATTTTATTTATTTTTTTCAAAAAAAAACTCATACGATAACAAATAATCAAATAATTCGAAAATACATATACTAGTACCCAAAATAGAAAACTCGTTTATAATATAATTCCATAATATCATACGATAGCACACTCATCACATATAATTACGTAAACACGTATTTGGCACAAAATATTTCAAACAATTTCCTAACGGGATTCTAAAGATGATGGACATTGAAAATTACCTCTAGAACGCGTTAAAAAAGGTTAGTAGCTAGTTCCTCGAGTAATCACCTATACGGCCTTCGTCTACAAATAAACAAACAAATGGCCTAAGTTAGATAATTATATATCACTAATTGAGAAGTTAGGCACAAGATGCGTAAGATCTACATGTTGCCAACCATAATCTAATTACCCCACAAGTACACTAATTGACAATAAGTTAAGTGAGAAAATATGGAATATGAACAATTAGCTTCCGTAAACAAAAGTCAAAGGTAAAAAAAAATCTTTTTTTTTTTAAGAAACGAAACCCACAAAACACCATTAAACAAACTTATGAAATCATCAAATTAAATGTTTTCAAATAATACACAATATGACAATCCACCACCATATATATAGTACTCCAACCCATATATTGCAACTTGTTCCACTCCCCCTTTTTGTAAGATATTAGCTGGATATATATACTAATAATATTTTGGTGGATTAAGCAAATTTCGGAAGAGGAAATGTGTGCAGCTGATGTGTGTCATAAATGGCACACATTTGATGAGCATTTAGGTCCTTTTTATCCTCTTTTCATTGCTTTCTTGCCCAATAAATGCTCGGTTTTATGCTTTTTCTCTCTTTTCTACCTTTGTTCTCTTATTTTACGGCTTTTGAGCATTTCTATGGTTTTCTAGTATTTTCTCTTTTATTTCTTTTATTTTCGTTATTTTAGTTGTTTCCTTTTTATTTTAGATTTTATAGATTTAGTTTTATTTTATTTTAGTTTATTTGATTTTATTTTTATTTCTTTTTCTTTACTTTATTTTATTTTCATTTTATTATTTTTCCTTTCTTTTATTATTTTATTTTCATTTTATTTCTTTTACTTTATTTGTCGGTTTTAGTTTTATTTTACTTTATTTTTATTCCTCGGTTTTGTGTGTTTTGTAGGTTTTTGTCCCTAGTCCAATTTGGTGTAGCTACTGCATACTTTGACCTTCATCACCATCATGGTGATGATAGTGAGATGATAGTGATGGTGGAGAAAGGAGGCAGGAGCTTCCTCTCCATTTCCTCTGTTTTTCCTCTCCATTTCAATTTGGTCCAATCTACTCTAATTCCGCCACCGAATTGCAGCCACACAAGCAGCCCCCGCAGCTCTTAACTTCACCACTACTTCCCCTGTTTCTCCAAACAACGCACCTCCTTATTCCTCCAACTTCACGCAACAACAACAACCTCAATTAACCGCAACCGCAGCCCCCTGATTCAGCACCACCTCACGCAAACACCAACAACAATCACAATAATCACCAGCACTACCTCCAGCCGCATCTTCCCCTGTTTTCCTGCCACCGCAGCGCCCACCAATCGAGCTCCCAAATCATCACAGCCACCACGCAACACAAGCAGCAGCAACAACCGCAATTAACACCTATTGCGCCACCTGCTTCCTCTGATTTCAGCCTCCAATTCCTCCTTCACCACAGTAGCAGCGGTCCCACAAGTACCTCCGAGCAAGCCCAATTCCAACCTCCGTAGACGCGGCCGCACTCTCATTTACTACGGCCGCACACAGCTGGGTCTGATTTGTGCGTGGCAGGGAAGCTAAAGTCTTGGCCGTTGATCAAGTGATGATGCGATTTGGTGTGTGAGAAACATGGGATTATTTCCCCTTGTTGGAGCAGCGTTTGTACCTGATTTCATTTCCTTTATTTTTCTTTTTTTTATTTTCTTTCTTTTAATTCCTTTTATTTTTCATTTTATTTTCCTTTTCTTTTTTTTTTGTTTTCTTATTTCATTTCTTTTCTTTTCCTTTTCTTTTATTTTTCTTTTCTTTTTTATTTCTTTTATCCTTGTATTCTATAAATACCCATTTTTGGGTAGAGAGAGAAACAATTAGAATTAGAATGAGAATTAGAATTAAAAATTAGATCATTTTCCTAGCTTAGTTGAGAGCTTCTCTCTCTAGTTTTAGGGATAATTTTAGGAGTAGATTTTAGAGAGAGAAAGTGAGGAATTTCAATGGTGATTGAGAGATTGAAGATTCAAATGTGACAATTGTATTGGAGATCTACTCTATTATCAATGAGCATTTCTAAACTCTATCTCATTTATTGCTTTGTTTAATTTTCATTGTTTTGATTGATTGATTTGATTGGAATTTTATGATTTGATGATTGATTTTGGATATTCATGTTAGTATTGGTAGAATTGATGATAATGTTTGAGTAGTTGTTTGGTTAGGGATTTGGTGAAGCTTATGATGTAATGAATTGATGTAAATTGGGGATAATTGATGGAGTTGATGATGTGATTAAACTTGGTTGATTGATCATGTGCATGTGTGTGATTAATTAGAGAGTAGCTAACTTTGATTATTGCACTAGATTGCATTGTAAGTTCACATTGATACGAACTATTGATTTGTGGCTTGCATTTACACGATTGAGGTGTCTTGTGATGTTTCCTAGCTAGAGTTTATCTTAGTTGACGCTAGTTAGACCTCTAGGAGAATAGCTTGACATGCTCTTTTGGTTGCATGATTGATTTTCCCTCACATTGCTTGACTTAGTCGACTTTCCATTCCAATTTGCATCGTTCATTGCCATTATTTGCGGATCCTAATCCCTAGCTTTTATATTTGTTTGGTTTCTTCGTTTTAGTAGTTGTTAGAGTCACCTTTTATCACTTGTCTTCGACCTAGCTTAGGCATTTAATTGGAAGCACTTAGGCATTACCGTTCCTTTGGGTTCGACCCTTGACTTACCTCTATACTTGTATTTAGGTTTGTTGAGTGTTTATAAATTTTGTTTGGCTTAGGGAAGATTAGCCCAACGACCTAGTTTTCCCCACGTCAAAATGGCGCCGTTGCCAGGGAACGGTGTCTATGTTTGAGTGTTTTTGATTGCTTGAGTCTAGGTCTTTGTGTATACTTTTCTTTTATTTGATTTTTGCTTGTTTTGTATAAAATGGCATGTCTCTCATTTCCTCAATTTGACAATGAGCCTTTTTGTGAATATTTTAATAGACTAGAGGGATTTCTTGATTGTAATTGTAGTAGCCTTTGGGAGGCTTGTGAGATTTGTTATTTTGGTTTGAATGAGCAAACTAGGGATAAAGTTGAATGCATGCACAATGGTGAATTTAGAGCATTGTCAATTGATGATGCTTGGGATTTTTATGTTTGGTTTGCTAGGGATGTTTATAATAGGGATAATCATGTTCCTAATTTTGATGTGCAATGTCTTGATTCTTCTAATGTAAGCATGATTTCCCATGATTTGTCACATAATCCCATTAGTGAACCTAGAACACATGATTTCAACTCTATTTCCCCTTTTGTTCATGATAATGGAGTACATGCTCAAGTTGATGCTAATGGTGTGTTTCAATATTCTTCATTATTTACCATGCCTTCTTGTGATGTGCTTCGTTCCCTTGATGACAAATCTCATATGTTTGATTTTGCCCCCACCCCCCATTGTGATGTACATGCTCATGATTTCAATGTTGATTCTTCCAATCTTGGTTGTACTTCTTCTTCTTTTGTTAAACCTCAATCTCCTACATCTTTTGAATCTCTTATTGCTACCTTGGAAACTCGAACTAGGCATGTTGAGCTTAGTGATGATCTTGGGCCTAAAATAGAGTCTACTCTTAATTGTTTGAGAAGTCAATTGGAGATAATGAAAAAGAGTGAGGAGCGTTTTGAGGAGGAAAGAAGGAGAAATGAAGAGCTAAAAAGCCAATTGTCATCTTTGATGCTTGTGTGTGAAAATAACAAATCCAATGTGTGTGTTGAGGATGATGATGGTGATTTTGAGCAACCAAGAGTGTGTGAGGATACCTTTGGTGAGCATATGAGTGATGGTGAAGGAGTTGGGAGAGAAGAGAGTGTTGAATTTGAAAATCCCAACCCGCCCACCCTTTGTAATGAATCTCAAATGTATGAATGTGACTCTTCTATCCATGAGTATTTGGACTCGTTTGAGGTTATGTCAAATGTGTTTATTGAGTGCATAAGGAATAGCCATAACCTTTTAAACAAGTTGATTAAGAAGGCTTCATGGGAGAGAGATAATTTTGAGTTATATTTGCCTCCATTCATGCATGGTTTTGAGACTTTAGGCTTTAAGGAAGTTGAGGGAGCTATTGTTCATAAAGGTAGTGGAGGAGATTATGTGGTTCCTCTTGGGAGTTGGATGTTTGAGGGAGATGGTGATCATGAGTGTTCTTCTTTTGAGGATTCTATGATTGATTTTCATGCCCTCATTGGCGATGTGAGACCTTGTGTTGAGGGAGTCGCGAACCCTTTACCTATTTCTCATACCCCTTTCTCTCCAAAGTTTGACCACATCCCCTATTGCCCTATTTTTCTCCCTTCCTTTGTTGGTAAGCCCATTGGGGACCCTTTTGTCTATGAGGATTTGCATGTGGGTCATTTATCTCAAATTGAGGAAGAGGGTGATGTTACCACCCAAAAATATCCTAGTGAGGAGGATTTGCCTTTTTCTTTTTCTTTCCCCCCTTCTTCTTCTTATTTTCTTGTTTTTCCTTTTGATCCTTCTTCTTCTTTCTTTTGGCACCTCCCTTCTCACTTGCGTGCAATGATCTTGTTGCACGTTTTTCTTCCGTCATTTGCCTACCTTCTATCATATGAAATGTGTAGTAGTGCATTTGACAAGCTCTTGAGATCGTTGCAATATTATTTTACTAGAGCGGTCAAGCTTGGACCTTAAGCAAGCCTTTCTCGGGAAGTAACCCGTGTTTTAGATTAGATTTTCCTTTTCTTTTTAGAATAGATTTTCTCTCATGGAAATTTTTGTGTGCCTTTTGCTAGGTACATGACTTGATATACTTTGGTGCTTCGATTTGGATCAAGAATTAAGGAAGGTTGACTCCCATCTTTGCGAGCATATGGAGACAAGTTTTAATTCTTGAGAAATTAGCTTTGAAAGGTTTAAATTGGGTCATTTGCGGGTATTTACACCCACCTCAAATCCGGTAATATCTTTCCTTGCTCTTTCTCTAGTGGATGATGACTTGTTGGACATATGTTGGTTTGTTGGATAAATCTCCTTGTTTTCCCCTCCCATGGATTATATGATTTATGTTTGAGTGTATTGTCTCATTCAAGCTTGGGGGAGGGTATTCTATCATGTTTGGTGGAATGTTGATTCTTATGTGTTATGCACCTTTGTATATGCTTTTCCATGTTTCTTATATTTTGAAAAACTCCATAAAGATTTTTGTTTCTATCAAGGCAAATTTGCAATGTGTTTTGTTTTGTTCTTGTTTTGGACATAATAACATTTGGACTTGTATAATTGAATGCTTTTCTTCCTAAATGGTAACGGTGTGCACGGTTTGAGAGTACGCTTGGTTGATTCTAGGATAAAGCATGCTAAGGTAGTTGGTTAGAACTAGTGGGAACATGAAGCCGGATTCTACTTGTTTGTGGCATGTTTGGTAGTTGCTTCCTATAGTCGATTTGACGCCAATAGTGAGTTTTTGCTACAACCATGTGAGTTCTATGTTTTTCAAGCCTTCTACCTTACTTGTATGAGCGGCATGGATCCTTGACTTCTTGCAAACCTAACCTTGAAACTTGACTCATAGATCTTGAATCCGAGACCGAACCATTTAGGGAGGACAAAGGCACCTTTTTCGGGGTGGTATTTTTCTATTTTTAGGATAGTTTTATTCATTTTCTTTATTTTTGGGTTTACATTTGCCTTCTTGCAACCATTTGAGCCTTATACCTTCTTTTCAAGCCACACCTTTAGATCTTTGGCCTTTTGTTTCATTTTCTTTCTTTTCTTGGTTTTTGTGAAGCAATTGATCATTCTTGATGGAGTTTGTGGTGGAGAAGTTGGAATGTTTGGTTCTTATGAAAGCAAGTTTGTGTTTTATCTTCCTTGTGAATAATGGCAAATGAGTATGAGTAAAAGCCGTCCTACATTACAAAAGGCATGGACAAATAAGTGCAAAATCGAAAGAGCCGTCCAAAGTTAAAAGAGGCGAGGACAAAGCACTATTAAAAAAAAAGAAAAAAAATTGAAAAAGTGAAAAAATTCATAAATATTTTGATGTGAGTTTTCTCCCTTTTTGAGCATTGAGGACAATGCTCCATTTAAGCTTGGGGGGAAGCGTTCTCACGCTTTTTGTGTATATGTTTGTGGTTTATAGCTTTGAATAAGCTTGGGGGTGTGAGTATTTTTGTTTGGATTGGTGTCTACTTGATTGTGATTCTAAGAAAGGGCCCGTTCTTTGCTTCACTTTTAGGAAAACCACCAAATTTCAAATTTTTAGCCTACCTTCACCCTTATTGCCTTAACGTTACAACCTTGGGGAAAGACCTTTTGACCTACATGGTTGAGTCATTCATCGGTGGAGAGGAATGTGAGTCTTAGGAATAGGGAGAGGGAATGCAAAAGTCAAGATGTCGAGTAGCCTAAAAATTCTCTTTTTCCGGTTCCTTCGTGGAATCATTGGGATGCTCATTTGAGGTCGATTTGAAGCTATTAGGAAGAACGCGGTAAGATTGTTTGGGATGAAAGTGGATTGTGAAAGCTAGTTCCTATGCTTAGCATATTTATGTTTCAATCAACCTTGGGTATCTTGGAACGTGCACTCCCTTACTTGTTTAGAAAGATTTGCATCCACTTGTGCTTGTACATTTGCAAAAGTCCTTTCATGAACATTTGTGTCCTTTTCTTGTATTTTGTTTTCTTTTTCATGCTTTGCCTTGTTTGTATTATTATGAGAGTTATGGGTCAAACTCTTAGGATACCCTTACGAGACCTCACTCGTCCTCATAGGCGACTTTGGGGTTTAAAGGGCTTGTTGTAGCTAAAAACAACCGTGATTCCTACGACAGTGAGTTAGTGTATATTCTCATCTCGTCTCTTGTTTAGTTTGTTTTAATAAGCTCGTCATTTTCACTCCCTTGGTTTTGTTTTGCTCGAGGACGAGCAAAAGGTAAGCTTGGGGGTATTTGATGTGTGTCATAAATGGCACACATTTGATGAGCATTTAGGTCCTTTTTATCCTCTTTTCATTGCTTTCTTGCCCAATAAATGCTCGGTTTTATGCTTTTTCTCTCTTTTCTACCTTTGTTCTCTTATTTTACGGCTTTTGAGCATTTCTATGGTTTTCTAGTATTCTCTCTTGTATTTCTTTTATTTTCGTTATTTTAGTTGTTTCCTTTTTATTTTAGATTTTATAGATTTAGTTTTATTTTATTTTAGTTTATTTGATTTTATTTTTATTTCTTTTTCTTTACTTTATTTTATTTTCATTTTATTATTTTTCCTTTCTTTTATTATTTTATTTTCATTTTATTTCTTTTACTTTATTTGTCGGTTTTAGTTTTATTTTACTTTATTTTTATTCCTCGGTTTTGTGTGTTTTGTAGGTTTTTGTCCCTAGTCCAATTTGGTGTAGCTACTGCATACTTTGACCTTCATCACCATCATGGTGATGATAGTGAGATGATAGTGATGGTGGAGAAAGGAGGCAGGAGCTTCCTCTCCATTTCCTCTGTTTTTCCTCTCCATTTCAATTTGGTCCAATCTACTCTAATTCCGCCACCGAATTGCAGCCACACAAGCAGCCCCCACAGCTCTTAACTTCACCACTACTTCCCCTGTTTCTCCAAACAACGCACCTCCTTATTCCTCCAACTTCACGCAACAACAACCTCAATTAACCGCAACCGCAGCCCCCTGATTCAGCACCACCTCACGCAAACACCAACAACAATCACAATAATCACCAGCACTACCTCCAGCCGCATCTTCCCCTGTTTTCCTGCCACCGCAGCGCCCACCAATCGAGCTCCCAAATCATCACAGCCACCACGCAACACAAGCAGCAGCAACAACCGCAATTAACACCTATTGCGCCACCTGCTTCCTCTGATTTCAGCCTCCAATTCCTCCTTCACCACCGTAGCAGCGGTCCCGCAAGTACCTCCGAGCAAGCCCAATTCCAACCTCCGTAGACGCGGCCGCACTCTCATTTACTGCGGCCGCACACAGCTGGGTCTGATTTGTGCGTGGCAGGGAAGCTAAAGTCTTGGCCGTTGATCAAGTGATGATGCGATTTGGTGTGTGAGAAACATGGGATTATTTCCCCTTGTTGGAGCAGCGTTTGTACCTGATTTCATTTCCTTTATTTTTCTTTTTTTTATTTTCTTTCTTTTAATTCCTTTTATTTTTCATTTTATTTTCCTTTTCTTTTTTTTTTGTTTTCTTATTTCATTTCTTTTCTTTTCCTTTTCTTTTATTTTTCTTTTCTTTTTTATTTCTTTTATCCTTGTATTCTATAAATACCCATTTTTGGATAGAGAGAGAAACAATTAGAATTAGAATGAGAATTAGAATTAAAAATTAGATCATTTTCCTAGCTTAGTTGAGAGCTTCTCTCTCTAGTTTTAGGGATAATTTTAGGAGTAGATTTTAGAGAGAGAAAGTGAGGAATTTCAATGGTGATTGAGAGATTGAAGATTCAAATGTGACAATTGTATTGGAGATCTACTCTATTATCAATGAGCATTTCTAAACTCTATCTCATTTATTGCTTTGTTTAATTTTCATTGTTTTGATTGATTGATTTGATTGGAATTTTATGATTTGATGATTGATTTTGGATATTCATGTTAGTATTGGTAGAATTGATGATAATGTTTGAGTAGTTGTTTGGTTAGGGATTTGGTGAAGCTTATGATGTAATGAATTGATGTAAATTGGGGATAATTGATGGAGTTGATGATGTGATTAAACTTGGTTGATTGATCATGTGCATGTGTGTGATTAATTAGAGAGTAGCTAACTTTGATTATTGCACTAGATTGCATTGTAAGTTCACATTGATACGAACCATTGATTTGTGGCTTGCATTTACACGATTGAGGTGTCTTGTGATGTTTCCTAGCTAGAGTTTATCTTAGTTGACGCTAGTTAGACCTCTAGGAGAATAGCTTGACATGCTCTTTTGGTTGCATGATTGATTTTCCCTCACATTGCTTGACTTAGTCGACTTTCCATTCCAATTTGCATCGTTCATTGCCATTATTTGCGGATCCTAATCCCTAGCTTTTATATTTGTTTGGTTTCTTCGTTTTAGTAGTTGTTAGAGTCACCTTTTATCACTTGTCTTCGACCTAGCTTAGGCATTTAATTGGAAGCACTTAGGCATTACCGTTCCTTTGGGTTCGACCCTTGACTTACCTCTATACTTGTATTTAGGTTTGTTGAGTGTTTATAAATTTTGTTTGGCTTAGGGAAGATTAGCCCAACGACCTAGTTTTCCCCACGTCAGCAGCAATAATGATGATGATAATTGATGGTATGAGTTGAAGCTAGCTATGGTGGTGTAGTGTTGAGATATAACAATGGAGATAAGCAACAATACGATTTAAGTGCCAAAAAGTCGGGTTCGTCAACGAAGTTACGGGTTGAACAATGAAAGGAGTTAAAGGTTTCTAGTTGTAAGATTGGAGCTTAATTGGCTAGTTAAAGTCATCAAAATAAAGAAGAATTATGAGCTCTCTTACCTATCAATTTGGCTTACCAAATACCAATTAATGGAGATGGGGTGGAAGAAGAAGCAATGTAGTAGTATTTTTTTTTCTTAGTGCACTCCCTTTCTCACGGCCAACAAATTATATAGGGTGGAATTGTGGTATGAGATAGATTCATGTAACTAAGATAAGATTAAAATTCAAATTGTAGATAAAATTAGTTTTTCAATAGGATTGAATAATCCTACGTTGAAATTAGTTTTTTTTTTTATTTTTTTTAATTTTTTTTTATTTTTTACAAAATCAGGAAACTATCCAAAATCAGTTTCTAGAAACTATCAGTTGTCAGTTCAGTTTTTTTTTTTTAATATCGAAACTGAAAATAATAATTATAAAATCTATTAAAATAACATATATAATTAAAGTTTAAAAGTTTATACTAGCTAGAAAATTTTTGGGGTATTACACCAAGTCCTTAAACATGCTCCTAAAGTCAAGGTTCTTCGTTTCCTTGTACGTACATACCTTGAGTAAACGAATTGATTGACCACTATACCAACTAGAAATCACCTTCTATAAAGTCCTCTTTATTGTGGTGGCAGTGGTGAAGTGGTGGTCGTTGGAGCAGCAGGTGGGCACCGGTGGTGGACTAGCGTCAGCGGCAGTAGGTTTAACAACAAATTTTTTTTTATTGCTCATGAAACAGCAAATGGGAAGGTAGTAGAAGAAAATGACGTGAATGAGGGGGGGGGATTTGAGGGTTTTGGGGGTTTATATAAGTATACGGGCTTAGGTGTTTAAGCTCTTTTCTAATCTTAATAAGATTATGACTTATATTTGGGCCATAATATGTTGTGTTAGGTGAAAATAGGCTCTATCCACTTAAAATTGAGCTATATTATTATGACAATATTGTCAAACTATGGTTAGGAGATAGGTAAAAGGGTTTTAATTTAAACTAGAGCATATTTATTTAATAAGGTTCAATTAATTTTTTCAAAAAAAAAAAAAAAGAAAAAAAAGAATGGAAGCAAAATAAAATATGTGTATAAATAATAAAGAAATATATATTGATTTACTACAAAAATATAGGAGGTTGCACTTAAGGCTCTAAAGGAGGGCGCTTGACATTCCCTTTCGACATAGCTTGATTCCTTATACTTACTAGAAAAGTCATATTGGTTTGCTCGTGCTCGGGCAATTGAGTTATGTGATAGTGACAAAAAATACAAAATATTATCATCACAAGGCAAGCCAACGCAAAGTTTGAAATCGGATTGTTGGGCTCTTTGATGACAACAGGGTGTGGATGAATAAAAGGGTCGACACCAAAAAATTGATAGCCGTATATTTTGCCAAGCTTTTTGCCACGATCTTGACAAATAGTTTCCAGGATGCAATGGAAGGCCTCGACACTTTGGTAATAGCAGAGATGAATTCAACCCTGGATAAAAGAACGAACGGGGGATGAAGTAAAGCAAGCGTTGTTCCAAATGCATGCACCTACATAAAGCTTCGGGCCTTGATGATATGTGCTCTTTATCTTTTTCTGAAATTTTGGCATGTTGTTGGGTCATACATAATTGCTTATGTTCAGAGCTGGTGGAATGGGAATGTGGATCTAGATCTGGCTGAGATAAATAACACTTGTATTGTGCTTATTCCGTATGTGATTAACCAACTCTAGTTTATGACATTAGTAATTAATATCTGACATTAAATATGTAACATTAATCTTCTTATATATAACATTAATAATCTAATATATTACATTAATGTTTTTAGGGGCTCATTCATTTTCCTCTCTTCCTCTCTCCTTTGATTACTTTTTCTCCATTCTTCTCTCCTTACCTCCATTTTTCTTTCATTTATCGTTGCAATTGTTTGCTTTCTCAACTCTATATCATTCCTCACAGCCAGTTGAATGTGACGCGTGGTACTATTTGAGATTACTTGTTGTTTCTTGTTGCATTTCCAGCCAACTCCAATACATATATCAATTTCAATTTACCAGAAATTTGTTAGAACAAACCCTAGAATCGCTAGTTTTGGTAAAAATTGATTCAATTGAAGTGGAAAGCGAGCAGAATCAAATTCATTGAATGATTAATTGTAGACTAACCATGTATGATTTTCAAATTAAGAAATCATCGATTATGCAGATTTTGCAGTAAAATCGATTGAAACGATACAAAATCAATTGGATATATATATGAAGAAGCATCGAACATGTATACTTTCGAACTACAAGGTCGGCCAAAAGGTCGAGGATGAAGAAGCAACATCATTTGGATGAGCATCTCAAGTTTGGACTCGTGGTAAGTCCGTTCTACACAAATGTTTTCCACCATATAAACAATTCAACATTAGTATATGCCATTACATGCTTTTGATCATTTCATTAATATTGTGATATTATTTATAACATAACATACTAGATAACTACACATGAATTCGATTAAATTAATGTATACCCCATTTATATTATAAGATTTATTATAAAATAATCTACTTCAAAGACTTTACTAAAAGTTTGTATCAATCGTAAACCATCAAATTAATAGAAAGCACTTTAAAAAAAAAATTAAATGGACTTTTGTTGATTACAATTCATTTTTATCTAGGTTTAACGAATTAATTCAAACCAAACTCCTCAATTTAAGGGCTGCTAAAAAACTTTCCACTTAACCAATTCCCACACAACAACAATAGTACACATATACATTAGATCCACACATAATCAACAGAATTCTACATTCTACGAAGAAACAATCAGTATTTTCATCACATACCTGAAATACACAAATTACTATAACGAACACACCTGCATCCTAAAATTTCCAAGCAATTAAATATTCTCAAACCAAATTTACTATTACAGTAAACAAGAAGACAAAGATTTCCAATTTCACTCGTAAAACCCCCAATCAGGGTACCCTATGGACTTAATTGAAGCTCATAAACTAACCTAAAAGCTCGATTGTTCTTGTTCGCAACTCAAACAAGCCTGGAACCTTCTTCTACTTTAAAGTCGGTAATGAAGAAAAGAGAAAAACAATAACAATGAAACCTAGAAACACAGACTTCACAAGTATGTCTGAAAAAAACAATAAAAAGGAACACTTTCTAAGCACAATAGTTCTTTAAAAAAAAAAAAAAGAAAAAGCATCATAAAACTATAAAAGCTTAATGGGACACTGTAGTCTCGAAACGGACAATCCACCTTTTTTTTTTTTTGCCAAAACTCATCACGAAAGAGTTTGCCTTGATATGCATGTGCCAAAAATATTAAAGATATTAAATAGCCATTTGGAAGGCCTTGAGGCAAAGTGGTTTCTTTTGTTTTGTAAGGGTAAATATTTTCCACCATTAATGGTGTAGATTTCCACCATTAGAAAAATTGTTTTCCACCTCCTCACAAACCAAATATAAGAAAATAAGTAAAAGAAAACTCATTTTCAGTGAAAACATTTTACATTAATCCAAGTAAGAAAACAAAATGATGTGGACAAGATTGAATATCAGGTCTTGAGTATCGCTCGCATTTTAGTGCAAAGCAAGCACGAAAACAAAATGGTGTGGACGAGATTGAATAACATGTCTTGAGTATGCTCGCGTTAAGCCTGAAAAAATGACCTTACTCATGATTATAGGGCTGTACACCGGTCCAAAACCGGACCGGACCTGGACCGGACCTGTTGGGACCGGGACCTGAATTAGGGAATTTTGAGGACCGGAGACCGGACCTGATTCAACAGGTCCGGTTCCGGGTTAGACCTGAACAATCAGGTCCGGTCCGGGTTTGGACCTGAATAGACCTGTTTTCTGATTTTTTTTTTTTTAAAGAAAAAAAACCTGAATAATAACATAAAATCTGAAATTATCAATCACAATTCACAAATACAGAAATACTACATAATTTGTATAAATTGACTAAATTCCCAAGCACCAAAAATACTAAACAATCGCAACCGCAACCACCAGATCTACCACCTTCAAACTAGGTGGTCGCATAGGAAGGTCGGGCAGATCTACCAATAATTATCAATTGCTGGAGTAGTCGCTCGATCTGGTGGTTGTAGCCTCTGGTGTCGCGCGTTCTGGTGGCTGCGGTCGCTGGGATTCGCGCGATTTGGTGGCTGCGGCCGATAGAGTCGCGCGTTCTGGTGGCTGCGGCTGCTGGATCGGAGTCGCGCGATCCGGTGGTCATGGTCTCTTGTGTCGCGCGAGGTTGTTGGCTTGCTACGGACCTGCAGTTCGTCGGAGTCTTCATGGTGGTCACTTGGTGACCAGTGACTTGGTGAGGAGAGAGGTGGTCAGATTGAAGGAAATGAGACCATGGGAGAGAGAGAGGCAGAGATAAACTATAGAGATTGAGAATTAGGGTTGAAATAATAGGATAATATTTACTTCATATTTTTTATAAAAAAAAAAAAAAAAAAAAAAAAAAAAAACATCTATACCGGTTTTCAGGTCCAGACCTGAAAACCCCGGGTTTGGACCTGATCCGGACCGGGACCGGAAAGCTTGAATTTCAAGGACCGGGACCGGACCTGAATCTACAGGTCCGGGTCAGGTCCGGTCCCAACAGGTCCGGGTCAGGTCGGTTTTCAGGTCCGGTCCTGTTTATGTACACCCCTGCTCATGAAAGGCATGTTATTAGAAGACTAAGTGTGTCATAGTCTATACTCTAATGTTCCAAACATAAAAATCAAGCCAAGCATAGCAGAGAGGAGCGTTTGAGAGGCGTAAGATAGCTTTTCAAGCTCCTACTTTCGTCTTCTCTCACTCTGCCACTTCTCTTCTCCCTGCTTCAGATAGCACCCATCTTCCAGAATTAGGGCTTTTTCATTCATCTCAAACATGGTCAGTGCTTCTTCTTAAACTAGATCTTTTCCAGTATTAAATTCCCAATTTTGTTGATGATCTAAATTGCAAAACTAGACTAAAGTTTCGATTTTTAATTCTTTTGTCCTATTTTTTTTTTTAATTTATTTATTTTTTATTTTTCGTAAATTTGTTAGCTAAACATAATAGATTATGAATTGGGTTTGTGTTGTGTTAAATGGGTATTCCTTATTTTTTTTTAGAGGATTCCCATTTGAAATGGGTAGCTTCAATATTAGGGGATTATCATGTTTTCTTTAGTTGGGTGTTACTAGGTTATGCTAATTGATTTGATGATTTTTTTTTTTTTTTTTAAATTCAATTATTGCTTCATCTGATACTAATTACATGGAATTTTGTGGTTGGCAGAACAAACTGGGAAGAGGACATCGTGAGAAACTCCAGCAGTTTATGGCCATTACCGGTGTTAGGTAATGTTTAAGTGGTAGCATCAGTATGCTTCGCCTATGTGCTTTTTACAGATGATTTATAAGTTGGTGAATAATTTAGGGTTTAGGAGATGGCAAAACCTTGTATGAGGCGTTACAATATTATATTGTGAAGACGAGCTGGGTTTTCTGATTTCCGGAGGGGGGGGGGGGAGGGGGTGTGACCCCATGCCTTTTTTTGGGTTAACTTATAATATTTGCAAATTCGCTTTTCCAAATACGTGTTATAGGAGAGAATTGATGTTTTAATGTCTGCTTTGTTATAATGTTTACATATATTATCAAGTTTAATAGTTGATCTTGTAATTCTCTTTGTGATAGTGTAAATGATTACTCCACCAATGCTTTTAACTAAGCTCTCACTCGAGGTAGGTCAAATGTACAATTCCATGTAAGCAGGGGTACTTGCACATTCACACAAGGGGGGGGGGGGGGGGGTCAAATGTACAATTCCATGTAAGAAGGGGTACTTGCACATTCGCACAAAAGGCTCTATTAGCTTGTTTAGTTTACATTTTGAAAATTCCGTAACTCTCAAGCTTGCAATTTTGATTAGAATGTTTCTGAAATAAATCCTTGATAAAATGGGTGCTTACATTGTTTTGGAAATTCCTTTATCCTGCCTAGTTTGCTACAAATTAGATGTGAATTATAGTTTGCATTAAGGAGAGCTCACACCATTAGTATCTGCTGAAAATGGATGTATAATATGTAAATTTGTAATAAAAATGGATTATTGCAATGATCTTTCCTCTTGCGTGGAGATGATATGAATAGTTGGAAATATGCTGGCAAAATCTGGAGCTGGGCAATTGAGTTCACTTTAATTTAATTTTAATTTTTATTTTTTGTGAAGTGTGGTGTGCATAGATCATCAGTGTCTGTGATACTAGATTGAGTAGCAATTAAAGCTTTAGGTATCTTAAAATATCCATCTCTGAACTTATCTGAAGAGACAAAGGAAAGAGACTTTGCTTTACCTTACTAGATTGTGGAACTGACTGAGATATCCTAGAACACAAAAGAGTGCAGTAGAATGAAGTTTTAATGCCTTTTCTTATCAAGGTCTTTTGGGGCTTTTTGGGGGGAGGGGGGGGGGGGGGGGGTAGTAGGATGTATTTTGAATGTTCTCACATTGCACATTTGTTGCTTGCAAGTATATAAGTTGTCTTATAGTTATGTGCTCCTTGTTGTTTGAAAATCATTTTTGTTAAGGGTCCCAAGAATATCAAGCTTTGGATATTATTATGAATGGTCATGCAATTCTAACTTTCTGAGTCCATCATGTTTCAAGAAAAAGTGTCTGGCTTAACCAGTTACCCTTTAATTATTCTCTGCTTCATTAACTTCCTTCCCTATCCAGTTGGCTCTTCGAATTATCCCCTATTTTTTAAATTGAATTGAGGGGGTGGATGTATGTGTGGCTGGGACATTGAGTGTTTTCATTTTTGGCTCCTTTTGGCTTTCCAATTTTAAAAGAGAAAGTACGGAATCAAGTCCGGTACATGTTCATAGGGGTGTCAAAAAAAATCTGAAAATTAGCAGCAGTCTTGTCTTGTTTCATGTGGTTCAAAACTTGAACTATTGGAGAAGTGAAAGGGAGAGAGGGAAGAGGGGGGGGGGGGGGGAGAGGGGGGTGGAGGTGCTTGACCAGATTGGGAGTTGTAACCCTAAATCTTCAAAATCCAAGTTCGTTTGTGGGGATGAGGGTATAAAATAATGTTGAAATAAGCTTGTGTTGTTTTTTTTTTGTTCTTTTTGGCTTATATTGGCCACAAAATATACCGGGGGGGGTGGGGGGTGTTGGGGGACACAATGGGGATGGATAGGTCAAAGTGACTCATTGAAGGCTAAAGTATACTAGTAATGTTAATTTTATATGTTTACTATTTATTAATTATTTTTCTTCCCACATATAAAATGCCCTCTATGTTCTTAGATCCTTTGTACTGCGTACACCAAGATTGATCTAACACTCATGTGGTGGACCTGGTGGCCCTAATATCTAATGAATGTAAGGTCAGAAAACTGAAGTCTTGAAATGTCAAAATGGTCTTAATGTAGAGGAGCCCATCACAAAATAATTTTTATACAGAACATAGTAATTGCTTGTTATTAGAGATGAGTAAACCTACAAAAAATTAAACAAAACTTGTAATCTCATCGATACTGATCAAATTTAGTAAACAGAGCCTAGAGAGGGGATAAGGAACAAGCTAGAAATAAGATTCTTGTATATCTACATTGCACCTTAAAATGTTTGGTTAATAATAATAATAATATAATACAAAGTATATTATGGTGCTTACTGCTCCTGCTAGTTTTCAGTTATCTATGGAAGAGATCATTAGAAATTATATTGTCTTATATAGATAGAAGTAATTGTTCAATAATGTGATGTGATATGCTTAGTTGTGTTTCCTTCCCTATTCTCTTCAATGGGTTTGATAAAAATGGTAGTTGCTATACTGACATAATATATGATTCTTTGTTATGTAGTGAGAAAGTTGCTCATCAAGCACTGAAGGCTGGTGACGGGCATCTAGAAGGAGCACTTGATATTTACTACAGTCAGCCTCAGATTAAGCCATTTACTGATTCTAGGCATTTGGAGGAGCTCTTTAACCGATACAGAGGCATGCCATTTTATACATTTCATTTTTTAATATATTATGTCCTATTTCTGTACTTGTCATCAGTTCCTATGTCTTTTTTTTTTTTTTTTTTTTTTTTTTTTTTTTTTTTTTGATTAACACCTCTTTCAATCTTCATTTCATGCCAACTCATTGATGAACTGCTTTTAACTGTCCGCTGTTTTTTGTACAATGTACCTGTTATGTTTTTCCTTGTAACTTATCCTGACATGCATTGCAGATCCGAATTATGACATGATTATGGCTGATGGTATCTCAAACCTCTGCACTGATCTTCAGGTCTGTTTACAATCAATGGGTTATTTCTCTATTCAGTGGATTGCCTTTGGCTTTATTCAGTAAAACAAATTGTTAACCTTTATTGTTGCTGGTGAATGTTAGACAAAACAGCTAGAGGTTGGCATTCAAAATAGTTGTTTTAAGTATTAATGCTCAATAGTGGATGGTTTTGGATTAAAGAAGTAATTATTTTTTTTTTTAGTATTTGCAAAAACCACTTTATTTTTGCGTAAAGCTAAGGCTAAAACAATGCTTTACCAAAGACTTATATAGACTCCCTAGTTTGAAAAAGATGAGTGAGTGGGTGTAAGAAAGAAGTGGATAATGTAAGAGAGATGAAGTGGTAAGGTTAGTGTGTTAGAAGTTGGGATCCAGTGAGACATGCTTGGGTAACATGCTCAAATGCATCAAGTTTACATCTATAGGGACATCAAATTTACATTTTGAACACATTCAACAAGTATCTCACAATTTATTCAACTAAATCAATAAGAAAAATGGAAAATGGAAAAGAAAGATTAGGGGCATGACTTTTCTTTGTCACATTCCCCAATGTCAACCTCACTTAGCTACAGTACAACATCCTACTCTCCACTCAATTTAGTTACAATACAACATCCCACTCCCCACTCAATTTGCCAGAAACTACTGCCAAAGACAAGTTGGAATGTTTAAAAGACTCAAAACCACATGAACAATGAAATAGAAAATTGCCCAACAATATGAATTTCAACTAAGATACATCAACAATATGAATACTGTAGAATTAATCTCTTAAAATTATAGGTCCATTGCATAGGATGTGGTCAATAGTGTTATAGATATAAAATAGTACCTTTACTATATTACTGGCACAATTATGATCAAAATTTGATTATTGATGAGGGAAATTAGTGTTGCTCCTAATCCTATAAAAAAAAATCTAAATAATTCATATAGTGCATATAGTAATAAGTTAGGGTCGATATGCTCGAAGACTGCAAAAGAATGACACTGCTAGTTCAATACTATGGTAGAGGTTGTTTGATCAACCTAAGACAACTAGACTAAATTAATAGGCAAAGGCCAAAGCTAACACGGATGAAAACCAAGAAATTAAACACTAGGGGCTTAAATTGGGGGCCAAGGTCAAGCTAATTAAGTATGGATCATATGGGTGCAAACAAACTTATGCACTACTTAACCATTTCCCTAAAGCATTAAACATGATTTATCATTTTATCCAAATATACTAGGGGTAAATCAAAGTCTTAAATTAGTTAATATCTCAACCAAGGCCACAATCTTATTTCAACCTAAGTCAATAGTCCAAAATTACTCCAAGAATGATCAATTTGCATGCTAAGAATTGGAAGGAAATTCCAGCACGTATAATCAAGTTTAGCAAGAAAAACCCTAAAATCCCACATGCATCAAGTTAATCCATTACCATACTGAAGTACTCACTATCTTGGTTTTAAAAAGCACGCCTAGGCGCGCCTCGCTCCCAGGCTCTCTTGGAAATGGGCTAGCTAGGTGAGGGGCGCGCCTCGTGCGCCTCAAAGCGCCTTTGGTAAGGCGTGCCTTTGCGCCTCAAGAGATTTAAGTTATAAATTGAAGAATGATGGACATTTTTTCAAATTTAGACTACCTTAGCTTTACATATATCATTATTTAATTTATTAAGAATCTTTTGAATTGCTATTAAGTACACTCAAAGTAAAAAATAATTTGAAATAAATTACAAATACATTCGCCTTGCATACAAAAGGCGCGCGCCTTTGCCTTGCGCCTCGTGCCTAGGTTGCAAGGACCATTTGCGCCTTGGTGCGCCTTGCGCCTTTTAAAACTAAGCTCACTATGCATATCCTTAATCAACACATAAGAAATTCTTTAGTAGTATTCATGCTTATACAAGGTCCTATGTCAATGAATTTTCCAAGCTTAGCAATATCAAGCTAAGTTGATGACATATCTAAAGAAATTCTAAGTAAGAGCGAAAGACATTAAGTAACAAGCAAGTTAAGTAAGATAGTAACCTAATATTAAACTGGAAAGATAGAAGGTTAAGCATAAGATTGGTGAAGTAGAGCAAGTATCAAAGAAAAGTAAGAGAGAGTCTTAAGAAGGTTACTAAAATGCTTCATCAAATTTTCAAAAGATTGAAAATAACTCTCAAAAAAGTAGCCTAATTAAGGGTTTCTCTTTAATTGATAAGTTATCAAAACTAATCTAATTTTAAAATGTCTTTATTACAAGAGAGCTCATGAGGTGCAAATAGTACCCAAAAAAATTAAGTAAATCATGTTAGAAAAAAGGGTAGCTATTTGGGCAAACTTCAGGGTAGGGTCGGTCGAACCATGTGATGGTTCAGCCGAACATTCTTTGTTTGGCAAACCACCCCCAATCTAATGGTTGAAGAATTTCCTCGAACTGATGGTAGGTGAACCCGAGTTATTTTGAGGATTTGGTGTTCGGCTGAGACTTGGTTTTTTGTCCTCTTGTGCAAATTTGTTGGCTAACTTCTTAAGGGGTTTGCGAACTTTAAACTGTTGCATTTGTAGTCTAAGTCATAAACTCTGTTTGGGCGAATCTTCACATGCATCAAGTTAATCTATAATATTGCATTGGTATTTGGTAGTCAAAGTCAAGAGCTCTGTTTGTGTCAATCTGGGGGAAAGTCTGAATAATGTAGAGAGACGAACATCTAACCTAAAGGGAGAAAGCTGTGAACTAGAGAGAGAATCTCAAATAGAACTATAGTGGAAATTTGGCCTTTTAATGTTGATTATATTTCAAGTGCCATGTGTTTGCTTTATTTATAGCTTCAAGAAGCTTGATAAATCTTACGTTCTTAACTGTTTCTCACCTTAAGGAGGCTTCTCAATTAAGCCTATGTCTGCATATATGTGCTGTTTTTTTTTTTTTTTTTTTTTTTTTTTTTTTTTTTTTTTTTTTTGTTGTTGTTGTTGTTGTTGTTGTTGTTGTTGTTGTTGTTGTCTCACTAAATTCCAGTTTTACACTAAAATGATTCAATGAACTTTCTATTGTTGCAGGTTGATCCTCAAGATATTGTCATGGTAACCTCTTAAATCTGTACTCAGTGTGTTCATCTTTCTTTGGGGAAATGCATTCAAAAATACTCTTTAATATACGGGAAGAAGCTGTTGTGTCAATTTTACGTTTGTTTTTGGATAAAAGAGATTTATTTATATTGGCAATTTGTTCTATGTTGCTTAGAGTTGTCATTCTGTGAAAGTGCTTATGTTACAGCATATGACTTGAACTAGTTGAAACAAGCAATCCATTATAAACTTCGACCCTGTAACTACTTGTATAAGACTAGACTGTTTTTACAAAGTTTAAGTAGACAACATGTAGGCCTTGTTTGTTTGCTATGAGAATCAACTTCCCATGGTAATTTACAATTTATGGGAAATTATTTCCCTAATCTAATTCCTAGGATATTGCTTTAGTTTGTTTGGTTAGTACTAAAGAAATTACAATTTCCTCCATTTTGCACTTTTTGGAATAACCAAACAACATAGCTCTAGTGTATCTCCTAGGTATTTTGAGTACCTATAAGGATTTGGTGCAACCAAACAAGCATTTAATTATTTTGCTTATTATGCATTACTATTTCTTTGTTATGGGAATGAAGCGCGGTAACATTGAGTTAACAGATTGATTTCTCTTGTTGTCATGCCTTTTGGATCCCCAACACTTTGACATGTACTATGCTAAGTTATCATGTTCTGAAAAGAGCTAATTGCATTTCAAGGGTTATGTTACTTTGACTCTTATCTCACTTTAAGAATTCATGTCGGGCTCAGTAGTAGTTGCCATAGTTATACTTTGATATGGTGTATGACCTCTAAATTCTATATTGTATTTGGCAATTGTTATTAAAATATTAATAGAAAGTAACCCCTACATGCTCTGTAATTTACCCTAAACTAAGAAGTTTGATGAAATCCACATTACCTCCTATGTTACAGCCACAGAACCATCTGTATTCATCTTTTCTTTAATTTTCACATAAGGGGTGATTTTGTAAATAAAGGTTCCTCTTAAAAAGTGGTGATTTTAATAAACCTCCAATTAACGGTGGGTTTTGGTAAATTCTCATTGACATTGTGTATGGGCGGTTGTGTGAATATGAGCTAAAGGCATATTTAAATTTATGCATTACCTCCACCAATTATAACATTTGGATTTTTACACTATTCAACTAATTTAACCGTCATTTATTATTAATACCTAAGAAGCATATAGTCATGTTGGATCTTGTTATTTGGCTCGATTCTTATTTTCTTTTTATTTTTACCAAAGGCTCGATTCTTATTTTCAAAATATCAACTTTTTATAAATTTTACTTAAAGATAATTAAACATATTAAATGATAAAAGTTGTGCATGAGCAAGTGTGGAACTCCAAATGTTGAAATTAAAAAATAACATAAGTACTTGTTAGTGTCAGTTTAAAGGATAACACCTTCATTTATAGGGGCATTTGGTAGATTTTACAATATTGTATAGCTACAATCCTGTAAATGACTTTTGACCATTATCTCCATTGTATGGTTGCTTCAGTTGGTCATCTCTTGGCATATGAAGGCTGCTACGATGTGTGAATATTCAAAGCAGGAGTTTATTGGTGGATTGCAATCACTAGGGCAAGTGTTGGTTATTCTTTTGGTTTGATCATCATCTTCTTCTCAAACATAATCAAAGCTCACCTTTTTTTTTTTTTTTTTTTTTTTTATTTTTTTGCTGCAGCAGAATTGACTCTATGGAGAAGTTCAGGGAAAAAATACCATACATTCGTTCTGAGCTGAAAGATGATCGTATGTGGCTGATTTTTCCTGTTTTGTTTCTATGTCACTTAATTTTGTTTCTATATTTGCAATTTCCAAAGATAGTCATTTCTTTTTCTGCTGTTTAGATAATCTATGCTTATCTTCAACTGTGCAGAAAAGTTTCGTGATATATACATCTTTGCATTTGGGTGGGCTAAGGAAAAGGTAATTAGTTTGTAATATTGTTTATATGGTTACTAGTCAGTTATGGAGTCTGATGCATCAATAAAATTTTAGTACAAGTGTCTTCAGGGTTAGTTTCTCCATGGTATTAATTTCTATTGGCTGATTTTGATAATTGAGGGCGTCAAGGTTTATTTATTTTTTCTTCTTTCTTTCATATGATGCTGGACTTATAAGCAATTAAGCACTAGCTTATTGTATAGATACTCTGAGTTGCTCTGAATATGTTAATTAATTGAGCACCATATATTTTGCAATTTCAGGGTCAAAAGTCTCTGGCGTTGGATACAGCAATTGGGATGTGGCAACTACTATTTGCTGAGAAACATTGGCCTTTAATTGATCACTGGTGTGAGTTTTTGCAGGTAATTTATGTGGGAAGAAGAGATTGAAATATGCAAACTCCTTTGTTCATTTTACCATTCAATGTTAATTTGGTCCAGTAGCATCACCTTGAGTTTCTGCTCCTGAAATCTCAGTTGTAAGATCCTTTTAGTTTGTAAGGCTCCCTGTTTATTCTTGACATTTCTCTGATTATGTCTGTATGTTGTATAACTATGCTCGTTTATAGTCTGTTTCTTATGAGTCAAACACTTATTATTCTTTTGGTTTTTGGATTACGATGAACTAAATTAAATAGGCTCATTGGATTTTTTGTATTTCACATGTATGGTAATGTAGCAAATCTTTATTGGCTAGTTGTATATTGGATCAAGGGTCAATTGAAATTTAGTTTTTACTTATTATGATGCGGTACAAGTTCTTTCTGGTGAAGTGCATTTTACTTTTGACATCAACTAGTCCTGTAAGTGACCTGCAACTATCTTTTTCTGTGTGAATGTCTCTGAAGTCAACCTTGTGGACTGAGTGTAGTTATTAGCAAAACTTCATGATAGCCTAGTGGGATGGGTTGTAAAACTCCAGCTTCTGAGAATTGTTTTGAATCTAAGGTTGTGAAGTAGGAAACTGGGAAAGCTATTTAGGATCTAAACATTTATGTTTGCGCTCTGAAGTATCTAGATACTTGTGTGGATGATGCCCCCGAGTTTGAATTGGCTGGTCAGGCTTTATTGACCATGGAATGGGTATCTCTATTAGTTGTTGACTTGTAGAGCTAAATTCTGAATTATTGGTCTATTTTTCCTGACCAAGAAAGTACAGTGCTAGTTATTCATAAATTGATGAATATACTCCAATTGTGTACATTATGGCTGACACTGTCTTTGATTCTAGGCCCGGCATAATAAGGCAATTTCAAGAGACACCTGGGCTCAACTGCTGGAGTTTGTAAGAGTAAGAAGTAACCTTTGTTTTGCAATATTTTCCTCTGATTTTGATAAGATTATTTTTTATTGTGCCACTGCATTTTCTTGGATCTAATTTTCTGGGAAATTGTTGTGGTGTTCATATTTTTGAAGTTGTGCTATCTGCATCTCCTGTTTTACTGTATCTATTCAGCTGATTAGCTTTTATGTTCAAGCTGATTCCTCTAACAGATGTCCAGTTTATCAGTCTTACTAGGAGTCACGTTTGGTGTAATTTACATTATAATAAGCGTTGCTTACCTTACATGACCTGCATGATGTTCATAGAATAGAACCTTTCTATTGGGTGCTTCCTTTGCTGAACACTTAGTTTTGATAAAATTGGTTATCTTCTTACTGGTGTTGCAGATAGTAGATCCACAATTATCGAATTATGACGCTGAGGGTGCTTGGCCATATCTTATCGATGAATTTGTTGAATATTTGTATGAGAATGGCGTCATCCAGAGAGGTTAATGATGGAAATTAGAAAGTGATTGGTTAGTTGGTCAGATTTCCTTGGGGCAGTATAATTGTTTCTTCAGAAATATTTGAACGATTGAACACTAGTGCTCCATTACATTCTTAGCAGGTATTCCAACTGTGGATGAAAATAGAAAGTTGGGAAAATGAGCATTGGCTTTCCTTGGAAGTGCGCGTCTTGTGTTGTTCATATGGTGTCTTTATATTTGTACCCATACCATTGAATTCAAATTTTACTGTGTTGAATCTATTGCAATGTTGAATTGAAAGTCTCATTTTCTGTATCTTGGTTAGAGTTCTTTGTGATGATGTTTGTGGTTGAGCTGAGATAAACTGTAGCTGGTTATGGGCCTCCGAAGTATTATACTCCCTCCCTTTTTTTTTTTTTGCATCACTTGTTAATGTACGGAGTTTAGGAGAATGAATTTGGTACTATAATATAAAAATGAGTAGATGAATAATTTATTTTGGTAAATGCAATATGGGGACTAGGGATCATGAAAGTAAAAGTATGAGAGAGAGATTAATGGGGGGCCATGACAGAGAAAGATGATAAATTATATTAGTGGGATTCAAAGTAAGAGAAAGAAATAATTAAGGGTTTTTTCTATATGGTAACCATGTTTATTTCACTTTTCTACGTTGTGTCCGACCATATATCACTTTCCACACTGTAACCCCAATATACATTTTGTTTCCATTCGGTAACATTGTTGTTATTTTACCGTTAAAAATTTCCATTAGTGGAGCCCACTTTCCATTTATTATTATTTTAATTGATTTGCGCGTTGAAAAATGTTTTGTTAAGGGTTTTGGGAGCTTTTTTAGTCCTTAAGGAACCAAATTGAGCTTATCTTTGGAGAAAAAAAAAATCTTTAGATGCCTTGTTTTGCTTATTAAGAAATGTCCAGATTAATGTGTTCATGTTTAAATACGCAAAACGAGGCATATTAATTTTGACCCTTAAGGTTCAAAATAACCCCAAAACCTATAACGGAATAATTCCTAGCGCACAAATCGATAAAAAAATATTAATAAATGGAAAGTGCGCCGAGTAACAAAATTTTTTATCGGCGGGATAATGGCAAGGTTATCGTATACTCCCTCCATTTTTAAATACTTGCTCCATTTTTCTTGGGCACGTATGTCGATGCTAATCTTTGATCAATTATATTTTTAATTATCAATAAGTATAAATTCTAACAATTAAAAATTAATAATCTATTCATTGAGACGATTCCAACAAGTACCCACAAGACTATATTTTTTCTTATGTATAAATCACAAACATTAGTCAAAGTAGGACAAATGGATAGTGTAAAAAATAAAAATGGAACAAGTATTTAAAAACGGAGGAAGTAGAAACAAAATGTATATTTGGGTTCCAGTGTGGGAAGTGATATATGTTGGGGCACAACGTACAAAAACCCAATAATAAAATATAGCAGTATAAAGTTATTATATATAAAAGTGATGCAAATAAAAAAAAAAAACATCCATAAAATGAAAGTGATGCAAATAAAAAAAAAAGAGGGAGTACTTCGTAGTAAATTTTATCTAATAAATTTTCTAATGACTTTTACGGAGTAACAATCACTATATCAATGGACACAAGGATTACGCTATCTTTCATAGATACTATTATAGGTACTTTGAAGAACATGTGATAAAATAAAAAAAAATTATACACCCGGATGTAAGGTGCTTCCAAAGTATGGTCGATGACACAAGAATGGGATAATATAAACTTTTTGGACAAGCTCCACTCTAAAGATCCTCTTGGATTAAAATTCTATTTATACCACTCTTGCTATCACTCAACATCGCCAAAATAGTATTACTTTTTAGGTAGATGGTTGGGGTAAACGAGATTATCCATGCATATACCGTAAATAAACTTGTTTATCATATAGCTTGTTTAACTGGCGTTTTTAGTTTGTCGTTAATTTTTTACTTTCTCTCTCCTCCTTCAACCTTTCATTTTAAGGCTAAACAAAGCAAAACAAAGATTGTTGAAATCAATGGAAAAGGGAAAGTGACAAGAGGAAAATGCATGTCGTTTTCTACCCTTTCCCCAAGCCAAACTAAATTTGTAAACACCTAACTAACCTTATATGAATATAGGGTAAGTTAAGGGTCGGTCCCAAGGGAATGCAATGATGAAAACTAAAGTCTAAGTCAAGCTACCTCGGAGTCGAAAATGAGATATTGGTTGGTACTAAAATGAACTAGATCAAATTCAAAAAATAATCAAAGGTCTAAACACTAGGGATATGGGTTCCACATGCAAAATCAATGATAATGCTAGATTAAAGCTCAATCAATTAATTCAAGAATTGCAATGGACAAACAATAGTAGCAATCAAGAGAGTTCAAATACTATCTCCTATAGGCCAATCTAGTGGTCACTATGAAAGGCAAACCAAGAAGAATCATAAGCAAACTCAATCAATTAGAGCAACCTTTAAATCAATTGGTCATGTCATTAAGAGTTGCAATGCAATCTAGATTAATCTTATAGGGTGATCAATCCTAATCTAATCAATCTCATGCAAAACTATGTCAACCAATTTAATTGCAACAAATCAACCAATCAAAGAGCATCAACTAGCATTTCCATTAATCAAACATGCTTCCCCCTTTCCCTAGCAACTAATCTACTCACTAATCATGGTGAAATTCAAGAACAAATAACTAGAAATTGCATTGATCATCATTCTATATCAAAATCTAATAGAAATCAAAGTATTCAATATTATCAAACACAAATCCAAGAAAAACAAACATCAAGCAAAAGAATCAAATAACAAGTAAGTAAAAGATGAAAGAAAGAAGAGAATCTCACTAAAATTGATGAAGAATTCCAAACTTGATTGATCAAATGTTGAGTTACAAATCCAAAACCAAGAACTTCTCTCTAACTTCTCTCTCTAAAACTAAGCTAATGAAAATTATCCAAAAGTTAGATTCAAAAAGGAAATACAATTCTATTTATAGGCTAAGAAGAAAACGGCAGCTCCCGCGGTCTTTCTCGATAAGCCCGCGCCCGCGGAAAAATGGGTACGGAACCCTCCGCGGGCTGCCTGGGCAGAACCCGCGCCCGCGCCCAAAGGCTGATTAGGGGAGCCGCGGTCTCTTTGAGCGGAGAGACCTCTCCAAATTTCCCGCGCCCGCGGAGAGACCGCGGGGCAACCGCGGCTAGTTCCTGCCAACTTTTGGCATTTTTGAACAATGAGAGCCCACGCCCGCGGCTTGAAGTCCCGCGCCCGCGGCCTTGTGGAAAGCCATGGAGACCTCTCCGAGGTCTCTCCAAGGCCTCTCTAAGCCCTCTCTAGCCAAATGCTTCTTCCTTGCTTGATCATTGAGGTCCCGAATTGCATCCTTTGCCAAGGTGAATCTCACAATACCTACACAAGTAAACAAAGGAAGGAAATAAAAGGGAAAAAGAGCAAAATAAAGGAAAAACACGATAAAAACACGAGAAACATAAAGAAAGAGGAAAAAGGAGAAACTAAAGGAAAAATGGCCAAAACTAAAAGAAGAAAGCAACAAAATGGACTAGAAATAACCTAAAAGACTACCTTATGAGTGCCATAAATGACACTCATCAGAAAGCTCACCTTTTCTTCGGGAATAATCTTGCCCTTTATTTCTCCATTTGATCTTAGGGTTTATGTTTAATTTTGACGGCAAAGTTGTTAGAAATGGTGGTATTGGTGATGGTATGACTTAAAGAAGAAGATAAAGTCGGGTGGAAATAGGAGAAAGAATAAAATGAAGGTGGGAAAAGAGAAGGAAACGAGAGCAAAAGAGTCGCCAACAAGTTTTAGGAACTTGTAAACCGTTCACAGAGTGAAGGTTATACCCCTTCACGATCCATGAGAACGCTAACCCATAGTGGTTTGAAACCATGACTGAATATTCGGGGATGAAGGTACGAATCCAACCTAAAAGAGATTGAACCCGCCCTATAAATAGGCCTCTACTTTATTCTTCTCATATTCATATGCGCTTTCTGACTAACATGCAATCATTAGGTTAATCATAAACCTGTTTAATCTCTGTTGGTTGAATGTTAATGCACAAATAAATCTATTATTGGCGATCACTGAATCATCAGCCTAAACCAAATTATTAATTATCTTATTAGGCGTGATTTCAAGTACAAATTCTCTTTAAACCTGCAGAAAAGGCGTGATCAAACGATAACAATAATATACATATCAAGAAACATGATAATATTGACACAACAATCATCATCATCATAATCTCATTAAAGCATAGTATTAATAGCAAGATCCTAGGCATGGTACAATGATTAATAACAAACCCTAGCATGTCACTAAACAATATAGATCAAAGCTTTAATCCTAACATGGTACTAGCATGATAAAAAGAATATGAAGCACCATAAACATGATTCTGATAGCAATAAAAACAACCTAACATGATACTAGGAATTAAATAAATAAATCTAAGCATGCTTTCTAAAGAAGAAAGTAAGCTAATTACTTACTTTGATGCCTCGTACCTCTTTCTAATAACAAAATACACGCGTTAGTAAACTTTAATAAAATATTAAATAATAAATCTAATCAAAGAATTGAAATAGGATTTGAGACCAAACCCTCAGAAATTATCAACCTTTCACGTCTAGGGCGAAGGCAACTTCGAACTTGGCTAGGTATGTCAAGAACTAATGAATGCCGAATTGTGTATTTTGAAAAGGCTAGCTAGAAAGCAAGAAAGAGAAAGAACAAGCTAATGCTTAAGAGAGAGAGAGAGAATTAGAGAATTCTAGGTGATTGTTGATGATTGAAAACGGAGGATCAAGGACCCTGTTTATAAAAAAATAGTCCGAAAACGATAGAAAATACTTTAAGTTCCATAAGGAATAAAACTGGCCCCTGTCGTGAACGACAGCGACAGGGTCCAGCGCTAAACGACAGGCCTGTCGCATGGCGACATCCATGTTGTTTGGCGTTGATTAAAAAGCCTAAATGCACTTTGTACGTGGAATCCCCTTCTTAATATGATTAAGTAGTAAGCTCCCCGTTTATCAATTAAAATCAGTTTTATCATAAAATACTTATTTTATTCCAAATAAAACTCTTTAAAAACTAATTATCAATCCTAATTCCATTAGGATTTAAAAGAACCTTCTAGACTATTCTAGAAGACTATAGTCAATCCTAATAACTTTAGTAATGATAAATAATAATAGGACTTCCTCTAGATCATTGGGCAGCATATAAAAATCATTTCGGACCCAATTTAGTATTTTGGTCATAACTTCCTCATTATTCATCGGAATTGGACTTATAATATATCGTTGGAAAGCTTTTTTCGAGCCCAATCCAACTACACTATTATTGGACCCTTATAAGGACCAAATTAAATTGGCTATTTTCATAAATAGAGCAGATTTTCGAAAACAGATAGAAGGAGTTTTAATAAAAACAAACGCATCATTTGAATTTTCACACTTTTACTTCGTTCGATAATCAAATGACGTGAAAAGTATTCACCACTGGGTTTGGTTTTTGGGAGACACATTTGGGTATCTACAAGGACGAAGAAGATGAAGGTGGGTAAGGGAATGAGAGAGAGTAAAAGTTAACGATAAACTCCATATATACACAAAATTACGATATAGACATGTTTTTCAAAGGTAATTAATTAAACAAGAAACATCCTGTTAGTAGATTTATTTTTCAAAGAAAACTTGATTAACTGAAACAAATGGAGTAGAGTTGATTGTTTGCGAGTTTAGGCGGGAAATGAGCTGGACTCGAACTTCAATTTTTGTCCAATGGGCATAATGAAGCAAAATTAAGCCCTTTTATGCAGGCTTAACAACTTGTCCACCCTCCCTAATAAACAGATTGGGCTAGCCTGTGGGCTAATGGGCCTACAATCTTTGCTTTTTTTTTTTCACTAACATTGGTTAATCGTTTTATTTATATATACTTCCTCTGTTTTGTTTATTATTGCACTATAGGGGTTGGGTACAAATACTTTGGTAGTGGAAAAAAGTAAGAGAGAGAAACGTAAAAATACAATATTGCCCATGTGACATATTTATAAACTAAAAAGTAAGTGTGAAAAAGCAAGGGTATATTAGGTATTTGTAGTATGAACACAAATAATTTTTTTCCTAAAGAGGAAACAGTGCAATATTTGTGAAACTTCCTAAAAAGGCAAGTGGTACAATAATAAAAGAACATAGGAAGTATTATAAATTGTTCTGATGAAAGTTATCTTAAAATTTCCTCGATCAAATGATAATAGGAATCAAAAATTTGAAATATAGGCATATGTTAGTAAAATATATGAAAACAATAATTTATTCAATATTTAGTGATTAGATACACTGAAATAAAAAGTTATAACCAATAAATTTGTTGAGTACAATTTATTCTCTTTGTATTTATTTTCTAATACACACATGCATTAATAATTTATAAAAATTAAAATACAAATATTTTTGTATAAACAGGTCGGGTAGGCTAGCTTGCGGTACATGTTGTCTTGTCCTATCCCACCCATTTAGATCGGGTTGGCATATCTTGTCCAAATACTTAAAAAATTTTCAAAAAATTTGGCTAACCCTGCCTGTTTGGGTGGGTCATCCTGCCATGAATAACTCTACATTGGCGCATGGAATCACACATTCACATTCACATTGGCGCATGGAATCTTTGTACATCTTTATAACTTGGCTTAGCTTACTTCTTTAATTTCTTCTTTTTTGTAATGAAACATGAACATGAATCCTGTCATCAATATTATTTATTGTCCTTTGAAACCCCACTACTTCTATAGGAACGTGATTAACTTTCCAACAATAGTGCATGCTCTTCACCTTCACATGACACCAAAGACTATAGTAATTTCATTAAACTATAGTAATGTGACATCTTACACTACAGAAAAACTAAAGATAACAACTTATACTCTCCCTATATCTAATTCCTAAGGAATCCTTCTAATCTAATTAATTAATTAGTAAATCGCTTACTTCACATGACACTATATAAATTTTTCCTTACTTTAATCACCATTTATGTTATCAATATAATTTATCTTGCTTGACTTAACTTAACTTAAAATGACATTATAGTCAAAAATATATACTTCCTCCGTTTCTTATTAGTTGACACGTATTCCTTTTTGGAAAGTTTCTTTTTAGTTGACACGTTTCTATATTGGGTAAGTTTTCAAAGTTGCATTTCCTATTCTACCCTTACTCAACCCACATTAAACTCAATTAAGCATTCTGATTAATTTTCTATCATTGATTACTTACTTATAATTACTCCCTCCAAATTTATTACCCACCTACCCCATTTATTTTAAAATCATCTACTTATATTGATGAACATTGGGTAAAAAATAAAATCAAGACCTTACACCCATTTTTTCTCTCTCTCCTCGTTTCTTTATCATAAACCCTAGATCTGGGAAAATTCTCACACTTCTATCCTGCTTGAATTCGTTAACAAATCCACCAAGTTTCTCGCATCCTTCCATCTCGTAGAAGTCGTGTACAAGTATTTTTTATGGGCTAGCTTTGTTGTATCAAACCATTTTCTGACTTTAGTTTTTGCCTAATCGACTTTGATTTTGGGGGTTTTGATTGGATCGAATTACTGTTGTTTTATTTGGGGGGTTTTGATCGGATTGTTGTCGTGTTTCTTGTGGGTTTATAAGTTCAATTATTGTTGGTTTGTTGTGGGTATTTTTAAATTGTTTTTGTGTTGATTTTTGTGTGTTTTATCTTCGATTTTTTGTGAAATTTGTCATTGTTGATGTATTGGGTTTGATTTGGTTGTTTAAATTTGTTCCCAATTTTTGTTGGTTTGTTTGTTAAAATTTCTGTCGAAATATGTTGATTTGATTGTTCATATTCAGGTCGATTTTGTTGATATTTCCTTCTATTTTTGGGGTTCAATTTTGCTTGATTAATGGGCTCTAATTTATTTTTCAGGGAGTGTGGTGAAGTTTAACTATTCCTATGGATAAATGGAAGCTCGCTGATGACGTGGGGAAAACTATGTCGTTGAACTAATCCTCCCTACAGTCAAACAAATTTATAATCACTCAACTACCTAAATACAAGTATAGAGGTAAGTTAAGGGTCGAACCACTAGGAAGGGTTATGTTCAAGCATTTCTAATTAACGCCTAAGCTAGTTCAAAATCTAAGGTGAAAGTTAACGCTATTATACTTCCTAAATCAAGAACCAAACAAATGAAACACTAGGGAATGAGGATCAACATGCATTCATGATAACCAAGGTAATTAGGGAGTCAAGCAATCCAAGCAATGCAAAGACAAATAGAAGGAGCAATTAGGGGCATTCAACTAATCATCCTCACACTCTCTAACATAGATTTCTCTAGTGCTAAATAATATGAAGAAACATAATCAAATACTCAACTAATTATGATCAAATCGATATCAAGTGGTCATGTCAATCAATTTAATCATGCAATCAATGCTAGTAATCATGGTTAGCTACTCCAATCAAACTTATGCAACATGCAAACCTCTATGAATCAATTTAATCACAATACAGGAACTACTCAAATTCCCAAATCAATCTCAATCCATCAATCACACATGTTTACCCAAACCCTAGCAAGTAAACTACTCAAGAAACATCATCATCAAATCTACTATCAACTATAGAAAACAAGAATCAACAAAATATCAAGAATAATTACTCTAATCAAACATCAAATATCAAAATCAAACCAAACAAACATCAAATTAAACAAAAAAATTGAATGAGATAGAGTTTAGAAATGCTTATTGATAATTAGAAAGATCTTCAACACAATTGTCACACTTGCATCTTCAATCTCTCAATCACCATTGAAATTCCTCACTTTCTCTCTCTAAAACTACTCCAAATCTAGAGAGAGAAGCTCTCAACCTAAGAGAGAGAAAACTATTCTAAAACTAAAGAATTACACGAATCGAGAATAAAGGAAACCAAAAACTATATAAACAAAAGGAGAAAATAAGCTTAAAATCGTAAAAGACCCAAAAACCCGCGCCCGCGGAGAAATCAGCCGCGCCTGCGGAGGGGAGCGGACACCCTGATAGCCGCGCCTGCGGCCCAAGCCCGCGCCCGCGGGGCCAAGGCCCGCGCCCTCGGGGAGCCCTCAGGACAACCACGGGTGCTTACTGCCCAAATACGGCAGTTTTGGAGCAGCAGCAACCCCGCGCCCGCGGGTACTGTAGCCCGCGCCCGCGGTAGTTTTCCTGGGCCAACTTGATGTGTGTAATAAATGGCACACATTTGACGAGCATTTAGGTCCTTTCTATTCTCTTTTCCTAGATTTCATGCTTAATAAGTGCTTAGTTTTATGCTTTGTTGCTTAGTTTTATCTTTCTTCTCTTATTTTGTAGCTTTTGTGCATTTCGTTGGTTTTCTAGCCTTTTGTTCTTTATTTTCTCTATTTTCGTGGTTGTAGATATTGGACGAGGTTCGGGTCTTGATTTTGGTGATCCACTATGGTGGAAGAAGCTTTTGGATCAAGTTCATGGAATTTGGGAAGCTCAAGATTCAAAGAAGTGGAAGTTCCAAGTCTTGGCTTTTCTCTTGTGCTCCCTTCAAAGGAAGTGTGTGCCCTCAATATTAAGCCTTAGCTACTGCCTACCTTTTCCTCCATCACCATCATAAATCATATGTGCACCCCTTGAGCTTGAAGAGTTGAAGATTCGAAGAAACCCAACTGAGTGCGGCCGCACGCGCAGAAGGTGCGGGCGCACACGAAGGATGTGCGGCCGCACACCATGGTGGTGCGGGTGCACATCATGGTGGTGCGGGCGCACATCCTCTGTTGTGCGGCCGCACCAACGTGGGTCTTTTCCGATCGGATTTTGACGATTTTCTCACTCTTCTTATACCTATTTGAACCCAATTTTTGTAAGAAGTTTCATAATAGAATTAGATCATATTCTTAGCTTAGTGGAGAGCTTCTCTCTCTAGATTTAGGGGTTAGTTTTAGGAGTAGAATTTAGAGAGAGAAAGTGAAGAATTTCAATGGTGATTGAGAGATTGAAGATCCAATGGTGACAATTGTATTGGAGATCTACTCTATTATCAATGAGCATTTCTAAACCCTATCTCATTTATTGTTTTGTTTAGTATTCATGTTTGGATTGTTGGATTTTGATTAGATTTTGATGATTTGATGATTGATGTTTGATTAGAGTTATTGTTCTTCTTTGATTGTTGATTCTTTGATTGTAGATTGTTGATTTCTTTAGTTGTATTGATTATGTTGCTAGAGTAGTTGTTTGGTTAGGGATTTGGTGAAGCTTATATTATGTAATGGATTGATGTAGATTGGGGATTTTGATGGAGTTGATGATGTGATTAAATTAGTCAATTGATTATGTGCATGTGTGTGTTTGATTTAGGCTTGATCACCCTAGTTATTCACACTAGATTGCATTGTAAGTTCACATTGATACGGACCATTGATTTGTGGCTTGCAATTACACGATTGAGGTGTCTTGTGATGTTTCCTAGTTAGAGTTTATCGTAGTTGACGCTAGTTAGACCTCTAGGAGAATAGCTTGATATGTTCTTTTGGTTGCATAATTGATCTTCCCTCACATTGCTTGACTTAGTCAACTTCCTAAACCAATTTGCTTTGTTCATTGCTAATATAAGTGAATCCTAATCCCTAGCATTTTATTTGTTTGATTTCTTTGTCTTAGTAGTTGTTAGTGTCCTCTTTTACCCTTCGTCTTCGACCTAGCTTAGGAACATAATTGAAAGCACTTAGATATTACCGTTCCTTTGGGTTCGACCCTTGACTTACCTCTATACTTGTATTTAGGTTTGTTGAGTGTTTATAAATTTTGTTTGGCTTAGGAGGATTAGTTCAACGGCCTAATTTTCCCACGTCACAACTTCAAAAGGCTGTAACTTCCGATCTAAGAATTGTATGAAGGCGTGCAACCTATCATTGGAAAGGTCTTCAAGTCTAGTTTCCAACCCAACTTGAATCACCCTAATCCAATTTGTAGACCTTGAGATATGACTAAAATAATGCACAAAGGTCCTATTTGATACTTTGCAATCCTTCGTTTTCCTTTGTTTCAAACTCAAATTCAATTCCGAAAAGTGCATATTGATCCTAGTGGGTGCTATTTTCAATTCCCATGCATATAGCTCGCGACGTACCTACAAAACAAGACAAAGAAACGGATAAGCAAGAGAAATAGCCGAGAAATGAATAAAATGATAAGAAAACCATTAAAAGCATGCATTTCTCTAAACTAACACAAAAACACGCAAATCGAGCATTATTCTCTAAAAACACGACATAAACAACTACAAAGGAGCATAGAAATATAAAGAAAACATAGCCTAAAGGTGCCATAAATGGCACGGATCAAATTCCCCCAAGCTAAACTTTTGATCGTCCTCGAGCAAAACAAAATCCAACCCAAGGGAAAAATGATGACATTATTCAAGCAAAGAAAGAAACGAGAAAACTAGAGAAGATGGGAATATACACTAACTCACTTTCGTAGGAATCACGGTCAATTTTAGCAACTAAAGACAAGCCATTTAAACCCTTAGATCGCCCTAGAGGACGAGTGATGCTCTCGTAAGGGTATCCTAAGAGTTTACCTATAACTCTCATAATAATACAAACAAGGCAAAGCATGAAAAAGAAAACAAAATACAAGAAAAGCAAAAAAATGTTCATGAAAGGACTTTTGCAAATGTACAGCACAAGTGAATGCAAATCTTTCTAAACAAGTAAGGGAGTGCACGCTATAAGATACCTAAGGTTGATTGAAACATAAATATGCTAAGCATAGGAACTAGTTATCACACTCCACTTTCATCCCAAACAGTCTTACCGCGTTCCCCCTACTAATCTCATATCTCCCCTTAGTGAGCATCTCATAGATTCCGCGAAGGAACCGAAAAAAGATCAAAATTTTAGGCTACTCGACATCTTAAATTTGCATCCTCTTTCCTTAGGCACTGACCCATGATTCCCTCCCCCGAATAATGACTCAACTTTCTAGGTCGAAAGGTCATTCCCCAAGGTTGTAACGTAAGGCATAAAGGGTGAAGGTAGGCTAAAATTTTTGAAATTTGGCGGTTTTCCTAAAAAGTGAAGCAAAAGGGTGATCAATCCTTAACAACACGATCAAGAAATCACCAAACAAAAACAACACCACCAAGCTTATTTGAAGCTATACTCACAAGAAATATATACAAAAAGCGTAAACGCTTCTCTCCCAAGCTTAAATGAAGCATTGTCCTTAATGCTTAGAAGGAGAAAAGAATACATCAAAATATTTTTGAATTTTCACTTTTTTTTTTTTTTGTTTTTTTACTTAAACTTACAATGTCCTCGCCTTTTTCTAAATTCGGACGGATTTTTCAAAATTGCAATTATTTGTCCATGCCTTTTAAGAATTAGAACGGCTTTTACTCATATACACTTTCCATTATTCACAACAAAGAATAAAATCACAAACTTGCAAAGGAACCATATATATCAACTACATCACCACAACTCCTTCAAGAATGATCAATTGCTTCACAAAAACAAAAAAAAGAAAGAAAATGAAACAAAAGGCCAAAGATCTAAAGATGTGGCTTGAAAGAAGGAAATAGGCTCAAATGGTTGCAAGAAGGCAAATGGAAACGCAAAAACAAATATGAAACAAACTAACCTAAAAATGAAAAATACCACCCCGAAAAAGGTGCCTTTGTCCTCCCTAGATAGCTCGGTCTCGGGTTTAAGAATCATACATCAAGCTTTATAGATTAGGCTTGCAAAGTCAAGGACCTATGCCACTCATGCAAGAATATGATGAAAGCTTGAACAAATCTAAATCTCACATGGTTGTAGCAAAAACTCACTAAGGTTGTCAAATCGAAGATAGGGAGCAACTACAAAACATGCCACAAACAAGTAGATTCCGGCTTCATGAACCCCCTAGTTCTAGAAAACTACCTTAGCATGCTTTATCCTAGAATCAACCAAACGTAATCTCAAACCGTGCACACCACTACCAATTAGGAAGAAAAGCATTCAATTATACAAGTCCAAATGTTATTATGTCCAAAGCAAGAACAAAACAAAACACATTGCAAATTTGCCTTGATATAAACAAAAACCTTTTTGGAGTTCTTCAAAATAAAAGAACATGGAAAAGCATATACAAAGGTGCATAGCATACATGAATCAACATCCCACCAAACATGATAGGATACCCTCCCCCAAGCTTGAATGAGACATTACACTCAAACATAAATCATATAATCCATGGGAGGGGAAAACAAGGAGATCAATCCAACAAACCAACATATGTCCAACAAGGCATCATCCACTAGAGAAAGAGCAAGGAAGGATATTACCGGATATTAGGTGGGTGTAAATACCCGCAAATGACGGCAACGGCGCCATTTTGACGTGGGGTAAACTATGTCGTTGAACTAATCCTCCCTACGGTCAAACAAATTTATAATCACTCAACTACCTAAATACAAGTATAGAGGTAAGTCAAGGGTCAAACCACTAGGAACGGTTATGTTCAGGTATTTCTAATTAACGCCTAAGCTAGGTCGAAATCCAAGGTGAAAGTTAACGCTATTATACTTCCTAAATCAAGAACTAAACAAATGAAACACTAGGGAATGGGGATCAACATGCATTCATGATAACCAAGGTAATTAGGGAGTCAAGCAATCCAAGCAAAGCAAAGACAAATAGTTGGAGCAATTAGGGGCATTCAACTAATCATCCTCACACTCTCTAACATAGATTTCTCTAGTGCTAAATAATATGAAGAAACATAATCAAATACTCAACTAATTATGATCAAATTGATATCAAGTGGTCATGTCAATCAATTCAATCATGAAATCAATCCTAGTAATCATGGTTAGCTACTCCAATCAAACTTATGCAACATGCAAACCTCTATGAATCAATTTAATCACAATACAAGAACTACTCAAATTCCCAAATCAATCTCAATCCATCAATCACACATATTTACCCAAACCCTAGCAAGTAAACTACTCAAGAAACATCATCATCAAATCTACTATCAACTATAGAAAACAAGAATCAACAAAATATCAAGAACAATTACTCTAATCAAACATCAAATATCAAAATCAAACCAAACAAACGTCAAATTAAACAAAACAATTGAATGAGATAGAGTTTAGAAATGCTCATTGATAATTAGAAAGATCTCCAACATAATTGTCACACTTGCATCTTCAATCTCTCAATCACCATTGAAATTCCTCACTTTCTCTCTCTAAAACTACTCTTAATCTAGAGAGAGAAGCTCTCAACCTAAGAGAGAGAAAACTATTCTAAAACTAAAGAATTACATGAATCGAGAATAAAGGAAACCAAAAACTATATAAACAAAAGGAGAAAATAAGCTTAAAATCGTAAAAGACCCAGAAACTCGCGCCCGCGGAGAAATCGGCCACACCCGCGGAGGGGAACGGACACCCTGATAGCCGTGCCCGTGGCCCAAGCCCGCGCCCGCGGGGCCAAGGCCCACACCCTCGGGGAGCCCTCGGGACAACCGCGGGTGCTTACTGCCCAAATACGGCAGTTTTGGAGCAGCAGCAACCCCGCGCCCGCGGGTACTGTAGCCCGCGCTCGCGGTAGTTTTCCTGGGCCAACTTCAGAAGGCTGTAACTTCCGATCTAAGAATTGTATGAAGGCGTGCAACATATCATTGGAAAGCTCTTCAAGTCTAGTTTCCAACCCAACTTGAATCACCGTAATCCAATTTGTAGAACTTGAGATATGACTAAAACAATGCACAAAGGTCCTATTTGATACTTTGCAATCCTTCGTTTTCCTTTGTTTCAAACTCAAATTCAATTCCGAAAAGTGCATATTGATCCTAGTGGGTGCTATTTTCAATTTCGATGCATATAGCTCGCGACGTACCTACAAAACAAGACAAAGAAACGGAGAAGCAAGAGAAATAGCCGAGAAATGAATAAAATGATAAGAAAACCATTAAAAGCATGCATTTCTCTAAACTAACACAAAAACACGCAAATCGAGCTATTCTCTAAAAACACAACATAAACGACTACAAAGGAGCATAGAAATATAAAGAAAACATAGCCTAAAGGTGCCATAAATGGCATGGATCAGCTGATTTATCCATCCCCATAGAGGAGTTTGATATCGGACCAACCCCACCTACCCCGCCTGAGATGCAAGAGCTTGGGTGGGGCACAGAGGAGGTGAATAATGTACTTCGACGAATCCGTAATAGTAGCGTGGATGGTGATGACTCAAGTTCTACTTCTACAAATCCTCGAGCTTGGGTTGAAAGGTATGAATACGGTAAAACTCCAAACTTGTTCATCTTGCCATACAAAGGTGAAGAATCACTTCTGAGTGTACTAGAAACCCCTGAGAGTAAATTGTGCGAAAAGGAGACACCGTCCCTTTATTTGAGAAGCCAAATAAAGAGGAAGTTAAACCTTTGTTCCTCAAAATTCCTACTTCAATCTGCCAAGAAAACACAGAAAAGGCGAAAAATCTAGGCTACTGTTGGTGTTTTTGCAGTGCGTAGCTAAGTTCTCTAACTCCTCTTTTATCGAAATACATGTGATCTGTTTTACAATTTGTCAAATCGTATCATGTTTGTTGTTGGCCTGCGTTTGAAGTCCACTAGAATACATTGTAAAGCACAAGTCATAGATATTTTCATTCATATTTTCAAAAGGTACATCATATTTAAATCATCATACACACTACCTACATTAGTCCATTTACCATGGTTAGTTCATATTCCTTACAAAAAAATTCCATATATACTTACTAGTAAAAGATAATTGTCTTAGAATAATACTACAAGTACTACAACAGAATTATTCTAAGACACTAATAGAAATTAAGTTTTCAAAATACCAAAAAAAACCCTTCCTAACTTTTACCTTGTTGCATTTTCTGCTTTGTACTAAGGTGCTTCTGCCTCAACCATTGGTATGACACCCGGTTGCCTTGGTGCTTCCACATACCCTTCATTTAGATGTGTAACAGTGTCTTCTATGATGTGCTGGGGGATGGTTACAACAGTGGGTAACAAACCAAGCCTGTCTAATCTATGCTTGCCTTGATGAGGACTTTTGTAGTTATTTCCACCTTGCTTTTTTAAGATCTCCAACATTACATAATCTAATTGTAGCCAAGTGTAACCGAGGATTTTAGGGTCATACTCATTATATGCATCTTCCACAGCTTTCACTAATAACTTGACATCATTTGGGAATTTTTAGTGTTGGAGTGACTAAATTGCTCGAAAAAAACCCAAGTCAAGTACATTCAAATCCGGTGATTGAGGAGGTTGGAAAATTAGATGAATATCAAACCCGTCTTCAGTAGCTTCCTGTAAAAATTCAGCATCATTAGGTTGGATATGAGGTCTTGCATTATCTTGTTGTATCCAAATTGTTTTGCATGCATTTGGTGGCCACTTAGCTCTAATCGCTGGTAATAATTCATCGAGCATTTTCCTCCTTATGACAGCCTTAGTAATTGAGGCAGTTGGTTTTGTTTGCATAGTACCCTTCTCTCTGTTTTTGCTTGATCTGATTGCTGGTACTTCATCTGTAAATGCCCACATCCCTAATTTGCCGTCAAAGTCATAAACTTGTTGTGGTTTAGCGACCCCTGCCATAAACATAACCTTCTTTGTAAAGTTTTTTGATTGAACATGTCTATATGGCTCGTCTTCGTTGGCTAACAAGTAATACCTTTGGGTGGTCTTACTCATGAAGAACCATTTTTCATCCATGTGAACCATGTTTGTGAGTAACATAAACCTTGATGGTTCAGTGACTGTTCTGGGAAGTGTTAGCCCTAATATCCACCTTAGTCTCTGAAGCTTGTTTGCTGCTGTGACCGTTGGTTTGATGGAATTTGTATGTGATATGATGATTACCTTTTTCAAAAGTCTGTAAACTGTAGAGGGGCTGACTTGTAAAGCAACAGCAAAACTTCGAATTGTGGTTCTTGCTTTTTGAGATATTGCCACTAATATTTCTGTTTCAAAGTCCCTTGATTTCCTACCCACTTTTCCTGTTTTTTTGTGATTCACATTAATAACTTGCAAGCTTTGTAATCCTTGCTCTTTCACATTTTTACACATTCTACTAACAGTAGACCTACTCAAGTTGAACTCTTCTTCGCATTGCTTCATTGTCCCTCTCGGCATTTTCTAATTAACTGACAATGCTAACAATCTTTGTGCTAAGTGACTTCGTTGATTATTTGTTTGTTCAGGCTTCTTATTTTGTGGCTGATTAGCATGTAATACATTTTCTTCCTGACCTTGTTCATTATTTTCATTATCATGCAAATCATTTTCATGCATATCGTGTTCATTATTTTCATCTTCACTTTCACTATCAGGTTCACTACAATACCATACCTGTTCTTCCTCATTATCTGAAACATCTAGTCCCTGAGTAGCAGCAGCATCACCTTCCATCTCCAATAACTCACCAAGTGTAATGTCATCTACCTCGAGGTCGTCAACCCCTATCGGACTAGCATCACCAAAATCAGCAACAAAATGATCAACCGAAGCGTCATCGAGATGGAGTATGTACTCCATAAACGACGTGTCATGATCCTCCATGTTTGCTCTCAATTTAAGAAGATAAGTGCATGTGTGTGCAGTGAGTGTGTAATTGTGTTTTTGAGAGAAAGTGTTCAGTATCTTTGTAAATAATGCTCTACAAAACAATGAATTTGGGTTTGTATCCTTTTATAATGATGAAAGGGTTCTGTTTATTTTGAATTGTGAAAGTAACATGAAAAATTTAAATTAAAGTGAAAAGTTTGGAGGGAAAGTTGAAAAATTCACTTTCCCCTTAATTAATTACTGTAGCCACTCCGCCAGTTTGTAAGATTAAAAGAGTAAATAGAACCCCACTATGTTTGATTAAAAAGATAATCACATGGCTACCCCACTTGCTTTCCATTTCTCTCCCCTCTCCTAAAAACGTGTGGCAATTTTCAACGCGTCAACTAATAAGAAACGGAGGAAGTATATCAACATATGCATAATACTAAGGAATTTTTTTATTTTTTTTTATTTTTTTTAAAAGAATAGCATAAACATCTGGCCATTTACTTCTAACTATTGACCTTTTGATTACTTTTTAATATTACAATCTTTGTAGGGTATTAAAGCAGGTTACTACTTGTTAGTGACTGAATTTAACAATTTAATTAACACGTGTCACAATTCAATTAGATGACTTACTAATAACTTATTTAATTTATTTTTGAAGATATAAGTTTAATTTTAATATATAATTTTCTTTTAATTAAAAACCCCTCCCCACCGTCCTTTTTTTCCTCCTCCTTCATCATTGCTTGCGCTGAAGCTCCTCCACCGTCCTCTTCCTCTTAGTTGGAATACACCAGTTACGTCAACCGTCCTATGGGAAGCCAACCATAGCCTCAAGAAGAGGAGAACAATGTCCTTTCTTAAAAAAAAAAGTAGTGAAGAAGACGCTCAACTAGAGAAGAATAGGATCTAAATGGAGATGGATAATTCTAAGGACTCGTCAAAAGGCTCCCCAGTAAGCAGTGGCGGATCTTGACAACTTTCTTATGGGGGGCCTAACTAATGTTCAATTTCTAAACTCAAACTAAGATACACACTAATAACAATATATAATAGTGTCACCTTTTTTTTTTAAGTATCTATAAAGTATTACTCCGTATTAAAAAAAAAATATATATATCAATTTATAATTCTATGTACTCGTGATATATTAAAATAAATATATTTGATTTACTTGTTAAATTAAAGTGAAAATAAAATAAATTATGAATAACAATTAATCTATAACCCAACTATAATAGTTGGGTAGCCATTATATTTCAAAGCCATGATTTCAAAGCAATTAATCTCTAATGAATTACTATTGCTTATATAGAATTTAGGATTTCTTTTTAGAAAAAAAATTAGAATTTGTATTAGCAAAGTTGGCAGGCTGGCAGTGAGTTACTGACATTTATGTATTAATGAGATGGGTCGAATTATCATATGTGAGTTTGGGCCAAGTAAAAACAAATACGTAGTAAAAGAAATAAGGAATATATAGTAGCTAAGTGTTTTTGGATTATTGGTTGCAATAGGCTACATATTGGGCTTTCTTCTAAGCTCTTAACATTGTTTTGGATCAGATTCTAAGGGGGGCCAAGCTCTGACCAGCCCCCTAAAAGATCCGCCTCTACCAGTAAGCAAGAACCAAATAGGTGAACTTATTTACGTCAATAAACCAAAATTCATCTAAGTAGAAGAGGCTCTCACAAGCAGGTGATAATAAGTTAAATAAAGGAGAAAAGCTCCATTTATTTCAAACTCGATCATTGTTATTTATTTTATTTTTTATTTATTTTTTTAAGGTTTGTTCCTTCACTAAAGTGTATGGGAGGAAACCAAAATGATTAGTTGGAATGAGAAAGAGAAACAAAATGTTTACGGCAAAAAGACAAAGTGTAGGAGTTTATAGGTACTACACAGCGGAAATAACATGAATCATATTCATAAAGCACCTAAACCAAGGATCATTGCATAACACATAAAGAACACATAATTGTACCTTTGAAGCGTGATTCCACGTGCGATCGAGCAAGAACAAAGGGAGATAAAGAACCCCAAGCGTGATTCCTCTACTTGGTCCACGGGCACAAGTTAAACCTCCACTAATACTAGTTAGTCGTGATTGAACGCATCAATCAACCTTCAACGGAGAGGAGAGGAGACAAACGAGCCACGAACCACCACCACCACCACGAGCAACCACCTTGCTAGGGTAGTCCGTACAGTTGTACGGATGAGGGGAAGGAGAGAGGCGTGTGAGAGAGAGTTCTAGAGTGTTTGGTTGCTTGTTTCATAATTCACTGTATGAGTGAGTTGTGACTTAATGCAACCCCTAGGCATGGCCTCTATTTATATATCACATATAAAATTAGTGTCCATGTGAAGCCCAAACACTTAGTCCACTTCTAACTTCACTAGCTTTATTCCTTACATGGCTTGTTATATCCTCATGAGGCCCATTAATGGGCCTCTAACTTGTTTAACCCAATACCCTTGTTGTGTGACCTCATAGGATCCATTCTATAAGGCTTTGGGCTATTTAACTAACCCAAAGATCAATTATCATATCTAGCACCAGATATTGACGACCCTATAGAATGAACTTATTATCTCCATAATAGTGATCCTCGATAAATCTAGTAATTGCACTTATCGAAGACATAATTCCTTCAATCTCGCACTTGTCTGAGACAAGTGCGTAATATTCAAATTCCTTAAGTCAATGTGTGTCGATTTGATAATATGATTGCATCTTATGTCGTGATCATATTAATCTACAAATCTTTCTTGAAATCTGAGTTAGAATTACAAAACAAATGGTTACAATGTAATCCATTTGAGCACGGCCTTGCATTTTCTGAATTCTCCCTCTTCAAGGGGCCAAGACACATTCCTAATTAGATAGGTAGACTCAATCCAATCTTATGGCAACCAAAGCTCCCACTCAACTCATGAAGTAACCGGGAAACATCCTTTATAATCTCCGGTTACGGCCAGACGTTTGAATGTACCACAGTTAAAACAATCATTGAATGAGATCAATGTTCCACTCATGTCAAAGGAATACACTAATATATCCGGAAGCTCTATACTTGAACTTCAAAGTAGGTTTATAGTTCGATCATGCATCATTCATGCATATCCATGTGATTGACCGAGCATCACTACGCTCCTATAGCCCATGAAACTGCGCTATCCAATCAATCTTAACATGCTAGTCCATTATTGGAAATCATTTATGTCCAGTTTAATGATTCCGAACTAGGAACTTAAATAATATATGAATTTAGTTCACCTGTGGGGTTTCATTCAAAAGGTCATTAACCTAGTGAGCCCATCAATTCATAATTATTTTAGACATTTTATTTAATCTTGAAACCACGATTAAATAAGATTGAAACTTTGTTTCAATTGATAAAAATAATTCTGCAAGCTAATGTATTTAATTTTGTGATGGGCTTTCTCAAAACATACACAACTAAAATTACATAACTTGCTTCAATCCAAGAACCTTATTAGTATGACTCTCATACCTTGGTCATGGAAGGGGTTTAAAAAGTAGAGTTCATGAGACATTCTCATAAACATGAACTTTGCAATTTCTAAATTTTATAATCATTTTCATCTCCATACACTAAGAATTTTCCTTCGCCCTTTCGCAAGGAATTTAGAAGTTTCTAATTTGTATTCCAACGTTACATTGGATTTCGATAGAAATCTATCATCACTTGTTCTTTAAAACACGTGAATCAAATAGACGAGGATAGTCCATGGCATGCATGATGCATTCTTTGCAAATTGCATAAGGATCACCACTCAGAGTCTTAATTTCATCAACCTTTCTCAAGGTATTGAATCATTAAGCAACGTGCCATGTCACATGGGATTGAAACTCCTATAATGTTGAACCTTATAAGAATCTTATCAATATAAGCTTCTTAACCAAAAATCAAATATCGTTCGAGACCTATCTATATAAATCTTGAATCCCAAATGTACTCATCATCCTCTTCAAGGTTTTTCATACAAAATGCATTACCCACCACTTGACTCTTCAAGCAATGAATAATTGCTCTTTATACTAGACCAAGAAGACTTTATAGCTCCCACTAAACGTCTTGTATACATAAGACCTTTTCTTCATTTTACGAGAAAATCAAACGATTTGATTAACTCACAAAATTAGGAACACTAACTCCCTGATGCTAACTTCAATCCATTATTGATCTTTTTTGCATCCCTAGGATTATTGGATTTCCAAATTTTTGATTGTATCATATACAAATCTTCTTTCATGAACAATTTCAAGAAAGTGTTTTGAAATCCATTTACCAAATCTTATAAGGTAGAAATCACTAAATATCTTTAATAGATCTTTGCAACATGTAAAGGTTTCATCGTAATCATAGTCATACTATGAATTAGTTGAATCCTTTAACAAGTCTTTGCTTTAGTTAGAAAACATTTTTCTTTCTTGTCTACTTTGCTTATATTGGGTTTCACCCAATTTAGGCAAATTACTCAACTGTCATACACTTGCTTACAGACTTAGGATCTATTTCAGATTTCCTGGTTTTAAACCACTTGGAGTCAAAACTTGTCAAATCATCTTTATTACTTGCATAATCATAATGTTCCAAAATAAATATTTTAGAACTCTTAGTTAATATGAAATCATATTTCTCTGGCTATGTTTTACATATGCTAGTCACCATTGTGGGTTTTTATGCAACAATTGAAACTCATACAACAACTTTGTTTAGTTTTCAATGGAAAACGGCAATAGAGGATGTGCACTTGGAATGTACTACCTTCGACACATGGTTATTAATCCCATTACACTTAATGAGACCACGCGTTGTCATTTGTAACATGAGGTGAATCATGCTCATATTGTTGCTGTTATTCGATTACTTCTCGATTTCTTCAAGATTTCCGAAATCACTTTTCTTGAACTCTTTCATGGCTCTCGAACTTTTCAAGATTCTTATACTCCCATTTGCCTTTTGAGGAGGCATATTTAGCATAGGGTGAACCAATCATGGTTTGAACCACGTTCGTTTGTTTGTTGCTTTTCTCAAACTCTTTTGAGATTTACACTACTCCCACTTGACCTTTTGGAACAATTTCCATAAGGGCACCTACTTGAGCAACAAACATGTTGTGCTAAGTATGGTTTGTGTAGTAGTACCCCGTGCTCTATATAGGAATCGAACGTGTATCAAACGGTTTAATACAAGTTCTATTCCTTGCTTTGTAGAGAGACTTAATAAGAACTTTTCTTATCCATATCACATATGAAGCCTTTGCTACATTTGATTTGACGTATGTAGTTTGTTTAGTTTTGTAGCTTATTTTAAAAGTATATCCCTTGAACAATGGTTGGAAGATAGGTAATTTACATCCATTATCAAAAATATATCTCATATAGATTGATAGCTTCCTTCATAAACACTTCACAAGGTTTTCTTTCGGAGTTTGTTGACAAACATTTTCACAACTCTTAGATGTTTATCAAGGTCTTGGCTTAAATTCTCATTATTACGATCATATTGCAATATTTTGAATGTGTTGCCAAGTACATGTCTTGACTTAAAATTTTCACTATTACAATCATATTGTAGTGTAATCATTATCTTGTTAAGTTAGTGTAATCATTATCTTGTCAAGTTGATACTAATTTTCACCCTTATGCTTCAACCAAGCACAAGTAGTGATCGTATCACAAACGAAGTTTCATTGTCCATCTCCAGTCTTTGAACCTTTGGTTTTCTTACATTGATATGTATTCGACCTTGAGTTCTCATCATCATTTCTCTAAATGGTGACTTAGTCAAAATTTCAAATTAGAATGATAATTACATATATCAATGGATTCATAATCCAATGATATTGAAAGTCCATCCCTTTGGATCTTTTGCATGCAATTTTCATTTTCATTCGAATTAATTGACATATTAGAGACAACTTATATATATAGAAATGGTTTTACTATTTCTATCATATAGAACTTTAAACCAATTTAGCAATTTAAAACACAATATGACTCAAAAAAGCATAGAATAACATTTATTCCACGTTTTTGAATCTTCGATGCTTAGTCATTACTAACATTGAATGGTGTTTTGATAATGGCAAGAATGAATAACATTTAATTCTAGCAAATACCAAGGTAAGGTGAAATATAGGTTTTACTTGTAAAGTTGCAACTTTTGCTTCCAAACTTGTAGATTCTACTTGTGAAGTAGCAACATTTGCTTCTAACTTGTAGATTTATTCCTCCTTTAGCTAAATTCTTCCTTTAGTTCAACCAAATTGTGCAATGAGTGATCTAAACAAGACATCATATGTCCAAGAAGTAACAATATGTTAAATCAATTTCTATAATATAATTCTTAAATTGGAACATTTCCATTCTTTTACCTTCCAACTATATGAGGTAGCTTCTAATCAATTGGAATTGGTCCATTTAATTTGAAACATTTGTTGTTCATAACAAATTTTAGCATGTAAGTAGTTTTAGGTTTAAGAAGTAGCAACTTGTTTGCATTTCTTGGCCTATTACTTCTTAATGCAATCCTCATATATTCCTAAACCTTTCCCTTTGAGCCACTTAGAACATTTCTCTTAGGTTCAAAATGATACCTTGCTCAACTACTTTAAGCACTTTTCATGATTTTGCTAAGTCTATTCTATCATTATTTATATTTTAGTTTAATCAAGTATTAAACTCTATATAAAATAGATGAAGAATACTATCATTTGATCAACTTTTGATCATAGAGATTTCCAATCACTTTCTCATATTCAATCATATTGAAGATAAGAGATTTTATTGGATTTCTATACTTGTCTTTTGGAGGATTTGTACCTCCCATCTCATTATATCCCTTGAAACATTTTTCAAAATGAAGATGTGTTGGTATTTTACTCAAACATTTTTGAATAAAACCAACCTTAGACATGTGACATGAATTTCTAAAACTTGCCTTTTAGAGCAATCTTAGCAAAATTGGAATATAGGTTTATGGATTATCTTTTAAAATTTTTGAGAACGTTTCTCAACTTTATTTTTCAATCGAGGAGATTATATATAATAATAAAATTAGAACGACATGTTACTAATAAGTAAACGCAAAATTCAATTATGTTTATTAAATTTAAAGTACCATAAGCGAATTGGTAACTTTAAAGCATTTATTCAATGTTAATTGATCCCAATTGAATTAAATGATTCCAAGATCCTTTATTCGTGCAATAATTGACCGGACTTTGGCCCTGCCATCAACCATTACATTTTCAAGGTGAGTAAACTCTTTACTGATTACAACTCTTTGTAATTCTTGGTTGAATAATTAACCATCACATGTTTAATTATTACCCTTAGCTTCAAGGTTCTAAACTTTATCTTTAGGTAACCTTGTTGAGTATAACCAATTAAAAGTGTAGAATTTGTCCTACCCCCACTCCCCAATGAAAAAAAATGATGCCCAGCTTTGGCATGACCCATCATAAATGTCAAAGGTTTCATCGGGTTTTTAATTGGAAAAGCTGCCTCAATATTACTGGGACCTAGATTTATTATGTTGTGATTAAATAGTGAACTCTAGCGCATCATCACAAAACATCAATAAAATCTAACATGCATAAAATACTGAATGCATAAATAAGACATAGCATGGCCCCTAATCCTAAGAAAACTAATAAAGTAAATGCTCCGACTTGAATCATCATGGATTGCATCCACCTTGCTCCTTTGGGCCTTCACTTCATGGGCTTCTTGGATTAACTGCAACCTGTAATTCTATTCTATTCTATCTACTACTTAAATGAAATAAAATAAAATTACAAAATACTTTATCGGTACGTAGACCGTACTAAGATTACAAAAATACATCACGATGCGCAGATCGTATTTAGCAATCTACTGGGCCATACTAGTCATTATATAGCAATAAACAACATCATATATTATAAAATTGCCACATAATAAATCACTCATCATGCTTTCCTAAGTACAACATCGAATGTTCACAATTAAGGAAACATGTCACCCTAAATATCTCATATTTTAATTAATGTAATTAGATAATATCATATATTATTCATGATCATCAATAAAATATCATATATTCTAAATTAGTCATGAGATAGAATCAAATCTTATTTTAATCTTAAAAAATAAATCATATTTATCCTTAAAGATTATCCTAACAAAGTTAGAAAATTCTATCCTAATTAAAAGCCAATCACAATATTTTAAATCAATTATATCCAAAAATAATTATGGGATAATCACATTATTTAAATCAATTATTATCCTTTTGGAATATGCTCAGAATATCCTAATCATTCTTATCCATAATTAACCACTTTAATTTAAGATAATTACCAATTTAACAACTTAAATATGGATAATATCAAATATAACAACTTTTGAATATTTGATTTTATCCTAAAATAAAAGATTTTATCCAAATAAAACCAACTTTATCTTTTTTTAAAAAAAGATCATATTTTCAAAATATTTTAACTTATCCAAAATAAAACTGATTTTATCCCAAAATAATTCGTAATTATCCTGAAATAATTTTTCAAAACAAATTTTTTTTTTTGAAAAACGTGCGCCAGCCACTGTGGTGTGGCCAGCCGAAGCCAGCCACGGTGGCCGTACACCTTGCGGTGTACGCTGCACAGCAGCGACGCAAGGGCAGCAGCAGCACACGCAACACTTGCGCGGCACTGCTGTCGCTGCTCTTGCTGTCCGAGCACCCTGCCCAGCCTCGCCCTCCCTCCTGGACCACCTGGTGCGGCAGTCGCCGTGGCAGCGCCACCCAGCCGCGGCTGCCATACCTTAAATCCTTCCTTTTTTTTTATTTTTTTTTCTTATTCAATTTTAATCAACAACTTTTGTTAAATAAAATTCATGTGGTCCATGATAAATTAAAACATAACTTTTATGTTAATTCATGCAATTTAAAGTTAAATTCACAATCTAATTTTAAAATCTAGGGTTCTTCATGAAAATAATCCCCAATTTAATTTAATTTTTAAATCAAATCATTGATCATGCAAAATTCATAATTTATACATGAAATCAACTAGATTAAAAACATGAAGCATGAAACAATTGAAATTATTCAAAACCAAAACACAAAATCAAAATTTCAGGGTTTAGGGTTTCGAAAAATTCGAATCTAGGGTTAGGGTTTTTCGAAATTTTCGAGCATAATAGGGCAAAAATCGGATCTCTTTATGGCTATTTTGAGCATTATTAAATCACATTTAATCAATTCCAAGAGTTAAATCACATTTAATATAATAATTGACCCATAATTAAAAATTCTCCCTCCTAATTGAATTAAAATTGTGGATTATCAAAGAATTATTGGCAATATGCGTAAATGCAATAGGCTAACTGATACCACTGTAGGAGTTTATAGGTACTACGCAGCGGAAATAACATGAATCATATTCATAAAGCACCTAAACCAAGGATCATTGCATAACACATAAAGAACACATAATTGTACCTTTGAAGCGTGATTCCACGTGCGATCGAGCAAGAACAAAGGGAGATAAAGAACCCCAAGCGTGATTCCTCTACTTGGTCCACGGGCACAAGTTAAACCTCCACTAATGCTAGTTAGTCGTGATTGAACGCATCAATTAACCTTCAACGGAGAGGAGAGGAGACAAACGAGCCACGAACCACCACCACCACCACGAGCAACCACCTTGCTAGGGTAGTCCGTACAGTTGTACGGATGAGGGGAAGGAGAGAGGCGTGTGAGAGAGAGTTCTAGAGTGTTTGGTTGCTTGTTTCATAATTCACTGTATGAGTGAGTTGTGACTTAATGCAACCCCTAAGCATGGCCTCTATTTATATATCACATATAAAATTAGAGTTCATGTGAAGCCCAAACACTTAGTCCACTTCTAACTTCACTAGCTTTATTCCTTCCATGGCTTGTTATATCCTCATGAGGCCCATTAATGGGCCTCTAACTTGTTTAACCCAATACCCTTGTTGTGTGACCTCATAGGTTCCATTCTATAAGGCTTTGGGCTATTTAACTAACCCAAAGATCAATTATCATATCTAGCACCAGATATTGACGACCCTATAGAATGAACTTATTATCTCCATAATAGTGATCCTCGATATATCTAATAATTGCACTTATCAAAGACATAATTCCTTCACAAAGAGCCCTGTATATAGGACACATCAATCAAGAAACTCGTCAAGCTTGAAGTGTGTAGCAGCCATGCTTCCTGATTTAGGAAGAAGAAAAGGAAAATAATCACCAACTCAACCATACTTCATGCAGGACAAAAGAGGAAAATGGACTCCAACCAAATCGGATCAAGTCTGTCATGATATTACAAAACAAAAATTAAACATTGGTGAAAATAAGACATAAAGGAACCCGCTACTTTTAATCCTACGACTATTTCACGGGCTACAGACTTGTTGAAGAATAAACCTCCCAAGTATCACAATATGTAAGTGTCCTGCATTGGTTGAAGAAGAGAGAGTTAAACACTTTGGGCTAAGGGGCTACTCCTCCTATTGTCATATGGTTTTGGAATGGAACCTCCTTTGGACTTGTGAAGTGGACTCTCTCTCTTGGTTTGCGGTTGCGGCCCAAACCCGTATTTAACATGGTGTCATAGTTAGGCCCACGGTATGGGACCTTAAATTGTAGGTTATCATAGGTACTAATTGCGGAACAAACACGAATAACATTCATAAAGCACCTAGCCAAGGATCTCATGCATAACACATAAAGAAGTAAGAATTATACCTTTGAAGCGTGATTCCACTAGTGATCGAGCAAGAACAAGGGAGATAAAGAAGCTCAAACGTGATTCCTCTACTTGGTCCACGAGCACGGATTAAGACCTCCACTAATACTAGTTAGTCGCGATAGAGCTCTTCAATCGACCTTCTACGGAGAACTATGAACAATGGACTTGTCAAGAACCACCACGCAACACCACGAGCGCCACTAGGGGTGGCCGCCCGTGGGTATGAGGAGGAGAGAGGGTGCCGTGAGTTTGAGAGGAGGGATTAGGGCTTTGGACGTTGGTTGCTTAGATTCACAATTCATTGTAAGTTAATTGTGACTTAATTAATCAAACCTAGGCATGACTCTTATATATTTATAGATCATATCTCTAAATAAGAGTCCATGTCAAAGACTAACTCCTAATCCCAATCAAACTACACTAGCCCAATCAAATTCATGAGTAGTTAAATGCTCATGAGGCCCATTAATGGGCTTCTAACTTGCTTAACCCATTACCCTTGTGTGTGACCTTATAGGATCCATTCTAATGGGTTTTGGACCATTTGAGTAGTCCAAAGATCATCTCTCATAGTCTAGCAACAGAGGATGACGCCCAAAGAGAATGAACTTATTGTCTCCATAATAGTGATCCTTGATATATCTAGTATTTGCACTTATCGAAGACACAACTCCTTCAATCTCCCACTTGTCTGAGACAAGTGCGCAATATTCAAATTCCTTAAGTCAATGTGTGTCGATTTGATAATATGATTGCATCTTATGTCGTGATCATAGTAATCTACAAATCTTTCTTGAAATCTGAGTTAGAATTACAAAACAAATGATTACTATGTAACACATTTGAGCACGACCATGCATTTTCTGACTTCTCCCTCTTCAAGAGGCCAAAATAAGACACATTCCTAATTAAATAGGTAGACTCAATCCAATCTTATGGCAACCAAAGCTCCCACTCAACTTCTGAAATAACCAGGAAACACCCTTTATAATCTCCAATTACGGGCAGACATTTGAATGTACCACATTTATAACATCCATTGAATGAGATTAATGTTCCACTCATGTTAAAGGAAGCCACTAATATATCCGAAAGCTCTATACTAGAACTTCAAAGTAGGTCTATAGTTCGATCATGCATCATTCATGCACATCGATGTGATAGACCGAGCATTACTACGCTCCTATAGCCCATGAAACTGCGCTATTCAATCAATCTTAACATGCTAGTCCAATTTAAGAAATCATTTATGTCCAGTCTAATGATTTTGAACTAGGAACTTAAATAATATATGAATTTAGCTCACCTGTGGGGTTTCATTCTAAAGGTCATCAACCTAGTGAGCCCATCAAATCATAACTATTTTGGACATTTTATTTAATATTGAAACCACAATTAAATATGAGAAATGATATATTTTTTTATCAAACATAATACTGCAAATGAATGTATTACATATGTAACTAATTTTCTCCAAAACAAATACAACTTCTAATTACATCATTTGCTTCAATCCAGTTGCACTAGTATGTTTCTCATGCTTAGGCAATGGAAGGGGTTTAGTAAGCGGATCAGCTATCTTCTCATCCGTATGAATTTTGCACATCTTGACATCTCCTCTATCAACAATCTCTCGAATGAGGTGATACTTCCTCTCTACATGTTTGGATTTGAAATGTGATCTAGCCTCCTTTGATTGAGCAATGGTGCCATTGTTGTCACAGTATAACTCGATTCCCTTTTGAGCACTTGGTACAATGTCCAGCTCAGTTAGGAACTTCTTTATCCAAACTGCTTCCTTAGCTGCTTCGACAGCAGCCAAATACTCTGATTCTGTCGTAGAGTCTGCGACAATGCTTTGCTTCGAACTCTTTTAGCTCACTGCTCTTCCATTTAGACAGAAAATGTACCCAGATTCTGATCTAAAGTCATCTCTGTCTGTTTGGAAACTCGCATTTGTATAACCTTTGACAACCAACTCATCTTCGCCACCATACACTAGAAACATTCCTTTCGTCCTTCTCAAGTACTTAAGGATGTTCTTGGCAGCTGTCCAGTGTGCTTCACCTGGATTTGCCTGAAACCTGCTACACATGCTTAGAGCATATGAAACATCCGGCCTTGTACAAATCATGACATACATAATTGATCATACTGCAGAAGCATAAGGAATGATAGCCATACGTCTCATCTCACCTGGCGTAACCGAGCACTGAGATTTACTGAGCTGATGAGTGATATTTATGGCACTCATTTGATCTCTTATTAGATGATTTTCATTTCATTTTATAGCTCTTTTCTTTAGTTTTCCTTAGTTTTGCTCTTTATTTCTTTACTTTGTGCTTTTCGTATTAGTTTCTTTATTTTGTGCATTTTCTTGTTTATTTGTTATTTTTCTCTATTATTTGTTTGTTTTCTTTTGATTGTAGGTTATGATCGATCATCCAAAGATTTCCGAGCTTCCCTTCAACAATTATCATTGCTTTTGATGCCTTGTGCTAGTATTTTGAGCTTCAAGTCTAGAGGAACTCGAAGGGCAAGTTTCAACACCGGTGCACACAAGTGGTGGGGGCATCATCTATGCCTCAAACCCACCAAAATCTCCAAGAACTTGCTGCCTACTTTGATGTTCATCACCATCACCAAAGTCGTGTGCACTAGATGATCAAGGTTGAAGAAGGGGAAGGAAGACCCTCCTAGGTGCGGGCGCACAAGGGATCTATGCAGCCGCACAGGAGGCGCGTGCGGGCGTACCCCTGTGGGTTTGTGCTCGTGCGCCTCCTCTTCTCCCCTATGTGCGGCCGCACCGACGTGGGTTTATTTTTGGACGTCATAACCGACTTCTCCTTTGTATATATAGTTGTTTCCTTTTATTTTTAGGTAATTAGATTTCAATTAGATGATAATTAGACTTCATTCAAAGATTTTTAGAGAGAGAATTAGAGCTTTGATCATATTTTGTAGAGAGAGAAACTCAAGTTTGAAGAGAGAGAAATTCATGGTGTATTGTTGATAATTCAAGATTTCTTCATTGTAATTGATCTTTGATCAAGTTTTGTAAGGATTACTCATCTTTGATTTCAATATAAGTTTGATTTTAGTTGATTTCATTTGTTTTTCATGTAATTATTGATTGTTTGATTTTTGATTGAAGTTTGATTGAAGTTTGATTGATTTTTGTATTGATTTTTAGATTTTTAATATGTTGATGATGAAATTGTTGATTAGTTGTAATTTGATCTTAATTACTATGATTAGTGAGTAGTTTACTTGCTAGGGTATTGGTGAAGCATGTATGAGTAATGGATTAGTGTTAGTTGGGGATAATTAATGGAGTTGATGATGTGATTAAACTTGGTTGATGAATCATGTGCATGTGTGTGATTAATTGAAGATTGGCCAACTTTGATTTTGCACTAGATTGCATTGTAAGTTCACATTGATACGGACCATTGATTTGTGGCTTGCATTTACACGATTGAGGTGTCTTGTGATGTTTTCTAGCTAGAGTTTATCGTAGTTGATGCTAGTTAGACCTCTAGGAGAATAGCTTGATATGTTCTTTTGGTTGAATGATTGTTCTTCCCTCACATCGATTGACTTAGTTGATTTGACCTCCTAATTATCCATCTCCATTACGAATGCATGTGGATCCTAGCCCTAGTGTTTATCACCTTTGATTTTCATCAAGTTTATTTGTGTCCTTAGCTCTAGTTCTAGTTTACAACCCCGCTTTTGACTTTGGAATAGCTTAGCGTAAGACAATAGACTTTCAATCGCCGTTCCTTTGGGTTCGACCCTTTACTATAAATTTTGTTTGATTGATTGGGGGAGGTAGCCCAACGACCTACCATTTCACTACTCATCAAAATGGCGCCGTTGCCAGGGAATGGTGTCTTGATTGTGTATTGTTGTTGAGTCTATTCCATTTATTTGAAAAATACAAAAAGATTTTATTTCTTTCTTTTAGGCTACACTTGTAGCCGTGTTTCTAACAATTTCTTTGAGATTTTGCATGCATAGTGCTCGTGATCGATCTATTGTGCCTTTTGATCCGGAAATTGAGAGAACACTCTCAAGAAGAAAAATTTCAAATAGATCTTTGCAATATAGTTCTTCGAGTGAAGAGAAATTTGAAGAAGAGATGCAAGAAGGAGGAATGGGAGAGAATCAAAGGGTAGCCTTGAAGGAATTGGGGATTCCCGGTGCATATAGGTTTGAGAGTGGGATTGCTCCACCTACAACACCGGCAAATGATTTCGAGATAAGACCGGCCATGATCACATTAATAGAGACGAGGCAATTTAGTGGAGCTAAGAGTGAGAGTCCATTGAATCACCTCAAGGAATTTAAAAAGTATTGCAATACCATCAAGGTGAACGACATTTCTCAAGAGTTCATTCGGCTAAAGTTGTTTCCCTTTTCTCTTATTGGTCGTGCCTTAGAGTGGTTGGATAAAGAGGTTAAGCCTAATTCTCTTAGAACATGGGATGATGTTACTAGAGCTTTCTTGTCTCGCTTTTACCCACAAAAGAAGACGGCGGAGGCTAGGGAATTAATCCAAGGATTCAAGCAAAGGCCTAATGAGAATCTCTATGAAGCATGGGAGAGGTACAAGGAGTACCAAAGAGAATGTCCACATCATGGGATTCCTACTTATCAAGTGATCCAAATTTTCTATGGAGGTTTGAGTGCTCAAGGCAAGTCATGCCTAGATGGAGGAGCCTGTGGTCCTATAATGAATAGGACGGAGGAAGAAGTGGTAGACATAATAGAGGATGTTGTGAGGTACTTTAGAGATCGGCAAGAAGGAGAGAGAGAATCTACAAGCAAGAGTGGCTCAACGGTGTATTCGATGGATCACCTCAATGCAATCAACAACTTGTCATCCCAAATTTCAAATCTAGGGAAAGAGATGACATCAATCAAAGCGAAGCTTGAGAGTGTGTTCGTGAATTCTTTGAGTCTTCCCTCCCAAACCAAAGGGAGTGGTACAATCTCTAACTCTTTTCCTTCTACTTCTAATAACATGCCAAGTGGTTGTGTGTTTTGTGATTTATGTGGATCTTATGATCATGATTCTTCCATGTGTTCACAAGCTTTTGTTGATGGATGTGATGATGTTGAAAATAATGAATGTGAACATTTGAACTTTGTGTCTAATGCCAACGGTGGTCAAAGGTTTGAAGGACCTAAGAACTTTGGTAATAGGAATTCTCACCCTCAAGGAGGTGGTTTTGATAATTATAACAATGGAGGATATAGGAACCAAGGAAACCAAGGTTTCCGAGGCAACTATAACCATCAAGGTTATAATAATCAAAACACATGCCATGGGTATGGCAATCAAAACCAATCTCAAGGTTTTGGTAACCATTACCAAAACAATGGCAATAGTCAAGGAAGAGGAAGTTGGAACAACAACCAAAATAGGGGAAATTTTCAAAATAACAATCAAAGAGGACCCCTTCCCGGTTTTGCTCCAAAGTCCCAATCCAATGGTGAAAGTTCTTATTCCCAACCATCATCTTTTAAAACAAACTTCGAAGAATTGATTGACAATCAAACTAAGATCATTAACAGCTACATTGCGGTTAGTGATAAGAAGTTCAATGAGATGATGACTCACAATAAGATGGTTGAGACACAAATAACTTAATTAGCAAACACTCTCAAGGACTATGCTAGTCCTTCTTCTTTACCTTTCCAAGGTGTTGAACCGAAGAAACCCGTGTATTCCATTACCACTAGTTGTGGGAGAGTCTTAGGTGAGGGAGTTTCTTGTTCAATGGAGGAGGAAGAGGAGATGAGTGCTTTGAAGAATGAAGTTGAAAGGGTTGTGTCCAAGGAGGTCTATTGTGAAGAGGAGGAAAAGAAAAAGAATGTTGGTGAGAAGATGTGTGAGGAGGAGAGATTTCTCGATCTACCTTACCCTCAAAAATTCTTGAGGTATAAAATGGATGAGCAATTTGGGAAGTTCCTTGAAGTGCTTAAAGAAGTTCATGTTTCCACACCTTTTACCGAGTCAATTCCCCAAATGCCTAGGTACTCCAAGTTTCTTAAGGAGATTCTAAAAGGGAAGGAGGAATGTAATGAGGTCAATTCGGTGGAATGAGGGAAATGTTTTAGTGCTCTTATCCATAGGCAACTACCGGAGAAAATGGAGGATCCGGGGAATTTTTCTATCCCTTGCAAGATCAAAAATGATGTTTGAGAATGCTCTTTGTGATCTAGGAGCTACTGTGAGTATCATGCCTTATTCGGTTTTCAAAAGACTTAGTTTAGGTGGGCTTCTAACATCAAATATAACCCTTCAATTGGCCGATCGATCAATCAAGATTCCTAAGGGGAGAATTGAGGATGTCCCACTTAAGATTGGGGGAGTTTGTTTTTCTCGTAGATTTGGTGGTGTTAGAGATTGAGGAAGATGAACACATTCCTATCATCCTAGGGAGACCTTTCTTAGCTACCTCGGGAGCTTTGATAGATGTGAAAGGAGGCTGCATTACTTTGAGATGTGGTAAGCAAGAGGAGAGTTTTAAGTTGAAACCAATGCATGAATCTTTATCTTTTATTTAAGAAATGATGTGTGCTAGTTCCACTCGTTCTATTAATAATGTATGTATGATTGACTCTTCTACTAGAAATGCTCTTGAGAATTTTGATGATGTTCTTGCAAGTTTTGATAGCATGAAGGTTAGTGAAGAGGAAATTATGATTCCCAAGTTCAAGGACGAGGAGGAAGTTGAGATTCCAAGTTGGTTTGAACTTATTTCTCAAGATGAAGGGGAAGTTTCTATGATTGTGGATGTTGAAGTTCCATCTACTTTGATCAACAAGCCAAAGAAGAAGGCTCGTGATTCCAAGAAGTTAAGAAAAAGGAAGAAGTTGAGAAAAGAAAAATGTGAATTTGAGAAGTGTTTCATGGAAGTTTCATCAAGCAACGAAAAAAGGTTGCTTAAGAATGAAGAGGATTTTGCTCTTTCTACTACCTTGAAAAAGGTGGTGTTCTTTGACCCTCCATGATTTGGAGGAAGGGTCGAGCTTAGGACCTTAAGCAAGTGCTTTTCGGGAGGCAACCCGGAGTTTCTAACCTTTCTTTTTGATTTTTGAATTTTTCTTATTTTTCCTTCTTTTATTTTCTTTTTTTTTCTTTCACTTTTCTACTTGTTTGGATTTTTAGGATGAACTTTTCGGGATTGGATTTCTTCAAGCAAGGATGATGAATGGAAGGTGTTTGCGGCATTAGTCATGATTATGTTCGATTCTAATCGAAATTTGAGGTAAAGGGGTAAGAATCTTAGTGAGATAAGTTAGGAAATTCATGATTTGAAAGTTGAAGGAAATTGATGCCTAGTGAGTTCTTGAGGTGGGTTCATGAATCTCAAACTTTGAGCTCACTAAAAATGTATTTTGCTACTTCCTATGTTGGTGTTCATCACCATCATGATTCATGTACGCATCCAAGAGGCGATTAAGCATCAAAGAAAGAAAAAAATAAAGAGAAGAAGCATGGACGGCCATGTGCGGGCGCACAAGAAGAATGTGCGGCTGCAAACCTGACTGGTGCGGGCGCACAGTGTGTGTGTGCGGCCGCACACCCTTAGCCGTGGACTCCTTAACTTCTTCTTATTTCATTCCCTCATTTCTCACTCTCTCTCCTTCGAATTCCATCACCAAACCCTCATTTTGTGCGCACCATATACATCTCCATTCACCCTCAATTCTTTATCAAATCTTCACAAAAATCACTCCAAATTCATTAATATCCACTCAAAATCCATTCTACTCATCAAAAATCACACAAATTCACCCAAACAAACACCTAATCTCTCTCCTCCATAGTTGGGTACAATTTGGGGCTTTTGTGTATGGTTGAAATTGGAGGCTCAAACTTGTTCAAACTTGCTTCTTGTATGGTATAATCATCTTCTCTAACTTCAATTTACTTAATTATATCATATATATGCATGTTTGGAATTTTTGTATGAGCATGAATAGTGGTAGTATGGTTTTTGTGAATTTTGATGCTTATTATTGAATTTTGGATGAAATTTTGTGATGTTTGTTGATTGATTTTGCATAACATTGCTTTGTTTGTTGATTTTGTAGCCTTTGTCATCAATTTTGGTTGAAACTTGTTGAGATTGAAATTTGGAATTTTGGTAGTAAGGTGCCCTTCTTGATTTTTGGTTGGTTGGTTGTGTATTGGATTGTTGGTGAAGGTTTTTCTTGGTTGATTGGTGATTTTGGTTAAATTGGATTGAATTTTATATTGAAGAAAGTGTTAGTTCTTGATTTGGTGTTTCTTGGAGTATTGGTATTGAACTTGAATTGATTGATTTTGGTAAACAACCTAGCCACAAAAATGTCAAACCTCATCAAAAAGTTTAACAAAAAGAGAAAAACTAATGTATCCATTGAAGAACCGAGACCTAGCACATCTTCTTCACCCTCACAAAAACGACCACCAACACCACTTCCAAAACGAAAAAACCTTGACCCCGACCAAAAGATCCTCTACCAAAAGCTTAAAGATGAGAGGAACCAACCCGCCACTATCTCCAAAGAGACATGACAAGTTTGGGGATAGCTAAGGATGTTAGAGCGTTGCTCCTCAACTTGAGAATGGGTTCCTTCATCAATGATGCCTTCCGCACCTACAAGGAGCCAACCTTGGAATTTTTTGCTACCTTGGATCTTGTAGCCGTGGAGGGCAATATAGAGTGAGTTTTCAAATCTTCAACGAGTTCTTTGATCACTCCTTGGAGGAATTTAATGCAGCATTGGATTTTGATCCTCACGGTGACATTTATAATCTTGAGCCATACATCTTCCCGGAGTACGATCAAAATTCATGGTGGGATGATATTTCGGGGGGTAGTGAGTTTGTTACAAGCGCTACCAAGAATTCAATGGTGTACCAACCTTGTCTACGGGTAGTGCACCGTCTTTTGGGGTATGTTGTATTTCCCAAGCAAGAGTTGGGAAAATGAGCAAATTGGAGATCAAGATTCTATGGTTGGCCACCCGTCCCGAATATCGAGGCCGTTTGAACTTGGGTTATGTGTTTGAACTTATTGCCTTCATTTGAGAGGCCGGAGCACCGGAGAGATACCATGTGGGGGCATGGTAACTAGGCTCTTGACTCGCCTTTTCTTTGATCACTACTTGCCATATTGCAAAGAAGTTGGAAATGGCACTACAATTTTCCTTGATTTGAAGCAATTGGGTCAAGTGCAATTCATCTCAAAGAACTATGAGGATGGCAAGTATGAGTGGTTGAGAGATAATGAGCATTGGTGCTACTTGCCCAACCACGGGCTGACTTCCTTGCACCGAATCAACACCGAGAATGTGTGGCACATTCCCAAGTCCTATAGGCGCCCCAACTTTGACTCTGAGGATGATGAGGAGGGTGATGATGATGACGAAGAACAACAAGTTCAACAAAAACAACAACAACAAAAACAACGTCAAGAACAACAACAAAAAGTTCCACAACAACAACAACAAGGGCAACATACTTATGCTAGTGCCGATTTGAATGCTCTTAGTGAGCAAATGAGCGGGTTGCAAATCCTCTTGGAGGGCATGTACGATCAAGACTTCGAGGCCATCTATAACCAAATGAGAGGTATTGATGAGTCATATTTATATAGAGTTTATAGGCATGTTTATGTTTGTTTTATAGTTGATTTTTGAGTCTTTTGTTGCTTTTTAGGTCGCAATTGCATAAGTTGTCCATTTTGTGCTCTATTACGCTTCGTTTGTGTTTTCTTAATATTTTAGGTAGTTTCTATAACTATTTGGACGCTTTCGGAGTGGTTTTGGAAGAATCGGACAATGAAAGGATGAAAAGTCGATGAATGGAGGTCATTTAAAGAAGGATATGTGTTTGTGGAAGCTTAGGTTGAGATTTATATGTATGAGGAATGAATATGGCATCCACAAGGGTCGTTATGCACTTTACGGAAACGAATTTGAGTTAGTAACGAAGAAAGACAATGTTTTACAAAGTGGCAAAAATGACCTTTGTCCACTCTTTTGATCATAACTTGAGTTCTACAAATTGGACTAATGTGATTCAAATTGCGTTGGAAACTAGACTTAAAGACCTTTCCAATGATAGGTCACACACTCCAATAAGCCTTATAGAACAGAAGTTATGGCCATTCTAATCCGTGCTATGTACCCTGCGACCAAACCCCGCGCCCCCTCGAGGCTGCTGCCACCACTGCCAGGGCGCGGCCACCACCCTGCGGCCGCAGGTTCTGCTGATCAGCCACAGCAGCCCACGAGGCTTTGCCGCTGCATATCTTCACTCGTTCCTCAATTGCACCGATCATCTTGGTGCCATGTCATCATCTATCGCCCAATAATAATTCAACTTATGTAATTTATATTTTCTTATTTCTTTTCTTTAATTATTTTTAGATTAGTTTTAGGATAATATAAATACTCAAGGGATAATATTTTCCCTTATGCCTTTTATATCTTTTATTATTTTACGTTCTTTTTAGTTTCCTCTCTTGAACCCTAGTTTCCCATGGTATCTGCATGGATTCTTCCATGGATGATTCTTGGGGTTATTATTTTAATTCATTGAGGTTTATTTATTCCTTCTTCTTGCTTTCAATTATGCTTTATTTATTATATCTAGTTTTTATTATTTATTTCATGTTTGAATAGTTAATTTCTAGGGTTTGGGAATCCATGTTTATACTATGAATCTTGATTGATAATTTTAATATTTTGATTATTGATTTCTCTAATTGATAGTGTTTTATTGTTAATCTTGCAACCTGATCAATTGTATGATTAATTCATGTTAATAAGAGTTTGAATCGAAAGATCTTACTTTTAGAGGCTTACTTAAAATTAGCAATTCTGATTATTTTAGCGACCGAACTACATATGTTGAATTGAGAGCATTAAGACCCGACCGTAGGCTTAGCAATTGCTCTAGATAATTGATTGATTGAATTGTTATTGATTTTTGATAGATTTAGAACTATAAACATGGTGAACCATAACCTTAGGTCTTTTTATTATTTGTTTCTTTCCTATTTTAATTTAGACTACTTCTCTTTCCCAATTTCGTGACATAGGTTAGTTTCTCCAATTTCTTAGAGGTTAGATTAATACCATCTCCCTGTGGATTCGACCCTACTTACCCTACTACATTGTTAGTTGGTTTTGTTAGGAATTGATTTTTGACAGGTGTACGACAACCTTTCAGGTATCTCGGAGATGCAACAAGGTATGTTCATACAACAACAACAACTTTATGATGCGGAAGTTGACCGCGGGAACATTGTTCCCCTGGTCAACCATCCTTATTTTCCGCCCCAACAAGGTCCTATACCTTCATATGGGCATCCGTATTGGCAAGGACCTTCGGTCCTCGATATCAAGCGTCGCTTCTATCCGGACGAGCAAGGTAATTACGATTACAAGGCTCCCGGTGGATGCGACTATAGGAGTGATCCTAACTACCCCTATGTGCATGAAAACCACCCCTACGAGCTAGCTTTGCCCGATAACTTCACCCCTCTTGCTCCTTGGCAACAAGATAACTTTAAGGGGCATTATGGGTGGCCCGATGGTTTCACCGGAGGTTGGGAGCCTTATCCACCCCCATCCTTCGATGACCACATGGGCAACAATGACCCCAGTGGGGCCAGGCCTAGTGGTAGTGGTGGTGATGGTAGTAGTCATTAGTTCCCTTGATTTTTGTGCTTTTTGCTTCCATCCCTTTTGTTTTTGGTGCTTGCTTTGTATTGTTGGGATGTTGAGACGTATCTTTATTTAGCTTGGGGGAAATAATACTTGACTCGGTAGCCAATACTTCTTTTTTTATGCATACTTTGTTTGCTTGTTTGCTTTTTATGCTCTTCTTGTTTGGTTTGCTTCATTTTCTTGATCTCTATGCTACTCCTCTTGATGCATGTATGCTTGCCCGATTTGCTTGGTTTCATGTTGTTGTTGTGATGATTTGACTATGATGTTGTTGTTGTGTTTGCTCCCTTGTATCCAAATCCCTTTGATCCAAATCCCAAAAATCCAAATCTTGTAGTTTAGTTTAGTTTTCTAGTTAGATAGTTGTTTTTCTTGTTTTCCAAGATTTTCTTTCTTATACTCTTTGATAGTTTAATTTTTGTTTTGCTTAGTTGTTTAAAGTTTTTGCTTAGTTTAGTTTCCTTTTATTTGTTATTTCTTTTCTTTGTTTTGAAGTTACTAACCGTTTTCTTTGTTTATAGCTTCTTTTATTTTTCTTTTTCTCACTCGGCTTCTTGAAGATGCATTTTATCTTGGAATGCTACCAAGGTGGTTTCTTTTTTGCCCTCGTTTATTTTGCTAAGCATGGATAGCCCGGTGAGACCTTTCTAATTTTTCTCTTTATTTTTCTTTGGTTACATAGACTAGGATTACTTTAGGGGAAGTTGAATGGTTCGAGGATGAATGCTTGTTAACATGTAATGTGTTTGGGATCGATGACGATGATGTCATTCGATCACTTGTTTGTTGATTGGGATTTATATGTGTTTAACTTGCTTTCTAGTCCATTTCACCTTTTTCTCCTATTTTCCTTTTTCTATGTTTTCTTTTCTGTTCTTTTATTTTTCTTTTCCCTTATTTTCTTTTATTTTCTTTCTTGTTTGTGGTATGATTTTGAGGCTTATTTTTCATTTTTATTTCTTTTTGAATTCGACTTTCTACATTGGACTTTGTCTTTTGCATGATTTTCTCCCTAGGTGGTAAAGGTATGCACGGTTTGAGACTATGTTGGTTGACTCTAGGATAGGTGTATGCTAGGGTAGTTGGTTTGAACTAGAAGGATCATGAAGCTGGATTCTACTTGTTTGTGGCATGCTTGGTAGTTTCTCCCTATAGTCAATTTGACACCACTAGTGAGTTTTTGCTACATCCATGTGAGGTTCATTGTTTTTCAAGCCTTCAACCTACTTTGTATGAGCGGCGTGGATCCTTGCCTATACAAACCTAATCTATAGAGCTTGATGTATGATTCTTAAACCCGAGACGAGCTATCTAGGGAGGACAAAGGCACGTTTTTCGGGGTGGTATTTTTCATTTTTAGGATAGTTTGTATCATCTTTATTTTTGGGTTTACATTTGCCTTCTTGCAACCATTTGAGCCTTATACCTTCTTTTCAAGCCACATCTTTAGTTTTTTGGCCTTTTGTTTCATTTTCTTTCTATTCTTGGTTTTTGTGAAGCAAATTGATCATGTATGATGGAGTTTGTGGTGGATAAGTTGGAAATTTGGTTTTTATGAGTGCAAGTTTGTGATAAAGTCTTCTTTGTGAATAATGACAAATGTTTGAGTAAAAGCCGTCCTTAATCATAAAAGGCATGAACAAATAAATTGCATTATAGAAAAAGCCGTCCGAATTTAGTAAAAGGCAAGGACATTGCAAGTTCAAGTAAAAGAAAGAAAAAAATTGAAAAAGTGAAAATTCAAAAATATTTTGATGTATTCTTTTCTCCTTTTAAGCATTGAGGACAATGCTTCATTTTAGCTTGGGGGAGAAGCGTTTACGCTTTTTGTATATATTTCTTGTGAGTATAGCTTCAAGTAAGCTTGGGGGTGTTGTTTTTGTTTGGTAATTTCTTGATAGTGTTGTTGAGGATTGATCACCCTTTTGCTTCACTTTTTAGGAAAACCACCAAATTTTTAAATTTGAGCCTACCTTCACCCTTTATGCCTTACGTTACAACCTTGGGGAAAGACCTTTTGACCTAGAAAGTTGAGTCACTATTCGAGGGAGGGAATCATGGGTCATTGCCTAAGGAAACGGGATGTATAGTCAAGATTGTCGAGTAGCCTAAATAAAATCTCTTTTTCCGGTTCCTTCGTGGAATCATTGGGATGCTCACTAAGGGGAGATTTGAGACTAGTGGGGAGAACGCGGTAAGATCGTTTGGGATGAACGTGGATTGTGATGTCTAGTTCCTATGCCTAACATACCCTATGTTTCAATCAACCTTAGATATCTTGAAAAGTGCATACCTTGATTACTTGAGAAAGATTTTCATTCATTTGCATTATAGTCTCTATGTAAGTCCATTTCGTAGAGGTTTTGTTTTCATTTTCTTTTCTTTTCTTTTCTTTTTATGGATTTGCCTCTTTGATGTTTAATGGAGAGTAATGGGTCAAACTCTTAGGACACCCTTACGAGACCTCACTCGTCCTCATAGGCGACTTTGGGGTTTAAAGGGCTTGTTGTAGCTAAAATCAATCGTGATTCCTACGACAGTGAATCTTAGTGTACATTCTTATCCTGAGTCTTTCTTATTCATTTTTAATAAATTTTTCATCCTTGTTCTTTCTTGCTTTGTTTTGCTCGAGGACGAGCAAAAGTTTAGCTTGGAGGATTTTGACGAGTGACATTTATGGCACTCATTTGATCTCTTTTTGGATGAATTTCATTTCATTTTATAGCTCATTTCTTTAGTTTTCCTTAGTTTTGCTCTTTATTTCTTTACTTTATGCTTTTCGTAGTTAGTTTCTTTATTTTGTGCATTTTCTTGTTTATTCGTTATTTTTCTCTATTATTTGTTTGTTTACTTTATATTGTAGGTTATGATCGATCATCCAAAGATTTCCGAGCTTCCCTTCAACAATTATCATTGCTTTTGATGCCTTGTGCTAGTATTTTGAGCTTCAAGTCTAGAGGAACTCGAAGGGCAAGTTTCAAGACCGGTGCACGCAAGCGGTGGGGGCATCATCTATGCCTCAAACCCACCAAAATCTCCAAGAACTTGCTGCCTACTTTGATGTTCATCACCATCACCAAAGTCGTGTGCACTAGATGATCAAGGTTGAAGAAGGGGAAGGAAGGCCCTCCTAGGTGCGGGCGCACAAGGGGCCTGTGCGGCCGCACAGGTGGCACGTGCGGCCGCACAAGAGGCGCGTGCGGGCGCACCCCTGTGGGTTTGTGCTCGTGCGCCTCCTCTTCTCCCCTGTGTGCGGCCGCACCGGCGTGTGTCTATTTTCGGACGTCATAACCGACTTCTCCTTTGTATATATAGTTGTTTCCTACTATTTATAGGCAATCAGATTTCAATTAGATGATAATTAGACTTCATCCATAGATTTTTAGAGAGAGAATTAGAGCTTTGATCTTATTTTGTAGAGAGAGAAACTCAAGTTTGAAGAGAGAGAAATTCATGGTGTATTGTTTATAATTCAAGATTTCTTCATTGCAATTGATCTTTGATCAAGTTTTGTAAGGATTACTCATCTTTGATTTCAATATAGTTTGATTTTATTTGTTTTTCATATGATTGTTGATTGTTTGATTTTTGATTGAAGTTTGATTGAAGTTTCATTGATTTTTGTATTGATTTTTAGATTTCTAATATGTTGATGACGAAATTGTTTATTAGTTGTATTTTGATCTTAATTACTATGATTAGTGAGTAGTTTACTTGCTAGGGTAATGGTGAAGCATGTATGAGTAATGGATAAGTGTGAATTCGGGATAACTAATGGAGTTGATGATGTGATTAAACTTGGTTGATGAATCATGTGCATGTGTGTGATTAATTGAAGATTGGCCAACTTTGATTGTTGCACTAGATTGCATTGTAAGTTCACATTGATACGAACCATTGTTTTGTGGCTTGCATTTACACGATTGTGGTGTCTTGTGATGTTTCCTAGCTAGAGTTTATCGTAGTTGACGCTAGTTAGACCTCTAGGAGAATAGCTTGATATGCTCTTTTGGTTGCATGATTGTTCTTCCCTCACATCGATTGACTTAGTTGATTTGACCTCCCAATTATCCATCTCCGTTACGAATGCATGTGGATCCTAGCCCTAGTGTTTATCACCTTTGATTTTCATCAAGTTTATTTGTGTCCTTAGCTCTAGTTCTCGTTTACAACCCCGCTTTTGACTTTGGAATAGCTTAGCTTAAGACAATAGACTTTCAATCACCGTTCCTTTGGGTTCGACCCTTGACTTGCTACTATACTTGTATAGAGGTTAGTTGAGTGTGTAAATTTTGTTTTATTGATTGGGGGAGGTAGCCCAACGACCTACCATTTCACCACTCATCATGAGCGTAATGCCATGGGACATGGGAAGAAAACCTCTCTTGGAGTTTGTCATCTCGAAACTTTCAAGAACCTTATTAATATAAGTCTCTTGACTTAGTCCAATCATCCTTCGAGACCTATCTCGATGGATCTTGATTCCCAAAATGTATTCGGCTTCACCCAAGTCCTTCAAGGAAAAACAACCTTTCAATTATTCATTGACCGACTCAAGCATTGGTATGTCATTTCCCATGTGTAGTATGTCATCTACATACAAGACTAAGTAAACCACACTGCTTTCACTAGACTTCTTGTTTACACAAGGTTCTTCTTCAATTTTGAGAAAATCAAACTTTTTGATTGCTTCATCAAAACGAAGATTCCAACTCTTGGATGCTTGCTTCAATCCATGAATGGATTTCTCAAGCTTGCATACCTTTCTAGGATTTTCCGGATCCTCAAAGCCTTCAGGTTGTGTCATGTACACTTCCTCCTTCAAGAACCCATTCAAGAAGGCGGTTTTCATATCCATCTGCCAGATTTCGTAATCGAAAAATGCAACAATCCCTAGAAGAATCCAAATAGACTTAAGCATTGCTACTGGGGAAAAGGTTTCATCATAGTCAATACCATGAATCTGTCAGTACCCTTTTGCAACCAGTCTTGCTTTATAGATGTAGGCATTTCCATCCTTGTCTGTTTTAATCTTGTAGATCCATGTGCAACTAATGGGTTTTGCCCCATCAGTCGAGTCTACCAGGGTCCACACTTGATTTTCAAACATCGATTCCATTTCGGATTTCATGGCCTCAAGCCATTTATCTGAGTTGGGGCTCACCAAAGCTTGCTTGTAGGTTGTGGGTTCCTCATTTTCCAATAGGAAGATTTCAGAATCCTCAGTTAACAGAACTTCAACAAACTGTTTGTTTCTGATTCTGGTAAACCTTGGGGTAAGAGCAACATTAGAAATTTTCTCTCCAACTCTTTGAAGATTTTCGCATGAATTGTATTCAAGTGGGACGATAGGAGTCTCGCTAGTCAAATTAGCTTGCTTCGACGCATGATTAATCGTCTCATGCGCCCTTGCCTCTGATGTGGTGTTATCCACATCCATTTGTTGCTCGTCTCGAATTTCTTCGAGAACCACTTTACTCGCACTTGGCTTTCTAGAGAGGAATTCCTTTTTTAGAAAGACACCATTGCGAGCAACAAACACTTTGTTATCTTCGCGATTGTAGAAGTAATACCCTTTTGTTTCTTTGGGATAGCCCACAAATAAACACTTGTTTGATTTTGGGTGTAATTTATCGCTTTATAAACGTTTTACATGGGCTTCACATCCCCAAATCTTGAGATTAGACAACTTTGGAACTTTTCCAGTCCATAACTCATATGGTGTCTTCTCAACTGCTTTGGATGGGCTTCTGTTTAGTATATTCGCAGCTGCTTCTATTGCATATCCCCAAAATGATATGTGAAGATCAGTAAATCTCATCATGGACCGAACCATATCTAGTAGAATCCTATTCCTCCTTTCTGACACGCCATTTAACTGAGGTGTCCCTAGGGGGGGTTAAATGTGAAAGTATTCCACAATTAATCAGATGTTCATCAAATTCTTGGGTCAAATATTCACCACCACGATCAGATCGTAATGCTTTAATTGTTTTCCCAAGTTGGTTTTGTACCTCATTCTGGAATTCTTTGAACTTTTTAAAGGCTTTCGACTTGTTCTTCATTAAGTAAATGTAACCAAATCTACTTAAATCATCAGTAAACGTGATGAAGTAATTAAATCCACCCCTAGCTTTTGAACTTATTGGTCCACACACATCTGTATGTATGAGTCCCAAAAGGTCACTAGCTCTTTCACCTATACCCGTGAAGGGTGACTTAGTCATTTTTCCAAGCAAGCATGACTCACAATTTTCAAATGATTCATAATCAAAAGAAGAAAGGAGTCCATCCTTATGTAATTTCTGGATGCGCTTTTGGCTAATATGACCAAGCCTACAATGCCATAGGTAAGTTAGGTTTGAACCATCTGTTTTCTACTTTTTATGATCTATGTTGTAGACATGAGTTGCGTATTCTAAGACATACAAACCATTAATTAACTTAGCGTTAGCATATAACATATTTTCTTTGGAAATAAAACAACGCTTGTCTCTTATTTCAAATGAAAATCCTTTAGTATCAAAAAAAGAAATGAAATAATGTTTTTAGTAATAGTTGGTACATAATAACAGTTATTAAGCACCAAAATAAGTCTAGAAGGAAGTCTCAAGTGATAACTCCCAATAGCAAGTGCATCAACTTTTGCTCCATTTCCTACTCGAAGCGTTACTTCAATTCCCCTGTGCTAACTTCTTACTTTCTCTCAAGCCCTTTACGCCATTAACGATGTGAGTACCACAACCGGTATCGAATACCGAAGTGGAAGATGAAGTAAGATTAATTTCTACAACAAAAACATCAAGTAACTCCTTACCTTCTGTTTTCACTAGTGTATGGACTTGCCAACCACCACAAAAGAAGCATTCGCATTCTCTCCTTTTCAGGAACTCCTCAGCATGGTTAAGTAAGATGTTGATCAAATTGACCGATGACACCTCATCTATGAGCAAGTCTTACTATATCAAAACCATCATGGAGCGAGAACAAGATAATATCATGCGCGGAGTCATCATCAAATGGTTCCCCAAGGACATCCATCTGATTGAATAGATCAATCAGTTCATTGACATGGGTCCTTACTGACTGACAAGGCATGAGTTTCTTTGCCATTATCTTACAACGAATTTTGTAAGCCTTATACCTAATACTGTCAGCCTAGGAATAGTAAATATGAGGGATCGAATTAACGATCTCTCTTACATTTGGATCATTGACGCCTCCACTACCTAATGCCCCCATGCCTCCTCGACAGATGGCACGAAGACATTCACGCAAGTTGGTCAATTCATAACGTCTGAACCTTCTTTTCCAACTTGTTGGAATAGATTCTAATATGATATTCCTGACTTTCTCTACATCCGAAACCATTTTCGCATGCCTTTCAGGATCTTGATCTTGAGCACACTTGCTCTCAACGGGTACATATAGACGAGCTTCAAGCTTGTGGCTTGTGAGAACATTTCTCAGCTCGTCCTCCCATTCCCTAAAGTTTCTGAGATTTAGCCATAAATTGAGTTTCATTGGTAAATCTGTGTTGTCATATAAGTTATTCATCTACAAACAAAAACAAAACGAGGTAAAATTCAATAATTATGTTTAATAAATTTAAAGTACCATGAGCAATTTCAAAATTGGTAACTTTAAAGCATTTATTCAATTTTAAATGATCCCTATTGAATAGAATGATTCCAAGATCCTTTATTTGTGCAATAATTGACCGGACTTTGGCCCTACCATCAACCATTACATTTTCAAGGTGAGTAAACTCTTTACTGATTACAACTTTTGTAATTCTTGGTTGAATAATTACCCTTCACATGCTTAATTATTACCCTTAGTTTCAAGGTTTTAAACTCTTTAGGTAACCTTGTTGAGTATAACCAATTAAAAGAGTAAAACTTTATCTACCCCCACTCCCCAATGATAAATATGACACCCAGCTTTGGCATGACCCATCATAAATGTCAAAAGTTTCATCGGGTTTTTAATTGGAAAAGTTGCCTCAATATTACTGGGACCTAGATTTATTATGTTGTGATTATTTAGTGAACTCTAGCGCATCATTAAACAACATTAATAAACCTAACATGCATAATTTACTAATGCATAAATAAAACATGACATAGTATGGCCCCTTAATCCTAAGAAAAAACTGATAAAGCAAATAAGCTCCCACTTGAACCTTCATGGATCTTATCCACCTTGCTCCCTTGGGCCTTCACTCCATTGGCTTTTGATCAACTGCAACCTGTAATACATTCTATTCTATCTACTACTTAAAAAAAATAAAATAAATTACAAAATACTTAACGGTACGTAGACCATATTTAGATTACAAAAATACTTCACGATGCGCAGATCGTAATTAGAATCTATGTGCCATACTAGTCTATATATAACAATAAACAATATCATATATTATAAAATGCCATATAATAAATCACTCATCACGCTTTCCTAAACTACAACATCGAATGTTCACAATAAAGGAAACATGGCTCCTAAATATCTTATATTTTAATTAATTACTATAATAAGGTAATATCATATATTATTCATGACCCATCATAAAACATCATATATTTTAATTTAAGTATGAGATAGATACAAATCTTATTTTAATTATGGAAGATAAATCATATTTATTTCCCATGATTATCCTAACTAATTTAGGAGATTCTATCCTAATTACTAGCCAATCACATATTTTAAATCAATTAATATCCTAAAATAATTATGGTATAATCACATTATTAATCAATTATTATCCAAATAGAATCTTTTGCTCCATAAATATCCAAACTTAAAAAAATCAACAACTTTAACTTTGGTAATTATCTTTTCAAAATCAAAACTTATCCGTTAGTTTAAAATTTGAAAACTGATTTTATCCAGAATAATATTTTTTTTTTTTTTTTTTTTGATTTAAATAATACAAAACATATTTTGTTAGATTAATTTAAACTTGATGTGGTCCAATTAATTCCAAAATCAAATCATATTCAATCTTGAAATTAGGGTTCTTCATGAAATAATTAATCCCCAATTTAATTTAACTCTTAAATTAAATAATTTGATCATGAAAAATCATAATTTAACATTTAATCAAATATATTAAAATCTTTAAACATATAACTATCGAATTAAATCAAAATTAAAACAAAAAATTTCACAAATTAGGGTTAATGGTTTCGAAATTTTCGAAAATTAGGGTTATGGGGTTCAAATTTTTCGAATTTCTTAGGGCAATTTTCGGATCAATTCAAGGCTAATTCGGAGCAAAGTAAACAACTTTAATGATTCTATATTGTTAAATCACATTTAAAATATTTACTGAACCATAATAAAATTATTCTCCCCCCTAATTGAATTAATATTGTGGATTATCAAAGAATTATTACTCAATATATATAATTGCAAGAGGCTAATTGATACCACTATAGGAGATTGTAGGTACTAATTGTAAAATAAACATGAATCACATTCATAAAGCACCTAGCCAAGGATCTCATGCATAACACATAAAGAAGTAAGAATTATACCTTTGAAGCGTGATTCCACTAGTGATCGAGCAAGAACAATGGAGATAAAGAACCTCAAACGTGATTCCTCTACTTGGTCCACGGGCACGGATTAAGACCTCCACTAATGCTAGTTAGTCGCGATAGAACTCTTCAATCGACCTTCTACGGAGAAGTATGAACAATGAACTAGTCAAGAACCACCACGCAACACCACAAGCGCCACTAGGGGTGGCCGACCGTGGGTATGAGAAGGAGATAGGGTGCCGTGAGATTGAGAGGAGGGATTAGGGCTTTGGACGTTGGCTGCTTAGATTCACAATTCACAATAAGTTAATTGTGACTTAATTAATCAACCCTAGGCATGACATTTATTTATAGATCATATCTCTAAATAAGAGTCCATGTGAAAGCCCAACTCCTAATCCCAATCAAACTACACTAGCCCAATCATATTCATGATTAGTTAAATGCTGATGAGGCCCATTAATGGGCCTCTAACTTGCTTAACCCATTACCCTTGTGTGTGACCTTACAGGATCCATTCTAATGGGCTTTGGACCATTTAAGTAGTCCAAAGATCATCTCTCATAGTCTAGCAACAAAGGATGGCGCCCCAAGAGAATGAACTTATTATCTCCATAATAGTGATCCTTGATATATTTAGTAATTGCACTTATCGAAGACACAACTCCTTCATAAATGGATAAAGTTCACTGGCCCAAGAGTTGGTCCATGTGAGGGGAAGTGAAGAAGCACTCTAGCCTGAAAAATCACATACATGAGACAAAGTTAAAAATGTGAGGGGGAGTGTTGAAGAATAAACCTCCCAAGTATCACCACATGTAAGTGTCCCACATTGGTTGAAGAAGAGAGAGTTAAACACTTTATAAGGCTAAGGGGCTACTCCTCCTATTGCCATATGGTTTCGGGATGGAACCTCCTTTAGACTTGTGAAGTGGACTCTCTCTCTTAGTTTGCAACTCCATTGGACCATCATTTCATTACAATTAGCACAATCAACATAATAAGAAACAAACATTAGGAAAACTATAGTAATCATGAATCCTTTTCTCCTTGGAAGGTTGAGGCATTTAGATGAGTAAAGGGATGAATCTTTTCTCGTATCTCCTATAAGATACGTGCAAACAAAGTTAGACTTGGAGGAGCTTCTTTCTGTAGCTACTTGTTTCCATGGTGGATGTTTTTCTCGTGGATGGGCCATTTTCCTCCTTGATTTTGATCCATGAGTTATCTTTAACCTTGCCCGAAACCGTTCTGGATGAGAGGAATTGGACCTGAACCTTTTTCATAGAGGAACATCTTGTTGATACGCATTGATGTTGCTTCCTAGAAATTCACTTGTTGCCATTTCTCCCTCCTTGTGCTCAAGTAAGATGTCAATCCTCTAATTAGGATCCACACTAGTCCATTCTCCTATGTTATCAGTAATATTCAATACTTGAACTCTTACTTTGGTTTCATCCTTCATTGAAGTTACTCCTTATCTTAGAAGCCATTCAAACAATCATGAAAGATTGTTGCCCTGAATAAAAGCCAAGAGAAGTTTCCCCCCCTAAAAATCCTTTTTTGACATTAAGATAGTGGAACCTGGCCTTCTTCGGTTAAAAAATCAAAAATTGAGCTCTGCATGATTTTACTGTTTCTAAGGAGGTTAAGATTTCTCCATCCTTCATATCTTCATCATTAGCCTTTCTTAAGGAAAGCTATCCTCATTCAACACTTTATTAGGGAGTAACTTAGAGTTACTGATATTTAAGAGCGCTATCATGGGATCCTAATCCTTCTCATTGACAATATTTTCTACTAACATTACAACTTTTCTTTTTAGGAGAGGAAGCCCCAACCCTAGCTCGAATGAGTTAGTCCCGTGAGTATGAATTTTTCCTGATTTTTTATGGGCACGTGACTTGGTTTCTCCAACTAAATAGCAACCTCTTGGTTTGAGGGGTCTAAGTTAGAAGCCATTATCAAGTCTAATAAACCAGATCACTTCTTCCTAGTCCAGTCGCTGCCATTGCTCTTCTAAACAAGACTATTGGAAGGGTCAAAATCAATCTAAAACAACTTAACAAATTAAAAATGCGACCTACTTGTTTAAAGTACTATTTATTGTTAAAGCAAGCAGCGAAGGTAAGTAAAATGTAGCAAGATCATTGGAAGGAAGAGGTTCAATCTTCTTCTTCCTCAAGGACAAGTCTCGAAAGAACCACCCCTATATACCTATATTCTTCTAATACATTATCAAGTTTCCCTTATTTGATATTTCCTACTTCCTTCATCTCTGTCGCAAGATCCAGTCCATCCTTAAGACTCGTTGACTTAGAATGATATTCAATAAATACTTCATCCCCCTTATTGAGATTTTCTCCTTTAGTAAGGAGTTGGGTGAGTTCTTGAATAAGCTTATTGTACCCTTCCAAGAAACACACTATGAAGTTGTTAGAGATATGGGATATCGGAAAATATATGTGTTATATATTTTCTGTAGATATCATTAAAGGAATAATATATTTAGGTTTATTTTAGGGGATTTTGTCAAAAACCACCCATTAAAAACACTTTTTTGTCAAAAACCACCTGAAAAAAAAAATTTGTTGTCTAGAACCACCCAATTTTAAAAATTTGTTGTCAAATGCCACAAGAGTTTATTTTCCGACATTGACCCAAATCCAGCGTTGACCCTACCTACGTGCCTTGCACGTGACTTTAATAACCCCTCCCTTCCCTTTTTTCCCCAGAAAAATTTGGAATTCCCTCCATTATCTCTTTTCGTCCTTTTCTGTCCTCTCTTTGCAAGCTCCATTGTTATTGACTAAAAAGTCTGAAATTAGTAACACCCAATTGTTGAGAGCAACAACCTTAAATTATCTCTAATTTGTAAACTACTACCCACTAACACTATATTAGGCCACCTAAATTCCAAAAAGGAAATTGATTGAAGAAAAAAAATCTAACGGCTGGGTTTAAGCCATCATATCATCATAATCTTCATCATCAAATTTCAAGAACTCGGGAGCTACAATCTGGTGTGACACATCTACACCTTGACCCTCGTTCTTCAACTTTTTATGCACCTTGATTTTGGGGATGTAGATGCTTCTTGGTTCTGCCGCCGCTGCCGTTAACTTTTCCGATGACCGGAATATTCTTTGAATTCGGATTACTGTTGAGCTTGCTCGCTTTACTCCTTGTATGATATTTTACACCTTGAGTATTCTTAATTATTGCACTCTATTTTTCTTCTTTGTTTTATAAAACAAGTAATTAAATGGAGAATAGAGGAGAAGAAAGAAGAGGAGATAAAAGAGATATGAGAGAGAGAGTGTAGAAGCTCAAAAATTTTCAAAGGAAAACACAAAAAGAAGAGGGAGGGGTCATTAAAAATCATGTGCAAGTCACATGGAAAAAGTCAGCGCCGGTGATTTTGGTCAATGCCGGAATGTAAAGTCGGGTGGAGTTTGACAACAAAATTTAATAATTGGGTGGTCCTGGGCAACATATTTTTTTTCGGGGTGGTTTTTGACAAAAGTGTTTTTCACGGGTGGTTTTTGACAAAATTTCCATTTTAGGTTAAGATATATTTAGAGAATATATCTTTAGGATTTATGAATATGATAGTATATCTTTTAGGAATATTGTTTCCTATCTTATGTTCGTAGGTTTTGTATAAATACTCTACCTATTGATTAATAATGATAAAGCTATTCTCTCATAAATAATTTGTCAAAAGTACTTATAAAATTTACTAGCAAACTTCTCCACAGACCCACTAAATTTGACTAAGCAAAACTAAAAAGAGACCTTAATAAACTTGAAATAAAAGGAAAAACATTAGAAGTAGCTTTGCTGGGTAAAGGAAGTATAAGAACCTTCATTAAACCAAAATGCGATATCAACCGTTAGAGGTCAGTGCAAGGCAAAGCTACGAATAAAATAACCATAATGAAGACGATGGTCTAGATCAAAGATCCTTGGTACGTCGGTGGGCTAGCAAGTGACCAAAGGAGCTGATGTGATCGCCGATGAGTTAATTTGCTTGGGAAGACTATAGGTGGTTGGGCGTTGGTTTAGTGTAGAGAGAGAGAGAGAGAGTTAAGTTGATTATCCTTGAAACTTTCTATTCTACCATATTAAAGCTTTATATAAAAAATTTGTGTGTTCTTGTCTTTTTTGTTTCTAAGTGTCAATGTGTTAGTCGTGTCATGACTAGATTCGGTAGTGATAAACCATTACTAGGCTCTATCACCAGGTATAGATTCATTGGGTCCATACCGGGAGCAGATATGTAATTTTGCGCAATGTTTTCATAGTAAATCATCATAAATTACTATGTTGTAAAAAAATTGTCTCTCTTCTTTCTATCTTTTTCCATCGGAGCTCTCACCAGAAAACCACTCAAAATACACTTTCATCATCCTCGTTTTCGTCTTCGTCTTTGTCAAGGTGTCGTTGGAATTATCGCACCATCCTTACCACCACCACTATCGGATTTTTAATAATAAAATACAATTATGCAATAACAATATTAAATCTATAATAACAGTATACAAATCAACCATAAATCACACAAATTAATAATAACATCATACAAGTTAATAATAGCCTGACAAATACTTAAAATTCACCGGCAATAATTTATTGGATAATAGTATGCAATTTACCAATAACAGTATACAAAAAAAAGATATAACAGTTCAATTCAATAATAAATGAGCCCCAACAAACAATTAACGTTGTCAACTTCAACCCCCCTCATATCTAAAATCCTTCTAACTTGGACATTCCTAGCAAAGAACTCACCGTTTTTCATGCTTGAAGTCATAAGTTTGGTCTTCGGCAGAGAACTCGTCTATGTTGGAAGACCTTGAACATCCTTCGCTGTCCTTCAACTACCATCTTTCATCAATCAAATATTGAATAACTTCTTTCATTTGAATTAGCCACAAAATTCGCACCTCTGGTAGATTGAGCACTGCTCCTTGAGGATGAAGAGTTCTAGATGGGGTTTTTGTGGGATTGATTTTCCGACCACCAGAGCTTTTTCGCGTGAGTAGGTAATGTTTTTAGCTATTCCATTTTTATTTTTACCCCCCTTAATCCTCTTTCCTTTTTCATTTTGTTTTAGCTTTAAAAATTTTACAAATATTTTTTTATTCTTTTTTATCGTGGTATGGACTCCAAACTATCCATACCAGGTAATGGGCTATAATTACTCCGATTCCTAGCAACTACATGATATGTCCATTTTATATAGTATTTTACCCCCGTCACTTGGTCATAATTAGTAGTGTTTTTGGCTCTTTAGAGCCACTTTTGTTACTAATATGCATTTTCTAGTGTTTTCGTAGTTTTGGTTGAATTTTATAGGGAATTGCACCTTTGGAGTATTTTCCCGGGATTTTATGAAGCAACTACAAGCATTGGAGGAGCATGGCCGTTGTTGAAGCCCAAGGCCGGCTAGAGCCTTCGAGCCGGTGATTAAGGGCTCGGTATTTGGAATACCGAGGTTTGGACCGAGCATTCAAGACCCGAAGAGGAGATCCGGATTGGGCTGAGGAGTCGAGCCCAATCGAAATTTCAAGCCTCGGCGTAGAGCCGCGCCCGATCGAGCAAGCTTAGGCCTGATCGGGCGATATTCGCAGCAAAGGAGGTATCGAGCTAGGCGCGCCCGATCGTGCGAGGCTTAGCGCGATCGGGCAAGGTTACTGCGTGGGAGCACGAGGATAAAGACGCGCCCGATCGGGCGGCCCTTAGCCCGATCGGGCGCGTGTTTCTGGGAGCTGAAGTTGTCGAGGCATGCATTTAGTTCTAATTAGGATCGTTAATTATTTTCGTTTAAGTACGTTTAGTATTGTAACTATTACTTACTCTTTTTTTCACTTTCTCTTTCTACTTAATATTTTCTCTCTCTAGACTTTTCTCTCTACCTTACTCTTGTTCTTGATTACTTTGTAATTCCGCCGCCTTGGTACGATTTCTATTTCAATTAATTTCAGTAATTTCTTCCTTTTCAATTCCTTATGGCTTACTTTATTACTTTGCATGATTTAGATTTAATTATGTGTGAGTAGTTTAATTCTAGGGTTTATAAGGATCCATAATTAATATGAAGGGATAATTTGTTATTATTGATTATTGATATTGCATGATAATTTTTTATTGAATTGTTTTAATTCTTTGCAATTAGATTATGAATCGAGCAGATGTAATTTGATTGTGAATGTTTAGCAATATTGAATTGATGAATCGAGCAGATGTTAATTTAATATTAAAGGCTATTTTCAATATGAACTTAGATCTAGTAAATTGCGAGAGCCTGTTAGATCTATGTTGATTAATAAATTGCGAGAGCCTGTTAATCATGTTATCTGTGCAATGTTAATTATTGATTATTATGTTTTATCCCGAAATATTAATTATTGGTGAACCTATAACCCTATGCCTTCTTATTAGTGATTTTCTCCCTAAACTCAATCTCCGTAGCATAGTTTCATATTGAACACAACAATTTGGTTACCTTAATAATTTAGACTATTTTAATTAATTAGGAGTAGAAAGACCAGTTTCCTTGTGGATTCGACCCTACTTCCCTATCTACTTTAATTAGAAGACTTAGGTATTACTTTTGATTAGGGGATACGACTTTACCCTGTCAAAATTTGGCGCCGTTGCCGGGGAACGATTTTATTTTTATTTCTAATTGTTTTTGTAGTCTAGATTATTTTCGTTTTGCCTCAAAGGACATTAGTTCTTTGAGGTAGTTCTAATTTCTGTCTTTTTTGTTCTTTGTTTATGCCTAGGTGTTCCAGATCAGGTTACATTCCATTCGATCTTGAGATCGAGCGCTCGTTTCATAGACAGAAGAATCTTTATAGGCAGATCCTGACAGGTTATGGGAGTAACGATATTCCTAGAAATCCATTACCTAATTCTAGTGATTCGGAGCACTCTTCTGATTCAGAACTAGAGATGGGTACACCACCACCACCTCCATCGCGCAAGCTCAGTGATTATTCGCAGCCGTCCCTGACGGATTTTCCACATCTATCTCCTACACTTGATCTCGAGGGAGTCCAATTTGAGATCAAGCCCCAATTTATAACGATGATAGAAAGAAAGCAGTTTAGTGGAGCTAAGGGTGAAGATCCTAATCTTCACATTGCTGATTTCTGTCAATATTGCAATATTATTAGGTAGAATGGGGTAACGCAGGACCAAATCATTCTTTTTCCCTTTTCTTTATGTGGAAATGCTAAATTGTGGTTTAATGGTTTGAATAAAGCTGCACATGGTATTACTAACTGGGAGACTCTTGATTTAAATTTTTATAATAAATATTACCCTGCAGAGAAAACAGCTTTATTGAGAAGTGCCATTCAGAATTTTGCCCAGGAGCCAGATGAAGCACTATATGAGGCTTGGAAAAGATTCAAGGATCTGCAGAGGGAGTGTCCCCATCATAACTTGGCAAAGTGGCAACTAATTCAAGCTTTTTACAATGGATTAGGGAATGCATCAAGGACAATTTTAGACTCTGCAGCTAGCGGTAGATTTATGAATTTAAATGTTGATGATGCAGGTCAGGTTATTGAAGATATGGCGATCCATAATTCCCAATATGGGAATACTAGAGGTTATGCTAATAAGGGCAAGCATCATGTTGATTCAGTAACCCTTATGCAAGCTCAGCTTACTTCTATTTGCCAGAAATTAGATAGCCTTAGTACTAACATTCCTAATTCTGTTGCTAATGTTTCTGTTGTTTCTAATAATGCTAATGATGCTTTTTGTGAAAATTGTGGAAGTGTAGGTCATTATGAACAAGATTGCAGGAGTTGAATGGAGCAAGTTAATGCTTTCCAAACTTACAAGCAAAATAACCCATACTCCAACACCTACAATCCAGGCTACCGGAACCATCCCTACCTATCTTACCGTAGCACCAATGTTCAAAATCCTCCACCTCCACAACAACCACCACAAGCACCCACTCCACAGCAGAAATATTACCACCCTCATGCTAACCAGAAAGCCCCAGCACAAACCCCTACTACATCTTCTGACCCTGCTTTGTCAGAAATTAGAGCAATGCTGACCAGTATGCAAAAGCATATGGAGAGTAGAGACCAACAAATTTACTCTATTATAGCCCATAATAAAGTCATGGACACCCAAATTGCCCAATTGTCCTCTACCCTTCAATCTCGTCAGCAGGGAGCCTTACTAGAGCAGGGAATTCAACTTACGGAACATGTGAATGCAATTACCCTAAGGAGTGGTTCACACTACGATGGGCCCCAAATGCCCAAAGAGGATGAACCTGATTTAATTGATATTGCTACTCCTGATTCCGTTGTACCAAATGCCCCTGCAGGGCTCTAGGGTAAAATTATTAATACTAATATTTCTGATGATTCATTGCAGGGTACAACCTCAGGGAAGGATGCACCCCAGGAGAAGAGTAGGGAAGCACCACCAGTTATCAAGCTACCTTTCCCCAACCGTCACTTGAAGACTAAGTTGGATAAGCAGTTTGGTAAGTTTTTGGAGGTAGTAAAAAATTTGCAGGTAACAGTTCCTTTCACAGAACTTATTACTCAGGTTCCTGCATATGCTAAATTCATGAAAGATATTTTGACTAGGAAAAGGGCCTTTAATGAAGTAGAAACTGTAACATTCACTGAGGAATGTAGTGCACTTTTACAAAATAAATCCTCTCCTAAATTAAAGGATCCCGGTAGTTTTTCTATCCCTTGTCATATTGGAAATGTTTTCATTAATAAAGCATTATGTGATCTAGGTGCTTCTGTTAGTGTGATGCCATCGTTTGTATGTGCTAAATTAAATATGGGTGATTTAAAAGTTACTAATATAACTTTGCAAATGGCAGATCATTCTGTTAGATACCCCTTAGGTATTTTAGAGGATGTACCTGTTAGAGTTGGTAAATTTGTTATCCCTATTGATTTTGTTGTTTTCGACATGGCTGAGGACACGCAAATTCCCATTATATTAGGTAGACCTTTTCTTCATACAGCAGGAGCCATTATTGATGTTAAAAATGGTAAACTAACCCTTTCTGTTGGCGATGATAATATCACTTTTAACTTAGGGAAAGTTTTAAAAGGTCCTATGCTTGAAGAAAATTGTTATTTAATTGATGTGCTTGATGTAATGGATGATATTTGTGAGGAAAGCTTACCACAGGTTCTTGCAAGGGACCCCTTGGAGGAAATTCTTTGTGGAAATTTGTCTGCAGGTGACGTGAGCATATGGAGCAAGGAGGTGGATGACATAGAAAAAGCTCTTGCCACCAAGAAATTTGATGCTAATGATTGTGTTAAGGTAGTAAATTTGGTTCAGGAATCAAAACCTGCCGAGGTGAAGAAACCTGAACTAAAACCTCTCCCTTCTCATTTAAAATATGTTTTCCTTGATGAGCAGGAATTGTACCCAGTGATCATTAGTACTGCACTGGATGACCCACAAACTTCCCAACTTCTAGAGGTTCTAAGAACCCACAAAAGGGCAATAGGGTACAGTATTGATGATCTCAAGGGTATAAACCTTGATTTTTGTATGCACATGATACACTTAGAGGACAACTACAAACCCTGTATTCAACCCCAGAGAAGGTTGAATCCTAATATGCAAGAGGTAGTTAAGAAAGAGGTTATGAAATTACTTGATGCAGGTATTATATATCCTATTTCTGACTCCAAATGGGTAAGTCCTGTACAGGTGGTTCCTAAGAAGGGTGGGATGACTGTTGTTAAAAATGATAAAAACGAATTAATTCCCACTAGAATTGTTGCCGGGTGTCGTATGTGCATTGATTATCGTAGATTAAATATCGCCACTAAAAAGGACCACTTCCCTCTCCCCTTTATTGATCAAATGCTTAAGAGGTTAGCAAATCATAAGTTCTTTTGCTATTTGGATGGGTATTCGGGATTTTTCCAAATCCCGATCCACCATGACGATCAGGAAAAGACTACATTTACATGCCCTTATGGCACTTTTCATATCGTAGAATGCCTTTTGGTTTATGTAATGCACCTGCTACCTTTCAACGTTGCATGATGAGTATTTTTTCTGAGTTCATAGAGTCTATCATGGAAGTCTTTATGGATGATTTTAGTGTTTATGGTTCTTCATTTGATGCTTGCTTAACTAACCTTGCTAAAATCTTGAAAAGATGTGAAGAATGAAACTTGGTTTTAAATTGGGAGAAGTGTCACTTTATGGTGACAGAGGGAGTCGTCCTTGGTCACATTGTATCTGATAAGGGCATACAGGTAGACAAAGCTAAGATTTCAGTGATTGAGCAATTACCTCCCCCAGTTAATGTTAAGGGAGTTAGGAGTTTCTTGGGTCATGCGGGGTTTTATCGCCGTTTTATCAAAGATTTTTCTAAAATTGCTAAACCACTAACTCAGCTTTTACTTAAGGATGCCCCTTTTGTTTTTACTGACGAGTGTCTTGAGGCTTTTGACAAGATTAAGCAGGCTTTGATATCGGCACCCATCATATGTGCACCCGATTGGAACCTTCCATTCGAGATCATGTGTGATGCAAGTGACTTTGCTCTAGGAGCCGTGCTTGGACAAAGGAAGTATAAAGTTTTGCATGCTATTTATTATGCAAGCAAAACTTTAGATGAGGCCCAAGTCAACTATGCCACCACAGAAAAGGAGTTTCTTGCTCTTATATATGCTTTAGAAAAATTTAGATCATATCTTGTTGGTTCTAAAGTCATTGTTTGTACTGACCATGCAGCTTTGAAATATCTAATAGCTAAGGCAGAATCCAAGCCAAGGCTACTCCGGTGGGTTCTTTTGCTCCAAGATTTCAATATCGAGATAAAGGATAAAAAGGGAGTAGAGAACGTAGTGACAGACCACTTGTCACGTATCAGGTATGATGAGGGTAAGGATTCTCTTCCTATAGATGATTCGTTCCCTGATGATAACCTGTATGCAGTAGTAGAGCATCACCCTTGGTATGCGGATTTTGCTAATTATTTAGTGGGTGGTACTCTACCTCTTGACTTGTCCTACCAACAGAAAAAGAAATTCCTTTCTGATGTTAAAACATTATTTTTGGGATGATCCTTTTTTGTTTCGTGAGTGTGCAGATGGATTATTTCGCAGGTGTTTTCCCGAATGGGAGGTTCACGGCGTTTTTACAAGTTGCCACACTTCACCCTATGGTGGACATCATGGCCCCACTAAAACGGTGGCTAAGATTAACGAGTCAGGCTTCTTTTGGCCTACCATGTTTAAAGATGCTAACACTTTTGTGCAGGCTTGTGACTCTTGCCAGAGGACTGGCAACATTTTGCGGAGGCATGAGATGCCCCAAACTGGGTTTCTTGAAGTTGAAATATTTGATGTTTGGGGTATCAATTATATGGGGTCGTTCCCATCTTCCAATGGGAATTGCTACATACTTGTAGCCGTAGATTATGTGTCCAAGTAGGTAGAAGCCACAGCCTCACCAACAAATGATTCTAAGTTAGTCATCAAGTTATTTAAGAAGATCATATTTCCCGGGTTTGGTGTTCCACGAGCTATTATTAGTGATGGGGGTACCCACTTCCATGAGAGACAATTGGACAACTTACTTAGGAAGTATGGTGTGTATCATAGAACCGGGCTTAGTTACCATCCCCAAACTAGTGGTCAAGTTGAGGTCTCTAATAGGGAAATCAAGGCGATCTTAGAGAAGGTAGTAGCAAAGTCTAGGAAGGATTGGAGTATGAAGCTTGATGACACACTTTGGGCATACCGAACAGCATTTAAGACACCGATTGGTACTTCACCTTATAGACTAGTTTATGGTAAGGCAAGTCATCTTCCCGTAGAGTTGGAGTACAAAGCTTTTTGGGCAATCAAAGAGCTTAATATGGATTCTAAGGCCGCGGGTAAGAAGAGACTTCTCCAACTCAATGAGTTGGATGAGTTTAGATTGTCGGCATATGACAATGCACGCATCTACAAGGAGAAGACGAAGAAGTGGCATAACAAGAGGATCCTACCAAAAGACTTTGCACCGGGTGATAAGGTTCTTCTCTTTAACTCTAGATTAAAGATTTTTCCAGGAAAGTTGAAGTCTAGATGGTCCGGTCCCTTCACTGTCACAAAGGTGAACAAGTTTGGTTCGGGAGAATTGGTGAATGATAAAGGCGAAGAGTTCAAGGTCAACGGCCAAAGGTTGAAAGTGTATCATGAAGGTGCTACTATTAGAAATGTGGAGGAGACTCTCCTAACTCTACTCTCAAAATGAGTTCAAAGGTGGTAAGAGGGTCGTGCGGGACCTAGATAAACCAGCGCTTTGCGGGAGGCAACCCGTATTTCTTGCTTTCTAGACTAGTTTCCTTTCTCTTATTTTTATTTTTATTTTTATTTTTATTTTTATTTTAGAGAGGTGAGAAGAGTGATAATTTTACCATTTACAAGTGTTGTTGTACAGGTATGAATTTGACAGGTAAAAAGACTTAGAAAAATTTGAAGAAGAAAAGAATTTGGAGAACTCCAGGGCTAGGTACGGGCCTCGCCCGATCGGGCGCACAAGTGAGGCGAAAATCGGAGAAAAATTCGCCCGATCGGGCGCGCTAGAAGATCAAATTTCTAAGCTTATTTCTCCTGATCGGGCGAAGCTTGCCCGATCGGGCACATTTTTGTGGAATATCGAGTGAAGGAAAAGAAATGTCGGGCGAAGGTCGCCCGATCAGGCGAAGCTCGCCCGATCGGGCGAGAATTTTGGCGAAAATCAAGTTCGAGTTCGCGCCCGATCGGGCGGAGCTCGCCCGATCAGGCGCGCAACTGCTATACCAAAAAAACTGGAGATTCGCCCGATCAGGCGAGGCTTGCCCGATCGGGCGCGCATCAAGGCCGTCCCCCCTTATTTTTCCTTTCCTCTTCTTTCTTTCCTCACTTTCTCCTTATTTCATCTTCTTCATCTTACTTTCTCTCTCTAAAACCTCCATTTTCAAACCTTCAACTCTTACTTCAATCTTAGATCTTCTCCAATTCTTCCATCCAAACTCAAAAATTCTTACATTTTTACATTTTCCAACTCCTCTCATCTTCCTCTACAATCTACATTAAGTTTTCAACACTTTCTCTCAATTTCCACTCAAACCCTAAGAGAGAGAAAGCTTCAATTCCAACTAATTCTACATAAAAATGGCATCAAAAAGGTCTAGAATGCAAAGGGGTGAAGGATCGAGGCAACAAGCACCAAGTATTGACCCGGAGCTTCAAATTCCGGGGTGGGAGAGGTGGTCATCACCACCCAAGAGCAAAAGCTAAGGATGCTCAACCTCATCTCGCGGCAGGTAATTCCTACCCGTTTCATTCATCATCCCACATTATCTAGACTAGGAATTGATAAGCATGTTGAAAAATTGTTTAAGGGAATAAGCATGAGTGGTTTGTTCAAATTACATTATGATACATATGATTATTTGACCTTACAATTTATTTCTAGTTTTAATGTCATAAAATCAAATGCTTTAATCTCTCATGTTCAATTTCGTTTGTTTAATAATGATATTAGATTGTCTTTGAAAGAATTTGGGAAATTGTTTGATTTGAAATCGGATAGACCGATTAAACCACCCCAAGACAACATCACCTTTGTCTATCATGCTTTAATGGGGAATCCTAATTTGAACCTCCAACATGCCAAGGGCACTTGGATTCAACATCCCGTGCCAAAACTTTGGCAACGGTTTGTTGGCCTCACCACCTTTAGGAGGCATGAACCCGCAAATGTGAGGAGGGATGAACTAGAATTATTAGGGTCTTACATGATCCCTAGGAGTGACAAGTTAAACATAGTTCATAGGATGGCCCAACATTTCCAACAGGTGGCCAATGCGGCCGAGTCGGGTAGGTCTAGGGTCCCAATTTGTTTTGGTGGGTTAGTAACCCACATAGCGGTCAAACACCTAGGTTGGACCCCTAGCGGTGATGGTAAGGTAGCCGGCCCAACCCTTATAGACGCACCCTATTTAGGAGGGCTCAATTGGATAAATGTGATAGGGGGTGAGACTTGGTGGGTTATTCATAGGGAGTCGGGTAGAAGGGAGAATGATTTCACTTTGCCTAACCCGGCCATAACCAAATTTGAGAAGAGTCTTCCCTCCTATACCTTCGAACTAGGAGACCAAGGAGAGGCCCAACCACACCACCAAGCACCTCCTTCACCACCACAACATTTCCACCAACCATCACCCCAACACTACACACATAACATTCCCACTTCCTCAACCAACTACAACATCGACCCTAACGCCCCATATGACTTCTCGGCTTTTCGAAGCCAATTAGACCGGATAGAGAGTGGGCAAGGGAGGATGGAGGGTATGGTTAGGAACTTGGACACTAGGATAGGATCCCTAGATGCTAGAGTTGGGGTGGTGGAGAGGAACCTAGGGCGGGGTTTATACCCCATGTATGATGATTATGCCCGTCGGGGGGCTATTCCCCCCGAATCACTAGTTCCCGATTGGTTCCAACCTCCCCAAGGGGGGTACACGAACCCAAGTGCCTACGGTACCTATTTGGACTATTCATCGGTTCATGGATATGGGACCGATGCTCCTTTTGGTGGGTTTGGGGGGAATGTGGACCCTAACTATTTTGCAGGTGGTTCGGGTTATGGTGGTGGTTCGATCCATTGAGGGGCCGGCCCTAGTCATGGTGGTAGCGGCTATTCGAGGATGGACGAGGATGAGGAGTAGGTTACACTCCAAAGTCAATGAGGGCATTGCTTGATTTGGCTTGGGGGGTAATCTTTCGCTTGGTAACTTTCTTTCCTTTCTCTTTATTTACTTGCTTTCTAGTGTAATTTTTATTTGCTTTCTAGATTAGTTTTATTGCTTTGCTCATATGAAAAACACAAAAAAAAATAAAAAAACAAAAAAACAAAAAAATCAAAAAATACGAACCAATGAATTGTAAATCATGCTTCCCTGTGCCCCATACTTGAAAAAAAATTGTTTTGATTCTTGGTTTTTAATTTTGAGCATTGTGGATTTGTTGATCATGATTTGATGTTTAATTACTTGGATTCCTAAACTTGCGTCAATTTTGTCCAACTACTTGTGAATATAGTGCTTGACTAGTTGATTTGGTTAGGAATGTGTGTTAGTGTCTGGTATGTCAATGAATTTGAGTATTGGTTTGCAACTATGAGTAGTGTTTCATGACTCAATGTTATGCACATGTGGAGGACGAAGGTATTTGTTCTTTTAGGTAGCCTTCAGATTTATTTAGATACATTTGTTCCCTTCTTGCTACCCATGTTGTTGCCTTGACTTTATATTGTTTTTAGCCACATTACAAGCCATGTTTGCCCCATTGGTTACTAGTCCCAAGCTTGGCTTGGGGGAGTTATTAGTGAGTGAGGTGAGGGAGTTTGTAGTGTGCACATTATTTGCACAATTTGGGTGGGTTTGAGAAGTTATTTGTTCTTGATCATATTTTTGTTTTGATGAGTTTTATTGTGTATATATTTGAGAAAAATAAAAGTGTGATGAAAAAAAAGAGAAGTTCAAGAAAAAAAAAGTGAGAAAATAAAAAAAATAAAAAAAAAAGAAAGAAAGAAAGTGAACTTCTAGAATAGAAAAAAAAAAAAAAAATGAGCAAAAAAAAAAAAAAAAAAAAAAGTTTCATGTTCAAATTGTCTATGTGAAGGTTGATCAAAAGAAAAGAAAAAAAATTTGAGTTTCATTGTAAATATTTGAGTTTGAGTTCAAAGTTTGTTTATTCACTCTAGCTTATATTATCATATTTTTATGAGTGAATTTTGTAAATATTGGGTTGATTATTATGATTGGAGTATATTTAGTGGATTTGTGTTGGAGTTAATTTTGTTGGAGATGTTTATGATCATTATATTTGATCATGGGTTTATTAGGATATAGCTCCCTTTTAGCATAGCTTTTCTCTCACATATTCCCAAATTTATCCTACCCTTTCACCCTAGCCTTACATTACAAGCTTTAAAAGTCCTTTTGACCTTTGTGCATAGAGTTGTGTAAATGTGAAAGTGTTGTTTATCAATGCAAGTTATGACTTGACATATTCCGAGTCGACTATTAGGTTGAGTGTATGTCTTTTTAAACACACGAGTGTGTGAGTTTGGGAGGGCATTGTTCACATAAAGGGGTTGGGACGGAGAGCGATCGAGTACATCTTTTACTCGCCACATATATGAGAAGTGAGTGTGTGAGCACTAGTCTTGAATTCTATATGCTCTTGTGGTTTGCTCTACTTGACAATTGTTGGGGAGGAAGGGTGATTAGATGAATAAGATTGGTTGATTTTGAAACTTGTTCACTTGATTTGCCTTGAATCGTTTGTGCTTGATTTTTATATTGGGGTAGGGAAATTTTATTGTTCATTGAGGAGCTCTTTGCTTAGGGACAAGCAAAGGTTTGGCTTGGGGGAGTTTGATATGTCCATTTTATATAGTATTTTACCCTCGTCCCTTGGTCATAAATAGTAGTGTTTTTGGCTCTTTAGAGCCATTTTTGTTACTAATATGCATTTTCTAGTGTTTTCGTAGTTTTGGTTGAGTTTTATAGGGAATTGCACCTTCGGAGTATTTTCCCGGGATTTTATGAAGCAACTACGAGCATTGGAGGAGCATGACCGTTGTTGAAGCCCAAGGCCGGCTAGAGCCATCGAGCCGGTGATTAAGGGCTCGGTATTTGGAATATCGAGGTTTGGACCGCACATTCAAGACCCGAAGAGGAGATCCGGATTGGGCCGAGGAGTCGAGCCCAATCGAAGTTTCAAGCCTCGGAGTAGAGCCGCGCCCGGCCGATCGAGCAAGCTTAGGCCCGATCGGGCGAGGTGCGCAGCAAAGGAGGTATCGAGCTAGGCGCGCCCGATCGTGCGAGGCTTAGCACGATCGGGCAAGGGTTCTGCGTGGGAGCACGAGGATAAAGGCGCGCCCGATCGGGCGGCCCTTAGCCCGATCGGGCGCGTGATTCTGAGAGCTGAAGTTGTCGAGGCATTTAGTTCTAATTAGGATCGTTAATTATTTTCGTTTAAGTACGTTTAGGATTGTAATTATTACTTTTTTCACTTTCTCTCTCTACTTAATATTTTCTCTCTCTAGACTTTTCTCTCTACCTTACTCTTGTTCTTGATTACTTTGTAATTCCCCCGTCTTGGTACGATTTCTATTTCAATTAATTTCAGTAATTTCTTCCTTTTCAATTCCTTATGGCTTACTTTATTACTTTGCATGTTTTAGATTTAATTATGTGTGAGTAGTTTAATTCTAGGGTTTATAAGGATCCATAATTAATATGAAGGGATAATTTGTTATTATTGATTATTGATATTGCATGATAATTTTTTATTGAATTGTTTTAATTCTTTGCAATTAGATTATGAATCGAGCAGATGTAATTTGATTGTGAATGTTTAGCAATATTGAATTGATGAATCGAGCAGATGTTAATTTAATATTAAAGACTATTTTCAATAGGAACTTAGATCTAGTAAATTACGAGAGCCTGTTAGGTCTATGTTGATTAATATAATGCGAGAGCCTGTTAATCATGTTATCTGTGCAATGTTAATTATTGATTATTATGTTTTATCCCGGAATATTAATTATTGGTGAACCTATGACCCTAGGCCTTCTTATTAGTGATTTTCTCCCTAAACTCAATTTCCGTAGCATAGTTTCATATTGAACACAACAATTTGGTTACCTTAATAATTTAGATTATTTTAACTAATTAGGAGTAGAAAGACCAGTTTCCCTGTGGATACGACCCTACTTCCCTATCTACTTTAGTTAGAGGACTTAGGTATTACTTTTGATTAGGGGATACGACTTTACCCTGTCACTATAGCTGGGAAAGAGGCATGTCTTCTGTTTGATTATAGTTATTAACTAACTAGAGCTTGTTTGGTTGCATGTAAGAAGTAGAAATTCCCATGAAAATTCAATGCCCATGAAATTGAAATTCCCAGGAATTAACAAATATTGTTTGGTTGGATGTGGGAATTTCTACATCCCATGGTGTAGGCGTCGTTCGAAGTGCGCCTACTTAAAAGCATCTTGCATGTGAATATGCTTGACACTCATAGGAAGTGGGAATTGACATTACGATTAGGGACAACGATTAAGGGCAAAGCAAAGTAGGGAGCCGCCAACAAGTTTTTAAGGAGCTTGTAAACCGTTCACGGATCATAAAGGACAATTACGAAAAGGGACAACAAAAGGCAACAACGATTGACCCGTGAAGGTTACACCCCATTCATAATCCATGAGATTACTAACTCCATATGGTTCGGACCACGAAAGGAGGATCGGGGATGATGGTACGAAGTGAGTCATGGAGTCACATTCGCCCGTATTGGCCTCTGCTCGATTCTTATTGTGAAAAGTAATTCCTGCGATCTCAAAGGCATGCGAATAAAATATTTAATTTGCTCCAAACTATTATTAAGCTAAATTGGTTGAATATTAATGCAACATATAATTCTAGAATATTGGTGATCACTTGATTAAACAACAAGATTAAAAACGGATCTAAACCGGTTGTCCAAATTATCTTATTAGTCATGATATTCAATTACATATTCCCTTTAACATGCAATATGGTGATCATAAATAATAATAGAATAAACATTAATATTGGAAGCAATTCAACAATAATAGCGTTAGTCAAATCAAATAATAATAACCCTAATCATGATACTAGCAATAAGAAATAAAAATAAGAGTAATTAAGTGATTAATTACTCACTTTCTGCATTTCCTTGAATTGCTACATCATGAATAAACTGTTAGTAACTTCAATAAATAATAAATTAAATGTAAATTAAATTAAATTAACGTAGAGTTAATTTGGTCCAAACCCTCAGTTAATTCTACCTTTCACGCCTTGGTTTAACTATAGAACTTCGGGTCAAGTATGGACTTCTTGGAGTGCTTAAGGGAAGAATAGGATTTAAGAATATGGGTTTGAGGCTTAGAATATAAGAGAAAGAGAAGAGAATGATTTTTTTTGCTGGAAAAGAGAGGAAGAGAGAATGATTAGGTGATCAAGCTCGTTGATGATTGAAAAAGGTGAGACATGACCTCTATTTATAAGGAAAAAAGAGGGGTCGAATCAAGAAAAGATAAGAATTCGAATCGGATAAAACTCTTGCGATAGACAACAGTTTTTGCGGTTTTTATTTTTATCATATCTTTTGATACAGAAATCGGAATAAGATGAGTAAGATATAGTTGGAAAGCTCTTGAAGTCTACTTTCTAACCGAATTAGAATCAGATTAAATTATTTTGTAGAATAAAATATATGGCCGAAATAGTGGGACGGTGTCAATTTTGGATAGAGTTTCGTTATAGCTCGGAATTAATATTATAATATATAATTGGAAAGATAATTTCAAGAGCTATCCAACCATATAAGAATTAGATAAAAACTATGAAGCACGAAAATAATATCTGACAATCTTTGAACGTCTTTCAATTCGAATAGAATAAGGACTTTCAAAAAAAAAAGTTTTATTCAATTTGAAACTCTTTAATCCTATCTTTTCAAAAAGGATAATTAAGATATTATAGAAACTTATACAAGCTTCTAATTAATCCTAATTGGATTAGGAGTGGGATTTAAGCCTTTGGACCCTCCACATGATCATTGGGTCGTAGGTATGGTGGGCTTAGGTTCGATTTAGACTCAGTTTAGCATTTTGGCAATAACTTATTCGTTATAACTCAGATTTGGGCTTATAATATATCGTTGGAAATCTCTTTTCAAGCCCCATCCAACCATATAACAATTGGACCCAGATTATGGACCAAAATAAACTGGTCTAAACATTTTTATAAAAAGACACGAAATGAATGATTTTAATGGACACGAAATGAATTATTTTGGGTTTAAAGGCACGAAATGAGGAAAATAAGTTATGGTTTGGTGAAATGGGTTAGGAATTGGGTTGGTTTATGAAATGTATTGGGAATGAACATGGATTTAAGCACCCTAAAGATTACATACTCAATCCGACCAATAATGGCGGTGAAAGATTGTTCATCATCGGGTTTGGTTTTGGGGAGACATTTTTAGGTGTCTACACATGGGAAGTTTCATTTACTTAGGGGGGACTAGATAAGTTAATTCCCCATTTTGTGGGAAGTGAGAGTTCCTAGGAAGTCTAACTTCTTACATTTTTGTCAGCCAAACAAGTATACATCTATCTAATTCCCAGGAAAATAAACTTCCCATGAATTTGTTAGGCAACCAAATATAGTTAGTACTCCTCCTTGTAACAGAAAGCGAGATCCATACTCAGCTGTGGCCAACCTTTTTCTCAAGTCTCGAAACTCTTATCCCCCATATCAAACACCCTATGTAATGGTCTTATAACTACTTCCAGTGACTACATGCAGTCAAACATATTGAAATTATTGATCGACTATATTTTTCGGACTAGCTGGTACTCTCGTGTTTATCGACAACATGATTAGATGGGCCTTATGTATACCCGTCTATAGCCTATTTTTTGCGTGTCTCCAAACTCTTATTCCCACAAACCAAATAGGCAAACACCCTAATATTGTCCTTGTAGCTACCACACAAATTGGTTAGACAAATATGAGATACATCATGTAGGGCTTATAGACCAAACATCACACCTTATTAGAGCCAAAGTGCTAGTAATTGATTTTAGTATTTAACCAAAACAGTTTTGAACTTTTGGTTATTTTTCCCAAGGCACCAATATATGTTGCCCAAATACCTAAAGCACTCTATACAAGAGAGCACCACGCAAAATCAAAAATGAAAAAACTAATACATGAATTCGTAATTGCGATCTACATATAGTGCCAGCAGACTCTGGCTGCAGCTCTCGCCAATCCTTATTATCAATATCTGGCATCTCACACGGAACAAAATTTATGTGAACTATTTAGCATCAATCTCTACCTACATCAAAATCAAGGTCACTTTCACTGAAAATATTGCAAGCTGTAATCCTTGCTTTGCATGAATTTATATGGCAGCCACCAATGCCATGTGCTCTATCAGGTCCAAAACTCGATTACTACAAGCACACAAGAGCATGTTATCACTCGAGAAAACATTAAGCCATGATATTGACACAAGTAACTTGATGAGAGGATAAAAGACCGTAAAGTTATACCTGTATCCCCATTCATTATCATACCAAGAAACCAGTTTCACAAAAGAGGAACTCAGTGCAATCCCAGCCTTGGCATCAAATATGCTTGATCTGGAACAATGGCAGAAGCATGGTAGTTAGGCAAAGCAATACTCAACTTAGGATCTACATATGCAACCAATGTTCAGAGCTAAGAATTCAAATATTTGCAGTTCATAAAGTTCAGATAAACAAAATAGGATGGTTACTCAAAACATTAGATATCATAAGTACAAGAATACATTAGGTATGTTTTGCACGTATGAAAGATTTGATTCAAAAAAAATTCAGGAAAAGAAACAAATGGATACGTTTGACCATTGCACTAAATTAAAAGAAAATTGGACCTACCTTGAATCACCAGTAAAATCATTCGAGACAACATCATCATCTGTATATCCAAGAATACCTTTCAATGGACCCTCTGAAGCATACCTGTGATACAAACAAAACAGTTGATGAATGCACAAAATTTAAAACATAAATACTGAAAAGAAATATAATTCTCAAAGCATTAATCGCATAGTCAGTAAGAGAGGGAGAAACAAAAGATCCTATTAAATAATCAGAAACATACTTGATGGCAGCTTTAACCTCTTCATAGCTAGCATCTTTTTGAAGTCGGCAAGTCAAATCCACAACAGACACATTCGGTGTTGGAACACGGAATGCCATTCCAGTAAGTTTTCCATTGAGTTCAGGAAGGACTTTTCCAACAGCCTATGTACATTTGAATCGCTTTAGTAAAGATAAAAGACTACTGATGCTATAATAGTGTACATACGATTATATACAGTTTTTATTAACCATAACCGCAGTATAATTATTTTACCATGTTAATATTGAGTACATTAAATTTTATGGAATGCTAGCACATTAGTGCACTCCCATCTCTTGTAACAATATAAACACTTCAGAAAATATTTTGGCAGGTATGTGGTACAAAAAATGTTAAAACTTTTTTTTAAAATTTTTTTTTTAATTGGAATTATGCAGCTTCACAAATTATGCTTGTTATAACTAAATAGACCTATTACTATTTTGACACAAGCATTCAACGAAATCTCACCACATTGGAACATATGGTTTAGTACTTTAGTTTGATATTGTAATTGCACGTATATGTAGACAAAGTAATATAACCACTGGTAAAGTGAAGTGTTCAGACTCGGATCATTTAAGCAAATTACACTTAATATCTGAATTGCTGATTCTATACCTTCGCAGCACCAGTAGAGCTAGGGATAATGTTTTGACTAGCTCCACGGCCTCCTCGCCAGTCCTTCATTGATGGCCCATCAACAGTTTTCTGAGTTGCTGTAATCCAAAAAATGTCAAATATATAACCAGGTTCTATGCTCTAAAGATGCAGGCATGAGCACATGCTTTTCTTTGGAGGAGGGAGCATTAAAAGAAGCTTAGAATGAGAACCTGTAGTAGCATGGACTGTTGTCATCAGACCTTCAGCAATGCCAAATTCTTCATGTACAACCTGCAGCAAAATAACATGAAGAGAAAATGAAAATCTAGTTCTTACAAGTCACAACAAAGCAGCTGGGTCAACACTACAATTATTCAGATAACAGATCCTACGCAACAACTGCTGGTTGGTCAAAAATTTCAAATAACATTGGATTAGATGATTTTCAGACATTAGAAAAAAATCAAATCACATCAGAATAGACTTATGAGAGCAATCTTATTAGTGGAAATTCAATTAAGACAACTGCAGGTGAACTTTACATAAACTTCACTAGTTCAAACTATAATTTTTAAGCATTTGTAGTATGTTCTAATGCTATGTACTATTCTTATCTTTATTGATTTCCATTTCAATGTAACTTCGTTATGCTGGTCAAACTACTTTTATAACAAATTCTATGTAATTCATTTATACTAATGCTTAAATTTGCTGGTGCTACATCATTTACGTTAGCGACCTTAGCGTAAGTGTTTGATGCCTTTAAAATTAATTGAAAGAGAATTGTGAAACTAAGCCTTGTCAAACATTTTCCAGTAATATAGATAATGTACTTTCCAAAGAAAGTAGTAGAGTAGAAGATTTGATTAACTTGATTGTCTATAAATGAAGAGTAATTTACATGCATGATTTCATTATGACAAGATAACCAACTCAAGTCAAGCATAACATATATATTTTTCAAGGGTAACAAGATTTTTTAGCAAAGAAGCAAATATAAATTAGATACTAAACTACACCTTTGCCAATGGAGCAAGACAATTGGTGGTGCAGCTTGCATTAGAGACAACATCCATGTTTGGCTTGTATGTTTTTTCATTTACACCTATAACGAACATCGGTGCATCCGCTGATGGAGCTGAAATAACCACCTTTCTAGCACCTCCCTGCAGAACAGTTCTTAATAGATCAGTCACAGTGCAGTTCAGTATCAGACATGAGATCAAGCAAGATTAGAAAGCAGACCTTCTTGTGCGCAGCAGCTTTTTCCAATGTTGTGAAAACACCAGAAGATTCAACAACATACTCAACGCCAAAATCACCCCATGGAATATCCTCAGGGTTCCTGTACATCAGCAATGCATTAGAGAGTGGGAAAGAGGTAAAACAGGGGGGGGGGGGGGGGGGAGGCGTGCAGTGATTTTTTTCTCAAGATCGTACAATGCAGACTCATCCAATCAAAACATGAAATTGGGGGTATGGCTGATACCTTTTGCTTGTAACTTTAACCTGCTTTCCATTTATTTCAAGAGTTGAATCATCCACAACTTTAATGGTGCCCTTGAACAGTCCATGTGTTGAGTCATACTTGAACATATATGCCTGGAATAATAGGAATATTTAATTATACTTTTCAAGATGATAAGCAAGACTTATGAAGCAAATCTTTAAACAGAAACAAACATTCCTACCATGTATTTGGCATCAATGAAAGGGTCGTTCACTGCCACCACTTCCAAATCATCCCTAGAAGTTGCTACCCGTAGGACAAGCCTTCCAATCCGACCGAAGCCTACATTATTACATATTTAAATTAATTTATCTGCTCATTTATAGTTCAGCCAGTAAAAAGATTCTACAAAATTATGTTTGCAGCTTCTATTTTAAAACAACAATGCTCAAAATCTTATAAGATCACATATAGACAACGAAACACATATATCAACTTGTCACCATATAATGCAGCTCAATAATTTTTGATTGGAGGACAAAGGTGAAAGGCCATATAAGCTTCCATTATAAAATGGTATACAGAACTGAGCTGAGTTCAATGATTCAAGATACACAAGAAGATTGTTTTCCACATCAACCAGCCACCTTGACAACAGTCTTTCTCTACATTAGTAAATTCTGTTTCAAAATTAGCCACAGCAACGATAGCAACAACTGAAATTTAACATAATAATATTTAGGACAAAAGTCAAATCAAGTAAATACTATTAGGGATACACCCTCAGTATTTTGCATTGCCCTGTTAGGGTTTTGTTTTTCTGTTTATGTTTTGATTGTGTGGAGTTAATGAGAGACAAAATAGCCAAACAGGTAGGACCAACTGTAGTGAATGTGAGAGTAAAGTGGTAATCCCTCATTGTCATTTAGAAGATGGGGAAAACTTAAAGGGGAAATGGGATGAACAACAGGGGGCAGAAGGAAGATTTGTCCACTATAATACTATTTTACAACAAATGGATATTTATTCTGAAAGAAAAATTACTACCCATTCCTTTAATGGAATAACAATCAAGTCAACCATACACAATCCAAACAATCTTCCAGAGATCCAGCACTTAATCAATTTTGAATTTAGCCGTGCATGAACATGAGAAAGAGAGTAGAGCAAAAACAATTCAATAGGTAGACCATTTGAAATCCCCTTATCGAAATAATTTCAATCTAGACGCCAAAATTTCTATCAATCCTACAGCATTTTGCATTGCCTTCAAGGTAAAACAATAGCTAAGTTTTGAGATTTTGCTTTTGTACAATATACAACATAATGCTCTCTAAGAATCTGAAGAAGAATTTCCATATTTTAGGCTTTCACAAGAAAAGAATAGTTAGCCTATCAAACATAGTAATAACCTAAGTCCTAAAGATCAAGCTTATTCAAATTCTTTTCTACACACTGTTTCTCAGTATTTTTTTTTTTTTTTTTTTTTTTTGGAATCCTCAACCCTTTAATGGTTACACAATGCTAGCAGATAAATGGAAGTCTAGCTTCAACAACAATTTGTAAACAATCTTTCATAATATTAAGGATTGCAATTTAAGTCCAAAAACAAATGATAGAAAACATACCATTGATTCCAACCTTAGTTTTGCCACCACTCTTCGAATCTATAGGGAACAAAACCATTAAACTATATCAGGATTATCAGCTATAGTGGATATAATCAGCTATAGCAGTAGCAGATATTATGTTCAGTTACACAAAAACAGAAAGAGTAGCCACGCACTTTTGACCGCTGGTGGGATTTCAGTAGCTGTTGCTTTGATCGGCTGCATGCTTGTAGACCTACATTTCCTGCATCAAGTACGGGATATATCACTACTAAACTCATACAAGTAAATAACAAACGCAAATTACACATAAAAATTATGCACCTGTCTAAAACCGTATCACTAGACCGAAAGAAAAAACATCATTCAGCTTTCCAAATACAAATCAGATAAATTATCTAATTTATCATTAAGTCTTGAACATCAACCCGACTAACATTTTGAGTGATTGCACACAGCCAAATACGTAAGCAGCGGGCATAAATTCTCGAAAACATAGTATCATATGAAGTATTACAGTGGATCAGTAAGACAAAATAAATTAAACAGAGCAATCAGAAATATTTTGCTTGCTCGTTGCTTTTAATTGAATCATAAAATAATAAATTTATCCAAAATTTTCTATTGAATAATTTTATAATTTGGCATTTTCCATCTATAATAATATCTCGAAAGCAACCTTTAAATAAAATACTGACGTACGTACAAATTTTACTCTGTTATTCAATAATATGGACGAACGAAATATCAAATGTCATATAATTATTTCTCTGAAAAAAAATTTAAATTCACCAAAAAATAATATATAAAATTTAAGGAAAAAAAAATGGTAGTAGATTCTGAACCTAGAAGATGAGCCGCCATTAACAGCAGTGCCGAAAACATTAGATTGAATCTTCAATGAGCTAACATTTGGATTCGAACCACTCAAAAACACCTGAAATTCAACAAAATTAACAAAAAAAAAATTAAGAATCAATCAAGAACTCGATCAATGAACGTAAAATAACATTGTAAGAAAATTAAAAAATAATAAAAAAGAAAATAAAGAAAACCTTGGAAATATCGGAAGAACGAGAAAAGGAGGAGAAATCAAAGAAGGAAGAAGAAGGAGCAGATCGAAGAAGAGAAGAATGAGCCGCCATTGTTGTAGCTTGGTTGTTACTCTTTGAATCAGCTAACAGTAGAGATGGAGGCAAAAGAGAGAGAAAAACCCTAAAAAAAGGAGTTTCTGAAAAATGTGAAGTATTGACTGGATTCTCGAGATTTTGGAACTCTAGTGAATTGAAAAATGGGAAAAATGAAGAGAGAAAACAGTACTCGTAGTTTATAATAAAGCTTAAAGAAGGGAGATGCTATGAAAAATGAGAAGCCAACTTTGTTTATTATTATATTGGAAATAGAGGGAGTGCGTAGGTGGGCAGCTGTAAGGGTGACGTGCAGGAAAGAAATTATGAAATATTATTATGGGGTTTAAATCCTCTGTCCCATTTTTCATGTTCCATTTGTGTTCCACTTAATATCATTGGTTGTAATAATTACACGGTCCCACTTCTCAAATTTTAAAAGGCAAATAAATATTTTAAGAACCAATCATATTTAATGAAACACCAGTGGGACACAAATTATGGGACAGATGATTTTCTCCCATTATTATGAGTAACTGTGGAGCCCTCGTTAAGGGAAGAATTACTAATGCAGTATTGTTATGCATTTAAAAAAGTACATAAAAGAGAGAGTAAAGAGGAGAGATAGTAGGTGTAATACCCCTCATGATTGCTTTAAAAGAGTTTGATATACTACTCATATCAACAAGATGCATCTTCTTTTTAGGAAGCTCATATGCTAAGAATACTCCATAGTTAAGCGTGCTTGGCTGGGAGTAGTCTTGGGATGGGTGACCTCCCGGGAAGTTTTCTCGGGGTGCGCATGAGTGAGGACAAAATGCGCCGGAAGGACTTGTGTTGGTCTGTGGGGACAGTTGAGCTCAGATTTGACAAAAAAATGACACAGATGGCTTGTTTTGTGTATTAAATACGTAAACACGCAAATCGAGACATTTCTTAATATGCAAAACGAGTCATTTGTGTTATTTTTTTGTTAAATCTAAGCTCAATTTGGCGGCTTTAGGAACAAAATAGCCCCCGAAACCATTAACGGAACCATTTCCAACACGCAAATCGATTAAAAAATATTATTAAGTGGTGAGTGGGCCCCAGTAACGGAATTAGTTAACGGCAAGATAACGACAAGGTTACCATATAGAAGCTAAATATATTTTGAGGTTACAGTGTAAATTTCTCAAAAAAAGGGACACATCGTAGAAAACGGAAAATTAGAGGGTTATAATGTAGAAAAACCCAAAATAATTTCAGTTCAGTAAAAATAATTTAATTTCAATAAAAATAATTTTAGTTCAGTAAAATAAAGTTCAGTTTAGTAAAAATAAGTTCAGTTCAGTAAAAATAATTTCAATTCAGCAAAATTAAGGTGAATCAAACAGGGCCTAAGTGGGACCATTTTTAAATATATTACTGTAAGTTTATATAATATCATTAGTTATTTAGTGATACTATGGGTCTGTTCTTTTCAAATTATTTTCATTTCAGTTCTTAATATCCTCCTCTCATAACATATTCAGTTCAGTTCAGTTCAGTCAATTAAATAGGCCTTGTATATGCATGAAGTTAGTACCAATGAATGCATATATAGTACCACTAAATGCATACATAATACCACTGAAATATTCAATGGTACTATTATTTGATCACCCAATGATATTATTGATCACTCAATGTACTACTCTAAAATCAAAATATATATTACATGCAATTATACTCTTCCCCTCGTTATGTAATTGTTCTTGCATAGCTGGACTCCCTTTAAACAAGCTCCTCGTTGGCAGCACCAAGGCATTTGTAGGAGAAGTTGAAGCGCTTCGGTAAGATTCAATCTAGCGTTTTATTGAGGTATTTGTAAAATTCAAATTGAAGGTGATAATCTATAATCTACTGATTATCAACACAGTTTAAGGAATCTGGACATTCTCCGTGCCATATTGAGAGCATAATCGAGGACACGCATAGCATTCGGTTTGACTAGTACGATTTCGGCTTAGGTTGAAATGGTTTCAGTTTGAAATAGTTTTGGATGGAACAAATTTAATGTCTTAGCAAGTTAGGGGTAGTTTGATTCTGATTGTTAAGGGTCCGTTTGGCATCGCTGTGGGTTTCTGTTTTTTGGGTTTTTGTTTATTAAAAGTATATTACATAGGTTACATAATGGATCAAAAAATATTTAGACTTATTAAAATCATGATAATTTTGAAAACTGACAACAAAAAAGTGAAAACACCTTTTTCTTGTTTCTTGTTTTTGGTTTTTAGTTTTCAAAAAAACAGGAAACTGATAACAAAAAATGATGCCAAACAAGCCCTAATGGGTTGGTTCGGATTCGGTTTATTTTTGTGCGGTTTTCATTCAGTTCGGGTCGATAATGGTTCAAGTCATGACCGGCGTTAGTCTAATACAATTCGAGGTAAGAGTGGATTTACTCAGGTCGATGCGGTTTCAAGTTTATATCGTTGTGGGTTATAATCGATTCGATGCTTATTAAATGGATCAATTAATTGGGTAGTGGGTGAAATTAGATCGGTGGAAACAGGCTCATATTGTTGGTAGGACAATTTAGATTGGTGAAAAAGAATGGGTTTAATCGATTTGGTTAAAATTAAGGTTGCATTGTAATCAGATTCTAATTAAGTGGTTTTGGCGGATAGTGGATTTGGTCTCATATCGAGTCGGGATTTAAACATGTTAATTCATTCAGGTATTAAATTACATATGTAATGTTATGGGGTTTTCGAGATGTCCGTTAGGAGAATTATAACACTAAATATAGCTCTCTTGGTATACTGCACTTTCCAGATGTCCGTCGCGAGTATTATAACACTAAATATAGCTCTCCTAGTATGCTGCACCTACAAAACAACAAAATGTCCGATTTATTAGAGTTTTGCCTCTGAAATTAAGTTATTACCGGAATGAGTGTAGTAAAAGTTGAGTAATTTCCTCCGTGTGGATATAATAATTGTTTATTGAATGTGTCATATTGCTCATTTATGAACAATAATTATAGTGTATAGGAGTGTGTATCCTCTTAAGTTATTTTAACCTAAGTAGATTGGTTGCACTGTTTTTACGACTTCTTGGGAATCAAGCCTGAAGGTCGATTTACCTTACCGATTTAAGCAAGTGACACGTGTCATGTCTTGATTGGCTCCTTAAGTGCTGGTTTAGGGGACACTTGTCACTGCCCTATTGGTCCACATATCTAAGGTATATTACCCTAAACATATGCCCCTTAGCGAGGGTGATGGGACTCCCTTTTTTATTCTTCTTGGAGTTTGAGCGTCTCTTCTATTTTGAAAGAGTCCGGTAAAGTGTCATCCGACTCTAAACAAAGCACATCTTAAGAGGAAATGGAAGTAGAGGGCCTTGATTCAAGAGGTTCAGGGTCAGAATTGTAGTGCCCGATTCGGCAAGTGATGCCAAAGGTAAGGACGAGTAAGAGAGAGGTGGAGATGCCTATGCACTCGGCGCCTCTAAGGCGGGCGAATACAACCCTAATACTTGATTTATCTCTCTAAAAGACTTTGCCAATGTTAGCAAGGTCTTAATGCATACAGAGCCGCCCATATCATAGGAGACGACTATGAAATACGGATGTCGCATTCGAATGGGGGCATCCTGGTATGGCCCTTTAAAGTTGTGAATGTCGACAAGTATTGGGTGAGGCGTTAAAACGTTGGTCTCCACTTCCCCTGTATCCGACAGTAAAAGAGATTTTGGACGGATACCATGCCTTGGTGGTTGGCAACTAACCCCCAACTCTTGGTTAAACATATTAGGGTATGTTGCCACTTGTCAAACGTAGATGGTGACGCCTGGCTTCGAAGCCTTCGAAGCCTTAGCGCACATAAATGCATTATTTTGAACAAGGTTCTTAGAGGCGGCGGATGGTACACCTTGACTACTCAAAAGGAGTACATGATGACCTTATCTAAGGGATCCAAATGGAGGGACTAACGACATAGGTTTTATTACATTGCCTTTTAGACAACAAGGAAGAGAATTCCCTATTCAACTCCTAGAATTGTTAGCCTTATCTTTTGGCCAAGAAAGCGTCGCTACCACATGTCACCAAGGAAGGTTGGGATAATATCCTAACCCTTGGGTTCTGTAGGGAATTTTTCAAACTCATCATTTAGACCTACTGTAGTCCATGCTTTTAGGTATGGCGGCATTCCAAGGAATAGAAGCTAGAGAAAAGGAGTCACCAACAAGGTTTAGGAACTTGTAAACTGTTTACGGGCGTGAAGGTTACACCCCATTCACGATCACAGAGATAGCTAACTCCATAGTGGTACGAAATCATGATTGGATGTTCGGAGATGATGGTACAAAACCACCCTAAAAGAGATTGAGCACGCTCTAAATAGGCCTCTACTTAATTCTTACGATGTTCATGTGAGCTCATAGATACATCAAGTTAATCCTAACCTGCTTAATATACGTTGGTTGATTATCAATGCACAATCAAATCTATTGTTGGTGATCACTTGAATTAAAATCATATTAAGCCTAACTCAAATTATTAATTATAGTAGGCGTGATTTCAAGTACAAATTCCTTTAAACCTGCAAAAAGGGGCGTGATCAAGCAATAACAATAAATCACGAAAAATCAAGCAACATATGATTAATATAACAACCATCATCATGAAAGCATCATCAAAATATTGTGAAAAGTAAGATTCCAAGCATGATACTAAACAGATTAGAAACAAATCCTAGCATGTTACGAATAATAAAATTCAAAGCTTTATCCTAAACATGATACTAGAAGTTATAATTGACATCCTAATTATGATACCAGAAATCTAAATAACATCCTAAGCATGATTTCTACTCCAAAATCAAAGGAATAGTTAAGTAATTTAATTGAATTACTTACTTTCATGCCTCAACCTTCTTGCTATTAAAACAATACACACGTTAGTAAACTTCAAGAAAATTAAATCAATAATTAAATCAAATATGAATTGAAATATAGATTTGGGACCAAATTAAACCCTCATAATTATCAACCTTTCACAACGAGGTCGAAGGCAACGTCAAGGATGGCTAGGAGTATTCAAATCTCACGAAAGCAATATTGTGACTTACTTCCTCCGTTAATGGTTATTTGCAAAAAAGGGGTATTATTTGTGAGATATAAAATATTCCATTGTTGCAAATAACCATTAACGGAGGAAGTATTTGGGAGTATCAAGAATGTGTTTAGGATTTGTTTAGGCAAAGGCTAAGAACACGGGGATCAAGAATGAGAATTGATGATTAGTATGATGATTGTGATGATTGTTGGTGATCTGATACGATGGAAAACGACGTCTATTTATAGGGAAAAAAGAGAGTTCAAGCGATCAGAAAAGATCAGAATTCGAATCGGAATAAAACATCTCGTATTGCAGCGCAACAGAGTCCATCACGGTGCAATGGAACTATCGAGGCGCTATGGTCCTGTCGTCGTGTGATAATTTTCTAAAGATAGACAATCGTACGAAGTTTGATTTCCAATAGAATTTGGTTAATGAAATATCCGTACGTCTTCTATTTTGAACATGATTAGGATTACCAAAAAAGAGAAGTTGTATTCAATATCAATTTTTTTTTTATCTTTATCTTTTCGAAAAGGATGAATTAGAACCTTCTAGTTGATTATAGAAGCTTGTAATCAATCTTAATTGGTTTAGGATTGGAAATAAGGTATTTGAACCATCACATGATCATTGGGTCGTATGTAAGATGGACCTAGGCTCGGTTTGGTATTTTGACCATAACTTATTTGTTTTAAGTCGGATTCAGGCTTATAATATTGTTGGAAAGATGGGATTGGGATTATGGACCAACATAATCTGGTTTGGACATTTTTATGATTTGGACACGAAATGAAAGATTTTGGGTTTAAAGACACGAAATGAATGATTTTGGTTTAAAGACACGAAATAAATGATTTTGGATTAAAACACTTTAGGTTAGGTTAGAAATATGGTCAAGGTCTAAGGGATTCACCGAACTCGTCAATCAAAGACGTAAAAGGTACTTATCACTGGGTTTGGTTTTTCGGGAGACACAATCAGGTGTCTACAGGTTGTTTTATGTGGAAACCATCAACGTAGACGACAATAAGGATTTGATTGTCCCTCAAAGTGGTTGTCAAGACGCCATTTCTTCTCCACCTATGGCCTAAGCCAAATTTTGATAAAGGTTTTTGCACAAACAAATTGCATGTGCATGTATACCAATATCATTCATCTCCCCTTTTTTTTTTGTGTGTGTGATCTTACAATCGGCTTTCTGTTACAAATACAACCATGTCTAAGCTGCCAAAAGAGAAGATTGTGAAGTCATCTGTCAACGTCTCCACAAGGGGATGTTAGCTCAAAAAAATAGGAACTACAAGAGTTCTCAGCTCGAAAGGTGGGATGGACCATCTTACTTTTAGAACTGTGTTTACTTTGTTTTTTCCACATTTGTCAGACGATAATTCGTCGTCTAATCTTATGAAGTTTATGCCTCTTATCGTATTAACATTAATGTCTTGGTTTTTGCAGGAAGGAAGTGTTAAACCTCTATCTCCCTATAGGGAATATTTCAAGCATTATCCCTAGCTTGAACCCCATTGTGATCATACACTTAAGCATGGTGGCGTCCAAAGGAAAGGAAGCTAGAGCAAAAGAGTCGCTAACAAGTTTTAGGAACTTGTAAACCGTTCACAGGATGAAGGTCACACCCCTTAACAATCCATGAGATCGTCAACTCCAATAGGTCTGGAACCATGACTGATGTTCGGGGATGAGGGTACGAATCCAATCTAAAGAGAGAGGACCAGCCCTATAAGATAGGCCTCTACTTTATTCTACTCGTATTCATGTGCGCTTTCTGACTAACATGCAATCAGTAGGTTAACCCTAAACCTGTTTAATCTATGTTGGTTGAATATTAATGCACAAACAAATCTATTAATGGCGATCACTTGAATTAAAATCATATTAGCCTAAACCAAATTATTAATTATCTTATTAGGCGCGATTTCAAGTACAAATTCCCTTTAAACAAGCATAAAAGGCGTGATCAAGCAATTACCACAATATAATCAAGCAACATAATAATAATCATAATCATCATGTTAACAATAAAGCATAATAACAATAGCAAGATCCTAGGCATGATACTAACAAGATTAATAACAAATCCTAGCACGTCACTAAACCATAAAGATCAAAGCTTTAGCCTTAACATGATACTAACATGATATTAAAAAGCATAGGATGCACCCTAAACATGATTCTAGAAAGCATTAAATAACATCCTAACATGATACTAGGAATTAATGAAATTTAAACATGCTTTCTACATTGCAATAATAAATCAAGAGTAAGCTAATTACTTACTTTGAAGCCTCGTACCTCTTTCTAATAACAAAATACACGCGATAGTCAACTTCAAGAAAATATTAAATCAAACAATAATTAAATTAAATAATAAAAAGAAAGAGTTAAAAATTTTAGACTGGATTTGGGACCAAACCCTCAAAAATTATCAACCTTTCACGTTTAGGGCGAAGGCAACTTTGAACATAGCTAGGTGTTTCTAGATCTTGTGAATGCGGTATTGATTGTGTTTGCAAAAGGGTTGGGCTTAGAAAGAGAGAGAGAAAGCTTTAGATTTGAGAGAGAATTATGATGGTTATGGATGATTGAAAATGGAGTTCTGGAGATCATATTTATAAGGAAAATAGTTCGAAAACCAATAGAAAATATTCAGAATTTGAAGAGGAATAAAACTCCACTTCGTCGCCAATGACAGGATTTGTCGCTAGGCGACGAATCGTCGCTAGGCGACAAGCTTTGTCGCGAGGCGACGATAGTGGTTTTCTACACGCTTTCAGTACAGAGTCCCCTTATCAATAAAATTGAGTCGTAAAGTCAGTACGAAGGCTAAAATCGTATTTTCATATAAAACGTTATTTTATTCCAAGTAAAACTCATATACATAATTATCATTCCTAATCTTACTAGGATATAAACAGAACCTTCTAGATGATTCTAGTTTTAGAAGACTATAATCAATCCTACTAGCTTTAGAAATAATAATACGCCCTCCTCAAGATCATTGGGCCGTATGTAAGGATCAAACCGGGCCCATTTTAGTATTTTGGCCATAACTTCCTCATTATTCATCGGAATTGGGCTTATAATATATCGTTGGAAAGCTCTTTTTGAGCCTTATCCAACTACACTATTATTGAACCCTTATCATGGACCAAACCAAACTGGACTGTCTATTTTCATGAAATAGAGCAGGTTTTCGAAAACAGAAAGAAAGATTTTAATAAAAAACTAACCGCAACACTAGACTTTTCACACTTTCACTTCATTTGATTATGGTTTGACGCGAAAGGTATTCATCACTGGGTTTGGTTTTGGGGAGACACAAATGGGTGTCTATAGAAGCCCCCACTTTAACTGAGGTTGGAGAAACTTAGGTTTCGAAAACAAAAGTCAAAGTATCGATAGGGATGGAGAATGATTCAGAAAGTTCTGCGATCCCAAATCATTCTTGTAACATCGATACCTGCAAACTAGTGTTAGTTACACAGATAAAGAGAGTTAAGAAACGCGTATATTGCACCGTCGAGCATACGTCTCTAGAGTAACCAATTTGTTGCATTTGTTGTAACAACAACTTGAAGACTGCTCTGCTTGTAGCTGCCTCCAACACCATCAAAGATAACTCTGCTTGTAGTCATCCTCTGCCGCTTGTGACCATCTTCCACATCTTAGGGAACACGATCGAAGATAACTCTGCTTGTAGCTATCTCCAGTTGCTTGACAATCCTCCACATCCTAGGGAACATCATCGAAGATAACTCTTCTTGTAGCAATCTTCAGTTGTTTTGTGATAATATTCCGAAGAAAATTATCGAAGACCACTGCTTATTGATCCTTAATGGTTACTTGAATTTTGCTGTTGATGCTTAGGGTGATGACAATTCTCTTTTCTTCGGGAATAGTTGCCAACACAATTCTTGAATAATGTATGACAATCCGATTTAGGGAAAGTTGTCAATGCTTCGTAACAATCCATCCTTGGAAATGTTGCCACGATGAAGCGATAATCCGTAACTTGGAAAATTTGCCAAAATCTAATTGTGGGAAAATTTGCCAATGCTTCATAACAATCTATCATAAGAACCTTGCTATGATCGACAATCCTCATCTTGGAACATAACTCTCAAAAGAAATCCATCTTGGAACTTTGCCAATGCTATGCAACAATCCTCTCAGAAATATATTGCCACAATTGACAATCCATATCTTGGAACATTTGCAAAAAAAAGTCGATCGACAATCCACCTCGGGAAAATTTGCCACTTACTGAAATGAATGACAATCCACATTGAGGAACCTTTGCCAAAATTTATGATGAATAGAGACCTACGACAATCCTTTGGGAAATTTTGCCATAGAGAACTGGGTGTATGACAATCCAATCTCGGAAAAATTGCCAAGGTTTTTATGAATATATGACAATCTGAACTTGGAAAAATTTGCCAAACAAAGAAGGAGTACGACAATCCACGCTTGGAAACTTTACCAGAGGTGACAATCCAATCTTAGAAAAATTGTCGTTGGAGAAGATACGCGTTAATCCATATTTGAAAATATTGTGAATTGGGGAGGACAATCCAATTTTGGAAAAATTGTCGTGTAAGTGATGCGCTTGCTTTTGAAGTGATGCCTTGGTGCTTGTAATGAGCAAATACTTAGGCGTTTTAAGCTAAGTAAGATGATCGTCGTCAGATCAATCATTTACTGCAATTGTAATCGAGCTGACTACTAATCATGTCAATTTGCTTATAGGGGCTAATTGGCATACCAAGGAACCCGAAATTACTGTATGAGGTCCGCATAATCCAATATGGGGTCATGTATCTCGTCGCTGAACCGGGGCTCGCTAGAACCTTCTGTCGTCATGATATTGCTCTGTCGCCAGGCGACAAATTTTGCCGCCAGACGACAGCCTTGTCGTCTAGCGCTGGAGATAGGCTTATATTCGTAGTTTTTCGAAAAAATCCGGGAATGTTCTTGCTTGCTAGTACCTGCATTTATATTTTGGACTATAGGACTTTGCTAATCTTTCTTTAAAGTTGACTTAAGACTTAGTGCTATTGACTGACTCAACGTGTTATTTGATGTACTCGAATCGACTCGTGTGCGTACAGTTAACTCAATGTCACTACTACATTTAAGGGCTAATGCGACGCTCAAATCCGTTACAATAGGGTCCAAAATCCGTTGTAATAGACCTAATGCCACGGCTCCATACCGTGGCTTCTGCTGGCGTGGCAATAGCTCTAATGCCACGGTATATAGACCTAACGCAACGGTATACATATAGTCGTCGCATTAGCTATTATCTAATGCAACGGCAACTACATATAGCTAAAGCAACGGCAATATAGCTAACACAACGACCATTACAGCTACACAACGACCATTATTGTTTATTTATTTATTTTATTAGTATTATTTATTTATTTATTTATTATTATTATTATTATTGTTATTGTTACTATATAAATATGAATCCATATAATAAATGGAAAAATAAAAGGAAATTTCATTGAGATTAAAAAAAATTAAGAGTTTATGTATACAATGCTCATTCTAAAAAAAATTACAAGTACAAATATCACTAACATCTGTTTGGTTATAGGACGAACATAAACTTTTACATCAATAAAAAGTAAATAATTTGACAAAAAATTAAGTATTGCCACCATAATTAGTTGAAAGTCTGTAATTTTCCTCATATAGCCCGCGGTAACCGTTATCAATTATAGGCCCTGCATACATTATATATAAGAAATATACATAGTTAATGCCAGTCACTTTCATATAATTAGTTATATATAAGGTATAATATACAACTGTTTTAAAAAAAAAAGGTATAATATACAACTACTAAGAATAATATAAGCTACTTGTCAAAAAAAAAGAAAGAATAATATAAGCTAGAATTAGACCATTTAACTCTTATAATCACAACCAATTTACATCATGACCATCATTCTATAAATGAAACTATACACAAATTGAAGGGTCGTAAAACGCATTTTAGTAAATAAATCTACTGATAGGATACACAAATCGACCATAATACCTCTGTCAAACTAAACAAGTATGTACTAATGTACTTCCAGCTATCTATTAGACACTAAAGATTAAAAAATCATTTTCTACGAAGTAATTCCAACTAGGCTCCATGAATAACAAATCTTAATACACAGACACTCAAATATTGCATCACAACCTTTGGTTTTCTTAGGTGAGAAATACATAACTCTTAGTTTGATTACAACCATGATAAAGTTGAGAATTACATCAAACATTATCAATTTACCGCCCCAAAACACCCAAACTTGAGTCCTATCTATTCCATATTATAGACATATACTACCAACATTTAAATCCTTTTAAGTTCACCCCAATTTTCCGGTTCCAACCCCAACATTCCCCTGTTACCATTAAATTACTCGAATGCGATGATGCAAAGCTGTCATTCAAATCAATAGATTGTGTTATTTCGAATTCAATAAGTCCATAGGTAAACATAGTTCATTAAATTGAAATTTCAGCCATTAATAATCTACATTACATAACAAAAGGAATTACTATACATCTTTCTATCCTCCACTAATCCATAGTATTTAACAATTAACATTATTGACCCAAATTCAACAGCCTTGAGGCCCTTATTTCAATTTCAGCAAAAAAACAGGCAAGATGAAATAGAAGTGCAACAACAAGTTAATGACATGCACAGGAAAAAAAACTATCTTATCAATTTATCATTAATTTCTAAGCAAGATGACAGTCAAATTTTCCTGTAAAAGATGTAATAATCACATTATCGCCTTCAAATATAAAAAATGCACATCAGTAAGCAATTATCAATTAAACAAGTTTCTAAATTCAAAATTATTCACAATAGCTAACCCTAAAACAGCAATAATCACCGTTACTAAATTCAAAACTCAAAAAATACTCAATAAAAAGAAAATAGATAATTAATAGATGAGTTACCAGATGGTGTAGGTGTGTAGCAACAACTAATTCAAGAACAAATCCCCAAACACAACCGTCATAAGAGCTTTGCAAGACTAGCAAAATTATTTTTTCTTCTTATTCCTACACCGTTGTTCTCTCTCCTCTTTTTGACTGGGCTATTTTTGGAGGGATAGGGCCACCACTGTACACACCGCCGCGGCATCAGATTGCCGGATTCGAAGATGCCGCACCAGATCTACCAGATTACGAACCCTTGGTGCCCCTCAATATGAGATAACTTTGGAATTGAAAATATGAGATCTACCAGATTACGAACCCTAACCATATAAATTGAAAATCCACAAAAAAAAAAAATGAAGAAAAATGTGAATCTCTACTACTCCAATCTTATTTTTGAAAGAAAATTTAGGAACTTTGGAATCACTCTAAAACTCAACATTTTTCTAGAAGAAGGGGAATTTTTTTTTTTTATACGGGAGAAGAAGGGGAATTTGGAGTTTTTTTTTAATTTGTACGTAACTCTGATAACGGAGATAAGAGAACAGCACGGGTTAAAATATTTGGGGTCTTTAATTTCGAATTTCAAAATTTTGGGTATAAAATAAGGAGGGAAAGAATATAATATTAAAAAATTTAGCAGCCGTTGTGTTAGCTCTTGTTGCTGTTGTATTAGCCCAATCTAATGCAACGGCAGATAAGGGACCGTCGCATTAGATATGATATATAATTGATTGTTGTATTAGTTAATCCTACCGTTGCATCAGGCTATCTGTTGCGACGACATTGAATAGGGCGTTGCATTAGCTCATTTTTTGGCGTCGCATTTGGTCGAAAATGTAGTAGTATGTGATAACACGACATGACACATAACATGTACATGACTCGTGTGTGAATTATGTTGTGATTGTGCCATATGACTCGAAAAAACAAAAAATTCCGTCATTTTTGTGGAGGGTACTGACTTTCTCCCGAAAAAGAAAGACACAAAAAAGAATCGACGTATTTGAGGGTGCGTGTTGAATAAGCTTAAACAAATATTTGCGTTCGATACTATCTCTCATGGTGTAAGGATTAATTTATCTTAGACCATCTTAGTTAACTCGATAATGAAAGTATTTAGGTTACTTAGGCGTGGAGGCTAAGCACTTCATACTTCGTGATGCAATGATGAGTGATTTTGATAATGTTGATATGACAAGGCATGCTTCAAAGTTATGTTAAGATTTCATGACAAAGGGTTCCTGAGGGAAGTACTATTTGGTCATGTACCTGTGATGTGTGTGAAAGTGACACTAAAGTTAGGCCTCAAAGGCTAAGTGTATGGAAAAATATTTTAAAAAGAGTCAAATGATGGTGACTCTTAGGCTAGTTAAGATAAGGATGTAGGGATCAAGCCCCCAAGTCTAGCTCTAAATGAATAAGAATGAGCATTGGATATCCCTTGATATGATCATGGTGTGAGTGTGTGAATATGAATATGAATGCATTTTTTTTATTACGGCCGTACCTCAATGTGAGGTTCCCTACATATCTGTTAGGAATCAAGCCGAACGTACCTTTAGCCGAACCTCGCAAGTGTGTGTATACCACAAAAAGGTCTTTTTAAGGGTTGTAACGTGGTTAGGCTAAAGGTTAATGAAAGAAGGGGATAAAGGCTCAAGACTCTAGATAAGCCCCCAAGGTGTGCAATCTTTGTATTTTTATGCTTGAGGTTTTCTCACTTTTGTTTCATATTTTTGCTCTCTCTCTCTTTTTTTGCTTTTGTACCTTTTTTTAAAAAACAAAATTTGAAATTTTTTTTATTAAGTGTGGGCAATTCCGATCATGCGGTCTATCACTCAATTGGAATTCATGTTTCTCGGGCACGGTACCGAGCACTCGATAAGAAACGCAATCTGAGACGTGTTCTTATCAAAGATATTTTCATATCAAAGACATTGGAACACTTGCCCTTTTGTACACTTTTACTTATTATTCTTTTTTGCTTATTTTCATCAATTTTAATGTTTTGAATCGCTCAAGCTTTCATATTTGGAACTTGCATAAGTTGTACACCAATCCATCCCAAGGTTAGATAGATATGGGTTGAAAAAAAGGAAAAGGGCTTTCCCAAAGGTTGTAACGTAAGGCATAAAGGGTGAAGGTAGGCTAAAATTTAAAATTTGGTGGTTTTCCTAATAATGAAGCAAAGAAGACGCCTTTCTTAGAATCACAATCAAGTAATCACCAATCCAAACAAAAATACATACACCCCAAGCTTATTCAAAGCTATACTCACAAGAAATACGTACAAAATGCGTAAACGTTTCTCCCTCAAGCTTAAATGAAGCATTGTCCCCAATGCTTAGAAGGATAAAAGCTAAGAATACATCAAAATATTTTTGAAATTTTCACTTTTTCAATTTTTTTTTTTGTTTTTTAGTTCTTTTTTTTTTTGTTTTTTTGTCTTTTTTTTTGTTTTTTGTTTTAATTTGGTATGTTTTGTCCTTGCCTTTTTCTAACTTAGGACGACTTTTAGTCATTCTCATTTGCCATTATTCACAAAGAAGATATAATCACAAGCTTGCATCAATGGAACCACACATCCCAACTTTATCACCACAAACTCCATTAAGAATGATCAATTTCTTCACAAAACAAGAAAAGGAGGAAAATGAAACAAAAGGCCAAAGATCGAAAGATGTGGCTTGAAAAGAAGGTAATAGGCTTAAATGGTTGCAAGAAGGCAAATGTAAACCCAAAAATAATGATGAAACAAACTATCCTAAAAAATGAAAAATACCACCCTGAAAAGATGCCTTTGTCCTCCCTAGATAGCTCAGTCTCGGGTTTAAGAATCATAAATCAAGCTTTATAGATTAGGTTTGCAATCACGCCGCTCATACAAAATAGGTTGAAGGCTTGAAAAACAATGAAACTCACATGGATGTAGCAAAAACTCACTAGTGGTGTCAAATCGACTATAGGGAGCAACTACCAAGCATTCCACAAACAAGTAGAATCCGGCTTCATGATCCTCCTAGTTCAAACCATCTACCCTAGCATACACCTATCCTAGAGTCAACTAAGCATAATCTCAAACCATGCATACCTTTTGATATGTCTATTTTATATAGTGATTGACCAAGGGGTCATAATTAGTAGTGTTTTTGGCTCTTTCGAGCCACTTTTATTACTAATTGGTGCTGTCTAGTGTTTTCGTAATTTTGGCCGAGTTTTGTAGGAAATTGCATTTTTGGAGCATTTTCCCGCATGTTTGAGGAGCGACTACGAGCATTGGAGGAGCACGAACACTTATTGAAGCCCAAGGCCGGTTAGAGTAATCGAGCCGGTGATTAAGGGCTCGGTGATCGGGACACCGAGGTAATTGGACCAAGTTTACAAGACCCGAAGAGGAGATCCGGATTGGGCCGAGGAATCAAGCCCAATCGAAGTCCAAGCCTCGAAGAGAAGTAAGGGCCCGAACAGGCAAGCTTAGCTCGATCGGGCAAGGTGCGCAACAAGTGTGCTGGTGCGTGGCAAAAGGCGCGCCCGATGGGGTGAGCTATCATCTCAATCGGGCGCAGCAGCTGAGAAGGGAGTGCGAAGAAAAAGGCGCGCTCGATCGGGCGGGCTGTAGCCCGATCAGGTGCGTGTTTCTGTAAAAGCTTAACTTGACGAGCACTTAGTTTCTAATTAATTGTTGTTTTAGTTTGTTGTTTAAGTACGTTTTAGGATCATTATTTTTACTTACCTCTTCTCTTAGACTTTCTCTCTCTACTTAGTTTATTTTTTCTTTCTAGATTTTCTCTCAACTCTTTTCCTTGTTCTTGACTCTACTTTGTAATTCCGTCGATTCGGTAAAGATTTCATCCTTATTTATTTCAGTGATTTTATTCTTTTAATTTCTTATGGCTTATTTTATTGCTTTGCTTATTTTAGATTTAGTTATGTATGAGTATTTTAATTCTAGGGTTTATGGGGATCCGTAATTAATATGAAGGGATAATTTGTTATTATTGATTATTGATATTGCATGATAATATCTTATTGAATTGTTTTAATTCTTTGCAATTAGATTATGAATCGAGCAGATGTAATTTGATTATGAATGTTTAGCAATATTGAATTGATGAATCGAGCAGATGTAAATTTGACGTTAAAGGCTATTTTCAATAGGAACTTAGATCTAGTAAATTGCGAGAGCCTGTTAGATCTATGTGGACTAATAAAATTGCGAGAGCCTGTTAATCATGTTATTTGTGCAATGTTGATTATTGATTGTTATGTTTTATCTCGAAATATTAATTATTGGTGAACCTGTGACCCTAGTCTTTCTTATTATTAATTTTCTCCCTAAACTTAATCTCCGTAGTATAGGTTCCTATTACAAACAACAAATTGGTTACCTTAATAATTTAGATTATTTTAATTAATTAGGAATAGAAAGACCAGTTTCCCTGTGGATTCGACCCTACTTCCCTATCTACTGTAGTTAGAGGACTTAGGTATTACTTTTGATTAGGAGATACGACTTTACCCTGTCAAACTTTGCCGCCGTTGCCGGGGAAACGGTTTTATTTTTATTTCTAATTGTTTTTGTAGTCTAGATTATTTTTCTTTTGCCTTAAAGGACATTAGTTCTTTGAGGTAAGTTCTCATATTTGCCTTTTTAGTTCTCTATTTATGCCCAGGTGTTCCAATCAGGTTACATTCCATTCGATCCTGAGATCGAGCGCTCTTTCCATAAATAGAAGAATTTTTATAGACAAATCCTGGCAGGCTCTGAGAGTAACAATATTCCTAGAAATACGCCATCTGATTCTAGTGATACGGAAATTCCTTCAGATTTAGAATTAGAGATGACTGCACCTAAGAAGCTTAGCGATTATTCGCAACCGTCCCTGACGGATTTCCCACACCTTTCTCCCAGACCAGATCTCGAGGGAGTCTAGTTCGAGATCAAGCCCCAGTTCATAACTGTAGACACCTAAAAATGTCTCCCCAAAACCAAACCCGATGATGAACAACTTTCACTGCCGTTATTGGTTGGGTTGAGTATTTAATCTTTGGAGTGCTTAAATCCATGTTTCTACCCAATACATTTCATAAACCAATCCATTTCCTAGCTCATTTCCCTAAACCATAACTTACTTTCCACTTTCCATATCCACATTACAAAACCGAGCTGAACTGATTTCATTTCTATATAATTTTGATCCAATTATTATTTTTTTGTATAGGCCTTTCAATAAGCTTTCCAACCATATATTATAAACCCAATTCCGAGCTATAACGAAAAAGATATGAGCAAAACACTAAACTCGGCCAAAAACAAAAACCCTTCTACTAAAACGATCATATCTTAAAATATACAAATCATTTTTACCTGATTCTAATTGGGTTGGAAAGTAGAATTGATAAGCTTTCCAATGATATATTATATGCCTTATTCCAAGTTACGGATCAAAAGTTATGATGATTTTAAACACGCGTAAAAAAACTGGAATTACCGCGCAACAGCTAAAATGCCGCGACGCGGCAAGATCTGACGTGGCACGGGAGAAATTCCCATGTGACGGTAATTTGGAGGGGATTTTCATGTTTTTTAGTGCCCCATGACTTGGCATAAGTACCGTGACACGGCGCCATATGCCGTGACACGGTGGACTTTGCCGCGTCACGGTGTTTTCTGCCGTGTCACGGTGAGTTGCTGACGTGTCACGGTGCTTAAAACTTCCCCGCGTCATGGGGAACTGTGCCGCGACACGGGGATTACTGCCTTGTCACGGTAGGAATTCCCGTGTCACGGTGCCAGTGCTGTGGCACGGGACAACTCCGTGTCTTTTCCGCGTAATCCCTTCACGCGTTTTTACTCCCGTAGGTCAAATATTTCCCGCGTCACGCTAATTTCCTCCGTGACACGGTAGAATCTGCCGTGTCGCGGTAGAATCTACCGTGTCGCAGTAGCCTTTTTTAGGGTTCCGTGTGTTCCCTCTGCTCATTTTCCCTATAAATAGAACCCCCCTTTCTACAGTTCGGGGCATCAAATCCTTTTCTCTTCCTCTCTTTTCCACCAAATATCATTCTCTCTCATCTTACACCTAAAATCATTCTCTTCTCCCTCTTTAACCTAATTTCTAGCTTTCTTATTCTTCCATAATAATTCCCCTAAGCACTCCAAGGAGTCAATATAATACCCGAAGTTCTATACTAAAACCAAGGCGTGAAAGGTATAATTAACTGAGGGTTTGGACCAAATCAACTCTACTTTTATTTAATTTAATTATTTCAATTTGATTTATTTTTATTGAAGTTACTAACAATTTATTCATGATGTAGCAAATTTAAGGAACGCGCAAAATGTGAGTAATTAATTAATTTAATTGCTTATATTATTTTATATTGCTAATATCATGATTATTATTATTATTATTTGATTTGACTAACGATATTATTGTTGAATTGCTTCCAATATTAATGTTTATTGTTCTATATTTATTGATCACCATATTGCATATTAAAGGGAATATGTAATTGAATATCACGCTTAATAAGATAATTTGGACAACCAGTTTAGGTTCCTTTAATCTTGTTATTTAATCAAGTGATCACCAGTATTTTAGAATAATATGTTGCATTAATATTCAACCAATTTAACATAATAATAGTTTGGAGCAAATTGAATATTTTGTTTGTATGCCTTTGAGATCACAGGAATACTTTTCACAATAAGAATCGAGTAGAGGCCAATACGGGCGAATATGACTCCATGACTCACTTCGTACCATCATCCCCGATCCTCCTTTCGTGGTTCCGAACCATATGGAGTTAGTAATCTCATGGATTATGAATGGGGTGTAACCTTCACGGGTCAATCGTTGTTGCCTATCGTTGTCCCTTAATCGTGGTTGCCTTAAATGATCCGTGAAAGGTTTACAAGTTCCTTAAAAACTTGTTGGCGGCTCCCTACTTTCCTTGTCCCTAATCGTGTCCCTAATTGTATATGTCAATTCCCACTTCCTATGAGTGCCAAGCATATTCACAACATGCTTTAACGTAGGCGCACTTCAAACGACGCCTACAATTTGGCGACTCCACTGGGGAGGATTCTTAGTTATTTATCGATTTGCGTGATCGATATTCAAAGAAGATGAGTGGATGAGACTTGAAAGATTCTTGAAAAATATTCCTGTGATTAATTTGGCATTTTTGCATAAGCATAGACGTTTTAACATCGCATTTAGATTTGTCCCGTAGGAAAAATTGAACAACTTGATTGCGTACGAAGAAAAAACAGGGCACCAGTCAGATTTCCTAATTGTCGTGTCACGGCAGAATCTGCCGTGTCACGGTGCAGTTCACCGTCTGACGGTGGGCAGCACCGCGACACGGTGCTCATTGCCGTGTGACGGTGCAGTTTACCGTCTGACGGTGGGCAACAACGTGACACGGTGCTCATTGCCATGTCACGGCAGTCCTTAAATCAGTCCAGTGGCTTATTTTCTCTTCTCACAGTCAACTTCCTTCGATTTTTATGAAAAAACGTATGTGTTCTACATACGTCTTAGCCTCAAGAGATTTAAGCTCTTTCAACCCAAAAACGCTCATGGCAATAAGGGTTCATCCGAGTTATTAAATCTACCCAAACCATGGAGTCGACTTCGATTTCATCACGAACTCGCGGAGCCGCCCGTTGGCATACACCCTCAAGGGAGGCTGCCTTGCTAACGCGTCCAAACTCTTAACCATGGTACCCTTTTGACACCCAAAGCTTGACTATAGTGGAACATAGAACTTGACCTTAGGTTGCGAACTCTTCTTTTCATCATTGTGCCTACGTGTTCTATGTGTGTATATTTGATCGTTTTGTTCTAACCTTAACGACCTTTCTTTGTCTATGGTGGATTATTTTATGACTAACAATTGCCAATGGACCGTACTCACTTAGTAATTAGCGTTAAAAAAAAATTGACGTGCCACGTCAGAGTCCACCGTGGCACGGGAAAGCCCACCGTGGCACGGCAGAGTCCACCGTGGCACGGGAAAGCTCACCGTGTGACGGCAGAGTCCACCGTGGCACAGTGGATTTCAGCAAAAAAAAAAAATAATAAAAAAAATTGTCGTGCCACATCAGCTTGTGCCGTGAGACGGTACAGTTTGCCGTGTCACGGTGCCTAGAAAATAAGTCCAGTTAGTTTTCCTTTAGTCTTCCGTATTAATTTGGTCCTTGCATCAGTCATTTTGGTTACTGTTCACATGTCTAGCCATACGATCATATCACGAGTCTTATGACATCACTTAATCACTCACGAGTTAAGAATAGTCCACACACTTTCTTTATGTTCCGACTTGAGTCATGCACCATGTCGTTTATGATCGCATACTAGGTTCATGCACCCCCATTTTCGTCATAAAAAAATGAGTGGAGTTTTCTCACTTGTTTTCAAATGTCTTTTTTTTCCTTCCTTTCCAATGAGTCAAACAATTAAGTGATTTTATTTCATTTCACAACACTTGGTCAAGAAGCAGGAGTAGACTGTTACGGTTTGAGTCGCTACCTCAACAACCTCTCATACCTAAGAGGCGTACAAGAAAACCACCACAAGCATCCCCACAGAATCCATCTCCCATCACTACACCAAAAACTAGAATAAGAAACGCAAGATAGAGAACGGTTAACTTAGATAGGCGATCTCTAGGATTTTATACAACGCCTATCTAACCTAACCGTTTTATTTGATTTTTTAATTATTTTTTTTAAATTGTGACTTTGCTATATAGAACGCCTTTCTTAGTTAACCGTTCTATTTAATTTTAACATATTAAAAAAAATAGCAAAACCCTATTCCTTGTGGGCCGGTTTGAACGCCCATCATATTTCTCTCAAGTCTCAACTCCCATAAGCCGTTCATGGCTTCTCTCTTCCCTCTCTTTAAAAATTTCCTCTATCTCTTTCTTTCTCCCTCTCTCCCTACTCAGATCTAGTTTAAAGCTTTTCCATTGCTCTTACCCTAACTCCAATTAACACTATCTCATCTCTATCACCTTCTCTACTTGGAAAACAACCTTAATTTGGAGCTTCAACAATGGCAAGACAACAAGCAATTAAGAGAAAACTCATCGAATTCTCTCTTCCTTGACAACTATGGCTGCCTAATTTTCATCAAGCAAGTCAACTTCTATCTCTTCTCTTTAATTTCATATGAGCCTTAATTTCTTTATAATTAGATTTGATTGTCGAATTCATATGAGCATCAATTTTCATTTGAATCTGTGATTGTGAGGGTTGTGGTTTTAGGATCGATGGATTTCTATAGTTTATTATTAATCGTTTATGTCTTATTTGTTGTTCTTCTTTTCCCAGATCTGTTTTAATGTATTGGTTTTCATTTTGTTGATAGTTCATTTGACCGATTAATGTCAGATTATATGAATTGAATTTATGATATTTGTGTTTGTGATGATTAGTTTTGAAATGATGGTGATGATCTACAATTTTGTGTTTAAATGTTTTGTTTTATTGTCGGCAAAGTATGATTGAATATATTATTGTTAAACATGAATTATTTTTATGGTCAATGACTTATATAAATATCTACTTTTAACTTTTATTTTGTGTTGTATTATTTTTTTTTTTGTTTATTTCAACAGATTACTCGGACGTAAAGGACAAGAAATTCTTAAAGATCATGGATTCATTTTCCAGTATCATGTTCTTCGTTTTTGTATTTGAATTGTATCAAAAGTACTTGAGATGTAACTAATTAAATACAAAAGGATAATAAAGTTTGTTTTCCTTTGGTTCTCGGTTTTTTACTTCAACAATTTCAATATTTATTGATTGGTGATGTTTATAGTTTAGTAGATATTCAACCTCATTCGTAGTTCAAAATTAAATATTATGATTTTGGTTAATTTTATTATACTAAAATCTATGTTGTACATACAGGATCATGAATTTATATTATACTGGAAAATAGAGGAATAATACAGTAGCAAGAAAGTATATGGCTGGATTTATTATTATTTTTTTTTTAAAAAAAAATACATTAGAGAACTGTTATCTAACTTAACAGTTCTATATTGTAATCTAACTTAACAGTTCTAATAATAGAGAACTGTTATCTAACTTAACAGTTTACGTTTTAAAGAAGGGAAAAGAGAACGGTTGTGACTAACAACCGTTTTCTATTAGTTAGTATATAAAACGCCTCACTGACCCGTTCTATATACTTTATAGATCGCTTAGCAGAAGAACGCCTCTAAGGCGATCTATAATGCCTATTATAACAGTTCTGTAAGGCCTTTTTGTAGTAGTGCATTTACTTTCAACCAATGGCCACTAAGGAAGATATGGAGAACATGAACCAGGCCATCGAAAGGTTGTCTACTATGATGGAAGCACTCACTACCAGGGTTATCACGGTAGAGCAAAACAATCAAAGTAATGCCACTGTAGCTGCAATAGACAAGATCAGAGAACAGATGAGTAAGATCTCTGAAGATTTTACCTATGTAGAGCAACCTGCAACTTCTCTAAACATAAGGGATAGGCTTCCTGAGAAGTTTTCGACCGCTGACATTCCCAAGTTCAAGCCTACTGATAACCCTATGTTTCATTTGAAGGCTTTTTCTGCAACCATGGCTCTTAAGGGATTGGACGTAACACTCTTCCCTACGGTGTTCCCTTTCTCCTTAGAACATGCTTGCCAACAATGGTTTTATTCCCTAGATGCCAAGCGTACTGCGACTTGGCAAGATGTCACCGACAGTTTTCTGAACCGTTACAAGTGTAACATTCAAAGTAAGACTTCTGAACGTGAACTCTCAATTGTCAAACAGAAAGAGAATGAAGGCTTCACTGCTTATCTAAATAGGTGGAGGGAAACAGTCGCACTCTTGGTAGATCCTCCCTAAGAAAAAGAGATGATTCGCCTCTTCATCCAAAATCCGACTCACAAGTACAAGCAACATTGATAAGTGATATTTATGTCACTCCTAGGGGTAGTGTTTAGGTTAATTTCGTGTTTATTTTCCCTTATTTTACCTTTTATTCTCTTGTTTTCTCTTTAATAAAGCTTCTAGTTTAATTTGGTAATTTTGGAGTGTTTTAGTTTATTTTCTTTATTTTATTAGTTTTAGTTTATTTTCGTATTTTATTTAATTCTATTTGCTTGCGTAGTTTAATTATTTTTAGTTTAGTTTTATGTCTCTTATTTTCTATTTTATTTCATTTTATTTTATTTATTCCTATTTTATTTATTTTATTTTATTTGTCTTGGTTTTATTTTATTTCATCCTCTATTTATTTTCATTTTATTTTATTCTTATTCTTTTTCCCAATTCCTTTCTCGGTTTTGTGTGTAGGGTCCCGGGTTTCATGTCAAGTGAGTTCGGAACTCGGGAACAAGTCGATGTGTGTGCAGTTCTTTGCTAGCTGCTGACTGTTGCCCACCTTAACCTTCACCCCACCATCTCCTATCCTCCACCACACCAACTAAACACCAATGCCCCTGCTCCATCTCCCCTGTTCTCATGCACACTAGAAATCAAAACCCCCTGCTCCAATTCACACACCAGCAGCAACAATTCACACCCAGCAACAATTCACAATCCTTTCCCAACAATTCACACTCACGCAACAACCCACAATCAACCACCAATTCACTCACCCGCGCCACCGTTCTCACTCACCAACCCCACAACCACCAACAACAGCAACGAACACAACCACCAGCAATCACTCACGCAACTATCACCAACTCACCTGCGAACAGCCACAACCATCACCAATCACCCCCGCAACAACCACCAATTACCACCAGCCACCGTCATCCACCATCTTTAACCTTCCCCTGCTCCTCACGCACTCCAACCGTCAACCAACCCGCAACTCACAGCCGCAATTGAGCTGCTCCCTGCTACCACTGTTCCCTCGCATCACCACCAAGCAAAGCAGCCGCACACAGCAGCAGCCCCAAATCAGAGCAGCCCGCAACCCATAGCTCCAATTCATCTCAATTCGCAATACCCTTCAGAGCGGACGCTCACTCCTCTGAAGCGGCCGCTCCATTCTTGGTTCAATTTCACCAATTTGAGGCAGAAGATCAGAGCGGACGCTCCGATGAGTATGAGCGGCCGCTCCGAGTTTCGCGTGTGAGATTGTACGGATTAATGAATTTGAGCGGCTGCGATTCCTTCCATTAATCGAACGGTGGCGATTAAGTGATGATTGCTGATGATGATTGATGATGGACGGTGAAGATGATGGTTGATGATGCTTGATGGTTGGTGATTGAATTAGAGCAGCCATGAAAGGAGAAGGATGATGAAGGTCGTGGGTCTAATGGGATTTGGGGGGTTTTGGGTTTTATTTTCCCTTTTTATTTTTAGTTTTAATTATATTAATTATTTTTATTTTCTTTGTTTTCTTTATTTATTTTTGTTTTCTTCTTAACTTGTATAAATACCCCTTTGGGGTTATTTCCTCTTAACTAATCATCCATCATTATTATTCTACTCTCTAATTAGTTTTTAGGAGAGCTTCTCTCTCTAGGTTTAGCTTAGGGTTAGGGTAGTTTAGAGAGAGAAAGTGAGGGTTTCACCATTGTTGAGCTTGGATTTTGAAGAAGAAATTGATGATCTTTTCTATTGATTTACATCTTCAATCAATGAGAATCTCTAACTCTCTCTTTATTTTTATTGCTTTATATTTATTATTGTTTTAGTTGTTGGTATTACTTGTTAATCATGTTGATTCTTGGTTATTTGTTAATTAATCTTGTTATTATCATGATTAGTGAGTAATTTCCCCATTAAGGGGATGGTTGTGGTGTAGTTGGATCTTGAGCATGTTCTAGGTTTAGAGTTGATTTATTTGTGATTAAAGTCTTTATATGCTTGATATTCTTTAATTTTCTTGCAAGTGCACATTGTTGGTTGATTAAAGGTGAATCTTTGCTAACAAGGAACGGAAGTTGACTTAGTTAAGGTTCATTATTATCGATTGTTATTTAATAGTACCTCCTAGTATATGGTTCTAATGTGGAAGCATAGAGGCTATGTTAGGAGAAGCCAATTGACCCCGGAAGGCGGCTAGATTGGATCTTTTATTTCGATATTTGAGCATGTTTAGTTCATAATTAATTCAACTTCTATGCTTTTGTTTATGTTCAAGTGAATGCTATACCTAAACCATTTTCCTTAATGTTTTATTTCTTGTTTTAGCATATTTAGACTTTAGTTTATTTATCTCCTACTCCGGACTAGCTTAATTGTCGATAACATTTGGTGGTGTTTATCCGTTCTCTGTGGTTCGACCCCTATGCTTGCCTTATACTCGTATTAGGTTTGTTTAGGTTGTATAAATTGTATTTGATCTAGGGATAGACAATTGACGACGCGTTTATTCCTTTCTCAAATTGGCGCCGTTGCCGGGGAACGACTTCCATTACCGTTGTGTTATCTTGTTGAGACTAGTCCATTGTATATATTTTTCCTTTGATTTATTTTTGTTCTCTTTGTTTTGTTTTTGTTGTTGAAAAATGGCACGTTTCTCTTTTCCTCAATATGATGGTGAGCCTTTTTATGTCTATTTCCATAGACTTATAGAGTTTTTGAACTATAGTGGTTGTAATCCTTGTGAAGCTTGTGAGATTTGTTATTATGGCATGAATGAACAAACGAGATATGAAGTTGAAAGTAGGTTTAATGGTGAATTTCAAGCATTAACGGTTCATAGTGCTTGGAGCTTTTTTGTACGGTTCGCTAAGGATGTACTCAATAGGGCATGTAATGTTGCTAATTTTGATTCTCAATGTGATAATAGTTTTATTGTTGGCATGAATCCCCATGATTTGTCTTGTGATCCTATATGTGAACCTAGTACAAGTGATTTCAACTCTTTTTCTCCTATTGTTGATGATGAATCTCATTTGCTTGATTATGCCCCCTTTCCCCAATATGATGATGCTCATGTATATAATGTGAATGATCCTCCCTCCTCATCTTCTTATTCTTACATGGCTCCAAATGATTTCCCTTATGCTTCTAATGAATCCTTTTATGAGGGTAATTCTATGGAAAATTTGACGGAAGAGAAGATAATGAAGATAATGGAGATGATGGAGAGGTATAACGAGATGAGGGAAGTTGAGAATAGGGAGGTGGAAGCTAGAATGAAGATGCTTGAGAGCCAAATTCTCCAATTAGCCAACTCTCAAGAAAATGCCCTTCTTCTTCTCTTCCCCATACGAGTGAGGATCCCATTAGAGAGCATTCGAGTGATGGTGAAGGAGTAGAGAATGAAGAGAGTGTTGATTTTGAAAATCCTAATCCTCTTTCCCATCTTGATGAGTCTTAAGTGTATGTTTGTGACCCTTCAATCTACGAGTATATAGACTCTTTTGAGGTAATGTCCCACATATTTTTCGAGAGTCGTATGAGGACTTATAGATTATTGGATGATTTCATCGAGAACGCTTCTTGGGACTTAGATGAGTTTGAGATGAATCTACCTCCATTCATGCATGATTTTGGGACCTTGGGTTTTGAGATAGTTGAAGGAAAAGTTGTCTATTGTGATGAAAAGGAGGATAAGGTTGATTCCCTTGGAGTTTTTGAGCTTGAGGGAGGTGTAGATCGTGAGTGCCCTTTTTTGAGGACTCTATGATTGATTTTCATGCCCTCATTGGCGATGTGAGGCCTTGTGGTGAGGGAGTAGCTACCCCTTTTCCCGTTTCTCATACCCCTTTTTCTCTAAGGTTTGACTACATCCTTCCTTACCCTTTTTCTCTCCCTTCCTATCTCAAAGAGCCTATTGGGGAGCCGCCCTCTATGGATGATTTTCATGCCCCTCCTTCCATCATTGTTGAGGATAAGAGGAATTTTGCCAACAAAAAAATTAGTGATGAGGATTTGCCTTTTTCCTTTTCTTTCTATTCTTCTTTTCCTTCTTCTACTTCTTACTTTCTTGAGTTTCCTTTCGATCCTTCTTCTTCTTTCTTTTGGCATCTCCCTCTTCACTTACGTGCAATGATTTTATTGCACGTTCTTATTCCGTCATTTGCCTATCTACACCCCCATGAAATGTGTAGTAGTGCATTTGACAAGCTCTTGCGTGCGTTGAATTATTATTTCCTAGAGCGGTCTTGCTTGGACGTTAAGCAAGCCTTTGCGGGAAGTAACCCGTGTTTTATTGCTTTCATTTTCTTTTGTTTTTAGATTAGATTTTCTCTCATGGACGTGTTTGTGTTCCTTGCTAGGTACACAACTTGATATACTCTTGCGCATTGGTGATGATCAAGAATCAAGGAAATGTGCCTCAACTTACCTATCATGTGGAATTCAAGCCTTATTTGTAGAGACTGTGGCTCATATGAGGTTATTTTGGTTTTTTTTGTGTGATTTTGCATTTATCCCATATCCGGTAATATCCTTCTTTTCCCTCTCTCTCTTACTTATTGTGACTTGAAGATCATGTGCTGGTAATGTTGGATTAATTTGTCCTTGTTTTCCCCTCCTTGGTTTCATTGTTTATGATTTGAGAGCTTGGTTTCATTCAAGCTTGGGGGAGGGTATTCTATCATGTTTGGTGGGATGTTGATTCATATATGCCATGCACGTGAGTATATGCATTTCCATGTTTTTCATGCTTTTGGAAAATCCAAAAAGATTTTTGTTTACTTCAAGGCAAGTTTAGCAAAAATGTGTTTTGTTTGTTCTGATTTTGGACATTATATCTTTTGGATTTGTTTACTCTTGAATGCCTTTCTTCCTAAGTGGTTAATGTGTGCACGGTTTGAGAGTGTCATTGGTTGACTCTAGGATATAACATGCTAAGGTAGCTGGGTTAAGAACTTTTAGGGCACCATGAAGCCATAGTTCACGGGTATGTGGTAAGATGGTGTTGCTCTCTATAGTGGATTTGGAACCCTTAGTTGGTATTTGCTTAGTTATAATCCCGTGTGAGGTAACATTGTTCTAGCCTTCATCACCTTGTTGTGTGGCACATTTGGATCCTTAGCTATGCATGTCTTGATCCTTGTTTTGACTTATAGCTCCCAAGATCGTGACCGAAGCACCCTAGGGGAGGAAAAGGACATTTCTTTCTCATTTTTCTTTATCTTCTTTTTATTTTGTTACAAATTTGATTTTCTATTTTGCATAAACCTACTTGCTAACCAATTTGAGCCTAATGTTTTCCGCTCTTGTTTAAACCGCATTACAAACCTAGTGGCCTATGTTAACCAACCCTTATAGTTAGTGAAGCATTGGCATGTGAGGTTTGAGTTTTGAGACTGTTGATCATAAACAAGAAGCACTTTGAGATTTGGTTAAAGTTGAGCTTGTGATGAATGATGCAATTCATGAAAATCAAATGAAGTTTCAAGAAAAAGCCGTCCATAGTTTGAAAAAGGCAAGGACAATGAATAAAGTTAAAAAAAAAGAGAAAAAAAATTGAAAAGAAAAAAAAACAAAAACAACAAAAATGTTTTAGATGGTTTCATTTTCTTCCTTAGTTTAAGCATTGAGGACAATGCTTTGTTCAAGCTTGGGGGGAATATTGTGTGTTTGTGTTGAATAAGCTTGGGGGAATGGCATTAGTGGTATTTTTGCTTGATATTTAGTGAATTCTTGAGTTATTTTTGAGTGTCGGCCGCACTTTTTGCTTCACTTAGGAAATTTTACCAAATTTTAAATTTTTACCCCGCCTTAACCCTTAGCCTTACGTTACAACCAATTAAAAGACCCTTAGACTCTAGTGGGTTAGGTCAAAAGAACGGTGGAGGGAGATAGACTTCAAACCTATGGAAAGAGTATGCATAGTTGAGACGTCGGGATTACCTTCTCAAAGTTTTTCATTTCTTTATCTTTTTCCGGTTCCTTCGTGGAATCTTGAGAAGCTAGCTTAAGGGTTGATTTGAAACTAGTGGAGAGAACGTGGCCCGATTGGTTGGGGCTAGGGTGGATTGAGTCCTAAGTAGTTCTCTATGCTTAGCATGTGTTATGTTTCAATCAACCATTGACATCTTGGAACGTGTATACATTTGTCCATTTAGAAAGGTTTGCATTCATTAGTACTTGTCCTTATCTCTTGTTCATATATGAGCTTGTGTTTTGCTTTTTCTCTTTGTGTTTCTTTTCCTTTTGTTGCCTTGCTTTGGTTTTTGTCGAGAGATGTGGGGTAAGCTCTTAGGAAACCCTCACGAGACCTCACTCGTCCTCATAGGCGACTTTGGGGTTTTAAGGGCTTGTTGTAGCTAAAAACAACCGTGATTCCTACGACAGTGAGTTAGTGTACATTCTTTCTCTTTGTTTCTATTTTTGTTTCTTTTGCTTTCAATAATTCCTTCTTGTTCTCTTTTGCCTTAGCTTTGCTCGAGGACGAGCAAAGGTTTAGCTTGGGGGAATTTGATAAGTGATATTTATGTCACTCCTAGGGGTAGTGTATAGGTTAATTTCGTGTTTATTTTCCCTTATTTTACCTTTTATTCTCTTGTTTTCTCTTTAATAAAGCTTCTAGTTTAATTTGGTAATTTTGGAGTGTTTTAGTTTATTTTCTTTATTTTATTAGTTTTAGTTTATTTTCGTATTTTATTTAATTCTACTTGCTTGCGTAGTTTTAATTATTTTTAGTTTAGTTTCATGTCTCTTATTTTCTATTTTATTTCATTTTATTTTATTTATTCCTATTTTATTTATTTTATTTTATTTGTCTTGGTTTTATTTTATTTCATCCTCTATTTATTTTCATTTTATTTTATTCTTATTCTTTTTCCCAATTCCTTTCTCGGTTTTGTGTGTAGGGTCCCGGGTTTCATGTCAAGTGAGTTCGGAACTCGGGAACAAGTCGATGTGTGTGCAGTTCTTTGCTAGCTGCTGACTGTTGCCCACCTTAACCTTCACCCCACCATCTCCTATCCTCCACCACACCAACTAAACACCAATGCCCCTGCTCCATCTCCCCTGTTCTCATGCACACCAGAAATCAAAACCCCCTGCTCCAATTCACACACCAGCAGCAACAATTCTGACGTGGGGAAAACTAGGTCGTTGGGCTAATCTTCCCTAAGCCAAACAAAATTTATAAACACTCAACAAACCTAAATACAAGTATAGAGGTAAGTCAAGGGTCGAACCCAAAGGAACGGTAATGCTTAAGTGCTTCCAATTATATGCCTAAGCTAGGTCGAAGACAAGAGATAAAATGTGATTCTAACAACTACTAAAACGAAGAAACCACACAAATATAAGAGCTAGGGATTAGGATTCACTTACAATAGCAATGAACAATGCAAATTGGAATGGAAAGTCGACTAAGTCAAGCAATGTGAGGGAAAATCAATCATGCAACCAAAAGAGCATATCAAGCTATTCTCCTAGAGGTCTAACTAGCGTCAACTACGATAAACTCTAGCTAGGAAACATCACAAGACACCTCAATCGTGTAAATGTAAGCCACAAATCAATGGTCCGCATCAATGTGAACTTACAATGCAATCTAGTGTGAATAACAAGGGTGATCAAGCCTAAATCAAACACACACATGCACATAATCAATTAACCAATTTAATCACATCATCAACTCCATCAAAATCCCCAATCTACATCAATTCATTACATAATATAAGCTTCACCAAATCCCTAACCAAACAACTACTCTAGCAACATCATCAATTCAACCAACAACTAAAGAAATCAACAATCTACAATCAAAGAATCAACAATTAAAGAAGAACAATTACTCTAATCAAACATCAATAATCAAATCATCAAAACACAATCAAAATCAACAAACTAAACATGAATACTAAACAAAACAATAAATGAGATAGAGTTTAGAAATGCTCATTGATAATAGAGTAGATCTCCAATACAATTGTCACCATTGGATCTTCAATCTCTCAATCACCATTGAAATTCTTCACTTTCTCTCTCTAAAATCTACTCCTAAAACTAACCCCTAAATCTAGAGAGAGAGGCTCTCAACTAAGCTAAGAATATGATCTAATTCTATTATCACTTGTTACTACAAAAATAGAAGGAAATAACTATATATACAAAGGAGAAGGTCGGATTTGACGCCCAAGAATAGACCCACGCAGGTGCGGGCGCTCGGAGGAGAGAGAATGGTGCGCACGGGAGCACACCTAGGCATGTGCGCCCGCACACACCTGATGTGCGGCCGCACACGACAGATGTGCGGCCGCACACTCCTGATGTGCGCCCGCACATAGCTGCAGTTTCCTCCTTTCTTCTTTGCCCTTGCTCACGAGGTGCACGCATCCTAGATGATGATGATGGAGGAAAAGGTAGGCAGCAACTTCCTTGAATTTCTTGAAGAAAATGAGCCATGAAGAAGGCATTTACAATGCCTTGAAGCATGCCCCTTTGATCCCTCTTTTGACTTGAAACTTCTTGCACAAGCTTTAGGCATGAAAACAATGAAAGATCATGGAGAGGAAGCTCGGGAATCCTTGGACAATCAATCACAACCTACAAACAAAGGAGAAAAAGCAAATAAAAGGGAAAAATAACAAATAAACTAGAAAAAGCACAAAATAGAGAAACTAACTACAAAAAGCATAAAATGAAGAAAACAAGAATAAAACTAAGGAAAACTAAAGAAAGGAGAGATAAAATGGAATAAAAATCATCCAAAAAGGAACCAAATGAGTGCCAAAAATGTCACTCATCAAATTCACACCCACCAACAATTCACAATCCTTTCCCAACAATTCACACTCACGCAACAACCCACAATCAACCACCAATTCACTCACCCGCGCCACCGTTCTTACTCACCAACCCCACAACCACCAACAACAGCAACGAACACAACCACCAGCAATCACTCATGCAACTATCACCAACTCACCTGCGAACAGCCACAACCATCACCAATCACCCCCGCAACAACCACCAATTACCACCAGCCATCGTCATCCACCATCTTTAACCTTCCCCTGCTCCTCACGCACTCCAATCGTCAACCAACCCGCAACTCACAGCCGCAATTGAGCTGCTCCCTGCTACCACCGTTCCCTCGCATCACCACCAAGCAAAGCCGCCGCACACAGCAGCAGCCCCAAATCAGAGCAGCCCGCAACCCATAGCTCCAATTCATCTCAATTCGCAATACCCTTCAGAGCGGACGCTCACTCCTCTGAAGCGGCCGCTCCATTCTTGGTTCAATTTCACCAATTTGAGGCAGAAGATCAGAGCGGACGCTCCGATGAGTATGAGCGGCCGCTCCGAGTTTCGCGTGTGAGATTGTACGGATTAATGAATTTGAGCGGCTGCGATTCCTTCCATTAATCGAACAGTGGCGATTAAGTGATGATTGCTGATGATGATTGATGATGGACGGTGAAGATGATGGTTGATGATGCTTGATGGTTGGTGATTGAATTAGAGCAGCCACGAAAGGAGAAGGATGATGAAGGTGGTGGGTCTGATGGGATTTGGGGGGTTTTGGGTTTTATATTCCCTTTTTATTTTTAGTTTTAATTATTTTTATTTTCTTTGTTTTCTTTATTTTTTTTCTTTTCTTCTTAAATTGTATAAATACCCCTTTGGGGTTATTTCCTCTTAACTAATCATCCATCATTATTATTCTACTCTCTAATTAGTTTTTAGGAGAGCTTCTCTCTCTAGGTTTAGCTTAGGGTTAGGGTATTTTAGAGAGAGAAAGTGAGGGTTTCACCATTGTTAAGCTCGGATTTTGAAGAAGAAATTGATCATCTTTTCTATTGATTTACATCTTCAATCAATGAGAATCTCTAACTCTCTCTCCTCTATTTTTATTGCTTTATATTTATTATTGTATTAGTTGTTGGTATTACTTGTTAATCATGTTGATTCTTGGTTATTTGTTAATTAATCTTGTTATTATCATGATTAGTGAGTAATTTCCCCATTAAGGGGATGGTTGTGGTGTAGTTGGATCTTGAGCATGTTCTAGGTTTAGAGTTGATTTATTTGTGATTAAAGTCTTTATATGCTTGATATTCTTTAATCTTCTTGCAAGTGCACATTGTTGGTAGATTAAAGGTGAATCTTTGCTAACAAGGAACGGAAGTTGACTTAGTTAAGGTTCATTATTATCGATTGTTATTTAATAGTACCTCCTAGTATATGGTTCTAATGTGGAAGCATAGAGGCTATGTTAGGAGAAGCCAATTGACCCCGGAAGGCGGCTAGATTGGATCTTTTATTTCGATATTTGAGCATGTTTAGTTCATAATTAATTCAACTTCTATGCTTTTGTTTATGTTCAAGTGAATGCTATACCTAAACCATTTTCCTTAATGTTTTATTTCTTGTTTTAGCATATTTAGACTTTAGTTTATTTATCTCCTACTCCGGACTAGCTTAATTGTCGATAACATTTGGTGGTGTTTATCCGTTCTCTGTGGTTCGACCCCTATGCTTGCCTTATACTCGTATTAGGTTTGTTTAGGTTGTATAAATTGTATTTGATCTAGGGATAGACAATTGACGACGCGTTTATTCCTTTGTCAAACATCTCAAATTTCTTCCGTTGAACACTTTTGAAGGTGTATATGACATTGGCATCAATATCGAGGACGAGCTAATAAAGACTGCTGGTAGTAACAATAACAACACTTGGAAAAACAAGAAGAACGACCATCCTTCTTCTTTGTCATCTAAGCAGGAAAGTACTACCAACAATATAAGCCAAGTTGATCTCAATGAAGTATTAGCTCTTGATGCTCCATTGCCCAAGAAAAGGAGAATCTACACTCCTTTAGGAATGACTTATGATGCGGCCTTTGATCGCCTTTACGGACAAGGCTTGATCACACCTATTGGGCCATTCCCAGAGCCCAAACCTGAAGAAAGGAGCGCCAAATGGAACCCCAACGCCCATTGCAAGTTCCATCAAGGAAGGGGTCACTCTACCGAACAATGCTGGAATTTGAAGGATGCTATTCAGGATCTTGTTGATGCCAACAAACTTCCAATCCCTCCAGGTGGTAAAAAGTGACAAGCAGCAATGAAGACAAGGCGCGCGACGAGCTCCTCGTGCAAGATTTCATGATTTTTTCCCTTTCCCCCTTTTAAGTCTAGCATAGATTTCCTCTCCTAAGTTTAGTGTTTAGATTTCCTTTTTCTATAATTTGATAATTTTGTTATCTTATTCACCATTTCCATCAATAAAATGAGCATTATTCCTTTATATCTCGATCATAGCAATTTTCATTTAAAAAAAAAAATTTACCGAACTAAACACAAGGTACACCCATGATTTGAGGCACCTTTGTAGCCCATTCATTCCTTTAAAACATTTTCAAACACTCATTCCATTTCTTCGTCAACCACTTTGAGCCTCGTCTAACGATTGACCTTATTTATTCAACCCACATTCACTTAACCCAGGGATGGAAAGATGTGCAATTTGTGTAACAGTAAGAAAGCAAGTTCAAATAATAAAAAATAAAATAAATAAAAAAAACTAAATAATAATAAAAAACAATGTCTAAAGGCAAGTGTTCCAATGTCTTCGATATGAACACGTCTCAAATTGCGTCTCTCATGGAGTGCTTGGTACCATGCCTGAGATACATGAATGCTAAGTGAGTGATGAACCGCATAATCTGAGATTGCCTACATTGATTCAAAAGAATGAAAAAAAAGAGAAAGAAAATAATTTCAAAGCAAAAAATATGTGAAAAAATAAAACTTGCAAATTCAAAGTTTTCAAATACACAATTACACATCTCGGGGGGGTTTCTCTCGGGTCTTGAGCCTTTTATCCTTTTCTTCCTTAAACCATCAACTTAACCACATTACAACCCTTGAAAGACCTCTTTGAGGTGTACATACACTTGTGCAAAGTTCGGTTAGAGCTACGTTCGGCCTGATTCCTAACGGATACGTAGGCAGCTTCACATTGAGGTGCGGCCACATTCATATTCATATCTATGCATGATTGAGTCAAAGAATATCCAATGCTTATCCCTTACCATTTAGAGCTAGACTTGGGGGCTTGAACCCACATCACATAGCTTACCCAGCCCAACAAGAGTCATCATCTTTGACTTTTCTCGCATCTATTTCCATCATCACAACCTTTATCTCTCATGAAATCTTGTTTCAACACTGTGCATGTCATCATCTTTCAAGACAACATTCATTAGAAAAAACATTGTATACTTGCTTAGCTTCCTAACTTGAGCGATATTCATTGTTTCATTCATCGCATAATGTGCTGAGTTACATTTATATATCTGTGATTTTTAATCATACAAAGCGTATCGTGCTTAGCTACTTGGTTTAAGCAACGTTCATTATGCAATAATCACTTCGTCTATATACGTGCTTAGCTTCTAGACCTAAGTGACGTTCAAGATCGTTTCTTACACCATATATGATGCTTAGCTCCATAACCTAAGTTCATTCATCTATCGTGTCACATGATGTAATTGTCCTTAGCCTCCTGGCTAAAGAGCATGCATCATGCATAAATTGTTTTCAAGACAAGCAATTCAATTCATACGATTCATTTCGTCTTGCTTAAGGAGGAAGTTCAAAACTTCTTCCCCTTTTCTTCTTTTGGGGAAGTTCAAAAATTTTTCAAAATTTTCTCATCGAGGGAAGTTCAAAAATAAAATCTTTTTCATGTCTTTCTTTTTCGGGAGAAAGTCGGTACCCTCCACTCATGAAAAAAATGACGGAAAATTTTTGCTTTTGCATCTTCGTTTGCTTGTGTCTGCACACACACTCAAATCATACATATAAACACACACACAATCACAAGTCATACACATGTCATGTCAAGTCGTGTCAAGTCAAACCTGGTCAAGTCAGTTGGTCGAGTCAATCGGACCATCTACAGCCCACGTCCGGGGCCAAGCGGACCATCTACAACCCACGTCCGGGGAAAAGCGGACCATCTACATCCCACGTCCGGGGACAAGCGAACCATTTACAACCCGCGTCCGGGGACAAGCGGACCATCTACAGCCCACGTCCGGGGCCAAGCGGACCATTTACAGCCCACGTCCGGGGAAAAGCGGACCATCTACAGCCCACGTCTGGGGACAAGCGGACCAACTACAGCCCACGTCCGAGGACAAGCGGATCATCTACAACCCACATTTGGGGACAAGCGAACCTTCTACAGCCCACGTTCGGGGACAATCGAACCATCATCATTTTAGTGATCATCTCCCAAGCGAAGATGATTCACGGCGCAAGGTTCTCAATACACAGAGACTTGCAATTTTATCATCAGACAAGTTTTTCCTCAAGCATGGAAAATTTTCATCTCTCGACTTTCCTCAAGCATGGAAAGTATCTCAACCGGTGGGTTTCTTCAAGCATAGAAAACTGCCAACATCATTTGTCGACTTTCTCAAGCATGGAAAGTATCATCCGGTGGATTCCTTCAAGCATAGGAAGCTACCAAACTCATTTGTCACCGATACACTGGTGTTAGATATGCATTATATCCCTTTACTCTTTTATCTGTAGAACTAACATTTTTCTGCAGGTACTGGCGTATACAGAGTGATTTAGGATTGCAGAACGTCTTAAATCATTCTCCGTCCCAATCGACTACTTTGACTATCGTTTTCGAAACTGTCGTTTTTACAAACTCAGTCAAAGTGGGGGCTTCTGTAGACACCTAAAAATGTCTCCCCAAAACCAAACCCGATGATGAACACCTTTCACCGCCGTTATTGGTCGAGTTAAGTATTTAATATTTGGAGTGCTTAAATCCATGTTTCTACCCAATACATTTCATAAACCAATCCATTTCCTAGCTCATTTCCCTAAACCATAACTTACTTTCCACTTTCCATATCCACATTACAAAACTTAGCTGAACTGATTTCATTGATATATAATTTTGATCCAATTATTATTTGGTTGTAAAGGCCTTTAAATAAGCTTTCCAACCATATATTATAAACCCAATTCCGAGCTATAACGAAAACGATATGAGCAAAACACTAAACTCGGCCAAAAACTGACACCCTTCTACTAAAACAATAATATCTTGAAATCTACAAATCATTTTCACCTGATTCTAATTGGGTTAGAAATTAAACTTGATAAGCTTTCTAATGATATATTATATGCCTTATTTTGAGTTACGGATCAAAAGTTATAATGATTTTAAAAACGCGTAAAAAACTAAAATTACCGCGCAGCTGCTAAAATGCCGCGACGCGGCAAGATCTGACGTGGCACGGGAGAAATTCCCGTGTCACGGTAATTTGGAGGGAATTTTCATGTTTTTTAGTGCCCCATGACTTGGCATAAGTACCGTGACACGGTGCCATATGCCGTGACACGGTGGACTTTGCCGCGTCACGGTGTTTTCTGCCGTGTCACGGTGAGTTGCTGACGTGTCACGGTGCTTAAAACTTCCCCGCGTCATGGGGAATTGTGCCGCGACACGGGGATTACTGCCGTGTTACAGTAGGAATTCCCATGTCACGGTGCTAGTGCTGTGGCACGGGACAACTCCGTGTCTTTTCCGCGTAATCCCTTCACGCGTTTTTACTCCCGTAGGTCAAATATTTCATGCGTCACGCTAATTTCCCCCGTGACACGGTAGAATCTGCCGTGTCGCGGTAGTGTTTTTTAGGGTTTTTATCTTTTAGGGTTCCGTGTGTTCCCTCTGCTCATTTTCCCTATAAATAGAACCCCCCTTTCTGCAGTTCGGGGCATCAAATCCTTCTCTCTTCCTCTCTTTTCCACCAAATATCATTCTCTCTCATCTTACACCTAAAATCATTCTCTTCTCCCTCTTTAACCTAATTTCTAGCTTTCTTGTTCTTCCATAATAATTCCCTAAGCACTCCAAGGAGTCAATATAATACCCGAAATTCTATACTAAAACCAAGGCGTGAAAGGTATAATTAACTGAGGGTTTGGACCAAATCAACTCTACTTTTATTTAATTTAATTATTTCAATTTGATCTATTTTTATTGAAGTTACTAACAATTTATTCATGATGTAGCAATTTTAAGGAACGCGCAAAATGTGAGTAATTAATTAATTTAATTGCTTATATTATTTTATATTGCTAATATAATGATTATTATTATTATTATTTGATTGACTAAAACTATTATTGTTGAATTGCTTCCAATATTAATGTTTATTGTTCTATATTTATTTATCACCATATTGCATATTAAAGGGAATATGTAATTGAATATCACGCTTAATAAGATAATTTGGACAACCGGTTTAGGTTCCTTTAATCTTGTTATTTAATCAAGTGATCACCAATATTTTAGAATAATATGTTGCATTAATATTCAACCAATTTAGCATAATAATAGTTTGGAGCAAATTGAATATTTTGTTTGTATGTCTTTGAGATCACAGGAATACTTTTCACAATAAGAATCGAGTAGAGGCCAATACGGGCGTATGTGAATCCATGACTCACTTCGTACCATCATCTTCGATCCTCCTTTCGTGGTTCCGAACCATATGGAGTTAGTAATCTCATGGATTATGAATGGGGTGTAACCTTCACGGGTCAATCGTTGTTGCCTATCGTTGTCCCTTAATCGTGGTTGACTTAAATGATCCGTGAACGGTTTACAAGTTCCTTAAAAACTTGTTGGCGGCTCCCTACTTTCCTTGTCCCTAATCGTGTCCCAAATTGTATATGTCAATTCCCACTTCCTATGAGTGCCAAGCATATTCACAACATGTTTTAACGTAGGCGCACTTCAAACGACGCCTACAATAACGATGATAGAAAGAAAGCAATTTAGTGGAGCTTAGGGTGAAGATCCTAATCTTCACATTGCAAATTTTTGTCAATACTGCAATACTATTTTGTAGAATGGGGTAACGCAGGACCAGATCAGGGAGATTCTCTTTCCCTTTTCATTATGTGGAAATGCTAAATTGTGGTTTAATGGTTTGAATAGAACTGCCCTTTGTATTACTGACTGGGAGACTCTTGCTTTAAATTTTTATAATAAATATTACCCTGCAGAGAAAACAGCTTTATTAAAAAGTGCCATTCAGAACTTTGCCCAGGAGCCAGATGAAGCATTATATGAGGCTTGGGAGAGATTCAAGGATCTGCAGAGGGAGTGTTCCCACCATAACTTGGCAAAGTGGCAGTTAATTCAAGATTTTATAATGGATTAGGGAATGCATCTAGAACGATTCTAGACTCTGCAGCTAGTGGTAGATTTATGAATCTTAATGTTGATGATGCAGGTCAGGTTATTGAAGATATGACGATACATAATTCCCAATATGGGAATTCTAGAGGCTAACCTAACGTGGGAAAATTAGGTCGTTGAACTAATCCTCCTAAGCCAAACAAAATTTATAAACACTCAACAAAACTAAATACAAGTATAGAGGTAAGTCAAGGGTCGAACCCAAAGGAACGGTAATGTCTAAGTGCTTTCAATTATGTGCCTAAGCAAGGTCGAATACAAAGGGTAAAAGAGGACACTAACAACTACTAAGACAAAGAAATCAAACAAATAAAATGCTAGGGATTAGGATTCACTTATATTAGCAATGAACAAAGCAAATTGGTTTAGGAAGTTGACTAAGTCAAGCAATGTGAGGGAAGATTAATTATGCAACCAAAAGAGCATATCAAGTTATTCTCCTAGAGGTCTAACTAGCATCAACTACGATAAACTCTAGCTAGGAAACATCACAAGACACCTCAATCGTGTAAATGCAAGCCACAAATCAATGGTCCGTATCAATGTGAACTTACAATGCAATCTAGTGTGAATAACTTGGGTGATCAAGCCTAAATCAAACACACACATGCACATAATCAATTAACCAATTTAATCACATCATCAACTCCATCAAAATCCCCAATCTACATCAATCCATTACATAATATAAGCTTCACCCAATCCCTAACCAAACAACTACTCTAGAAACATCATCAATTCAACAAATAACTAAGAAATCAACAATCAAAGAAGAACAATTACTCTAATCAAACATCAATCATCAAATTCTAATCAAAATCAAACAATCCAAACATGAATACTAAACAAAACAATAAATGAGATAGAGTTTAGAAATGCTCATTGATAATAGAGTAGATCTCCAATACAATTGTCACCATTGGATCTTCAATCTCTCAATCACCATTGAAATTCTTCACTTTCTCTCTCTAAAATCTACTCCTAAAACTAACCCCTAAATCTAGAGAGAGAAGCTCTCAACTAAGCTAAGAATATGATCTAATTCTATTATGAAACTTCTTACAAAAATTGGGTTCAAATAGGTATAAGAAGAGAGAGAAAATCGTCGAAATCCGATCGGAAAAGACCCACGTTGGTGCGGCCGCACAACAGAGGATGTGCGCCCGCACCACCATGATGTGCGCCCGCACCACCATGGTGTGCGGCCGCACATCCTTCGTGTGCGCCCGCACCTTCTGCGCGTACGGCCGCACTCAGCTGGTTTTCTTCGAATCTTTCAACTCTTCAAGCTCAAGGGGTGCACACATGATTTATGATGGTGATGGGCACTAGGAGTGGCAGTAGCTAAGGCGTAATATTGAGGGCACACACTTCCTTTGAAAGGAGCACAAGAGAAGAGCCAAGACTTGGAACTTCCACTTCTTTGCATCTTGAGCTTCCCAAATTCCATGAACTTGAACCAAAAGCTTCTTCCACCATAGTGGATCACCAAAATCAAGACCCGAATCTCGTCCAATACCTACAACCACGAAAACAGAGCAAATAAAGAAGAAAAGGCTAGAAAACCAACGAAATACACAAAAGCTACAAAATAAGAGAAGAAAGGTAAAACTAAGCACTTATTAAGCATGAAAGCTATAAAAAGAGAATAGAAATGACCTAAATGCTCGTCAAATGTGTGCCATTTATGACACACATCATATGAAAACAAGGGTAAACACCACGTTGATTCAGTATCCCTTTTTCAGGCTCAGCTTACTTCTATTTGCCAGAAATTAGATAACCTTAGTACTAATATTCCTAATTCTGTTGCTAATGTTTTTGCTGTCGCTAATAATTCTAATGAACCTTTTTGTGAAAATTATATGGAAGTGTAGGACATTGGGAGCAAGATTGCAGGAGCTCGATGGAACAAGTTAATGCTTTTCAAACCTATAAGCAAAATAACCCATACTCCAATACCTACAATCTTGGCTACCGAAATCATCCATATCTATCCTATTATAGCACCAATGTTCAAAATCCCTCACCTCCACGACAACCACAACAAGCACCCCCTCCACAGCAGAAATACTACCACCCTCATTCTAACCAGAAAGCCCCAGCACAAACCCCTACTACATCTTCTGACCTTGCCTTGTCAGAAATTAGAGCGATGCTAACTAGTATGCAAAAGCATATGGAGAGTGGAGACCAACAAATTAACTCAATTATAGCCCATAATAAAGTCATGGACACCCAAATTGCCCAATTATCTTCTACTCTACAAGCTCGCCAGCGAAGAGCTCTACCTGCGCAGGGAATTCAACCTACGGATCATGCAAATGCAATCACCCTAAGGAGTGGTTCACACTACGATGGGCCTCCTATGCCCAAAGAGGATGAACCTGATTTAATTAATATTGTTAATCCTGATTCCGTTGTACCTAATGTTCTTGCAGGGCTCCAAGGTAAAACTAACATTTTTGATATTGCATTGCAGGGCACAACTTCAGGGAAGGATGCTACTTAGAAGACGAGTAGGGAAGCACAACAACCAGTTATCAAACTACCATTCCCCAATTGTCACTTGAAAAATAAATTGGATAAGAAAAGTTTGGTAAGTTTTTGGAGGTTGTGAAAAATTTGCAGGTAACGGTTCCTTTCACAGAACTTATTACACAGGTTCCTGCTTATGCTAAATTTATGTAGTGCTTTAGTGTAGAATAAATCTCCCCCTAAATTAAAGGACCCCGGTAATTTTTCTATCCCTTGTCATATTGGAAATGTCTTCATTGATAAAGCATTATGTGATTTGGGTGCTTTAGTTAGTGTTATGCCATCGTCTATATGCTCTAAATTAAATATGTGTGATCTAAAAGTTACTAATATAACTTTGCAAATGACAGATTGTTCTGTTAAATACATCTTAGGTATTTTAGAGGATGTACCTGTTAGAGTTGGTAAATTGTTTATCCCTGTTACGTTCATTTTGTTGTTCTAGACATGGCCGAGGTTACACAAATTCCATTATATTAGGTAGACCTTTTCTCCATACTGCAGGAGCCATTATTGACGTGAAAAATGGTAAACTAACCGTTTTTGTTGGCGATGATAATAGCACATTTAACTTAGGGAAAGTTTTAAAAGGTCCTATGCTTGAAGAAAATTGTTATTTGATTGAAGTTATTGGTATAATGGATGATATTTGTGAAGAGAGCTTACCACAGGTTCTTGCAAGGGATCCCTTGGAGTAAGTTCTTTGTGGAAATTTATCTGCAGGTGACATGAGCATTTGGAGCAAGGAAGTGGATGACATAGAAAGAGCTCTTGCCACCAAGGAATTTGACAATGAAGAGTGTATGAAGGTAGTAAATTTGGTTCAGGAATGAAAACCTGCAGAGGTGAAGAAACCTGAACAAAAACCTCTCCCTTCTCATTTAAAGTATGTTTTTCTTGATGAGCAGGAAATGTACCCTTTGATGATTAGTACTGCACTTGATGACACACAAACTTCCCAACTTCTAGAGGTTCTTAGAACCCACAAAATGCCAATAGGGTACAGTATTGATGATCTAAAGGGTATAAGCCCTGATTTTTGTATGCATAGGATACACTTAGAGGATAACAACCCAAGAGGAGGTTGAATCCTAATATGCAGGAAGTAGTTGAGAAAGAGGTCATGAAATTGCTTGATGCAGGTATTATATATCCTATTTTTGACTCTAAATAGGGTAAGTCTTGTATAGGTGGTTCCTAAGAAGGGTAGGATGACTATTATAAAAAATGATAAAAATGAATTGATTACTACTAGAACTGTTACAGAGTTGCGTATGTGTATTGATCAAATGCTTGAGAGGTTAGCTAACCATAAGTTCTTTTGCTATTTGGATGGGTATTCGGGATTTTTCCAAATTCAAATTCACCCTGAAGATCAAGAAAAGACTACATTTACATGCCCTTATGGTACTTTTGCATATCGTAGAATGCCCTTTGGTTTATGTAATGCCCCTGCTACTTTTCAACGTTGCATGATGAGCATATTTTCTGATTTCATAGAGTCTATTATGGAAGTCTTTATGGATGATTTTAGTGTGTATGGTTATTCTTTTGATGCATGCTTAATTAATCTCGCTAAAATTTTGAAAAGATGTAAGGAATGCAATTTGGTTTTAAATTGGGAGAAATGTCACTTTATGTTGACAGAGGGATTAGTTCTTGGTCACATTGTATCTGATAAGGGTATACAGGTAGATAAGGCTAAGATTTTAGTGATTGAGCAATTAACTCCCGCAATTAATGTTAAGGGAGTTAGGAGTTTCTTGGGCCATGCGGGTTTTTATTGCCGTTTTATCAAAGATTTTTCTAAAATTGCTAAACCAATCACTCAGCTTTTACTCAAGGATGCCCCTTTTATTTTTACTGACAAATATCTTGAGGCTTTTAACAGGATTAAGCAGGCTTTGATATCGGCACCCATCATATGTGCACCCGATTGGAAACTTCCTTTCGAAATCATGTGTGATGCTAGTGACTTTGCTTTAGGAGTCGTGCTTGGACAAAAGAAGAAAAAAGTTTTGCATGCTATTTATTATGCAAGTAAAACTTTGGATGAGGCTCAAGTCAACTATGCCACTACGGAAAAGGAGTTCTTGCTGTTATTTATGCTTTAGAAAAATTAAGATCATATCTAGTTGGTTCTAAAGTCATTGTTTTTACTGACCATGCAGCTTTAAAGTACTTAATAGCCAAGGCGGAATCTAAGCCTAGGTTACTCCGATGGGTTCTCTTGCTCTAGGATTTCAACATTGAAATAACAAAAAGGGTGTAGAGAACGTTGTGGCAGATCACTTGTTAAGAATCGGGTATGATGAGGGTAAGGATTCTCTTCCTATTGATGATTCATTCCCTGATGACAACCTGTATGCAGTTGTAGAGCAACACCCTTGGTATGCGAACTTTGCTAAATATTTAGTGGGTGGTACTCTATCTCCTGACTTGTCCTACCAGCAAAAAAAGAAATTCCTTTCTAATGTTAAACATTATTTTTGGGATGATCCTTTTTTGTTTTGTGAGTGTGCAGATGGATTATTTCGCAGCTGTGTTCCCGAATGGGAAGTTCATGGCGTTCTGACCAGTTGTCATACTTCACCTTATGGAGGACATCATGGCCCCACTAAAACGGTGGCCAAGATTAATGAGTTAGGTTTTTATTGACCCACTATGTTTAAGGATGCTAATACTTTTGTGTAGGCTTGTGACTCTTGCTAGAGGACTGGCAACATTTCGCAGAGGCATGAGATGCCCCAAACTGGGATTCTTGAAGTAGAAATATTTGATGTTTGGGGTATTGACTATATGGGGCCGTTCCCATCTTCCAATAAGAATTGCTACATACTTGTAGCCGTCAACTATGTGTCCAAGTGGGTCGAGGCCATAGCTTCACCAACAAATGATGCCAATGCAGTCATCAAGCTCTTCAAGAAGACCATATTTCCGAGGTTTGGTGTTCCACTGCACGGGCTATTATTAGTGATCGAGGTACTCAGTTCCATGAAAGACAATTGGATAACCTCTTAAAGAAGTATGTTGTATACCATAGAACCAGGCTTAGTTACCACCCTCAAACTAGTGGTGAAGTTGAGGTCTCTAATAGGGAAATCAAGGCAATTCTAGAAAAGGTAGTAGCTAAGTCAAGGAAAGGTTGGAGTATGAAGCTCGATGACACACTTTGGGCATACCGAACGGCATTTAAGATACCAATTGGTACTTCGCCTTATAGATTAGTATATGGTAAGGCATGTCATCTTCCCGTGGAGTTGGATTACAAAGCTTTTTGGGCAATCAAGGAGCTTAACATGGATTCTAAGGTCGCGGGTAAGAAAAGACTTCTCCAACTCAATGAGTTGGATGAGTTTAGATTGTCGGCATATGATAGTACGCAAATCTACAAGGAGAAGACCAAGAAGTGGCATGACAAGAGGATCCTACCAAGAGAGTTTGCACCGGGTGATAAGGTTCTACACTTCAATATTACATTAAAGATTTTTCTAGGAAAATTGAAGTCTAGGTGATTCGGTCCCTTCACTGTCACAAGGGTGAACAAATTTGGTTCGGTAGAGTTGGTCAATGACAAAGGTGAAGAGTTTAAGGTAAACGGCTAACGATTGAAGGTGTATCATGAGGGCGCTTCTATTAGAGATATGGAGGAAACCCTCCTAACTCCACTTGCATCCTGCGCTACAAGGTGGTAAGAAGATCGTGCGGGACTTAGATAAACCAGCGCTTTGCGGGAGGCTACCCGTATTTCTTGCTTTCTAGGAAAGTTTTCCTTTTTCTTTATTTTTATTATAGAGAGGCGAGGAGAGTGTAATTTTACCTTCTATAAGTATTTTTGTACAGGTATAGATTTGACAAGTAAGGAGACTTAGAAAATTTTGAAGAAGAAAAGAAATCGAAGAAAAATTAAGAGAAACCGAGCTGGGCAAGAGCTCGATCGGGCGAAGCTTGCCCGATCGAGCGCGCAACTGGATTTGAAATTGGAGCTTATTTCGCCCGATCGAGCGCTTTTTTTTTCGGAAAATCGAGTGAAGAAAATGATGTGTTGTGCGAAGCTCGCCCGATCGGGAGAGTAAAAAGGTGAAAATAACCTTCGTGTTTGCGCCCGATCGGGCGGAGCTTGCCCGATCGGGCGCGCAAGTGAAGTTCTGGAAATCTGCATTTCGCCTGATCGGGCGAGTCTTGCCCGATCGGGCGCGCCTATTGGCCGTCCCCCTTTATTTTCTTTTCCCTTCTTTCTTTTCTCACTTTATTCTTCTTTCATCTTCTTCATCACAACTTTCTCTCTCTAAAACCTCCATTTTCATACCTTCAAACCTCACTTAATTTCAAGATCTCCTCCAATTCTTCCATCAAAACTCAAAATTTTTTTACATATTCTTAATCTTTTAACCTTTCTCTACAATCTACACCAAATTTCTACCACTTTCTCTCAAATTTTCTCAAAACCTTAAAAGTGAGAAAGCTTCAATTTCTACCATTTCTCACAAAAAAATGGCCCTCAAGAGATCTAGAACGATAAAGGGTGAAAGTTCAAGACAACAATCACCTATGGTCGACCCGGAGTTGCAAGTTCTGGGATGGGAAAACATGGTCATCACCACCCAAGAGTAAAGGCAAAGGATGCTCAATCTCACGTCGAGACAGGTAATTCCTACGCGTTTTGTTCATTACCCTACTCTTGCTAGATTAGGAATTGATAAACCGGTAGAAAAATTATTTAAGGGTATTGGCATGAGTGGTTTGTTTAAATTGCATTATGATACATATGATTACTTGACCTTGGAATTCATTTCTAGTTTTAATGTTATAAAATCTAATGCTTTGATGACTCATGTTCAATTTAGATTGCTTAATAATGATGTTAGATTGTATTTGAAAGAATTTGGTAAATTATTTGAGTTGAAATCGGATAGACCAATCGAACCTCCCCAAGAGAACATTGCCGTTTTCTATCAATCCCTTACGGGGGATGATAATTTGAACCTCCAACACGCCAAGGGCACTTGGATACAACATCCCGTGCCAAAATTTTGGCAATGGTTTGTTGGCCTCACTATCTTTGGGAGGCATGAACCTGCTAACGTTAGGAGGGATGACTTAGAGTTGTTAGGGTACTACATGATACCCAGGAGCGACAAACTTAATATTCCCCATAGGATGGCCCAACACTTCCAACGGGTGGCCAACGCGGCCGAGAGTGTTAGGTCTAGGGTCCCCATCTATTTTGGTGGTTTAGTCACTCACATAGCGGTTAAACACCTTAACTTTGTCCCTAACAACGAGGGGAAGGTAGCCGAACCAACACTCATGGACTTACCCTATTTAGGTGGCCTAAATTGGATAAATGTCATGGGGGGTGACACTTGGAGGGTGATTTAAAGGGAATCGGGTAGAAGGGATAATGCTTTTACATTGCCTTACCCAGTTTTGACCAAGTTTGAGAAGGGTCAACCTTCTTACACCTTCGACCTAGGCAACTAAGGTGAGGCTCAAGCGTCTCACCAAGCACCACCTTCACCACAACCTCAATTTCACCAACCACCACCACAACCCTACACCTATGACATTCCCACTTCCTCAACCAACTACTACATTGACCCTAACACCCCTTATGACTTTTTGGCTTTTAGGAGCCAATTGGATAGGATTGAGATAGGGCAAGGGAGAGTGGAGAGTATGGTGAGGAACTTAGATACTAGATTAGGGTCTCTAGATAGGCGGGTGGGGTATGTGGAGAGGAACCTCGGGAGGGGTTTATACCCAATGTATGACGATTATGCTCGTTGGGGGGCTATTCCCCCCGATTCACTTGTTCCCGATTAGTTCCAATATCCTCAAGGAGGATATACGGACCCGAGTGCCTATGTTACCTATGTGGACTACTCTTCGGTTCACGGTCATGGGACCAATGCTCCTTTTGGTTGGCTTGGGGGGAACGTCGAGAGATTATTGAATAAAGAGTTTAAAGAGTTTGAAATTGAATAAAACTCCTCTAGTAATTCGAATCGAATTGAAAGACGTTCAAAGATAGTCAGAAATTATTTTCGTGCCTCACTTTTTTTATCTAATTCTTAGATGGTTGGATAGCTCTTGAAATTATATTTCCAATGATATATTATAATATTAATTCGGAGGTATAACGAAAAAGATATAAAAGAAATACGAAACTCTATCCAAAACTGAAACTGTCCCACTATTTCGGCCATATCTTTTATTCTACAATATGTTTTAATTTGATTCTAATTCGGTTAGAAGTAGACTTCAAGAGATTTCTAACGATATCTTGTTCATCGTATTCCGATTTCTGGATCAAAATATATGATAAAAACAAAAACCGCAAAAACTGCTGTCTATCGCAAGAGTTTTATCCGATTCGAATTCTTATCTTTTCCTGATTCGACCCCTCTTTTTTCCCTATAAATAGAGGTCATATCCCCTTTTTCAATCATCAACAAGCTTGATCACCAAATCATTCTCTCTTCCTCTCTTCTACACCAAAAATCATTCTCTCTCCCTACACCAAAAATTATTCTCTTGCTCTAGCCTAAATTCTAGCCACCTTATTCTCTCGTTTACAGCCCACGTTGGGGATAAGCGAACCAACTACAGCCCACGAAAAATTTACAGCCCACGTTTAAATTCAAAGCATCAGCAATAACAAATTTCAAAGCATCAGCCCACGTTTAAATTCAAAGTATCAGCCCACACCATTCCTTCCTTCTTTTCTTCTAATCAAAGCATCAACAATAACAAATTTCTTGTCCCTCTTGGCAGTAACAAGTAATTCATAAGCATCCATGAAGACGAAGCACAAGAAAAGTTTCCCATACAAGATTTCATACTTTTTTTTCTTCTTTTGTTTCAACCCTTTCCCCTAATGAGTCTGGCATAGGTTCCTCTTATCCATGTGTACTGTCTATGTGTCATGTTTCTTAACTTTTCCATCAATGAACATTTCTTTCCTTTGCTTGATCATGTCATTCAACACAAAAAAAAATTACCGAGCTAAACACAAGGTATACCAATGATTTGAGGCACCTTTGCAACCCTGTCATTTCCCTTAAACCATTTCAATCACATATCCATTTCTTCATCAACCACTTTGAGCCTCGTCTAACGTTTGGCCTTTATTTCTTCAACCCACATTCACTTAACCCAGGGATGGAAAGATGTGCAATTTGTGTAACAGTAAGAAAGCAAGTCCAAAGAAAAAAAAAGAATAAGTAATAAAAAAAAAAATAAAAAAACAATGTCTAAAGGCAAGTGTTCCAATGTCTTTGATATGAACACGTCTCGAATTGCGTCTCTCATCGAGTGCTTGGTACCGTGCTTGAGAAACATGAATGCTAAGTGAGTGATGAACCGCATGATCCGGAATTGCCTACATTGGTTCAAATGACCAAAAAAAAAAGAAGTTCAAAGCAAAAAAAAAAATATGTGAAAAATAAAACTTGCAAAGTTTTCAAATACACAATTACACATCTCGGGGGGTTTCTCTCGGGTCTTGAGCCTTTTACCCCTTTCTTCCTTAAACCATTAGCTTAACCACATTACAACCCTTGAAAGACCTCTTTGAGGTGTACACACACTTGTGCAAAGTTCGGTTAGAGCTACGTTCGGCCTGATTCCTAACGGATACGTAGGCAACCTCACATTGAGGTGCGGCCACATTCCTATTTATGCATTATCGAGTCAAAGAATATCCCCTGCTTATCCTTACCCATTTAGAGCTAGACTTGGGGGCTTGAACCCACATCATTTAGCCTACCTAGCCTAAAGAGTCACCATCTCGACTCTTCTCATATCTATTTCCGTCACCATAACCTTTGCAGCCAGCCTTAGTATCACTTTCACACACTTCACTTACACATACATAGCCATGTCACCTTTCCCTCTAGGAACCCTCTATCATGAAATCTTACTTCAACGCTGCGCATGTTTCGTCATCTTTCAAGACAACATCAAAAGAGACATTGTATATTTGCCTAGCTTCTAAACCTAAGCAATGTTCATTTTTCATACATCACATATCGTGCTTAGCTCCTTGAACTAAGTAACATTCATTATGCGATACTCATCGATCACTTCATCTATATACGTGCTTAGCTTCCAGACCTAAGCGATGTTCAAGATCACTTCTTTACGCCATATATGATGCTTAGCTCCATGACCGAAGTCAATTCATTTATCGTGTCACATGATGTAATTGTCCTTAGCCTCCTGGCCTAAGAACATACATCATGCATACATTATACTCAAGACGAGCAGTTCAATCTGACAAGAAGAAAATCCATGCGATTCATTTCGCTTTGCTGAACGAGGAAGTTTTAATCTTCTTTTCCTTTTTCGTATTTTTGTTTTGGGGAAGTTCAAAAAACTTTTTGAAAATTTTCTTATCGAGGGAAGTCCAAAAACAAAACTTTTTTCACGTCTTTTTTTTTCGGGAGAAAGTCGGTACCCTCCACTCATGACAAAAATGATGGAAATTTTTTTTTTTTTTATTTTTTTTTATGAAATGTATTGGTAATGAACATGGATTTAAGAACTCTAAAGATTACATACTCAACTCGACAAATAATGGCGGTGAAAGGTTGTTCATCATCGGGTTTGGTTTTGGGGAGACATTTTTAGGTGTCTACAGAAGCCCCCACTTTGACTGAGTTTGTAGAAAACGACAGTTTCGAAAATGATAGTCAAAGTAGTTGATTGGGACGAAGAATGATTTAAGACGTTCTGCGATCTTAAATCACTATGTATACGCCAACACCTACAGAAATGTTAGTTCCACAGATAAAAGAGTAAAGGGATCGAATGCATATCTTACACTAGTGTATCGGTGACAAATGACTTTGGTAGCTTCCTATGCTTGAAGGAATCCACCAGATGATACTTTCCATGCTTGAGGAAAGTCGACAGGTGATGTTGGCAGTTTTCTATGCTTGAAGAAACCCACCAGTTGAGATACTTTCCATGCTTGAGGAAAGTCGAGAGATGACAACTTTCCATGCTTGAGGAAAGACTTGTCTGATGATGAAATCGCAAGTCTCTATGTATCGAGAACCTTGCGCCGTAAAATGATGGTGGTTCGATTGTCCCCGAACGTGGGATGTAATTGGTTCGCTTGTCCCCGAACGTGGGCTGTAAAAGGTTCGCTTGTCCCCGAACGTGGGATGTAATTGGTTCGCTTGTCCCCGAACGTGGGCTGTAGATGATCCGCTTGTCCCCGGACGTGGGCTGTAGTTGGTTCGCTTGTCCCCGGACGTGGGCTGTAGATGGTCCGCTTGTCCCCGGACGTGGGCTGTATATGGTCCGCTTGTCCCCGGACGTGGGCTGTAAATGGTTCGCTTGTCCCCGAACGTGGGCTTTAGATGAGACCTGCAAAATAAAATTTGCCAAGGGACTCGTATAGACTATGATTGACTCGACCAACTGACTTCACCAAGTTTGACTTGACATGACTTGACATGACATGTGTATGACTTGTGATTGTGTGTGTGTGTGTATATGTATGATTTGAGTGTATGGGCAAAGACAATCAAACGAAGATGCAAAAATCAAAAATTTTCCGTCATTTTTGTCATGAGTGGAGGGTACCGACTTTCTCCCGAAAAAGAAAGGCATGAAAAAGATTTTATTTCCGAACTTCCCTCGATGAGAAAATCCCAGATCATGCGGTCCATCACTCACTTAGCATTCATGTTTCTCAGGCACGGTACCAAGCACTCGATGAGAGACACAATTCGAGACGTGTTCATATCAAAGACATTGGAACACTTGCCTTTAGACATTTTTTTTTTATTACTTAATTCCTTTTTTTGTTATTTGAACTTGCTTTCTTACTGTTACACAAATTGCACATCCTTCCATATCTGGGTTAAGTGAATGTGAGTTGAAGAAATAAAGGCCAAACGTTAGACGAGGCTCAAAGTGGTTGATGAAGAAATGGATATGTGATTGAAATGGTTTAAGGGGAATGACAGGGTTGCAAAGGTGCCTCAAATCATTGGTGTACCTTGTGTTTAGTTCGGCAATTGTTTTTTTTTTTTTTTTTTTTTTTTTGTTGAATGACATGATCAAGCAAAGGAAAGAAATGCTCATTGATGGAACATGGCATATAGACATAAGGATAAGGAGAACCTATGCTAGACTTATTAGGGAAAAAGGGTTGGAACAAAAGATAAAAGAAAGCATGAAATCTTGTATGGAAACTTTTCTTGTGCTTTGTCTTCATGGATGCTTATGAATTACGGAGTACTTGTTACTGCCAAGAGGGACAACAATTTTGTTATTGTTGATGCTTTGATTGGAAGAAAAGAAGGAAGGAATGACGTTCCCCTTATTCTTCCAACTCTTGCAACTATACATGGAACAAAATGAGCTCACTTAATGCCTTGACTCAATACTTGGATTGGAAATGAAGAGTGTACAAAAGAATTTTCAAAACCTATGGAAAATACTCCACTCATTCCTATTACGGTGGAAAAGGACGCATGCATGGTCCTAATATGCGATCATAAACAATATATTGCATTACTCAAAGACAAAGTGTGTGCAAAGACTAAACTTGTATGATTAGGTGAGTTTATAAGACTCGTGGTATGATCGTATGGCTAGACACGAGGATGTTGTGAAAAACAAAGGACCTAAGGACCAAATAGCACGGAAGACTAAGACAAACTAACTTGATTAAATATGTCCAATTTTAATGTTTATGCTATTTACTAGGAAAAAATGGTTTGTTGGCAATCATTAGTCATAAATAAAGATCAACCACAATCAAAGACAAAGAACACATGTTAAGATTAGCACAAAAAATCACAAGAAACTAGGAATACGAGTGGAATTCTACAAGAGTTAGGACACATGGGTATAAATAAATAAAAATTTATAATACTATGTTCTATGAGTTGACACGGATAAAAGGACTTGGCTAAGACTAGCTTGACACGAAAATAAAAAATAAAAAGAAAGAAAGTTGACGCTAAAAAGACACCTAAAACTGGACAAGATGTAGTATATCGGTTATAATTTTTTCTTTGTGACTCTGATTGTGGCGAAACCAACGCCAAATAAAAGATAAAACTCGGGGCTATAGATTCATAGGTGGCACGACACGTAACTCATTTTAGAACTCCGGCTATGACCAAAACAAGTTGACTCTTATGCAGGATACGGGAATACAAATCCGGGTTGACACAAAATAAAAAAAAAAAATCTATGGCTCGACTCTAATAAAAAAAGAAGGTTTGATAAGAGAAAAAAAAGAGAAAAAAAATAAAATAAAAATATGCACACATAAGCACATTGTCACGCATGATGCAATGAAGTTCGCAACCTAAAGTCAAGTTCTATGTTCCACTATGGTCAAGTTTTTGGGTGTCAAAGGGTACCATGGTTAAGAGTTTGGACGCGTTAGCAAGGCAGCCTCCCTTGAGGGTGTATGCCAACGGGCGGCTCCGCGAGTTCGTGATGAAATCGAACTCGATTCCATGGTTTGGGTGGATTTAAAAACTCAGATGAACCCTTATTGCCATGAGCGTTTTTGGGTTGATAGAGCTTAAATCCCCCGGGCTAGCCACGTACGTAGAACACGTACTATTGTGGAAAATTAGGTAACCTAATATGCATATGCATATGTGACAATGCCAATTAAATCGCAGGAATACAATTCAAGAATCTTTCGAGTCTCATTCACTCATCTCAATTAAATACCGATCACTCAATTCGATAAATAACCAAGAATCCTCCCCAGTGGATTCGCCAAATTGTAGGCGTCGCTCGAAGTGCCCCTATATTAAAGCATGTTGTGAATATGCATGGCACTCATAGGAAGTGGGAATCGACATATACGATTAGGGACAACGATTAGGGACAAGGAAAGTAGGGAGCCGCCAACAAGTTTTTAAGGAACTTGTAAACCGTTCACGGATCATTTAAGGCAACCACGATTAAGGGAAAACGATAGGCAACAACGATTAACCCCTGAAGGTTACACCCCATTCATAATCCATTAGATTACTAACTCCATATGGTTCGGAACCACGAAAGGAGGATCGGGGATGATGGTACGAAGTGAGTCATGGAGTCACATTCGCCTGTATTGGCCTCTACTCGATTCTTATATTGAAAAGTATTCATGTGATCTCAAAGGCATACAAACAAAATATTCAATTCGCTCCAAACTATTATTAAGCTAAATTGGTTAAATATTAATGCAACATATAATTCTAGAATATTGGTGATCACTTGATAAAACAACAAGATTAAAAAGGAACCTAAACCGGTTGTCCAAATTATCTTGTTAGTCGTGATATTCACTTACATATTCCTTTTAAACATGCAACATGGTGATCATAATAAATATAAGAATAAACATTAATATTGGAAGCAATTCAACAATAATAGTGTTAATCAAATAAAATAATAATAATAATCATGATATTAGCAATATAAAATAATAATAATAAATAATTAATTAAATTAATTACTCACATTAAGCGCGCTCCTTAAAATTGCTACATCATGAATAAATTGTTAGTAACTTCAATAAAAATAAATCAAATTGTAATAATTAAATTAACTAAAAGCAGAGATGATTTGGTCCAAACCCTCAGTTAATTCTACCTTTCACGCCTTGGTTGAAGTATAGAACTACGGGTATTGTATGGACTCCTTAGAGTGCTTAAGGGATATAAAATGAGAGATTAGGGTGGCTAGAATTTAGGCTAGAGCAAGAGAATAATTTTTGGTGTAGGGAGAGAGAATGATTTTTGGTGTAGAAGAGAGGAAGAGAGAATGATTTGGTGATCAAGCTTATTGATGATTGAAAAAGGGGAGATATGACCTCTATTTATAAGGAAAAAAGAGGGGTCGAATCAAGAAAAGATAAGAATTTGAATCGGATAAAACTCTTGCTATAGACAACAGTTTTTGCGGTTTTTGTTTTTATCATATCTTTTGATCCAAAATTTGGAATAAGATGAATAAGATATCGTTGGAAAGCTCTTGAAGTCTAGTTTCCAACCCAATTAGAATCGGATTAAAATATATTGTATAATAAAAGATATGGCCGAATTGTGGGACGTTGTCAGTTTTTGATAGAGTTTCGTATTTCTTTTATATCTTTTTCGTTATAGCTTCGAATTAATATTATAGTATATCATTGGAAAAATAATTTCAAGAGCTATCCAACCATCTAAGAATTAGATAAAAACAGTGAGGCACAAAAATAATTTTTGACTATCTTTGAACGTCTTTCAATTCGAATCGAATTACTAGAGGAGTTTTATTCAATTTCAAACTCTTTAATCTTATCTTTTCAAAATGGATAATTAAGATATTTTATAAACTTATAGAAGCTTCCAATTAATCCTAATTAGATTATGAGTGAGATCAAAACCTTTGGACCCTCCACATGATCATTGGGTCGTAGGTAAGATGGGCTTAGGTTCGGTTTGAGCTCAGTTTAGTATTTTGGCCATAACTTTTTTCGTTACAACTCGGATTTGGGCTTATAATATATCGTTGGAAATCTCTTTTAAAGACCCATACAAATATTTAATCATTGGACCCAGATTATGGACCAAAATAAACTGGTCTAAACGTTTTTATAAAAAGGACACGAAATGAATGATTTTAAAGGACACGAAATGAATTATTTTGGGTTTAAAGGCACGAAAAGAGGAAAATAAGATATGGTTTGAGGAAATGGGCTATGAATTTGATTGGTTTAAGAAATGTATTGGGAATGAACATGGATTTAAGCACTCTAAAGATTAGATAATCAATCTGACCAATAATGGCGGTGAAAGGTTCTTCATCATCGGGTTTGGTTTTGGGGAGACATTTTTAGGTGTCTACACTACCCATGTTGTTTCCTTGACTTTTTATTGTTTATTAACCACATTACAAGCCATATTTGCCCCATTGGTTACTAGTCCCAAGCTTGGCTTGGGGGAACTATTAGTGAGCAAGGTGAGGGACTTTGTAGTGTACACATTATTTGCACAATTTGGGTGGGTTTTGAAAGTAATTTGTTCTTGATCATCTTTTTGTTTTGATGAGTTTAAAAGTTGAATATCCTTGGAAAAATAAAAGTGTGATGAAAAAAAAAAGAAGAAGTTCAAGAAAAAAAAAGTGAGAAATATGTTGAAAAAAAGAGAAAGTGAACTTCAAAAGAAAAAAAAAAGTGTTTGATGTTCAAATCTTCTAAGTGAAGGTTGATCAAACGAAAAGAAAGAAAAAAAAAGTTGAGTTTCAATGAAAATATTTCAAGTTTATTAGCAAAGTTTGTTCATTCACTCAAATTCCATATATTCATGTTTTTATGAGTGAAATTTGTAAGTGTTGGGATTGTTTATATTGTTTGGAGTTGTATTTGGTGGATTCTTGTTGGAGTTAGTTATGATGTTGGAGATGTATGGTCATCATTTAATTTTGATCATGGGTTTATTAGGATTTGGCTCCCTTAATGCATAGCTTTTCTCTCACATATTCCCAAATTTATCCTACTCTTTACCCTAGCCTTACATTACAAGCTTTAAAGACCTTCCGACCTTGTGCATAGAGTTATGTGAATGTGAAAGTGTTGTTTATCAATGCAAGTTATGACTTGACATATTCTGAGTCGACTACTATGTTGAGTGTATGTCTTTTTAAACACACGAGTGTGTGAGTTTGGGAGGGCATTGTTCACATTAAAGGTGTTGGGTTGGAGAGCGATCGAGTACATCTTTTACTTCCCACATAAATGAGAGTTTAGTGTGTGAGCACTAGTCTTGAATTCTATATGCTCATGTGGTTTGCTCTACTTGACAATTGTTGGGGAGGAAGAGTGATTGGATGAATGAGATTGATTGATGTTGAAGCATGTTCATTTGATTTGCCTTGAATCGTTTGTGCTTGATTTGATTATTGGGGTGAGTCATGTTTTATTTATTCATTGATGAGCTCTTTGCTTAGGGACAAGCAAAGGTTTGGCTTGGGAGAGTTTGATATGTCTATTTTATATAGTGATTTACCCCCGTCCCTTGGTCATAATTAGTAGTGTTTTTGGCTCTTTCGAGCCACTTTTATTACTAATTGGTGTTTTCTAGTGTTTTCGTAGTTTTGGTCGAGTTTTGTAGGAGATTGCACTTTTGGAGCATTTTCCCGGATTTTTGAGGAGCGACTACAAGCATTGGAGGAGCACGACCACTTATTGAAGCCCAAGGCCGGTTAGAGTCATCAAGCCGGTGATTACCGGTGATCGGGTTACCGAGGTAATTGGACCAAGTTTACAAGACCTGAAGAGGAGATCCAGATTGGGCCGAGGAATCAAGCCCAATCGAAGTCCAAGCCTCGAAGAGAAGCAAGGGTATGATCGGGAAAGGTGCGCAACAAGTGTGCTGGTTTGTGGCAAAAGGCGCGCCCGATCGGGTGAGCTATTAGCTCGATTTGGCGCAGCAGCTGAGAAGGGAGTGCGAAGAAAAAGGCGCGCCCGATCGGGCGGCCTCTATCCCGATCGGGCGCGTGTTTCCGAAAAAGCTTAGCTTGACGAGCACTTAGTTTCTAATTAGGAGTTGTTTTAGTTTGTTGTTTAAGTACGTTTTAGGATTATTATTTTTACTTACCTCTTCTCTTAGACTTTCTCTCTCTATTTAGTTTATTTTCTCTCTCTAGATTTTCTCTCAACTCTTTTCTTAGTTCTTGACTCTACTTTGTAATTCCGTCGATTCGGTAATGATTTCTTCCTTATTTATTTCAATGATTTTATTCTTTTAATTTCTTATGGCTTATTTTATTGCTTTACTTATTTTAGATTTAATTATGTATGAGTATTTTAATTCTAGGGTTATGGGGATCCATAATTAATATGAAGGGATAATTTGTTATTATTGATTATTGATATTGCATGATAATTTCTTATTCAATTGTTTTAATTCTTTGCAATAAGATTATGAATCGAGCACTGTAGGGAATATTTCAAGCATTATGATAACCCCAAACTTGAACCCCACTGTGATCATACACTAAAGTACGGTGGCGTTCCAAAGGGAAAGACAAAGAGCAAAAAGAGTCGCCAACAAGTTTTAAGGAACTTGTACCCAAAAGACAACCCAAAAGGACCATCAACTACTCCATAAGGTCTTGAACCAAACAGGGTCCGGGGACGAGGGTACGAATCCAATCTACAAAAGAAAGGACCCGCCCTATAAAATAGGCCTCTACTTTGTTCGCTCGTATTCATGTGCGCTTTTCGAATAACATACAAACATTATATTAAACCTACCCTGTTTATCTATGTTGGTTGAAATTAATGCACAAATAATACTATTATTGGCGATCACTTGAGTTAAAATCACATTAGCCTAAACCAAATTAATAATTATCTTATTAAGCGTGATTTCAAGTACAAATTCACTTTAACCTGCATAAAAGGTGTGATCAAGCAATAACAATAACATATATATCAAGCAACATAACAAACAAACAATAAATAATAATCATGATAATAGCATGATAAGGTATAATAAAGCTTAATAATAATAGCAAGATCCTAGGCATGATACTAACAAGATTAATAACAAATCCCTAGCATGTCACTAAGCAATAAAGATCGAAGCTTTAAACCTAACATGGTACTAACATGATAACATGATATTAGAAAAGAGTAAAGACACCCTAAACATGATACTAGAAAGTATTAAATAACATCCTAACATGATACTAGAAATTAAATACATCCTAACATGATACTAGGAATATTAAACAATAATAAGCATGCAATCTACATTGTGAAAGAAATAGGGAGTAAGCTAATCTACTTACTTTGAAGCCTCGTACCTCTTTCTAATAACAAAATACACAAGTTAGTAAACTTCAATGAAAATCAATAAAGAACAATTAAAGAATCAAATTGAAATCAAATTAAATAAAGTTTTGACTAGTTTTGGACCAAACCCTCAGAAAATATCAAACCTTGCACGTCTAGGGCGAAGGAAACTTCGAACTTGGCTAGATGACTCTAAGTCTAATGTATGCGGAATATTGTATGTGAAAACTAGCTTAGAAAAAGAGAGAAAGAAAGCATGAATTGCTCGAGAGAGAAAAGAGAGAATTGATAGTGATTGATGAGAGATGAAAACAGGAGTTCGGACGCTATTTATAATGAAAATAATCCGAAAAATCACGGAATTTGATAAGGAATAAAACTCCACGCTGTCGCCAGGAATTAACTCTGTCGCGACGCGAGAATGTCTGTCGCGAGGCGACAGGGTCTGTCACGTGGCGACAGACTTGTCGTTTGGCGACAGCCTGTATAAGCGCGTTTTTTCTTCACACGGAATCCGATCTTTGATCAACTTGATCTACGGAATCCGTACAGAAGATAAAATACATATTTTAAGATAACAAAATAATATTTTATTCCAAATAAAAAACCTCTAAAAGATAATTAATTATTAAACCCATCAATATTAGAATTAAAAAGAACTTTCTAGAAATTTCTAGAAAACTATAATTAATCCTAATAATTTTAGGAATAAAAACTAATATTGGGCCCTCCTCTGGATCATTGGGCCGTATTAAAATAAAGCACCGGGCCCAGTTTAGTATTTTGGCCATAACTTCCTCAATATTCATCGGAATTGGGCTTATAATATATCGTTGGAAAGATCTTTTCGAACCCCATCCAACTACACCATTATTGGACCCTTATCATGGACCAAAATAAACTGAAATGGATGTTTCCAAATAAATAAAGTCATTTTCAAAAACAGAGAGAAAAGAAATTAATTAAAACTAAACCACAACATTTGACCTTCGAATCACTTTCACCTAATTCGATAACAACACAACGCGCAAGGCATTCATCACTGGGTTTGGTTTTGGGGAGACACAAATGGGTGTCTACAGAAGCCCCCACTTTGACTGAGTTTGAAGAAACTTATGTTTCGAAAAACGAGAGTCAAAGTATCGATAGGGACGGAGAATGATTCAAAACGTTCTGCAATTCCAAATCATTCTTATAACGCCGATACCTGCAAAACTAATCATTAGTTAAAACAGATAAAAGAGTTAAGAAACGCGTATCTTGCACCGTCGAGCACACGTCTCTGAAAGTAACCATTTTGCTGTTGCATCATATGTTGTTTGTGACAACCTCCACCGTGCCTCGTGAACGCCATCCTTGAAGATAACCATATGTCGTCGTATTCAATATTCTTGGTGACAATCCTCCACAGTATTTCGGGAACATCATCGAAAATAACTGTATGTCGTCATAACCTGGGTGTGGCCATATGTCGCCACAGCAGTATGTCGCCGCTATAGACAATCTCTTCTTTACCTTGAGGGACCGCCGAAGGTGACCTTACTTCGCCATCTCCACCATTTGTGACACTACCTCGTCACGACCGTACTTCGCCGCTAAACAATTTCCCTTTATGTTGAGACATTGCCAAAGAATCATTTTACCTATTGACCCTTAATATCATCATTATTACTTTTATATTTGTGCCGGTACTTTGGTGCTTTTGCCTTCGTGAACCATTACTTTGGTGCGTTTATTGAACCAATATTTCGGTGCCTTGAACCATTATTTCGGTGCCCTGAACCATTATTTCGGTGCCTTATTTGTTGAACCATTATTTCGGTGCCTTATTATGAGCCAATACTTAGGCGCTTTAAGCTAAAGTGAGACGATCTTTCATCAAGTCGATCACTCAGTGCATTTGATCAAGTTGACTAAATCATGTCAATTACTTAAAGGGGCTAACTGGCGTACCAAGGAACCCAAATTACTAAACTGGACCCATAAAACCATAAGGAGAGGCCCAGCACTCTGTCGCCGCTCCAGCGCTGACCAGAAGTGCTTGTCGCGAGCTTTTGCATCTGTCGCCACGCGACAGAGTCTGTCGCCTCGCGACAATTCTGTCGTTTGGCGACAGAATCGGGGTTTTAAACCCGTCATCTTCTTCTTTCTCATTTCGCTGCTCTGCTTCTCACGAATTCACGAAATCTTCTCCTCGCTCGTTCTCGCTCATTTCTCAACCAAATTCGCTCAAACTTGTTGCAAATCGAAGCTTTTCTCATCTAATTTCCGGATCTATGTAAGTTTTTCTCAAACTCTACTCGGGTTTTGATGAATTTTGCGTTCTTGTTTGCGTATTTTTCGAAAATTCGAAAATGCTTTTGCTTAGTTTGCTTTGTTTGTTGAATTTTATGCCTTAAATTTGTTTAATTATGCTTGTATATTACCTTGGGAGTGTTTTGAGACTTGTTTGACTCAATTTGGTGAAGAAATGAACAATTCACCATTGTTGGACCTCTTAAGGTCGTGAAGAACAATGTGGGTCGTTTTTGGTATTTTAACTGCTCTTCTTGTACAATTTGTCACAAATATTCATCATATGTTTGCAAGAAATTGTTTATTTGCTCAAAGAATACTTCCATGCTTGTTTGAGATTTTTGCCCTGTTGTAGTACTACGTACTCTGTTTTTTTTTTTTTTTTTTTTTTTTTTTTGAACATAGTATCATGCGGCTTAGGCGAACTTTAGATACTGTAGAAACTTAAGTTTAATTACTTTTACATACTTTAGAATGGCTAGACGACGTGGTTCCAGTTCTCGGTCGAGGGACACGCGTCGAGAGGACGAGCCCACCAGTGAGGGCGAGGACGTACCTTCTACCTCCGGGTTGGGCGTCATGCCTGAATGGGACGAGCGCACCCTGTTTCACGCGCCGGTTCATCATTTGTCGGAGAGAATCCGACGAGGTCTAGTGAGTGGGAGGACCCGTAGCCATGGCTCGGGTAATTCTACTATCATTTCTTTGTACGACAACTTCATCTGTCGCGACGAGGGGCTTCGTCGTCTTTGGGAGTCATGTGGGTTGACTCCTCTGCTGCAGGCGACTCGGGCCATGTTTTCATACGATGGGGGTAACCTTGTCGTTCGGTCTTTGGTGGAGTTCTTCTGGGACACCACCAACATTTTTCACTTTCCCTGGGGTGAGATGACAGTCACTCCAGCTGACTTTAGTCTCATTACGGGGCTAGAGTTCCAGTCTACTCCGCTACCCTTTGATGCCGGCGTTACTGTTTATTCGCCGGAGGTTTTGGAGTTATTGAGGCCGATCGTCATTCGGGCCCAGGCTGAGGCTCAGTCGGGACAGCTGAGTTCCCGATGTATCCGTCGCTGCACGTTGGCTGCAGCTTTCGAGGATGATGCGACTACCCGAGAGCAGCGGGTGCGCATTTTTGTGCTGATTCTGCTATCAGGGACGTTTTCCCCTGATCGAGGTAGTAGAGTACTACTGTACTACCTGTCTTCCGTTCGCGACCTCGAGCTGGTCGGGACATATGATTGGGCCAGCATGGCCTATGCTGATTTTCTACTGGGCTTACGGCGCTCCTGTCGTCACAAGGCCCTGTCTGGAGAGGTTGCCCTTTCCAGTTTCTGGAGGGTTGTAGAGGTATGCCTCTTTTTTGTCATTCAAACTTTGCTCTAGATTTTAGGAACATAATTTTTACTGATTTTTACTTTTGTATAGATTTGGTTCTACGAGTATTTTCCTTCTCTTGCGCCAGCGAGGCCTTCTCCTCGCGTGCTCCCCGTTGCTGCTAGTTGGGGAGGCCGCAGAGGTCCGCCGGAGGTGTACGCCTTCGAGAGATGATCCTCACGGTGGATTTTTCTTTTAATTCTTACTTTCTGTTTTATCACCCTTAGCATTAGTATCTTACTTAGTGATGTTCCATGAGCCTAGCCCGGTATATCGACCTTGGGCTTCTTTCCCTATCCCTGCGCTGGCGGTGCAGTACACAGCTGAGCGTCATTACATTCTGGGGACATATGACGCGGTGGTCTACCTGGGGGAGAGGGTGGCTATCCAGCACTCCTCAGATGCCTTCGTTGTTCCTGCTCCCCACCTCGGCATATGTTCCACGATGCCTTGCAGCGGGATCGTGCTGGTGGTCCTTCGCGGGGTACTCACTGGAGGTCCCATATTCTTCTTGAGCAGAGCTATGAGGAGGATCTCCTACCATTGCTGGCGCCGGCTCCTATCCCTTCAGAGGAGGCAGCGGTACGCTTTTATTTATTTAGTTTTTTTTTTTTTTTTGCCTTAGGTAGCCCCCAAATATTTTTCTAACTTTTTCTTTTAGCAGGCTGGTCCTAGGGAGTTCATTCCTCCGAGGATGTCTATACGCTACCAGGGTACGTATGGACCGATCGAGGAGCTCATTCCGCCCGCTCCAGAGGGAGAGCAGTTTGTGGAGCGGTCTATTCCTCGTCACCAGACACGACTAAGTAGTTGTAGGAGTTTATAGGTACTACACAGCGGAAATAAACATGAATCATATTCATACAGTACCTAATCCAAGGATCTAATGCATAACACATAAAGCACAAATAATCGTACCTTTGAATCGTGATTCCACGTGCGATCGAGCAAGAACAAAGGGAGATAAAGAACCCCAAGCGTGATTCCTCTACTTGGTCCACGGGCACAAGTTAAGACCTCCACTAATGCTAGTTAGTCGTGACTGAACGCTTCAATCAACCTTCAACGGAGAGGAGAGACATACTAACCAAGAACCACCACGATAACCACCACACGCGCCACCAAGGGGTGGCCGGCCGTACGGACGTGAGGGGAGGATGAGGGATAGCCGTGAGTTAGAGAGAGGATTAGGGTTTTGGGATTGGTTTCCTTGATGTCAAAATTCACAGTGTGTGAATTATGACTACTTACTCCAAACCCTAGGCATGGATCTTATTTATAGATCACATCTCTAAATAAGAGCCCATGTCAAAAGCCCAAAACCCTTATCCTAAACACACTACTCTAGCCCAACACTCTACATGGTATGTCATAATCTCATGAGGCCCATTAATGGGCCTCTTACTTGTTTAACCCAATACCCTTGTTGTGTGACCTCATAGGATCCATTCTATAAGGCTTTGGGCTATTTAACTAACCCAAAGATCAATTATCATATCTAGCACCAGATATTGACGACCCTATATAATGAACTTATTATCTCCATAATAGTGATCCTTGATATATCTAGTAATTGCACTTATCGAAGACATAATTCCTTCAATCTCCCACTTGTCTGAGACAAGTGCGCAATATTCAAATTCCTTAAGTCATTTTGTGTCGATTTGATAATATGATTGCATCTTTTGTAATCTATATTAATCTACAAATCATTTCTTGAAATCCGAGTTAGAATTACAAAACAAATGGTTACTATGTAACACATTTGAGCACGGCCATGCATTTTCTGAATTCTCCCTCTTCAAGAGGCCAAAACATGACACATTCCTAATTTAATAGGTAGACTCTATCCAATCTTGTGGCAACCAAAGCTCCCACTCAATTCATGAAGTGACCGGGAAACATCCTTTATAATCCCCATTTACGGCAAGACGTTTGAATGTACCACAGTCAAAACAATCATTGAATAGAATCAGTGTTCCACTCATGTCAAAGGAATCCACTAATATATCCGGAAGCTCTATACTTGAACTTCAAAGTAGGTCTATAGTTCGATCATGCATCATTCATGCATATCCATGTGATTGACCGAGCATCACTACGCTCCTATAGCCCATGAAACTGCGCTATCCAATCAATCTTAACATGCTAGTCCATTATTGGAAATCATTTATGTCCAGTTTAATGATTCCGAACTAGGAACTTAAATAATATATGAATTTAGTTCACCTGTGGGGTTTCATTCAAAAGGTCATTAACCTAGTGAGCCCATCAATTCATAATTATTTTGGACATTTTATTTAATCTTGAAACCACGATTAAATAAGATTGAAACTTTATTTCAATTGATAAACATAATTCTGCAAGCTAATGCATTTACTTTTGTAATATGCTTTCTCAAAACATACACAACTAAAATTACATAACTTGCTTCAATCCAAGAACCTTAGTATGACTCTCATATCTTGGTCATGGAAGGGGTTTAGTAAGTAGAGTTCATGAGACATTCTCATAAACATGAATTTTGCAATTTCTAAATTTTATAATAATATTCACCTCCATACACTAAGAATTTTCCTTCGCCCTTTCACAAAGAACTTAGGAATTTCTAATTTGTATTCCAACGTTACATTATTGGATTTCGATTGAAATCTATCATCACTTGTTCTTAGAACACGTGAATCAAATAGACGAGTATAGTCCATGGCATGCATGATGCATCCTTTGCGAATTGCATAAGGTTCATCACTCAAAGTCTTAATTTCATCAACCTTTCTTAAAGTATTGAATCATTAAGCAATGTGCCATGTTACATGGGATTGAAACTCCTTTCAATATAATGTTGAACCCTATAAGAATCTTATCAATATAAGCTTCTTAACCAAAACTCAACCATCCTTAGAGACCTATCTATATAGATCTTGAATCCCAAATGTACTCATCTTCTTCTTCAAGGTTTTCATACAAAATGCATTAACCATTACTTGACTATTCAAGCAACAAATAATCGCTCTTTGTACTAGACCAAGAAGACTTCATAGCTCCCACTAAACGTCTTGTACACTCAAGACCTTTTCCTTCATTTTACGAGAACATCAAACGATTTGACTAACTCGCAAAATTAAGAACATTAACTCCCTGATGCTAACTTCAATCCATTATAGATCTTTTATGCATCCCTAGGATTATTGGATCTCCAAACTTTTGATTGTATCATATGCAAATCTTCTTTCATGAACAATTTCAAGAAAGTGTTTTGAAATCCATCCACCAAATCTTATAAGGTAGAAATCACTAAATATCTTTAATAGATCTTTGCAACGTGTAAAGGTTTCATCGTAATCATAGTCATACTATGAATTAGTTGAATCCTTTAACAAGTCTTTGCTTTAGTTAGAAAACATTTTTCTTTCTTGTCTGCTTTGCTTAGAATGGGTTTCACCCAATTTAGGCAAATTATTCAAGTGTCATACACTTGCTCACAGATTTAGAATCTATTTCAGATTTCCTGGTTTTAAACCACTTGGAGTTATAACTTGTCAAATCATCTTTATTACTTGCATAATCATAACGTTCCAAAATAAATATTTAAGAACTCTTAGTCAATATGAAATCATATTTCTTTGGCTAAGTTTTACATATGCTAGTCATCATTGTGGGTTTTTACGCAACAATTGAAACTCATACAACAACTTTGTTTAGTTTTCAATGAGAAACGACAATAGAGGATTTGCACTTGGAATGTACTACCTTCGACACATGCTTATTAATCCCATTAAACTTAATGAAACCACGCGTTGTCATTTGTAACATGAGGTGAATCATGCTCATGTTTTTGCTTTTATTCGATAACTTCTCAAATTTCTTCGAGATGTTCGAAATCACTTTTCTTGAACTCTTTCAAGGCTCTCGAACTTTTCAAAATTCTTATACTCCCACTTGCCTTTTGAGGAGGCATATTTAGCATAGGGTGAACCAACTATGGTTTTGAACCATGTTTGTTTGTTGCTTTTCTCGAACTCTTTTGAGATTTACACTACTCCCACTTGACCTTTTGGAACAATTTCCATAAGGGCACCTACTTGAGCAACAAACATTTTGTGCTAAGTATGGTTTGTGTAGTAGTACCCCGTGCTCTATATAGGAATCGAACGTGCATCAAACGGTTTAATACATGTTTTATTCCTTACTTTGTAGAAAGACTTTGTAGGAACGTTTCTTATCCATATCACATATGAAGCCTTTGCTACATTTTGATTTGACCTATGTATCTTTGTTTAGTTTTGTAGCTTATCTTAAAAGTATATCCCTTGAACAATGGTTGGAAGATAGGTAATTTACATCCATTATCAAAATGTATCTCATATAGATTGATAACTTCCTTCATAAACACTTCACAAGGTTTTCTTTCGGAGTTTGTTGTAACAACGATTTCACAACTCTTGGATGTTTATCAATGTGTTGGCTTAAATTCTCATTATTACGATCATATCACAATATTTCGAATATGTTGCCAATTACATGTCTTGACTTAAATTTTCACAATTACAATCATATTGTAATGTAATCATTTTCTTGTCAAGTTGATACTGAACTTCATACTGAACATTTTGAACTTTTTAAAATCTTCACTCTTATGCTTCAACTAAGCACAAGTGATCATATCACAAATAAAGTTTCATTGTCCGTCTCTAGCCTTGAACCTTTGGTTTTCTTACATCGATATGTATTCAAATTCGAGTTCACATCATCATTTCTCTAAATGGTGACTTAGTCATAATTTCAAATTAGAATGATAATTACATATATCAATAGATTCATAATCTAATGATATTGAAAGTCCATCCCTTTGAATCTTCCGCATGCAATTTTCATTTTCATTTGAACTAATTGACATATTAGAGACAATTTATATATATAGAAATTGTTTAATTATTTCTATTATATAGAATTTTAAACCTATTTAGCAATTCAAAACACATTATGACTCAAAGAAGCATAGAATAACATTTATTCCACGTTTTTGAATCTTCGATGCTTAGTCAATACTAAAATTGAATGGTGTTTTGATAATGGCAAGAATGAATAACATTTATTTAATTCTAACCAATTATTAGTGGTGAAATACTGGCTCTACTTGTAAAGTTGCAACTTTTGCTTCCAAACTTGTAGATTCTACTTGTGAAGTAGCAACATTTGCTTTTAAACTTGTAGATTTATTTCTCCTTTAGCAATAACTTCTTCCTTTAGTTCAATCACATTGTGCAATGAGTGATCTAAACAAGACATCATATGTCCAAGAAGTAGCAATATGCTAAATCAATTTCTATAATATAATTCTTAAATTGGAACATTTCCATTCTTTTACCTTCCAACTATATGAGGTAGTTTCTAATCAACTGGAATTGGTCCATTTAATTTGAAACATTTGTTGTTCACAACAACTTTTAGCATGTAAGTAGTTTTAGGTTTGAGAAGTAGCAACTTGTTTGCAATTCTTGGCCTATAACTTCTTAATGCAATCCTCATATATTCCTAAACCTTTCCCTTTGAGCCACTTAGAACATTTCTCTTAGGTTCAAAATGTTACCTTGCTCAACTACTTTAAGCATTTTTCATGATTTTGCTAAGTCTATTCTATCATTATTTATATTTGAGTTTAATCAAGTATTAAACTCTATATAAAGTAGATGAAGAATATTGTCATTTGATCAACTTTTGATCATAGAGATTTCCAATCACTTTCTTATATTCAATCATATTGAAGATAAGAGATTTTATTGGATTTCTATACTTGTCTTTTTGAGGATTTGTACCTCCCATCTCATTATATCCCTTGAAACATTTTTCAAAATGAAGATGTGTTGGTATTTTACTCAAACATTTTGAATAAAACCAATCTTAGACATGTGACATGAATTTCTAAAACTTGCCTTTTAGAACAATCTTAGCAAAATTGGAATATAGGTTTATGGATTATCTTTTAATCTTTTGAGAACGTTTCTCAACTTTATTTTCAATCGAAAAGATTATATATAATAATAAAATTAGAACGACATGTTACTTATAAGTAAACGCAAAATTGAATTATGTTTATTAAAATTTAAAGTACCTTAAGCGAATTAAATTGGTAACTTTAAAACACTCTATTCAATTTAAGTGATCCCAACTTGAATTAAGTGATTCCAAGATCCTTTATTCGTGCAATAATTAACCAGAGTGAGGCTCTGCAATCAACCATTACATTTTCAAGGTGAGTAAACTCTTTACTGATTACAACTCTTGTAATTCTTGGTTGAATAATTAACCATCGCATGTTTAATTATTACCCTTAGCTTCAAGGTTCTAAACGCTTTAGGTAACCTTGTTGAATATAACCAATTAAAAGTGTAGATATGCGGTCCTACCCCCACTTCCCCAAGATATATTATGATGCTCTGCTGAGGCCGACCCATCACAAACGATCAAGGTTTTCGTCGGGTTTTTAATTGAAAAAGCTGCATCAATATTACTAGGATCTAGATTTATTATGTTGTGATTAAATAGTGAACTCTAGCGCATCATCACAAAACATCAATAAAATCTAACATGCATAAAATACCGAATGCATAAATAAGACATAGCATGGCCCCTAATCCTAAGAAAACTAATAAAGTAAATGCTCCCACTTGAATCATTATGGATCGCATCCACCTTGCTCCTTTGGGCCTTCACTTCATGGGCTTCTTGGATTAACTGCAACCTGTAATTCTACTCTATTCTATCTACTACTTAAATAAAATAAAATAAAATTACAAAATACTTTATCGGTACGTAGACCGTACTAAGATTACAAAAATACATCACGATGCGCAGATCGTATTTAGCAATCTTCTAGGCCATACTAGTCATTATATAGCAATAAACAATATCATATATTATAAAATTGCCACATAATAAATCACTAATCATGCTTTCCTAAACTATAACATCTGATGATCATAATGAAGGAAACATGGCATCTAAATATCTCATATTTTAATTAATGTAATTAGATAATATCATATATTAATCATAACCAATTATAAAATATCATATATTTTAATTTAGGTATGAGATAGAATCAAATCTTATTTTAATCTCAAAAGATAAATCATATTTATCCTCAAAGATTATCCTAACAAAGTTGGGAAATTCTATCCTAATTACTAGCCAATCACAATATTTTAAATCAATTATATCCAAAATTAATTATGGGATAATCACATTATTTAAATCAATTATTATCCTTTTGGAATATGCTCAGAATATCCTAATCATTCTTATCCATAATTAACCACTTTAATTTAGGATAATTACTAATATAACAACTTAAATATGGGTAATATCAAATATAACAACTTTTGAATATTTGATTTTATCCTAAAATAAAAGATTTTATCCAAAATAAAACTGATTTTTATCCCAAAATAATTCATAATTATCTTGAAATAATTTTTGAAAAACAGATTTTTTTTTTTTTTTTTTGAAAAATCGCCAGCCACCGTGGTGTGGCCAGCCGAAGCCAGCCACGGTGGCCGTACACCGCAAGGTGTACGCTGCTGTGTAGCGGCGCAGGGCAGCAGCAGCAGTACCGTGCACCTGCGGTGCGACACTGCTGTTGCTGCTGTTCTGATCCTTGCTGCTGCCCCTCCCCGCCCCTCCCTCCGGACCACAAGCAGCGGCACCACCGTGGCAGCGGCACCACCGTGGCAGCGCCACCCAGCCGCGGTGCTGCTGCTGTAATTTCCCTTTTTTTTTTATAATTTTTATTTTAATTAATTAAAACAAAACAAATTTTGTAAAAATCAATTTAACTTTATGTGGTCCTATTAATCCCAAAATTAAATCATATTCAATTTTGAAATCAGGGTTCTTGATGAAATTAATCCCCAATTTAATTTAACACTTAAATTAAATAATTTGATCATGAAAAATTCATAATTTTAACATGTAATCAAATAGATTAAATTCCTTAAACATATTACCATCAAAATAAATCAAAATTAAACACAAATTTCACAAATTAGGGTTCAAAATTTCGAAATTTTTGAAATTAGGGTTTAGGGATTCGAATTTTTTTGATTAATTTGGGGCAAAATTCGGATCAAATCATGGCTATTTTGAGCATTATTAAATCACATTTAATCAATTCCAAGAGTTAAATCGCATTTAATATAATAATTGACCCATAATTAAATATTCTCCCTCCTAATTGAATTAAAATTGTGGATTATCAAAGAATTATTGGCAATATGCGTAAATGCAATAGGCTAACTGATACCACTGTAGGAGTTTATAGGTACTACGCAGCGGAAATAAACATGAATCATATTCATACAGTACCTAATCCAAGGATCTAATGCATAACACATAAAGCACAAATAATCGTACCATTGAAGCGTGATTCCACGTGCGATCGAGCAAGAACAAAGGGAGATAAAGAACCCCAAGCGTGATTCCTCTACTTGGTCCACGAGCACAAGTTAAGACCTCCACTAATGCTAGTTAGTCGTGACTGAACGCTTCAATCAACCTTCAACGGAGAGGAGAGACATACTAACCAAGAACCACCACGATAACTACCACACGCGCCACCAAGGGGTGGCCGGTCGTATGGACGTGAGGGGAGGATGAAGGATAGCCGTGAGTTAGAGAGAGGATTAGGGTTTTGGGATTGGTTGCCTTGATGTCAAAATTCACAGTGTGTGAATTATGACTACTTACTCCAAACCCTAGGCATGGATTTTATTTATAGATCACATCTCTAAATAAGAGCCCATGTCAAAAGCCCAAAACCCTTATCCTAAACACACTACTCTAGCCCAACACTCTACATGGTATGTCATAATCTCATGAGGCCCATTAATGGGCCTCTTACTTGTTTAACCCAATACCCTTGTTGTGTGACCTCATAGGATCCATTCTATAAGGCTTTGGGCTATTTAACTAACCCAAAGATCAATTATCATATCTAGCACCAGATATTGACGACCCTATAGAATGAACTTATTATCTCCATAATAGTGATCCTTGATATATCTAGTAATTGCACTTATCGAAGACATAATTCCTTCAGTAGTTTGGCTATTTTATATCATCCTCATATTGGCTTTTTATTCGTTATTTTGACTTTGATTATTTCGACAGTTCTCTCGTGAGGTGGTGACGGCTATGGCCAGGTGCATCGACGCCTTTCGCAGCCAGCTTGTAAGGTTGCGGAACCGTGCTACCTGTCGTAGCAACGACGCTGATGAGGTATTATTTTACTCCCACTGCTTTTGGCTTTATTTTTGTTGCATTTGCTAACTTGGATTTACTTTTGCAGGGGCAGCCTATTCCTTCTCCACGCACTCGATCGAGGCCCGAGCCTAGGAGGGAGACTACTAGGTCTGACTCGAGGCATCGCCGGACTACTTCTAGTGGCCGAGGTGGTCGTTCTGAGGCCGCCGCTGTAGAGGATTCAGCGTCATCACCTGAGGATATCCCGACCGGGCCGACCGTTCGAGGTGGGATGGGTGGTGGGACATACGAGTTTGGCTCGTCGTCGCAGCAGCCCTTGCAGCCCCAGCCTCTTTCTATCGGGTTTCAGGGTGAGGTTAGGTGGCCTGGTCCTGAGCTGCAGTTTGCGTCATCTGGTGGTCCAGGGGACGATGATGGACATACTCCGCGGAGTAGGGCATTTTTCGATGCATTTGGTATTCCTCGCGACTTGCGACCTCCAGCGCCATAGTTGTACCTGTATTTGTTTTATGTTTGACTTTTGTAGGACTTTGCCTAGTGTATTTATGTGACTCATGTACCAGACACTCGTATAAATGCACTTTATTTCATTATTTATTAAACATTTTACTTAGTTTGTTATTCTATAATGTATGCATTGTGTAAGTGTGTGGAAAATTGTAATTTTTGCGCAAAATTTTTCCGTCATTTTTAATATTAATGGAGGGTACCGACTCTCTCCCCCAAAAAGAAAAAAAGGAAAAATGAGAGCAAGCTTAAAATTAATTAAGCTTTATTATTATAATAATAATATTGACAATAATAATAATGATAATCATGGTAATAATAATAATAATAATGATAATAATAATAATGATAATAATAATAATAATAATAATAATAATAATAATAATATTGAGGTTATGAGAAAAGGAATAGAACAGTAAGTCAAGTCAAATTCGAAATCAGATACGTAAAAACACGGTTTCCTACGCGCAATAGGTGACGCTATTAAGGAAAGTACTGGCGCCGCGTAATCCAATCTGTCGCCACGCGACAGGCTCTGTCGCCACGCGACAACCTCTGTCGCCGCGCGACAATTTTGTCGCCTGGCGACAGACGCGTTTTCCTATTTCCTACAAGAATAGAAGTCTGTCGTGCAGAAAAGGTTATAAATAGCCCCCAAATAAACCGTTTACTGCATAATTCGATCAGCTTATCAAATAGTTAAATTAACTAGTAATCATGTCTCTAGCTAAAAGAACCTTTTGTGGGTACATGGATGAATGGTGTCGTCACTTAACTGCTAAAGATAGAAAAGCATTAGATCTTTCTCATATGGGGGGTATGTTTGGGGTCAAGGGGATGATTCTTGATATTGATTTTATATATTGTGCCATAGATTATTGGAACATTGATACTCATTGTTTTAGATTTTTTCATGACGAAATATGTCCTTTACCGGAAGAATTTGGAGCCATCATAGGTTATTATTCCACAGACCTTGCGGTAATGCCTAGAGTCAATGAATATTACTATAAGGATTTTGAGCACTTCTTTGATTTGAGGGGGACGGCTTTAAAACACATAGTGCATGGGCATGTAGTTAATTTGACAGAATTTGCACATTATTTTTATGATAATACCAATCCCGATTTCCGTATATATAAGAAAAGGGCTTTCCTTTATTGTTTATTTAATCAATTGCTCTTAGTGAGTGGTAAAGATAATGAAGGGCAATCAATAATTATATATGTTGTAGAACAAGTTGAATCTGGGAGAAATCCAATGCCATTAATTGTTGGAGAGACTATGCTATGGTTAGATGCATTGAGAAAAAATCCAAAGGCACCTTTTAGAGGTTCTCCAATTTTATTACAGGTATAAAATAATATTATTATTAATTGTCAAGAACTAAAGCATATTATTTTTACACTGTAATATTAATTTAAACATATATTTTGCAGATATGGCTCATGGAGAGATTGAAGCTTATTAATCCCCCTGATGACATTCATACATATGTTCCAAACTGCATAATCCGCCGAAAGAAGCGATTCTTGAAAATCGGTCGCCGTGAGTGGAGCAAGGTGTTTGCTGCCGGTGACTTTACCATAAACTGGGTTGTTCCTTGGTGGAAGATCGAGGCGATGATTGGTTGTAGTAACCAAGCATATTGTCGTCTCCCGAGCTTGTCAAGACTAACCTTTTATTTCCCTTGTAGAGTCATGAGACAATAGTCACAATATGGTCTTGCACAAACCATCCCTACAGGAGATCTTCGCCGTAGGCCGTTATGGGAGGTGATTACCCATAAGGAACCACCTTGATTGTCAAATAAAGTGAAGCAGTGGCTTGATGGAAGATTTCAAAAGCCTCAATTTACTATTGAGAAGACCAATGTGAAAGACCGTCTAGGTGACAAGAAGGTTCCTGCTAAAGAGCGCCTAGGGGAAAGAATTGAATTCAAGACTCCTATTATGCCTAGGAAGAAGAGTACTGAGAAAAATCAAGGAAAAAGAAAAGTTGATTCTACTAAGAAGGAAATTTGGATAGAGAAGAAACATGGGTCCTAGCGGAAGGAGAAACTATCCATACTAAAATAGAGTGTAGATCTTCTAACGGTTGTCTCCTAGCGAAGGTTATGGATCAAGAGGAAGAGAAAGAAGACACGAATTGGAAGAGAATGAAGAAAGAGAAAAAAAGATTAGAACATTGCTTTTCTTTTGATTTATTAGACAAAATTAATTTGCTTTAGTTAATTTTCCAGCTTTTATTTTATCAATAATATACTTTCTTTATTAATCAATGAATTTCAGCTTTTATTTTAATTAACTTTCAATTAAAACAATGAAAATAATTACAACATTTATTTTTCGGATAATTAATTCGAGTACGAGAGTCGAAAAAATTTCCAGAATACGTGAAACTTGTCCAGACACTTGCAGAAGATTGGCGCTGTTATCTGAGGCACTGTCGCTGACGATTTAGCTCTGTCGCCTGGCGACAAAATTGTCGTCTGGCGACAGAGTCTGTTTTCTGGCGCCAGTCTTGAAACTTTGCAGACGTGCATTTTTTGCTTCGGGGATACAGAATTTGAAGGGATTAAAGTGGCCGCACCCTATTCGGGTTGCCTACGTATCCTTTATTTAAGGAATCAGGCCAAACGTAGCTCTCTTGAGTGTTTCCTCAAGTATTTATGGGTAGTATTTTTTAAGTTGGTCAAGGTTTGTCATGTTTGAGAATTCATTGCCATCCATATCAGTTAATTTAGCTGCGCCTCCTGACAGGATTGTTTTGACAATATATGGTCCCGACCAATTAGGGCGGAATTTGCCTCTTGGGTCTAAAACATTTTTCCTTAATGCTTTTAATACCAAGTCCCCAACCTTGATATTCCTAGTCTTGACCTTTTTGTTGAAATGTCTAGCCATACGGGTTTGATAACATTGGGTATGGTGTAGAGCTTCTAGTCGTTTTTCATCGAGTAGGATTAGCTCTTCATATCGTGCTCTGGTCCACTCAACTTCATCGAGTTTACTTTCTAACGCAATGCGTAAAGAAGGTATTTCTAATTCTACAGGTTGTACGGCATCCATCCCGTATACTAGATTGAATGGCGTATTTCCTGTTGATGTTCGGATTGACGTGCGATAACCCCACAGTGCGAAGTGAAGCTTGTCAGGCCAATCTTTATAATTTTCAGTCATTTTCTCAATGATTGTTTTCAGATTCTTATTAGCAGCCTCAACTGCCCCATTTGCTTGAGGTCTATACGGGGAAGAATGGTGATGTTGAATACCATACTTTTGTAGCAATTCTTCGCATTCTGCTTGCAAGTGAGTTCCATTGTCACTTATCATCTCATGTGGGACTCCGTATCGACAAATTATGTTTCTTTCGATAAAGAGTGCTACATGTTTGACGGTGAGTTTAGCGTATGACTGTGCTTCCACCCACTTTGTGAAGTAATCTATTGCAACCAAGATGTATTCGTGACCTCCTGTTCCTGGGGGTGTAATCCTCCCAATTATGTCTATTCCCCATGTAGAGAAAGGCCATGGTGAAGTGTAGGTGTAGAGAAGAGATGGTGGGATATGTTGCAAATTTGCATAAATTTGACACTTGGGGCATCTTTTTACATATTGATGACAATCTTTGTTCATGGTAGTCCAGTAATATCCTTCTCGCATTACCTTTTGGACTAGCATTTTACCGTTAACATGTGTTCCGCATATACCCTCATGGATAACTCTCATAGCCTTTTGAGCATCTTTTTTACCTACACATAATAGAGCTCGTACCTTAGGTACCCTTTTGTGTAGTTCATTTCCTATGAGTACAAACTGAAAAGCTAAGAGTCTTAATGCTCTTTTCGCTCTTTTGTCAGCATGAGAAGGATATTCTCCTTTGGTGACATAATTCAATATATCTACGAACCATGGTTCCTCCTCTGGTCTTTCTTCTTAAATTACTTCATCATCCTCTATGGCTTGGATGTACGCTGGTTTATGCCTTTTTTCTATGGTTAAGGGCATTTGCTCAATTTCTTTAGGTATTCTAACCATTGAGGCTAACCTTGCCAAGGCGTCGGCGAATCGGTTTTCCTCTCTAGGTAGGTAAGTGTATTCTACCTTTTCCAATTGATCGGTGAGAGTTTCCAAATATGTATGGTAAGGAGCTAGACTCTCACTCCTAACCTTCCATCTTTTGGAAATTTGATTAATGATTAGGGATGAATCTCCAAATATCCGGAGTTTCTTCACACCTAGGGCTAAAGCGGTTTCGAGGCCTACCACGCATGCTTCATATTCAGCTGCGTTGTTGGTGACGTCGAAATCTAATTTGATGGATATAGGAACATGTTCTTCCTTAGGCGATAGTAATAAGACTCCTACGCCACACCCCTTTTGGTTTGAGGCTCCATCAAAATATAGAGTCCATGTGTCATCCTCCGTCATCATTAAATTTTCGTCCGGGAATTCATTCTCTTCTAAGGGTGTTGAATCTTCTATTGGGAAATCTGCTAGAAAATCCGAGACCACTGATCCTTTAATTGCCTTTTGAGGCATAAACCTTATGTCAAATTGAGCCAAATTTACTATCCATCTTGAGATTCGTCCATTACGTGTAGATCTTTCGAATAAATATTTTAAGGGATCCATTCGTGAGACTACATAGACAGTATGCACGAGCATATAATGTCTTAATTTAGTTGTGGCCCATACCAATGCGAGGCACAACTTTTCCAACGGTGTGTAGCGTGTTTCATACTCAAACATTTTTTTACTCAGATAGTAAATAACATTTTCCTTGCTTTCTACTTCTTGTGCGAGCATAGCCCCCATTGTTTCCTTTGTGACGGTTAAGTATAGTCTTAAAGGTATTTCGGGGAGTGCTGGAGCTAATACGGGAGGATTCGCGAGATAGGCTTTGATCTTCTCAAAGGCTTTTTGACACTCATCGTCCCATATGATTGGTACATTTTTCTTATGTAACCGACCAATAAATCCTCGAATTTGTTTTTCGGTTTTGGGCGGTGGCATAGACATGATTGCTTTAATCTTTGTGGGATCTATTTCTATTCCTCGAGAACTTATGACATAGCCCAAAAGTTTCCCTGAAGTGACCCCAAAAGCACATTTAGAGGGGTTTAACCTCATGTTGTATTTTCTTAACCTTTCAAAGAATTTCTTTAAGGCTATTGGGTGTCCTTGACGGTCTTTTGATTTACAATCATATCATCCACATAGACTTCTACTTCTTTATGCATCATATCATGGAGTAGGGCAGTCGCTGCTCGTTGGTAAGTGGCACCTGCGCTTTTTAACCCGAATGGCATTACCGTGTAGCAATAAGTACCCCAAGGTGTTATGAATGTTGTTTTCTCCATATCTTCTTCGGCCATGAGGATTTGATTGTATCCTGCATATCCATCCATAAACGAGAGAAGTGCATGGTTTGCTGTGTTATCTACCAAAATATCGATGTGTGGCAAAGGGAAGTCGTCCTTTGCACTTGCCTTGTTTAAATCTCGATAGTCGACACACATTCGAACTCTACCATCTTTTTTCGGAACTGGGACTACATTGGCGACCCATTCGGGGTATTTGGATACCCGGATAAAACCTGCAGTTATTTGTTTTTGTACTTCTTCTTTTATTTTAAGGGCTACGTCGGGTTTCATTCGACGTAACTTTTGTTTTACAGGTTTCATTCCTGGAATTAATGGTATAGTGTGTTGAGCTATTTCTCTATTAATGCCTGGCATATCTTCGTATGACCAAGCAAATACATCGATAAACTCTTTAAGTAGATTTATTAAATCGGTTCTTTCTTCTTTGTTTAATGTTAGTCCGATTTTAACTTCTCTTTTAATGGTTGGATCTTTTGAGATATCAACCGTTTCTGTATCCTCAATTACTGGCGTCTTATTTTCAAGTGTTTCCATTGCTTTAATAATTTCTTTGTCTTTTTCATCATTAGTTAAGCAATGTTCGTCATCTTTAGATAAAGAAAAACAAGAGGAATAAGGGGAAGAAGACATATTATTAAACTCGGAAATCATTACATCGAATAAGGAAATATCCGTCGGGACTTGATTACTAACTATCTTAGGAGTAGGAAAAGAAGATGAAGATGCTACAACTAAAGACTTAGAAGACTCGATAGGGGGAGACTCTAACTCAGATTCTGACTCAGACGACTCTTCGAAAATTGGTCCTTGTCCTGTAGTTATTGAAACCTTCTTTCCACTTGTAGTAATGATTTTCACCGTCTTGCGCCATCCACGCTCTTGATCTTCTATGGGAGTGATAAGTTTGGAGGGATCGAAGTTTTCACTTTGGAGGACTGCTTGGATAAGTGATGAATTATCCTCCACATGTTTTGGTTCATTCTTTTCTCTTCCAAAGAGGAGTCCCATGACGTTAAAGTCGAAACAAGGAGGTGCTTTTTCCTTATATGTTGGAGCTGGGATCTCGTCTAGGAAACAACAATCCAGAAAGATTTCGAATCTGCCTTATACCATTCACAACAAAAGGTTCGGGAAATTCATGACAAGGGTAATCCTCTCCTTCCCTTATAAATTGCCCATTTAAAGTAAGAGGATATTGATCCATGGATATTTCCTTTTTTTGTATGCGGGCATTTCTTCGTGCCTTTAATTTTTCCTGGGCTCGTTTAAGATCTTCGCGAGTTGGTTCAAAACCAAGTCCGAAAGTATCCAATTTAGGAAGGCCAGGTAAACCCATATGTTTGGCTATTCCTTTTTTTCTTTCCTAGAGTCATTCCGGGAAAGTGTCCTTGTTTTCTTAGGATAGCATTTGTCACCATGTTCGAGTGGAGGTCATAATGAAAAGGGGTCCTTTCGTCTTCCTCTATTAAGGAGACCTCTTCGCTAAAGCCCCATAGATCTTCATCATTTTCATCGTGTTCCACATTAATTAGTGGATTTTCTACTGTTTTGATCCTCATAGATGAAGCGTCGATGGTGATTGGAATGCCTCCAACTATAGCCTTTACTTGTTGATGGAGAGACGAGGGGACGGCCCTTAGATCATGAAGCCAAGGGCGTCCTAATAGCAGGTTGAAAGAAGCTTTGATATCTACTACTTGAAATGTAGTGGCATGTTCAATTGCGCCTGCCGTTACATTCATGGTGATCGTCCCTAATGCTTGTCGACGTGAATTATCATAGGCTCTTATTCCTTGGGTTGACGGGGATAAATCCTCATCTCTTATTCCCAACATTCTTGCAGTTCTAAGTGGGCATACGTTAATTGCCGAACCGTTATCAACAAGGGTCATAGGGACATTCATTCTTTTGCATATGACTGTGAGGTTTAGAGCTTTATTGTGTTTGTCACCTTCCGGGGGTAGATCTTTATCCGAAAAAGTGACTAAATTAATTGGACTTGGGAGATCACTCGTGAGGAAGTTTGCAAGTCCCTCAGGAGTGGTGTCCGAATCTATGCCTACCTTAGCTAGTGCATCCATAACTGCTATTCTATGTTCTCGAGATGTGGCTAAGAGTTTCCATACATTCATTTCTACTTTAGTCTTTTTTAGCTGCTTGACAATATCGTTGTCTTCTATAATAGGCATGGGAATTTGCTGGATAGAAGGTATGGGTTGCGTTAAAATGGGAGGTTGTACTCTCCCGGACCTAGTGAGGACATCTATGGTGAATCCTCCTCATCCCAAATGTCACTTACTGGGTATATTGTTGATAGAGGAGTTTCCTCAATGTCTTTAAGGTAAACATCCTCATCATCACTGTCCCATACTCCATTTATCATGGCATCCTGTGGAAGTTGAACTAACTTTTTCTCATCAATCAAACGTTGAACCAAGTCCTTAAACTTAAAGCATTGCTCTATTGTATGTCCTCCTGATTGATGATATGCACAATAATATTTGTTTGTCCTTTTCAGCGATTCAAATGGTCTTGGCTCGAGGGGTTGGATTTTTCCATTCTCGAAGAGCATTTTGAATATGTTTGTGTATGACGTCCCAATTGGAGTGTACTTCCTATTGTTCTTTTTGGGGGTGTCAATTACTTGGAAAGAAAATGGTTTCTTTCGCTTAAGCAACTCATTTTGCTCCTTTATAGCTTCGAAGGTTTGTGACATAAATTCTTTCAATTCTGAAAGTATTAACGTTAATGCCAATACTTCTTGCTTGGTCGCGGGTTCCTGACCGGAGGATTCGAGAGCATCTTCGAAGATTTCTTCTTCAATGGTCTCGATAGGCTCTATGAGACTAGATGGATCCTCTTGGTTTTCTTCGTCGGAAATAGCCAAAGAATCCGATAGTGGTGCAGTATTAATACTTGGCTTCTTACTTGCAGGAGGTAATGGGAGCTTGTTACTATCAATCAAATCTTGAATGGCTTCCTTTAACCTCCAACAATTTTCTGTAGGATGACCTCTACCATGGTGATATTTGCAATGTGCATTTGGGTTCCAGCTAGCCGTTCTTCTTTCGACAGGTGGATCTCCAAATGGTCCAATGGGAGTTATAAGACCTTTTGCATGTAAACGATCGAACGCGGTGTCATAACTCATACCAATAGGAGTATAGTTCTTCCTAAATGGTTTCTTTTGTCCTTGATTATTATTCATTGCTAATACTTCATTAAGAGGAAAAGTGTTAACATTATTTGAGTGGGTAGATTTGGATGAAGAAGGATTGTCGTTCTTCTTATTTTTCCAGCCACTATTTGAGTTATTACTAGCAATTTTCTGTTTAGTGAGGTCATCCTCAATGTTGATTCCAATATCATATACTGCTTTGAAAGTATTTAGGTTGCTTTGGTATTTGAGATGCTTGGAATATTTTTCTTGGAGGTTCTTAATGAACATCCTAACGGATTCCTTTTCGCTAGGCACTTCGACCATTTTTGCAGTGGTTTCCCTCCATTTATTGAAGAAAGAGGTGAAACCCTCGTTTTCTTTTTGTTTCAGCATTTCTAATTCTCTGTGATCGGTTTCAACTTGTATATTGCATTTATATCTTTCAATGAAAGCGCTCACAATAGATTCCCAACTAGAGGTCTTTTCTTTATCAAGTGAAAAGTACCACTGTTGACATACAGCTTCTAAGGATAATGAAAACACAGAATGAAAATCTTTTCTATCTATCCCCTTAATGCTCATTACAGTTTCAAAAGCTCTTAAATGAAAATAAGGATTATCCATAGCCTTAAACTTAGGGATGTCGTTGGGATTGAATTTTTGTGGAAGAAGATCCTTATCCACCGAGACCCCTTGGGAGCTAATCTCTTGAAATCTGAAATCGTTGGATAGCTTGCCCAAGCTTTCCTGGATTAGGTCCATTTGTTTTTGTTTTTCCGGGTTACTTATTTGCAATGACAAGTTTTGCAACATCTCAGCCAAGTTGGCTACCTGTCCCTTGACTTCATTAAGTTCTTCTTGACTAGCCATTGCCTTCTTAGCCTTCCTTTTCCTACCGATTGGTTTGTCGAAAAGTAAGACTTGAACAAAAGTGTTGTCTTTGATTAACCGCCCTTCCTTCCTTGACCACGCGCTGTAATTTAAACCATATTTGTTTTAATATTTGACTCTAATTGACTTAACTTCATGTTTAAAAGATTAAAAATAAAAAAATGATGGGGTATATATTATATATATGTTAAGGGAAATTAAATTAAATTGGAGGATTAATATCCGACTTACCCCCCCAAAAAAAATGACGGAAAACACGCATTCAATACTCTCTAAACATGGTTATAACGTGACAAACATGTTATGTGTGTGCTTTATGTGTATGTGAGTGACATGCGTTGACTACTAGTGTGTGACCATGGGACTTTTAAATGCCTAAACTCAATTAAAGACTTGAACATGATTTGAGATGTTAACAAACTGATTAATCCGATTAGTAGACTGTTAATTAGACTCGCCGTGGTGACTCAAGTGAGAAAATTGGACTGTCGCTAAAACAACAGAACTGTCGCCGCCGTTTAGAGCCTGTCGCCAGACGACAAAATTGTCGCCAGGCGACAGACACTAGACTGCAGCGCCACAATCCAAACTCCTGCGCCATTGCTGGAACATTAATCTGGACTGTTTCCAGTAATTTTACTCTAAATGGACATGCCTAAAGTCGTACTAAGTCGAATTGATTAGATTATTAGCCTTTAATTAATTCAAGATTAATTAATTGGTTGATTAGACAAATTCCTTTTAGTCATTAGTCAATTTATTAGTCTTTAACACAAGTCAAACAAACGGTTAACACACATATAATATATACAAGCAAAGGGTACAAGTAGTTCACATAGTCACAACATGATGAGTTTGCAACCTAACCATGGCTCTAGTTCTCTAAAGTTCGAGGATATGGGTTAAGTCAAAAATGTCCATGGTTAAGAATCCACATGCATTGCACACAAGCCTACCGGGAGTGTTGGAGCGAATGGACAAGATTCCGCGAGTTCGTGATGAAATCGAACTCGACGCCATGGTTTGGTGGATTCACAAAACTTACACGTCCCCAAATCTGAACTTTGCACAAGATAGTGGAATATTCCATTGGGCAGGCGAAGCAGGAACCCCCAGAGGGTTATATCCATATGTAGAACACATATGGGTTCAGAAAAATGAGAAAATGACTCAATCAATGAGCAAAATCGAGCCAACAACACTAGAAATGGTCAAAGCAAGAAGACAGACCCCTGGCTCGGTATTGGAAGAACTTGGCGCCAGACAACAGGGACTGTCGCCGCAAAAAAGCTCATGTCGCCAAGCGACAGAACTGTCGCCAGGCGACAGAAACTTTTTACGGGCGACAAGCCCTGTTTTCTAGACGCTAGTTCCTACATGCCTTGGCAAGTTTCTGTGTTCTTCGAATTTTCCAGATTTCGTATTATCTTTTCGATTCTAGTCATGAAAGATATTTCCCAAATTTCCTACGTGTAAAATTCCTATGGATTGACTCATGGGGTACTCCCATGAAGACCTTTTAATGCATATGACAATAATGTTAATCAAATCACGCACATGAAATACTTAGAATTTTTCGAGTCTCATCCGCTCATTCTAAATAATTGCCAAAATTTAATAAATTTCAGGAATATAAATAGAAATCCTCCCCAGTGGAGTCGCCAAAAACTGTAGGGAATATTTCAAGCATTATGATAACCCCAAACTTGAACCCCACTGTGATCATACACTAAAGTACGGTGGCGTTCCAAAGGGAAAGACAAAGAGCAAAAAGAGTCGCCAACAAGTTTTAAGGAACTTGTAACCAAAAGACAATCCAAAAGGACCATCAACTACTCCATAAGGTCTTGAACCAAACAGGGTCCGGGGACGAGGGTACGAATCCAATCTACAAAAGAAAGGACCCGCCCTATAAAATAGGCCTCTACTTTGTTCTGCTCGTATTCATGTGCGCTTTTCGAATAACATACAAACATTATATTAAACCTACCCTGTTTATCTATGTTGGTTGAAATTAATGCATAAATAATACTATTATTGGCGATCACTTGAGTTAAAATCACATTAGCCTAAACCAAATTAATAATTATCTTATTAAGCGTGATTTCAAGTACAAATTCCCTTTAACCTGCATAAAAGGTGTGATCAAGCAATAACAATAACATATATATCAAGCAACATAACAAACAAACAATAAATAATAATCATGATAATAGCATGATAAGGTATAATAAAGCTTAATAATAATAGCAAGATCCTAGGCATGATACTAACAAGATTAATAACAAATCCCTAGCATGTCACTAAACAATAAAGATCGAAGCTTTAAACCTAACATGGTACTAACATGATAACATGATATTAGAAAAGAGTAAAGACACCCTAAACATGATACTAGAAAGTATTAAATAACATCCTAACATGATACTAGAAATTAAATACATCCTAACATGATACTAGGAATATTAAACAATAATAAGCATGCAATCTACATTGTGAAAGAAATAGGGAGTAAGCTAATCTACTTACTTTGAAGCCTCGTACCTCTTTCTAATAACAAAATACACAAGTTAGTAAACTTCAATGAAAATCAATAAAGAACAATTAAAGAATCAAATTGAAATCAAATTAAATAAAGTTTTGACTAGTTTTGGACCAAACCCTCAGAAAATATCAAACCTTGCACGTCTAGGGCGAAGGCAACTTCGAACTTGGCTAGATGACTCTAAGTCTAATGTATGCGGAATATTGTATGTGAAAACTAGCTTAGAAAAAGAGAGAAAGAAAGCATGAATTGCTCGAGAGAGAAAAGAGAGAATTGATAGTGATTGATGAGAGATGAAAACAGGAGTTCGGACGCTATTTATAATGAAAATAATCCGAAAAATCACGGAATTTGATAAGGAATAAAACTCCACGCTGTGGCCAGGAATTAACTCTGTCGCGACGCGACAAGGTCTGTCGCGTGGCGACAGCCTGTATAAGCGCGTTTTTTCTTCACACGGAATCCGATCTTTGATCAACTTGATCTACGGAATCCGTACAGAAGATAAAATACATATTTTAAGATAACAAAATAATATTTTATTCCAAATAAAAAACCTCTAAAAGATAATTAATTATTAAACCCATCAATATTAGAATTAAAAAGAACTTTCTAGAAACTTCTAGCAAACTCTAATTAATCGTAATAATTTTAGGAATAAAAAACTAATATTGGGCCCTCCTCTAGATCATTGGGCCGTATTAGAATAAAGCACCGGGCCCAGTTTAGTATTTTGGCCATAACTTCCTCAATATTCATCGGAATTGGGATTATAATATATCGTTGGAAAGGTCTTTTCGAACCCCATCCAACTACACCATTATTGGACCCTTATCATGGACCAAAATAAATTGAAATGGACGTTTCCAAATAAATAAAGTCATTTTCAAAAACAGAGAGAAGAAATTAATTAAAACTAAACCACAACATTTGACCTTCGAATCACTTTCACCTAATTCGATAACAACACAACGCGCAAGGCATTCATCACTGGGTTTGGTTTTGGGGAGACACAAATGGGTGTCTACAAAGCACATGTAATTTGATTGTGAATGTTTAGCAATATTGAATTGATGAATCGAGCAGATGTTAATTTGATATCAAAGGCCATTTTCAATAGGAACTTAGATCTAGTAAATTGCGAGAGCCTGTTAGATCTATGTTGATTAATAAAATTGTGAGAGCCTGTTAATCATGTTATTTGTGCAATGTTGATTATTGATTGTTATGTTTTATCCCGGATTATTAATTATTGGTGAACTTGTGACCCTAGTCTTTCTTATTATTAATTTTCTCCCTAAACTTAATCTCCGTAGTATAGGTTCCTTTTACAAACAACAAATTGGTTACCTTAATAATTTAGATTATTTTAATTAATTAGGAATATAAAGACCAGTTTCCCTGTGGATTCGACCCTACTTCCCTATCTACTTTAGTTAGAGGACTTAAATTAGGCAATTACTTTTGATTAGGGGATACGAATTTACCCTTTCACCTTTACTACCTAGGAAGAAATTCATGCAAAAGACAAAGTTCAATGTACAAAGTCCAATTCAAAAGGAAAACAAAAATGGGTGAAAAAAATGCCTCAAAAACACACCACAAACCAAGACAAGAACAAAGGAAAAATAAGGGAAAAGAAAAATTAAAAGAAAAGAAAAGAAAAGGGATGCCATAGATAAAGGAAGAATAGGAAAATAGAAAAAGGAACTAGAAAGCAAGTCAAACACATATATCCCAATCGACATACAAGTGATCGAATGACAACATCGTCAACGATCCCAAACACATTACGTGTTAACAAGCAATCATCCTCGAACCGTTCAACTTCCTTAAACTAAACCTAATCTATGCATCCAAAGAAAATAAAGACACTTCTACAAAAACATGAATATAGAACGCCTAAAACATGCAATATAGAACGCTTAGAGGCGTTCTTCTGAGGGGGTGCCCTATAAAGTCTACAAAACGCCTCTTTGAGGCGTTTTATATCTAACAAAATACAGAGCGCCTATCTAAGATAGGCGCTTCATATTTAAGGTACAAAGTGAATAACCAACAAGGAAAAGAGAGCTGTTATCTTAGGAAAGGCGCTCTATAGCTACATAAAACCAGAACGCCTATTATAGATAGGCGCTCTCTATTCCTCATTTTTTTAATAAAAAAAAATTATAATAATAATAATAATAATAATAATAATAATAATAATAATAATAAAAATAATAAAAATAATAATAATAATAATAATAATAATAATAATAATAATAATTATTATTATTATTATTATTATTATTATTATTATTATTATTATTATTATTATTATAATTCATACGTAATAATTAAAACACCATAACAATAACATTTTTATTTATAAAAAAATTAATACAAGTATTTCAATCATTGAGGAAAAAAGTTTATGTTACAAGGTTTCTAACATAACTAATTAATTAATAATCAATGTGGTAACAACTTTAGATCGAAGAGCACCGACTTTGAATTGCACCGCAATCATCCGCAACCAGGCTAGCTCGCTTCCACCGGCCTCTACCACCGCAATCATCCACAACCTGGCTAGTACGCTTCCACCAACCTTAAAAATAGAGAACCTGCACCGTACCAAACACCCGCAAATCAAAAGTTTTAAAATCAGAAATTAATCCCAATTATATCATATAAATCAATTGATGAAAGATAAAATTGAAAAATTATTACATGAAAATCGGAATTATGAGATGAAAAATTGCTAAAATCATGAAAATCATATATTATAAAACATAAAAAATCAATTGATAAAAGATGAAAATCAGAAGTTATAAGTTCATAACATGAAAACCGAAACAGATCTAAACATTTTAACAGACCCAAATCATGAATTATAAAATCAAAATCAACACTTTGAATTGGAATTAAATCATAAATTATAGATCGAAAAAAAACCCCATAAAAGTTATATTCATCACTTTCAAACAACCAAAAAACGGATTTAAACATTAAATTCGAACCCAAATGAGATTACCCTTCATTTACCGTACCTTTATGCATCTTTACACTTCATAATCTGTTCTATAGTAGTAAAACCTCATTTCAACGGACCCAGATCTAACGACGGTGGCTAATACGACTCGATCGATGGCGGCATTCGGGCGGAGCATTACCAATTTGTTGAAACTGATTTGAATGCAATCGATTGATTTCTTCGATCTACAATTCTCACCTCTAATATTGAACGCAATCAAATTTAACTTTTGAAAAATTGAGGGAAATGTTACAAATTAAATGATCATGCGGTAGTCTTTGATTTTGAAATTGAAAAACAAATTAACTAGCCTTCTAGTGGGGTTTGAGAGGAGATAATAGAGGAAGAGGAATGGAGATGAGAGGAGAGAAAGAGGAGAGATAAAGAATAAGGGCAGCGTGAATAGAGGAAGTGGAATGGATGTCTGATGGGTGGAATTTGATTTGTTAGGGTTAGATTAATCATTATTTATTTTATATTTTTTTTAATCATGTTAATATCATATAGATCGCTTAAGTTAGAGAGGCGTTCTATATCTATAATCATATTTTCTACACAACATCTATACAACAGTTAACTATGAGAGGCGCTCTATAGGTTTTAACATACAAAGCGCTTATCTTACATATGCGTTCTATAGATAGCTAGAGATCGCCTATCTAACTTGACAGCTCTATATTATGCGTTATTTATTCCCTATTTTGTGGTAGTGAGAGAAAAATTAGAAAGATCTCACCGGGATATCCATGCTTAGCATAATAAAGAAAGGCAATAAAAAGAACGATCTTTGTTGCGTTCCAAAATCGTAAGCATCATCAAAAAGCTATGTGAGAACAAGAAAAGCAAAAGAAGCTATAAACAAAGCAAATGATTAGTAACTTCTTCAAAAAAAAGAACGAAATTACAAAATAAAACTAAACAAAGCTAACAAAGACTCTAAACAACTAAGTAAAACTAAATAAAACTAAACTAACAAATACTAAAAAGGAATGTAAAGAAAGACTAAGTAAGCAATTAAACAACTAGCTAACTAAATGAAACTATACTACAAGATTTGGATTTAAAGGGATTTGGATCAAAGGGTTTTGGATGTAAGGGATTTGGATTCACAAGAGAAAGAAGTAATCAACACCATCACAAAGAAAGCATCACAACAACAACGACAAATCAAGCTCATGGGACTAGCAACAAGCATCAATAAGACTAGAGACTAAGAAATGAAAACCTTGAAGCAAGAGGCAAATAAAACAAAGGCATGCAACAACAACAAATACTGGCAACCGAGATATAAATAAAGTTCCCCCAAGCTAAACATGACTACATCTCAATATCCCAACAATACAAAGGAAGCACATAAAACATTAAGGATGGAGGTAAAAAGCACATGAAACATAAGGGATGGAGGTAAAAAGCACAAAAGCGTGGGAACTAATAACCATCCCCACCACCACCACCACTTGGCTCGGCCTCATTGGAATCATTGTTGCCCATATAGTCATCGAAGGTTGGGAGTGAGTAAGGAGCCCAACCTTCGCTGAATCCCTCGGGCCAACCATAATGCCCCTTGAAGTTATCTTGTTGCCAAAGGGTAAGAGGCGTGAATTCCTCGGGCAAAGCAAGCTCAAGTGGATGGTTAGGGTGCACATAGGGGTAATTAGGATCACCCCTATAGTCACACCCTCCGGGAGCACGATAATCATAGTTACCATGCTCGTTCGGGTAGGAACGAGGCTCGGTATCGGGCTCTAAAGGCCCTTGCCAATAAGGATGCCCTTGCGAAGGTATAGGACCTTGCTGGGGCGGAAAGTAAGGATAGTTAACTGGGGGAGTGATGTTCCCTCGGTTAACCTCCGCATCATAGAGCTGTTGTTGTTGAATGAACATACCTTGTTGCATTTCGAAGATACCTCTCATTTGGGTGTAGAGGGCCTCAAAATCTTGGTCATACATGCCTCCCAAGCGAATTTGCGTCCCGCTAATTTTGTTTCTAAGGGCCTCCAAGTCGGAGCTAGCAAATTGAGGTTGTTGCTCTTGCCCTTGTTGTTGTTGTTGTCAACGTTGTTGATGTTTTTGTTGATGTTATTGTTCTTGCGGCTGTTCTTCTTCTTCTTCTTCTTCTTCTTCTTCTTCTTCTTCTTCTTCTTCTTCTTCTTCTTCTTCCTCCTCCTCCTCCTCCTCCTCCTCCTCATCGGAGTCAAAGTAGGGACGCCGGTAGCTCTTGGGGACATGCCACACATTTGGGGTGTAAGGGACGTCGGTAGCTCTTGGGGACATGCCACACATTAGGGGTGTCCAACTGGTGAAGAGATGTCAAAGATGGGTTGGGAAGGTAGCACCAATGCTTTTTGTCCAGAAGCCACTAATAATGCCCCTCATCATAATTTTTGGAGATGAATTGAATTTGCCCCAATTGTTTCATGTCGAGGTAAAGAGAGGTGGCATCTCCAACCGGCTTGCAATATGGCAAATAATGATCAAGTTGGAGGTTTGTCAAAAGCCGAGTGACCATTCCCCCACAAGGAATCTCCTCGGTATCCCTATATTTCAAGGCTACATAGTAGGTGGCAAAGACGTACCCCAAGTTCAACCGGCCACGATATTCTCCTCTAGTGGCCACCAAAGAATTTTAAGCTCCAATTTGCTCCTTTTGCCCAACTCTTGCTTGGGGAAGACCGAGTACCCCAAAAGACGGTGTAACACCCCAAGAAAAGGTTGGTACACATTGCTAATCTTGGCTTGCTTGGTGACAAACTCACCACCACCGGAGATATCATCCCACCAAGAATCCTGATCATACTCCTCAAAAATATAAGGCTCTAGATCCAAGATGTCTCCATGAGGATAAAAATCTAGAGCGGCATTGAATTGCTCTAAGGAGTAGTCGAAGAAGTTGTTGAAAATCTGGAATCGAACCCTATATTGACCTTCAACGGGAACAAGCTCAACCGTAACAAAGAATTCCAAAGTGGGCTCAACATAGGTGCGGTAGCTATGGGAGATGAATGTGTCCATCCGAAGGTTAATCAACAACTCCCTTACATCTTCATCAATACCCAACTTGGACATGTCATCATGTTGGAAGTAGTGTCTCGTGGGTTTAAGGGAGCGATGTTTTTTTAGTTGTTAGTATCGGATCTTTAGTTTTTGGTCATGGATTTTTCTTTTGGGAAGTGGAGTAGGTTTTCGTGTTTGGGAGGAGGATTTGCTTGGGGTAGGTTCTTCAATGGAGATGTTGGTTTTGCGTTTCTTGCCAAGGTTTTTGAGGATTTTCGACATGTTGAATTCCAAGTCAAGTTCAAAAAAACCAATCACAAATTTTTCAACACCAAACCGCAAAATTCACCAACCAAGAATTTCAACTTCCACCAATCACAAATCAAATCCAAATTGCCAAACAATCACTTAACAATCAACAATTTCCTCCCACACAACCAAAATCACAAGAAGAACCAACTAATTTAACAAATTCACCTTACTACCCAAACTACCAAAAATCAAATTCCAGATTATTCAACCAAATTGCTCACAATTGCTACAAAATCAACAAAAAACATAATGTAAGGTGAAATCAAGCAACAAACAACTCAATTAATCATCCAAAACCAAAATCAATCATCATAATCAACAAAAACCATCCTACTACTATTCATGCTCATGAACAAATTCAAACATGCAAATATATGATATAATTTAAAAAATTGAAGCTAGACAAGATGTTTATACCATATATGGAGCAAGATTGAACCAATTTTAGCCATTAATTTCCACCAAATTGAAAAGCCCCAAATTTTACCCCACTACTACAAAAAGCGTGTTTTTTGGACGCTTTTAAGGCATATTTTCGACGCTAAAAAGCGTCGAAAAATTATTTCTCGACGCTGCAAAAAAGCGTCGCAAATCCATGAGTCGAAATTTTGTCTAAGACACAAAAAGAGTCGAGATTTGAAAATATTACGTATTTTCGCGCATTATCCCAAATGTATGTAGTTTTTTAGGGACGCTTTTTCCTGTCCATATAATCAAATTTAGCGACGCTTTTTGTTGTCTTTCGTTTATTCGTGTCAGTCTATGGTATGGCAGGAAAGTCTTTGAAATTTGAAAATATGCAATTATGTAGACATTAAAAAGCGTCTAGATTTATTTTTCAAGCTTTTTTTTTCTTTTATCAATTTATCATCATACATACATTATAATTATTTAAATTTTATCATAAATTAAATTAATTAATAACATTAAAATAAAAATAAACAAAAATTCTATAAAATTAGATTAAAAAAAAAATAATTAATGAACAATAAAAAGAGTAAGTCGTAGTTAATTACCAAATTTAGAAAAGAAAACATCAAGACAGTACAATCATTAAAAAAAAATGGTTGCATATTAAATAGTATGTAGCTTGTCCCTAAAGAAATACATCACTAATGTAAAGACTAAAAACCAAAATAGATAGATGATGGCCACATTGATCGATATAGTCGCTTGTTGATGCTCAAGTGTCCCGGCCTATTCTTTTGTTGCACCTACATTGCCTTTTCCAATCTTCAAAAAAAAAAAAATACAAAGTATAAATTAGTCTAAATCATTTTTTACCAGAGCAACCACCATTACACATATGAATAACTTGATCACAATCAGTTCATACTTCATATAGATATATGTACATCAGCTTTGTTTGAATTCATCTCACTTTCATTTTACTTGTCTTATTTATTCATCCATCTTTTATGAGAAATTTTCTATTTTTTTTTCTTTTTGTAAAGTGACGTGGGGAAAACTAGGTCGTTGGGCTAATTCTCCTTAAGCCAAACAAAATTTATAAACACTCAACAAACCTAAATACAAGTATAGAGGTAAGTCAAGGGTCAAACCCAAAGGAACGGTAATGCCTAAGTGCTTCCAATTATATGCCTAAGCTAAGTCGAAGACAAGTGATAAAAGGTGACTCTAACAACTACTAAAACGAAGAAACCAAACAAATATAAAAGCTAGGGATTAGGATCCGCAAATAATGGCAATGAACGATGCAAATTGGAATGGAAAGTCGACTAAGTCAAGCAATGTGAGGGAAAATCAATCATGCAACCAAAAGAGCATGTCAAGCTATTCTCCTAGAGGTCTAACTAGCGTCAACTACGATAAACTCTAGCTAGGAAACATCACAAGACACCTCAATCGTGTAAATGCAAGCCACAAATCAATGGTCCGTATCAATGTGAACTTACAATGCAATCTAGTGCAATAATCAAAGTTAGCTACTCTCTAATTAATCACACACATGCACATGATCAATCAACCAAGTTTAATCACATCATCAACTCCATCAATTATCCCCAATTTACATCAATTCATTACATCATAAGCTTCACCAAATCCCTAACCAAACAACTACTCAAGCATGATCATCAATACTACCAATACAAACATGAATAACCAAAATAAATCATCAATTCATCAAAATCCAATCAAAATCAACAATCCAAACAATGAATATTAAACAAAGCAATAAATGAGATAGAGTTTAGAAATGCTCATTGATAATAGAGTAGATATCCAATACAATTGTCACATTTGAATCTTCAATCTCTCAATCACCATTGAAATTCCTCACTTTCTCTCTCTAAAATCTACTCCTAAAATTAACCCTAAACTAGAGAGAGAAGCTCTCAACTAAGCTAGGAAAAATATGATCTAATTGTAATTGTCTAATTGTTTCTCTCTCTACCCAAAAATGGGTATTTATAAATACAAGGAGTAAAAGAAAATAAAATATAAAAGAAAAGGAAATAAAATGGAAAAGAAAATAAAAGGAAAAGGAAAAGGAAAAGAAAAGAAAAAAAAATAAAAATAAGAAAAGAATAAGGAAAAGAAAAATAAAAGAATAAAAAGAAAATGAAATCAAAGAAATAAAAAAAACGAAAAGAAACGGTTTTGCTGAACACTTGAGGGGAAATGATCCCCTGCTTCTCACTCATCAAGCTCCAAATCGCAACTCATCATCATCAAATCACACACATCACAACCATTCATCATCTCCAATCAACGGCCCAAGCAATGCCCAGCTGGGTGCGGCCGCACTCGTTGATTGTGCGCCCGCACCTGCTGAGGTACGAGTGAAGGAGGAGCTGCGGCGGCCGGAGATTAGTTGGTGGCGCAAATGGAGGTAGTTGGTGGCTGAAAATGCGGGAAGCAGGGGCTGTTTTGAGGAGGTAAAAGGGGCAGCAACTGCGGGGTGATTGGTGGCTAGAGATGGTGGCTGATTTGGGGGTTCGATTGGTGGCGATTGTGTGTGGTTTGAGGCAGCAGGTGGTTGATGCGATTGTGTGTTGGTGTTGCGTGAGGTGGCTGATGGGAAACAGGGGAATTGGAGGCTTTTGTGGTTGCGGGAATTGTGTGTTGGTGTTTGCGTGGTGGATGGTGGCTGAAATGGGGTGGAGTAGGGCTGCGTGAGGTGGCTTGTTGTTGCGGGTGGGATCAGAGCTGCAATTGGTGGCTGACTGGCGCAATTGGTGAGTGTTGCGGGAGTTGTTGTTGCGTGGAGTGATGGAGTTGTGGTGGCTGCATGTGAGGTGGTGCTGCGGGATTACGGTGCTGCTGCTGTGGACATTGCGTGGGAACAGGGGAGCTGTTGGAGGAGTTCCTGCCCGCTGAGTTCACCATCACCATCACCACCATGATGGTGATGAAGACATAGAAATGCAGTAGCTATCACCAAATTGGACATTGGGACAAACACCTACAACACACATAAAACCGAGAAATAAAATAAAGTAAAGTAAAACTAAAACCGACAAATAAAAGTAAAAGAAATAAAATGAAAATGAAAATAATAAAAAAAAGAAAATAAAATAAAATGAAAATAAAATCAAATAAACTAAAATAAAATAAAACTAAATCTATAAAATCTAAAATAAAATAAAAACAACTAAAATAACGAAAATAAAAGAAATAAAAGAGAAAATACTAGAAAACCATAGAAAGGTAGAAAAGAGAGAAAAAGCATAAAACCGAGCATTTATTGAGCTAGAAAACAATGAAAAGAGGACAAAAAGGACCTAAATGCTCATCAAATGTGTGCCATTTATGACACACATCAAATACCCCCAAGCTTACCTTTTGCTCGTCCTCGAGCAAAACAAAACCAAGGGAGTGAGAATGACGAGCTTATTGAAACAAACTAAACAAGAGACGAGATGAGAATATACACTTACTCACTGTCGTAGGAATCACGGTTGTTTTTAGCTACAACAAGCCCTTTAAACCCCAAAGTCGCCTATGAGGACGAGTGAGGTCTCGTAAGGGTATCCTAAGAGTTTGACCCATAACTCTCATAATAATACAAACAAGGAAAAGCATGAAAAAGAAAACAAAATACAAGAAAAGCAAACAAATGTTCATGAAAGGACTTTTTGCAAATGTACAAGCACAAGTGGATGCAAATCTTTCTAAACAAGTAAGGGAGTGCACGTTCCAAGATACCCAAGGTTGATTGAAACATAAATATGCTAAGCATAGGAACTAGCTTTCACAATCCACTTTCATCCCAAACAATCTTACCACGTTCTTCCTAATAGCTTCAAATCGACCTCTAATGAGCATCCCATTGATTCCACGATGGAACCGGAAAAAGAGAATTTTTAGGCTACTCGACATCTTGACTTTTGCATCCCCTCTCCCTATTCCTAAAACTCACATTCCTCTCCATCGATGAATGACTCAACCATTTAGGTCAAAAGGTCTTTCCCCAAGGTTGAAACGTAAGGCAATAAGGGTGAAGGTAGGCTAAAAATTTGAAATTTGGTGGTTTTCCTAAAAGTGAAGCAAAGAGGGCGCCTTTCTTTAGAAACACAATCAAGTAATCACCAATATAAACAAAAATACTCACACCCCCAAGCTTATTCAAAGCTATAAACCACAAACATATACACAAAAAGCGTGAGAACGCTTCCCCCCAAGCTTAAATGGAGCATTGTCCTCAATGCTCAAAAAGGGAGAATACTCGCATCAAAATATTTTTGAATTTTTCATTTTTCACTTTTTTTTTCTTTTTTTTAGTGCTTTGTCCTTGCCTCTTTTAACTTTGGACGGCTATTTCGATTTTGCACTTATTTGTCCATGCCTTTTGTAATGTAGGACGGCTTTTACTCAAACTCATTTGCCATTATTCAAAAATAAGAAATAACACAATCTTGCTATCATAAGAACCAAACATTTCAACTTCTCCACCACAAACTCCATCAAGAATGAACAAATTGCTTCACAAAAACCAAGAAAAGAAAGAAAATGAAACAAAAGGCCAAAGATCTAAAGATGTGGCTTGAAAAGAAGGGATAAGGCTCAAATGGTTGCAAGAAGGCAAATGTAAACCCAAAAATAAAGAAAGAAACAAACTATCCTAAAAAAGAAAAATACCACCCCGAAAAAGGTGCCTTTTTCCTCCCTAAATGGTTCGGTCTCGGATTCAAGATCTATGAGTCAAGTTTCAAGATTAGGTTTGCAAGAAGTCAAGGATCCATGCCGCTCATACAAGTATAGGTAGAAGGCTTGAAAAACAAAGAACTCACACGGATGTAGCAAGAACTCATTATTGGCGTCAAATCGACTATAGGAAGCAACTACCAAACATGCCACAAACAAGTAGAATCCGGCTTCATGTTCCCACTAGTTCTAACCAACTACCTTAGCATGCTTTATCCTAGAATCAACCAAGCGTACTCTCAAACCGTGCACACCATTACCATTTAGGAAGAAAAGCATTCAATTATACAAGTCCAAATGTTATTATGTCCAAAGCAAGAACAAAACAAAAACACATTGCAAATTTGCCTTGATAGAAACAAAAATCTTTTTGGACTTTTTCAAAATATAAGAAACATGGAAAAGCATATACAAAGGTGCAAAGCATATATGAATCAAAATCCCACCAAACATGATAGAATACCCTCCCCCAAGCTTGAATGAGACAATACACTCAAACATAAATCATATAATCCATGGGAGGGGAAAACAAGGAGATTAATCCAACAAACCAACATATGTCCAACAAGTCATCATCCACTAGAGAAAGAGCAAGGAAAGATATTACCGGATATTAGGTGGGTGTAAATACCCGCAAATGACCCAATTTAAACCTTTCAAAGCTAATTTCTCAAGAATTAAACCTTGTCTCCATATGCTCGCAAAGATAGGAGTCAACCTTCCTTGATTCTTGATCCAAATCGAAGCACCAAAGTATATCAAGTCATGTACCTAGCAAAAGGCACACAAAAATTTCCATGAGAGAAAATCTATTCTAAAAAGAAAAAGAAAATCTAATCTAAAACACGGGTTACTTCCCGAGAAAGGCTTGCTTAAGGTCCAAGCTTGACCGCTCTAGTAAAATAATATTGCAACGATCGCAAGAGCTTGTCAAATGCACTACTACACATTTAATATGATAGAAGGTAGGCAAATGACGGAAGAAAAACGTGCAACAAGATCATTGCACGCAAGTGAGAAGGGAGGTGCCAAAAGAAAGAAGAAGAAGGATCAAAAGGAAAAACAAGAAAATAAGAAGAAGAAGGGGGAGAAGAAAAAGAAAAAGGCAAATCCTCCTCACTAGGATATTTTTGGGTGGCAACATCACCCTCTTCCTCAATTTGAGATAAATGACCCACATGCAAATCCTCATAGACAAAAGGGTCCCCAATGGGCTTACCAACAAAGGAAGGGAGAAAAATAGGGCAATAGGGGATGTGGTCAAACTTTGGAGAGAAAGGGGTATGAGAAATAGGTAACGGGTTCGCGACTCCCTCAACACAAGGTCTCACATCGCCAATGAGGGCATGAAAATCAATCATAGAATCCTCAAAAGAAGAACACTCATGATCACCATCTCCCTCAAACATCCAACTCCCAAGAGGAACCACATAATCTCCTCCACTACCTTCATGAACAATAGCTCCCTCAACTTCCTTAAAGCCTAAAGTCTCAAAACCATGCATGAATGGAGGCAAATATAACTCAAAATCATCTCTCTCCCATGAAGCTTTCTTAATCAACTTGTTTAAAAGGCTATGGCTATTCCTTATGCACTCAATAAACACATTTGACATAACCTCAAACGAGTCCAAATACTCATGGATAGAAGAGTCACATTCACACACTTGAGACTCATCACAATGGGTGGGCGGGTTGGGATTTTCAAATTCAACACTCTCTTCTCTCCCAACTCCTTCACCATCACTCATATGCTCACCAAAGGTATCCTCACACACTCTTGGTTGCTCAAAATCACCATCATCATCCTCAACACACACATTGGATTTGTTATTTTCACACAGAAGCATCAAAGATGACAATTGGCTTTTTAGCTCTTCATTTCTCCTTCTTTCCTCCTCAAAACGCTCCTCACTCTTTTTCATCATCTCCAATTGACTTCTCAAACAATTAAGAGTAAACTCCATTTTAGGCCCAAGATCATCACTAAGCTCAACATGCCTAATTCGAGTTTCCATGGTAGCAATAAGAGATTCAAAGGATGTAGGAGATTGAGGTTCAACAAAAGAAGAAGAAGTACAACCAAGATTGGAAGAATCAACATTGAAATCATGAGCATGTACATCACATTGGGGGATGGGGGCAAAATCAAGAACATGAGATTCATTATCAAGGGAACGAAGCACATCATAAGAAGGCATGGTAAATAATGGAGAATATTGAAACACACCATTAGCATCAACTTGAGCATGTACTCCATTATCATGAACAAAAGGGGAAATAGAGTTGAAATCATGTGTTCTAGGTTCACTAATGGGATCATGTGACAAATCATGGGAAATCATGCTAACATAAGAAGAATCAAGACATTGCACATCAATAATAGGAACATGATTATCCCTATTATAGGCATCCCTAGCAAACCAAACATAAAAATCCCAAGCATCATCAATTGAAAATGCTCTAAATTCACCATTGTGCATGCATTCAACTTCATTCCTAGTTTGCTCATTCAAACCAAAATAACAAATCTCACAAGCCTCCCAAAGGCTACTACAATTACAATCAAGAAATCCCTCTAGTCTATTAAAATATTCACAAAAAGGCTCATTGTCAAATTGAGGAAATGAGAGACATGCCATTTTATATAAAGCAAACAAAAGAAATCAAATAAAAGAAAACTATAAACAAAGACCTAGACTCAAGCAATCAAAAACACTCAAACATAGACACCGTTCCCCGGCAACGGCGCCATTTTGACGTGGGGAAAACTAGGTCGTTGGGCTAATTCTCCCTAAGCCAAACAAAATTTATAAACACTCAACAAACCTAAATACAAGTATAGAGGTAAGTCAAGGGTCGAACCCAAAGGAACGGTAATGCCTAAGTGCTTCCAATTATATGCCTAAGCTAAGTCGAAGACAAGTGATAAAAGGTGACTCTAACAACTACTAAAACGAAGAAACCAAACAAATATAAAAGCTAGGGATTAGGATCCGCAAATAATGGCAATGAACGATGCAAATTGGAATGGAAAGTCGACTAAGTCAAGCAATGTGAGGGAAAATCAATCATGCAACCAAAAGAGCATGTCAAGCTATTCTCCTAGAGGTCTAACTAGCGTCAACTACGATAAACTCTAGCTAGGAAACATCACAAACACCTCAATCGTGTAAATGCAAGCCACAAATCAATGGTCCGTATCAATGTGAACTTACAATGCAATCTAGTGCAATAATCAAAGTTAGCTACTCTCTAATTAATCACACACATGCACATGATCAATCAACCAAGTTTAATCACATCATCAACTCCATCAATTATCCCCAATTTACATCAATTCAGTACATCATAAGCTTCACCAAATCCCTAACCAAACAACTACTCAAGCATGATCATCAATACTACCAATACAAACATGAATAACCAAAATCAATCATCAATTCATCAAAATCCAATCAAAATCAACAATCCAAACAATGAATATTAAACAAAGCAATAAATGAGATAGAGTTTAGAAATGCTCATTGATAATAGAGTAGATCTCCAATACAATTGTCACATTTGAATCTTCAATCTCTAAATCACCATTGAAATTCCTCACTTTCTCTCTCTAAAATCTACTCCTAAAATTAACCCTAAACTAGAGAGAGAAGCTCTCAACTAAGCTAGGAAAAATATGATCTAATTGTAATTGTCTAATTGTTTCTCTCTCTACCCAAAAATTGGTATTTATAAATACAAGGAGTAAAAGGAAATAAAATATAAAAGAAAAGGAAATAAAATGGAAAAGAAAATAAAAGGAAAAGGAAAAGGAAAAGAAAATAAAAGAAAATAAAAATAAGAAAAGAATAAGGAAAAGAAAAATAAAAGAATAAAAAGAAAATGAAATCAAAGAAATAAAAAAAAGGAAAAGAAACGGTTTTGCTGAACACTTGAGGGGAAATGATCCCCTGCTTCTCACGCATCAAGCTCCAAATCGCAACTCATCATCATCAAATCACACACATCACAACCATTCATCATCTCCAATCAACGGCCCAAGCAATGCCCAGCTGGGTGCGGCCGCACTCGTTGATTGTGCGCCCGCACCTGCTGAGGTACGAGTGAAGGAGGAGCTGCGGCGGCCGGAGATTACTTGGTGGCGCAAATGGAGGTAGTTGGTGGCTGAAAATGCGGGAAGCAGGGGCTGTTTTGAGGAGGTAAAAGGGGCAGCAGTTGCGGGGTGATTGGTGGCTGGAGATGGTGGCTGATTTGGGGGTTCGATTGGTGGCGATTGTGTGTGGTTTGAGGCAACAGGTGGTTGATGCGATTGTGTGTTGGTGTTGCGTGAGGTGGCTGGTGGGAAACAGGGGAATTGGAGGCTGTTGTGGTTGCGGGAATTGTGTGTTGGTGTTTGCGTGGTGGATGGTGGCTGAAATGGGGTGGAGCAGGGCTGCGTGAGGTGGCTTGTTGTTGCGGGTGGGATCGGAGCTGCAATTGGTGGCTGACTGGCGCAATTGGTGAGTGTTGCGGGAGTTGTTGTTGCGTGGAGTGATGGAGTTGTGGTGGCTGCGTGTGAGGTGGTGCTGCGGGATTACGGTGCTGCTGCTGTGGACATTGCGTGGGAACAGGGGAGCTGTTGGAGGAGTTCCTGCCCGCTGAGTTCACCATCACCATCACCACCATGATGGTGATGAAGACATAGAAATGCAGTAGCTATCACCAAATTGGACATTGGGACAAACACCTACAACACACATAAAACCGAGAAATAAAATAAAGTAAAGTAAAACTAAAACCGACAAATAAAAGTAAAAGAAATAAAATGAAAATGAAAATAATAAAAGGAAAAAAATAAAATAAAATGAAAATAAAATCAAATAAACTAAAATAAAATAAAACTAAATCTATAAAATCTAAAATAAAATAAAAACAACTAAAATAACGAAAATAAAAGAAATAAAAGAGAAAATACTAGAAAACCATAGAAAGGTAGAAAAGAGAGAAAAAGCATAAAACCGAGCATTTATTAAGCAAGAAAACAATGAAAAGAGGACAAAAAGGACCTAAATGCTCATCAAATGTGTGCCATTTATGACACACATCATAAAGATTAGAGCAAGTAAAATGGGGGAGGTAACAACTCTAACAACAAACACATTTTTATCCCCAAACTTCAGCCATAATAAAGCTCATAGTCAAATTGATGATAGCTAAAAACAAACTAACAAAAGCAAACAGCAACAACACTTAAGAACAACAAACAAGGCAACTACTCTAATACATTTTTCTGTTGCTGAATCGAACCTTGCGATTCTGATGTGTTACATGGCTCAAATTAGTTGTTTGTATGGCTATTTTAGTGAATGTATGTTCATAGGAGGTACTATAATATTTAATATAAGCTATTGCGGAACAAGCTAATGTTTGCATCTTTACAACAAGGAAAAAAACAGCTGCCAAAGTAAAGCAAGCAAGAGCAACATGATATGTTTTTGTCAAGCAAAAAACAAATGCAATCAAATCATGCATAATATGCGAAAACTCGAGAAAAAAGCAGCTTGTGCTTTCTTTCATAACACATTATGCAAAATCATACATACATGTCATCATATGGCAGGAAACGTTTTCCAAGGTATAAACAACTATGCCAGGAAACTTGATTCAAGCAATAAAATTGAGTATTATTTATACAAATCATTGCAAGTATAAAATAAAATCATATGGCAGGGCCTTCAGGCCAGATTTTGGCTAACCAGAATCAGATTAGATGGTCATTAGTCATCTCAATTAAACATGGTAACAAGTAGTATTCCAAGTGAAGGGAATATCCAATAATGAAAAAAACTGAGTTTTCACCCCACCATTACTAATATCATTATTTTTCCTAATCTTATGATTGTAAATCCTCAAAGATGCATTGTAATTTTTATGCACTACAAGTCTGTAAGCCATATACCAAAAATGGCAGGGTTCCCATCTAACAATAAAAACGGCTACTATAGCTTGAAGCCTTCAAGAGCACATCATTTTTTATTTTTTAGTCGTATTCACATACTCTACTGGATACGCCTTTTCATATAGCACACTCAATAGTTGGTTTCCCTGATTCTAAACCAGAATCCAAGTTGCCCAGGTTGCAGATCTGACCTTGGGGTACAAAGGAACCCAGGTTGCAGACCTGACCTTGGGGTACAGAGGCATGCAACTTAAGTCAATATTTAACGCTTCTTGCACCAGGCTTATTAACTAAAACAAAAGCAGCCAAAAATATGTGAAACATACAGAAAGAAAAGGGTTCATGGCTCTTAAAACTGAGAGCTCACTGTTTCGTTTGTTGTATTTTTAAGTATGGCAGCAATAATATAATTTCGTATTTGTAACAATGACTTAGTAAAGTTTAGACAAACTCTTTATTACATATACATCACTTTCTTTACATTCAAGAATCAACCAATTGCTGAAACATCCATTCCCTTAATCCCCTATTCCCCAAACGATTCTAACCCTTCATGTAGAAATATCCAATTACCATAGGAAATGCAAAGGATCCCGCCTCAAAGCAAAGTAAGCAGTATCATATTTGATTATATTAGGGGAGTAGGGGAGCAGGGCAGACAAGTTGTATAAAAGCAGCAGGGGAGCAGGACAAGCAGTAGCAGGGGAGCAGGGCACACACACATACACACACATCACAAGCAAGCATTCACACAAGCTCTAAATGTTACCTGATGTTTTGCCTTTCCTTAAGAATTCAGATGCTTTATCTAGAAGACCCGGAGATGCATTCCCTTGACGAACTGCTCCTACAATTTGAGAAAATTGTCCAACAAGCGCTTTAAGTAGAAGATTGTTGTGTCCGACCTCGTCTTTCAGCTTTTCATTTTCTTGAGATAGTGTATCACTTTTTTTGTGCAAAGCATTCACTTCTTCTTTAACACTATCCATCACAATAATCCTCTTTTTAACTTTTCCATAGCCCTCCTTCCTTAACACACCACGTACTCCGAATATGTCCCCGTTTTTAACCCCTAGTTTGTAACTCACCAGACGATCGGGAATCTCATTGCCATACATAGTTTGCTGAAATGCTTCATCTTTGAGCTCTTGTTCAGACATCTTAGGGTGCACCATCCTCAACTCTTTAACCTTAGCTTTAACATCATCCTCAACTCTTTAATCTGATTTTGACAAGCTCGTGCCTTTTTACCGCATGCTGACATAGTCTGCAATCACATTTTTAGATTTTTTAGTTAGAGATTAAATAACGTTTAATAGAGTAAACAATGAGGTAAATATTGTCCTTACTTTCCCATAATCCGAATCCCAATATTTTACCAACTTAACCCAGTTACTACTGGTAATTCCATGTGGCACATTATTACACATATCATCCATTTTCTTCTCTAGTGGCTAGTAATGAATCAGTTTCAGAGAATATTTGAACTGCCTCCAACATTTATTGGCACGCTTGAGAGCTTGGTTGTCATATTCCACACCAGGAGGAATCACAAAACGATCCTTCAATAAAAATAATTAGTTAAAAATGTAAATGAGTAAGTAATCTATTAGAAGTAAGAGACCGTCTAAGTATATGTCTTAGGGATGAATATACTTACTCTTATGTCTTTAATTATTTTCCCTTTAAAATGCTTGTCGATTGCTTTCCAATCTTTTTCCCCAACTGGACAATGTGACTCCATCTTCGCAATCGTACTAATGAATTTAACCAAAATATGTCCACCCTTCCCAATTGGCTAGCATAAATCATTGAATTTCACATAGTACTTGACGCCGTTGTTACTCTATACATCAATTGGTAGAATAATACCACTTACTAATGTAGTATTACCCTTGGCATGTAAATAAAATAACAAAATTAAGTTAAAAGAAATAATCTGTTAAGTGAACAATATATTCTAACAGAGAACCAGATAAAAATTTTGCAAATACACACACACAAGCTGCAATTCATTTATGATGTTCAGATCTGAATTCAAAACTGAATTCAAATTTGAATTTCGGTTCTGATTTCAGGTCTAGAATTCATTTCTGATGTTCAGACCTGAATTCAAAACTAAATTCCAAAACTGAATTCAGATTAGAATTTCAGTTCTGATTTCAGGTCTAGAATTCATTTCTGATGTTCAGAGCTTAATTCAAAACTGAATTCCAGAACTGAATTCAGATTTGAATTTCAGTTCTAGAATTCATTTATGATGTTCAGAGCTAAAATCAATTCTGAAATCCAGAACTAATTTCATATTTGAATTTTAGTTCTGATTTTCAGTTATAGAATTCATTTCTGATGTTTAGAGCTGAAATCAAAACTGAAATCCAGAACTGATTTAAGATTTGAATTTTAGTTCTGATTTTTAGTTATAGAATTCATTTGTATTGAAGCAAAAAAGAAAGCATGCTACACATATCATATGTGTGTCTCAAAATCTGATCTCATGATGAAGTAAGGAAAAATAAAAAAAATAAAAAATAAAAACAAAACAACCATAACATTAGCACAGAACACATATCATAGAGACTCAATTCAAATGTCAATTAGCATGTACCTCGACATAACAAGCATAATTTACTTGAAAAATTAATTAAATTATGCAGCTCAATAACAATTCCATATATCTAAATTTAGAATAAGTTTGACAATGATATTTAAAATACACATGCATGTGTAACACGTATAACACAAGTTAGCCTCCACCCCCTCCCCCCACAATAACAAGTAGCAGCAACATGGCAGGATCACACCACAACAACAACGAGCATCAGCATGACAACTTTTATAGAAAACATTTACCTATGGTTAGAACCTCCTCCTTGTCGTCAAAATCAATGTGTTTAGGCCAATCCGGAAGTGCTTTTGGTCGTAAGGACTTAGATTGTTTCGGGATCTCTTCTGATTCGTTTCTAGTTTTTTGTCTTTCATGATTATCCTGTGGAGCTGTAGCTGAAGTTTTCACAGCACCTGTTTCACGGTTCCGAATTCCTCGTGTAGCAGGTTTTGGGCGCTCGGGAGGTTTGTGAGAAGTAGAAGGGGAGTTCAATGAGCCTGGTGCAATTGAATGTGGAATATTAGGTGGGACTTTTGCTGGGAATTAGTAGCTGCCTCTTTGACTGAACTCAATGTTGAACCAGGATGATTTTTCCAAATTTATCCTAAACTATTAGGTGGTTGTTGGTCAGATGTTGTAGTGGTAATAGGTGGAGAAAAAGGTCCCCATTTGTCATCCTTAAGTACCTCATTCTGTGGTGACTTAGTAGCATGTTTTTTGGTAGGTTGTAAAACAACTTCAGTAGCATTTGACTTAGCTATGGCAGCAACTATTTCCCTTGCTCTCTTACTTCGATAAGTCATCTTTACCTGATAAAACCATAAGACAAGCTACATAAGTTTGTCAAAACTGATATAAAGACAAAACCATAAGATCTAAACTATGTATCTAAACTATATAGTTCTCAACTATAATCACAATATTACAATTACAGTGAGTTCATTACAAACAGCAAAAGCACTTAGTTTAATTACATTTCTGAACTGATGTAATCACAATATCAGTGGAAAGTAAAGACAGTATATATAGACAAAACTGATATAAAGACAAGACAATATATGTACAGCTAAACTAAACATCAAAACTGAAATACAAAATAAGAACAACAATAATCAATGCATCAGAGTTAAAATTCCAGAGATGAATTCCAGAACTGATTATTCCAGGAATGAATCATACTAGAAATTCAGTTCTGGATTCAATTTGGAATTCAGTTTTGGAATGCAGTTGTTATTTGACCAATATGAAACCGAGACAATAATACTACTTAGTACCATAAAAACAGAAATTAAGTTAACAAAATGCAAACTTTGATGAATTAGAATAACTAAATGAAATATAAAAATACACACCCATCCAAATCTATGAACTCAAATTTATAATATATCATAAAAGTTGTAAATAAATTATTCAGGTATATCAAACAAGTCCCTAGGCTTAGTTTTCACAACATGACACCACCCTTTTTGTATCTCATCCTCAATATAAAAAACTTGTTTTGCTTGAGATGAGAAAACAAATGGATCATCACGCAAAAATCGCCTTGTGCGCATCAACTTTGAGAAATTGATACGATCGCGAACACTTCCATTCGGATTTGTTTTGATACCCCTACAGATATCGACCCAATCACAACGAAACAATACAACCTTATAAGACCCATAATAATCTAATTCCAAAATTTCTTTGAGTTTTCCATAATATTCGTGACCCTCTGCTTCCACCATGATTCCTGAATTCTGATTTATTTGAAATCACTCGCGATCCACAATATCAAATTTGTAACCATTGATAATAACACTTTTCATTCTTTTCCCGCGGTTACTCAAGCCACCGGGTAAGGCTTTTCTTAACTTTCCTTCTACCGTGCTATCAACTAAATTATGGACCTATAATTCGAGAATAATGAAGTTAGAATTAAAAAGTTATATAATATGAAAATAAAAAGACCCTAAATGTAAAAGCATATGACCTGGCTTTGCAACCAATCTGCAAACTCATCAATTATCCAGTGATTTTCAATAGATTCATCAGCTTGACTACCTCCAACGTCATTCTCTTGCCTCTTTAATTTTAAGAACTCACTATCGAGATTGTAAATTTTATGTTAGTAACAAGTATAAATTGGACGCTTTAACTTAACTCAGAAAGCTACTTACTTGAGCACCGGGGTTAGTTCATCAGAATGAAGTAAACCATAGCGATGAGCTTGTTTTGAACTTCTATCATCCAAACGGACATTTTCTTTCTTTCCAACAACACGACCACCAGAGTTATACAAATAGTTGTCAATGTTTGATACACCATCCTCATTCCTTCTAGATCTATTGAACATAGTCTCAACACTTTCTAAATATCTCGAACAAAATGCAATTGTCTCCTACAAAAGGTAAACTTCCGCTATAGATCCTTCCGGTTGCGCTTTATTGCTTACATGAGATTTCAAAAAGGCCTAGTACCTTGAATTATAGTAACGATTTTGTATGTGAATGTGAAAGAATAAGGAAAATTATTATTTAAAAATGAATAATACAAATAAATAGAATATTAATAATAATAATAATAGTAATAATAATAATAATAATAATAATAGTAATAAGTACCTTTCAACAGGATACATCCATCTATAATGAATCGGTCCGTCTAGTTTGACCTCTTCCACTAAATGAATTAGTAGATGAACCATGATTGTAAAAAATGTTGGTAAAAATTCTTTTTCAAACTTGCAAAGAGTCAACACGAGCTATGATTGAATGGTATCTAATTCTCTTGTATCTAAAGCAGTTGAACATATCTTTTTAAAAAAAGTCAGACAACTCTTCAAGCGAGTCAATAACTCTTGTGGCATTCGATGCCCTTAAAGCAACCGGGAGGATATCTTGCATGAGAATATGATGGTCGTGACTTTTCATATTAATAAGTTTCCGTTGCTTTAGATTTACACATCTTTGCAAATTAGATCCATTTCAATCGGGAACTTTCATCTTTTTCAAGACTTTCAAAAATCGTTCTTTTTCCTCGTTAGACATGGTGTATGCAGCCTGTCGGATGTAACCTTGAGGGTCGATCCATAGATGAGGTTTTATATTCAAATTCTTTAGGGCTTCTCTGCCACTCTCATCATCCCTACTATTATCCATATCTAAAAGAGTTCCTAATAAAATATCGGACACATTTTTTTCAATGTGCATAACATCTAAATTATGTCTAAGAGGATTATGCTCCCAATACTCTAATTCAAAAAACGTACTTTTCTTTTTCCAAAGAATATGATCACCATCGGGATCGCAATCATCATCAAGTTTGTTTCGGGGTTTTTTGTGAACTCCTCGGATACTGGTCACGTTTTCTTTGACAATGAGACTAGGACACCTGCAAAACAACGAATATTCCGGTGATCGGAATATTCGCCTCCGACTATCAAGTTAGTGATCGGAAATCGGAAAAGCTAGAGAGAGAAAGTAGAGAGAAGTTGGAGCTTTTAAATGCTCTATATTATTTATGTTATGTCATAATCCACCCCTCCCATCATAAATGATTGGGGTATTTATAGGGGTGGGACTATGTGCCCCTCTAGGGTTTATACCCTAGAATTTCGTGACGTGATTGGCTGCACAATCAGGGGTTGCCACGTGTCATGTGGAGCGCCGTTTTACGGCTTTCAAGGGTTTCTCGGGATTTGGGCCTGATGTAATCAGGGCCTTTTTCTCTTTCTGATGTTGTATTGTGTATTTAAAGATAGCTGACATGTGTCACCCTGTCACCTGGACACGTGTCACACTCTCATAGGGCCAGGTGTTGCCTTCTTATTGGGCCACGTGTCACTATGAGATTGGGCCACGTACCTGGGGTATTTTTACCCTAAACAAAGTTCATTGACAGCTTTTTTCCCTCTTTTGTTAGGAACTTTTTTTGTCTTCCCATATACATACTTTACCCCTTCTTGTTGCTTCAAAACTTCGGTCCTGCTGGTACGAATCGGAGTAATACCATATTCTTCTTTCCCATCAAACAAATTAGCTTGTGAACGATATGCATGATCAATAGGCAACCATTTTCGATACCCAGGGTAGATAATTTTGCCACCAAATCTATCTGAATTAGTAGAATGAGTGCAAGAAGGACAAGCTTTGTAGCGTTTCGTACTCCAACTTGACAGCATAGCATAAGCCGGAATGTCATTAGTAGTAGAGTGTAGGGCTGCTCGCAGTTTGAAGTTGCTTCCACTATAAGAATCAAAAGCATCAACACCTTCCCATAATAATTTTAGTTCATGGATTAGTGGTTGCAAGTACACATCAATATCCATACCGGGACCAAATTTACCAGGAATAATTATAGAAAGAATAAAGGATGATGGTTTCATACAAAGCCATGGTGGTAAATTGTAAGGAATGAGGACCACCGACCATGTACTATAATTTGCGTTCATAAGACGATATGGATTAAAACCATCACTCGCTAGGCCTAATCTAACACTGTGAGGATCAGCGGCAAACACTGTTTATTTATCATCAAATTTTTTCCAAGCCTCGCCATCAGCAGGGTGTCGTAGAATCTTATCATCCTTACAATTAAAGTGCCATCTCATGTCCTATGCAGTTTTAGATGACATGTAAAGCCTCTTTAATCTAGGGATAAGAGGAAAGTACCGCATTACTTTAGATGCCTCGCCTTTCTTACATGCTTCTTTTCCTTTTTCATTTACATCACCCTCCTTTCCTTTCACATTTTTCCACCTTGATGTCTTGCATATATGACAATCACTTTTATCTGCGAATTCGCCCCAATATAACATGCAATCATTTTGGATGGATTTTCTTATATCCTAACCCTAAATCATTTATTATCTTCATGCCTTCATAATAGGACGATGGAAAATCCTTAATAATGGGAAATGCGTCAATTAGAAGTTCAAGTAATTTATTAAATGACTCTGCAGACCAATGGAACATACACTTTAGGTGAAACAAATGCAATAGAAATGAAAGTTTCGAAAAAGTAGTACACCCCTCGTATAAGCCTTTTTCAGAAGCTTCCATGAGATTTTTATTCTTTGCCTGTTCTTCATTTGAGAAAGTTGATTGATACTCACCATCTACCTCGTGATAAATGGTAAACCCCTCATCCATGTCATATGAATTGTCATCTTCAATACTTTGTTCATTAAATGATGGATCTTGTGTTTTGTCAATTTGTCGTGTATTAACTCTAAAAGCTACTCTTAGTAACCCGTCCATATCATCTCGACCTACTGCATTCACTTGATCATCACTTAGATCATAGGTCTTACTCCCTTCATCTTTACGATGAAATATCCAATTTCTATAGTTTTTATAAAAACCATAAAATAAAATATGGCCTCCAACTTCTTCTATAGAATTCGTTTTATTTAACTTGCACTTATTACATGGGCATTTAGTTTCCCACGTATTTGGTAAAAGACTCTCTTTAGAAAGTTCCAAGAAGTTCATGCAACCTTTAAAATAAGCAGGATCACCTCTTGGTAAATCAATCCAACTAGTATCCAAGTCTACAAAGAAGTATTTAATTAATTGCTAATTAAAAACAATGACATTAAAAAAAAAAAAGTCATGTTACAAGGATCCTTAAACCAATATATAATAGGGAAAGAAGAAAATTAGAAAGAAACATGCAACAATAAATAAAAAGTTATACGAATAGAGTCCAAAGTGAGTTTCCATCCTAGAATGATCCAATTTCCATGTCCGTCTCTTGCTGGGTCATGCTGGCACATGACTTCCTTCATTAGGATTGTGATACATTAAAGATTTCAATTTCAGGTTCTCTGATTCACTAAAATATGAGCTTTTATGACAAGAAACTCTCTATTTATCACCATTATATTCGTAACCACCAGCTTTAATAGAATATACAACATTAAACCATTGATATTCTTAGATTTTAAGTTTATATGATGATATTCAATTACACAATTGATTGGTTTAAGTTCAAACAATATATTTTGTAATGAACCAGCCATCTATAGTCCTCATGTATGACAGATAGAAGAAGAAAACAGGCACCAAGGCACTAATACAGCAGCAGGTCGTGAGAATTGGGCAAGGGAATGAGTGAGAGCACATAGGAAGACAAAATGCAACAATTCTGAAATTACTTAATACAATTGTCCATGGCCTTACATGTAATGTCGTAGATAATGAACAAAAAAAGGTAAGTCGAAGCATGAAGCTATTCAAATCCAACTGACTCACATACATCCATTTTGGTAATCTATCTTTGCTATACAACACTAGGAGTCTACTAGGACTGCATATATAGACTAATTTTAAAATGTATAAAATTGAGACTTTCAAGAAGATGTACAATTGCATTTTCACTGTCAATTACTCAATCATAACAAAATCAGACAAGATTATGAATATATTGATGTTTGATGAAATGAAAATCAGGCACAAAGGTATATGCAATTATTTCTTACAGCGTAGAAAGGCTTGAAAGAGATTCAGAACTCTGAGGCAAGCTACCAGATAGTTTGTTGAACGAAAGATCCTTGCATCAGTCAGCAATTTGAGCAATGATCACCAAAGTGACAAAATTAAGCAAAAAACAAGCAGCATCCATCTGACTTATAAGAGCATATAGTCTTCATATATAACAAGAGTTCTAGGCTCAACAATATGACTTGATTCATCAGCAGCAGGCCGTGAGTATTGGGGTTGTTGTCTAATGATTTATAAGGGAATGAATATTGCTTTTAAGAGCAGAGCATGTGAAGACCCATAAAATTCATATCAGAGCAGAGAATGTAATCATCAGCCACAAAATCACCATAGAAAAACCAGAAAATTTATATAAAAAACCCATAAAATTCATATCAAAAACCTACAAAATTCAAAGCCTATAAAATTCATATCAAAACCCCATAAAGTTCATATCAAAAACCCATAAAATTCAAAGCCTATGAAATTCATATCAAACCAAAAAATTCAAAGCCTATAATATTCATAGTCGAAAATTCCCAAACTAAAACCCTAGAAAAAGCCATCAAATTCATCACAAAAACCCATAAAAAACTTTTTACAAAAAAAAAATACAACAACAACAACAAGGAAATCTGAAATTTGAATACAAAATTCACGAAAAAAGAACAAAAAAAGAATTTAAATTACCTAATTAAGGGCAAAAAATTACCTTGCAATAAGATCGATTCTTGTTCGATCTACTCCAATTGTAAATCGAACACATGCAAAGAATTATTTCCAAATTTAACAAAATTTAACGAATTGTGAACAATTAGGTGTAGACACCCAATTGTGTCTCCCCAAAATCAAACCCAGTGATGAATGCCTTTCACATCGAACCATAATCGAATGAGGTAAAAGTGTGAAAAGTCAAGTGTTGCGGTTAGTTTTTATTATAATCCTTCTTTCTTTTTTCGAAAACCCACTCTATTTTATGAAAACGTCTAATCCAGTTTAGTTTGGTCCATGATAAGGGTCCAATAATGGTGTAGTTGGATGGGGCTTTAAAAGACATTTCCAACGATATATTATAAGCCCAATTCCAATCAATAATGAGGAAGTTATGGCCAAAATACTAAACTGGGCCCAAACCGGATTTTACCTACGACCCAATGATCATGAGGAGGGTCCAAAGGTTTAATCCTATTCCTAAACTAATTAGGATTTATTAGAATCTTCTATATGTTTCTAAAATATCTTAATTATCCTTTTTTGAAAAGATAAGATCATGGAATTTGATTTGAATATAAACTTTCCTAATTCTATTCGGATTTAAAGATGTTCAAAGATAGTCAGATATTATTTTTGTCCCTTATAATTTTTATCTAAATTTTATATTCTTCGATAGATCATGAAATTATCTTTCCAATGATATATTATAATAATAAATCTGAGCTATAACGAAAAAGATATTAAACATATACGAAACTCTATCCAAAACTGACATCCTTTCACTATTTCGGCCATGTCTTTCAATCTACAACAGATTTTTATCTGATTCTAATTTCATTGTAAAGTAGACTTCAAGAGCTTTCCAACGACATATTATATGACTTATTTGGACTTCTAGATCAAAAGATATGATAAAAACAAAATCCGGAAAAACTATCTCTGTCGGCAAACGACAGGTTTGTTGCCTCGCGACAGACTCTGTCGCCTGGCGACAAGATAAATTTCTGGCGACAGGTCTAGTTTTCTGGCGACAGAGTGGAGTTATATTCCTTATCAAATTTTATGATTTTCCGGACTGTTTTCTTATAAATAGGGTCCTCGACCTCTATTTTTATTCATCAATTATCATCAACTATCAACTTCATCAATTCTCTCTATTCTCTCTCAAGAATTACTGATTTCTTTGTTTCTCTCTCTCTCTCTTTCTAAACCAACCTTTTTACAAAACACAATTCCGCATTCACATGACTTAGAATCTCTTAGCCAAGTTCGAAGTTGCCTTTGCCCTAGACATGCAAGGTTTAATGTTTTCTGAGGAAAGAGGTACGAGGCTTCAAAGTATGTAATCTTATTACTCTCTTTCAATGTAGAAAGCATGTTTATTATTGTTTAATTCCTAGTATCATGTTAGGATGTTTTTAATGCTTTCCTAGTATCATGTTAGCATGTTAGTACCATGTTAGGTTTAAAGCTTTGATCTTTATTGTATAGTGACATGCTAGGATTTGTTATTAATCTTGTTAGTATCATGCCTAGGATCTTGCTATTATATTTAAGCTTTATTATGCCTTAACATGATTTTGACTATTATTATTGTTATTATGATTATTATGATTATTATTATTGCGTTATTATTATGTTGCTTGATATTTTATTGTTATTGCTTGATCACACCTTTTATGCATGTTAAAGGGAATTTGTACTTGAAATCACGCTTAATAAGATAATTAATAATCTTGTTTAGGCTAATATGATTTTAACTCAAGTGATCGCCAATAATAGTTTGTTTGTGCATTAATATTCAACCAACATAGATAAACAGGTTAGCTTTATTATAATGTTTGTATGTTATTCGAAAAGCGCACATGAATACGAGCAGAACAAAGTAGAGGCCTATTTTATAGGGCGGGTCCTTTCTTTTGTAGATTGGATTCATACCCTCATCCCTGGACCCTATTTGGTTCAAGACCTTATGGAGTTGATGGTCCTTTTGGATTGTCTTTTAAGTTTACAAGTTTCTAAAACTTGTTGGCGACTCTTTTGCTCTCTTTTCTTTCCCTTTGGAACGCCACCGTACTTTAGTGTATGATCATAGTGGGGTTCAAGTTTTGGGTCATAATGCTTAAAATATTCCCTACAGTTTTTTGGCGACTCCACTGGGGAGGATTTTTATTTATATTCCTGAAATTTATTTTGACAATTATTTAGAATGAGCGGATGAGACTCGAAAAATTCTAAGTATTTCATGTGTGTAATTTGATTAACATTATTGTCATATGCATTAAAAGGTTCTCATTGGAGAGACCAATGAGTCAAAAACATAGGATTTTTACACGTAGGAAATTTGAGAAATATCTTTCATGACTAGAATCGAAAAAACGCTGCGAAATCTGGAAAATCCTAAGAACACAGGTACCTGCCAAGGCATGTAGGAACTAGCGTCTAGAAAACAGGGCTTGTCGCCTGTAAAGAGCTTCTGTCGCCTGCGACAGTTCTGTCGCTTGGCGACAGGGGTTCTTTTGCGGCGATAGCCCCTTTAGTCTGGCGCCAAGTTCTTCCAACACCGAGCTAGGGATCTGCCTTCTTGTTTTGACCATTTCTAGAACTGTTGGCTCGATTCTATTTATTGATTGAGTCCTTTTCTCACTTTTCTGAACCCATATGTGTTCTACATATAACCCTCTGGGGGTTCCTGCTTCACATGCCCAATTGAATATCCACTTTACGTGCAATAACGAGTACGTGCAAAGTTTGTGAATCCACCAAACCATGGAGTCGAGTTCAATTTCATCACGAACTCGCGGGGTCCTGTCCATTCGCACCAACCCTCACGGTTAGGCTTGTGTGCAATGCATACGGACTCATAACCATGGACCCTTTTTGACTTAACCCATATCCTTGAACTTTAGAGAACTAGAGCCATGGTTAGGTTGCAAACTCATTGCATCATATTGTGACTATGTGAACTACTTGTGCATTATTTGCTTGTGCATAGCTTATATGTGACTAAACTAACTGTTTGGTTTGACTTGTGTATGTAAATAAGTCTAAATAAACTAACCAATGTCTAAAGGACTTTGTTTAATTAATTAATTAATTAATTTGAACTAATGAACAAGCCTAAAATCGAGTCATAGTTCCTTTTAGTCAACCCGGATTTTTATTACCGTATACTGCACAAGCGTCAACCTGTTTTGCTCATAGCCGGAGTTCTAGGAAGAAACACGAATTGTATAACCTATGGATCTGTAGCCCCGAGTTTTATCTTTATTTTGGCATTGGTTTCGTCCCAATCAGAGTCACGGATCAAAAGTTATGACTAAAATACTTCAGCCTATCCAGTTTGATGCATATACGTCGTGAAGTCTTAATTTAGTCTTTGCTTAAGTCTAGTCACATAGTCTAGCCACATGGTCATGAAACAAGTCTTAACATGTCACCTACACTCATTAGTCTTAGCACACACTTTGTACATGTCACCATGACCATGTCTTAGGTTCATGCGCGAGTCGTTTTTCCGTCATTTGAGTTGGGGGTCCATTCTATTCCTAATTCTTCCATATTTCTCCATCTCCATCATCTTCCCACTCACTACATTCTTTCCCCATGCATATCATACTTCTCACTCTTCCATAATCTTTTCCCATCTTTTGCATGTTGAATAAAGCTTGAGTCAAAATAATTGGTATAAAACTTATCCCTAATTTCCCTTTCTACAGTACTTGGTCAAGGAAAGAAGGGAGTTTAATTGAGGACAACACTTTTGTTCAAGTCTGACTTTTTGACAAACCAATCGGTAGGAAAAGAAAAGCTAAGAAGATAATGGCTAGTCAAGAAGAGCTTAATAAAGTCAAGGGAGAGGTAGCCAACTTGGCTGAAATATTGAAAAACTTAACTTTGCAAATGAATGACCCTGCAAGACAACAACAAATGGACCTAATCCAGGAAAGCTTGGGCAAACTGTTCGACGACTTTAGATTCCAAGGGGTCTCGGTGGATAAGGACCTTCTCCCGCAGAAGTTCAATCCCAACGACGTCCCTAAATTTAAGCCTATGGATAACCCTTACTTTCATTTAAAAGTATTTGAAACTATAATGAATATTAAGGGGATAGACAAGAAAGCCTTTCATTCTGTATTTTCTTTGTCTTTAAAAGTTGTATGTCAAAAATGGTACTTTTCTCTTGACGAAGGGAAGACCTCCAATTGGGAAGAAATAAAAAATGCTTTCATCAATAGATATAAATGTAACATTCAAGTTGAAACTGACCATAGACAACTTGAGATGCTAAGACCAAAAGAAAATGAAAGTTTCACTTCCTTTTTCAACAAGTGGTGGGAAACTTCCGCTAATATGATTGAAGTCCCTAATGAGAAAGAGTCTGTGATGTTGTTTATCAAGAATTTACAAGAGAAGTATTCGAAGTATTTGAGATATCAACACAACTTGAACACTTTCAAGGCAGTCTACGACATAGACATAGAGATTGAAGATGACCTTGCAAAACAAAAAGCTATTAACAATAATAACCACAGTGGCTGGAAAGGAAAGAAGAACGACCATCCTTCTTCTTCTGAAAGCACCCACTCTAGTAACAATGTTAGTACCTTTGACCTCAATGAAGTCTTAGCCATTAATAACCATGAATCTAAGAAAGAATTAAGGAAAGAATTCACTCCTATTGGGATGAGCTATGATGTTTCCTTCGATCGACTCCATACTTAGGGGCTCATTACTCCCATTGGACCTATTCAAGATCCCGCACCTGAAAAGAGATTGCCTAGTTGGAATCCAGATGCACATTGTAAGAACCATCAAGGTAGGGTCATACTATTGAGAGCTGTTGGAATCTAAAGGAGGCCATCCAATATTTGATCGACAATAACAAGCTTCCGATACCTCCAGTTGGCAAGAAGACCGGGTGATGATAAGGCACAAGACAAGAGGCGAGCTTCAACGACAAGATTTCGTGACCTCTTTTTTCTATTCTTTTTTTTATTCCTTTCCCCAATAAATTCTAGCATAGGCACCTTTAATTTTCCCCTAGTTTTTACTTTGTAGGACTTTCATTTATTTTTTTTCCTTTTGATAAAATGAGCATTTTATTTTCTTGCATATGATCATTGCATTGCATTGTCAAATAAAAAAAAAATCAAGGTCGAACTAAGCACAAGGTATACCAATGATTTGAGGAACCTCTTGTAGCAATATCTTATCACTTTTACCTTTTACACTTCAAATATACAATCCTTTTTTGATAAAACACTTTGAACTTCGTCTAACGATAGACCTTTTTTTCTTCAACCCACATCTACCTCACCTTGGGATGGGATGGTGTGTAACTTATGCAATTTACAAATATGAAAAGCTTGAGTGATCTCAAATGACTAAAATAAAAATAAGCAAAAATAAATAAAACTGTACAAAAGGGCAAGTGTTCCAATGTCTTTGATATAAAAATGTCTTTGATAAGAACATGTCTCAGATTGCGTCTCTTATCGAGTGCTCGGTACCGTGCCTGAGAAACATGAATGTCAAGTGAGTGATAGACAACATGATTGGGATTGTCCACACTTATAAAAATAAAAATGCAAAAGAAAAATAAAAGAAGAGCAAAAAATAAAATAAAAAAAAGAAAGAGAGCTCAAAAGTGAGAAAACCTCAAGCATAAAAATATAAAGATTCAAAAGCAAGGTTGCACACCTTGGGGACCTATCTAGGGTCTTGAGCCTTTATCCCCTTCTTTCTTTAACCTTTAGCCTAATGATGAGTGACATTTATGGCACTCATTTGGTCCCTTTTTGGATGAATTTCATTCCATTTTATTTCTACTTTCTTTAGTTTTCCTTAGTTTTATTCTTGTTTTCTTCATTTTATGCTTTTTGTAGTTAGTTTCTCTATTTTATGCCTATTCTAGTTTACTTGTTATTTTTCTATTTTACTTGCCTTTTATCCTTTGTTTGTAGGTTGTGATTGATTGTCCAAGAATTCCCAAGCTTCCTCTCCATGATCTTTCATTGTTTTCATGCCTAAAGCTTGTGCAAGAAGTTTCAAGTCAAAGGGGGGATCCAAGGGGCATGCTTCAAGACCTTGTATATGCCTTTCTCATGGCTCATTTTCTTCAAGATTTTCAAGGAAGTTTCTGCCTACTTTGTCCTCCATCATCATCATCTAGGATGTGTGCACCCTATGAGCTAGGACAAACAGAAGAAGAGGAGGTTGCCAGATATGTGCGGGCGCACTCGGGGAGTGTGCGGCCGCACATATGTCGTGTGCGGCCGCACATGGGGTGTGTGCGGGCGCACCTTTCTGGGTGTGTCATGTGCGCACATCTCTCTCTCCTCCGAGCACCCGCACCTGCGTGGGTCTATTCTTGGGCGTCAAAACCGACCTTCTCCTTTGTATATATAGTTATTTCCTTCTATTTTTGTAGCAAGCACTAGTAAAAAAAGCAAAAAGGCATCATTCAATGGCCACCGGTTTTCAAAAACCGGTGGCAAAAATAGGGGAAAAAATGGGCGGGATTAGTATTGCCACCGGTTCGGTTCGAACCGGTGGGAAAAATATTTAGCCCACCGGTTCAAACCGGTGGTTTTTCTATTTAAAAAAAAAAAAAAAAAAAAAAAAAAAAAAAAACTGGCAACCTCTTATAAAACCCACCCCCTTTTCCCAAACCCTAGACCTCAGCGCCGTTTCTCCTCTCCTCCTTCCTCCTTTCTCTCTCCTGATGAGTGACATTTTTGGCACTCATTTGGTTCCTTTTTGGATGATTTTTATTTCATTTTATTTCTCTTTTCTTTAGTTTTCCTTAGTTTTATTCTTGTTTTCTTCATTTTATGCTTTTTGTAGTTAGTTTCTCTTTTTCATGTCTTTTTCTAGTTTACTTGTTATTTTTCTCTTTTACTTGCTTTTTGTCTTTTGCTTGTAGATGGTAATTGATTGTCCAAGAATTCCCGAGCCTCCTCTCCACGAGTTTTCATTGCTTTCATGCCTAAAGAAGGTGCAAGAAGTTCCAAGTCAAAGGTGGATCCAAGGGGCAAGCTTCAAGGCTTTGTTTATGCCTTACTCATGGCCTTTATTCTTCAAGAAATTCAAGAAAGTTTCTGCCCACTTGGTCCTCCATCATCATCATCCTGGATGCGTGCACCACTTGAGCTAGGACGAAGAGAAGAAGGGGAGGAAACCCAGCTGTGTGCGGGCGCACAAAGGGAGTGTGCGGCCGCACATTGGTCGTGTGCGGCCGCACACCAGGTGCGTGCGGGCGCACGTTCCTGGGTGTGTCCCGTGCGCGCCTTTCTCCCTCCTCCGAGCGCCCGCACTTACGAGGGTCTATTTTTGGGCGTCATTACCGACCTCCTCCTTGTATATATAGTTATTTCTACCTATTTTTAGTAAGTAAGTTTTTTTTTGAATTTGATAGTTAATTTTTGGGAGAATTTTAGAGAGAGAAACTCAAGAACTAGAGAGAGAAACTCATGATCTTTGGTGATTGTTCAAGAATTCATCATTGTATTTGATCTTTTGATCAAAGTTTTGTAAGGATCTTTTTCTTAATCTCAATACAAGTTTGATTTTAGTTGATTTCATTAGTTTTTCATGTTGTTGATGATTGATTTGGTTATTGATTGAATTTTGATTGATTTTGATTGATTGTTGGTTTAATCTTTGAATTCAAGCATGTTGATGATGAATTTGATGAATGTTATAGTTTTGATCTCCATTCCTATGGCTAGTGAGTAGTTTCCTAGCTAGGGAGATGGTGAAGCATGTATGAATGATGGAATTATGTAATTTGGGGATAATTGATGGGGTTGATGATATGATTAAATTTGGTTGATCTTTCATGTGCATGTGTGTGATTAATTGAGGTTTGGCCATCTTTGATTAATACACTAGATTGCATTGTAAGCTTGCTATGATACGGACCATTGATTAGTGAACTTGCAGTTTCACGATTGAGGTGCTTTGTGACGTTCCCTAGTTAGTGTTTAGCGTAGTTGACGCTAGTTAGACCTCTAGGTGAACCACCTTAGTATGCTCTTTTGGATACATGATGATTTTCCTTCATATCGCTTGACTTAGTCGGTTTGACCTCCCAAATTACCGATTCCATTATGATTGCATGTGGATCCATTGCCCTAGTGTCTTAGATTGATTTTATACAAGTTTGCATTACCTAGTTAGACTTAGTTTTACCTCAAACCCCTTCTTGATTCCAAAATAACTTGATTTAGACATCGTGCACTTCATATCCATTCCCTTGGGTTCGACCTTGACTTGCCACTACGCTAAATAGGGGTTAGTTAAGCTATAAATATTGTTTGATAGGGTGGGGTGGTAGCCCAACGACCTACCATTCTCCGCCACATCATCTCCTCCTTCCTCCTTTCTCTCTCCTCCTCTTTCCTCCTTTCTCTCTCCTCCTCCTCCTTCCTTCTCGTTGCCCTCCTCTATCTCTCTCGTTGCCCTCCTCTTCTTTCCCCTCAACGACCACTACCACTACAGCCACCAACCACCGTCGATCTCCTTCTCTTTCGACCACCACAGAAGCTCGGGGTCGCCCCCTCCCTCCTCTTCCTCCTCTTCACCTCTTTCGACCACCACCGCCGCCGCTAAAGGTTTTCTGGCCTAGTGACCGCAACAATAACGCCACCACCACAACGAACACATGCATGAGCAACGACTATAATGGAGGTTAGGGTTTGATTTTAATCGATTTTTATTTGAGTTTAATTCGATTTTAATTCGATTTTATTTTGATTTTAAACGATTTTAATCGATTTCTCTGGGTTTTTAAATCGATTTTTTTGGGGTTTTTGATTAGAATTTTTCTGGGTTTTTGAATCAAAGTTTTGGTTTTAAAATTCGATTTTTATTCGGTTTTTATGTGATGTTATTCGATTTTCTTCGATTTTTGATTAGATTATTTCTGGGTTTTTAATTTGATGAGTGACATTTTTGGCACTCATTTGGTTCCTTTTTGGATGATTTTTATTCCTTTTTATCTCTCCTTTCTTTAGTTTTCCTTAGTTTTATTCTTGTTTTCTTCATTTTATGCTTTTTGTAGTTAGTTTCTCTATTTTGTGCTTTTTCTAGTTTATTTGTTATTTTTCCCTTTTATTTGCTTTTTCTCCTTTGTTTGTAGGATGTGATTGATTGTCCAAGGATTCCCGAGCTTCCTCTCCATGATCTTTCATTGTTTTCACGCCTAAAGCTTGTGCAAGAAGTTTCAAGTCAAAAGAGGGATCAAAGGGGCATGCTTCAAGGCCTTATAAATGCCTTCTCATGGCTCATTTTCTTCAAGAAATTCAAGGAACTTGCTGCCTACCTTGTCCTCCATCATCATCATCTAGGATGCGTGCACCTCGTGAGCAAGGGCAAAGAAGAAAGGAGGGCGCTGCAGCTATGTGCGGGCGCACATGAGGAGTGTGCGGCCGCACATCAGTCGTGTGCGGCCGCACATATGGTGTGTGCGGGCGCACATGGGGTGTGTGCGGGCGCACATCCCTGGGTGTACTCCCGTGCGCACCGTTCTCTCTCCTCCGAGCGCCCGCACCTGCGTGGGTCTCTTCTTGGGCGTCAATACCGACCTTCTCCTTTGTATATATAGTTTTTCCCTTCTATTTTTGTGGTAACAATTCATAATAGAATTAGATCATATTCTTAGCTTAGTTGAGAGCTTCTCTCTCTAGATTTAGGGATTAGTTTTAGGAGTAGATTTTAGAGAGAGAAAGTGAAGAATTTCAATGGTGATTGAGAGATTGAAGATCCAATGGTGACAATTGTATTGGAGATCTACTCTATTATCAAGGAGCATTTCTAAACTCTATCTCATTTATTGTTTTGTTTAGTATTCTTGTTTAGATGGTTGATTTTTATTGTGTTTTGATGATTTGATGATTGATGTTTGATTAGAGTAATTGTTCTTCTTTAATTGTTGATTTCTTTAGTTGTTTGTTGATTTGATGATGTTGCTAGAGTAGTTGTTTGGTTAGGGATTTGGTGAAGCTTGTATTATGTAATGAATTGATGTAGATTGGGGATTTTGATGGAGTTGATGATGTGATTAAATTGGTTAATTGATTATGTGCATGTGTGTGTTTGATTTAGGCTTGATCACCCTTGTTATTCACACTAGATTGCATTGTAAGTTCACATTGATACGGACCATTGATTTGTGGCTTGTATTTACACGATTGAGGTGTCTTGTGATGTTTCCTAGCTAGAGTTTATCGTAGTTGACGCTAGTTAGACCTCTAGGAGAATAGCTTGATATGCTCTTTTGGTTACATGATTGATTTTCCCTCTCATTGCTTGACTTAATCAACTTCTTAAACCAATTTGCTTTGTTCATTGCTAATATAAGTGAATCCTAATCCCTAGCTTGTTATTTGTTTGATTTCTTTGTCTTAGTAGTTGTTAGTATACTCTTTTATCTCTTGTTTTCGACCTAGCTTAAGCATACAATTGAAAGCACTTAGACATTACCATTCCTTTGGGTTCGACCCTTAACTTACCTCTATACTTGTATTTAGGTTTGTTGAGTGTTTATAAATTTTGTTTGACTTAGGAGGATTAGTCCAACGACCTAATTTTCCCACGTCATAATTAGAATTTTTATGGGTTTTTAAATCGAAGTTTTGAGTTTTAAAATCGATTTTAATTCGATTTTTATGTGATTTTAATCAATTTCATTCGATTTCTTCTAGGTATTTCTAGTTCTCAAATCGAATTTTTCTGGGTTATATAAATCGAATTTTTGAGTTTTAAAATTGATTTTAATTCGATTTCTATTTGACTTTTATTCGATCTTCTTATGGGTTTAATTCGATTTTTATTATGGCTACATACTTTTTCTGGGTTTTTTTTTCAAATGATTTTAATCAATTTATGGGTACATGCTCGATTTATAAATACAAGCATAGTGTTCTGAGTTGTTTTTTTTTCGCAGCTTATGTATATTAGTCGATTTATTTTTTTTGTTTTGATTGATGCAGGTATATTGATTTAGATCTTAAATGGAAGAATCATGATGCAGGAATATTTGTTTTGATGTTGTATGGGTTTTTTTTTTTTATTTTGATGTTGTAACTTTTTTTTTCGATTTATATTGTAAATTTTTTTTTGATTTATATGTTGTAATTAATCAATTTTATTGACTTATATTATAAATAAAATTTCGATTATATAGATTGATATTCTTTGATTTATATTTTGATGTTTTTAAGTTTTTTTACTGAATTGTTTTGTTATATTTATTTCGAAAAAGACAAAAAAAAAAATTATGTAAACATGTTTTTGCCACCGGTTAACCGGTGGCAAAAATAATTAATACCCAAAAAAATAAAACCGCGAAACGATAATTGCCACCGGTTAACCGGTGGCAATACCCCTTTTTGCCACCGGTTTTGAACCGGTGGCCTTTTGTTCTAGGATTTGCCACCCCCAACTGACCACCGGTTCAAAACCGGTGGCATTGGGGGGTTTTGAACCGGTGGCCAACTTGTATTTTCGCCTAGTGAAGAAGTTTCATAATAGAATTAGATCATATACTTAGCTTAGTTGAGAGCTTCTCTCTCTAGATTTAGGGGTTAGATTTAGGAGTAGATTTTAGAGAGAGAAAGTGAAGAATTTCAATGGTGATTGAGAGATTGAAGATCTAATGGTGACAATTGTATTGGAGATCCACTCTATTATCAATGAGCATTTCTAAACTCTATCTCATTTATTGCTTTGTTTAGTATTCATGTTTAGATTGTTTGATTTTGATTGGATTTTGATGATTTGATGATTGATGTTTGATTAGAGTAATTGTTCTTCTTTGATTGTTGATTCTTTGATTGTAGATTGTTGATTTCTTAGTTGTTTGTTGAATTGATGATGTTGCTAGAGTAGTTGTTTTGTTAGGGATTTGGTGAAGCTTGTATTATGTAATGGATTAATGTAGATTGGGGATTTTGATGGAGTTTTTGATGTGATAAAATTGGTTAATTGATTATGTGCATGTGTGTGTTTGATTTAGGCTTGATCACCCTAGTTATTCACACTAGATTGCATTGTGAGTTCACATTGATACGGACCATTGATTTGTGGCTTACATTTACTCGATTGAAGTGTCTTGTGATGTTTCCTAGCTAGATTTTATCGAAGTTGACGCTAGTTAGACCTCTAGAAGAATAGCTTGATATGCTCTTTTGGTTGCATAATTGATCTTCCCTCATATTGCTTGACTTAGTTAACTTCCTAAACCAATTTGCATTGTTCATTGCTATTATAAGTGAATCCTAATCCCTAGCATTTTATTTGTTTGATTTCTTTGTCCTAGTAGTTGTTAGTGTCCTCTTTTACCCTTTGTCTTCTGCCTAGCTTAGGCACATAATTGAAAGTACTTAGACATTACCGTTTCATTGGGTTCGACCCTTAACTTACCTCTATACTTGTATTTAGGTTTGTTGAGTGTTTATAAATTTTGTTTGGCTTAGGAGGATTAGTCCAACGACCTAATTTTCCCACGTCACCTAACCACGTTACAACCCTTAAAAAAGACCTTTTTGAGGTATACATACAGTTGTGCGAGGTTCGGCTAGAGCTACGTTTGGCCTGATTCCTAACGGATAAGTAGGCAACCTCACAATGTGCTGCAGCCATAATAAAAATGCATTCATATTCACATTCACACACTCACACCATGATCATGTCAAGGGATCTCCAATGCTCATCCCTATTTACTTAGAGCTAGACTTGGGGGCTTGATCCTTACATCATTAGCCTACCTAGCCTAAGAGTCATCATTATTTGACTCTTATCAAATAATACTTTTCCACACTGTTAGCCTTTGCAGCCTAACCTTACTGTCACTTTCACACACATCACGGATACATGACCAAATAGACTTCCAATTAGGAACCTTTTGTCATGAAATCTTAACATAATGTTGAAGCATCCTTTGTCATATCACTCATCACTCATCACTTATAACCATCATTGTATCAAAGTATGAAGTGCTTAGCCTCCATGCCTAAGTTACCTAAATACTTTCATAATCAAGTCAACTAAGATAGTTTAGGAGGAATTAATCCTTGCACCTTGAGAAATAGTATCGAATGCATTTACTTGATTAAGCTCATTCAACATGCACCATCAAACAGTTCGATTCTTTTTCGCGTCTTTCTTTTTCGGGAGAAAGTCGGTACCCTCCAGGAAAATGACGGAAAATTTTTGCTTTTTTTGCATTTTCGAGTCGCACATCACACACAAGTCATGTACATTGAGTCATATTGTGTCATATCACATCGAGTGGAGTCTAATACATGTGTCAAACGATTTGAGTCGAGTCATGTCAAATCAATGAGCCAAGCAACACTAAGCCTTAGGTCAACCCTAAGATAATAAAAGATTAGCAAAGTCCTATAGTCTAAAATATAGATGCAGGTACATTCCAGCGAGCAAGAATATTCCCGGATTTTTTCGAAAAAAACCGCGAATATAGATATATGAGATTCTTCCAAGATAAGAGAAGTTTGAGCAAAATTATGAAGAGCTTTAATTTCCAAAAGATTTGAGCAGATTTGGTCGTAAGGAAACGACGAAATTGAAAGTTCAGAGCGAAACCAGGCAATGAACATCAGCAGCAGAATTGAAAAAAAAAAATTTGTCGCCAAACGACAAGGTTGTCGCCTGGCGACAAAGCGATATTGCGGCGACAAGCACTTTTGGCTTGCGCTGGTGAGCCCACAGGTCACGTGGCTTCATGATGTGGTCATATGGACCTAGTACAGAAATTTCAGGTTCCTTAGTACGCCATTTAGCCCCTCTAAGCAATTTGACATGATTTAGTAATCGGCTCGATTACAATCACAATGAGTGATCGACTTGACAAAAGATCGTCTCACCTAGCTTAAAGCGCCTAAGCATTGGCTCATTGCAAGCACCGAAGTAACGGTTCACAACGATTCCTAGGATGGAAGATGATTTGAAGGTTCAAGAAGACGAAGCCTTCAATAGGGGGCTTTAAGATTAAAAAGAGTCTAATACTTGGATTTAAGAAGGACGGTTTGAGATGAAGCGACTTTCGATAGCTTTCACTATGATTGGGGAGGTTATTATTTGAGAAGCACGATTCAAGATGAAGCGGTTTTTGATAGCTTTCGCTAAGATTGTGAAGGTTATCACTTGATTTGATAAGATAGCACGAGATGAGCAATCTTCGACAACGCCCGCTAAGATTGTGGAAGTTGTCACCAAGATTTGAGAAGATAGCACGAGATGGGCGTTCTACGACAATGTCCGCTAAGATTGTGGAAGTTGTCACTTGTATTTGAGAAGAGCGGTCCGTGATGAGGCATTCTTCGACGACATTCACTAAGATTGTGGAAGTTGTCACCTAGATTTGAGAAGAGAGGTTCGTGATGAGGCGGTCTTTGACAATGCCCGCTAAGATTGTGAAAGTTGTCACCTATATTTGAGAAGAGCGGTTCGTGATGAGGCGGTCTTCGACGACATTCGCTATGATTGGGAAGGTTGTCACCATGATTCAAGGAAAAGCTCGAGATGTAGCGGCAATGATAGACAGCTTTCCCTAGGATGTGGAGAGTTGTCACAAATTTTGAAGATGACGATATATGGTCACCTTCGACGGTCCCTCAAGATAAAGAAGAGATTGTCTATAGCGGCGACGCACTGCCGTGGCGATGTACTGCCATAACCCTAAAGATGACGACATGCAGTTATTTTCGACGATGTTCCCGAGATACTGTGGAGGATTGTCACCCAAGAAGTATTGAAGATGACAACGTAATGTTACCTTCAAAGATGGCGTTCTCTAGCTTGAAGAAGGTCGTCAAGACAAAATGCAACAAAAACGGTTACCTACAGAGACGTGTGCTCGACGGCGCAAGATACGCGTTTCTTAACTCTTTTATCTGTTTAACTAACATTGTTTTACAGGTATCGGCGTTATAAGAATGATTTGGGATCGCAGAACGTTTTGAGTCATTCTCCGTCCCTATCACTACTTTGACTTTTGTTTACGAAACATAAGTTTCTCCAAACTCAGTCAAAGTGGGGGCTTCTGTAGACACCCAATTGTGTCTCCCCAAAACCAAACCCAGTGATGAATGCCTTTCACGTCGAACCATAATTGAATGAGGTGAAAGTGTGAATTGTCAAGTGTTGCGGTTAGTTTTTATTAAAATCCTTCTTTCTGTTTTCGAAAACCCACTCTATTTTATGAAAACGTCCAATGCAGTTTAGTTTGGTCCATTATAAGGGTCCAATAATGGTGTAGTTGGATGGGGCTTTAAAAGACCTTTCCAACGATATAATATAAGCCCAATTCCGATGAATAATGAGGAAGTTATGGCCAAAATACTAAACTGGGCCCAAACCGGATTTTACCTACGACCCAATTATCACGAGGAGGGTCCAAAGGTTTAATCCTATTCCTAAACTAATTAGGATTGATTAGAATCTTCTATAAGTTTCTGAAATATCTTAATTATCCATTTTTGAAAAGATAAGATCATGGAATTTGATTTGAATATAAACTTTCCTTTTTTAAAACTTTCCTAATTCTATTCGGATTTAAAGATGTCAAAAGATAGTTAGATATTATTTTCGTGCCTTATAATTTTTATCCAAGTTTTATATTCTTGGATAGATCTTGAAATTATCTTTCCAATGATATATTATAATAATAAATCTGAGCTATAATAAAAAAGATATTAAAGATATACGAAACTCTATCCAAAACTGACATCCTTTCACTATTTCGGCCATGTCTTTCTATCTACAAAAGATTTTAATCTGATTCTAATTTAATTAGAAAGTAGACTTCAAGAGCTTTCCAACGACATATTATATGACTTCTTTGGACTTCTAGATCAAAAGATATGATAAAAACAAAATCCGCAAAAACTGTCTCTGTCGGCAAACGACAGGTTTGTTGCCTCGCGATAGACTCTGTCGCCTGGCGACAAGATAAATTTCTGGCGACAGGTCTAGTTTTCTGGTGACAGAGTGGAGTTATATTCCTTATGAAATTTTATGATTTTCCGGACTTTTTTCTTATAAATAGGGTCCTCGACCTCTGTTTTTATTCATCAATTATCATCAACTATCAACTTCATCAATTCTCTCTATTCTCTCTCAAGAATTACTGATTTCTTTGTTTCTCTCTCTCTCTTTCTAAACCAACCTTTTTACAAAACACAATTCCGCATTCATAAGATTTAGAATCTCTTAGCCAAGTTCGAAGAAGCCTTCGCCCTAGACGTGCAAGGTTTAATGTTTTCTGAGGAAAGAGGTACGAGGCTTCAAAGTATGTAATCGTATTACTCTCTTTCAATGTAGAAAGCATGGTTATTATTGTTTAATTCCTAGTATCATGTTAGGATGTTTTTAATGCTTTCTAGTATCATGTTAGCATGTTAGTACCATGTTAGGTTTAAAGCTTTGATCTTTATTGTATAGTGACATGCTAGGATTTGTTATTAATCTTGTTAGTATCATGCCTAGGATTTTGCTATTATATTTAAGCTTTATTAAGCCTTAACATGATTTTGACTATTATTATTGTTATTATGATTATTATGATTATTATTATTGCTTTATTATTATGTTGCTTGATATTTTATTGTTATTGCTTGATCACACCTTTTATGCATGTTAAAGGGAATTTGTACTTGAAATCACACTTAATAAGATAATTAATAATCTTGTTTAGGCTAATATGATTTTAACTCAAGTGATCGCCAATAATAGTTTGTTTGTGCATTAATATTCAACCAACATAGATAAACAGGTTAGGTTTAATATAATGTTTGTATGTTATTTGAAAAGCGCACATGAATACGAGCAGAACAAAGTAGAGGCCTATTTTATAGGGAGGGTCCTTTCTTTTGTAGATTGGATTCGTAGTCTCATCCCCGAACCCTGTTTGGTTCAAGACCTTATGGAGTTGATGGTCCTTTTGGATTGTCTTTTAGGTTTACAAGTTTCTAAAACTTGTTGGCGACTCTTTTGCTCTCTTTTCTTTCCCTTTGGAACGCCACCGTACTTTAGTGTATGATCATAGTGGGGTTCAAGTTTGGGGTCATAATGCTTGAAATATTCCCTACATTAGGGTACCAAAAACTGTGAAGCAAATTGTGGATAATTACCTGAAATTTTTGAAAGTGAATGGCAAAATACCCTGAATTCGTTGAAGATTAGCAAGAACCCAGAATTTAACACAAAAAAACGAAGAATGTTGTAGCTTTGATTATGAGCAGAGACACAGAGTGCAGTAGAGAGAAATGTTTATCAGTCGTGGGTGGTTTAATTGGGTTTGGAGTATTTCCTTTTTTCATTTAGTTATTTTTTTGAGTAAATACTTGGGAGTGATACAAACCCGCTTTATTTTTCACAAAATTTTAAAATTGCGGGAAGTACAGTGTGAGGGAGTTACGTGTTAGACTCGTGATTTTCTCGACGCTTTTATGTGTCGAAACAAACCTTCGACACCAAAAAGCGTCGAGAAAAAGCGAAACTAAAAATTGTACGCTGACACCACATCCAAAGCGTCGAAGCAAAAGCGTCTAAAATATGCGTGTTTTGTAGTAGTGCCCAAGCATGGAGGAGAGAGATTGGGGATTTAATTTGGTGAAAGAAGTATGAATTTGATGATTTGGATGAAAATGTAGATGATTTTAGTGAATTTGGAGTAAAGAATTGACTAAAAAGTGATGAATTTGGATGAGTATGAGATGTAGTGAGGTGCGGCCAAGAGGGCTTGAGGATGATGGGGGTCGAAGATGAAGGAGGAAGGAAGGATAAATGAAAGGAGGAAGAAGAAAAGAAATTAAAAGGGGGAAGGCACGGCTGATGCGTGCCCGCACCATATGCGTGCGCGCCAGCACCTCCCTTAGCTTAGCCCGATTTCTTTCTTTTTTATGTTTGGTGCGTTCATCAGTGGGTTTATCGATCAAGATCAAGATTTGGGCTCTTGAACCCACTGAAAATGGCAGATTCAAAATCCCAAAATAATGGTAGCACCACATGAACCCACCAAGAATAAAGCATAAAGATCCCTATCTTACCTTACTAAAATTCTTACCCCTTTTACCTCAAATCTCGATGAAATCGAATATAATCACATTAAAAACCGCAAAAACACCTTCTCATTCTTCATGCTCACTTGATAAAATCCAATCCTAAAAATTCAAAAATTAAAAGAAAAGTTAGAAATCTCCGGGTTGCCTCCCGGGAAGCGCTTGCTTATGGTCCTAAGCTCGACCCTTCATCCAAATCATGGAGGATCAAAGAACACCACCTTCTTTAAGCTAGCGGAAAGAGCAAATTCCTCTTCAACTTTTAGCAACCTCTTGTCGTTGCTTGGTGAAACTTCCTTCAAAGACTTCACCATTGCAAATCTTTTTTTCCTTAACTTCTTTCTCTTTCTTTTCTTCTTAGAATCACAAGCTTTCTTCCTTGCCTTGTTGTTCATTGTAGATGGTTCCTCACCATCCATAATCATGGAAACATCCCCTTCATCTTGAGGATAGAGCTCAAAACAATGAGGAATTTCAACTTCCTCCTCGTCAATGAGCTAGGAAATCTTCAATAGCTCTTCACTAACCTTCTTGCAATCACAACTCAAATTCACATCATCACAATTCTCAAGAAAATCGTTAGTTGAAGAATCAATCATGCGTACATTATCAATGGGGCGAGGGGAATTAACACACATAATTCCTTTCACAAGAGACAAAGACTCATGCGTTGGTTTTAACTCAAAACTATCCTCATTCTTACCAACTCTCAAGGTAATACGACCTCCCTTAACATCTATCAAGGCTCTCGAAGTGGCTAAGAAAGATCTTCCTAAAATGATAGGGATATGGTCTTCTTCCGCAATCTCAAGCACAATGAAATCAACGGGAACGGTGAGCTCTCCTATCTTCATAGGAACATCCTCAACTCTCCCCTTTGGAAACTTAATAGATCGATCGACCAATTGAAGGGTTATATTGGAAGGAAAGAGCTCACCTAGCTTAAGTTTCTTGAAAACGGAATAAGTCATGATGCTAACACTAGCACCAAGATCACAAAAGGCATTTTGGAACAATTTTTCTTTGATTTTGCAAGGCACAGAGAAATTTCCGAGATCTTTTAACTTTTAGGGTAGGTCATTATGAATAAAGTCACTACAACACTCCCCCAAATTTACCGGTTCCACCATATTGCAATCTCTCTTGCCGCTCAAAATTTCCTTAAGAAACTTAGCATAGTTTGGCATTTGTTCCAAGACTTCGGTGAAAGGAATATAAAAATGAATTTTCTTAAGCATCTCGATGAATTGTCCAAATTTCTTATCCAATTTGTGCCTATTGAACCTTTGGGGGTAAGGAAGTTGATCGAGGGTTGAAAGTAGGTCGTTGGTCTACTACCCCTAATTAAATTAATTATTTGTAACCTAAACTACCCTAATAGAAGTATAGGGGTAAGTAATAGGGTCGAACCACGAAGACTAAGTGTATCAATATATGCTAATTAGACTACTTGGAAAGGTTGTGAGATAGAGAGAAGTTAAACTAAACACTACTAAGAGCAAATAACTAAAACTAGGGAAAGTGGAATCCAATTACATCAATGCATTCAACAACATCATACAATTAGATGAAAATGACCTTGATTAGGAACAATCAACACATTTAACTCACTCTTGCACAATTAAGCATGTTAATTATCCTACTAAACTAATTCACTCTCGTGCAACTAGCCTAGCAAAGGTATGGAAGAATTTAGGGCTCTCAACCAACTCACTCTCGCGCAATTGATTGAAAACATAATTAAGAACATATAATCAATGAGCTAGAAAGATTCTAATCCATAAAAGCATCATCCATACACAATAATCAAGAAACAATTTCATACTAATCACAATCAATCATTCAATTTATTAATATAACCTTCATCCATTTCCCTAGAACAAAATCTAAGCTAACATGATGAACAAAAACATGGAAAAAAAGGTAAAACAAGAATAAAGCAAGAATCAAACAACTAAACTAATTAATTTACTCAAATCAACAACTAAATACGCAAAAACAATAATAAATGAAAGCAATAAAGGTGAGAGAAAGTTAGGAAGACTCATTGAATAAATGAGAAGAAAATCCACAAATTGGTTCCACAACCTGTCAAAACTCCATGAGAAATCCAAGCTTTCTCTCTCTAAACTACTCCTAAACTAAAGAGAGGATTCTAATTTAACTGTAATACCCCGTATTTTCATACGTATTTTCCTAATTAATTAATTAGGAAATATTTTAGTAAATTTATTATTTGGAGCCAAAATAATATTTGAATTTTGGCGCCAAAAGTATTTTGAAAACTAATCATTTTTTTGAATAAGATTTATTATCCATTTATCTTATCTTAAAAATCGAATTATTTACATATTTCGGATAATTATATTTTATTAATTATATTAAATGGCCAAAAATTCCCATTTATTTAGCTAGGAAATTCGAATTTTTCTATGTATAGAAAATATGACATTCTTAGTTAATTATTGGTGAATAATTGGTATTTAATTAATTAATTATTTATTTAATTATTCTATATTATTTACACAATTATTTTTATTCCTTAAACCGAGCAAAATCTTCCTAAATACTAGTAAGGGAATCTCCTATTTTCCTTAATTCTAATTCTCCATCTTTTTAGTATCCAATCATCATATTCTCTTGCCTTTTGTTACTCTTGATTATTCCCCAAGTAATTCTAATTTCCTTATTATTTTTCATGACAAACATACATATCATATTCAAGTATACACAATCACCTTAATATCCAAACTTTCCTTAATTATTTTCTCACTTATCCAAGTAATCCTTAAACCCTAATTACCATAATTCTTCCTACATTTTCCTACCATAATTCATGCCCATACTAGCCTATAAATACCCCTTCACACTAATTCTCTTCTTTTTTTCTCCACAATTTTACACAAATCATCCCGTTTATCTTTGAAGCCAATTTTCGGGCATTTCTGCTTAGTTTTTGGGGTATTGACGTTTCACAGAAAGTTGTTCCTCTCGAAATGTCCTTGAGGTTAGGCTCAAGAATCACCCAATTCAGAGTTATATCAAAGGAGTTATATCCTCTGCAAGTTCTGCTTATTCTTTCCAACGCAAATCCAATTCTTCTTTTTTCCTTGGTTTCTTATCTTTTCTTCTTCTCTTCTCTTATTAAATTATTATTATTATTATTATGGGGGATTGATAAAAATTATTATGAGTAGTTTTAATTATATAAAATCATATTTTTATGATGAATTAATTAAAAGGTTCATGTACATATAGTTGAGGGTTTTTAATTATTTGTTAACCTTATATTGATTAAGGTTATATTTATTTGTAGGGTGTGTTTGATCAAGATTCTTGAAGTTCTTTTGGTGTGTTTGCTAAGCAAGGATCAAGGTACGTTAGGTGGCTAGATACCATTGAAAGTTATTAGTTTGAATAACATGTTTTATATGATTTGATTAGTGATTGAATTAAATTGATTTGAATTATGATTTTGAAATAAATTATGTTTGGTGGTATTGATAAAAGTATTTTGAATGATTGATTTTTAAATTATGTTTTGAATGGTTTGAATTACTTATCATGTTTGGATTTGATTTGAAAAGTTTATAGAATTAAATAGAAGGTTTTTCAAGGAAGAGTTATTGATTTTGAAAAGCATTAATATGAGATTTTATTCTCAAGTATTTATTTAAAAGGTTTTGATTTTGAAAGTATGTGGAAGGAGTTTGAATTACATTTGAATCATTGGATATTAAATGGTTTTATTATTGAACCATTAAAATGTTATTATTAATGCTTTATAAGCATGTTGGTAATCCCACTATGCGGATTTGGTTTATTGATAAGACTATGGACTTTGTATGACCTAGTCTTTCCTCAAGAATAGCCTTGTAATATAAGGAGACTAGCTTGTGGGGTGTGCACACTTGGGTGAGGAATTGGATTAAAAGAAATTGGTTCATAAAGGAATTGGATTTTAAAGGAATTGGTTTATCAATTATTTTGAATGTTGAATCATTGGAATTGGTTTTGAATCATTAGTTTTGTAATTTTTGGATTATTTATTGGAAATTGGTTTTAAAACATGTTTGCGAATAAATTGAGTTTACTTTATCTTGCATTTATAGTACTTAAGCATATTTTTCTAATCCGTATTTACTATTTGTTTTGGTTCGCCCTGTTTACCGTAATGGTAAGTAGTGTTGACTATTTTCAGGTGGAGTCAAGAATGAGCATATGGGAGTCCCGAGATTTGCTTTACTTAGTTAGGAATGTTGGTCTTGTGTTTATTTTGAGTACTCATAACAATGTTACTATTTTTATAAGTATTAATAAAAGAAAGTTGAGTTTCCGCTGCAAAGTATTGGTTTATTTTAGTAAGTTTGAGTAGCCTTGCATAATCACGCGGCGGTAATACGCCCAAGTTTATCTCTACGGTATAATTATACGTATTATACTGGTATTTCCGTAGAGGGAGATTTGGAGGTGTTACAAAGTGGTATCAGTTTTAACGATCCTAAAAAGATTAAAAATTTGAGTAGTAATAAAACTTGTGGGTAAACTTAAGAGGGCATATAGGATAGATAGAGTTTCGCATTTGTGTGAGAGTCAAAGTTTATTTTTACTTAAAAACTATTTTCCTAATTGTGGAAAGATGAAGGAGAAAAGGATTCTTGAGTTCTCTACGGAGGCCTATAATGGGTACGTCTCTCTATCTAGGAAAGGCTCACCTCAACGTCGTAGTTAACTTTCTTGGGAGACGCGGGCTTGACCGTCCTTTAATCTTGATTCAAGTACATATTTATTATTTTCGAAAACAAAAAGAATTGAAACTATTTCAAAGCTTGAGTTGGTGTGATTGCTTGTGCATTATACTTGGTGTTAAAACACCTTAGAGTATGGTCTAGAGGTCCGAATTTTTGAGTTATTGCCCATGGTTGGGTGATCTTGAGTATGCTTGGTTTATCATTGAGTTATGAATTGCTTAATGCAAATGGAATTTATGAGTTGTGTTGCTTATGGGAAATACCATAGAATTGATAATTTATATGTGTAAACAAGATAAAAATGATTGATAATATGAGGAAGAAATTATTTGATTTTTATTATTTGAAAGGTGATGGGAGGTTCGAAAATTACTTGTTTTGATGCTCATAGTTGAGTCATCTTAAGTTATACTTGTTGATTTATACGTATTACTTCATATACAAGGAATTTATTGAGTTTTGATTTGAATAGCTTATGCGGAACAACATTAATGCGTTCATTGAATTAATTTATTTATATGTTTAAATAAATGTTGGATGAAGTAAAGAAGTAGATTCTCTAATATTTATTACTGGAAAGGTGAAGGGATTAATACATGTTAATTAACCACCCTTGTTATACCTCTTATTGAGAAGTTTGACCTTGAAATGTTACTCAACCACCATGGCTAGTTCCATTATTTCTAACCTGTTTACCTAGAGCTAGAAAGTATAAACCTTTCTTTTAGATTGAGAAGCACCATCATGAGGAAAAGTGGCTAGCAACATTGACTCAATTCAAAAGTGATCTGTACTACCTTAAACATGACTATATATGAACCTGAGAGGAGAGTTGTGGAACCACCAAAGTTGGGGAGAACCAAACCTTGAAAGAATTTGATCAACTTCATTACTTGAACTTCGAACTACTCTTTTGTTTATCCAAGACTTCACAAATAGCTTGTTTCCTCTATTGATGAATCCATACCACCTTTTGAAAAACATAAGAATTATCCTTATCTTTCTCTTACTCCTAGTCAGGAGACTCCTACTTCATGTAGGTGTCCAAGCCCAAAAGCCAATTTTCACATTACAAAGGCCCAATGTTCATATTCATATATAAAGATTACCAAGTCTAAAGTATCACCCACCTTCTCCAATGGTCCAATGTTGTTTCTTCTAAGCCAATTTGTGAATGTGCTAGCCCACCCTATAGCCCAATTTATAACCCCATTCAAAGCTCAAGCCATACTCCAAATTATAGTGATTAAAACCCAATTTACCCAACTACAAATCCTACTACACTTGGCCCAGTTATTAAAGATTATTGAGTTAATGGTAAGGTTAACTATGATGATCGAGATTATGATCTTTCCAATAAAGACTTTGATTATGAGAATTCGACACTAGGAGAAAAAAGGGGTTGGCCACCGGTTCAAAACCCCCCTTTGCCACCGGTTTTGAACCGGTGGCCAGTGGGGGGGTGGCAAAACCTAGGACAAAAGGCCACCGGTTCAAAACCGGTGGCAAATTAATTAATTGCCACCGGTTAACCGGTGGTATTATTATTTATTGCCACCGGTTAACCGGTGGCAATTTTGGGTTCGCGCTTTTTTTTGTTTGGTATTTATTATTTTTGCCACCGGTTAACCGGTGGCAATAACATGTACACATAATTGATTTTTTTTTTGTTTTTATTCAAAGAGAAATGTAATAGGACAATTAAGTCAAAAAAAAAAAATTATAAACATCAAAATATAAACCGAATAATATCAATCCATATAATCGAAAAATGACAACATATAATTAAAAAAAAATTTGCAATATAAATCAATATTGTTGAACAATTACAACATATAAATTAAAAAATAAAATTACAATATAACTAAAAAAAAATGGCCATTGATGCAGATGATGCGCTCCTTAAGAAGACTGTGATGAGCGCAGTGAAAGGCCCTTGGTTATGGCGCTCCGCAGCATCTTTGTCGCTTAGATTTGAGGAGAGAAGAAAGGTTTCTGGAATTGGACGAAGAAATTAGGGGAAAAAAACATATTACATAGAAATTACATGAATTCCCACAAAAATTCACATGCATTTCTGCAATTAAACCAAATGAACTACTAAAATTACCAAACTTGATAAAAATCAACAAACACCCACATCATAAAAAACAACAAAATTTCAGAAAACCAAAGAAAAATGAGATTTTGAGTGAAAACCCCAGAAAAAATTCGATTTAAAAGCCCAAAAAAAACCCTAGAACACTATGCATGTAAAAAAAAAACCCATAAAAAAGCAAACCCAGAACAAGATCGAATTAAAAATCGAATTAAAACCAATTTTAAAACTCAGAAAATTCGATTTAAAAACCCAGAAAAATTCGATTGAAAAACTAGAAAAAACCTAGAAGAAATCGAATAACATCAATTAAAAACTTAACACGTATAAAATCAGAAAATAAGCCCAAAAAAAACCCAATAGAAATCGAATAAAATCGAATTAAAATTGATTAAAATCAAACCCTAAACTCGAATAAAGTTGGTGTTGCTCATGTCGTGGTATTATAGTTGCGGTGGTGGTAAAATCGGTGGTGGTTTTGATGCGGCGGTGGTCGATCTTGGTGGTGAGTGGAAATGAAAGAGAAGATGGAGGCGAGAAGGAGATCGATGAGATCGATGAGATGAGAAAGAGGAGGAGAACTGATGATCGGAGTGCATGAGATCAGAGAACGAGAAGGAAGGAGGAGGAGGAGAGAGAAAGGAGGAAGGAGGAGGAGGAGAAGAAACGGCTGAGGGGCTAGGGTTTGGGAAAAGGGGATGGGTTTTATAAGAAAAGGCCTTTTTTTTTTTTTAAATAGAAAAACCACCGGTTTGAACCGGTGGGATTAATATTTTTCCCACCGGTTCGAACCGAACCGGTGGCAATACTAAACCCTCAAAATCCCGCCCATTTTTTCCCCTATTTTTGCCACCGGTTTTTGAAAACCGGTGGCCATTGAGCGATGTTTTTTTGCTTTTTTCTACTAGTGCACATTAAGTGGTTGAATTAATTTATATGCTTTCAATAAATGTTTTAAGTGAAGTGATTCTTGTTTCAATGTTTTTTTCTATGTTTTGGAATGAATTAAGTGTTTTCCTGGTGTATTCTTTTTGATTTTTAAGAATGGTGTGAATAACTAGGAATTATGTCTTTAAGAATGGGAAATAAGTTCCATTAACTATGTGATAGGTGGTAAGTATTTGGAACATATGAGTTTTACATATGGTCAATATGGTTGAGTTGTTATTTTAGGATTAAAAGATTTGGCGATTACCATGGGATAAATGAGGAGTTATTTTGGGTAGTTATCATGAATATTTGGAGGATTTGTGCTATCAAATCTTTACTAATTTTTGGAATATGATTTATGTTGAGCAAAGACATATTATTCGTGGTATTGATGAGTTGAATTATTTCGATATAAGTGTGGGAGTAAGGTGTTTATTTTTGGGAGATACACATTGGCTATTAGCATTAATTTGTGATCGTTTGTATCTCAAGGTGGAGAGTATCCATATTGTGTGAGGATAAGTATTGTGGTGATTATTTAAAGCAAATTTGTTGATGGATAAACCTTTGAAGAAACTTAATACAAAAGTTAGAGGATTTTGAGTCAATTCAAGTGTAAGGGTGTACTTGAGATAAAGGAATTTGTTTTAAATCAAAGTTTATTTTGAAGAGATAATACCTTGTGAAGCAATTTATTGAAGTTAGTTAAAGGAATGATTGTTTGGATGGTTACTTAAAGGATTTTACTCTAAGGGTTTGTGACAAAGTTAATTGATATGGATAAGTTATTAATGATGGAATAATCAGTGATCGCATTCAGTTATAAATGAATTACCTTAAAGATGAGTTATGGATTATAACAATCATATTGAGGAATTTGAAGTTATGAGAAAAGGTGATTGAATTTTTTATGAATGTTTGAAACTTTAATTTATGGTTTTCCTTACTTGGCTTGATGATTGTTGATGAATTGAGAATATAGTTGATTATTAAGGTGTTGGTTGAGTTATGGGGGCGTAACTCCTTTTAAGGGGGGTAGAGGGCGATAGAGTTTCGCGCGTCTGCTTTTCAAGTCATTTTTGAGTGATTTCGAGTCTTATTTGAGCTGAGTTGGAGTCTTGAGTCAAGTTAGGATGTGCATGAACCGATAATTTCAAAATGATTTCGTCTCATTTGCCCAAGTTTCGGGTCGAAACTTATTTTAAGGGGAGTAGACTGTAATACCTCGTATTTTCATACTTATTTTCTTAATTCATTAATTAGGAATTATTTTAGTAAATTTATTATTTGGAGCCAAAATAATAATTGAATTTAGGCGCCAAAAGTATTTTGAAAACTAATCATTATTTTGGATAAGATTTATTATCCATTTATCTTATCTTGAAAACCGGATTATTTACATATTTTGGATATTTTAATTAAAGCAAAATTATATTTTATTAATTATATTAAATGGCCGAAAATTCCCATTTATTTAGCTAGGAAATTCGGACTTTTCTATGTATAGAAAATCTGATTTTCTTAGTTGATTATAGGTGAATAATTGGTATTTATTTAATTAATTATTTATTTAGTTATTCTATATTATTTACACAATTATTTTTATTCCTTAAACCGAGCAAAATCTTCCTAAATACTAGTAAGGGAATCTCCTATTTTCCTTAATTGTAATTCTCCATCTTTTAAGTATCCAATCATCATATTCTCTTGCCTTTTGTTACTCTTGATTATTCCACAAATAATTCTAATTTCCTTATTATTTTTCATGACATACATTCCATATTCAAGTATACACAATCACCTTAATATCCAAACTTTCCTTAATTATTTTCTCACTTCTCCAAGTAATATCTTAAACCCTAATTACCATAATTCTTTCTACATTTTCCTACCATAATTCATGCTCATACTAGCCTATAAATACCCCTACACACCAATTCTCTTCTTTTCTTCTCCTCAATTTTACACAAATCATCCCGTTTATCTTTGAAGCCAATTTTCGGGCACTTCTGCTCAGTTTTTGTGGTATTGTTGTTTCACAAAAAGTTGTTTCTCTCGAAAAGTCCTTGAGGTTAGGCTCAAGAATCACCCAATTCGGAGTTATATCAAAGGAGTTATAGCCTCTGCAAGTTCTGCCTATTCTTTCCAACGCAAATCCAATTCTTCTTTTTCCTTGGTTTCTTATCCTTTCTTCTTCTCTTCTCTTATTCAATTATTATTATTATTATTATTATTATTATTATTATTATTATTATTATTATTATTATTATTATTATTATGGGGGATTTATAAAAATTATTATGAGTAGTTTTAATTATATAAAATCATATTTTTATGATGAATTAAATAAAAGGTTCATGTACATATAGTTGAAGGTCTTTAATAATTTGTTACCACTATGTTGATTAAGGTTATATTTATTTGTAGGGTATGTTTGATAAAGATTCTTGAGGTTCTTTTGGTGTGTTTGCTAAGCAAGGATCAAGGTACGTTATGTGGCTAGATACCTTTGAAAGTGACAGGTTTGAATAACATGTTTTATATGATTTGATTGGTGATTGAATCACTAGTAGAAAAATGGTACGATTGTCGTGTGTCTACCAAAAATAAACCTAACTAAAACCTCCTATAAATGTAGTAGGGTAAGCTAGGGTCGATCCCACAGAGAATTGGATTATCAAATTATTACTTGTGTAAGTTAGAAACCCCTGTTTTGAAGGAATAATTATGATCTAAAAAAAAATAAACTACTAACTAGATAACAAATAAACTACGGAAAAATAAACTAATAAAAATTGAAATACGATAAAATCAAGAATAATGAAATAGGGAATCGGGAGATGTATTATAACATTGGGGTATCAATTATTGCTCATCGAATATTCAAATTACGTTTATATCTTAATGTTAACCAATGAACACAAACAAGCATTCGAAACTTCCCTTAATTGCAAATACACCAAACAAGCTCTCGGAATATTCTCTAACTAAGTAATAATCTAGAACAAGCTCTCTAGACTCGATTAATTAGCTGCATTAATGTAGGGAATATTTCAAGCATTATGATAACCCCAAACTTGAACCCCACTGTGATCATACACCAAAGTACGGTGGCGTTCCAAAGGGAAAGACAAAGAGCAGAAAGAGTCGCCAACAAGTTTTAGGAACTTGTAAACCCAAAAGACAATCCAAAGGACCGTCAACTACTCCATAAGGTCTTGAACCAAACAGGGTCCGGGGATGAGGGTACGAATCCAATCTACAAAAGAAAGGACCCGCCCTATAAAATAGGCCTCTACTTTGTTCTGCTCGTATTCATGTGCGCTTTTCGAATAACATACAAACATTATATTAATCCTACCCTGTTAAACCTATGTTGGTTGAATATTAATGCACAAATAATACTATTATTGGCGATCACTTGAGTTAAAATCACATTAGCCTAAACCAAATTAATAATTATCTTATTAAGCGTGATTTCAAGTACAAATTCCCTTTAAACCTGCATAAAAGGTGTGATCAAGCAATAACAATAAAATATATCAAGCAACATAATAATAAGCAATATTAAATAATAATAATAATAATCATGATAATAGCATGATAAGGCATAATACAGCTTGATAATAATAGCAAGATCCTAGGCATGATACTAACAAGATTAATAACAAATCCTAGCATGTCACTAAGCAATAAAGATCAAAGCTTTAAACCTAACATGGTACTAACATGATATTAGAAAGAGTAAAGGCACCCTAAACATGATTCTAGAAAGCATTAAAATAACATCCTAACATGATACTAGAAAGCATAAAAAGCATCCTAATATGATACTAGGAAGCATTAAAAGCATCCTAACATGATACTAGGAAGCATTAAAAGCATCCTAACATGATACTAGGAATTATAAACAATAATAAACATGCTTTCTACATTGTGAAAGAAATAGAGAGTAAGCTAATCTACTTACTTTGAAGCCTCGTACCTCTTTCTAATAACAAAATACACAAGTTAGTAAACTTCAATGAAAATAATAAACAGTAATTAAAGAATCAAATTGAAATCAAATTAAATAAAGTTTAGACTAGTTTTGGACCAAACCCTCAGAAATATCGAACCTTGCACGTCTAGGGCGAAGGCAACTTCGAACTTCGCTAAGATATTCTAAGTCTAATGTATGCGGAATATTTTTTGTGAAAACTAGCTTAGAAAAAGAGAGAAAGAAAGCATATATTGCTCAAGAGAGAAAAGAGAGAATTGAAGGAAGAATTGATGATGATTGATCATTCTGAAAACAGGAGTTCGGACGCTATTTATAATGAAAATAATCCGGAAAATCACAGAATTTGATAAGGAATAAAACTCCACGCTGTCGCCAGGAATTAACTCTGTCGCGAGGCGACAGGGTCTGTCGCGCGGCGACAGACTTGTCGTTTGGCGACAGCCAGTATTAGCGCGTTTTTCTTCACGCGGAATCCGATCTTCAATCAACTTGATCTACGGAATCCGTACAGAAGATAAAATACGTATTTTTAAGATAACAAAACAATATTTTATTCCAAATAAAAATCTTTAAGAGATAATTAATTATTAAACCTATCAATATTAGAATTAAAAGGAACTTTCTAGAAACTTCTAGAAAACTATAATCAATCCTAATAAATTTAGGAATAATAATTAATAATGGGCCCTCCTCTAGATCATTGGGCCGTATTAAAATAAATAACCGGGCCCAGTTTAGTATTTTGGCCATAACTTCATCAATATTCATCGGAATTGGGCTTATAATATATCGTGGAAAGGTCTTTTCAAGCCCCATCCAACTACACCATTATTGGACCCTTATCATGGACCAAAATAAACCGAAATGGACGGTTTCAAATAAATAAAGTCATTTTCAAAAACAGAGAGAGAAGAATTTAATAAAAACTAAACCTCAACATTTGGCTTTCGAATCACTTTCACCTAATTCGATAATAACACAACGCGCAAGGCATTCATCACTGGGTTTGGTTTTGGGGAGACACAAATGGGTGTCTACAATTAATAACAAGGAAGTAGTTAACTCAAGCCACAAATCTCCAACTTCGAATTTGTGCAACTCAAATGGTTGATAATCTTAGGTATTACGACAAGTTTTAGTCACCAATCAAACACCTAATCACTACATAGAACACTTGCTTAGCTTGAGATGCAAGGATGAATGGTTCCAAACTATCCCGCAAGTGGCCAAGGTCTACAAGAGTGAAGTTGTCATGTCTGACGTTGCGCCTGTTATTATCGACCCATTTACACTTGAATAGACCTACCTTGAACTCACGGTAATCTAGTTCCCATATTTCCTGAATTCGTCCATAGTAGGATAATAGTGCCTCAACTGGTGATCTATCCTTTGCACTTGCAAATTCTGTTGATGAAGCCACAAGAGTGACACCACTGTTTTGAGTCGATGAGGATTTCTGATCCCGACGCTCAGTCCAGAATGTGTATCCATTTATGTCATATCCCTCAAATGAATGAACATCTTCCTTTGGACCATAAGCTAGCCATTTTATTGTACTAGAGACACCCTCATCCAATTCTAATTGATGCATCACACGATCATGGAACCACTTCACAAACATCTTATTATGCAACTGCATTATTTCCCTTTCCCCTTTAGATGGAAATTCGACACGCAAACTATCCATATGCTCTTCTAAATAAGGGTGAACCTCAACAACATGATGAAGCACAAATAGGTGAGCTTGCAAGAACTGATCTCGAGTAGGTGAGATCCGTTTCGACCCGATTGTGCCATGACCATCAAGTCTCCCTTCATGTCGGGAAGTGGGAAGCCCAATAGGTTCGGCAACGGCAACATACTCTGCCACGAAATTACCAATCTCCTCAGCCACTATTCCTTGTACCATACTACCTTCCGGATGGGCTGGATTTCTGACTTTATCTTGCAATGTACCCATGTCTCTTTCAAAAGGATAGCACCACCTCATAAAGACTGGACCACACAACTTAATCTCTCGAACCAAATGAAGAATCAAATGCACCATTATGTCAAAAAGTGACGGTGGAAAATACATCTCAAACTTGCACATAATTACAACAACATTCGCCTGGAGCGCATCAAGTGTAAAGGGATCAAGCACTTTGCTGCATATAGTATTGAAAAACGAACAAAGGCTTGTAATAACTTCTCTCACGTGCTTCGGTAAAATACCACGAATTGCAATCGGTAGGAATACTTGCATCATCATGTGACAATCATGGGATTTCATACTTGTCAACTTCAATTCTCCATTTAAGGACACAAATCTTTTCATGTTTGACGAGAACCCAGATGGAACTTTAATGTCATACAAACAAGCACAAAACTTTCGTTTTTCTTCCTTTGACAATGTGTAGCAAGCTGGAGGTAAATAAACCTTTTTATTCTTGCCTTTTCCATCAACTTTCTTCTTTGAGCTACCCGTGGCCTTGTCCTTGCGCTTTCCCTTACGTTTTTGTCCACCATCTTCGCTTCCCTTTTCCTTTACCATTGCCTTCACTACCTTTGTGTTAACCCACAATTCCGGACGAACCCCCCAAGCTTGCAAATCTAATCGTGCACTCTTTCCATCTTTTGTTTTTCCAGAAATGTTCATAATTGTCCCAACAATTGCATCACAAACATTCTTCTCTATATGCATCACATCGAGACAATGTCTAACATCGTGTTCTTTCCAGTACTCAAGCTTCCAAAAGATTGATTCTTTTTTAAAAAGAGCATGTGGGTCTATTGGTTTCGTTGTTTTACCAAAAACACATGGTATACCCTTCACTCTAGCATAAACCTCTTTTCCACTCAATGCCCTAGGTGCAACCCCCTCTTCCACTTTCCCATTGAAGGCCTTTTTCTGCCTACGATATGGGTGATCGCGCCTAAGCAATCTTCGGGTCCTCACGTACACATCTTTGCCCCAGTTGTGAAGGTACACGCTTGGTGTGTCATCGATACATATGGGACATGCTTTCTTCCCTTTGTTCTTGTACCCGGACAAGTTGCCATATGCGGGAAAATCATTGATGGTCCACATAAGGGCAGCACGCAATATGAACATCTCATTCTTATGGGCATCAAAAACGTAAACTCCTTCATCCCACATCTTTCTCAAATCATCAACAAGGGGCTCAAGGTAAACATCTATGTCGTTTCCAGGTTGCCTTGGCCCCGTTATCAAAAGTGAAAGCATTATGTACTTCCGTTTCATGCACAACCACGGAGGCAAGTTGTAGATCACTAAAAGTACCGGCCATGTGCTATGTTTGGTACTAAGAGTGCCAAATGGATTCATACCGTCCGTGCACAACCCAAGCCTTAAATTTCTAACTTCATCACCAAATTCCCTAAACTTCATATCGATGTTCTTCCATTGTGGAGAATCAGCCGGATGCTTCAACAAACCATTTTTCTTTCTCCCCTCTGCATGCCATCTCAAGTTCTTATAGCATCTTTTGGTATTGAGAATAGACGCTTTAACCTTGGAATAATGGGAAGATACCACAACACCTTGGCAGGAGGTCCATTCATACCAACATTGCAGCTTGTTTGCTTGTAGCGCGACTCACCGCAACGTGGACACTCCAATTCTTCATATTCATTTCGATACAGAACACAATCATTAGGACATGCATGTATCTTCTTATATTCCAAACCAAATGGACACATGAGTTTCTTTGCATAATAGTAGGAATTAGGAAGTTCATTCCCATCAGGCAACATGTCACATAACGCAGTCAACAAAGAAGTAAAACTAGTGTCGCTCCAGTTATGCTTCGACTTAATATTAAAAAGTGTTAGCACGGCTGAGAGTTTTGTGTATTTTTTGGACCCAGGATACAAAGGCTTTTTGGCAGCATCTGATAATGAGTCAAATACATCAGATCGGTCACCAAATTCACCTTTAACATCACACATCATCTCATCCAAGTGATCATAAACAACATCTTCGATCTCATCCCCATCCTCATCCCCATCTCCATCATCATCACTCCCATATTCTTCTTCCACACGAATCTCGGCACTTTTACAATGCGTCTCATTCCCAACAACATTCTCTCTATACGATCCCTTTTCACCGTGCCAAACCCACACATGATATTGAGGCCTAAACCCATGACATTGTACATGAGCCATGATGGTATCAACACTATCGACCCTTGTGACATTATTACAATTGACACAAGGACAATAAAGGTAATTTTCACCCGTACTGAGCTGATATTGTGAAGCACTCTTGCAAAACTCTTGAAGACCATTAAAGTATTCGAATGTATCACGTCTACCATACATCCAACCGCGATCCATTGTCGTTTTAAATTGCCTTTAAATATACCGACATATTTCAAATAATGTATAAATGTAACATGAATTATGTTAATCAAAGTACATATATCATATAATTCATCCATATCGCGTAAAAATGAATGCTCCCAAAAGGTCCTTATCACTCCAACCTAACCCATCCTTGAACGTCTAATCTCACTAGTGAAGGTATGTCAACTTTTCAATTTTAAGGAAAATCCGGCAGCATTTCCCCCCAGTTCTCCAAGTACACAATGTAGGTAATTACTTACCTACATATGCACCCAGAGAACATGGTGAGAAAATGATAAGCCGAGATTTCCTTAAAATCGGAAAAGAGACATACATTCACTACGTAAGTGAGATTAAACGTCCAAGAACAGTCCCAACCGGGGACTATTCAAGACTTTCTCCTAATGAGAAAGACTCGAACGGGTATCTAGGCAAATGATGATGCAAGCATTCAATAATTTTCATTTATATGACATTCAACTAACAATACACAAGTTCATTCATTCATATATTGCTAATTAAATTACCTAAAATCAAACTAAGGTTTACATTCCATTCATTCATTCATAGCAATCCATTCAAACATTATAATTTACTAACCAAATTTAACAAACTAACATGTTAACTAATAACTATTCTCTTCAAAAAATTAACTTTAAAGCTACTCATATTCAAACAACATATATATATATATATATAACATTTAAACAAAAGTAACAATTAACATTATGGAATAAACAAACAATTAATAAAACAATTAAGATAAATGTGTTCACTAAATTTGAAACCCTAACTTTAAAGTTTGGAATAAACAAACAATTAATACATATTTAAGTAAAGTTTAGCAAGAGCTTACCCTAATTTGAGAGTGTGAAAGAGAAGGATTGATATTGTGGGGTGAGAGTTAGACTTGTGGTGGCTTTGAAAGAAGTAGTAGCTTCAATTAGGGCAGGGAGAGAGAGAGGTGTGGTGGTGGGGCGAAAAATCAGAACACACACCACCAGCCACCCATGAATTGGCAGCTGCACCCCCACGAAAACAGCAACATGCAGCCACGAACACCACCAGCGACGACCTTGAGCAACACCTCCCCACGAACGCTGCAAACTTTCGCACAGGAGCAGCTACAAACAAACCCACGAAAATTAAAAAAAAAAAAAGAGGGAAAAGGGAGTGAAAGGAGTGGTGGTGGCGGCGGCGGCGGTGGTGGAGTATGCTTGAGAGTGGAGTTGGAAGCAAGAAAAGAGAAAGAGAGGGGAAGTGAATTAGAGCTAGAGTACTGTATGTTCGAATTTTGGGGAAAATTCGACTAAGTGCTGACTGCTGAGTTAATTTCATTTCCCGCAAATTTTTTTTTTGAATTGGCAAGCGGTTCGGGTTTGAACCGCTTACCATTACACCAAATGGCAAGCGGTTCAACCCGGAACCGCTTGCCAATACATGTAATGGGAAGCGGTTCGCGCCAAAACCGCTTCAAATTCTAACAAAGAGTTTTTTTTTTTTAAAATAGGGTCTTTCGAAGCGGATTTGAAAAACCCCTTGCCAATTGGGGCTTCCCATTTAGTTTTTTCTACTAGTGATATGTTCCACGATGCCTTGCAGCGGGATCGTGCTGGTGGGCCTTCGCGAGGTACTCCCTGGAGGTCCTACGTTCTCCTCGAGCAGAGCTATGAGGAGGACCTGCTACCGTTGCTAGCGCCGGTTCCTGTCCCTTCAGAGGAGGCAGCGGTATGCTTTTATTTGTTTAGTTTATTTTTCTTAGGTAGCCCCCAAGTATCTTTCTAACTTACATAGATCGGGAAAATAGATGAGAAAAGATTCGATTTGCAACAAGTTTGAGCAAATTCGGTTGAGAAATGAGCAAGAAAGAGTAAAATGAAGATTTTGTGAGTTTCGTGAAGCAGAGCAGCGAAATGAGAAAGAAGAAGAAGACGGGTTTAAAACCCCGATTCTGTCGCCAAACGACAGAATTGTCGCGAGGCGACAGACTCTGTGGCGTGGCGACAGATGCAAATGCTCGCGACAGTTGTTTCTGGCCAGCGCTGGAGCGGCGACAGAGTTCTGGGCTTTTCCTTATGGTTTTGTGGGTCCAGTTTAGTAATTTGGGTTCCTTGGTACGCCAGTTAGCCCCTTTAAGTAGTTGACATGATTTAGTCAGCTTGATCAAATGCACTGAGTGATCGACTTGATGAAAGATCGTCTCACTTTAGCTTAAAGCGCCTAAGTATTGGCTCATAATAAGGCACCGAAATAATGGTTCAAGGCACCGATATAATGGTTCGATATATGAGGCACCGAAATAATGGTTCAACAAATAAGGCACCAAAATATTGACGCACCAAAGTAGTGGTTCACAAAGGCAAAGCACCAAAGTACCGGCACAAATATAAAAGTAATGATAAATAATGATATTAAGGGTCAATAGGTAAAGTGATTCTTTGGCAATGTCTCAACATAAAGGGAAATTGTTTAAGCGGCGAAGTACGGTCGTGACGAGGTAGTGTCACAAATGATGGAGATGGCGAAGCAAGGTCACCTTCGGCAGTCCCTCAAGGTAAAGAAGAGACTGTTTATAGCGGCGACATACTGCTGTGGCGACATATGGCCACACCCAGGAGATGACGACATACAGTTATTTTCGATGATGTTCCCGAAATACTGTGGAGGATTATCACCAAGAATATTGAAGGCGACGACATATGGTTATCTTCAAGGATGGCGTTCACGAGGCATTGTGGAGGTTGTCCCAAACAATATAAGATGCAACAGCAAAATGGTTACGTTCAGAGACGTGTGCTCGACGGTGCAAGATACGCGTTTCTTAACTCTTTTATCTGTTTTAACTAGTGATTAGTTTTGCAGGTATCGGCGTTATAAGAATGATTTGGAATTGCAGAACATTTTGAATCATTCTCCGTCCCTATCGATACTTTGACTTTCGTTTTTCGAAACACAAGTTTCTTCAAACTCAGTCAAAGTGGGGGCTTTTGTAGACACCCATTTGTGTCTCCCCAAAACCAAACCCAGTGATGAATGCCTTGTGCGTCCTGTTATAATCGAATTAGGTGAAAGTGATTCGAAAGTCAAGTGTCGCGGTTTAGTTTTAATTAATTTCTTCTCTCTCTGTTTTTGAAAATGACTTTATTTATTTGAAAACGTCCATTTCAGTTTATTTTGGTCCATGATAAGGGTCCAATAATGGTGTAGTTGGATGGGGCTTGAAAAGACCTTTCCAACGATATATTATAAGCCCAATTCCGATGAATATTGAGGAAGTTATGGCTAAAATACTAAACTGGGCCCGGTGTTCTATTTTAATACGGCCCAATGATCTAGAGGAGTGTCCAATGTTAATTACTATTCCTAAAACTATTAGGATTAATTATAGTTTTCTAGAAGTTTCTAGAAAGTTCTTTTTAATTCTAATATTGATAGGATTAATAATTAATTATCTTTAAAGGTTTTTTATTTGGAATAAAATATTATTTTATTATCTTAAAATATGTATTTTATCTTCTGTACGGATTCCGTAGATCAAGTTGATTAAAGATCGGATTCCGTGTGAAGAAAAATGCGCTTATACAGGCTGTCGCCAGACGACAAGTCTGTCGCCGCGCGACAGACTCTGTCGCCGCGCGACAGACCCTGTCGCCTCGCGACAGACATTGTCGCGTCGCGACAGAGTTAATTCCTGGCGACAGCGTGGAGTTTTATTCCTTATCAAATTCCGTGATTTTCCGGATTATTTTCATTACAAATAGCGTCCGAATTCCTGTTTTCAGAATCATCAATTCCTATCAATCACTATCAATTCTTATTCTCTTCTCTCTTGAGCAATTCATGCTTTCTTTCTCTCTTTTCTAGTTTTTTACATACAATATTCCGCATACACTAGACTTAGAATCACCTATCCAAGTTCGAAGTTGCCTTCGCCCTAGACGTGCAAGGTTTTATATTTCTGAGGGTTTGGTCCAAAACTAGTCAAAACTTTGTTTAATTTGATTTCAATTTAATTCTTTAATTGTTCTTTATTATTTTCATTGAAGTTTACTAACTTGTGTATTTTCTTATTAGAAAGAGGTACGAGGCTTCAAAGTATGTAATCTTATTACTCTCTTTCAATGTAGAAAGCATGCTTATTATTGTTTTATATTTCCTAGTATCATGTTAGGATGTTATTTTAATGCTTTCTAGTATCATGTTTAGGGTGCCTTTACTCTTTCTAATATCATGTTGGTACCATGTTAGGTTCAAAGCTTTGATCTTTATTGCTTAGTGACATGCTAGGACTTGTTATTAATCTTGTTAGTATCATGCCTAGGATCTTGCTATTATTATCAAGCTTTATTATGCCTTATCATGCTATTATCATCATCGTTATTGTTATTTTGTTTATTATTATGTTGCTTGATATATATTTATTATTGTTATTGCTTGATCACGCCTTTTATGCAGGTTTAAAGGGAATTTGTACTTGAAATCACGCTTAATAAGATAATTAATAATTTGGTTTAGGCTAATGTGATTTTAATTCAAGTGATCGCCAATAATAGTATTGTTTGTGCATTAATTTCAACCAACATAGATAAACAGGGTAGGTTTAATATAATGTTTGTATGTTATTCGAAAAGCGCGCATGAATACGAGCAGAACAAAGTAGAGGCCTATTTTATAGGGCGGGTCCTTTCTTTTGTAGATTGGATTCGTACCCTCATCCCCGGACCCTGTTTGGTTCAAGACCTTATGGAGTAGTTGATGGTCCTTTTGGATTGTCTTTTGGGTACAAGTTCCTTAAAACTTGTTGGCGACTCTTTTTGCTCTTTGTCTTTCCCTTTGGAACGCCATCGTACTTTAGTGTATGATCACAGTGGGGTTCAAGTTTGGGGTTATTATAATGCTTGAAATATTCCCTACAGTTTTTGGCGACTCCACTAGGGAGGATTTCTATTTATATTCCTGAAATTTATTTAATTTTGGCAATTATTTAGAATGAGCGGATGAGACTCGAAAAATTCTAAGTATTTCATGTGCGCGATTTGATTAACATTATTGTCATATGCATTAAAAGGTCCTCATGGGAGCACCCCATGAGTCAATCCATAGGAATTTTACATGTAGGAAATTTGGGAAATATCTTTCATGACTAGAATCGAAAAGATAATACGAAATCTGGAAAATTCGAAGAACACAGAAACTTGCCAAGGCATGTAGGAACTAGCGTCTAGAAAACAGGGCTTGTCGCCCGTAAAAAGTTTCTGTCGCCTAGCGACAGTTCTGTCGCTTGGCGACAGTCCCTGTAGTCTGGCGCCAAGTTCTTCCAATACCGAGCCAGGGGTCTGTCTTCTTGCTTTGACCATTTCTAGTGTTGTTGGCTCGATTTTGCTTATTGATTGAGTCATTTTCTCACTTTTCTGAACCCATATGTGTTCTACATATGGATATAACCCTCTGGGGGTTCCTGCTTCGCCTGCCCAATGGAATATTCCACTATCTTGTGCAAAGTTCAGATTTGGGGACGTGTAAGTTTTGTGAATCCACCAAACCATGGCGTCGAGTCTTATTTCATCTCGCACTCGCAGAATCTTGTCCATTCGCTCCAACCCTCCCGGTAGGCTTGTGTGCAATGCATGTGGATTCTTAACCATGGACCTTTTTTTGACTTAACCCATATCCTCGAACTTTAGAGAACTAGAGCCATGGTTAGGTTGCAAACTCATCATGTTGTGACTATGTGAACTACGTGTACTTTTTGCTTGTATATATTATATGTGCGTTAACCGTTTGTTTGACTTGTGTCCAAGACTAATAAATTGACTAATGACTAAAAGGACTTTGTCTAATTAATAAATTAATTAATTAATCTTGAGTTAATTAAAGACTAATAATTTAATCAATTCGACTTAGTACGACTTTAGGCATGTCCATTTAGGGTAAAATTACTGGAAACAGTCCAGATTAATGTTCTAGCAATGGCGCAGGAGTTTGGATTGTGGCGCTGCAGTGTAATGTCTGTCACCTGGCGACAATTTTGTCGTCTGGCGACAGGCTCTAAACGGCGGCGACAGTTCTGTTGTTTTAGTGACAGTCCAGTTTTCTTACTCGAGTCATCACGATGAGTCTAATTAATGGTCTACTAATCGGATTAATCAATTTGTTAGTTATTCAAACCATGTTCAAGTCTTTAATTGAATTTAGGCATTTAACAGTCCCATGGTCACACACTAGTAGTCAACGCATGTCGCTCACATACACATAAAGCACACACATAACATGTTTGACACGTTATAACCATGATTAGAGAGTCTTGAATGCGTGTTTTCCGTCATTTTTTTTAGGGGGGTAAGTCGGATATTAATCCTCCAATTTAATTTCCCTTAATATATATATAATATATACCACGTCATTTTTTTTTTATTTTTAATCTTTTAAACATGAAGTCAAGTGAATCAGAGTCAAATATTAAAACAAATATGGTTTAAATTACAGCGCGTGGTCAAGAAAGGAAGGACGGTTAATCAAAGACAACACTTTTGTTCAAGTCTTACTTTTCGACAAACCAATCGGTAGGAAAAGGAAGGCTAAGAGGGCAATGGCTAGTCAAGAAGAACTTAATGAAGTCAGGGGACAGGTAGCCAACTTGGCTGAGATGTTGCAAAACCTATCGCTGCAAATAAATAACCTGAGAAACAGAAACAAATGGACCTAATCCAGGAAAGTTTGGGCAAGCTATCCAACGATTTCAGATTCCAAGAGATTAGCTCCCAAGGGGTCTCGGTGGATAAGGATCTTCTTCCACAAAAATTCAATCCCAACGACATCCCTAAGTTCAAGGCTATGGATAATCCTTATTTTCATTTAAGGGCTTTTGAAACTGTAATGCGCATTAAGGGGATAGATAGAAAAGCTTTTCATTCTGTATTCTCATTATCCTTATAAGCTGTATGTCAACAGTGGTACTTTTCACTTGATAAAGAAAAGACCTCTAGTTGGGAATCTATTGTGAGCGCTTTCATTGAAAGGTATAAATGCAATATACAAGTTGAAACCGATCACAGAGAATTAGAAATGCTGAAACAAAAAGAAAATGAGGGTTTTACCTCTTTCTTCAATAAAAGGAGGGAAACCACTGCAAAAATGGTTGAAGTGCCTAGTGAGAAAGAATCCGTTAGGATGTTCATTAAGAACCTCGAAGAAAAATATTCCAAGCATCTCAAATACCAAAGCAACCTAAATACATTCAAAGCAGTATATGATATTGGAATTAACATTGAGGATGACCTCACTAAACAGAAAATTGCTAGTAACAACTCAAGTAGTGGCTGGAAAAATAAGAAGAACGACAATCCTTCTTCATCCAAATCTACCCACTCAAATAATGTTAGCACTTTTCCTCTTAATGAAGTACTAGCAATGAATAATAATCAAGGGCAAAAGAAACCATTTAGGAAGAACTATACTCCTATTGGTATGAGTTATGACACCGCGTTCGATCGTTTACAGGCAAAAGGTCTTATAACTCCCATTGGACCATTTGGAGATCCACCTGTCGAAAGGAGAACGGCTAGCTGGAACCCAAATGCACATTGCAAATATCACCAGGGTAGAGGACATCCTACAGAAAATTGTTGGAGGTTAAAAGAAGCCATTCAAGATTTGATTGATAGTAACAAGCTCCCATTATCTCCTACAAGTAAGAAGCCAAGTATTAATACTGCACCACTATCAGATTCTTTGGCTATTTCCGACGAAGAAAACCAAGAGGATCCATCTAGTCTCATAGAGCCTATCGAGACCATTGAAGAAGAAATCTTCGAAGATGCTCTCAAATCCTCCGGTCAAGAACCCGCGACTAAGCAAGAAGTATTGGCATTAACATTAGTACTTTCAGAATTGAAAGAATTTATGTCACAAACCTTCGAAGCTATAAAGGAGCAAAATGACTTGCTTAAGCGAAAGAAACCCTTTTCTTTCCAAGTAATTGACACCCCCAAAAAGAATAATAAGAAGTACACTCCAATTGGGATGTCATACACAAACATGTTTAAAATGCTCTTCGAGAATGGAAAAGTCCAACCCCTCGAGCCAAGACCATTTGAATCGCTGAAAAGGACAGACAAATATTACTGTGCATATCATCAATCAGGGGAACATACAATAGAGCAATGCTTTAGGTTTAAAGATTTGGTTCAACGTTTGATTGATGAGAAAAAGTTAGTTCAACTTCCACAGATTTCCATGATAAACGGAGTATGGGACAGTGATGATGAGGATGTTTACCTTAAAGACATTGAAGAAACTCCTCTATCAACAATATACCCAATAAGTGACATTTGGGATGAGGAAGATTCACCTATAGATGTCCTCACTAGGTCCGGGAGAGTACAACCTCCCATTTTAACGCAACCCATACCTTCTATCCAGCAAATTCCCATGCCTATTATAGAAGACAACGATGTTGTCAAGCAGTTAAAAAAGACTAAGGTAGAGATGAATGTATGGAAACTCTTAGCCACGTCTCGAGAACATAGAATAGCAGTTATGGATGCACTGGCTAAAATAGGCATTGATTCGGACACCACTCCTGAGGGACTTGCAAACTTCCTCACGAGTGATCTCCCAAGTCCAATTAATTTAGTCACTTTTTCGGATAAAGATCTACCCCCGGAAGGTGACAAACACAATAAAGCTCTAAACCTCACGGTCATATGCAAAAGAATGAATGTCCCTATGACCCTTGTTGATAACGGTTCAGCAATTAACGTATGCCCACTTAGAACCGCCAGGATGCTAGGGATAAGAGATGAGGATTTATCCCCATCAACCCAAGGAATAAGAGCCTATGATAATTCACGACAACAAGCATTAGGGACAATTACTATGAATATAACAGCAGGCGCAATTGAACATGCCACTACATTTCAGGTAGTAGATATCAAAGCTTCTTTTAACCTGCTATTAGGACGCCCTTGGCTTCATGATCTAAAGGCCGTCCCTTCGTCTCTCCATCAAAAAGTAAAGGCTATAGTTGGAGGCATTCCAATCACCATTGATGCTTCACCTATGAGGATCAAAACAGTAGAAAATCCACTAATTAATGTGGAACATGATGAAAATGATGAAGATTTGTGGGGCTTTAGCGAAGAGGTCTCCTTAATAGAGGAAGACGAAAGGACCCCTCTTCATTATGACCTCCACTCAAACATGGTGACAAGTGCTATCCTAAGAAAACAAGGACACTTTCCCGGAATGACTCTAGGAAAGAAAAAAGGAATAGCTAAACATATGGGTTACCTGGCCTTCCTAAACTGGATACTTTCGGACTTGGTTTCGAACCAACTCGCGAAGACCTTAAACGGGCCCAGGAAAAATTAAAGGCACGAAGAAATGCCCGCATACAAAAAAGGGAAATACCCATGGACCAGTATCCTCTTACTTTAAATGGGAAATTTATAAGAGAAGGAGAGGATTACCCTTGTCATGAATTTCCCGAACCCTTTGTTGTGAATGGTATAAGACAGCCTGGATTCGAAATCTTCCTGGATTGTTGTTTCATAGACGAGATCCCAGCTCCAACATATAAGGAAAAAGCACCTCCTTGTTTTGACTTTAATGTCATGGGACTCCTCTTTGGAAGGGAAAAGAATGAACCAAAACATGTGGAGGATAATTCATCGCTTATCCAAGCAGTTCTCCAAAGCGAAAACTTCGATCCCTCCAAGCTTATCACTCCTGTAGAAGATCAAAAACGTGGATGGCGCAAGACGGTGAGAATCATTACTACAAGTGGAAGGAAGGTTTCAATAACCACAGGACAAGGACCAATTTTCGAAGAGTCGTCTAAGTCAGAATCTGAGTTAGAGTCTCCCCCTATCGAGTCTTCTAAGTCTTTAGTTGTAGCATCTTCATCTTCTTCTCCTACTCCTAGGATAGTTAGTAATCAAATCCCGACGGATATTTCCTTATTCGATGTTATGATTTCCGAGTTCAATAATATGTCTTCTTCCCCTTATTTCTCTTGTTTTTCTTTGTCTAAAGATAATGAACATTGCTTAACTAATGATGAAAATGACAAAGAAATTATTAAAGCAATGGAAACACTTGAAAATAAAACGCCAGTAATTGAGGATACAGAAACGGTTGATATCTCAAAAGATCCAACCATTAAAAGAGAAGTTAAAATCGGACTGACATTAAACAAAGAAGAAAGAACCGATTTAATAAATCTACTTACAGAATTTATCGATGTATTTGCTTGGTCATACGAAGATATGCCAGGCATTAATAGAGAAATAGCTCAACACACTATACCATTAATTCCAGGAATGAAACCTGTAAAACAAAAGTTGCGTCGAATGAAACCCGACGTAGCCCTTAAAATAAAAGAAGAAGTACAAAAACAAATAACTGCAGGTTTTATCCGGGTATCCAAATACCCCGAATGGGTCGCTAATGTGGTCCCAGTTCCGAAAAAAGATGGTAGAGTTCGAATGTGTGTCGACTATCGAGATTTAAACAAAGCAAGTCCAAAGGACGACTTCCCTTTACCACACATCGACATTTTGGTAGATAACACAGCAAACCATGCACTTCTCTCGTTTATGGATGGATACGCAAGATACAATCAAATCCTCATGGCCGAAGAAGATATGGAGAAAACAACATTCATAACACCTTGGGGTACTTATTGTTATACGGTAATGCCATTTGGGTTAAAGAACGCAGGTGCCACCTACCAACGAGCAGCAACTGCCCTACTCCATGATATGATGCATAAAGAAGTAGAAGTCTATGTGGATGATATGATTGTAAAATCAAAAGATCGTCAAGGACACCCAATAGCCTTAAAGAAATTCTTTGAAAGGTTAAGAAAATACAACATGAGGCTAAACCCCTCTAAATTTGCTTTTGGGGTCACTTCAGGGAAACTTTTAGGCTATGTCATAAGTTCTCGAGGAATAGAAATAGATCCTACAAAGATTAAAGCAATCATGTCCATGCCACCGCCCAAAACCGAAAAACAAATTCGAGGATTTATTGGCCGGTTACAATATATAAGTAGGTTCATATCTAAGTTAACCACGATATGCGAACCAATATTTAAGAAGCTTAAGAAAAATGTACAAATTATATGGGACGATGAGTGTCAAAAAGCCTTTGAAAAGATCAAAGCCTATCTCGCAAATCCTCCCGTATTAGCTCCAGCACTCCCCGGAATACCCTTAAGACTATACTTAACCGTCACAAAGGAAACAATGGGGGTTATGCTCGCACAAGAGGTAGAAAGCAAGGAAAATGCTATTTACTATTTGAGTAAAAAAATGCTCGAGTACGAAACGCGCTACACACCGTTGGAAAAGTTGTGCCTCGCATTGGTATGGGCCACAACTAAATTAAGACATTATATGCTCGTGCATACTGTCTATGTAGTCTCACGAATGGATTCCTTAAAATATCTATTCGAAAGATCTACACTTAATGGACGAATCTCAAGATGGATAGTAAATTTGGCTCAATTTGACATAAGGTTTATGCCTCAAAAAGCAATTAAAGGATCAGTGGTCTCGGATTTTCTAGCAGATTTCCCAATAGAAGATTCAACACCCTTAGAAGAGAACGAATTCCCGGACGAAGATTTAATGATGACAGAGGATGACACGTGGACTCTATATTTTGACGGAGCCTCGAACCAAAAGGGGTGCGGTGTAGGAGTCTTATTAGTATCATCTAAGGAAGAACATGTTCCTATATCAATCAAGTTAGATTTCGACGTCACCAATAACGCAGCTAAATATGAAGCATGCATCGTAGGCCTCGAAACCGCTTTAGCCTTAGGCGTGAAAAAACTCCGGATATTTGGAGATTCATCCTTAATCATTAATCAAATTTCCAAAAGATGGAAAGTTAGGAGTGAGAGTCTAGCTCCTTACCAAACATATTTGGAAACTCTCACCGATCAACTGGAAAAGGTAGATTACACTTACCTACCTAGAGAGGAAAACCAATTCGCCGACGCTCTGGCAAGGTTAGCCTCAATGGTTAGAATACCTAAAGAAATTGAACAAATGCCTTTAACCATAGAGAAAAGGCATAAACCAGCATACATTCAAGCCATGGAGGATGATGAAGTAATTCAAGAAGAAGAACCAGAGGTGGAACCATGGTTCGTAGACATATTGAATTATGTCACCAAGGGAGAATACCCTCCTCATGCTGACAAAAGAGCGAAAAGAGCATTAAGGCTCTTAGCTTCCCAGTTTGTACTCATAGGAAATGAACTACACAAAAGGGTACCTAAGGGACGAGCTCTATTATGTGTAGGTAAAAAGGATGCTCAAAAGGCTATGAGAGTTATCCATGAGGGTATATGCGGAACACATGTTAACGGCAAAATGCTAGTCCAAAAGATAATGCGAGAAGGATATTACTGGACTACCATGAACAAAGATTGTCATCAGTATGTAAAAAGGTGCCCCAAGTGTCAAATTTATGCAAATTTGCAACATATCCCACCATCTTTTCTGTACACCTATACTTCACCATGGCCTTTCTCTACATGGGGAATAGACATAATTGGAAAAATTACACCCCTAGGAACAGGAGGTCACGAATACATCCTGGTTGCAATAGATTACTTCACAAAGTGGGTGGAAGCACAATCATACGCTAAACTCACCGCCAAACATGTAGCACTCTTTATCGAAAGAAACATAATCTGTCGATATGGAGTCCCACATGAGATGATAAGTGACAACGGAACTCACTTTCAAGCGGAATGCGAAGAATTGCTGCAAAAGTATGGTATTCAACATCACCATTCTTCCCCGTATAGACCTCAAGCAAATGGGGCAGTTGAGGCTGCTAATAAGAATTTGAAAACAATCATCGAGAAAATGACTGAAAATTATAAAGATTGGCCTGACAAACTCCACTTCGCACTGTGGGGATATCGCACGTCAATCCGAACATCAACAGGAAATACGCCATTCAATTTAGTATACGGGATGGATGCCGTACAACCTGTAGAGTTAGAAATACCTTCATTACGCATTGCGTTAGAAAGTAAACTCGATGAAGTTGAATGGACCAGAGCACGATATGAAGAGCTAATCCTACTCGATGAAAAACGACTAGAAGCTCTACACCATACCCAATGTTATCAAACCCGTATGACTAGACATTTCAACAAAAAGGTTAAGACTAGAAATATCAAGGTTGGGGACTTGGTATTAAAAGAATTAAGGAAAAATGTTTTAGACCCAAGAGGCAAATTCCGCCCTAATTGGTCTGGACCATATATTGTCAAAACAATCCTGTCAGGAGGCGCAGCTAAATTAACTGACATGGATGGCAATGTATTTTCAAATATGACAAACCTTGACCAACTTAAGAAATACTACCCATAAATACTTGAGGAAACACTCAAGAGAGCTACGTTTGGCCTGATTCCTTAAATAAAGGATACGTAGGCAACCCGAATAGGGTGCGGCAACTTTAATTCCTTCAAATCCTGTATCCCCGAAGCGAAAAATGCACGTCCGCAAAGTTTCAAGGCTGGCGCCAGAAAATAGACTCTATCGCCAGACGACAATGTCTGTCGCCAGGCGACAGAGCTAAATCGCCAGCGACAGTGCCTCAGATGACAGCGCCAATCTCCTGCAAGTGTCTGGACAAGTTTCACGTATTCTGGAAATTTTTTCGACTCCCGTATTTGAATTAATTTTCCGAAAAATAAGTGTTATAATTGTTTTCATTGCTTTAATTAAAAGTTAATCAAAATAAAAGCTGAAATTTTATTGATTAATAAAGAAAGTACATTATTGATAAAATAAAAGCTGAAAAATTAACTAAAGCAAATTAATTTTGTCTAATAAATCGAAAGATAAGCAATGTTCTAATCTTTTTTCTCTTTCTTCATTCTTTTCCAATTTATGTCATCTTTCTCTTCCTCTTGATCCATGACCTTCGCTAGGAGACAACCGTTAGAAGATCTGCATTCTATTTTGGTATGGATAGTTTCTCCTTCCGCTAGGACTCCATGTTTCCTCTCTATCCAAACTTCCTTTTTAGTAGAGTCAACTTTCCTTTTTCCTTGATTTTTCTTAGCACTCTTCTTTCTAGGCATAATAGGAGTTTTGAATTCAATTCTTTCCCCTAGACGCTCTTTAGCAGGAACTTTCTTGTCACCTAGACGGTCCTTCACATTGGTCTTTTCAATGGTAATTTGAGACTTTTGAAATCATCCATCAAGCCACTGCTTCACCTTGTTTGACAAGCACGGTGGTTCCTTATAGGCAATCACCTCCCATAAAGGCCTACCACTCCAGTATCCATCGAAGCTCTCAATCTCTTGTGACATAGGAAATCCATAAGGGCGGCGAAGATCTCCCGTAGGGATGGTTTGTGCAAGACCATATTGTCTCATGACTCTACAAGGGAAATAAAAGGTTAGTCTTGACAAGCTCGGGAGATGACAATATGTTTGGTTACTACAACCAATCATCGCATCGATCCTCCACCAAGGAACAACCCAGTTTATGGTAAAATCACCAGCAGCAAACACCTTGCTCCATTCACGGCGACCGATCTTCAAGAATCGCTTCTTTCGGCGGATTATGCAGTTTGGAACATATGTTTGAATGTCATCAGGGGGATTAATAAGCTTCAATATCTCCATGAGCCATATCTGCAAAATATATGTTTAAATTAATATTACAGTATAAAAATAATATGCTTTAGTTCTTAACAATTAATAATAATATTATTTTATACCTGTAATAAAATTGGAGAACCCCTAAAAGGTGCTTTTGGATTTTTTCTCAATACATCTAACCATAGCATAGTCTCTCCAACAATTAATGGCATTGGATTTCTCCCAGATTCAACTTGTTCTATAACAGATATAATTATTGACTGCCCCTCATTATCTTTACCGCTAACTAAGAGCAATTGATTAAATAAACAATAAAGAAAAGCCCTTCTCTTATATATGCGAAAATCGGGATTGGGATTATCATAAAAATAATGAGCAAATTCTGTCAAATTAACTACATTCCCATGCACTATATGTTTTAAAGCCGTCCCCCTTAAATCAAAGAAGTGCTCAAAATCCTTATAGTAATATTCATTGACTCTAGGCATTACCGCAAGGTCTGTGGAATAATAACCTATGATGGCTTCAAATTCTTCCGGTAAAGGACATATTTCATCATGAAAAAATCTAAAACAATGAGTGTCAATGTTCCAATAATCTATGGCAGAATAAATAAAATCAGTATCAAGAATCATCCCCTTGACCCCAAACATACCCCCCATATGAGAAAGATCTAATGCTTTCCTATCTTTAGCAGTCAAGTGACGACACCATTCATCCATGTACCCACAAAAGGTTCTTTTAGCTAGAGACAAGATTACTAATTAATTTAACTATTTGATAAGCTGATCGAATTATGCAGTAAACGGGTTATTTGGGGGCTATTTATAACCTTTCCTGCACGACAGACTTCCATTCCTGTAGGAAATAGGAAAACGTGTCTGTCGCGTGGCGACAGAGCCTGTCGCGTGGCGACAGATTGGATTACGCGGCGCCAGTACTTTCCTTAACAGCGTCACCTATTGCGCGTAGGAAACCGTGTTTTTTACGTATCTGATTTCGAATTTGACTTGACTTACTGTTTTATTCCTCTTCTCATAACCTTATTATTATTATTATTATTACTATTATTATTATTATTATTACTATTATTATTATTATTATTATTATTATTATTATTATTATTATTATTCTTATTATTATTATTATTATTATTATTATTATTATTATCATTATGACCATCATTATTATTATTGTCAATATTATTTTTATAATAATAAAACTTAATTAATTTTAAGCTTGCTCTCATTTTTCCTTTTTTCTTTTTGGGGGAGAGAGTCGGTACCCTCCACTAATATTAAAAATGAAGGAAAAATTTCGCGCAAAAAAATTACACTCTTCCACACACAATGCATACATTATAGAACGACAAACTAAGTAAAATGTTTAATAAATAATAAATAAGTGCATATATACAAGTTTCTGGTACATGAGTCGCATAAATACACTAGGCAAAGTCCTATAAAAGTCAAACATAAAAACAAGTACAGGTACAACTATGGTGCTGGAGGTCGCAGGTCGCGAGGAATACCAAATGTATCAAAAAATGCCCTACTCCGCGGAGTATGTCCATCATCGTCCCCTGGACCACCAGATGACGCAAACTGCAGCTCAGGACCAGGCCACCTAACCTCGCCCTGAAACCCGACAGAAAGAGGCTGGGGCTGCAAGGGCTGCTGCGATGACGAGCCGAACTCGTATGTCCCACCACCCATCCCACCTCGAACAGTCGGCCCGGTCGGAATATCCTCAGGTGATGACGCCGAATCCTCTACAGCGGCGGCCTCAGAACGACCACCTCGGCCACTAGAAGTAGTCCGGTGACGCCTCGAGTCAGACCTAGTAGTCTCCCTCCTAGGCTCGGGCCTCGATCGAGTGCGTGGAGAAGGAATAGGCTGCCCCTGCAAAAGTAAATTCAAGATTAGCCAATGTAACAAAAATAAAGCCAAAAACAGTGAAAGTAAAATAATACCTCATCAACATCGTTGCTACGACAGGTAGCACGGTTCCGCAACCTCACAAGCTGGCTGCGAAAGGCGTCGATGCACCTGGCCATAGCTGTCACCACCTCGCGAGAGAACTGTCGAAACAATCAAGTCAAAATAACGAATATAAAGCCAATATAAGGATGACATAAAATAGCCTAACTACTTACTCGAGTCTGGTGACGAGGAATAGACCGCTCCACAAACTGCTCTCCCTCTGGAGCGGGCGGAATGAGCTCCTCGATCGGCCCATACGTACCTTGGTAACGTATAGACATCCTCGGAGGAATGAACTCCCTAGGACCAGCCTGCTAAAAGTAAAAAGTTAAAAAGATACTTGGGGGCTACCTGAGGCAAATAAAACTAAACAAATAAAAGCATACCGCTGCCTCCTCTGAAGGGACAGGAGCCGGCGCCAGCAACGGTAGCAGGTCCTCCTCATAACGCTGCTCAAGGAGAATGTGGGACCTCCAGTGGATACCTCGCGAAGGACCACCAGCACGATCCCGCTGCAAGGCATCGTGAAACATATGCCTAGGTGGAGGAGCAGGCACAACGAAGGAATCTGAGGAGTGCTGGATGGCCACCCGCTCCCCTAGGTAGACCACTGCATCATACGTCCCCAGAAAGTAGCGACGCTCAGCTGTATACTGCGCCGCCAGCGCAGGGATAGGGAAACCAGCCCAAGGTCGATATACCGGGCTAGGCTCCTGAAATATCACTAAGTAAGACACTAATGCTTAGGGTGATAAAACAGAAAGTAAAAGAAAACCCACCGTGAGGATCATCTCTCGAAAGCGTAACACCTCCGGCGGACCTCTACGACCTCCCCAACTAGCAGCAATGGGGAGCACGCGAGGAGAAGGCCTCGCTGGCGCAAGAGAGGGAAAATACTCGTAGAACCAAATCTATACAAAAGCAAAAATTAGTAAAAATTATGTTCCTAAAAATCTAGATCAAAATTTAAGTGATAAAAAAGAGGCATACCTCTACGACCCTCCAGAAGCTGGACAGGGCGACCTCTCTAGACAGGGCCTTGTGACGACAGGAACGCCGTAAGCCCAACAGAATATCAGCATAGGCCATGCTGGCCCAATCATATGTCCCGACCAACCCGAGGGCGCGAACGACAGACAGGTAGTACAGTAGTACTCTACTACCTCGGTCAGGGGAAAATGTCCCTGATAGCAGAATCAGCACAAAGATGCGCACCCGCTGCTCTCGGGTAGTCGCATCATCCTCGAAGGCTGCAGCCAACGTGCAGCGACGGATACATCGGGAACTCAGCTGTCCCGACTGAGCCTCAGCCTGGGCCCGAATGACGATCGGCCCGAATGACGATCGGCCTCAATAACTCCAAAACCTCTGGCGAATAGACAGTAACGCCAGCATCAAAGGGCAGCGGAGTAGACTGAAACTCTAATCCCGTAATGAGACTAAAGTCAGCTGGAGTGACTGTCATCTCACCCCAAGGAAAGTGAAAAGTGTTGGTGGTGTCCCAAAAGAACTCCACCAAAGACCGGACGACGAGGTTACCCCTATCGTATGAAAACATGGCCCGAGTGGCCTACAGCAGAGGAGTCAACCCACATGACTCCCAAAGATGTCGAAGCCCCTCGTCGCGGCAGATGAAGTTGTCGTACAAAGAGATGATGGTGGAATTACCCGAGCCATGGCTACGGGTCCTCCCACTCGCTAGACCTCGTCGGATTCTCTCCGACAAATGATGAACTGGCGCGTGAAACAAGGTGCGCTCGTCCCAATCAGGCATGACGCCCAACCCGGAGGTAGAAGGTACGTCCTCGCCCTCACTGGTGGGCTCGTCCTCTCGACGCGTGTCCCTCGACTGAGAGCTCGAACCACGTCGTCTAGCCATGCTAAAGTTTGTAAAAGTAATTAAACTTAAGTTTCTACAGTATCTAAGTTCGCCTAAGCCGCATGATACTATGTTAAAAAAAAACAGAGTACGTAGTACTAAAACAGAGCAAAAATCTCAAACAAGCATGGAAGTATTCTTTGAGCAAATAAAAAATTTCTTGCAAACATATGATGAATATTTGTGACAAATTGTAGAAGGAAAAGCAGTTAAAATACCAAGAACGACTCACATTGTTCTTCACGACCTTAAGAGGTCCAACAATGGTGAATTGTTCGTTTCTTCACCAAATTGAGTCAAACAAGTCTCAAAACACTCCCAAGGTAGTATACAAACATAATTAAACAAATTCAAGGCATAAAATTCGACGAACAAAGCAAATTAAGCAAAAGAATTTTCGAATTTTCGAAAAATACGCGAACAAGAACATGCAATTCATCAAAAACCGAGTAGAGTTTGAGCAAAACTTACATAGATCGGGAAAATAGATGAGAAAAGATTCGATTTGCAACAAGTTTGAGCGAATTCGGTTGAGAAATGAGCAAGAAAGAGTAAAATGAAGATTTTGTGAGTTTCGTGAAGCAGAGCAGCGAAATGAGAAAGAAGAAGAAGACGGGTTTAAAACCCCGATTCTGTCGCCAAACGACAGAATTGTCGCGAGGCGACAGACTCTGTGGCGTGGCGACAGATGCAAATGCTCGCGACAGTTGTTTCTGGCCAGCGCTGGAGCGGCGACAGAGTTCTGGGCTTTTCCTTATGGTTTTGTGGGTCCAGTTTAGTAATTTGGGTTCCTTGGTACGCCAGTTAGCCCCTTTAAGTAGTTGACATGATTTAGTCAGCTTGATCAAATGCACTGAGTGATCGACTTGATGAAAGATCGTCTCACTTTAGCTTAAAGCGCCTAAGTATTGGCTCATAATAAGGCACCGAAATAATGGTTCAAGGCACCGATATAATGGTTCGATATATGAGGCACCGAAATAATGGTTCAACAAATAAGGCACCAAAATATTGACGCACCAAAGTAGTGGTTCACAAAGGCAAAGCACCAAAGTACCGGCACAAATATAAAAGTAATGATAAATAATGATATTAAGGGTCAATAGGTAAAGTGATTCTTTGGCAATGTCTCAACATAAAGGGAAATTGTTTAAGCGGCGAAGTACGGTCGTGACGAGGTAGTGTCACAAATGATGGAGATGGCGAAGCAAGGTCACCTTCGGCAGTCCCTCAAGGTAAAGAAGAGACTGTTTATAGCGGCGACATACTGCTGTGGCGACATATGGCCACACCCAGGAGATGACGACATACAGTTATTTTCGATGATGTTCCCGAAATACTGTGGAGGATTATCACCAAGAATATTGAAGGCGACGACATATGGTTATCTTCAAGGATGGCGTTCACGAGGCATTGTGGAGGTTGTCACAAACAATATAAGATTCAACAGCAAAATGGTTACGTTCAGAGACGTGTGCTCGACGGTGCAAGATACGCGTTTCTTAACTCTTTTATCTGTTTTAACTAGTGATTAGTTTTGCAGGTATCGGCGTTATAAGAATGATTTGGAATTGCAGAACATTTTGAATCATTCTCCGTCCCTATCGATACTTTGACTTTCGTTTTTCGAAACACAAGTTTCTTCAAACTCAGTCAAAGTGGGGGCTTTTGTAGACACCCATTTGTGTCTCCCCAAAACCAAACCCAGTGATGAATGCCTTGTGCGTCCTGTTATAATCGAATTAGGTGAAAGTGATTCGAAAGTCAAGTGTCGCGGTTTAGTTTTAATTAATTTCTTCTCTCTCTGTTTTTGAAAATGACTTTATTTATTTGAAAACGTCCATTTCAGTTTATTTTGGTCCATGATAAGGGTCCAATAATGGTGTAGTTGGATGGGGCTTGAAAAGACCTTTCCAACGATATATTATAAGCCCAATTCCGATGAATATTGAGGAAGTTATGGCTAAAATACTAAACTGGGCCCGGTGTTCTATTTTAATACGGCCCAATGATCTAGAGGAGTGTCCAATGTTAATTACTATTCCTAAAACTATTAGGATTAATTATAGTTTTCTAGAAGTTTCTAGAAAGTTCTTTTTAATTCTAATATTGATAGGATTAATAATTAATTATCTTTAAAGGTTTTTTATTTGGAATAAAATATTATTTTATTATCTTAAAATATGTATTTTATCTTCTGTACGGATTCCGTAGATCAAGTTGATTAAAGATCGGATTCCGTGTGAAGAAAAATGCGCTTATACAGGCTGTCGCCAGACGACAAGTCTGTCGCCGCGCGACAGACTCTGTCGTCGCGCGACAGACCCTGTCGCCTCGCGACAGACATTGTCGCGTCGCGACAGAGTTAATTCCTGGCGACAGCGTGGAGTTTTATTCCTTATCAAATTCCGTGATTTTCCGGATTATTTTCATTACAAATAGCGTCCGAATTCCTGTTTTCAGAATCATCAATTCCTATCAATCACTGTCAATTCTTATTTTCTTCTCTCTTGAGCAATTCATGCTTTCTTTCTCTCTTTTCTAGTTTTTTACATACAATATTCCGCATACACTAGACTTAGAATCACCTATCCAAGTTCGAAGTTGCCTTCGCCCTAGACGTGCAAGGTTTTATATTTCTGAGGGTTTGGTCCAAAACTAGTCAAAACTTTGTTTAATTTGATTTCAATTTAATTCTTTAATTGTTCTTTATTATTTTCATTGAAGTTTACTAACTTGTGTATTTTCTTATTAGAAAGAGGTACGAGGCTTCAAAGTATGTAATCTTATTACTCTCTTTCAATGTAGAAAGCATGCTTATTATTGTTTTATATTTCCTAGTATCATGTTAGGATGTTATTTTAATGCTTTCTAGTATCATGTTTAGGGTGCCTTTACTCTTTCTAATATCATGTTGGTACCATGTTAGGTTCAAAGCTTTGATCTTTATTGCTTAGTGACATGCTAGGACTTGTTATTAATCTTGTTAGTATCATGCCTAGGATCTTGCTATTATTATCAAGCTTTATTATGCCTTATCATGCTATTATCATCATCGTTATTGTTATTTTGTTTATTATTATGTTGCTTGATATATATTTATTATTGTTATTGCTTGATCACGCCTTTTATGCAGGTTTAAAGGGAATTTGTACTTGAAATCACGCTTAATAAGATAATTAATAATTTGGTTTAGGCTAATGTGATTTTAATTCAAGTGATCGCCAATAATAGTATTGTTTGTGCATTAATTTCAACCAACATAGATAAACAGGGTAGGTTTAATATAATGTTTGTATGTTATTCGAAAAGCGCGCATGAATACGAGCAGAACAAAGTAGAGGCCTATTTTATAGGGCGGGTCCTTTCTTTTGTAGATTGGATTCGTACCCTCATCCCCGGACCCTGTTTGGTTCAAGACCTTATGGAGTAGTTGATGGTCCTTTTGGATTGTCTTTTGGGTACAAGTTCCTTAAAACTTGTTGGCGACTCTTTTTGCTCTTTGTCTTTCCCTTTGGAACGCCACCGTACTTTAGTGTATGATCACGGTGGGGTTCAAGTTAGGTGGCTTGGTCCTGAGCTGCAGTTTGCGCCGTCTGGTGGTCCAGGGGACGATGATGGACATACTCCGCGGAGTAGGGCATTTTTCGATACATTTGGCATTCCTCGCGACTTGCGACCTCCAGCGCCATAGTTGTACCTGTGTTTGTTTTATGTTTGACTTTTGTAGGACTTTGCCTATTGTATTTATGTGACTCATGTACCAGACACTTATATATATGCACTTTATTATTTATTGAACATTTT